>NC_143441.1:44258125-45622500 GCF_987193195.1 Phasianus colchicus
TTCGCTAGGGAGTCCTCGGCTGATTACCTCTGCTGTTTCATTTAGTCACATGAATTTTGTTTTTTGTGCCTCGCTGAATGTGATGAAGTTTAGCCATGTTTTGGGCCCTGCGGAGAAGTGTTTAGAGGAATTAAGTTGTACTTTAAGGATAAGGAGCTTCTGGTACAGCTTTAATAGTCTTACACAGACCGAAGAGAATGTGAGAAACAATTTAAAATTCCCAGTGCTGGGGTCAGTGAAAAAAAATCAGCTTTGCTGCAGTTTGCCCTGGCCCATGCTCTCGCAGTATTTTAATTACCTTACCGAAATCCTCCGGGTGCTCATCAGTTATCCGTGTAGCAGCATAAACTAATCAGTGCTCGAATTCTGACCTTTGTTGAATAGCAGGTGTGCAGGCAGTTTCTAATCCTGCTGTGTTATTTTGGCATCAACTTTTTTTGTGCAACTCATGCTAGAGTAGATCCTGGATTTATCTTGAACTTTAGTTTGACAGGTTGTGCTGCAGGTCCGTTCCTGACAACTATTGGTATGAACTTTTCTTCACTGGAAGTAAGTTCACTTCTTATCTTTGAGAATATTTCCTTTATACTTCACCAACTTTCTTTAAATTAAATGCAGGATAAGCCTGCTTATGTGTCCTTTATTTTCCAGTAACTCCCTGTCGCACAGTATTATTTTCCTTCATTTTCTTTAAAACAACATTATAAATGATACAGTAGATTGAGCAGATGGGTGGATTGACTTGGATCTTTCAGAACATTCAATGTTTCTCTTGATAAATAATTAAAAAAAAAAAAGCTAGAATAACTTTATAATTTTCTAAAACGCTGCAGTAGCAGATTTGTTGGAAAAATCAAACTGCAATATGCAGGTTTTCCCTCTAACAAATAAAGTAGGTCTAAAACTTCCTTCTTTTATGCTATTTCATTAATTTCAAAAAACAGCACTGGTCTGTTTTTATGTTAGTCACTCTCACTGAGGGCTATGGAAAGCATCAATTCTTATAATGAAACCTTCCATTTTGGAAGCTTTCAGTTCCCTGCTGTTTGTCTGAGCAAGTTGCCGCTGAGGGTGGGTGATGCTGAGAAGGAAATGGCATTGATTTTAAACATTCTGCTATACAGGAATATTTCAGGATGTTTCCCTTTATTTTTGTTTTTCTCTTTTTTCCAGAAAATGATTACAAAAATGCTCAGAAGTACAAGTTGAGGACTGGGAGATCAAAACATGCCTAAAAAATCCCAAATATACTTACTTTGTGGAGGATTTATGCTGACACCTTAGAAGGCTTTTGTGGTCTCCTAATTGAAGTAGCTTCTCTGGGCTGGGTTTTTTAAAGCTCTGACCATCTAGGATTTGAGAGATCAAAGGGCAAGAATTAAGACTTTTGGTTTCTAATGCTGCTGACTGATGAATAGGCCAACAAGCTTTTCCCTTGAAGTGAAACTTCTTGCAGAAATACAACGTTCTGGGAAGCAGGGCATTATTAGATCAACAATTAGATCTTACTGTAACCAATGACTTAGGCAGTACCTTTTCATGATTTGTTTGCACTGACATTTATCTATTTCTCCTAATCAAATAGCTCTTTTAAGTTTTCCACAAATACTTTTATAAATATGGCTATATAAATGTTTGATTATTTGACTGTATGCCATCTGTTAACGCATTCAGGTGAGTTAGTGAGTTACTCTTGCATGTAACTCAAGGTATGATGTCAGAAACCAGCTGAGACTTTGTCTGACAGACAGTGCATTTATAACCTTCCATAAGAATTTACAAAACACCCAACCTGACCCTGTGTAGATGTAACTTCAGGATAAAACTGTAATAAAGAGCAAGCAGCAGGGGGAGGATGCATATTGGTTTAAAAGTTTGTTTCACTGTAGGGCACTGAATTTCAGAAAGCTGGATTTAGACAGAATACCAGAACCCTGAAAGTGGTGTAACTGGTCCTGAGATAGAAGAAAGTATCCTGAAGAATTCATACGTCTTATAAATGGTAGTGCAGACTTAGAATTTTGTTTGTAATGATGCTTGCTGTATTGCTCAGTACTCTGTGCTGTGAATTTTAAATACTCCATGTGCTCTCTACAATTTTGGAGGTTCATCAGGTGTCTCTGTATGCTTGCAAAAGAAAAATGTTCAATCTGCTGTTTGAATCATGGAAAATAATCAATGACAAGTCTCCTTATCTGCTTTGCTTCGGTGCTAATAAATGGACTTAAGTTATGGGCTTAACTCTCATAATTAAGTGCTGTCTGTTGTTGCACAAGTGATGTTTACTTTCCTTAACATTTTTTAAATGCTTACTACAATTCCTATCAGTAAGAGATTTAAGGAATTTCAGATGAAATTAAAGTTGATCATTTATCTCCAGCCTGGAGAATTGGTCAACTTTCTCTCCCTGAATTGGTTAGCAATAAAACATGTCAGTTATTGCAGTATGTATGTCTGTTTATAGGATGTAGCATTAGAAGGAAGCACTTTTATCAATATACTTGTTGTATTATGACCAAGTGAAGTGAGAGTGAGTTTTACATATTCATTTCATCTGAACTGATGCTATTCAATACTGGGTAAGGTTACAAGGCTTTCTGTGCAAGTAATTATTTTATAACTCATAGTTTTCAAATTGTGAAAATGACATTATCAACCCCAGTAATCATTTTCATTAACCTCTGTATCTATTTGCTTTGTTTACAAGTTGAAGATTAAGGGCCATTGAGACTCGGGCTATTTGCTTCAATTGTCCATCATTGCATCCCGTGTTGCTAATGCTGAGCACTGTGAACTTGACCCGCAAAGGGAGTACTCAAAGAAAGTCTATGAGCTGTACAAATGACTAATCTCTGTTTTGCTTCCTTATTTAACACAGTAGGGCACAGAATAGAATCCAGCACATTTATGCATTTTGGTAAAACAGAGTGAAAACTGTGTCATAAGATACCTGGACGAGAAAAAAGAGTATTTAACTGCTGGAAAATACAGTCTGATTAAATAGCTGGCTTTTTTGGTTATAGCCAAGCTTTGTCCAAGGTAAACTTTATTGTGGCAAAAAAATACTGTTTTTATTTTATTTTATTTTATTTTATTTTCTCTCTATCTTTTAAGTTGTTATGTCTACTGACATATTTCTGCAGACTGAAGGAAAAAAAAAATCCACAAGTGATCATTTGTTTTAACCCCCTAGCAAGTCTGGATAGGCATAAAAACCAATTGCTCTGGGCTGGAAAATGATAAAGAAGTGCAGTATTAGTTCACTCCAATGATTCATCCAGCTGAACATCCTTCTCTGTTAGTGATCAGTGGCAGATATTTAGGGAAGGGAAGGAAGAAACTATGGAATAAGCTTTTCTCTTATATGACTGTTGATATGTAGTGGTTTAGAGACTTGAAAATTCTTGCATATTACTAAGGAAAAACTATTTATAATATATAGAGATAGCTACTATTGCTAAAGGAAAGAAGTCATGATCTATGATGAACTAGGGGGAAAAGTAAGGAATAATTGCAGTTAAGAAGCACACAGTGCTTGTCTGTAGATCTGTGAGATTCCGTCTCTCTCAAATTCAGTCTGAAACAATTAGGAACGTTTTTTTTTTTTTTTGAAATATTGTGTTTTCCCATATTTTGAGTTCTCTCAGGAAAAACACAGAGCACATCCTGGGATAGCTGCCTTGTTCTTTGTGAAAATAACTCTTCCAGTAGTTAATAGTTTCCTCTTTCCATGACTTCCAAAGCTTTTTGTGATCAACCCTTGGTCAATCTGACGTACTCTAAAGTAGAGCCACAGTCAGAAAACATTCTGCATTTCCAGGGGCACTTGTGCTGGAGCCCAGGGAGAGCATGCTGCTCCCCTGCCTGCTCCACCAGAGACACTTTCTCTTTGCTTCTAATTACTGCATTATGGTATAAATGAAGTCTGGATGTGGTATTTTTATCCCAATGCTGCTTAGCCTACTGTCAGAAAAGGCTGAATTTCTTTCTAAAGGAAACTAACTTGTTTCTTTAAGCCTTATTTGTAAGTGAATTTCTATACTAGTGATGCATTTCACTGGAGGTTTGCTTTTGGTTTTTACCATAACAGCCCCCCTGTCACTTCCTCACTTTACAGTATATAACGAGACTTCCATGGTATCTTCTGTTTTTTTACTTTGGCTGCCTCACCACTGATTCTCATTATGAATTTTTCATACATCATATGTTTGTGCTTTTAATGAAAAGGGAAAATATCAGCACCTTCTGGTCTGGGTTGTGAAACAGATGGACAGATTTTGCTGAAAGTGATGATGTTGCTGAAAAGTACACCAAAGTTTAAATGCAACAAAGAATCTTCCATGAATCTTTTTCAAAACATATTTTGGCTTAACTGTGATCCAGCTGTGAGAAGGAACCAGTTATTTGCCCCGTAGTATTCTGGAAACTGAATTTCTGGAAGCTGAATTCCATCTGCCTAAAAATCTGTGTGTTGGCTGGTTTTTTACAAAGAAATGTTACAGCCTCTAAAGATGGACAGCTTTGGGATTCAGAGTGACTGTGCCGTATGATACATCATTTGACTGTCGGACATACTGTTTCTTTATGGGCCATATACTTAATAGATAATCTAATAGGCTCATTTTACTCTATAATTTCTTAATTGCTGCTAATTAGTATGAAATTCTGGCCCCTTTGAAACAAACTTTTTTTTTTTTTTTTTTTTTTTTGGCCACATCTCCCCTTGCTGACTTTGGGATCAAGATTCATTTTTGAAGTTCTGTAATGAATTTTTGTTACTTAAAAATAAATAAATATTTTTTCTCTACCATTTTTTTTCTTTCTTTCTTTATGGAATCAATGTCAAGCATGATACTTAGGGAGAAATTTGTTGGAACTTTGATATTAGCAGAAAGGCAATTAGGATCCTGCCAGAAAACATGCACTAGTGCAATTTAGAAGCTGGATCCAGGCTTGCTGCATCTTTCTTATATCCTGTTGCAATCGCTGCTATGGTTTGGTATTTGGGTCAAGATACTACTGTCGGGTTAGCCACTAACTCTGTAAAAAGCTGGTTATCTATAGATACCTATAGATAAATTTTGACAGGTGCTCTTTGAGAAGTAGAGTTTTGCCCTATGAGTTTTTGAGGATATTGAGCTCACTGAAGAACAGGACTCACTGGTGACAAAAGCTGCCTCAGCAATGCTAGGAGAAAGGTTAAAGGAAGCGACCTTAATTCACTTTGTGCAGAGTATACGAATCTTGATGGAAGATGCCTGGGTATCACTTTGGGCTCAGAAGGAGCATTGAGACCGTTCCCTTGTTGTGGTGGACCTCAGAAAATGTTCCAAGACCTTTAAAAACATGATGCCAGCATGCTGGACAAAGAATGGGAAACTAGTTGGATTATTTTGTTTCTGTCCTCTTACTGAAGAAGCATGTTGATCTAAATGAGGCAGCATAAACATGAAACAGTGTAGTTGGCCTTATGTTAAAATTTATGTAAAAATCCTAACTGTCAAAGACTTAAAATGTTCAGCATCTGCTGTATCATATATTGCCTGTCTCTGTGGCAGCATATTCCAGAAAATCCACCAATAAAATAAAGGCAGTATTGAAATTAGAATCTTTCTTGTCTCAGAAGGTTTACACTTCACCCTGGTTTAACATTGAGTCCATCAATGATTCCCCGAAGTTTTAAGGCTTTCTTCCATTGAACATAATTTCCCTGCTTGCTGGTTTGTTTTCTATGACAGTGAAATCTGAACACCTTTCAATTTTCAGTATTTTTGATAACACTCTTTCTCTGGCTGATTAAGTATGAATGTTATCCTCGTTTTACAGGTGGGACATGAGAGCACTGAGGAATCAGGTTCATGATGATATGTAAATGTTTATATTTCCATTGATTTCAGTGGCAAGTCTCATACCTATATAAGCTCCTTAAAATGGTTTTGGACATAGACTGTAATGATTATCTGAGATTTTACAGGAAATCAGTAGTGGCACGGGGCTCTGAATGCTTTAGTGTTCTCTGAGTTCACCTTTTTGTTTTATACTTGCTGAGATTATGTGAACTCTGTGCCTTCCATTCGCACCAAGCTCGTTTTAGCATACTGGGACAGAGCTGAGGAAAGCTGCTTTCATAGCTATTGGCCTTGAGCATTGTAAAGCAGAAATGATTTTAAAAAAGCATTTAGAAAAGACCTGGTACTTGCTGAGAGATGGCCAGTGGTTGGATCAGAAGCTAGAGGAGAGGCAGAAGTAAAATCTCTTTGTATTGTATTGTTCAAAGAGTCAATTTCAAAAGGAAGAGGGAGGTGGGGGGAAGGAGGGGAGGAAGTGTGTTGGAATGGAGGCACCAAGTAGGTAAATGTAATAGCTTCTGAATATTTATAAAACCTCTTTTGTAATATGACACATTTGAAAACAGAGAAGGTGGATTCTGTGTTCAAAACTAAACTCCAATTTTCCATGTCAGAGAGTGAAGACCTGTTTGCACTGTATGCTTTTCAGGACAATATGTGTGCTTGATACCTGCTCTAAAGAGTGGTGCTCATGCAGCAGTACTGATGAGTATGTGAATATTATATCAGTTCTCTAGGGAAAGCTATACATTCCACGCTGAGGGATAAAATGAATGCAGTATCAATAAAAAGATATTGCTGTTATTTTTGCTGACACTCATAGTATTGGCAATAACACACAGGTGAAAATATCTTCCAAAATGTGATGAAGAACAGTTACTCTGTTCTTCAGTTTCACCAGCAGGAAACAAAGGTCTGATTTTAAAATGAATAAATAAGGTCTCTTGCTCTGACTTTGATGTAAGATCTGTTGATACAGTAGCAAAGGTTACTGGAATTAATTCTGGAGAGGAATGTAAATATCAAAATGTAGGATAACAGGGTAATTATGTTGATTGTTATAGTAAGGGTATTTTCTTCCTCTGCCTGAAACAAAGCAGTGTTTTTCAGTGTTATACATAAAAAGAAAGACTGTTTAAAAAAACAGCGTAGAAAAAATACAGTGGAAAAAATGCATAAAAAGATGCCTTCCATCAAATATATGGTCTCTGAGTTCAAGAAGGTAATACACAATGCAGTCTTAGTGAATTAAACTGAGGTTGGGTTGCTCCTAAGAAGAGCAATTTTAGTCCTTTCTGGAAGGATAAAACTAAGGATAATTACTTACTCAGTATCTGTATTTTTACAGTAATTCCCTTTCTGTGGTAGATGCAGTTGTGAAAAGTGAAGCACCTTTCCTTATTTATGTCCAAATTAAGATGATTCTTAGAATCAAACAAACCCAAAACTTATGAGCTCAAAATTAAATAAATTTTGATACATAGAATTTTGATTATTAATTTGTTCACATGCTACAAGATTATCATAGTGTTTAGAATCTCTGCTTATGTACTTTATGTTTGATAACACAGTACGGAATCAGTACAGAGAGCTTATTGAGAACCTACAAGATACAGCATGTGCACCCGTGAAGATGACCAGCACAGAATAAAGAAGCTCAGAAATAATATTGGTCCGTACATAGGCAGTAATTGTGCTCCAGCACGAGTCCTGTGTAGTTAAGGAAAGGGTGATATGTCTTTGCACAAACAGTTCACTCTATCAAGACAGGTATGTACAACTTCAGGAATATTAGATATCTCGTGATAGATATAAAGGCATTTTTTTTCTTTCAGTTCAGTTTTTTTCCATACCTTCAAAATAATGTGTGAAAGGAAATTGGAGGTGATTCCTGCATTTTATGACTGATTTTGTCCTTCCATTCACAGTTCAGAAGAAAACTGAAAACTTCTGTGGGTATTTTAATAGTGAAAATCTGACTGCAGCCCCATTCCCATTCCGTTAACAGATTCTGTTCATCCAGTATCTTGGTATTAGCACTTACAGCACTAAAATTGTTTCATTTTATTAAAGTGTGTGTTTAATAATGTTTAGTTGAAGAAAATCAAAAGCACATGCTAATGTCACTGTATTGACAACCCTTCATCCGTGCAGCTGAACTGCCTGTATTTATGTTAGCGTTCAGTGGAAGGTTTTCTAAATGTTTGAGGCTGAAGCAGCAGTGAAGACATTTCTGTCAGGTCACTGCTGCTTAATTAGATGGTGTTGCTTTCAATAATTCTACCCAATATTGAGTTTTTAAAATAACAGGCTTTACCAGTGCTTTGTATATGTGCATATATGACTTAAAGAACATGGTCTCCAGTCTGAGTATTTCTGAAAGTACATTATGTAGATGCTCCAAACAATCTTGAAAGCACTATAAAGAACAGCTTTAGTTTTCCAAATTTTGTAATGTGCTTGTACATATTTTCTGAAAATGAAACTTACATGTTGCTAATTGGCTGAGTTTTGACTGACACACCAAAATATTTTAACTACAAATCCTGGATCTAATCTAAATCAAATTTCATCTAAAGAAGCTTGTCTGATTAAAGACTTTTCATTTAATTGCTGTGCAGTAGATGTGATCCTTACGCTGCCTTTTTTTATAGCTGGCTTTTCAAGGCCAGAAGTAGAAGCCTGTAGTCAAGAAGGGAGACGTCATCTTCTGAGGAAAAACCTTCAGTGTCTAACTCACAAATTACAATGACAAAATATGAAGAATAAGACAGCTTAGTGCCTGGTCTCCTTTAAAATATACTTTTAAGCTAACTAAATAAAAGTCATCATCATAAGAGCGTGTGTCAAGATAACATCTGTCAAAAGAACAAATGTTTGAGAGTGATAAAGATAATAATGCAAGTCTTTCTTCTCTCAACTAACCAGCTGAGCTTTACTGCACTTATTGTCATATGATTTGGGCAAAGTGAAAGAAGTTAAAGTTAAGTTAATATCAGTTTGAGTGATGTATGCTTTGGTGGAAGAGGTAATATGATTTCTGTAATAGCAGATATACTTGGAAAAAAAATGTACAAGTTTCTGACATGTCAGCCTTTTTCTAAAGTATAAAGGGCAGGCGCTGAGCAGCTGAACTGATGAGCTCCTGGTTAGAGGCATGTTGTCAAGGCATTTAAGGAATTATGCTTTGCCATTTCCTATGCACTACTTGTTCTGTAGGTGAGAGAATTTAGCCTCTAATATTGACAGTCTTCTAGAAGTCATTTGAGTCTTTCTGAAGGAGAAAGGAAAACAAAAGCATACATGGAATAATAATGAAAATTGGAACTGGATCAGAGAAATGTATCGATCCACTTCAATCTGTGTACGTTGGTTGTCTGGGAAGGGGGGAAAGTTCCTATTCATTTAAGTTAGCATCATATCATTTGGCCAAGATGATATCCAGAAGTCCCTTCCAACCCCTACAATTCTGATTCTGTGATACTGCTGGTACTGCCAGAAGATAAGTTCTGTAGTTCTATAATTTGGACATGTTTACCTCTGCTGTTAACTGTCAGTGGATCTGCACTGCAGGGTAGCTCCCTTCTAAATTACAAAGGAAATCTGTTTCTCCTGTCTTACAGAACTTCAGCTATCTTTACTTTTACTTATACAGATATCTAACATTTGCAATCCTAGCGGGTTATCCGTGACCTCACATATAAGGGAGTCTTGATGTCCTTTTGCTTTTTTAACAACTTCTAAGTCACTGCCTCCCTATTGTCTGAGTTCTGCAGTTCTGAACGTAGCCCATTTGTAAGAGGGGCAGAGTCTCAAATATGTTCAGTGTATATGAGCTTGATGGATACTGGTGGCTGGATCAAGGAGAAATTCCTAAGTGAATACTGCTTATAAGGGAGAGAATACGGGAACAGACCATGCTTTGGGTGGTGTGTATGGCCAGCTGATACACAGATGTTTTGAAATCAGCCACAAGAACCAGAATCCCTGGAAGAGAATAAATGTTTTAAAGCAGTAAGAGAATTAGATAAAGGTGAAAAAGTGAGATGCTGGGGTGGGAGCTCTGGTGATGTAAGGTTGGATGGGGCCCTGGGCAGCCTGGTCTACTGTTAAATGTGGAGGTTGGTGGCACTGCAAGCAGCAGGGGGGTTGGAGCTTCATGATCCTTGAGGTCCCTTCCAACCCAAGCCATTCTCAGATTCTCAGAATTGTAAGAAGGCAGCAAAAATACTGTGGAGGTTGAGATGTGTATCTGAAGGAATCAAGACCTCATTAGCCTTTATTCTTACTTGAATAATACTTTACTAAATATGGTGTCAAATGTATGATCATTTTCTTATATTCTGAGACAGTTTGTTTTTCCTTTGTAATTGGTACCCTTTTATATCATTCCCTCTTCCTTCCACCAAACTAAAAGCCATTCCAATCTTTTTCAATAAACATGGTTTCTGTTTTTTAAAATTATTCTCACTGTCAAATTTAAACCTCTTCTTCTTTTGTTTTAAGATAAGCAGTGCAAAATTGTTCAGAGTATTTTGGTGAGGACTTGCAGCTGTTTTAATGTCTTAGTAATAGTAGTACCCTTCCTGTGCTTCTCAGCATTTTTCACTGTCCACAGTTACACATGGAGAAGCTTTCCATTTATCTTTCTGCCCTAAAAAAAAAAAAAAAAAAGAAAGAATTAAGTTGCTTCCCAGCAGCATATAAACATAGATTATTCTGTCCAAAATACCAAATTTGCATTTTTCTGCAGTTAACTTTGTTTTCTCACATTCCCACACATTGTCAGGAACTTAATTCTTCACAATATTGTCTGATTTTACTTAATCTGAGGGTATTTATTAGACTGTGAATATGTTGGTACCACCTGTCACACCTTCTTAATACACTGCTATTAAATAATCCGAATATCCCAAGGGACCATATATGTAAACAAGAGCACTGAAACACAGTTGTCATTTATATCATTATAATTGCAGAGGGAAAAGAGATTTCTCCTTACTACTATTTTTAAGATAAGTCTCAAGGTTTTGTATAACACAGGCGGTTATTGGTAGCAAGTGTAAAATGTATTGATGGAAATGTTTAAGATAAACAGGAGGGAGGAAACACGTGACTGAATGTAATTAGATTAGGTTTTGGTTGATTCTCTTCCTAATTTATTCCTGAAAATCAAAATCATGACTACATGCAAGGAAATGGCTATGTAGCTGGCATGTGGCAGTTGTCAAGTGGTGGAGGAGTGTATCCCTCTCCCCAAGCTGCCCAGTCAGCCTTGTAGTGCTTCTGCTGTGATTGTATAACTACCTGTGTATACTGAACCCTGCTGGAAATGGATATTGGTAGGAGTTTCCCAACCAGAAGAGATCCAGTGTGCCAGCAGGAAAGGAGAATTTAACCCCTCTTAACGTAGCTCCTTTCTTACTAAATGAAGATGTGCTTTGGGAAACAGAATACATTTGACACTGTATTTACCTTTCATGTCTACTATGAATGGAATTATTTTATAGACAGACACATTGTTCTCTCCCGTATTAATTTTTTTAAATGCATTTCACTTCTGCTGACAAGTCATTAAAATTCAGCATTTAAATGTCACACTTTGGCATGTAATTTGCTGTCATGAAAACAACTATGGATTTATTTTCTGGTGAGATTCTCGTTAACTATTGAGCAATATGTCAAAACCAAAAAGTGTCATAATTTCTTAAAGAGGGGAAAAGGAGAAATCTCCAAATGGTGTGGAATATTAAAAATTACCTGCACTAATAAGAAGATATTCAACAGCATCGATTGCATTTTTCAGTATGGAAAAGACTATATAATTGTTCTGTTGGATTGGAGTTTTGATATAATTCTGATTAGGTCAGACCAGTAAAAATGTAAGACTTAATTAGTGAAGCTGATTTAAATCAGTTCTTGAATAGGAAACCATCAGTGCTCAACTGAAGGCGCTGTACAAAAAAAGTTATGTTGCTGTTCTTTTGAATCTTTTTTCTTCTTTTTGCATCTCTTTAAACATTAAGCCAATAATGCAGCATGGTTCTAAAGAGAAGTGTGCCGTTTCAGGCACAGATGCCGCGGTGGAGTATAATGCCTTGATCCTCTTTGGATTTTAAAGATGAGAGGCACTTTTTACAAGAAGAATATAACTTTCAGTGACTGACACAAACTTAATTTGGACAATTTTCTTTCCTAAATTCCTCCCACACCCATAAAAAATCCGTTATACATATTTAATCGTTGTCCTTATCAGCTGTTCAGTTCTGCTTTATGCTATCAGACAGGCATTGTATTCCAGCTCACATGGGGCAACATATTAATAGCAGTTGAAAAAAAAAAAAACTACTATAATTTTCCAGTGCTTTCATGCTAGAAGTTGTTGGTAAGAGTAATAAATATTTATTTATGTTTAATACTTTTTGATCTGGTCATATTTTGAAAGTTTTGCTTGCAGTTTTATTTTTATTTTATTCCTACATTATCACGTAAAACTTGCTTTTTCCCTTTCATTTCCTTAACACTAAAATATATATGAAATGAAACCAAATAGTAGATTTTTTTTTTTTTATTTCAAAGTATTTTCACTGCAAACTATTTTCCACAGTGTGCAATAACACATTTAATAACAGAGAATGTGATTAGTTTCTTAGATAAATGTTACATTATCTTCTGGGCTTCTGTATACTTTCCTCCCTAAACTACTTCTCATTTTTTCTCTTTCTCTGCCTTTTGTTTTTACTGTAGCTATAACAGTACATATAGGTTTGGTGTGGCTGCACAACAGATTCTCGCAGGGAAAGTACTCTGTAAGATTTTTAGTACCATTTTCTTCCTGTCAGGTTACCCTTTCCTTCAAAGAGCCCTTTTAGAAATTCTTTTAAAATGTGTTTCTCGTGTCAAGAGCATCAGATTCAGGCAGGGATGGGCAAGCATTCAAAATGACCTGTCATTGTGAGAGCAGAATGGCAGAGAACATTATGCTGCTTTGGGAAAAAAAAAAAAACAACCTATTTTTGCTAAGGACTGTAACAGCTCCTGAAGTGCCTGGATAATATTTGTACTTCCATAAAATTTTTAAGTATGTTAATGAACTTTGGTTTTGATACAGAATTACAACAATGAACTTTATTTTTGATATGGAATTATTCTTTAGGATTAAAATCCGTACTGTGACAGTGGTTGATAGGGAAAACTCCCAACATGGATTTTGCTTTTGAAAGTTCTTCCGCACTCTGTTACAGAAATCAAATATTAAACAGAGAACAAAAACCTTCTTGTGTAAGGAAAGATGCCTGCATTATCCAGGCACGTCAGCTGTCGGTTGAGATGGGGCCCAGGGATTCAGCACCAAGGGCACTAACCTCGTTACTGCAGGCAAAGAGGTAATCACGTCTCTGTACAAAGTAGTTGTAATTGCTATAGCAGTTAATGAACAAAGCCTCTTCCCAGGGCCTCGTTGGCATCCTGGTTGCTTTTACAACAAAACTGAGTTGCAACTTGAGCAAAGCGTATTTCTTCCATAGCCAAGACCTAGCGCTGGCTTCGTGGACCCAGAGATGAGCAAAGAGGAGAAAGTGTCATGCTGTGTTTCTAACTAAAGAAGGGAAAGGTGATAAACTGACACGGAGAGACGGGAGGCTCTTGGCCCCTTCTATTAAAGCTCAGTTTGAGGCAGGCTCAGCTGGAGCAGTGACTGGGAAGGGCCTGGAGAGAAGTAGACTCTCACCATGACAGCAAGGAGCAATTGGGCTGTGAGGTTTAGGGGATCAGTTCTGCTGTTACACTTACTCCTGGTTGTCCTGCTCAGAGTAGCTTGGGTGCTGGTTTATACTCAGGGGTCTTGATGGAAAACTGCCCTGAAAGATGGTCTCCATTAGAGCTGATCGGAGATCAAACTGCTATGGCAAGTAGAAACAGAAAAGAAAGACTGTAATACAATACACAGGAAATAAAGCAGCACAATAAGGCAAATAGCTGTCATTAAGAGTATTCTGATTATTATCTTTACTGCTACTGAAAAAAGACCCAATTCAGATTTTTGCTTGGTTTTGTTCCCTTCTGCTGGTTATCCTGGTTTGGGGAGGATGTGAGCTTAATGCAGGAAGGAGAAAATCCAGTGCCCTCTGATGATACTTCTTGTGACCTGCAAGTATTGTGTAAGCATAAACAGTGCTCAGAGCACTCTGTCTGAATCAAATCTCTTTTCTCCTCCTTCATCTGGTTCTTACTTTTCCTTTTCCATACTGCCAAAGAGATGAATGCACAAATATTTTTATTAATAGGTCCACAGGTTCATCTATTAGGATGCTCAGACACTTTCAGTGAGAAAATCCATGCAGAAAATGTAATGTTGAAATAATTATTTCAAATTTCAAGATGTTTTTGTCTTTGTTACAGATATAGATGATGCTTTTATGTCTTTGCAACCTGGTCAGCACTGAATAAAATTAAATAAGATTCAATTTAATATTGTCAGCATAGTGGTATTCCTGGATAATTAGCCCCACTAAGCTTTACAGTACTTTGTTTTGTACACATAGCTTTGTCAGTGCCATTTATTATCTCTTCATGTTCGTTCATTTACTGTGTAGATTTACTCTTTATGTCAGTTTTAGAATCTTACTCTTTTGGCATTAAAAATACCTGACCTTTATACTAAGGTAGCATTTAAGATTTTTTCAGATGTTAGCTTTGTGCTTATCCTTTTTATTATACTGAAGTATGTTTTTATTGATTTCATCATTGTCATTATGAGTGGGTTGTGCATGATTGCTTTTGTAGATTTTTAGACAAGTCTTATTTGGATCAAATTCCTGCATTAAACTAGCATACGAAGTGAAAGACGAAGTTTACCATTTTTCTTCCATTTTCACAGAGGAAAGATTTTGAATGTATAGATAACATGGGAATCTTACCACTAATGGTAAAATTTAGCCTGTATGCATGGAATCCTTACAAGGACAGCATTGTCATGTATTCACTAAAGCATCAGTTGTCTGGTCCTTTGCCCTGGGGGGCTTGTTCTTTTTGATCTGATAGTGAGCTTACATGTAAGAGCTTTCCCTGTCTTTTATTTGCTACAAGTTTTGTAGGCTTTAAGATTTGTGATCTGATCCTATGTGGGCTATCCAATTTACAAAAAATATGCCTACCAAAACCTCTGCCTTTCAATTTGGTCTCAGTAGAAAAGCCAGTGCATGGAACAGGCTAAGAGATTAACAGTTGAACTGAATGCTCTACAGATTAATGAATTAGTTCTATTGTATCTTGATTGAAGTACATAATCCTCCTCTGACATCTCTGGTGAGTAGGTAATTCAGTGGTCCCCTATTTTTCCACCACATGTATAAATAAATATATTGGTGTACTGGCAGAGTGGGTACTTCCCCATGAATGCCTTTAAATGGGAATTGGGTGGTATTATCATAGAATCACTAGGGTTGGAAAAGACACCTAAGATCATCTAATCCAACTGTCAACCCATTGCCACTGTGCCCACAAAGCCACGACCCTCTGAACCACATCTTCCCTTTTTCTTGAACACCTTCAGGGTCAGCAACTCCCTCACTTCCCTGGACAGCCTCTTTCAATGCATTTCCATTCTTTATGAATTTTTGTCCTAATATTCCACCTGGTAAATTAGCCTTAAATTAACCTGTGCACAAAGAGGAATTTTGCCAAGTATATTTGGGAGGAATTAAGCTGGGAGAAAAAAGAAAGTTTTTCTTTTTTAAAAAGGAGTGATGAAAAAGAAGTTTTGCTACTGCTCTGTTATTCTGCCCAGACCTCCAAGGAGTATAATGTTATTATTAGATAATTGATCTAAGCCTTTGCGCTGCCCACAGTGGATCTGAAGTGCTCACCAGGGACAGGATGTGATTAAAGGCATAGCCCTTTTACTTTTCATAGAATATTCTGCATCCCAAAATGCAGCCTATTTCTTCCCATTTACATGGCATAGACTGATAGTTAGTGCTGTCTAAATGATGTAAATGAGCATCTTGCTACACTAACAGTTTCTAGGAGTCATAGATTATATTCCCAGGCCTAAAGCTGTTTACTACATCCATCATCAATACCATTAAATGGTAGTTCATCTCATCTGCCTTAAGGGACACAAGTGAATTTTGTCAAGGTACTCTCAGAAAAATTATTATACAATGTGCATTATTTCTCCACAGCTATTTATAAATACATAAAAAAAAAGAAAAGTACAGAGTAGAAACCAGTTTGCTTCACATGAAATAACAAATGCACATTGTGTTAGAGACAAAACATCGTGTTCATACAACACTATGCAAGTGATCAGGCAATGCCAACATTAATGTCAGTATCACATTTTACTTCTATATCCATGTGAAACTAAATGCATGCATCATAGCAGTTCTAACTTCATGAACATGTAGAAAATTTTACTATTTTACAGTCTTTATTTAAAAATAGACATGCATACTTGTTCTGTTTCCTCAGCTGAAGTTATGGCCAATTCAGATAACTGGGAATTGAGTAAGACCTTGGATAATTCCAGCCAGAACCAAAAGTGCCATTTTCCCTTCAGAAAGCAGCATTTGCAGGAGGGAGCCTCAGTGGCTTGAACTGAATGATAGAAATCTGTGTCAGGAAAAAAAGGCTTTCCCATGGGCATGGCAATAAATTAAATGTATCTAAACAAGTTGTTTGAAAGATTCTATAGACTTTTATGCAAGATCATACATTGTTAGATGAAAGAACTGCTCAATGCCAGTTTTTTCAAAGATTTGCTAGTAAGATCTAGATCCAAATCCGAATTGCTTTCAGTAGAAGATAATGTGATGGACTATTTTCTAGCTTACTTTCTATTTTCAGGCTTCATTTTTTCAGCGTTAGTACTGTTCTGTAGAATGAAGCATGCATATAAAAGAAAGGTGGAATTTTGACTTTCACTTGAAAAGCCAATTAGGGTGCTGAAATTCTTTCTACAAAAGAACAAGAAAACAATCTTAGAGCTCAAAACCGAGAAAATGTTATTCCAAAAGGAACTGAAATCCTGTGAAATGTGATAGGGGAAAGGCCCAGAATTGAAATTATTGTATAACAGAAATGAAAGTGTGTGTTTCTGTTTCCTGCTCATTTTTTTTTTAAAGGCAGACTTTTGAGGGTTAGTCTCATAGGAAAGAAGGGAAGAAAGCCAGAGAAGGGCTGTAAGAGTGATGCAAGCTTCACTTTGGTCTTTTTTTTTTTTTTTTTTTTTAATCTTGCGTACTCTGAAAGTATTTTCCTTGCAGTGGGTTGTGCCATTGTCACACTGGAGTACTGTCTGCATTTGCATTCACTGGAAAGGTGGTACAATTCCATTGGTATGTTTAGCTGCTTTCTTAAATTTTGAATAATGTGACAAGATGCACTAGTTCTTTATAATAACTCAGAATAATTAATACAGGATTGTTGTAATAGCATTACTGAGACTGAACAAATTGCAGGACAACAGGCATACAGAAGAAATGAAAAAAGGCACCAGAATTTCTCATCTGTAAGAAATTTTAACATTTGAGAGACATGTTGTCTGGGGGAAATGGATTGATGTATGGAGGTAATTTTAGATTATCTCTAAAGAAATTGTTTTACAATTCATTGTTTTAGAATGCCCAGAAACTTGAGAAGCACTATCCTCTCAGAATTTCAACTCCTGTGAATTGAAAATTTGCCTGGATTGCTTGGCTCTCTGCTGATAGGAAGGAGCTCCCAGGGCTCTGTGTACAGCTTTTCTTTATAGATTTCTGCAAAATGTTTTCCAGAATATATTCTAAGAAGGGGCAATTTTTTTTTTCCTGAAAATTTCCAAGATAAGATTCAAGTTTTGCCTCCTTTAGAGTAGTCACTTATGTCTGTTCAAAGCTAGCACTGTACCAAAAAAGCCATGGGCTTTGCTTTGGAAAAGATTTTTTTCTCAGTGTCTGGAATTGTCTCATTAGGCATCTACAAGCCTAATGCTGAAATATCCCCCAGTAGTGCTGAAGAGGTATAACCTCAGGTGTGTTATACCTCCTTGATAGACAATTACTGCTTCAAATGAGATGGAAAGAAGAGATTGTTGATTGTTGGAGTGGAAAGAGAAAGCATTTGTATGAGGGAGCATTGAACTCTAAATTGCATTAATATTGGTTAAACCATTTTGTCTGGAAATTGAGCAAAACAATAATGTCCTGTATGGCTTCGGGATGCTATTAGAAAGAATACCATACTCCAGTATGGCCAGTGATCACCTGGTGATTGTCCTTGCCATTTTCTGGTAGATTTGATGCAGTTCAATTAGATATCCAGTGACCTGAGTGTGGGTCATGTCTCCGCCATTATTTGCATAGTCAGTTACCCTTATGTGGTGGTTAAACTAGTGCTGTGAACCACTGTGATTGCTCTCTGCCTTTAATGAGCAGGAGGAAAGTCATCTTGTGGTAGTATTCAGTTATCTACTTGAAATTTAACACTTTATAGTAGTATTTTTCACTGGTAAAAAGATGCCGTAATCCCCACTGAAATAATACTAATTCCAAAGGCTTCCCCCCCCCCCACCTTTCCCCTACCCCCCAGAATTTATGACATTTAAAATGAGAAAATGAAAAATCAGCTATCATTTTTCAGTCTGTAAAGTTTTCCTCCCTGCAGCTACGTCAGTGAAAAATGATTGTGAATGATTTTTTTTTTTTTTAAAGTCAAGTGAACAAAAACAAGACTAAGTAAGATTAAAATCTTACATTAATTTAGAATCTTTCTCACCAGTCTTGTATTTTTCCTTTTTAACATGCCTAGGATAATGTTTATAACCTTAGAAAGACTAAGATAAAATAAGCCCACAGAGCTGAAAGAATTGGTAACTTCTGTCAGTGGTCAATCTTCTACTGTAAAGTGTGTTAATTTTTACATGAAGATAGCTCCTCTACCCCCTGTATTAAGCTTTGTGTGAGTACATCCTGAGAGACTGTTTCTCTATCATTGATGGAGCCTAAGAAAACAATATATCAAATAATTCCAGAAGCTGTAATGGTGATGTTCCCAAAGCCTCCACATACACAGTGGTGCTCTTAGACGCCCTGCCCAGGTCACTAATACCTGCTCAGTGCCCAGCAACATCCCTCCTGTTAGTACCTGTCAGAGACCTCAGTCAGCTATGCCAGAAAAAAAAAAAACCACAACACCTAATGACAATCCTGGTTTTATGCTTTCTGTGAGGAGATGTTACTAGCAAATAATAGGATGTTCTTTTGATTCCCCAAAGGATAATTGGCGTGGAGTTCAAGTTGTCAAAACGTATTATTAGGGTTGTTAGAGGAAGAATGTAAAGCTTTGAATAATCATTAGGTGAAGCTGGCAAAGATATATATGCTGCTTTTGAATTGTTCAGTGGAAGGAATTAGAATTAGGAAGGTCTGAATTTCTGTGAGTTTACCAGTTACGTGGCTAATGTGGATTGCTTTGTGCTGTCAGCATGGAGAGGATGCTGCTGAACCTGAGACTGGATAGGTAGTTTGCCTTTTTGCAATTAGTCTGAAATCAATGGCCTTCTGCAGGTAGCACTACACCTTTCACTCAAACGTCAGTAATTATTACAGCTCTTCTGATTATCAGTAGTTTTCTTTTGCTGTTTCCTTTTTGAATGAATTTCTTTGTTGCCATTGTACCAATCAATACTGCAGAGGCTTAAAAAAAAAAAAAAGGGAAGAGGAACTGAACATAATGTGAGTAATCAGAAGGGTTGTATACAAAGGGGATGAAAAATAGATCTTCCTCTGTGATCCGTATGATAGAATCCTCCTCTTGTTTTGATCTTAGTTTAAACTGAAGAGCTGGAGGTGAGAAGTTGGTGACAATCATGCTGAGCTACCACACACTGTCCATTACCTTGGTGAAGGAAAACAAAGCCAAAAAGGCTTTGACCTCAGACTGTAAGATACATTTTCAGACCCACTAAGCTTCTCTGTTATGTATTGTTGGGATCATTTCCTACTGAGGCTGATATAGCTGGAGAAAAGAGGTAGTGTTTTCAAATATGTTACATGGCCTTTATTACTACTTCTGTGCTTTGAGGTGACTGCTTGGAGGAAATAGTTGGTAAGCTGAGAAACTTTACACATCTCTTGCTGGCATATGTTAAGTTTAGTTCCCCTGATCTCACTGGTTCAAGGCAGTCCAGGAAATAATGCAAAAAATATAGGATTATTCAAAGACACAGAGGGTGACAATTTCAGAAGAGCAATTGAAGTGAACAAGACTACAGTCAGAATTTCAGTGATACGTGCCTCTAGTACATAGACTTTAGTGTGTGACATTAGACAGTGGCATAAAGGTCATTAAGATGTACTCTGCAGGACAAGCACAGTTTCATAAGAGAAAGTCTGAGCTGCTAAGCACAGGAAATTCATTGACAGTAAGGGAAATGGAGAAACAAAACTGGATCTAAGAGCTGTAACACTGCGGGTTGGAGTAGGACTGACTCCTTTGTGCGAAGTGATGCTGTGTGCGGAGAAGAAAGCAATGTCTGAGGAGAGGAGCCTGCAGGATGGGCTGAGGAGAAATCGATAACATTTCCTGTGACATGGGAACAATGACAGGCATTTTGGGCCTAAGTTGATGGGGAAAGGAGGGAAAGTTATTTCTTATGAAATGCCTATTTAGCTGAAACTTGAGTAAACTATCAGGCCCACGGTCACTCTCAAACCTCTTCGTACTGGAGAGGCAGCCTTAGGCAGAGCCGACGTTAAAAAGCGATCTGTGCAGTAAAGAAGAATATAAATACGGGGGAGGGAAAGATAAGATATTTCACTTTAACGATTACCCTGAAACTAGATTAGAATGCAATCCAAAGAGAGATCTGTTATCCTCTGTGGAGTAGTATGAGTAATTCTTGTTTTCATTAGAAGTTATCATTTCTTTAAATGATGTTACATTTGCATTTTTTTTCCTCTAAAAGATAAGAGTAGATTAATAGAGCAGTGAGTTGTACTTCTCTCTTAGGAAAGTTTGTTTTGGAAGTTTTGAAGAATTGCCTCTTCTGTGACATTTGACTGGCGCAGTGGCCAGGTTGAATTACAGAGGGAAAGGTGACGAGCTGAAGGTAATTTCCTGCCCTTATGTTTGTGCCAACTGAGTATTTACATATTCCTTTGTCTGTGGTGTAGCTTAGGGTAATGTCAGAGCTGCCACTAATTGAGCGTTGTCAGGGCACTTCCTACACTGGTTTTGCATCTTTTTTTCCCTTATCATGTGCTGTCTGGGACCTTTCTGCCAATTGGAAGGAGTCAGAACTCAGAACAGGATTTGTCAGAGAATCATCAGTAGTTTTGCAGCACACCGAACGAACAGTCCGGTCTGTGCTTTCATCATCTTATAAACACACCACTGATTCACTCTCTAGAATACAAAAGCAGGGAAATAAGAAAGAACCAGACAGTTTTGATCTCCACCTTGCTTGCTTTCAGCCTTTTTGTCCCAATAGGAGCCATTTGGAGTTGGAGAACAGACTGGACAACCTTGCTTGCAGCATTAGCAAATATATCAGCAAGCTGTTGTGACATTATGTACTTTACTGTCCCTTCAGAAATTAAGTTCAAGTGAAACAAATGTTAGAAAAAGACATATGGCTTATGGGGACAGGTTTACTCTCTAGTGAAAAGTAAAGTTATTAAATGAGCAGTGCCTGCCAATTGCAGAGAAGTTGGCAGGGATGTGTTGGCATGCTGTTTTTTAATTTATTATTTACAAGGCCTCATGCAGGACTTCTGAATACTGCCTGGAAAATGGCAGGCAGTGTATGAATATGCAGGGTCAGTGCCTGAATTATGTGCTGTGTTACACAGGAAGAATGACACTACAAAAAAGTCAGTAATCACTAGATACAGGAAGGAAGAGATCTCACTGTAAAAGATGAGAAAACTCTTTTTTAATGATTAAAACTGCGTACAAGGGGATAACTAATTGTCAAGCCTCTTTTGGAAGTCAAAGCAGACAGCTTTTGTTATTTTTCACCATTGAATTGTTGTGTAAAATTGGCTGATCAGCAGAGAAAAAACTAGACCAGTTGAGAATTATTATTTTCATATGAACAATTGTCCTAAAAATCTTAGAACAGTAAAGAAATGCATTGTATTTTCAAAATTATGGTCTAGCTGCTAGGGAAAGGAATCCCGACATCCATGGCTGCGGGTAGTTCAATTAAGAATCCTGGCTTTTTGTTAATAAGAGTGGGATGTATATATTGATCTCCAGGGAGCTTCTACTTTCCAAGATCCAGAAAGCATCCAGACTGATACACCTGAAGTAATACTTAATCTAATCTGAATCTCAGGGTAAACCAGCAAAACAAAACCAAGCGTTCTTTCCAAGAACTAAATGATTCTGTAGAAATATGCTCTCAAATTTATTGGTGGTATGGTATATTTAGTTGTTTCTTTTTGATCTTAATAGTTCACTGAAACTACCTGGTCTCCTTGGAAAACAGTTTTCAAGCAGGCAACAACCACAAGTACAAGCACATGGAGGCAGCTTTGCATAAGTGCAACTGGAATTGGATGTGGAAACTGCCATGGGTCTGGCTGTGAGGTTGCAGGGCATGTTCTGTGTCACTGAACAAGCAAAAGCCTGGCCTGTGGGGACAGCCAGAGCCTCTCTGTTGGCATCAGGCCTGTATGGCTTAGGAGGTGAAGTGATGACTGTGATCTGCGTCAGGCCTTCACACTCTATTTTTTTTTTTTTTTCCCCAATCATTTGCAAATACCATAATCTGGATTTTTTTTTCTATACATTTAACTTTATTTTAACTTCTGAGGAATGGTTCTCACACTTTTATGTTTCGTGAAATATTTTATTTTTGATGTTTTTATTCTAAAAGTTTTTTTTTTTTTTTTTTTTTTTTAAGAGTGCTAGTGCTGAGCTTTGTAAAAATAACATGATCATACGGTTTTTAGTTTACTTTAAAAAGGCTGCCTTTGTACAAGGGAAGCTTCAGCTCCTTTGCAAAGCCTGAGCCTTCACTTTCAGTGGAACGAAATGTATCAACATTGGAAGAAACCGAGTCCTATTTAAAGCTGAAAGCCTACTAGATGGGACAAAAACCCTGCATTTTTAAGGGGGAATGAGGGGGGAGAAAGCCATTCATGAGAAGTATAAAATGTAATTTTGTTTTAAAGCTCACTAAAAGCTATATAGGTCATGAAGACAATCAGTCTTTTATTCTTCGAAATAATTCACATTACAGCCCTATGTATTACCACCCTTATCACAGAAAAGCCTTTAGATTTGTGTTGGCAGATAATTACAAATTGATTTCTGGACCCTCATTTTGACAATGGTTTTGAAAACCTTTTCTTTTTTTTCCCCTTTTTAAAAGCCTC
Source organism: Phasianus colchicus (assembly GCF_987193195.1). Classification (NCBI taxonomy): domain Eukaryota; kingdom Metazoa; phylum Chordata; class Aves; order Galliformes; family Phasianidae; genus Phasianus; species Phasianus colchicus. The sequence goes on from NC_143441.1 coordinate 44,281,341, forward strand.
TTGTGATTTCTCCTGCATCATACTGAAGGAGTACTGTCATGATGAGCTGGCCAGGTGTACTAAACCATTTATACACTAGCGCCATAGAGTACAAGACCCAAAATATTCTGGAAGTGAATTGTGATATGCTGCAGGTAACTGCAGTATACTTAATTTATGTCTATCTTCATCTTTCATATCATTCAAACTTGAAATAATTTTACAAATTGTTGGTAATTTAACAAATGGGTAGCCTAAAATTTTATAACCTACAGCGTACTCTTTTCCCTAGCACACAAAATCCTGGTTTCCTTTATTTTTTTCCGCATTTTTAGCACTGAAAAATTGAATAACCTGGGTATGTTCAGCCTGGGAAAAGAGTAGGTGGGGGGATCTAATTAATGTTTATAAGTATCTAAAGGGAGATGGCAGGCAAATGGATGTGGCCAGGCTCTTCTCGATAGCACGTAGCAAAAGGGCAAGGAATAAAGGCCTAAAACTTGAACAGAGGAAGTTCTGTAATGATGTGCAGAAAAACAGTAAGTGTGATGGAGCACAGGAATGGGCTGTCCAGAGGGGCTGTGGAGTCTGCTTCTATGGAAACATTCAAGACCCATCTGGATGCCTACCTGTGAGAACTATTGTGGGGAACCTGCTTTGGCAGGAGGGTTGGACTCAATGATCTCTTGAGGTCCCTCCCAACCCCTGCAATTCTGTGATTCTATGATTTAGGACTGTCAAAAAAGTCTTCAGGAGTCTAAAGGCTTAACCCATTATTGTTCGTGTTCACCCATATGGGTTCAAGTCTATTTCTGAAGATGCTACTGACTCATTGCCAAAGTCTTGGGCTGAAAATCCATTTTGCAGTCTGAGCCCTTTCCTACAGGTAATAGCCAAATTTATAGAGATAATCCATGCATTTAGGAGTTTACAGTTTAAAACATGGCATGTTATAGCTGAAAAACACATTTAGGTAAAGTTGATGAGTAGGAAGAGAGAAGATGAGTAACAAAAAATAACTGGATATCTTGGCATCGATTTGCTCTGTGCATAGTCCACAGTTGATTGGTGACAGCAATCAGAGGAATCGCTGCTCACCACCTGCTTAGCCATGCTACTTTTAAAATATAACTGAATGACAGCTGTAGTGGTTTTTTTTAATTGTTTATTATTTCAGACAATTAAGTAACTTTACCTCAGCATTTGGGATACATTTAAAGGATTCTCAACACTAAGAATATCCTAGACATGAAGGTATGTAGCCTGTACGACATGCAGTGACAGTAATAGAGAAACTGGAGGCTAAATTGAAATTTTTGAATATTGCAGACATTACTGATTTGTTTTTGAGTTGTTTTCCTTTATAACTTTTTGTATTAAAATGCTTGCGGAACATCAAGTATGATATTTATTAGATTTAGGGGAAAAAAAATCTTTTAGAGGGGGTGGTGGCCATTAGCTTTAGCTAAGAATCCATATACATGCCTTTAAAGGACAAGTTTTTTTCTACAGCTTCCAGACAGATGTAACTGTATTAACAGTATTAAGAAAAGCATATGAAGTGCCACTGTATTCAGCAATCTGTAGCTCTCATGTGAGGATGCATTTTGATCATGCTTATTCTAGAACTTGAAGCTGAATCTGAATAATACAAAATTACAAAATTTACTTTTCTTTTTCTTGTTTTTTTTTTTTTCTCTGTGTGTTTTGTTTTCCTTTTATTTATAACTCATTATTTCCATTAAGTATTTCACCATCCTTTTAGTTTTCAACATTCTTTTTCTCTAGTCATATTTGGATTAAGATGCTCCATTTTAAAATACAAAAAAATGATATCTGTGAAATGGCTAATGAATGACAGAGAATCGTGTGAAATGATAACTAAAAGGACTAACTTTTTGTGTAATTAAAATTGTTTTGGAAAATAGGATGTGAACAGTTTGAGACTCTTTTCTCAGGGGCAGATCCTTAGCTGAAATTAATTATCTGAGTTCTAATTATTTCAATGGACATATAACATTTCTTATATGTTGGAGTCTGCTTCCTTATTTCTTCCCTTTTTCTAAGAGTATCTGTCATTTTTGTCTGTCCTTCATTCTTTCCTATGCCAAAATGTGTTTATGTGCACGTTAATATACGTATGCATTATAATTGCTATAGGTACTGTGTTTTTTTCTTGACAGAGCAGTTTAGGATTCTCCCTGTGAATCCTTGCTTATTTGTCCATATGAGGGTGTTGTCCTGTCACTGACATGAATTGCTGCTATTGACATGCCTGCATTTAAAGTATTTAGAATGAGGGAAAGAAGAATTAGAGAAAGATTGAGAATGGGAGAGAAGCAGGAAGGAATGTGTGCTTCCCTTGAACTCCAAATTAGATCAGAGAAGAGATGTCAGAAGTGACATGGCTTTTTTAAATTAAAGAATATCACCTGAAATGAATAGGATTCCCATTTTATGAATTCAGTTTTCTACTGTGAACGCATATCAGTAGTGGAGCAACTGCATGAACTGCCTAATCCTGCTCAAGTCTCCCTGTCTCACTCAGAAGGAAGTGAGCAGCGTATCTCGACTGTGCACAGTGATATTCTTTTGGACCAGTTTCTACACTCTGGTGATGCAAATGCAAAGATTCATTTCTTCCCTGTAAAGCCAACGCTCAGACAGTATTGCAGAACAAACCTTTCCTTACACAAAGGTTATTTTCTCTCTGGAGCATTCCCTTTTTTACTGAAAGGCATTGTAGACTAGAAATTCTCTGAGAGTTCATGACACCCTGAGAGCCTTCCTTTCAGAGACAAGCTGTATAATAATACTGCAGTGACAGAAAAATCGAGGAGAGGTGGCTTTCTCTGATAGAGAATTTGCCTTTAATTCTACCCTGAAGAGATTGCAATGGAGCACCAACCTTTGTTCTGAATGTAGTGCTTCACTGCTATACCAACCATTTGTTAAATGGGAAGTAATTGGGGTTGAAAAAGAATTGAATGAATAAAGCTTTTGGCAGGGAAGGGGAGGAGGCAAAGTATGGGTTAAAGGTTATTCCTAGCAGAAATTTCATAAAATGAGAGGTAATGCAGCTTTTGAGCTAGAGTTGGTGGTGCTGCTGGAGGGGGCTTGCAGAAAAGAGGGAGGAGACTGCAGGGGGAGACTGAACCTGCAGAAACGCAGTGAGAATAACAAACTAGCATCAAATATTCAGCTTTGTGGCATCTTACTGATTATATTAGAAATTTCACTGAGTTTTGCAGCTTTGGTCATCTAACTCAGAGAGCAGAGTGCAAAGGAGAAGGAAGTGAGCAGTCAGGCAGTAATAACACTGTTTGTATACGTATATTCTTATATATATATGCTATGTGTATGGGCAGCTAATAGAAGGTTTCCTGTTCATGAAATATTTTAGCATTACTTTAAACTGCATTTGCTGCTTCCAGAGGAATGGATTTCCCATGCTTTTCAGTGCTTTTCTGATTTCTGGTGTTCAAACAGTTTGAAAAATAATGAAGATTTTTATATTTATTCTATTTTGAACTTGTATCTGCTTTCAGACCCCACTTTCACACTGCTACATTCTTCCTCCTGCCTCCACACATCTCCCCCAAAGAAACAAAAAATCTGTCATTAATGTTAATCTGCTCTTATTTGGGCCTGGGGACTAGTAAAAAGGTTTTATATACCTGACAGAACCTATATTGACTAAAATATCACTATTAAGGAAGCATTAATATACTTCCATCTTGTATGTTTTTGTACTGCTTAGCAGTTATGTTATTCTTGTCTTTGTGGTCCAAATGTGTATGGAATGGAAATGATTCATCTATCTATATATTGCAGTATTCAGGCAATGCTGGAATAGTGTCTTCAGTTTTGTATCTGCATTTGTTGAAATTGTGCTGGCAAATTGGAGAAGGTACGGGAATGGGCCAGAAAAATAGTTTAGAGAGAACATCTTACATTGAGAAGCTTACAGCTCCATCTGTTCTGCTTTTCTCAAAGAAATAGAGATGATTTGTTTATAGTGCACAAGTGCCTTAATGTGTCAAAAATATTGGTTACCAAAAACTTCTATAATACATCAGAGAAAGATGAGAATTGGCCGAAGTAGACTGAAAGCTAAATCCAGATGAATTAAAATGGGAAATTAGAAACAAACAAACAAACAACAGAAGAAACACCCTTAATTATGGCATGATACTTTCTGAAAAATGAAAGTCAGGACGCTAATTTCTTCCAACTTGAATAAGGCAGCCCTCAGCACAATGTCACTGTTGCCAGACTTGTTAAATAAATGGAAAAGAAAATTTCAAAGGATTATTCTTTGTTGATAGAATACAAACACTAGGAGAAGGTCTGGATTCAGATATTGAATTTTGCAGTAATCAGTCACGATGCCAGATTAGTGGCCACTGGCACTGGTAAATATGATACCTTATTGTTTTGTGCAAGCAATATTATAGCAGCTGGAGCAAACAGCTTACTCAATACTATGAAAGCTCTGCTGTTGTCTTCAGCAGGAGATAGCCTTTTTATTTAACCATGTGGAACTGCTTAGGGAAATTTACACTGCCTGAGAAACATACTGTCCAGGAATGGCAGCTGTGTTCTTGCAACGGGAGTAGTGCTGCAGGTTGCACCCAGCACTGTAGTTTAATTGAGGTAACTGGGAAAATGATGATTACTGGAATATCTGCAACATACTGAGTGAAAAGATAACTTTTGATTTTTTAACTTGCAAAATTTTATCGTTTTACACCTGAGTCCATACAGTTTGTTATGTGCCTGCTTGAAATGTCATAATTGTCTGTAATCGCTTCCTGCTACTTCTAGGAAGGCTGAATTTGGGGGAATTATTCATAAAACTCAAAAATCATTTACAGCTGAAACAACTCTCAACTTTGGTATTATTCAATGTAAAACATGTTAGTTTTGTAGGTAATGTACTACAATTAGAAATCACCATTAAGTAAACAAATTTAAAGAATGGGGTATTTCCTCTGTGGCACGTCTGTGTATTCTCTTTACTTGTACTTTTATTACTTGCAATTGCAATTCATTACTGTCCATAAAAATGGATCATTTTCAGGTACCTTAAGTTAAACGAATGATTCAATAATTTAAAGCTAGTGAGTATTTGTTCTCTTTGAGGGCAGTGAGAATGAATTGCACATTGTTGAATTTAAAATGCCATTCGTGTGGAGAAATCAGTCCCTGGAGAGCCTGTGAGTGGCACTGACACAGAGGGAATGGGGGAGGTTGCAGGGTACAGATTTTTACTCATATTTATGGCCTGGTAGGCAGAGAAGCTGAGCGTTTGAAGTTTCAACTGAAGTGAATTGAGTTGAAGGTATTTCCCAAAAATCAAATCTTCATATATGTTTGCAGTTGACTAGAGGGAAAGAAAAGTCAAAGCAGAGAAATATTGGCAGGGAAGAGACTCAGGCATGAGAGAGATCCGAGTCGTGTGAAGTGAAATGTGAGCTGCTCTTTCATACCTAGAGAGATCAGAGATTCCTTTTTTTACAGAGTAGAAAACTTCACGTCGTTTTGAACTGAAATAATCTGCTGTCCTGATCCGCAGAAAGCCAGGACCATTTTACCTGGATGGCTTCTCACCATGCCTGGGTGACTTCTCCTCATGCAGGAGGTCTGGGTGTGTTAGCATCTGTGGGCTTTTTGGCACTGTATAAATGTAGGCTATTGCATTCATATCTGCTTCAGTGACCGATTGCAAGAATTGCTCTGCCATTCCTGGCCATCTTGTTCATAATTTTAACAGGTGGGTTAAACCCAGTGCATCATAGCACATGGGGCAGTTTCACCAAATTCAGCAGAAGCAGAATCAGTGCCAGTGTAATTTCTGCAACTTCTTTTTGCTGCTGTTTCTTCTCAAACCCTTGTAATGACCAAAAACATTACAAATCGGATTCTTCATCACTATGTTTCATGTAAAAATCAACATTCATTTATCATGTATTGCAGTTGTGAGGATGTTTTAGCATGATGATATGATGATACATGTGCTATTAATTTTTGGTGATTTAAACACATGTAGACACATGTATTTAATTTCTGCCTTGTTTCTCATTTTAGCATCACATACTCAGTGTTTTTACTTTTATCTTTAAAAAAAGTGGACAGCTGAGGCTTTTGGTAAGGGCTGAGAAGGTGGTAAAGCTAATAATTGAATATGGAAACTAGCCTTGTGTCTCCACCTTTGTCTAGAAGAGGAAGTAAGAAGATATTTATCATACATAGATACTGTCATCTGCTTTGTTGAGAAGAGAATAAATATCCTGCCTTAATTCTTTTTTTTTTTTTTTTAAAGACACCTACCAAGCCCACAAATTACTTCAGCTTTATCTGAAAAATAGACTTTATTCCCTTTTCAAATTAGTCATTTCTTTTATGCATGGCATCTCCTGCCTTTCAGTACCTTAATTGAAACTGTAATAATTGATGCCGCCTTTACATATTTATTTCCTGTAGAAATAGTTTACACTGAATCACAGATTCGGAAGATAAAAATAGCATTCTGCTCATGGGCTTTGCTCCTCGACTGGCTGCAATGATAAAAGCCATTTCCTCTGCAGCAGGCAGCCTGGGACTGCAGCCTGCATGCATGAAGCTGCTGATTTACAGGGGTACTTAGCACCCTGAACTCCAGTTTAATTCAGTGGGAGTTTTAGCACCAATAAATTGAAGTCAAGTATATGTTTGAATGTATTTTATATACTGTGTGACGGGTTCTGATTACTTTCCTCGTTGGAGGAACTGAAGCCTGTTTTTTTTCCCCCTTAACAAAGTACTTGGAGGTGGTTTTTATGCTCATATAAGCTATTAGAAAAACAAACAAACAAACAACAGTACATCAAGTTCTGTTCCCCCGAAGCTCTCACCCTTATTCTAGGCTTTGTTGTAAGGCTTTAACCTTTGTTCTAATGCAGTGAGTAGCACAAAGTACAGAAAATTGTTGAAACTGGTGCAGCAGTGTTTGTGTTTATCAATGATGCATCAGACTTAGTGAATTGGCTCAGGTTTACTGTACTGTGACCATCCAGGCTCAGAGGTTACTCAGAGAGCTCTGCCTGTTTCCAGTATCACAGGTCTTCGAGTCTTAGAAAATTTTTGAGACATCAATGTTTATGATAATTAGATTTAACAGTGTATGTGAGGCAATCAAGTGGTCATATGCTTGAGTGAACTCATATACGGAAGATATGATATCGTTAACCAGTGAAATCCTCATGTTCAAGTAAAGAAAATACCAGGACAATTAATAAGCAGGAGCAGCACACAAGAGCACTCATTTTAACCCAGTACTGTATCATACTCCATGTGCCGTACAAAACAGCTAAGATTGATTAAAAAAAAAAAAAAAAGAAAGAAAGAAAAATCATCTGAAGACTGCAAATCAAACATTCAAAAGATGGACAAAGGTAATTCTGGCACTGACTGTACTGTTTGATTAAGCATCTTTGTGCTTGTGCCTTACAGTGCAGTGCCTGATGACATACTGCATACTATATTTTTCTATATAATCCCTGCAGCATTCAGTGCAAGAGGAGAACCTCTTGTTTGGATCAGCTGGGATCTGAAATAGCTGTATTTGCAAACTGGTACTTTAAACTCCTAGCAAACCAGACATGCTTACATAATAACTGAGCTTATCCAAGGTCCTCTGTTTCAGGAAATAAACTAACCCAACCCAAGAGCTGCCATGGAAAGAAGAGGAATCAAGCCATGCTTGATTTTAATTTAAAATTGTTGCACGTATTTACTGTTTTCTGCTATTTGAAGTCCCATTAATTTTTTAAATGTTATTGGCAGCGTGGTATGAGCATGAGTGAGTAGGATATCATGATAAATGCAATGCTGCCTATTTTTTTTCCTCTGAAAACTGCAGTTTTTACTTATTATGAAGAAAAAGAAACAATTTAATGTCCAACTTGGATGGATGAATGGAATACAAGAGAATAACTGCCTTGCTGGGAATGTGTTAAATTCAGTGTTTCCGAGTCAAGATTTCTAAGAGGAGATTTAAATTGTTTTGAAATCTTAGTTACTGAGGATGCTGGAGGGAAGGAATGTTTTACTGTATCTACTTCTGAGCTGTATTTTGAGAGAGAATCTGTATGAGTCGTCAAAGGTGCCTGTGTGAGATGTGACCTTTTCAGTTCCTATTTATTATGTCTTCCCAAATACACACAGTAGCTGCACGGTGCCTGTCAACATTACATTTAGTGAAACTGGTTCTCTGAAGAGTTCTCTTTCAGTCCTTAAATATTCCCCTTCCAAAGCTGGTTCTGAAAAGGAGAAGAAAAAAAAAAACAAAAACGTGAAGAAAATTTTAAGATGGTGAAGAAATATGTTTAAACTTTCTTTCCATGTTTCTTTTCTAAAACCCTTCCTCCTATCATCCCTTGCACCTCCTTGTGATCTATTCTTTGTTACTGCACTTCCTTCTGATGGCTTTTGGTATAAATGAATTGTGTGACAATGAATTGTCCCAATTTCAAAATAACACAGTGCACAGTAGAAGCATTGTGCACTTCTGAGAAGTGACTCAGCATCAGCACCTGATTGTTGCAGCCCGTGGAAGAAGGAATCAAAACACTTTCAGCCTTTCCAGTACTTTTTCTTCTTCCTTCTGACTTTCAGGGTTCTAATTAATCCCCCCAAGCTCTTAGTGGGACTGGGTGTCTGCATCAGGGTGAACGTGGAGGAGAGGGGTTGAAGGTGTGAGCTAGAAACAGTAAAATGTATGGTGAACCCATTGAAAATGTGGAAAAACTTCTAAAGAATAACCCTGTTACTGGACTCAGCAGGTCCTTTAGCTGCCTGGTCACTACTGCACTGGATTTCACTGGTACCTTTGAAAATCCTTGTGGCGTACATAGGTTGGCTGAAATCTTGTCTTAAAGCTGAATTCAATGCTTTTCCCCCTTTTAAATTAAGTGAGGCATTTCCATAAATCTCTATGAGCAATTAAAAGAGTAATCATTAAATGATTATTTGGGATATGGGTAGCAAGGAGTTAGAAATGGCTTAGTTTGATTCCAAACAGGAGCATGTTGGAAACAAATGCTGTTCTGCAGGATGAAAGCTTATTGCACTTACTTGAATGCCTGGAAGAGAATCCCATTGGACTAGGTATGAGCTTGGTGATTGAAGCTTCTCAAATCTTTCAGTTACATCAGGCTGTCAGAATCTGTGCAGCTGGTCTTCATAATACTGTATCCTTCCTAAGTCCCCACTGAAAACACGGTTGGCACTCACTTAGACTGGATTTCGTCTCATCAAGAGCAGTCTCATCCATCTTACTGCTTTAAAGTGCTGCAAACAGGGGGAGCAGCTTTGAACACAACTGGACTGATCAAAGTCTTTGGACAATCCTGTAATATTTCTAATAAATCAAAATAAATTGGCCAGCTGTTTCCTGGCCAATTATCCCATTGACCTGTATGTCTTGTTTGAAATGAGGAAAAGTCTGCTATGCTTTGAGTCTTTTGGTAGGGAAACTAGAATGGGCTCCAGGCCACTCAGGGTAGGAAGTCTGGGTGATGGAAAAGCAGCAGGCTGTGGCCTTTGGGAGGCTGGGGTTGCTATGCAAGTGCTGGGGGAAGGAAGGGAATTAGAGAAACAGAAATAATTGATAATCGAGTTTGTGATTGGAGAGTGCATCGTGTATGGTGTAATGCCAATGGGAGGGCCAGGCCTTCCTTTTCTTTTGGAGGAATCCTTTCTGCTCTCCACAGACATCACAGGAAAATGAGACTAGCATACTGGCTGAGACAGAGAACTTTTATCTTTTAATTGATGGTTTTACTTATCAGTAAAAAAGTGACGATTGACCATCTGGGACATCCTTCATAGTCTTCATGAGTATTCTTCACATGGGATGTTGGTGCAGATAAGTAAGCATTGCCATCTGAACACTGAATGTTCTGTGGGCTTCACTGTTCTTCATGTTGCAGAGGCTTCACAACGTTGTGTCTGTATGGGCTGGAAAAATTATTTTCTCATTTATGAATCAGCAGATATTCCCACTTTTTCTCTCTTATTGAGCAACTGGAAAAAATAAATAAGGTTGAAAGTAAACATTCTTGAATTTCTCTTTGTGTTCTGACTTTTTGCAAAAATTTCTGCAGGTGTAACAGCTGTATAATGTATAAATCATCATAAACAAGGCTTGAAAGGAACTTCACTGTTTATACTATAGCTTCCCTGCCCTTTAGCAGTGATGAAAACTGAAAATACCAGTGCATCTTGAATTCAAAGGAGAAAAAAAAAATAGATGAGAGATCATAAAGGGGTAACGTGGTTCAGCTAGACTCAGCGTTTGGAATATTAAGCAGATTTGACCCATGCTGAGCAGAGTCTGAAGAGCAAATTCTTCTCAGCACCATCTCTTATGTCAGGACCCTGATTAACAAAGACATTTAAATAATGTCACTGCACTTCATACAATTTGAGCCTATTTTCTCTATTGTATAGCTTGTGAATGTAATTTTTTTTTTACTTGCCATATTTGACCTCTGTCTCCTAATAGTGACAGGCGATGATACTTTGAATTATTATGCTGAATATAAATGTAAGCTTCAAAAATAAAGCTTTTGTTCCTTTCCTGATGAAAGCACAATTTTGCAGTTACTTTAAATATTACAGCTCTAAGTCTGCTGTTGTTACTTCTACTAAGGATTTCTCAGTGAATTCATTAAAAGTGTCTGTTTTCATAGTGTGGCTTGTTCAAATAAGAAGCAGGGATTTGAAAGTTCAGGGTGTATCTTGCTGTGCTTAAGCTGCAGCAGTGTTACATATGCTGAACCTGTTTTTATGTTACTGGTAGGTAATAATGCAAGCTGAACTCTAAATTCCCTCATTAGATGTTTAAGTCTCTAAGGCTAAAAAGAAGGCTAAGTTTTGAAATTTGTTAACAGTACGCTGGGTGAATTAATATTTTCCAGGGGACACAGAATTTTGAAAGAACAATTCTAGAAAGATAAAGGTAAGCAGAAGCCACATGTGTTTTCCAGGCATGTGAAAATAATTTCAAGGGTCAGTGGTTTTGCAGCTGGAATTAACAACAGGGTAACAGAAAGAGGAAGAAGAGGAGCTTTTGCTTCCATTTTTTTTGTTTGGTGCAGTGAACAACGATGGTGGGAGAATGCCCCTTATGCAGAGGCATTTCTGGAAATGCTGGCTTTTCTCTTCATCTTGTTTTGGTATTTTTTTTCCTTGATTTTTTTTTTTTTTTTAAGCCATCTTAATTAGATCTGTTTCTAGATGGAAAAGTTGAAGAGAAGTGAATGGGCTAAACCCGTCTCGTTGTCACTCTAAATCTAGAGATTTAGGGCACAATAACCTTACCATGATTATAATTTCAGCTTTCAAGTGTTTTTCTTCCTTTCTGTTTTTGGAAAAATGGAAATGAATCTACTGCTCATTTGATTGGTGTATGTGTGAATAGAAGTCATTTTAGTGAGAACCTGCTCTTCCTTTACTGAATTTCTGAGTCAGAGTTCACCAAACCTCTGTGCTACATTTTGAGGTGGCCTGAGCTGTTGTGTGGCTGCCAACAGTCCAGATGGAAAGTATAAATCAGGCAGCAGATGAATGTATGATTGCCTCTACAAAAAAAAATAACATTTTTTCACTTGTTTTGCAGATTAGTGGCCTGTCATACTTCATCTCCATCATACATTAATAAGCATTTTGTAGGGAGACGCCACGAGGAGAAAGAAAATATGAGATGACTAAACATGTTCTTATGGAGAGGAAATTCTCTATTACGTAGATTTCGGTGCAATCTGTACCACAAACAATTTGTGTTTGTTTCCTCACAGCTCTACCCATATTCATTTATTGCACTTAGAGAACATTAAGAAAACACCCAAATTATTCCAAATCGTAGTTGTCTGTTATAGCTTTTTGGGATCAGAGCCACAAAGACTGAGAATATGCTTACAGAGAATCGTTTGATGCTTCCAACAGTATCTGAGTTCATTGTCACACAGCCAAAAAAGTTGGTAAAAGAGCAGCTCTCCAGTGCCTTGACGGCCATCTTCCAGCAATTTTCAGACAAAAGGGATGGAATTTTTCCTCTTATTAATTGAGATAGATTCAGAGTTAGTGGTTGAAAGACTTTGCAATACCAGTTTGGGAGTTTAGTGCAGTATATGACACTTGCTGCTATTTAGTGGCTTCAGGGTAATCTGTCTCTTGCAAAGATCCAAAATATGTTGTTACTGTTGCATTAGAATAACTGCTTAAGAAAGCATACGGGAATTAGACAAAAAGTGGAGATGCATGCATTTTTACAAGCTATATCAATACATCTGGACATCAAACCCAAATCTAAATGATAAGAAAAGTGGATTTTTAAGTTAGAATTAAAAAATGCGGTAATGAAATAATCCAATTTTCTAAATTCTCACGGAGCACAATAAACCTCTTCATACCAACTACAACACAGTGTCCCCAGGGATTTTACCAAACAGATTAAAACTGCTGACTTAGGTTATTCAGCTGACCTGTCTGTTTCTCAAATATAAATATAAAGACAGGCAAGGATTAGATGTTTCTTATTATTTTATTTATCGATTTATTGTGAATGTGCTTTGGGGGAATAGAAAGTAACAAAGCATCGCGTAATCCTTTTGTCTTCTCCCTTATTGTGTGCTTGGGAAGTTGTTTTGTGCCCGCTGTCACCATTTAGGCAGTGTTTTGTTGTTTGCTTCTTTTAACCATTTCCATTTCAAAGCATGTTTTCTATTCTGGGGCAATTAGTAGCCTGGCAGCTGTCAATAGCCAGAGACCAATTTATTTATTTGTTTTGACTATGATGACTTTTTCTAGCAACAAGCAGATGATCTTAATATAAATCAATGTTTGGTTGTTGTTTTTTTTTTTTGTTTGTTTCACTTTTGTATCTTATCAGTGAATATCATCGTAAGATTTAATCTGCCATTAAAGTGTCATTCTTGTGAAAAACTGCTAAAATTTGTGTTTAACTAACTTACAGAGCACTGTTCGTGAGTGAAACAAATATAGATTTCCCTAGAAAGGGAAGAAATGCTGGTTCTGGCTAGTGCAGGAAGTGCATTGAGTATATGCATGGGGCAGCTCAGGAAAACCACTCAGTTTGTGCCCCGAAGAGCAGTAAACTGTAGAAGGACCAAGTGAGGCTGTGGTACTTCCAGTTCATTGTAGGGTGCTGTGGGTATCACAGCTCTGAAAGAGAGAGACTTCTAGAATTTATCGAATCTCTTGCACTGAGTTGGCAGTGATTCTGCATTGGGAAATTCCCCACCCTGAGAAATGCACCAAGGGAAAGAAGATGATTTCTGTGGTGGCTCTGCTATAGACACATGTCATTGTGCCGAGATGGTTGATGTACTCCTGAAGAATGCTTGTTGTAAAATTCAGAGGGCGCTGAATAGTCTACCCTTTTAAACCACGGCTGTTACAAAATCAGCTGGAAAATGAGGAAGCCGCATTGCCTTCTTTGGAAAAGCATTTCTTTGGATTGTGCTGTGGCAACAACTTTGGACTGTGCTGCTAGAGCAGCTCTGCTCTTTGGAGGTGGGCAGCCCACTGACATCGAGCAGACTGTTCCGTGGTATAGAGTTCACTGGTGCCATTCGAGAAGTTAAAGGAGATACAGAATGTGAATGTCAGTTTCTGTATGTCATATCTCCTTCAACTTAATGGTAAATCACAATTATCATTCAAAAAAGGGAGAAAAAATAAATATGCAGCACGTAGTGTTCCCTAATGGTTCCAAATTGTGTTGTTAAGTATAATTAAGTATTGGAAAAGTATATTTTTAGGTTAGGTTTTTTTAAATTTTATTTTATATTGATACGTATTTCAAGAGATCCCAGTGTGATTGTGATCACAAAAACATGTCAAGAACAACTGCTTGTCTTTGGGTAATGCATAGAAGACCACTGCAGAATGTCCCAGTGCAGAAAGAGAGTAAACTAATGGTCCTTGTTGGCTATTTTCCACAGATTACAGTGGAAATCAGTTTGGATTTAGCTTTTGCATTTAGAGTAACTTTTCCTTTTTCAGTATTGTGGTATGTTGCACATGTATTTACTCTGTATGTTACTGAACAAGGTTCTTAGAATTTGGACTGAGATCCAAACATGAATTCTTCAAGGGCAAAAGCAGCATCACTTGTCATTGATTCTGCTAAGCATTTAAGAAGAAGTGACATTTACTGGGGCTTGTTTTGAAGATTTATAAATGCAATATAGATTTGGCAAGAATAGCTGCTTCAATAAATGTTGTACTGTAGCATGTAAGCATGGGCATTAACACCAGCAGATTCACTAGCAGTTTGTCATCCAAGTAAAAATAAATATTCAATAAACAATTTATTAGGGAGGTGAATTTGCTTCTGCTTGATTCCACTTGGAAGGACTTGACATCTGCTGCCTACATAGTGTTATTAAGGACACAATGAAATGAAGACAAATTAATTGTGGAATTGTCAAAACTATAGCAGGGAAGCTTTTCTTGGCTAACAAAACTAATGCAAAGAATAACAGGAGAAGGGAAAGACCTACGCTATATGCTTGAAAAGGCTTGGCATGATAGCTAGGGACAAGTGAATTATAATACTTCAGTGGAAGTTATTCTTCCATGGGTCTAACTTTTGTTTTACCAAAAGCACTTTGCAACACTCCACCAGCATTTGAAGAACTTACACTGGAGGTAAAAATAGTTTACAGCCATTGGGATTCTCATTCGGACAGCCAGATTTGTGTGGCATGACTTTAATGCAAATGATAATAGAATAATAAAAGCTTTGAATACGACTTCCTGTTTCTGTTAGAAACACAAAAGCCAGTTAGCATGGGGAGAGCCAGAAAGGGCAGATTTGCCTCTGTCAGTATGCAGTTACACAAGTTGCCCCACTCATCCCCACCCTGCAAAGCCCTGTGCCACCAAGGCTGTGCAGTGGTTGTGTGGTGCCCATGCTGGGTCCTCCTCCCCATGTCCATCCAGAGGTGCTTCAACATGGTGACACCTGCCATGGTGACACTGCTGTGGGACTGCAGGAATGTCTGAGACTTCATCCTGCCAAGACAACCCTACATGGTCTTGTCTGCAAGGCAGAACCACAATAAATACAAAACACCACACACGCAAAATATATCACCATTGCAGTCAGCATGGCAGGTGGTCTTAAATACAAAATAAGGAAAGAGGGCTTTAATTGTTTTTGGCACCGTATCAGTTTTTTCACATTAGTATCTTTGCTGTAGTTTTTGACCAATTTTAATGGACTTTCAAGAAAATAAGATAATCAAAAATTACCCGTCTGAGAATCCCTGAATACGTTTGGCTTTCATAAATGTAAAAGATTCAAGGACATACCCTGATGCTGTGGATAGCAAAATGAATCAAACATGACAAACTGCTAAATATAATGTAATGTGCAAAAGATACACTGCCAGGACAGAATTATACAGATTTTAGGTTTGAACCTTTGGCATTTAGTTAAAAGTAATTGCATATGGAATTATTTTCTTTCATGTGTCATATACTGTTAGTAAAATAAAATCAATGCCTACTAAAGCAGTTTGCTTTATAGACATAGGAATTAATGTTGAGTAGGAATGGCAAACTAACAGTAACTTCTTCAATTGTGTTGCCCTGTGTTTATATTTCATTGACTGTTGTAAATAGAACAAGTCAGTCCTAGGTTATGGTTGACTCTATGCAACAAGTGGCCCTAAAGTGTAGAATAAAATGATTATTTCCCTAAAACAAAAACCAACAAAAAAAAAATGTTTTTGGTTTTCCTTCTATTAGGTATTAGTATGGTGTGAGGTGGTGTGAATAGGGAACATCAGCTGAAGGCCAGGTTTGTTAGAAGTAAATGGGTGAAACAGGACTTTTTCAGGAGTTTATTCACTTTTGGCTCTTTTCCAAGATTTGTGCCACTGGTGAGGTAGTAAAAGCCATTTCCTAAGCAGTTTGCCTTGTTGGGCTTTAAACCTGGGGAGCTGAACCATGAACATTTTGGTGTGAGAGATGGGCAATTCTCTGTGTTTCTGTTCTTGTACTGGGAACTGCTTGGAGCTCTTGGACACCATATCTCTCGAATATATTTACAGGAATGTTTGTTCAGGATTTCGTTATTGCGGAGCAGTGATCTGGTCAATGAAACACAAATCTCACAATGAATAACAATATGCTTTTAAAGGTATGTGATAGCCTGACTTGTACTTTGCATCTTTTGCTATGAATTAGCTTAAATTGCCATCACAGCAATCAGATTGATTGCTGCTGGTTTCATCTATCATGACTGTTATAAACTGCTGGTAATTAAGGCTGCATTACATTTTTCAGTATTATTTATATGTGCCTATTAAGAAGTTTATAGACAAAGAGAATAATCAATATTACTTCTGATTACTTATACACCTCGCTTAAAAATAATTAACATGCAGGGTTTTTTTTTCCTTAACATATGGAAAAGTGCATGTGACATTTTTAACCAGGATACCCTGAGGAAGTAGAAAATAAGATACATGAACGTTCCACCACATCAAAAGTATGGCAGTGGGTGGTGCTTGATTATCTAGAAATATATCACTGTTTCTTAATGCTAGCAGCCACTGATCAGAAGACTTATCTTCTGTAATAATACTAAGTGAAAGCAATAAATATGAGCTACACCACCGATGTTTTTGAAATGCTTTAACATTATTGCTGTCTCACTTTGTTGTTTGATCTGAAGGGAATTTGCTGCTCTGTCTGCCATTCAGAACTGCTGATGGACACATTTTTGGAGTGAATGGTATTTCTGAAAATGCATTCACTTTCTTGATATTAGTTGCTAGTCCTTAAATAGCAGAAACACACCAAAGACAAGGAAAAAAGTGACTACCTGCTGTTTAGTTAATGACACCTCACTGTCTCTCCTGGTGGACCCCATTTTTCTCACTGCTTCTTGTTTATGCTGGTGCAGCTCTGTGATACAGGAGTGAATCACAAAATCCAACACATCTTTAACCCCTGACATTGTTTTTTAGAATATTCATTTTGCAGGTAGAGAAGTGAGTCACTGAGTTTGTGTTGTGTCACAAGCTGAAATGAAGGTGAAGGAGGCAAAGGCCATCAGTTCCATGATGTATGTGCAGTTGGTCTCTATTGCTCCTGTTAGCTTGTGTGTGGCTCAGCCTGCAGATCCAGGCTGCATCTCTGAGCTTTACTCAGAGGAAGTTCTCTATTTCTTTTGGAGCACAGTGGGTTATTGCAGGTCTGTGCTGTTAAGGGTGGGCTTTAGTGATGTTAAGTGATTGGAACTATCTCAGGATGTTCAGGTTTAATTGACCTTTTAGACCTTTAAAATGGGATACAATGGTTTCCTGGAAAGCTAGAGTTAATCGTATGCCCTCTCTGTGTTTTATGTAAATGTTATTACATCATGGCATGCTTTGAGGCATTTTGTTCATGTCAGAGTTCCCACTAAATACCATTCAGATCTTGCAACTCTTGATGGTTATAAGCAAAAAACTTTCTGAAGTGATTTATTATGAATGGACATTTGCTAGAACTGTCCTTACCAAGATTGAAACTGTAGGGGCTGTTACTTCATAACCTATTGTTTTAGCTCTTCCAGTCTAAATATTTTTGTTCATTGACAAACTTACTCAAAAAACTCACTCAGATTGAACAAAATTCTTCTTGCTAGTGGCATTGTGATAAAACCAAATAACAGCTCATATGCACAACACTTTTTAAGTTTTTTGAAACTAGCATTGAACGACAATAAAGGAGCTAGAAAAGCTAATAAATAGAGCATGCAGAGCTGATAAAGTGTCAGTGCAAATCCATGAATCAGCATTCCATGAGTTGTCCAAAAATGTTAAGGCTTGCCAAGCTATGAAGTATGAAACAAGGGAGGGAAAATATACATCAGGTAGTAAGCCATGTCAGTCAGAACTTCTCTCCCCAAGAAGTTTGTTTGCTAAAATTAGTTAAATAACCTCATTTTTACCCACAAGCATGAGCTGGATGTGCTGAGAAATACTGCATCTTAGTAATTTGTTAATCGTAACTGAGTTGTAGGTCAGAGCCCTGAGATGCACAAGTCAAAAATGCCTAAATGAAGAAATACCTGACATGCCATGTAACGTGTATTGCGTCCTCTGCTGCAGTTGTTGGAAGGCCTAAACCCAAAAAGTTTGTTTCTGTAGGAGAATAGGAAGCAGATAATTGAAATACTCCTTGGGTTGAAAGTGCTATGCTGCTGTTCTGGATTACACAAACCCCCGTAGGATGCATTTTTTGTACTTGGGGTGAATTCAGAATGAAACCTGGGGAGTATTAATCAGCTGTTTAGGGGAGCACTGTGCCATACAAGTTGCTCATCTTTGCTTCAGGCAAGCCAGCTTGAGTGACATACTGTCCTGGACTGCAGGCAGCTTTTGGCCACCAACGTCTTTGCAAGGTTCCTACAGGAACCATAACTTCTGCAACTGCTGTGCTTTTATTAAGAACAATAGCAACAATAACAATTATTGTTGTTGCTATTGCTGAAAACGAGAAATCCTCGGGGAATTTAGAGTCCAAGAGAAATGACTTAAAAGTGGAAAATGGAAGACAGTTTCACACAAACTATGTAGATATAGTTATGGATGTTTCTGAAATTTAGAGTTATCAAAGATTTAGCGTTTTCTGCTATAATTTGCATTGGTCTTGATATAAGAAATGAATGATGAGTAGTAAACTGCAGGCTCTTGCCAGAGAAAATATTTCAAATATGTCACGCTTCCCTGTTTCACCCTGTTCTGCAGAAGGCTTTGCTCTGGCTCATGCTGATGTTCCTTCCATACTGTTGTACGATAGTCTGTACACTGATCATAAAGACATATATTCAGAACTAAATGCCAAGATGCATTTGCAACAGCAGACATTGCTATGCTGCCCAGTATTGCACTCCTGCATATTGACTTTGCATCAGCAATTGAAAGCCCTCATCTGACAGACAAAATTTGATTTTTCACAAACAACAGTGAGAGATCAGCAGTTAGAAGAAGTGCTGGTAGGAGCCACATGGATCTGAAAGAACAGTTCTGCTCTGAGGTGTTTAAAAATACATGAAGAACCGTAGAAGTGAGATGAATTTGCTCGCATATGTATAACCTGCATATCCACATAATTTTCTATGCTAATTTAAGTGCCAGGACATTTCTGACCAATTCTGCCTTGTTACAGGTGATGTTTTAATTCCCAGATTGAAGGCACTTCAAAAGTGCTTTCCAAGGAACTGCATTTTTCAGACAATAAGGCTGTCATCCTACTGTTAGCATGAAATGAAATGGATAAAATAAAATGAGAAGGAAGACCTGCTGATTTTATACGCATTGTTAACTCCTATTTGGACAATATCTCCATTCTTAGCACTGTATAGTCTAGCATTATAACTGAGTTACAATACGAAAAATATCCCTTATTATGAAATGGGTGAATGGAAGTTTAGAATGGTGCAAGACGTCATGGAAAAAAATAATAAAAAAGAAAAGGAATGAGAAAGAAATTTAAAAAAAAAAAAAAAAAAAAGATATTTTAACAGAGAAGGAAAGATTACCACTGTAGTGTAATAGGAGATTGCAGAGGGTATGGTAATGATGGCTGTTTCACAGTGTGGAACTAAAGTGAGACTTTTTAGGTTAAATCTAGAATATTCACCTACACTTGGATGTGCTTGTCAGCTAACACAAGTGAGTTCAAAGCTCTGTGAAACGAGCAAAGCCATTTCTTCTTTTAGTGTTATTTTGGGTGTATGTGAATATTTCCTTGTGTTCCTGGAAACTCCTTGGACTGACAGCATTGAGGACATGTCTGTGCGTGGTGCAGGGGCAGGAGGAAATGGAGGAACAGAAGATACGCCTTTACTCACCATATATTAATTTGATTGGTTTTTTGATGACTATGTCACAGCTAAGATGTTCCAGAGAGCTATTTAAGTTAAAGATGTAACTGACCATGAATTAAATTTAGGTTGAACATTCATATAAAGCTGTAACCATGAAATAAGCTCCATTTTGCATATCTTACTTCCTAAAATTATTTTCTGTATACAGAACCATCTGCTTTCAAGGTTGAGGGTCGTTGGTTTATGAGAAGGTTTTAAGACATAGTGGATAGCATGGGATTTATGTCAAGGATCTGCAGTCTCTTTCATATGTCTGTTCTTTGTTGTCTATGGAAAATAGCCTCTTGTAGCTGGAAGTTACATTATATATTTTACATTATCCCATTATTCTTTTCTTACGATCAGCTCTAGCAGCAGAAAAATCTTATGTAACACTTAAAAACTTTAGCTTGTACAAACCAATTATTTGTATCTGTCTACATGAGCTGAAGTAAAGGTAAGGAAACATTGCATCCTAGGTCTGTCAGAGTATTTTATAATCTTCCTGGCAAAAGAAGCACTCATTTGGCTTTTTCAAATGATAGGAATTCCAAAAAAAACAGAAGAGAAAAGTCTTCCCTCTACCTTCTGGGATAGTTACTTAGAGTAAATTAAAATCCAAGCTGTAAAAAGATTATGCTAGTAATTTAATTCTGTGGAGATTATCGCTTTTATGTATAATAAAACAATACATGAAAATTTGAAAGTGTGATCCTTAGGCAGCCCTTTCATCTGTTCTTTCAAGTGCAGAAGCTTTTTGCCTTCTGAGTGTGAGTGAATTGCTGCTGAATGCAGAGACTGAACCTCTTGCATATTGCAAAGAAGTTCCTCCTAGAATTTCCAAAAGAGGACAAAAACCTTACGAGTGTAAAACTTGTTACTCAGTACAACTGCCTGGGGATGTTCAGGAGACCATGACCACAGAGCAGGAGTGGTGATGGCTGCTTGTAGATCCAAGTTGTTTCTTCAAATACAGGCTGTGCCAGGGTTTTTTTTTGACCCAGAAAACAAAAAATGTTGGACCCGAGCAAGAAAAAAATAGAGCAAATTCTCATGGAAATGTAACACAAAACTGTACTGCCAGATTTTCTTCTGCTTTCACAGAAACCATCTTGAGTCACAATTTTCAGAATAAATAAATATGCCAAACCAAAGATACAGGGGAGTTAGATGCTGTGGCACACCGGTTTATAGTGAAAGCTAACTGTGGCCTTTACTGTGCAGGGGCGGATTTAATTTCTCCATTATTATTTTTGCCATTAACCTGCCATTGTCAGTTGTTTTACAGAATTGCTCATGGAAGAAGTTCTAGTTTTCTTTTCTGTACCTGGAAACATGAAGATTTTATCTTTTGGTTACATTCTTAGGTAGAAAAAACACTACTTGAAAAAACAGGTTCTGATATACACTCAGCATGAAAGCCACAATTTTACCTTAGTATTCAAAAGTGGACATTACTGGGCCTGTTCTTGAGATCTGAAAAGGGAGGTGTGGGATGCAAAGAAGTGCAGCTCCTCTAGAAGATGTGGAAGGGCAACCTGCAGAAAGCCACGTCTATATGTTGAACTGCCTGTTGTGAAAGTTAAGGAAGAAAGCCAATCATTCCAAGTTCTGCAGGTATTCTGACAGCTCAGATAGGCATTAATGGTTTGCAACACATGGCATGGGGGATGAAACTCTCTGAGCTCCACAACTGAGAATTTCCTGGCTGAAATGAAGAAGCAGTTGAAGGTAGCTCAGAGAAAAACCTATTTTATTGTAGACTATACAGGGACAAAATGAATAATAAGACCAAAAAGTGGAAAAAAATTAATGTCACAACTGAAAAATAGTAATTCTTTATGGCTTCAAGTGTGAATACTTCTGAGGTTTTTTGGCATTTTTATACGAGAATTTTCCTGACAAAGAAGGATCAGGCTTGAGTATATAGGTTTCTGCCAATATATAATAATCTCCTGTCACTCTGAATGGACTTGATATGTAAAAGTCATTTTGTTGCCAAAATATTGATGCAGAACTAATCATTTTGGATTTCAAGTGGCATAAGAGCAGGAAGGGCCCTGCATTAGGCTGTCACGCACAGGTCTCAGTGAAAGAGCCCACAGATCCCTGTGAAGCCTGAGCATCCTTCCCAGCCTGCTGGGGAAGGTTTGCACAAATCCTCAGGCACTGAGAACTGTTAGTGTTGCAAAGGACCTAATTTGGGCTCTGCTGATGTACACCACACTGCCTTTGAAAAGTTAAAAGCTGTAGTTTTCCTGCTTGGGCATTCAGAGGAATAAGAATTGTTTGTGCCAATGATTCTGAGTTAGAGCAAATTAAGAGAGAGTAGTAGCAGAAGATTTCAACAGTTGCTAATTAATTTGCATGCATTAGAGATGCGGTCAGACATATCTGCAAAGGCATCAGATTTCTGTAAGATGAAAAACCAAAGTAAGGGTGCCAATACATAGAAAAAATGAACAGCCAAGAAAAGAAAATATATATTTGGATGCTGATTATTTTAAATTAATTTGGTGTGGCAAAACCAATGAAGCAAGTTAAAAATGAAATTGATGTGAAATCATTCTACTTTTGGAGACAGAACCTAATATTTTCTTTGCCAATGTGCATTTGTGAAAGCAGTAGTAGTAGTGGTGGACAACTCTGCCCATGGCAGGGTGTTGGAGCCTGATGCTCTTTGAGGTCTCTTCCAACCCCTGTTCTGTGATTCTGTGACTCTTTGATTTTTAATTTAAAACCCAAAGCAATAATTAAAATTTTGACTGTCAATAAGATGAAGCATTACTTCTTGTGGGGAAGATTTGTACCTCTAGTTTTTTGTTTGTTTGTTTGTTTGTTTTTTCATGAGGACTCACAACCCAGTGCTATTCAGCCAAGAGCAATTCTTTTGTCTGTATCACTTCGGGGTTCGTCAGCCTCCTTCTGTTTGTGCATTGGCTTTGCTTGTTGATGGGAACCCAGGGCTGGGAAGTGCGAGCTCTGGGCAGACCTGCAGCAGCACAGGGCTCACCAGGCTGGGTGTCCCTGTGTTGCTCCCCGCTACTGACATGGAAGTAATGTGTGTACAAGAGCAGCCTGTGATCCTGCTCAGCCAGCGGAGACAAATTGCTGTAATTGGGTGGAGAGTGGGACGCTGGTGCTAGGTGTGACATGGGAGACAAAGGGAACAGGAAATCGCCTTCCGGCGTCATATGCTCCTTCTCAACTTTAATTCTGATTGCAGCTGTCAGTGTGGTGTTAGAGTTCTTCAATGTGCTATTCTGTTGAGCTCAGTGTGTGGGAGAGATGGTTTTTTGGAACTGAAACAATGGTGGGAAGTGATTGGTGTAAGGTTGGCTTTGAACACATTGCAGTTCTGGAGGCAATTACATAAGCAACAGCAATGCTAACTAATTGCAGAGGGGAGATTTCCTGGAACTAGATAAAATTTGCATTTTCATCGATGCATTCTATCTCTTACCTGAGTTAGAAATGCTGGGAGATACATCTGAGAAAGCGTATTCCCTTAATTCTACTTTCTTAAGCTCTGTTTTTCTTTCACTTATTGGCCACTCCTTTAATGCCACAGCTGTGTGGTTTTTTGTCAATATTAAGTACTGTATCTTAAAACTGTGCAGCAGGAGAAAGAAAATACATCCAATCAAACGAAATACACGTGGCCACTGAGTCCTGGGATCGCAATGGTTTGTTTTGCTTTTTTACAAAAACAATTTTGTGGAGGTTAAAGACATACCTAACTAATGACACCTCTGTCTGCTCCCAAATACATTGCTCGGGACTGAGAGAGATTAATTTCCTGTCTTTATGCAGATGCTGCAGAGATGAGCTCTTTCATGCTTTAATTTGAACAAAACTCTTGAGAGAGATTCTGTGTGTTTTTCTTTAAAGTTTACAGTAATTACTGAATAATTGTTAGCATTTAATAGGGCCAGTGTTGGAGTGGAATTGGAAAGGGAAATTGCAGTGATTTTGGAAACAAGGTTCATAAATTAGTGGTTTGATAGATATGCTAATTATTTACTGAAATGTGTATTTCACCCAAACTTCTTTGTTGCACTTCTAAACTTGAATGTTATCACAGTTCTTTCTGCCACATGAGTTTATAGCACCACTAAAAATGTGTAATACTAGACAACAGTGATGTAAACTTGAACAAACACATATATATAACCTCCCTGCGAAAATAATTTCAGTACCTCTACACTAAAATAATTGTATGTGCTACGTGACTCATTTTTGTGTATTCACATAAGAACTTGTTCTGAGCAGCCTTAGACTGATTTGAGTCCATCTACTTCTATGGCACATCTGAAAAAGTGAGATTTGCATTTGAAAAGGATGAATCAGATCTAAAAATATTTCAGAGATTCTTCCTTCTCCCAGTGGTCTGGAATCATCTACTGTACCCATTAACATCTACCATGATTTCAGGTGAAGTTTTTTCTCAATAAACTTGGGTAACATTTTTATTTAAAAAGAGGCATCAAAGCGGATTTTTTGTTTGTGGAAGCCCATGCATATTTACATGGGTTCCAGATTGCTTATTATTATTTTCATCAGTGGGAAAGAAAAAAAAGAAAAAAAAAAAGAAAAAGAAGTTAATGCTGCAGTACACCTATATTTTTTCCAAAACTGGAAGTTTTCTCCTCTAAAATTTGCCCAAATTCTGGACAGCAGCAATACTCCTTAGGCCTGTCTTACACCCAGCTTCTTTATGTATCTCCTACTGAAGCTGAAAATTTGATAAATGTTACAGTTATTTATACTTCTACATGCTCAGAACTGTCTGCTTTGGCAGAATGAATGAACCTCCTATTTAAACTTCTTTGTAAAATCCAGGCCTACATAAACAGACAATGAACTCAACCTTCATACCCCGTAAGAGTGTAAAGAATACAACTCTTTTTGAAGAGCTTGCTGGATAAAGCACTCATCCAGCAAGTGAGATGACCAAGTTCTGGGTTCTGCTGAGACTGATGGTCCTGAGTCCTTGACTGCCAGTGGAGCAGAAATTTATAGTGAGTGCCTGAAGTAGAACTGAACCAGAAATGCCTCTTCCAAGGCTGGTTCTAGCAGGCAGATGTGTCTCTTCCCCTCTGCAGCTAGGGTGGATTTTTCTTTAGGTACTTTCTTTTAGGAAGATATTAGCAAGATCACCATATCTGGAGCTTTCATCGATATTCATTTGGGGGTTTTGTGGTGTTTTATAGTGCGTGGTGTAAAAGAAATTCACTGCAATTATGCGATATTTAGTTATTAGATAATTGCAGATAATTACACAGGCAAGTTCTATGAACTAAAGTATTACTGTAACATCTAAAATCTACAAATCGGATAACAATTATGTTTATAATTATATCATTATTCTAAGTATAATTACCATGAGATTGGCAGTGCATGTAATTAATGAGTAATTACTGGAATTTGCCTTCGCAGTTGTACTTCCCTCTTGTTGTAAAGTTCTTTGTCACAACATTTAATATAAAGATAAAATAAATTGACCTCCACATGTTTTATATTAAAACTCAAAACATTTTTTCCACTGCAATACGAGCTCCTTAGTAACCTAAAAGTGTACTTTAATGGAGAGAGCTGAGAAGGGTCAGTGTGGTGGGAGAAGTGAACAAATCACCCCTGGGAAACAACTATTTGATGGATACTAGCATTCAGAATTAAGATGCTTTGTCTTTTAATGGCCAGCGATTGAAATATCTCTTTGCAATAGCTATCCCCAAAGAACTCTTTTTTATGTATATAAAAACTGTAAGTAGCTAGAGTTGTGTAAAAGTAAAGCCTTTCAAAATCTCATTGTGTTATCTTCTGTCTTTCTATCATGCTATCATGCTTGATTAACAAAATTTCTTACAGGAGAGAGGAGTCTCTAGTTTACTCTTGGATTCATGTTTAACATAGCTGCTTTTTTTTTTTTTCTTTCTTATATAGGACATATTCTTGACAAACTTTCAAGTTCCTAAACAGTGACTTCTTTTTGTTTGTTTGTTTGTCTATCTTTTTTCAGGTTTTACCTGGCAAGATGACTATACGCAGCATGTCATTGGTCAGGAACTCTCAAACATCCACAAAATCCACAACAGACACTCTGACATCTTTGCAGCTGAAGCATCTGATACAGGAAGGTAAGTCTTCTATGGTATTTTTGCATAGTAGGCTTTGAGGAGTCTTGGCAAATGATGGGAATTTGAAGCTGAGTTAAATGCATTGCTAAAACCACTCTGTGTGTGACAAATAGAAAACAACAGCACTTGTGGTAGGAAAATAGTGGATAGAATGGATTAAAACTCTCAGCCCTTTTCTTCTAATTATCATCAGGTTAAGAAAATAATAAGGTCTTCTGTTGTTAGTTTAGGTTTCTGAAATCCAAACATCAGGTCTTCTGTCTGTTCATGCACTGTCTACTCTCAGTTCAGCCAGCTGTGCTTAAGACTGGCTTTCAAAAGCAGAGTTGTACAGCAGCTCTTTCACAGGAAGCAGTTTTTCAGTTTTGTTTTGTCTCTGTTTGTTTTGATTTAATTCATAATCTGACCCAGTGCTTTGCACATATTCCAATCTATTCAGTATAAAAGAAACAGAAACATATCTTATAATCACAATATCATACACTTCAGGAGTGCAGTAAGATAGAAGCTTAACTTGTAAAAACAGACGATCTATCATACTTCACATGGTAGTATCCAAAATCTGTTCTCATTGCTTAGGTGCTCTAAATGCCATTACTGTGTGCATTACTCTGTGTGCTATCAGAAATAAATTTGAAGATCTTGTAGGATATTTTTTTATATATAATGAGTATATCTAGAACTTTTATTCATGCAATCAGGATAAAATATGCCAAATTTCTGCAAAATCAAATCAGCATTCTGCAGTGTTCCCAATTCATACTTGCACAAAAATAAAATATATAAGAAGATACGTGAGAAACAATGTAGGTTTAGATTAGGAACAGATGATCACTTTTAGGAGTTCCTGTTGGAATCGGATTAGAGCCATTTTGTATTTTTAACTAGAGATATACATGAAAAAAAAAAAAAAGTGTACTGACACTTCGGGCACTTCAGGTACATCAGACTTTCAAATGCATTCCAGCAAGTTCCCGTTGTGGATAGATTTTCTGAAGTTACCAAGCTGTGCCTCTGAAAGCATTATCTTCTGTGCCAACAGTTTAAAACGTTAATTGATTTTTCTGGTTGTCCATTTGCAATGTATTCTGTAGGTCAGAGAACAGTAGGAACTTTTTCCCATCTTCTTGTAGTTTCTAATAAAATTTGCTTTAAGCCCATTGTGCGCATATACTTGCTAAAGGATTATCAGATAATTATTAAATAATTAAAAAAGCAACTTAGTGCAGGTATCTGATTATCAAAGAAACATTATGGCACGAAGACCTTTTATTAAGAGTAAAGTGTGTAATAAGACAATATGAAGTCATATTAATGAGTCATTAATCCCCACAGAGTTAGTGAGAGCAAGAAGATAGACCCAGACACTTGAAAGGTAAATTGACTTAGGCTAAATTACTGTGTATGAAATCTTTTAGAGGACATGGATTTCATCTTAAAAAAGCCCTGAAATGGGGAGCTTGATTTCTAGATGAAAGTTTGTTCTTTGGTGGCTAACTGGAGTGTGCATGGCATTTCCTGGGCCCTTATTAAATTTCAAAAAAAAAAAAAAGTTCTTAAAAGAGGATCCAAGATAAAGGAAAAGAAATCCATTCTGCACACAGGGAATAAATGTCAGTTGTGTTCATCGGTGCAATTAGGCAAAACCACAAACGTTTCCAACAAGCTTCGATGTATAAAGTGAGGTACAGCATTATTTCTATAATAAAACCATCAAGTCAGTAATAAGATTCTCATAGCATTTTAAAAGGTGAATCTCTTTATTCTAAATTGTGATATCTATTAATAGAGAACATTCTAGAAAAACTTAATATCCGCAGTGCAGAGATTCATGTATTTCCATGAAGAAGCTCCCAAAGTGCTGTTTTTTGTAGTAACTGTATGATTATTTCTGTGGATAAATAATTACTTAGGTTATTGTCTTTATACATTATGGTTCTTTGAATGCAAAGTCTTTTTTCAGAACAAGTTAAAACTGAAAATACTCCCAAATAAGTGCACAAGAACTCAACTGGCAGTCATTTCTCTTACTCACTAGGTGCTTTGAGATGTTACACTTTCATCCATTTTCCAATATCATTTTGTTAAATTTAAAGGAAATATTTTAATTCAGTTTCAATAATAGCTTATGTAATGTGTTTGACTTTCTGTGTTAACAAGATGAACAACAGTGATATACTGCTGAACTACAGAGATTTTAACAAATCTTTCAGATGTACTTGTAGGGTTTTATTAAAGTTGTCTTCAACTGAAATGTAATCCTTTGTTAGCCTTTTATATTTTAATTGATATTTTTCAGTTTGTAATATAAAATATTACATCTAATAGGGAATTGAAACATAATTTGAGATCAATTACTATCTCCATAAGAAAAATTAAGAAATGTACATCTCAGATTTTGCATTTAGCACCGGTGAGAGCAATTACATAGTGTAAATAATACTTTGAAAAGCTAACCTAAAAATTGTCTTTTATCTGAGCATTCAGTTCCCATTAGCTCTAGTGGAAATCCTCAGGGCAGAATTTGGTCTACTATTACCATTTTCCCTTCCTTTTCAAAGCTAACGAAGAAAGGAGATGGTAGAATTAAATGATGAATGAAAGATGAGTGCTTTAAACTGGGATACCTTCTGTGATGAGAACCTCTTTGGATTAGTTCATCTCTATTGAAGCAGAAAGCATACTGCCCAGCTCTTTCTAAAAGTGCAGAACAGTTTTAGCCTGGCTTAAAGTTCAAAAGTAGTTGGCTAATTTTACCTGTGCATCCACCCTCTGCCATAATGCAGAATTTAGAGCTCTGGAATAAAAGAAAAATATGAACAGAATGAGCAGAAAGCAAGACTTACAAGCTCTCTGTAATGTTCCAGGCAGCCTACCTTCGTTTTCTTAGCAGTGGAGTGCTTGATGGGTAGCTGGTAGAATCGGAGTTGCACAATCTTGAAGTTTCACAAAGTGGCTTTGGAGGCCCTCAGCATGGGAACACAG
Organism: Phasianus colchicus; assembly: GCF_987193195.1. Taxonomy (NCBI): domain Eukaryota; kingdom Metazoa; phylum Chordata; class Aves; order Galliformes; family Phasianidae; genus Phasianus; species Phasianus colchicus. The sequence continues at coordinate 44,310,384 of NC_143441.1, forward strand.
GAAGGGCAATGCAGGCTGTCCTTTCTTGCAGTGAATTCAGTATATTGTGGGGAGAGGAGAGGATGGTGACAGTATAATTGAGCATGGGGGTTCACAGGCACTCAGAGTCTCAGAGTTGTGTAAATTGTTGTAGGTGTGAGGAGACCTCCAGGCTTAGAAAATAGAAAGGTGTAGAAAGGCTTCCACAGCCCTGGTCCCGTTGCTGAGGACTTGCTGTGCTCTCAGCCTGGGGAGACCGACTCACACCAGACGGGGGCAAGTGAGATCCAGGCCTCCCGCTCCACGAAGCATCTCTGAAGCACACAGATCCCTTGCTGAAGCAGAAAAATGAAATTTTCCTCACTTCGGATCTGCCCCTTGGTGGATGGAGGTGGAGGCTTTTTTTCTGCTTCTTCAAAGTGAGCAACCCTGTGAGAACTATTGGTTGCAGTGCTACCACAGCAAATTAGATCATTAATTTTATTTATCGGTATGAAATTAGTCAAGACATGAGTTAGATACAGCTACGGGCATTGAAGGAAATGCTGCTTCTACTATGCATAAAGTAATATAATTATACCCAAGATTTGGAAAATGAGATAATGGTAGTCTTTCAAGCTGTGTCCCTAAATATGCACCGTGACATGAGCTTACAGTGGCCTGGAAGTGTTGAGAGTGAAATGATGCCTTGTCTTCCTGAGCTGGAGAGCTGCTCCACCTGGAATTGTTCTTCACTGAAGATGTGTGTAAGCATGAGTAGGAAATGCTGACACCTCCCTCAAAACAAGCATTGGCACAGGCTGCCCAGAGAGGTGGTGGGTGCCCCATCCCTGGAGACATTCAAGATCAGGCTGTACAGGGCTCTGAGCACCTGATGGACCTGTAAATGTCCTGGTTCACTGTAGAGGAGTTGGACCAGATAACTTTTAAAGATCCCTTCCAACTCAAACGATTCTGTGAACAATATGCCAGTCACAGGCAAGGAAGCAGACTGAGAATCCTCCCTCTGCTGTTTTGCACATGGAGGGAAATAGTGGCTGGTGTTGACATTTAAATTATCATAATCATTGATGTGTTGCTGAGATAGATGAGGAGAGGTGGTAATAATTCAGATTCACTGCACACAGCACTCTACACACAGTCTTGTGTAAGAGCTTCTACTCTGCTGTTGTTTAATCACCTTTTTAGCTCTTCTTCACAAACATCAGTGAGTTCTGTCTAAAAGAGTCAGGAAACACAGTTATTCTGTGATTCCCAAGTGCATGAGAAGATCACAAGAGATGCTTTCTTCCATCTCAGTATTTCCTTGTTAAACTTTTTGCTAAAGCTGACTTGCTTAGTCCAGGAGTACATGTATTCTGTAAATTACATGTAGACAAAACTGTGCTGTTTCTTGTTATCATGTAGCAAATGTTTGAAATCTCAGAACCATCCCATATCTTTTTTGGGATGCATTTTAGTCATGCATAGTTTCTTTCTATTTTTTCTTTTTTCTTTTTTTACAAATTTCTTCTAAGTGTGACTAATGTGACTGCCTCCATGCAGGCATTTATTTGATTTACTCTTGGATCATTAACTTTGATTCATGCAATAAATTGTTAGTAATGCCTGTTTTTTTCGAGCTTTTTTTTTTTTTTTTTTTTTTTTTTTTTTTAAGGATTGAACTTTCTGTGTATTTGTGGTTTAAAGGCACTTTAAAACTGTTTTGTTTTGTTTTGTTTTGTTTTTGGTTAAGAACTCCTGAATAGAACTAATTCCAGTGTTTTGCTGTATAAACAGGGACCCAAAAAAGTCAGGCATGCTGTATGTTATGCAGACTGATGATATTTTATTTGCTTTTGCTGTGCAGGATTTTGGAACAGAATGAAGATAATGAAAGAAAATCTCATCTGGAAAATGACGTGAACTTGGCCGAGTCTCTTCAGCAATATCTTAAATATCTACGTCTTCTCTCTCGATCAACAGCTACAAATCTGTATCCAAGGAAGAGGAATGACAAAGCTTCAGTCAAGGTTGAACTTTAATGTAGTTCCTACATTCTGTGATTTCTTCTCCTGTGGATGTTCTTTATTTTTCTGTTTTCCTGTCCTAACATCAAACATCTTTTCTTAGTGTCTCTTCCAATTGATTATCATAACTGCAAGACGTCCTCAGATGAACAGTCAGCTTCAGTAATATAAACCACAGAGCACTTCTAATTTGGAACATTTTAACTTATGTAGTGTCTGACTGCATATTAGAAAGAAGGAAAAATGGGGTGAAGTTTGTAACATCTTCACTGGCTGATCTGAAGCCCTCATTAAAGCACCTGAACCCTTCCTCTAAAAAGAGCTGGCCAAACTGCCCTGTCAATTCTTTGTGGTTTTTATGGTGCTTAGAGTACAATTCATAAAAATATTTAGTAGGTTTTGACAATAAATCTGATCAGTTGTGCCTCAAAAATTCCTACCTCTTACTGATCATAAAGGAAGCCTATCACGATCAATGAAGATGCAGATGTGTACATAATAAATACAACTAGGAAGAGAAATCACACCTGTTAAATCTTGGGTATCATCTATGTTAAAAACAAAACAAAACAAAACAAAACAGGAATGTTTATTTGAGAACTGAAACAATGTTTTTGTTTCCTAGAAAAAAATCTACTGGGTTCTAAGACTGAGCTTGCTAATCTCCTAAAAATAATTGGATGAAGTGGATGCATGTGAGAGGCCCTCATAGCCCTGGATGCTTTGCTCAAAAAATGCGCATGTACTAACAATGTTGTTTTAAAGAAATAGGCTGCTGGTTTAGGGACCCTTTAAAAAAAAAAAAAAAGTTATGGGTTATTTGCATGAATACAGTCTAAATGCAACAGCTTTAACTAAAAAATTTACCGAGTATTTAGAAAAAATCAGATGATGAAAATATATCTAAGCCAAACTGCTAGTTTTTTTTTCCAAGAACCAACTCAGAAATATAAATCTACTGCAGCTTATCTGCATCAGCAACACTCAAGAGCAGTGTAAGTCATATCAGCTATTTACTTGTGGGATATCTGAGACGGTATTCTGTTCAGAAGCTGCAGATTTTCAAGTTCACTGCTTGGCATGTACAACCAGGTTACAGTTTGTGGCACATGCCAGTGGGTGCTCGTATGGAGTAACAGAAACTTGCAGGCAGTGCTAAGGCAGCTTTTGGGGATGGGTGAGTGACCACCTTTGGGATGCTTTGCCCCAGCTCATTACTCATGGGTGCTGCCTGCAGTGAGGATACCCTGCTTTGAATCACTGGCTTGAGAGTAGAAAAACCTCGCTCAAGAAGTGTTTCAGTGGGTCTGGTGCTGTCATGCAAGTTCATAAATAATCCATATGGCTGAGACCTTCTGTGTGGAAGCCTGCTGTGATAACACCACCCACCAACCTTATCAAGTGTTGCCATGGAGATGGGTACTCTGAAGCCTGGGGGAGTGGGACAAAGACGAGAAAATCTGGAAATGAGACATGTATAGAAGCAAACTGTATGCTTTATTTACTAAGAAGAATCTTAAAACGCAGACATTGAGCCAGACATGTTAGCTATAATTTTAAATTTTAAAAAAAAAGAGAGACAGAGAAGAAAAATATCTTAAGAAATAGTAATAAATCATGAATTTTACATTATCCTGGAAAAGCGGCCCTTTGCTCTGCAAATCACATGTGTCTGTTATTCTTTATAAAGAAACAAGAGGGATGCAGTGTTTGTACCTTGATTCATTGGATCATTATTGGAATAACTTTAAACAAAATAAAAGACATAATGTTTGGTCCTCCATGAAGCAGAAAAAAAAAAAAAAAAGTAAAAATCAATGACTAGAGATGAGCAGGAAGGAAAGTAACTGCAGAAGCTGCATGTGATATGTTCATACCACCTATAGTTGTAAGTAACTACATTAACCACTTCGGTTGCATGTTCAACAAAATGTTGATGCTTTATTTTGTAGTTCATATATCAACCTACGTTATATAATTGTAGCAAGCTCTTATCTTTTTAGCTTTCTTGCATTATTCCGATTTAAATTAAGGTTTAATACAGAGGCACTTTATCTTGCTTAGAATTACAGCTTTAGGGCCCTTGCCTTTCTTACAAAATCATTTTCTTTCAAGTATATATTTATCTCCCTTACTTCATCCTTGCTGTCAGAGAGCAGGAAATGTAATGCCACTCTCGTTGCTTTGATACTCCACCTTCTATGAAGTATAGCTGAATCGTGCAGAAATGCAGTGCTTCTAGGCAGACTCCCAGAGTGGATTCTGATTTGTTCCCAAACTGTCATCAGAGAACTCCAGCCAAAAATAAAAGAGAGGAAGAAAAAGGGAGATGGTTTAAAATAGTTGTTATAATCAAAAAGTTTTATTTAGTATCTTAACTTAGATATGTTTAATAAGACTGCTTTATAAACTTTTGGTCTTTATTTTTTCTACCATCTTCCTTCCACATGCATGTTGTCAGAATAAAGCTATAGGGCTTTACAGTTACCAAGCAGAGAGCATCCATACAGTTATGCACAAAGCTGTAAAATTAGGTACAGCAAAACTTAAAACAAAAGCTTGCTTCATATTTCTTATGTTCATAATACTTGATATGACAGTGACAGAAATAATAATATCAAGCTTAAATCATGCAACTTTACCTTTTATAGCAAGAGCTTCTCTGAGTGGATTTTGAAGCAATGAGATAATTTTTCTCAGTATTGGGACATTATCTTCTGCAGGCTGCAATCTAGCCAGCTGATAATTACTCTGCCTGTGGATAAGTAACAATAAATGGGAAGATTTTGTGAGTTTGTTTCCTGAGGATTATGGTTGTGAAGAGCATTCCTCTTTAGTTCAGCTGGAAAGAGTTGTTCAGAAAATGAGCACTTGGTGGCATTTGTTACTTAAGCATTCGCTGGTTGTTGTTTTTTTTTTCTTTTTTCTTTTTTTTCCCCCCCACTCAGGGTTAATGGAGATTTTACCATTCACAAAATGCTGCATTATCAGTTTCTGTGATTCTTTTCTATTAAACCTGTACTCAGTATGGAAAACAACATACAGCTAAGCACACAAACAGTATGAGAGATCTTGATTTATCTCATCTACTGAAGCAAGAAATGCAAAGACTTCAAGTGATGTGAATTCTTCTGTGCATCTCCCCTCTGGTTAATTAAAACAAACAAACCCAGACCTGAAAAAACACTTTCTGCTCACAATCAGAAGCACAGTTTTGGCAGCTTATAAGGGACAGCACACAGCTGATATTACTAAAGCCATCCAGCTGTAGGATATCTCACTTGCACTGATGCTGCTAGAAGCCCTGCTGCTGGGTTCTGTGACCACTAAAGCAAAGCAAAAAGAGAGGCAGTAAAATTGATAAGGATGGAAGCAAGTGCTGCTTTTGTCTACTTTTCAGCAGCCAAGGCAGTAGGTTGTGGTTATTCTTATATGTTTTTAAAAAGTTTAAATGCAGGCAGTTAAGTAATTACACATGATTTCAATTATGCTGCTTTCATCTGACTGAGATTAAGTTTTTAGTCATCACAGAAAGAGAAAAGACTTGAAATGTGATCCAAGTGTACTTAAAAGTCTCAAATCCAGAAAGAGAATAAAAATAACTCAGCTGGGTTAGCTTGCTTTTTCTTCCAACTGCTATTTTAACATATTCTCATGCTTTGTGATAACTTGACTTTTGAATTTTTAAAGCCTCAGGCTGGCAAAAGTGCTCTGCTCTGGTACTGTAGGACTGCAGTGGTTTTGTTTTAGATGCAAGACTGTGCACCTTGTTTCTTGCTCTTTTTCCTCTGGGCTCCAGAAAACCTTCTGAACAGCTATAGGACTAAGAAAGTTGTCTGCTATACTTGTATTAAAGTTGCATTTCTTGTTGTAGGGGTCTCTGTTTTATGGGTTAGTGTTTTAGGGATAGAAGAAGAAAGTTGCTCTTATTCCTTCAGTCTGACTTGACTTTTGAAATCCTTAGAGGTGGGGACTATGTGCAACTAAGCTCTTCCTTAGGCTGCTGTTCTTCTCAGGCCCTTGTACATAGTGTAGAGAGAAAATTGATTAACTTAGAGTCTTCAGAGACTTTCACTTTGAAAAGAAAAAAAACCACCTTTCCATACGTTAAAGAAGTAACTAATAAAGGTCTCTAAAGAATCACAAAGAGCAAAAGAAATAGAGAAATAGAGTTTGGTTGGTGGCAACAAGGAATGGCTGGTTGGTAGACCAGCAGTACAGCAGTGCTGAAAAGAGAATAGATGCAAATAAATGCCCAAGGCAGAGTGAGTTTGCTGCAATCTCAAAGCTTGCAAAAGTTAGGCAGGGCATTTGGTAAAACTTGTATTTCAACCCATGGTACAAGGAGGAGTATTCCACTTTCCCCTTTCAGGGAAGGGCACTCATAGATTGTTGGGTTGAAAATCAGTTATTTGACACTTTGTAATTGATCTCCTCAAAGAACTAAGATGTGTGATAATTATTAAAGGGATTATTATTTGTTTTAGAAAATCAGAGCACACAAAATGCTGGAAGATATACTCTGAATTTATCTACAAACAGTGATTATGCTGATTAACTAGTAAGAAATCATTGCAATCATTGCTCATTTTAATCTGGAGCTGTAATTCAAAAAAGCAAGACCCTTATTTATCTAACATTGATTAAAATACAGTACTGAATGAAGATTGTAAAAAATTGATTTGATGGCTGACTGCTGAAAAGCAAAAGACCTTTCTGCTGTGCATACATTTAAATTCTGCTTGTATAAATATTAAAGTTAATATTTTCTATATGTGTGACTCTGTACAAGGAAGAAAAACATAATATACCCTGTGCATAAACAATTTAATAAAAATATCAGGAATAATTGATAGAAGTGTACCACCCTGAAGCTACAGAATTTCCTCCCTATTGGCGTATCTATACAACAGCCATTAGAGTTAACGTCTGAATGTCACAAAACATTGATGTACTTATTTACTTAATGCACTTAGAAAGTAGGGTAGAACTAATATCCCTATTTCACAGAATGATTAGATGGCTTTTCTAAGGTCATGGAGGATTTTTTTTTGGTAGAATGCAGACTTAAAGTTAAACCTCAAGTGAGTACTTCATCTGTTTGATCATTTTCCCCTTCATGGATCTTTTCAGTTAAATAGAAACATTAAAGTCCTCTTATAACAAAGCAAAACAGCAAACAAAAGCTCACAATAATTGGAGAATTCGTTTAGCAAAATACCAGTGTATTAGTTCAAGTCAGCCTAAGCTCCTTTTATGAGCAGTGGAGAGAAAAGGGAATTTCCAAGTTATATATAACTTCAAATACATAAATAAATATATACACGCACATTATGAATGTGTTATAATATGCAAATATGTGAATTTCCAGTTATCTAAATATATAAAATTAGACATTAAATTCAACATCTGCATGTGTCTGGTGTGTATTTCAGATTTTTGTGGGGAAGTTTGGTAGCCATGCCTGTGAGGGAATCATGGCTAGAAAGCCTAGTAAAATTACATGCAGGCTCTTTGCACCATAAATACAGACTTCAGTGATCTAAAACGACCTGCAACTTAATTTTTTAACTTACTAATTTAGCAAGTGAAGATTCTAGTGCCAGTACCATGCTTTTCAAGTCTTAGAGCTAACACCTGCCAATACCTACAGCTCTGGGTTTGCGTACAATGGCTTGGCAGCAATTCTGTAACTAACATAGAAATCCTAATCCCCTATCACACGTTTATCTTGTATAGATTAATTGTTTGTACAGTAATTGGAAGGTGCAAGAGCTATAGAAATGGTATTAATAAATGATGTGTGTCAGGTCATGGGATTTTTATAAGGCTGATTCATTACTTTCTAGGAATTATCTAGTAATTGCTAAAACATTGATTGATAGTTTTAAAATCTCAAAAGCTGAATGATTTCCTTCTTTTTCAGATTCACCACCTTTTCAAAATTAATTCTTTATTTTGCTGTATACTGTGTGTTTGAGGCTCTTGTTTCTGTAATTAAGAAGGTAGTGGACGTCATACAAATTTAAAAGTATCCCATCTTTAATCTTAGGTCATAGTAATTAAAACTTTAAATCTGGTTTTATTTACATCTGTGTGAGTGTGTTTGTATATAAAAATCAGGACAATGCAACTTTTTTTTTTTTTCAAATTGGATAATAAATACCCTCAAGCAGTCATGCAGCAAATGGTCACTTGCTTTTGGAGGGATTGTTATAGACATGAATCCTGCAGATCTCTGTTCATTTATATTTCTTTGGATAAAGGTAGTCTCTAGGCTCATATGTTGGAGTTATAAATACGTTGGATTGGTGTTAATGTGCTCAACTTTTGGCAGATGAAGATTTTCATGTTTCTATGTAAATCATTTTTAGATAATGAGTTAGCTCAATATACCAGCATATGCCTAGAGAAAATGTGTTTAAACATCTTTCTCTGAAACCTTAAGTAACAGGCTTATTGACATATGAGCAAACTGTTCTCAGACGAGGGAGACTGACAAACCCAAGTATATCTATCAGCACTCATCAACATTCTGCACAATTTCTATCATCCACTGGAGGCTGATTGTCACTTCATTGGTTCCTGTTATTAACATGAGGGAGTAGACTAATCTGGTAGCCTGACAGTGGTGAAGCTGCCTCTGCTTTCTGTCCCCTCTTGGCTTTCAGATCACCATAGGCACACACAGACACACAATAGACATCTTCTCAGAAGTGGAGATTACTGGGGAGGCAGGACAGACTGCAGTGGAATGGATATATGGAGCATGGTCAAACAAGTGTACTGGTCAGCCTGCTTACACACACTCTTTCTACACCAACGGTATTGTTTTAGAAATGTTATTGTATCCAATAGAATCCTAGAATCACGCAATGACTTGGGTTGGAAGGACCTTTAAAGATGATCTTACTTACCTCCCCTGTTGTGAGCAGGGTTACCGCCCAGCAGTTCAAGCTGCCCAGTGCCCCATCCTACCTGGCCTTGAACACCTATGGGAATGGGCACATCCACAGCTTCTCTGGGAAGCTTGTACTCACCACCCTCTGAGCAAAAAAAAAAATCCTCCAAAACTCTAATCTAAATCTCCCATGTTCAAAGTTAAAGCCATTCCCCATTGTCCTACCACTATCAGACCATTTGAAATTCGGACCCTCTCCTGCTTACAAGCTTCTCTCAAACACTGAGAGGCTGCAGTGATGTTTCCCAGAGCCTTCTCCTCTCCAAGCTAAACAAGCCCAGCTCCCTGAGTCTTTCTTCACATGGGAGGTGCTCTAGCTCTCTGATAATCTTTGTGGCCCTCCTCTGAACCTGCTCCATAAGTTCCATGTCTTTCTTGTGCTGGGGCTCCAGACCTGGACACTACTTCAGGTGGGGCCTCATGATGGCAAAACAGAGGGGAACAGTCACCTACCACCCTTGCCCTGCTAGCCACCTCTCTTTTGATGCTGTCCAGGATGCAGTTGGCCTTCTGATCTCCAAGAGCACACTGCTGGCTCACGTCCAGCTTTTCGTCCACCAGGACCCAAAAGTCCTTCTCCATTGGGCTACTCTGGATGAGTTCTCCCAGTCAGTATGCATATCTGGGATCGTCTCGACCCAAGGGCAACACCTTGCACTTGGCCTTGTTGAATCTTATTCAATTCGTGATGGATGGAGATCTGTCAGAAACAGAGAGAACAAACAGCTAGCACGTTCCTCAGCAGAAAAAAGAATGGCTACTAACGATAAGAATTATTAATGCAGGAAAGTCTGTGTAGCTAAGAACATCTCAAAGGAGACCAAGAATGTCTGGGAACATTTGAGACTTAAAAGTGAATTTTTTAAATAGTTACTTATACATGAAAGAAACCAACATAGTTATCTTCTCTTTCTTCTTTATTTTAGAGGTGATTTTGTTTAAACATGGTAGAATATGCTGCTCACAATCAAATCTCTGCCACCAGAAATTACAGCAGTGTAGATTAGTGAATGATATACAGGCAGACCTCCAGACAATCCTGTTATGCTGCAGTGCCACAACCAGAATTAGGAAGCAAAGTCATCACTAGTTTTGATCAAAGAAAGCTCTGAGGAGCCCTTTTGCTTGATCAAGCTTTTCACACTGCAAACTACAGGATGTTAATTAACAATCTTTGCCATCTTTACTTCTCTGATGTAGTTCTTAAATGGTTTCAAAGCTGTTGTAATTCTCAGGAAGAAAATATGAGATAGTTACAGAAAATTATTAGTGAAATAATAGGCTTTATGAGATGACTAACCATCTCTGTTGCTTTCGGCCTACGAATCTGTCAAAAGACCACAGGCCTGAGAGCATCCCGTTGCTGCAGAAGGCACTGGTTTGGCCTCTTTACTGCTTTCTGGGTTACAAATTAATCTTCCAAGTTGTTGGTTTTTTTTTTTTTATGCAATGGTTTCTTGCATGATATTACTGTCTGTTTATTACTGTCACTGTAAGTGAAAAGGCTATTATAAGTTGGTGGAAAATACTTTTGCTCTACTACTGCTTGGAAGATTGAATTTTTTCCTTTGGCTTTATTTATTATTTTCAGACAAGCATAAGAATGAACTTATATATGTAACTTCATGTCTGCAGCATGCAGAGACTTGTAGAACAGAGATTTTCCCTTCAGCTGGCTTGAAGCCTGCTAAGATATCCTCTTCACAGTGCAGCACTATTCGGATACACCAGCTCACAGACTGGAAGAATTAAAGCTTTGTTAGCATAGGACTTTGCAGAACAGTCTGTTGAGGACACAGCTGTACTGCTTACCCAGCTCCAACCCAGGAACTTTTGCACTGTAATCCACTCCTCATGACTGGTACAGACCTCAAGTTTCGTTGTCAGCTGGATTTTTCTCAAGGCAAAGGTAAATGGAGGTGTACAGACTCACAGCCCACAGTGCTCTTTGTGAGATGGGGGCTTACATGAATGTGTGCAATTTCCCAAGTAGCAGGTTTATACAAGGCAAGTGCATGCACTTTGCAAAGCATCTAAACAGCTCCTGGTAGGAAAAGCTAAACTTCTTTCCCTTCACACAGTAAGTTAAAAGATGAAACATTTTATTTTTGGTAGCCCTAGGACACTGTTGATGAGGGACAGCCTGGTATTTGTGTTTGTTATTTTTTGTTTTTTTTAATTTTGGAGAGAGTATTGCCACTATCTCATATAGCCACAGTAAATAATGTAAGTGGAATTATGGTCTACCAAATTTGGATGGTAGCAAACATGAATTAATATCTGAAATTTTTTTTTTTTTTAAAAAGGCCAAATGAAATTGAGGGAGGAAGATATTTTTTCTTTTTTGTATTCCTGAAGAATTTCTTTCAGCATATTTCCCTTTAAGATTAAGAAAATATATTCTCAAGAAATGTTTTGTCATAAATTTAATTCTATTCCTTCTGCCCTTTGGCCAGACATTCAAATCAATCTGCCCCTTGGTGGATAAGTTGCACAGTATTTATCTGTGCCTTATGATGTATGTATCTCATCCTGTTCCTTTTTTAAATTACTTTTTTGTTAAACAAAACATATAGTTCATAGACTCAGAGTGTATTTGCAGGGTGTCATTTAATGTGCCCTTCTGTGAACCTTCATACAGAAAATGTCAGTTACTTACATTGCTAAACCATACAAGACATCACCCTAACAATTCCATCTTCAGAAAGGTTAGTGTATATAAGGCGGTTGATAATGTGTGAATTATTGAGATAACTTATTTGAAAGGTGGTGAATGGGAGGAAAATCTTGTGAGGTGGAGAAATAAGATCTTTTTTAATTGAGTGTTTTTGCAATTCAGAGTACTTTTTAAAGATTAGTACTTTTTAAATATTAGTAACATGAGATTATTGAGTACTATTTTATCTGATAAAAAATTTGTTCATGGTAATAAACTAAAAGAAGGTAGATTTAGGCTGGGTGTAAAGAAAATGTCTTTTACAGTGGGGGTGGTGAGGCACTGGCACAGGTTCCCCATAGAGGTGGTGGATGCCCCGTCCCTGGAGACGCTCAAGAGCAGGCTGGATGGGGCTCTTAGCACCTGATGGAGATGTAGATGTCCTGGTTCATTGCAGAGGAGTTGGACCAGATAACTTTTAAAGATCCCTTCCAACTCCAAGGATTCTATGATTCTGTAATAGAGAAGTATGGATGTATGTAACAATTATGTATGTACTACAGTATTATTTCCTAGTTCTGCACATCTCATTTAATGCTTTTTTATCTGGTTGGTTGATTGGTTGTGGGTATTCTTTATTTTTTTTCATTTATTACTGTCAGTTTAATCAGTGTAGAAATGAATTTTCTTTTTTACACTTTTCCTGGTCCCCATTGTCCTGTTCTTCATGATGTTAGCAGGGTCTTCAAAGGCACCAACTAGGGAATTGTACATATTCTTTTCATTGGCCATGGGTTATCCTATCTAACTTTGAAATAAGTCAGACTAGCAATATCCATGTTCAGGAGACTAGTGTGCAGAAAACCTTCCTTATTAATAATGTAAGATGTAAATTGTCACTGAACTACGTGTAACAGATGTTTTCCTCCTGTCTCTTCCTGTAAAAAAATAGATATTTTTTTTTCCCCAAGCCACTTAGCAAAGTCTCAGAGCCTAGCATAATTATCCATTGCTGCACTTTTATTTGCATTTTATCTTGTGTATTTCTGTTTGCACATACATTTTTTGTGCTGTGTTTTATCTGAGATGACAAACAGCAAGGAACAGTTTTTTTTTTCTTTGTTACCCACGTTGAGGATTGCCATACAGCTGTGAGAGCCCTTTAATTAAGTCAGACTGAGCTACATCAGATGGGCTGGTAACTGAGTGCCCTGTGAAGACAGCTGAGCTGTCGATGCTGAGCTTTAATTAGAACTTTTAATATTTCATCCCTACTGCCCGAAGTGTGACCTGTCAAGCTGCTGAGCGGCTGCCCCTTCTTGACAAAGATGCAGCTCTGAGCCCAGGGCCGATTCTCACATATAATGCAATTTGTGTACAATCACTTGGTGTTTCTCTTGCATTTTCTTTCAAGATGATCTTGTCTGAAAAAGCATAGGAAATCATAGATTTGTTAATGTTAAAGACTGTTTGGACTTGTTAAACGGCCCATGAAAAGCCGCCCCACGTCACCTGACCCTGATCTTTCACAAGTAGTTTGAGAGAGTCTGGCAGCTATGCTTTCCCTAAGATTTGGTTTATTAGTAAATCTTTAGAAGCAAAACAGGCAGCTGGATGCAGGAGAAAGATCTCAATTAAAGCATAGTTACCTGAGATGGATTTAGCTGATTCCATGTTCTTCACTGTCTGAATGGGGAATTTCCTCCTTTCCCTTTCATGTTTTCCCTGCCTTTGTCCCCAGACAGTCCTCCAAACATCGAAGAAAGGAGCATGAGGTGGTAAGGAATGGAGAGGTGTGTGTGGATCATCTGCTTTGTGTTATCCTCTTCAGTTCCTTCTGGGCAGTATCGTTAATTAATACACAATGCAAAGACCTGTTGGCACTAGAAAATAAATACATATGACTAGTAGATTTTCAGATCCAGGCCTTGCCATTAAGTATGTAGGTAGTATTCATTAAAAACAGTGGGGTTTTTTTTCCAGGCTAAATTCTACTTGTTGCTCTCCTCTGATGTGTACGGTTTCTGCATGTCTCCGAATTTATGCTTCAGCTCTGTCTCAGTCCCCTGTTGGTCTACTGTCAATGCAGAGACACCAGGGATCTGTTATGATTCACAGCAGTGAGAGTTGGAATGATTGCTGTCTGAGGTGCTTTTCTGACCCTTTAAACAAAAATCCACAAAAACCAGAGATCCAGGACATATTTTTCAGCATTTTGCAGTACATAGTCATGGAATCATCTGTTTGAGTTGGAAGGGACTCTTAAAGGTCACCTCGTCCAAACCCCTGCAATAAACAGGGACACCTATAGCTCCATCAGGTACTCAGAGCCTTGTCCAGATTAACCTTGAGTGTCTCCAGGAATGGGTGAATAGTGTTCACCACCTCTCTAGACAGCCTGTTCAGTGCCTTACTAGCCTCTGTCAAAAACTTTTTTCTTATATCCAATCTGAATCTTCTGTCTTCTAGTTTGAAACCATTTCCCCTTGTCCTTTCACAACAGACCCTGCTAACGATTGAAGGAATGAAGAATAGTTGGAATAACTGTGAACATAAATAAATCTCTTTGTTCAAATTGGCATGTAGTATTGAGTGAAATAATTCAGGATAGTAGAACTGCTTTGTCAAAAAGAGAAAATTCTGCCTTCGGGTTGTGATCATAACAAAATTTTGTTTAGGATTAGATTACAGTCTATGTAATAGTAAATAATGTTTTTTCTTTTTTTTTTAAGTACCGAGTAAAGATTAAAGTGCTTAAGGGGCACTCAGAATTTGTCCTCAAAACTAAATTTTTTCATCTACGAAAAATTGGTCAACAAGAACAGCACAGTTCTTGTGATTTTGAATTTCCCATTGTGACCTTTGAAATTCTGAAACTGAGAACAGAAACTTTCATGGCTGCCCACTCTTACCAGTTTTCTCAGCATTTTTTTCTAATTAAAATGTGGCTTTAGGATAATTGAACCATCTTGTATATTTTTTTGTTTAATTTACTGAGTTATTTTATTTAAAAATAATCAAGAAATTAAAAACTTTTACATTTCTTTATATCCTTTATATCCTTTATATCTTCTTCATATTCTTTATATCCTTTATAACGGATCCTCTGATTACAAATTTAATTTAGTCAAAAATTCAAAGATTGAATTTTAAACAGAACAAAGTATCTTTTATATACAAAATATTTTTTATATTTTCTCTGTTATTTAAGAGATGACTTTTCTGTTTTTTGCTTGAAGGTTTGCCTAAGTAACAAAAAAATAAGAGTTATTCTCAGAAGTCTATTAAAATACAAAGGGAAATTGATTTCACTAATTTTCTTTCTTCTATGCAAACAGTGCATACATCATTAACATCAAGTTTGAATTTTATCACTCTCACTCTCTGTAATCTCTTTCTCTTGCTTTAATAGTCTAATGAATTGTTTTGCAAAATTTCTGCCAAGCTGATAGTGCCTCTTCAAGCAAAACTTAACAGTGTGAGAATTGCAACCCCCTTACACCTACAGGTTCTGTTTCTTTCTTGTTTTCCTGATGATTTATACCTGGGATAACAAAAATTATTACCATGAAATACTGACCCAGTCCTTTTTTTCTACCTTCTGTTCTCTCTAGAGCTATGTCTATAATGATCCTGTTAGGTACTACTTGATGCAAAAACCCAAAGAAAAAGCAACTCCATTGGCCCACGCATCAACATCTCATCAACAGTATGCTGAAAATCTCCATGGGATGACCTTCAACCAGCCTCAGCCAGACAAGTTTTCAATGGAGTCAGAAGTTGGGCTTGACCAGAAAGCTCTGATGGCTGCACTGCATACGTACATCACTCAGAACTTGTCAGCACAAAGCAATGATAAAAGCTCTCACAGTAGGACTAAAGGGTCACACGTTTATGCTGATAGATTCTACTCTCCTCAAGTTGGTCCTTTTGATGGAAGTTTTTCCAGAGGAAAAGCAGAAGATTTCAAAATGAATAAACTGTTCCAGCCACAGCCTGCCTCTGGAGTGCTAAGGCCAGCCCCCGAGATGCTGAATCATAAATCTGCTTCCCAGAATGATCCAAAGGACCTGCTGAGGGTAGTGGATGGTAAAGTTGGTACTTATTTATTTTATCTTTTCTGAAGTTTCCCTCATGATCACTGAGCTTTTTTTTTTTTTAAAAAATATAAATAGACATTGACATATATCTCCTACTATTGACATATTTCTATCTTTTTACTCAGGGTAATAATGTTCACCATTCTAACGACTCTTCAAACTCTTCAAACATCTACCCACATTCTTCAGCCCACCTTCCATATGCATCCAGATATACATGGCACTCAATAAACCATAGCATTTACGTAACTTGTTATATTTTCAAAGCACCTTTCAAACAATTAGTAATTATGAGTGTATCTTTGCATCTGTTTTTATGTACGCAACCCACACTATATATAGGTACTATAGGCTATCTAGTTTTGTTTAATTTTTATTTATTTATCTAGAACTTCAAGGACAATGGGTAAAACTCAAAGTTAGACTCAGAAATTAACAGTGACATAAATTTTGCACAGTACATATGGAGGGAAGTCTCTCAATTATGCAGGCACACAGTAATACAGGAGTTAGACTTGATGATCTGTATGGGTCCTTTCCAACTCAGAATACCCTATGATTTTATATTCTATAAGATGGAATTAGAGCTCCATTTGGCTGTGCCATCTATTACAACTTATTTGCTGTACTTTCTTTTTTTGCTAATGCAACTTAGCATGACTGGATCCTGATTTCTTTTGTATGTGATAGTTTGACAGATACTTAAAAGAACATTGAGTGCAACATCTCAGAGGACACCATGATGCATTTTAAGTGCAAGGCAGATTGTCATATTATGGCAGGGGATCGGGTAGAGTTTAGAAAATAATTTTCAGTCATTCAGTGTTTCTCCAAGCTAACTAATAATTGGTGTTATTCCAGTGGTTCACGGTGTCTGAAAAATAAAATAATTGATCCTTGACCATTGCCAAGCAGTTACATCTCTTACAGTGCATTTACCACGATCCGAATAGATTTTCAGTGTATACAAGCAGGTTTCTTTGAATCCCTTTTGTAGTTATTATCATCTATAAAGTTTAATGTTCTTAGATTTCTGGTGGTTTTTTTTCCCTTTTTCTTATTTTTATTTTGTAAAACAAAAACAAAAGCAACAACAACAAAAAAAGCCAGAACACATGAAAACATCAAAGATGCGACAGGGAAAGATAATGCTTGCAATCTAAAGGATGCTCAGAAGTGAAAGCATTCTTGGTATGGTGCCCAGAGATAATAGGTTTCAAAGAACGAACTATAATGTAAAATCAAATCCAGGTGGCACTATAAGTCTCTCGCACAGGTTAGACAATTTTGTTGCTAGACTCAAAACAAACTAGGCACATGCTGGTTTCATTATCCTCCAGCTGTTCCACTTCACCTTTCCTAGTAGGTGCCAAGTGGGAAAAAAATGCTTAACACTTAGAGGGAATAACACGTTTCCCAATTCATCGGGTTGTGCTGCTTTGACTTTGCATACATAACATGCCTTGTAGGAGCTTCTTCCATTACATTAGCTTTTAAATGTTTCTTAGACATAAAATTATGATCATTTGAGTAGGAAGCAATATGTATTCCTTTGTATTTCTGAGCCACTTAACAGTCTTATAAGGAAGAGGTGAGGACAGATACGAGTATATTCATAGCCTAAAGTACTGTCTGTTAGAATGATGATGGTTTGGATTCAGATTTGCCTGGATGATATCTTTTTCTGTTTTTAACATATCTCCAGGCTCTCTGGTGCTTCAGGATTTATGTATGGGGGTTTCACACTCTCTTGCATTTTCGAAACCATACAACTGTTCAAAAACTGAGCAGGACAGTTGCACAAGCTCAGTTCAGTACTGCATCTTGTGCAGAATTAGACACAGCAATCTGTCTGGCAGAACAATCCAGAAGGTACTGAGCAGATTAGCACTGAGAATTGTGGTGAAACAGTGGCAGGTGAATTAGCTAACAAGGCACCCTGAGGGAGAAATAGAAGAGAAGGAAACGTGGAGTTATTTTTTATCAGATTTGAAAACAGTTACCTTTAGTAGAAGTATGATGTGTGTGGGTGCTGCCTTTGTAGTCACTGTGCAACCTGGAAATCATTAAGCTGCATTCTGCACCAGCACTATTTAGAATTTTTCTGCTTAAAATTATTGGTTCTAGTATACTCAATTCTTTTCTATATTAAGTATTGCAGAAGATATCTCTCCACTGCTCTGCTAAAGTCACAAAATTAGTAATACATATGTTTTTGTTTTTTCCAAAAATAGCACGTTTCCATATTTATAGAGCACAATTATTTGTGCATGTTCTGTGTCTTGCAAAGCTGTGGCCACCAAGCTGGCTGATGCTCAGCTGCTGAGGACAGCTGATGTGTGTTGAACAGGATGGTGGGTTACAAACGAACAGTCTGCCCTGTCGGACTGCTGGTCGCAAGGAGGAAGTGGCGTGTTATGATTTCAACACAGTTACTGCTTCTGCACCACTTGTTGAGCAAACTGACTGTAGCAGTTGTCCCAGTAATGTATGGAGCATGATTTATGTGGTGTGCAATAAAAGCCATTTTTTCCCTTAGTAAGTTGTTATTGTTACTGAGTAAGGAGAGTTCAAACGTTGAAGCTGATATTAAAAATTATATCAGCTGTGATATATGTGCTTTTAAGGTCATCACAGTTCTGTGGTAAATATGAAAGGCAACTTGCCTTCTTCATTTCAGAAGACGAAGCCGAGGCAGAAGTACAGTAGTACAGAAGTTTGCAGTACAGGCAATCTGAAGCATGGCTGAGCATTGCTGACTTCACTCCCATAATGCTGGTGGGAGAATATAAAGGCTGTACAGACACATGTTCATGCTCAAGTGGATGCTCCTGAAGTGCTGTGCCATTGGAGTAGCCCACTGCTTTTTGATCTTTCTGCAACAATCTTTTTAGATTGTTTAGATTTTAGAAAATTCATAGTAATTCCTTTAAGTTGTCCAGAGATGCTTTTTAAGTAGATGCATTTATATTTGTGTGTATCAGCCATATCATATTGCTTTCAAATTATTTACAAAAATGAACCAGTACCATAATATGAAGTGGACACAGACACTTTAACAGCATTTCAGTAAACTGGGAAGACTCTTTGTGTAGACCTCAATTTCACCGGGCTGTTATAGACCTTTTGGTGACTCTTCCTCTCGATGTGAACATGATACTCCTCGTACTTACTACCTTTGGTTGCTGCCTTCTGTCCTCAGCATTTTAATTCACACTTGCTCTTTAAAAGCAGCCTAAGTTTTCACTTACATTAGCACAAGTGTGGGTGTTGTTGACCAGAGTAGAAATAGCAGCAACAGAGGAATAGGAGGCTTCTCTATAACATTTTTTTAATGAAACAGAAGGACTTGCAGTGAGCTTGTTAGTAGTAACTGAGGTACAGCCAGTGGCCATTCGGTTTCTCATTTGATTGCTCTCCATCTTTCATTTCCTTTTTTATCATTTATTTATTTATTTATTTATTTGGAGGTTATTGATGATTATCCTTTGGAATTGGACTGCTGAGATAATGCTTGGCTAAAGTAATAAATACGAAGAGCAATAGGCTTGGAAAAATGAAATGGAGTGGAAATGACATTGACTACGTGTTGCTGACTTAGCTCAGTGTTTGGTTCTGACAGCTGGCTGCAAAGGAACTGAAACAAGCAAACAAAAATTCAGTAGTGCTACTTCAGTAGAGCTCTTTTAATTATACGTTACCTGAAACATAATTCTGCTTTAAGATTTCTTTTCTGATATTGATGTAATGGCCAGTAACTAGCTTGCATAAAACTTAACAGGCAAATGCAGAAGGAAGTTATTTTTCTGAGGTTTAAAATTTACTTTCATCTTGGAAACCCCAGGTTGCTGATTTTTCAAATTAGAATTCTGAGCAACTTTAGACTTGTTTCTGCTACTGAATTCCTGTAATTTGAACTAACTTATCTTAAATGAATGAACACATTTTATACAACTTTTACTCAGTTGTTTTTATCCTTGTTCTATTTGCTAAAATTTCTTTGAAGCGTCTCCTCATGTAAAACTTTGTAGTATGTTAAACACTGAACTACTTCAAAAATATAATTTCTGGGTAAGATGTTTCCTAGCAGCTTGAAAATCACAATAGCAGAATGGCATTTTTTTCAATGTTATGACTAGAATCAGGCATCCTAAGGCTAGGGAAAATAAATGTAGGTTCTGTTCTGAAGCTGAACAAATTGAAAATGCTTCAAAACTATTGTTGGGAGGTGACTGAGTGACCCTAAATCAGTTAGGAACAGTTAGGAAATTCATCTGGATTGTGGGAAACTCATGTACAGGTCTCCAATCTGCTATTCCTCTTTTGCCTAGAAGGGAATGACATTAATCAATGATGTGTGTTCTTAGAAAAAGTTCTTAGTTTGCTTTTGTTCTTAAAAATCATTTGCTTTTCTCATAGACAATTTCCATGACCATTCCACCTTTACAAAAGGGCTTAGAAAATACAGAGGTGGATCCCACATCTGCAGTAAAAATGATTCTAAATATTATTCTAGAGGTATTCAAAAAACTTCAAAATTTCATTCATAGATTATTAACTGCTGTACTTCATAGGTTATTCATACCAATGGAGAAATGGATAAAAGCTCTTGAAAAAAATACTCATTGAAATCACTGTAGTTTTCATTCTGATGTAGATGCACAGATGTCAGATAGTCAGACTATTCCAAGAATATTTTTTCCTGCTGCAGTGCACTTGCAATGTGTTTTTATGCACTTAAAAAGTTTTAGTTTTGATTTTGAACTGACATATATTCTGTCTTTTCTTTGCTGACTTTATTACTTTTGCTTCAATAATTCAGGTTTTTCTGTCATGTCATTTTATTGGTCGATAGTTCTATAAAACATAAGAACAGAAGTGATACCTAAGCAGCAACAAGACTTTAGTAGTAACCTGGCATGCTGGTATTTCTTATAGCTTAATTTCCTGCATTGCTGCTTTGTGTAACACCCTCTCCTAATGGCTGTCCTCTAAATAGCTACTTGTGATTCCCAGGAAAATTTCTTGAATTCAATTTGATCATGGACTGGAGAATTTGGCATAGATTGTGGGATTTTGTTTTCAACTCTCTCACTTAACATTTTTCCTGTACTGTGCTTTTAAACACAACTTCAAACACTCTTCAACTCACAATAAACCTACTATTTAAAATACTTAAGCTATGTTGGCTCTTACTGACTAAATAATCCAGGGAAAATAGAGTTACTTTAGTTGGTGAGTTATGGGGATCAGGCCATGGTTTAGTGGTGGATATCTGTAGGTAAAGTTGGTGGTTGGACTTGGTGATCTTCTAAGTCTTTCCCAACCCAGATGATTCTATGATTTTAACATTGTGGGATCAAAAAGAAAATGACAGAAATGTCCAATGTCTTGGCCTCTTTTCCTAATGACAAACAATCCTGGGTTCGTGTCCCTGCAAAATCACAAGTGTTCTGCCTTTTCCCTAGAGTACAAAAGTGTCTTGCTACTATTTCTTACCTAATGCTGTGAGAAACAAAACCTTTTATTTTGCCTTTCTTCTTTGAGTGTTTTAATCTTTGTCAGACTGGGCATTAGGAAAAATATTTTTACTGTGAAGGTGCTCACAGACTGGTGCAGATTTCCTAGGTTTGATGCCTCAGATCCATTAGTGTGGAAGAGACATTTGGATAATGCTCTCAATAACATGCTTTATCTTTTGATTAGCCTTGAGGTGCTAAAGCATTTGGCAACATTGCTAGAAAAGGTTGGATATTGCCTTTAGACTGTTTATGTAGAAATTTATACATTTAACAGTCTACAACTTGATGTTCTTACACAAGTGAAAGGTTTCTTGCATACATATATGTGATAAATTTCTAAAGAATATGACTAAGCAGAACAGAGGCATGACTAGAAATGGTTTTTGAGATGCCAGAGGAAGTCCTTAATTAATTAAAAGTGTTTATTTATCCAATAGAGATTAGTCTGAATTTTACAGTTACTTGGAATGGAACTAAATGATATATGCAGTCAGAGAGGTAACTTTCCTGAATGGCTGCTACACTACATCTTCTAGTTCATCTCTTACATCTACTGTCCTTGAATTTTCTCATCTTCAAAACCTTTTTCACATCAGTGTTGGCTCTGGTGTTGGATTGTTTTGTTTGTTTGTTTGTTTGGTTTTTTTTTGTTGTTGGTTTTGGTTTGTTTGTTTGCTTCCTAAATATATGTTCATTTGATTTTCTTGGTCTGGACTATCAGCTTAACATTTATTTCCTTAATATGATTTATAAGACGTTTTCCCCATGCTGTTCATAGCTGACAAACCAAAACAGTGTTTGGTGAAGTTCATTTTTGTCGAAATGTTTACTTTACAAGATAAACCATTATGATTTAGAAGATTTGTTCATTGCATATATATTTATGAAATGTTTTTAGTTGAGTGGAGCTTTTTGATTGAATGACAAAATATCTGACTGCTTTTTTTCCAAAACTGTATACAGCTGCAGAAACCAAATTGACAAAGAAACCCGACATCTAATAGATACTATTGTATTTGCTGTATTTAGGTACTGCTTTTTAGTGCAGTTCAAAAAAAAAAAATTGAGTTGTGTTAATACATCAGTTTTTGAATCCTTTTGGACTAGGAAATGGTGCTGAGTTTGTAAAGAAATGAAAAGTTTATATTCATCTCTGTAGGACAACTTGTTAGGTTGTACTGGCATAGATTCACTATCAGTTTAGATAGTAACCACATAGACTACTATTCAGTCATAAACTGTAACATCCATTTTTAATACCATTTTTTTTTTCTGAGGACATCAGCTAACTTCAGTTTATGTATTGGCTCCCTGAATTTGTATGCACTTCTGAAAAAAAAGTCAGTCTTCAAAAAGGAAAAGATATCTTTCAGGAAATACTAAAGATATTTCTGATACAAGCACATATACTCATTGAAAACAGCTGAATCTTGTGCTTATGTTGTTTTGTGATCCAGAAACACTTATTAAAGGTGTACTGAAGGACCTAGAGAAACACCAGGTGAATGTGGAGAATCTCAGCTCAACTGAACTGGATGAAATCGCTGATACTATTGCTAATGCAATTCAGACTGCTGGCATTCAGGAAAAAACAGAAGATGGTGCTGGAAAAACTCGAGAAGAAAAAGCAGAAGCAAAAATTAAGAAAGGAGATGCTCAAGGAAAGGCAGAAATTCATACTGGATTAATGGAAAACAGTGTTAACATACCAGGTATTGACTGTAAGAATTGAGTACAGTGAAGGATAGCGAGCCTCATTTTCCTTTGTTTTACATTAGTGCTAGCCATTTTTTTAAATTGGTTTTAAGGAAGACAAAGGGGGAAAGTTTTTGTATTTTTTTCTCAAAGGCTGCAAAGCATTAGCTTTGTTGTTTTCTTTTTATGATAGATACTTTATTTACCTCAAATACATCTGTTTGTGAACACTTGATCTTCAAGCTTCACAAACAAGATAAACCTACACACTTGGTTATATTGAAAAACAAATTGCTTAATGCTGTGTGGTCTAATTTCCCATTCTTTAAAATGAGGTGTTTAAGCAAAAGGAAAATGAAAGATGATTGTATTCCAAGAATGTGTTTCAAAATATGTGTAGTAAATAATTGAATTTTACAGATAATCATTCCATAATGTACCACAATTGCTTGGCAAAAGAAAGTCTTAGGTACACGTAGAAAACAACTTGTACCTTTACATGCTTAGGGAACATAAAGAGTTATGATTATTTGCTTCATTCTGGACATATATTTCCATGGTAAAGCAGATTTAGGACCTACAGTATATAGCATTAATGATCTGATATCACAGCAGAACTTAAATTTCCATTTACACATTCTTTACTTTAGGAGTGTTATCACATCTAGTACACCAAAGTACAAGTGACATCAGTGATTTTAAATTATTGTCTTCTTTTCCTCCCAAAAGTATGAGGATGATTACAGTGGTGATATACTGAAAACCTCACTAGTGAGAGACATTCTGGTTATTTTAATTGCCAGTTCTACAAAAGATAAAAATGAGCAGTTTTGAGGATTTGTGCTGGGAGAAATGAATAAGTCTTAGTTCATAAAACAAACACCCAACATTGATTGAGGTTAATGAAGTGACTGCATATCATCATTGTAGTTAAACTGTAACATGATTTTGGTAGACAATATAATTTTTTTTTTTTTCCCACTAAAATGTGTGAGGGGTGTTTATGCTTCTTTTTTCTTTAATGTAAAAGCCCATTCAGCCAGTTAGAATAATTTTTGATTTTTTCTTAGATATCAATAAACTGATACGAAGATCAGACACTTAATTAGCAAAATAACACTATTAGATTGGCTCTTGAAGTACTCTGTCTATTGATCTTGCATTAATTTGCTGTCAAACTGAGGTTAGAATAACAATACTGAATTATACAGTGCTCTTTAGTCTGCCCTTTCAGCTTTGATGTCTTAATGTTTAAATTGCATGAAAAGGCCACCAGTACAAACAAAGAAGCCTTAAAGCAGTGTTTGTTTCACGTGTGATGTTTTCTCTTCATAACTGTGTATTTATGCTTTTCACATCCCACAGACAATGGAATGCATGAAGCCAGTGCCAGAACTGACCAAGAGGTAGAGTACCAGTATTTTAACGAAACATTCCATCCCAGAATATCAGGTTTTTATACAGTGAAGGTCAAAACCACATTTTTGAATCATAAAAACTGTTTTGTGTCTTGTGCAGGTACAGTTCATAATCACGGCATAAGAAATTTTTTGTTGATGCATTGAAATTTTAAATGGACATTTATCTAACCCTTAACTAAGATGGGTTCCAAAATAGTAGGTCAAGTCCTTTTTTTTTTTTTGCCTTTCTTTCAGCTGTAAATGGTCAGAAGTCATAACAGATTCCAAAGCACAGATAAATTCAGGCTCTTTCCCTGGTTAGTGAATTTGGAGCTGAAGTGTTCTACTGAAAATACTTTGCTTTCCTCTGCCATATGGCTTCTGGTTCTGGGGAAAGTAAGCATCATTGCTGAGATACCTGGTTTTGAGAAGCAGTTGAGTAAAACATGCTCTCTCTGAGGACAACTATATGTGGGAGGGTTCAGAATTGTTTCTCCTTGCATGGGACCTGCTGTTCCTCAGTTTTTCACATTACAGTTGTTCCAAATTTTTTAATATCAGAGATGATTCAAAAGTTTTAGGCATTAAAACTCTTCCCAAGGTGGTAACATCAGATTTTGGATTCTAATCCAAATAACTTTACTAATATTCTTCATGAACTTTGAATCATACCCTGTAGACTTGTCCTATATTTATCCATTTATTAGGACTATTTTTCATTCTTTTTATGGGTTTCATGGAGCAAAAAATACTCAAGGAAATATTTTTTAAAAACTGCAGTGAAACTTTTCCTGCTATATGCTCTGTCAAAAAGCTGCAACAGCTAGAGTCAAAAATGAGTAAATCCTTTTCTGTTTGCAGTAAAATCTCTTCAATAGCTGTCCATCTACCAAGCAAGGCAAACACACAGGTGGACAATTTGTCAGGAGTTCTAACCACCCACATGAAATTCTTCAGGGGGATAAAGTGGTGCATTCATGATTGATTTATAGAGGATCCCATGACTGAATTTATTGGTGACAGTTTGAACAGAGAAGGTGAAAAAAATGTATTTGACACAGAGTACGAAGTGCCCATAAGCCATCATCTCCTCCCAAGTCCTTGGCTGCAATAAGGTTTTATATAATTAATCCAGCTAATGAGTTATTCCAGGGAATTGTTTTGACGTTTGCTCATTTCCTTGTTGTTTCAGTTTATTAAACAGATTTTCTCTGAGTAAAAATACTGTGGTATTTGAATAAGAAAATAACTTTAAAATATTAAAATCTTTCACCCATGTTAAATCTATTGAACGGTGCAGTGGCATAATTTAATGTTCATTTATTATTAATGAATAAATATTTTGTTCCTGCATAGTCTTGAAGCATGCAGTAATAACTAAAATGACCACAGTCTATGAATACTCTAATATATCAATATAAACTTGAAGGAAAATATCCAGGTTTTTTCATTATAACACATTTAGTTTTACAAGTAATAATATTCTTTTAATACAGGAGAACACTGCAAAATTAATTAACTTCTTGAAAAATAATGCATTATCGGGAAATATGCCTAAAGACTTAATACATGAAGAACCTACTAAGTCAGAAATCAAGAAATCTGAAGATACTGACTCTTCTTCCTCAGAAGAAATAAATGCTGGTGTGGAAAATGTAAAAAGTGAGACTTTCTCCAGGGAGCTGACAGCTGCAGAGAGCACTGAATCTGTCTCCAAAGACCCAAGTGAGACCCGCTACTGGATTAAGAACGCTTTAACGAAGGATGGAAACTCCTATGAACAGCCTGAGAAAAATGCAGGACAAGGCATACAGCTTGAAGTGAAGTCTGCAGAGGAGAAAGAATATGGCTATATTGTGACAGTGAAAGAGTAAGTATAGCAGCCAATTTGAATGAATTTTTAAATGTATAAAAGATGAAGTCATTGCACCTAATGAAATATGAATGCACAAGAGGAAAATGCCACAGGCTTGATTTTTAATACATCTGAAACTGTTTGCTGCTGGTTCAGTACTTTGATGAAAATATAAGAAAACAGTTCCTTTTTTTTTTTTTTTTTTTTTTTTTTTTTTACAGTTACCTTTCCTCCAGCATGGAAGATACTTAGTTTTGTAGGTCTTTTGCTTAGACTTTATCTTCTCATGTTCAAGTGACCTTCCAATATGTCAGTAAGTGTGCTTATACTTAGGATGTGCTCTTTAAATATTTGACTTGAAAGTGGCCTAAATATCAATGCCTGAGTCATTCTTTGAAAAAATGGCACACAATAATAAAGCACAGTGTTTTCTCTGTGGTTTCATTTTTGATCAGGGAAAAAAAAAAAAAAAAAAAAAGGAATCTAAACCTCCCATATGCAGCTGTTTTAGAAAGAAAGACCTAATTATTTCAGGTCATGTCACTAATGAATTTGACATTTCATGCTATATTTTCAAAAGGCAACTTTTTCCACTAGTGATAGACAGTTTAACATAGGAGCATTTGGGAGCTTAGAACATTAAGAGTGCTTTTACATCCTTATCCTCCTGTAAGAGCAATGTTATATTTGATTAGCCATCCTAACTCAATTTGTCTGAGAAGCTAGGAATTTCTAGAACGACCTTACAATTCTCTGCTTTTTTTATTGAGAAACAGAGACAGAAACTTCTGTAGCACGGATAGACTCTTTTGTTCTTATTGGAATTGAAGGCAACAGGACTGCTAAGAGTTCTTGTTTTGACCACACTCTGTTGTTTCTAAACACTTGTGGCTGGGTACCAGAAAGAACAGCTTTCTCACAGGGGTTGCACTTGAGAAAGATGGGATCACAAAGAAAAGATGATATTTTGGGGGAAGAGATTTTATGTAGCACATGGAGGGAGCAGGCTGTAGAGAGGAGAGTGAAAGCTGTGGCTTGGCAGTGTGCAAACATCAAAGAGACAGAGAAAGACAGAGATTTTTCAAAAAGTAGGGAACAAATACCTGCTTTCAGAGATAATGTAAGGAATATATTCATAAGGACTCAGAGGTTACCCTGCAGGAAATAAAAGTTATCAGAAGTAATCAGAAATCCTGAAGGAGGGTGCTCACTCTTTGGGGGTTTTGGAGTATCTGCTTTAAGGAGAGTCCCAAATGATTTGGCATCCTCTTACACTTCTGTTAACTTGCTTGTGTGTCAGTTGTTCATCACTTAATCATCAAGAGCTTTGGATTTAATTAACCAGATTAAACATTTTGCAACTATGAGTTGTTTTCCTATAACATGTTAAGTCTGGATGACTGGTTACTCCTGGAAACTGGAGCCTGGCTAACTATTCTAAACAAGCTCTTCCTAGAGAAAGCTAGTTATTAGCAGATTATTCTTCCAGTCTTTTGTTTAGGTCACACCATTTGTCCTTCAAGTAGTTTGCCAACAGGGCACTTGGGAGTCTCCTGAGTTATTGAAACCAGTTTACCAGAAACTGATGGGAGACTATTTTAACCACACCTCTGTGTCCTGCATATGAATGCTATGTGAAACAGTAGAAACTACTTTTTATCACAGCTCAGTGCTATTTCTCCCAGCTCCAATCAGTCTGGAAGGCACCGTAAGGTCCCACTGCCACTGTCTTGACTTACTTTACTCATGAATTCTCTAAAATTTTTATACTCTATGCTCTGAATTCCAGTCTTCGCAGCATGTAGATTGTCCACTCATCTTACCAGGTTTTCTCCTAGTTAGCTCAGCTAACGTCTATTGTTTTTCAATGGAACTTGCTAGAGAGATTTGTTTGTCTAAATACTTCTGGTTCTGGAGGATTTCACATACACAAATACAATTTACTGTAGTTTTTGTTCAGCTCCTTCACAAATTTTAATAAAAGAAAGACAAAATGTGTAATTCTTACATATTAGGTTATTGCATTTTTAGTCACTTTCAGGCAAGATGCTTTTAGATAAACATGGGGATGTAGATAAAAATGCCCAGATTTTTTTTTTTAATAAATGAGATTAAACTAGTTCAAGTGTTTCAAATATACAAGTTTATTTAAATATATATATATATATATGTGTGTGTGTGTGTGTAAGTATTTGTAATGGTAAGCAGCTTGTTACACAAAGCATATAGTATCTGCATCCAGTTAAATTAACTGATAACTCCTCACTACATTCTTAGCACAATAGGAACTACTGGATCTCATTTTTTCCAAAGTCACTGTAGAGAAGATGAGAATAATGTTTTTTTTTTTAGTTCCTAATCTAGAATGAGTTAGTAATAGAATTAACTGATTAGACTGAGCTAAAGTAAAAAATACACTTTTTTTAACCAGGGTGAAATAGCATTTGAACTACAACAAAACGATTTCATTGCAGTGGCAGATGACTTCTTCAGAACTTCAGCTTCCAAAATGCATTCTTTTTTGTTTGTTTGTTTTGGCGGAGTCATTAATCTTCTTTGTCTTAAGTAAGTTTAATTGTAATGCTAAAGTAAAATGGAAACCTTCTATCTTTTAAAAGCAATTTTTAAAAATATATTCTGAAATTTTGCAAGAATAATAAAAGCTAGGAAATTACATATGCTAAAAATGAACTTGCACACTCTGCAGGAACAATGAAATATGTCCTATAATGGTTGAGGTATCTATTGCTTACTAATATTTCTCATAAACATTTCTTTAGTTCATAAAGTGGCCTTAGAGAGCAATTGGATTAGTGTAGCTGAGAGTTTTAATAAAGACTTGTTTTCATGAATGTTGCTGTAATTGTAACCTTTCTAGGGAGAGAGAGAGGATAGAGAAAGTGATAATGTTCGTTAACTATTACTGCACAGAAGGGAAATGTTAATGTTCCCTGCATTGGTTTGTTTTTATACTGCAAATCAGTACAAAATCAGTCACTGTCTGCATTAAATAAATAATAACAACAAATGGCTTTGCAGTAAGTGTATGCTGCACGTTTCTGTGCATCTGTGCATGTATATGATACTCACACAGTGAAAAAAAGAGACTATTCCCAGTAAATTCTTTAATCTATGTGAATCTAAAATCACTCCTTTTTGAGAGTGGTTGTAGTCCTGTACTCAGGAAATCAGTTTGACAACTGATCTTACATACTTTGTGTTTAAATCTTTATGCTTTTTTAAAGTGCTCTGTTTAAAATATGAGGGAAGCTGGAGCTAAATACGTGTATGAATTATGTTTTTCTAAGCCTGGGTTTTAGACAGATATGAAGTATGTTTCTAACAGCAATAAGCACAGTTAAGATTATAGAATTACAATTATGATTAGAGTGGGGTTTATCTTTGAAATCCAACCTTAACTTGTGCAGACGAAATGAAATGCTGAAATGTGATGTGAGAAGTACTTTGTTATTTCCTGATAATACTGTCTTTGTATGTTTTTCTCTTTTCTCCACAAACCAATATGTCATAGTTCCAACCCATCAATTTTTATAGGCCACGATTTTTTGGTGCAGTGAAGCTTCATTTTTATGGCTGAAACAGTGGTCTTTCGGTAAGAAAGGGAAATAGTCCAGCATATTTGTACACTAGGGATAATAGCTTGAGTTCTTTTCACCTTGTGATCTGAAAATGGAACTGAAAAGATTTTACTCAGTGGTATAGTTGACAGATGTCAAAGGTGATCCATTCACTATTAGATTCTCAGGCTTCCATGGCTTTGCAAGCATGACCCAAGGAGATATTACGACTGCTTCAGTGAACTCCTAAGACGCCAGCTTTTAATTGTGCCACAAAGAAAAGATAAACATTTTCATGTAATACTTAAATAAAAGATTTGTGATAGTTTAAAGATTTGTCAAAATGGCAGTGTGATTGTCAATGGCAAGAACAATAGGTCACTCCTGCTGTGTTTGTCTTGTGACCTTTCAGATGGCTGGAGCAGTGCAATCCATACCAATCCATAATATCCATCAGCACTAAGCTTCAGAATGAATTGACAGCTTCAGTGGAGAAAATTGTCCAGCAAATCCTCCACTGTGCTGCTTCAGCACTTTATTATGCTGAGAAACCAATCAAATTGGGTGATTTACTTTGTTTACTCTTTTCTCTTTCAAAAAATTGATATTCAACCACTGTAGGATTTGTGTGAAAGAGGTTTGTTTCTTTCTCAGAATTACTGCTATGAACTGTTTCTACTAATCTCTGAAATAATCCTATAAAATGAAATTATCTGAGGGAAGTTATTTTCACTTGCATGCTGCTCCAGCCATAGCTATAAAATACCTCCCTGCTATAGTGAGAATATATCAGTGGGAACTCTCCAATCAGAGAAGTCTCAGACTAAAGAACTCCTCCTCTTTTTTGAAATTCTTCAAGTATGGAAAATTTTTGTTTAACACAAAAAGATGCCAATACTCTCATTTGTCTGGCAGGATGCGCTCTGAGATGTGGGCCCAAATCCCACAGTCAAAACATTTAAACACCATTTAGATTTCTGAGTCCCTTGTGAGGCAATCCAAAGCCTGACTTCCAGAACTTGTAGTTCTTACAGTCTAGAGTAAAACTAAGTGCAAGCTGCTGCTTGCTCAGCAGTGTAAACAGTGAAGCTGGTGTGGAGTTTCATAACTAGTGGCTAGACTTCAATGCACTAAGAAAAATTCTAGTTCGAGAGAGAAAGTTCATTTCTTTTCACTGCTTAATCATAGTATTTTGGACTTCAAATGCAGAGAAACCTGTCTCATTTTGTGATTCATCAGAAAATGTGTGCTGTAAGGCATGGGCTGAAAGGCATCTCCAATGAGAAGAGAATGAGGACTGTTTCTAGTTTAGAGAAAAGGGGGTTTAGAGATAACCTCATTGCTTTCTGCTTCTCCATGAGGAGGGGAAGCAGAGGGCTCTTCTGGTAACCAGTGACAGGACTTGTGGGAACAGCAAAAGATGCACCAGTGGAGGCTCAGACTGGACATCACAAAAATGTCTTTAAGGATGATCAAACAATGCAACAAGCTTCCAAGAAAGACAGTTGATGCCCCATGCCTGTCAAGTGATCAGGAGGAATTTGTACAATGCCCTTTAAATTTGTTTAGCACTGAGGTGTTCAGGCAGTTGGACTTGATGATCTTTTTAGGTCACTTCCAAAGGAACTATTCTAAATTTTAAGGTTTTTCACATACATTCAAGCTCACAGACTGTTCATGGCGATTCTGTTGGCTTGTGAGCCAACTTCTGGCACTGTTACATTAGTCAGTTCTTAGATAGTTTGTGTTTTGTCACATGCTAGCTCAATTCCAGACTGTCTATGTAAAATTAGGTTGTAAATCTGTTCACAACATGTTAACTTAATTGGATCATACAGTCAGTTCTGTGCTTTTAATTTGAGATTGCTGATATTCTGTTTTCAGTTACTTTTGAAAAAGCTGAAAACTGATCTACTGCTCATAATATAAGACTGCTACAAAAGGTGATTAGTCTGACCCGTTTATATGCTGATGGTTAGGTTGATTCTAAGAGCTTGAAACTATTTCTGGACCTTCATAAAGGTGATAAAGGATGTTGCTCTGCATATAATGATTACTTCCTATAGGATGTTGCTGAGGTTAGGACCCTGGAGCTGAAATGTACAGAATTCTCAATTCATTCTGCAGGTTTTTTGTTTTCCCAGGCAAGTCGTTAAAGAATCGTATTTTCATGATCTTCATCATTTGTTATTTCTACCAGTGATATGCAGGGCATTTTAATCGCTTTTAAAAATGAAATATAAAATAAAAATGAATCACAATGTATACAACGAAACAGGAATAATAGGTTTTACTATTCCTTGTTACTGGAAAGTCTTGATATGTCTTAAAAGCTGAGCTTTTATATTTCATGAGGCTTTTCAGCTCTCCTTAGAAAATAATAACAGAATGTTCTTGTCCTTTAATACACACATGTACAAACAGAAACACTGATTTGACCTTCCCTACATATCTCAATGTCCTCTTTGAAATTGTTATTCTGTATGCAAGTATGTCTTATCAAGGGGAAAAAAATCGTTCATATTCTTCACTTAACTTCTACAACTAGCTTTAAAAATTAAAAGAAAAAACAGAAATGCTCTTGGTACTAAAGCTTGTTAAAATTGTTAAAATCAGTTCCTGACAGCACTGCTCACAGGCCAAAAAAAAAAAAAAAAAAAAAGGAAAATGTGAAGTTCTTATTGCTCAATTTATCACTTTCACTAGTAGACTCTGCCCATGTATAAATAAATAACTGTCCAACATTGAACTCAAAGCCAAAAGTTTTGCTTCTTATAATGTAGCTTGATCTGCTACATAAATAATGCAAGTAGAAAATACTTGCCTATGAATTTATCGATGAGAAGCAATTCTGTCATTGTCTGTGCACCACAACCACTATACAGAAGTAAATGTAGAATATTCCTTGGTTAGCTGTTCCCATGTAGTTATTCACACTCCCTAGTGCTTTTTAGACACAAAATCATTTTTTCCTCTTTAATCCTTCAGTATCATTGTGATTCTCAGTGGCAGAAATCGCATCCTTCACATCACTGCTTTAATGCACTGTTTCACCTTAATTCTGATGTTATACATTCTCACAGGAAAATTATACTTCATGCATCTTCTTAATGCACAAGAAAATAGCAGAAAAACAGTGGCTGTGCATAGCTTTTTGAGTATAAGAATTCAGCTTTGAGTATTTTTAATTTCTTCTTTGTTTTATGTGCAGAGATGGTATGACAGCCTGTTCTACTTCTTTTACCCTTCGCTTCTGTGATTCCAAAATATGTTAAATTATCTTACCCCAGAACCTGCTGATGTAGATAACTTCACAAGAGTCCATCCAAGCTCCCATTTATTCCTCTTTTCACTTCTCCAGATGTTTTGCATTGTTTGCTAGTGGGTCAAGCTTTGTGATTCAGCTTTAGAGGAACATCCAGAGCCAGATTTTGGCTCGATTTAACTGGTGACCAACTGATCCATGACACAGAATAATGGCACTGAGTCTGGTCCCTTGAACAGTTGAAATGCACTGGGTAATTTTAGCAGTGCACCTGGAGTCCCAGGAGTGCCACAGTGACTAGCTCACATTTGTATCTCTCTGCTCAACTGAACAAATAAATATTGCTGGTGTTCTGAAAAATGTTCCTAGATCCACCATTTTCTCTTTCCATGTCTTCTCTTCTGCATTAGCATCTCTTCTTTGGGTCTCATGGACTTGCAGCCAGTGCAGAGGCACCGCAGCCTCTTATGTAGGTTCATGCTGCTCTGCTGTCTCCATGCTACAGAACTTTACTCATTGGGTTACATGTTTCTTATCATAGGGATGGGGTGCTAAGCTGTGTTTTGCTTCTGTAACAGTGGTAGACATAAAACATCTGAGACAATGCAGTATCTCACAATTCCATATGGTCAATCCTTCTAGTCCATTACAGTGTTTTTCTGGTAATTACCATGTAAATCATTTTAAAAGAGTGACAAATATTAACCTTTTGGAATGCGTGAAAAGGAGAAAAACAAAAGTTGGAATTCCAGTGAATTCATCAAAATGAATTATAATGCAATCCATTATCTACTAGCACTTTTTCATCAGTGTTTTGCTCAGTTCTGGGAGGTCCAGCTATAAACATACAATAATTTGATTTTCATGCCCGATAAATTTTTGAAATTTCTTGACTCAGATAACATGTATACAATGTAAACATCTGACCACTAAAAATTAGAATGAAGTCATTTTTATCTCACTCTAAATCATTTATATGACATGCAAGAAAATGCTTCACAAGGAGAAGATCAGTGAGGACGAATTCAGAACACTAAGAATAAATCAGAACAGAGAAAATAATTTAATTTTACTATTGAGCAGATATTTCCACTTGCTGTTTTAGAAGCAGGTGTGCTGCAATCTTCAGATTATGGTGTGTCTGATGGAGAGAAAAATTCAGACTTAATTTATTGATAGAATGGAGATTGAGTTTTAGAAAAAGTCAATTTTTTAAATGTTGAACATTTTGGTATCTTACAGAAACGTTTGTGTTTCTTTATTTTCCTTCTTTGAGCACCAGGCTGGTGGACATACTTCATCTTTTGAAATTTAAACAATCTGCATTGTAATTTGGTCTGGGCTTTTAAGTTATCTTGAAGGAAAAACATTTTTGGTGATATTAGGGTAGGGAATATACGAAAAGTCAAAAGCCCATTAAAATATATATCACCAACTGAACTCAATCTCATTTATTAATTACTTATAAATAACTTGATTTTAAAAAACAATCCTGCTTTGTCAAGGCTTTTTTTCTATCAGAGCATTAGGGTTTATGACAAGTAAACTCCATCACTGCTTCAAACATTCAGCTTAAAAATGCATTAAGGAGTGCTTTGATGGAATCCAGTCTTGGAAAGGAGGATATCATCATTATGGCACAGATTACTGCCATTATTTCCATGTTTTTGCCATTAACAGCATGTCTGTATGAATTTGTCACTATTAACATAGCTGGAGGTACTGCTTATTTGGAACAATACAGGCACAGGCTGGAACAGGGTCACACTTCAATTATAACTCCAGAGAGGTGATCCTTCTTGACTTCTCAATCACTCTTGTGTTTCCACAATGCCGTTATCACTCTGACCTTCATAGCCTTACCACTGCTATTGATTTTTACCAGGTGTCATCTGTGTTACAAATTGGTCTGGACTTGAATCTGTCCGTATTAAGGGGTTTAAATTCACACTCATTTGTGGTGGAAAAAGATGGAAAAAAATATGGAAAGTGGGAATTTGCTGAGCTGTCAAAAAAAAAAAAGAAAGTTTAAAAAGGTTTAAGGGCCAATGAAGCCAATGAAAAAAAAACATATTAAAACAAACTAAAGAAATAAAATTGCAGTGTCCTTAACAGGTTTACAGTCACAGTGTTGTGACATCAGGCTGCTCTCCAACAACCCAGTGAGTAGCTCTGTGCTCTGACGTTATTGGGTTGCTTTCATCAGTCCTGAATAAATATGAATTATTTACAAAATTCATTATGATATAACTGAATTTGAGGTACAGGATGAGTTAGTGCTGAAATTCATTTCTTTTCTCAGTACATACTGGAGACGAGTACTTCAAGATACATGAAGCTACACTGGAACACAGACAAAAGACTTAAACTCAGACAGACAAGGCAAGTGTTGTAACACCATGGACTTGACGAAACATCAGTGCCCAGGACTTTCATTATAGCAAGCCATGTGGGTTATTCTCAGGGGCACTTCCAGAAAAGAAAAGTAAATACAATTTTGGTGTCTAAAGATCCTTTAGGCTTGGTGGGCTCAGATAGAATATAATGGTAGCTATGAATTACTTTGATGTTAAAATGTTCCAGTAGTCCTCGCTGTACTTCCTCTGCATCCTGAAAAGATGCCCTTTAATGTCTCAGTTTATCCTCTGTTGTATGGAGACTTTCTTGTTGTGAGACTCCCTTTGTGTCTAGGAAATGAAAAGTAAGATTTGTAGAAGGCAGAATTCAATAGTTTATATTGTTTTTTTTCAAACTTAATGAGGATGGGATAGTCCCACCGCCATGCAGCCATGCAGGAGCATTCACTTCTTCCATGGGATATGTGTAGCTGACATCATTTATTCCCTCTTTGGCAAATACGGTGACTTTCCTCCGGAATGCAAATCCTCTTGTGAGTAGATCAGCTGGTTTGGTAAGTGTCCTGTGGAGTCAGACAGGAGGAAAAGCACGATGCTTGAGGAAAAGCATCATGAAGCCAGATTCCTGGACACAGGAATCAATGGAAGGATGGAACTTAGATTTTCTTGAGGACTTTTGTTAATGCTCTGTCCCTTTTCTGTGATGTAACTCTTCCATTCTTCTGTTACTATTGAACTTTGCATACAAAGAAAGGTTCATATCCTTTTATTTCACACTTCTGTAACTGAATTTCCCATTATGTTGCATGTTACAGTATTTAACAACCCGGGGGGGGGGGAGGAGGGGGGGTAAGAGAGGGAAAAAAAAGCTGTTTCCTTAAAATAAAAAGTTTCCTAGTATTGTTTTCAGCTTCTCTGTGCTGTGATCTCAGACTCTGAAACCATATTAGTGATAAACCACTTCCATCTTATGTCTTAGCTATTTCTATCAAAAGACTTGTGTGCTTCCACCTCCAGAGGACCGTGCCAGAGTTTCTCTCTTTACTTCTGTGACAGCATTGGTCCCAGGAGCCCCGAGGAAACAAAGTGCCTTCTGAGGAGATGCATCAGCCTCTCCCGAGAGAAAAGCTGCTGTTGCAGCAAAACCACAAGTTGTACCTGCCCTCCAAATCAACAGGAGATAAATGGGATGCTCTTCATACCAACTTTAAGGAGTGTGACTCACAGAGCAAGGGCCACGGCGTCTCTGCGGATTAAGAACTGGTTATGAGATAGGAGGGAAAGATTCGTCATGAACTGCTGCTTCTCAGCGTGTAGAGGGATTAGTGGTACCCCATGGGCAAATTGTCTCTGTTAGGAAGAACTATGGAGGATTTAGAAAAATTCCAGATGGATTTAAATACATTGAGGGATTAAGGAGCACAATGGTAGATGAAATCCAGCTCGAATAAGTGTGACAGAATAATAGACATTAACAAAAATAGTCCTTCTGGGAAAAGAAAAATAGAAAAAAAAAAAAGATATTCTTAAAACTCCTCATACTCTGAGCTCTGAGGCAATGGAAAATTTAAAAAAAAAAAGCTGTTTAGATGCATAAATCCTGCCACTGGTATGGTGGCCCATGTTTTCAGACATGAAAATTTAAGAGAAGGCACTCAAATCCTGAATTAGGTTGTCCATTTCTAAAATACAAACCAGTCAATATATCATTGAGGTCAACAATTCAGCAGGATGATTTTTTAGAAAGATAGAGATTTTAAGAAGTGATGAGTACATGCATATTCAGTTACTGTAGAAGAAAGTGATAATTCTACTTATTTATTTTCAGAAGGAATATTCTTTGTTCAGAAGGGTAGGAAGTGCTGATTCCTGATCTCTCTCCAGTCTTTGCCCAGGCTGCAATGCTATGAGCATGGAGACAGAGTGTGCAGCTGAGAGTAGCATCCTAATCTTGAAACACATGGTACATGCATTACACAAGGTGCATATAAGGAAAAAATGTTACTGTTACAGTGCCTCTAGAGTCAGATCAGTGATCAGATAGAATCTGGTTTTTCTTATGTAATGTTATGATTTATTAGGTCAGGGTCCCTGTACCTTTCTGAGTGGGCTTTGGGCAGCTGCCAGCATACCAGCAATTTCGTAGCAAGTCTCACACCTCTAACTTTTTCCTCAGAGAATTGAGACCAGTGTTGAAAACTGTCACTGGATGATTTCCTTAACATCTTGCTTTCTTCACTTTTAGCAGTGTGAATGAAGCAGTGCTCAAGAGAAAAAAAAGAACTAAAGAACAAAAGGTTTCTGTTTATCACAGCATTATCTCAGGATAGGCTGTTCTGTAGTTAGTCCTTACAAAGCTGTATTTCAAAAATCACATCTCTCACCCTCCTTCTTAAGAACTTTTCCAACATTATCTTGGATTTCATTTTCTTTTTTTTTTTTTTTAGCTTTATTTTCAGACTCTCATGATTTACAGCTGGCTTGCTAAAATCAGGCAGTAGCATGTATAAGGTTGTGTAACACAACCTCCTATTCTTGTGCTCACATCTGTTGCTGAGATCTGATTCAAAGACTGGAGTTAGCATAGAATCATAGAATGGTTTGGTTTGGAAGGGACCTTTAAGATCATCTAGTTCCAACCCCCTGCTACAGGCAGGGACACCTCCCTCTAGACCAGGTTGCTCACACTCCCTTCCATCCTGTCCTTCAATGCTTCCAAGAGGGGGCATTCACAGCCTCAATGGGCAACCTGTGCCAGTGCCTCATCGCCCTCACAGTAATGAGTTTTTTCTTGATATCTAGTCTAAATCTACCCTCTTCCAGTTTAAAGCCATCTCCCCTCATACTGTTGCTATATGCCCTTATAAAGACCATGTACTGCTGGAGATCTGCTGCCTGCAGCAATTGCTCTTCTCACTTATTCATGATCTCAATACCAGAAAGAGGAAATTGTTCTCCCCTCTCCTTTTCTCTTGACTACTTATAGTAGGCAGAGCAGTTATACTTGGTATACTCACTCCTTGCTCAAAGAAAGGTAGTCTGGTGTTCTGGCTCCACTACAGTCTGTGCTAGAGCTGGCCAGGTTGCTCCTGCTGG
This sequence comes from Phasianus colchicus, assembly GCF_987193195.1. NCBI lineage: Eukaryota > Metazoa > Chordata > Aves > Galliformes > Phasianidae > Phasianus > Phasianus colchicus. The sequence continues at coordinate 44,348,857 of NC_143441.1, forward strand.
TTGCCCATCAGCAAGATGTTTGCTTGCAGCCTAATCAATGTTCGTGCTGCTGCCTAATAGCTTTACCAGCCTAAACAATCTAATCCTCAGCTTTATTCATCCTAAATGTGGCCTCTTGCACACTGGACTCTCTAAAGCATTCTGTGTGGTATTTCAGACCAGTATTTCTGAACTTTGTTTATAGTTGTTAATATATTTATTTATTTATTTATTTATCTGGGGGGGATTTACCTTTCTATCTTTGGCATTAAGGAAACTGTGCTGCATATTAAGAAATTGATACTGTTAATAGACCACTGCACCGTTAATTAAGGGAAATCAGTTTGATGTCAATACCCAGACAACACTGAAGAATGGCCAGGTGGAACTTTGTTAAGTAATTATTAAACCGAAGTAATTATTATTAAACTAAAGAATGTATCTATCTTAAAATTCAGTTTTTAGAAAAATAAAAGCCTCGTGAATAAAAAAATATCTAAGATCAGCACTAAAAAGAAGAGCTGCATGAAAGATGCTGCAGTGTTAATAATTTCTTAAAAATCTTAGATATAAGTGCTCAAATACAAAGGCACCAAGACCAACAGAATTATGTTTTGCGCTCAAGTCTCAGTTAACTTCTAGGGAAATGAGCCACCACATGGCATAGTCTACACTTACCTCTCAATTAAAGTTTATTAAAGTTGATTACTGGAAGTAAATGAATCAACATGACTTGGGCTTTCAAAGAGCATTTTTCTTCTTATCTCTGCAGTTAGTGCCTTTTCCTTTTAAGAAATATTTCTAGGTTTTAAGCTAAAATGGCAGTTATTTAAGTATTCAGGGTGAAGGCCAGACTGTCTTATTCAAGTGCTGAACTACACGTCTTCCCCAGGGATGAGGACGTTGTGCTTTTCCCATGATATCACTGAGTTCTTTGAGGGACAAATTAATACATATCCACATGAGGAGATTCTGGCACCTCTTCTCCTCTTCTATTTAGAAGGGACTTTGTGAGACTCCAGAAGATAGCCCAGACTTCTAGGTGTTTTCCTGCCTCACAGAGACATACCAAACCAGTAGGTTATTCTGGGCTCCACCATATCTTACATTCCTGTGCTGAAAAGCACCTTGTGGAGTGTCCCTGCCTGTCTTTCCCTTACTACTGCAGGGCTTAGAAAGTGATGCAGGAAGTGGAGGAAACCTTACAGAACTTACTCCAAGCAGTTTTAGCTGCTACATTATAGTAGGGTGCTCTGGGTACTAGTCCTAAGGGATAGGTCTGTCTGTCATCCTCTTGATGGCTCAGTGTTTCATCTTTAGGCATAGAAATGACGGCCGAAGATGGATGACATGCAAGAGAGAACGTGACCGTAACTCACATCAGTCAGGAGAAGGGAATGCTGCTGTCCCAAATGGTTTTCAAGTATGTGTGTGTTTTACATAAGTAAACATTTGAAACGATTTTAAAGTAAAGAGACTAAATAAAAAATCTCTCTCCATAAAAGCCTTAGGTGCTATGTTCAGGTTCTTCCCACCTTCAGTTGAAATGTGGGTTCAACTCAAGTTGAGCACAAATGTAACCAATTTTTGAACCTTCTCAATGAGAAATAGGTGGAGTGAAGATGCCGTTGTACTTGAATGTGGACAGCAAAAGAGAGGCTGGTTTTAAGAGTGGCACCTACTACTGCAGAGCTTTCTGATGCTGCTGACAGGGCTGTATTTAAGCACTCAGGCAACTTTCTGGCTGTAGATAAATGCCTTGTAATTTTGGCACGGTGCTCAGCACTCTCAAAAATGGGTGAATTGGACTTCTTTGCCTATGTCCTGATTTAAAAAAAAAACAAAAAAAAAAAACAGGTGGATTGAATCCTACCTTACTTATGATTTCAGTGGGGATTGGACTGACATTTAGGTTTAAGGAGTGCTATTCCCAATGTCAAGCCTATTTCTGTACTGTAGATTATTCTTCATTTTTGCAGAAAATGATTCAATTGAACTAATATGACAAGGCTGACTGGATGTCCATTATATCGCTGCATTACAATTGCTAAACAGAATATTGGAAGGGCACTAGGTACAGTCTGGTAAAGACAATACATAATTTGAATGATGGCACTAAGGGAGAATTTCAGAGTTCAGTGAGTGGGTTTTCGAAGACACTTGGCAGTTGGGAGAAGGAAAAGCGAATGAGAGCAACTGCTTGTGAGACTGACGTAACCTCAGTGTAACTTTGAGCTACATGCTGGTCTCCTTTCTGGGAGCAGGTTTGGCAAATGTGAGCAGTCAAACCATCTGTATAACTGGATCAGATTTTTTGCGACCTAAATGGATCAATTTATGGGATTGTTTTGACAGGCATGTTGGGAAATACAGAACATATAGTTTTCATCATTGTTTACTGCTGCTCCTTCTCTTGTTCCCTTTGACATTGCCCACTGGCTTTTATTAGAATCTGAGCTCCATTTAACTCAGCATGCAGAGCTGGCCATGCTGCCACTGTCCCTCCCTGCAGAACTCCTCCTGTTTCTTCATTTACATGTTTCTTTCTTGTTCTATAACCAGAAGTGGAAGCCTTGAGACTTGAATGAATAAACCATTAGGTCCAGGTCAAAAATATGCAATTCATTATTCAAACTGGTTGTATTCACTTTTCTGATTTATAGGTTATTTCTTGGGAATGTGGCATCCATCTGCAGCACTGTTTGAATAAGTGTGGTGTGAAGCTTACCTGGTATCAAGATCAGCATACAATATTCAGCACTACTTTTTCGGGGGAGTGGTTTAATTGGCCATGTGTGAGGCATGTCTGGTCACAAAGTTCTTGACACTACTCCGTTTTCCCACAGCAGCTGTTTTGCAAGGCTGCCAACTCAGCAGTGAGGGACAAGTTATGTTCACTTGGATCCAGGTGCTTTAAACATGACGTGAAATTAGTCAGTTGGGTTCTGAAGACAGCCAGTACCCCATGCTGAAATAATTTAGAACAATATTTTTGGTAGGGAAATTTTTCTAGTAATTAAAAACTAATTTTCATGTTACTTGGTCTTTGTTACCACAATATCTTCTCCATGTTTGATAGGGAGGAGATATGTTTAGCTTTTAGGGACTGCTAATAGTGCTACTCTTTTTATTCTTAGATCCAGAAGGCATGCAAGTCTTTTAAGTAGCAATACTAGTCATCTGGCAAAAAAGCTGGTATCATTCCCTTCATTTTACAGATGTTGAAATTGAGGAAGGCGTCTTGACCAAGGTCACCTGATTAAGGCCTCTTTTTCTTCATTCATCTTTTATTTATCAGCAGATATTCTCATTTATGTATAAAACCATTGAAGATAATGAGATAGTTCTACATGTGGAAAAATAGGGTAACAAACTATATGAAGCAGTAATTGAGAAGGAAATCACTTAATGTGATTGCTCTAGGTTGTGCCAACTCTGTGGAACCAAATTTTAGAAATAACTCCTCAACCCTATGTTTTTGTTACAAATTGAGCAAATGAAGAAAATCTTTAATAGACAGTGGCAGAGGAAGATTATAATCCAATGTCCTATTATTTGAATTACCTTTGTAAGTGGACTGTTCCTTAAATTATTTCTGTTTTCAACTCCCTCACGAGGATGGATTTAGATATTGGAAGATATGGATTATTATTTTCACCAGACAATCTAATTGTCCTGTATCCAGTGTCCAGTACAATTTCTGGAAAGGTTTTAACAATTACATAAAGTTGGTCTCCCAAGTCTGCTCTTGAGAATTTAAATGGATTACTTAATTTTCAGAAGTGCTCAGCAGCTCGCATTAAGGTAAAGGGATATTTATTCCTGCACTTTAATTTAAGATCCATCCCTAAATAAAAGAGCTTTGTAGTCCAGATCTGCTTTTCTTGTTAGATAACACTCCTGATGAAGTTAAAAAGAGCTGTCCTTATTGTGAATTTTAGTACAGGCAAGTAGCTATGTATTGGGCTATTTAGTTTTCTCATAGTTTAAATAGTTTTGTCATGATTTAACATCATGACATCAAAATCTTTCAGTCAGCTGGGAGGTCATTACATCTGAAGGAATGATGTAGTACTACCATACAATGTTGTCTGTGGTTAGCAGAGATATAAGCCATATGCTCTAGCAGATATAAGTAGTTCAGTGCAAGTGCTGTGTGCTGCAATGTGAGATTAAACAAAAACAGCATTTTTCAGATGATTCTGTGCCAGACTTGAAAATATGTATCTACATAAACCCCAAAGGAAATATTTATATTTTATTCCCCCTTTATTTCTTCATTGTCATTAAAATTTATCAAACAAAGTATATTCTGCAAATAATATGACATAGCAATTGGAATCTGGTAAAACAGACTTTGGCTACTGATTCTGTAGGGTTTGAATTTGTCATTGAAAATAATATTTAGGCTAGAACTTACAGAAAGAGATTACATTAAGAGGCAAAGCAAGAAAAGAAAGTTATTTATGAATGAATTTTACATGCTTTCTGACCCTCCCTTTGTCTTTCTAGCTGTATAGAACTGGAGCCAGAAACCTGAAAAAGACCTGCTCTAGGGCAGAAGTTGGGCCACACGGACCCAGAGGTGCCTTCCAATCTCAGCTGCTCTATGTCTTAACACAGTTAACTTAAAAATGCAAAAGAGAAATCTACGGCTAGTGAAATTATAGGAAACCACACAGGATAGGAAGCATATATAGTATCAGAAATTGTGTTGCCAGCAGGACTAGGGAAGTGACATTCCCTCTGCATCTCAAGTACTGCACTCTGTTTTGGACCTCTCACTACAAGAGAGACACTGAGGCTCTGGAGCTTGTCTGAAGTAGGCAACGAAGCTATGAAGTGTCTGGAACACAAGGCTTAGAAGGAGTGGCTGAGGGAACTGGGACTGTTTAGTCTGGAGAAGAGGAGGCTCAGGGGGGATGTTATTGCTCTCCACAGCTACCTCAAAGAAGGTTGTGGTGACGTGGGGGTTGGCCTCTTTTCCCAGGTAACAGTGATAGGACAAGAGGGAATGGCTCTAAGTTGAGCCAGGAGAGATTCAGGTTGGATAATAGAAAGAATTTCTTCTCTGAAAAAGTGGTAATGCATTGGATCAGACTGCTCAAGGAAGTGATGGAGTCATTGTCCCTGGAGGTGGACAAGAGATGTTTAGATGTGGCACTTAGGGACATGGTTTAGCAGGAATGGTGGTGATGAACTGATGGTTGGAGTAGATGATCTTGAAGGTCTTTTCCAACATCAGTGATTTTATGATTCCAACTCTCAAGATCTTGGCCATCAGAAGCTGTATGATCTTCAAAAAGGTGCTATGCCATCCAGAGGTTTTTTGTTCCTAAAGCTAAAACCTTTCCTGGAAGTGTTGAGAATCTCTCAAGGCAATTAAAAAAAAATTGAAAAAATCAAGGAGTGTTAAGGATACACCAGAACCCATTAATTTTCTTTAACAAAATGAAGGTTACACATCCTCAAGACATAAAGAGCACCCATGTGTAGGTCATGTTGCTTTTCTTTTTTCCAGTATATGCTTTTTATCTCTGAGTCCTTTGCAAGTTGTGATTTCTCTTTAAGAGTTTACCATTGCTGGTGTAGTGAAATATATTATCACAGGCTCAAAGGAAAACTTACATGGGCAGGATCTGTGTTGCACTGTGTCTGGACATGAAGTGGCCATGGCCCAGACTCACTGCACCACACTGCTCTGAGTGAGCAGAGCCAGGCAGGGCTGTGACCGTAACAACACAGCTCTCTGTCCTCTCCTGCGTTAGGAAACTAAAATCTAAATCTCTTCAAGGCCAGGCTGGATGGGGGCGTGAGCAACCAGGTCTAGAGGGAGGTGTCCCTGCCTTTAGCAAGGGAGTTAGAGCTAAATGATCTAAAAGGTCCCTACAAACTCAAATGATTCTATGATTCTAAAACTTAACAGTTCAAATAAAGTTGTAGGAACCCTACTCCAATCTTATTTTTCCTCCAAGACTTGAGCCTTGTCATCATGATTGCATCCAGAGAAACTTTCTTCTATTAAAATATTTTCCTGTAGTGTCTTCTATTTGTTCCTTATCTGAATTGTTGTGTTCTGTTTTCACTTCTTGCTTTATGTAACACTTTGCTTTTAGTTGATTCTATTGTGGACGAATCCTCACAATCAATAGAGATAGCACATTTTTGAACCATGTTTAGCCAGTTCCTTCAGAACCCTGGAATTCATGTTATCTGACCCCATAGACTTGTACGTGTTCCGCCTCATGAGGTAATCTGGATTTACTCCTCTCTTAGACTAGGAGGGATTTTGCTCCCTCTACCTCAGCTTTGAAGTTCAGGGACATGAGAAGTGTGAGAAGCCTGACTGGCCATGAAGATGGAGGCAAAGAACTCATTAAGTACCTCAGCCTTCTCCATATCTGAGGAAGCCAGCTCTTCCTTGTCATTTATCACAGGTGGGACACTCTTCTTAGGCTTGGGGTAGTTTGCTTAATGCCATACTGCTGGGAACAGTGTGCTCACTCAGCATAAGTAAAGCTAGAGCCAGTCACTATGTAAGCACCACACTGTGTAACACTGTACAAAATGCAATATGAATTAAAGTAGTAGGGAAATAGAGTGTGGATAATGATTAGGCATTTTCAACTCTCCTACCATACAGCTGTTACAGAACAGTAATCAGGAGTACTAGTATGTGGCAAGGTTTAGAAACTGTAAAAGTGATACTGGAAGGTACTTGGGCATGAATTAATCAATTCTTGTGAGTCCTCAAATGTGAGTCCTCAAATGTGAGAATGTGATCAATAATAATACTGATACCTAAGAATTGTGGAATGCTAGAATCATAGAATGACTTGTATTGGAAGAGACCTTGAAGCCCATCCAGTTCCAACCCCAAGCCATGGACAGGTTTGTCACCCATTAGATCAGGCAGTCCAGGGCCCCATGCAGCCTGGCTTTGAACACGTCCAGATAGCACCATGCCTTTGAAAAGTACACAGTTCTCCTGTGCTGTTATGAATAACAGTTTCTTAGCCAAATGAGAGCTTGTGAACCTGTGTTCAGACCTGCAGAAGAATGACTTCCTAGCACCGTTTTCCCTCTCATTTTCTCTCCAACGTTCTTGCTGGGTTGTACCATTCAAATGCTCTCATTACATATTACTGTTACTTCACTGACTCATTGCAGCATACATTGGTTTGGAGGTTGGGAAATGCTTTTGCAGGGAAGGGGAGGTAAGCAGGAATGGAAGGTTGAGATTTTACAAATGTGACTCCCTTGGTAAAAAAAAAAAATGACATCAATGTATGCAGCAGACTTTCCCTGCACCTCTGTGTATACTTGCTGTTACAGTGAAAGCCCGCTTGCTGACACCAATCATTTCCGTAAAATTTAAGCCAGTGTCTTTGGGAGAAAAGATTTAATTAACACATAAGCCCCTGAGTCACTATGACAATCTGCTTTCATAGTGATGAGAATAATCACATTTCTGCCCACTGTCAGTCCTTGAAATATAGGATTTTTATGAATAATCTACGGTACATTTTTTTCCTTACAGAAACAATCAGATTCTTTTGTTACTTTCAGACAAGAACATTTCTGTCTCATACATCTAGAAAAACTCTAAATTTATCTGGTGCCTTGAGGGGCTACCTCTGCCTGTGTGACAGGAGGTCTCTTGAGCATTTTGGGTTACTAGCATGAAGGGAGGATGAACAATTCCAGCCTAACCAAGATCCACGAGACATCCCATTATTTAAATAGAGGTGCCCTTAGGGCACTGCATGCAGAACCCGGCACAGTAGATAAATAAATAAATAAGCAGCGCTCATTGCAGCCAATAAATAAATCCGTGGCCATAATTACAGTGCAATAAAATTAGATTCAAAAAACTTTCACTGTGAAGCAGAGATAATGTAAGCTAGGTACAGAGCTCTGAGAGGTCTTTTTTTCCCCTTAGTCCAGTTGAAAAGATCATGTCTAACAGTACGTACTTTTTTGACACCTCCTTCTCTTACTTGTTATAAACCCTTGAAGGAAAAGATACAGAAGCTTTTTTTTCCCTGGGTTAGTTTCATCAAAGTTGTTTCTGATTTAAAGTGGCATAAGTCAGATAAGTATCAGGCTTGTAAGGTTTAATGCTATGAGTGTTGGGGTTTTGACAGTGTTGAGAATAATTCTATAATCACAATTTAGAGAATGCTGCATTTGTTGTTGTTATATAATTTTCAAATCTTTTTACTTTCTAAATACATTTTTATTTGGTTTCACAGCACTAAACAACAGCTAAACAAAGTACAGTCTGTCTGTTAGAATGTTCTTAATACACCTTTACAGCTTTAGCAACTCTAATACTAAAGGTTTTTAAAATATATATTTTGCACCTAGATAAATGCTTTTTTTTTTTTTTTTTTTAAATGCTAGCAGTCCTCTTGTGTTATGCTTGATTGCAACCTGTTTTCTAAATTAAAAAATGTAAATGTGGCATCGACAATGGTTAAAAAGATTTAAAGTGGGTTCTGTCAGCAGTGCATACGCACACCAAACTAAATCCTGTGTATCTAATCAGTGTCCTCTGGACTGTGTGCCTTGCTCCATTGTTTACTCTCAAATCCATAATAATTTTGTATCCTTTCACTGGGCAAAGATTCATTTTAAAAACTAATGAATTTAAAAATTTGCTTTTCCCTTGTCCATTTGCTACTGAGCCTGCAATTTGACTTTCATTGTTTGTTTCCCTCCTTGTCTCGTCAATCCTTTTCTCTCTTTCTGTCCTTTTACTTTATTACATTTTTTATTGAGGATTGAGATGAACTGGTTGCTGCATCATGGGCCCATTACACTTCCTAACAATTCCATTTACACCTTATTGTTTGTCTTATTGCTGGAAAATTCAGGTGATTCATCATGCCTGAAGAAGCACCTGATCCCAATTCCCTTGATATCACGATCACTATGTGACAGGAATACAGTTACTGGTGGCTTTCAGACTCCATGAGGCCAAGGTGATAACTCTTTTGGGACTTTTAGCCTCTCAAGTATTGATGAGTTCCATTTTCGTAACGCTGTGTTTTCTTGCTCCCTTTCAACAGCCCCCTGAGTGTGGAAAAGGGCCTGGAGTTAATAAAGGATGTGGCAGATCTCCTGAAGCTGCAGATGAGTGCCTTCGATGATGTTAAGTACGTATATGAAATTCGCCTCTTCTTATTTTATTGGATTTATTATTTTTTAATAGTTCATCTTACAATGGAATGACTTCTCTTTAATGCCAAAATTAATGAGAGTATATGCAGAAACAAAAGAACATTTTGATGATCTTTATAACATCCCCTACACAAATTTAAGAAACAATTATTTAATACAAACTATAAAGACTGAAATAACCCCATGCTCCCATAGGGAAAAATCTCTTCAAAGTGCTGTAAATCTATAACCATCTTATTTAACAGAGTAAGGGTTAAGCAAGTACAGTAAAGAGTCATCATACACTGCATAGCTGAGGGTGAAACAAAATCACAGCGGGAGAAAAACTTTGGTTCCTGACTTTCAGTATGGCACATGGCACACTAGGTCATGCTGCTTGGACAGCTACTCATTTAACAAGTCACAGGGAGTTCAGCTGTGTTGAAATGCTGCTTTTCTTATGATTTATGCTGATAAATGTGCTGTATGGTAATCACCTAAGTTAGGAGGTTATGATTTTCCATGTTTGGTAAAAAATAAAATAAAATTATAATGGAGATTTTCTGAAAACACTTTGATAGGAACATTTACTTTATAAAACTTGAGTTTTTCCTTCATTAAATAAAATAGGTTGATAGAGAAGTAATGGAAAAAAAAGAATCAGCTGTGGTTGGTTTGTTACAGCGTGCTGGAAAAACTCACATCCCAGTGCACGGAAAATAACTGTTATCTTGGTAACTTCCAGGTTCTGCCTATGTTTCAGTGTTTGGGACTGCTTGGTTTTCCCCGTGAGTCATATTGCTGAAGGGCAGTGCCTTCTCATATTTAGCCTTTGGATCCAGTGAATGCAATTCATATTTTTTAACTCTGTGTTTTTAGCTGTGGTCTGAAGATGATGCATTTTTGGTGGTAGTGTTGTTGTTTTTGTAACTTGTATTTTATGAAATATACTATTAATGAAAAGTGAATTTTGTAATTACAAAAAAATGATGTTATATGGCCTTCCTTATAAAAGAATTTTCAACCTTGAATTTGAATACTAGCAGATAAATCAAAGCCTGCTGCACATTCAAAGGGGTAATTCCACAGAACAAGTTCTCTGCTGGAATCAATGGGTTCTACTTCATTAACTTCATTCATTTATGTTAAAAGAGCACTTTCACCTATCTTTCTAATTGTTAGCGTAAAACCTTTTTTTTTTTTTTTAATCATTTGATAAATTGCAACAACATTGCAATTGTTGAGCTGTAGGTTTATTCTTTAATGAAAAACATCCCTCCAGTGAAATAGCACATATGAACTTTTTTTTTTTTTCTTTTCCTTAATATGCAACTTTAGGGAAGCTGAATATTTTGCATCCATTAATATGCAGTCATATGTCAGTACCAAAAGTACTTGTATGATATGGTCTGTATTTTAAAGGTGCATTATAAATAATGATAATTACAAGCAGGACAGACTGTTCTGTCTATCAGCACATCATAGATCTTTGCCTTTTTAACACATCTATAAATCTGTAAAAGGTTATCCCAAATCCCAAGTTAGGGAATAATTAATCCATAACAAACCTTTAGTCCAGAAAATGAGGTGCTTAAGCTCAGGTTAAACCCATGAAGTGCTATAGAAAAACGAAGGTGGACATCAGGCAGCAGAAGTAGAAGCCTTAGAAAAAAGCATTAATGTTTTCTGGATTTGTTCTTTTGTTGTCATTACCTAGCCATCATTGGAAAACTGTATGGACAGGAAGGCTCTGGTTGCTGTCTGCACGGCCTCCTGTAGAGGAGTTTTGAGAAAGACCTAATGATATGGGTATTCCTAATTCACCACTGACACATTGAAATGTGAGGATGAGACGTCTAAGGAAGTATTTTATTTTACTAGTGTTTTGGGTTTTTTTTTTTCCCCTCAGGGATTTAGCTTTTAAAAATATCAATAATCCTAAGATCAAGAATTTATGAGGGGTTGGAATATGGAAAACTAAATTAGATTGAACTCTGACCTGAATGTGAGCTTGGATTAAAATTCTCAGTTTTCTCTTTCCCTTCCAAGAGTTCTGAAAAGGAAAAGAGTGTACATCTGAATTTTTTAGACCACTGCACAGATTTCAGATTGAAGTCATTTTAATGAGAGCCACAAATTTCAGAGTTCAGACAAGGCCATCATATTCAAGAGGAATAATATAAAAACTGAGGACAGAGTGTGAGTGGTGAATTTTTTAACGTTGTTTAAATTCTCAGATAAGGTTTTTTGTCCTATTCTATGCAAAAAGTGATTTCAAGGGTACTGATTCACAAATACATTACTACATTTAGTAGTTTTGTCTGCAGATATCCTTCATTCCTCCATGTATTTTTATTTTTTTTCTCTGCCTTGGAGTTTGGTTAAGTGAACAGCAGCTTTTTTCTATGGGTTCCTACTGATTACCATGATTGTTCTTGATTTTATTTGATGCATGGTAGTAATCAGCTTATCTTCTCTTTCACAATCCTGCCAACTTTAACCGATGGCCTGCATTTCACAACATAGCCTCAGGCTTGGCTCCCAGAGCGTTCAGTCCACTTCTACAGTTGGTTTGTTGTCAAGTTTGCGCTGACATAAACTTTGCTCACCCTGTGAAGCAGATGATTGGGAATAGATTTGGGGAATACATAATTAGAAATACTTCCATACTGAAGAAAAGATCCAACATGTTAGCTGTCACTTCTGGATACAGCCTGAATCTTTATGGAAGTAATAGTTATGCTTAATATGTTTTGTTAATGGTTATGTAGCTGTCAAATAAATTCCATTATTTCTTATTACATCATTAGAGACCATTAAAAGGATATTAGCATGCTGATGTAATTATGCAAGCAGACGTAAAATGACTATAGTTATGATTTTATAATCTAATTATGGGTGTCCAATGCCTCTGGTGATTGATTGTTGGACTGGTATCATGGATTGAAGTCAGATGGGTAGTAGTGCTTGGAGGGCTTGTATTTATTTTAAAATTAATACTACCTCTGCAATCTGCAATATTGGCCTTCTTCTTGTAATTAAAGCTCTTTATACATTATAGAACAAACTTATAAGTGCAACAGGTTACCTACAAACATCCAAATATAATAAAGCTACTAAAATTCGTTAGCTCGGCTGTGAAAGTGGTGGAAAGAACACTCAAAATGTATAGTAAAAGCGACATACGTGACTTCTTCAGATTCTTATTGGAATACAAATTATTTCTGTGCTCTTATTCTCTTATACTTGGGATGTTTAGTGAGAACATTGCTAATGGGAAGTTTTCAACTCTAAATTTAGCTTAACACCTTTACATGGAAGGAAAACAAATTATTCTGATGTCATAGTATTTCAGACTGCATATCATTCTCAGTCTCCAGTCAAGAGTGATATTTTCTGCTGAATATTACATCCTTTGATGTAAACTGCAGTAACACTGATTTTTTTTTTCTTTTCCTTCTTATTTCTCTCTTTAACCTTTTACGATTTTCCCTATTGCTGTTGAAGATCTCTTGCTCTGTGTGTCTTTTTTTCCCAGTTTTATTCTATCACTTTTGCTTCCTCCTGTGCATTTCAATGAGCATCTTTGTCATTTTTGCCTTTTAATATACTTAAGCTTAAGTACTCAATGAACTGTCCTTCCAAGAGATGTGGTAACTTGACAAAAAGTGTTTCCATAATTTTTCAATGGAAAGCCTGTAGTAGGGCACCCTGTATTCATTCCATAAAAAACATTAATGTTCATCTGCTGCTGTTATTTTGGAGCATAGCAGATGTTGTCTATGTAGGCCTTTAAACTATATATGTAATGTTTGGGATACACAGGATACTCACTGAATTCCAAGTGCTAATGTGAACAGATTTTCTAAGCTGATTCTCATTATCTAATGTGAATTCCTGGATTGCTAAACCATAAAATTTAATATATTCCCTATCAGCACAGTTGGTTGCACATGTATCATACATTCAATGCTAAGATAAAAACCTATATCACTGAGCTTTTAGACTCTAAAGCTCAAACTAAGAGGCCACAGGTTGGCTGTTTAGCTTTCACCTGAATGTTCTCACTATCCACACTGAGATTAGAGATGAATTCAGTGTTTTAGTTGAATTGTGTTTTACATGAAAAATGAAAATTCACATTAAATGAAGCTATGTATGGAAACTGTATGGAAGCTTCAGATGGCAAATCCATTTAAAAAATTCTAGCAGTCCCTGCAGTGTTGTTTGGCATTTTGAAAATAAAATGCTATAATTTTTCAATTCAAAGAAATGACTCATTTCAAAATTTAATTATGTTTGGCTTGTAAGGCAAATGCTTCAATTTTGGTGATAAAAAATAAACAATTGATTTTGGAGAGAACTAAACCTGTTGTTTGGTGGTTGTTTCCTTTTTAAAATTTTTTGTTCAGCTGACCAAAAATATCAATCTTTCAATAATGACAAATCATGATATAGTCTTTTATAATATATTTATATATATTTTTACAGAATTCTATCTGATTCCATATGCAGGAAATAAAATGCTCAGCTAATGAGCAGCTCTTCAGTGTTCCATTTTATCTTCATTGTTCAATGTGTGGCTTCAGGCTTTCTTTATTCCACATTATTCAAATCCTGCTCTGAGGTCAGAAAATCCATTTCTTCTCGGTTTTGCTGTTGTTTTGTTTTGTTTTCCTGTGGTGCTCTTTTCTAGTCTATCAAAGCATTTGACAAACTTAAATTGATAGTCATTATAAGAACAATACAGAGCTAGAGTTTATTCATGAAAGTATTAATGGCAAAGTATCTACTAATTTGAACTGTCCAGTCTGATATCTAAGAGTATGTCTTAGACTGTTGTCTTCTGTGAAGAACTTCAAGTATTGAGTTGTGGTTGGCTTCAATTACCATTCTGAGTATTCAGCAGTCCCAGAAGTCAGCTGTCAGTTTAAACAATGCTTCTGTAAAAAAATAAATAAATAATAATAATAATAAAAAGCATGGCATGACTTGGCTTCAAATGAACTGAGTCTGAATCTGAACCTGAGGTGGAACTAGATGGTACCAGCAGAATTCAAGATAATTAAATGTCCTTAAGATCCTTATAGTTTCATATAAGTTTTTTAAAATACTACCCAAGGTCTGCCAGAAATGAAGTTAAAGATCCTAAAAATAGTTATCTGCTCGTATCGGACCACCATTCATTCTTGGACATCAGGGATCCTATTCAATAAATATTTTGAAACGATAAAGTGCATCTGTCGATAAAAAGTAAGTCAAGACTGATTTTTCCTGTTGTACTGTGTCATGTCCTTAGCATCAACTCTGTTTTTAAGTAATTACATGAAAACAGTAATCTAACAAAAGCCTGAATTTGGAAGGCTAATCACCAGAAATGCTGTGGGCACGCTCTCACCATACTTAAAATTTCTGGTTTTTTAGTAGTGAGGGTACTGACACTTTCTAGCTCCTTTTCAAAAAAAAATGTCTCACATGACCAAACAGTAGTTATCATTATCCTTGTTCTTAGGAAGGGCTGAAACGGTTGGGCTGGAATAATACAATCTGAAAAGCCAGCCAACCATCCCAGTGAAAAAAATGTGGACTGAGGAAGATATTTGAAAATCAAACCAAGTGGTGAAAGTTCAGGAAAGCTTTAAACTTGTTCAAATTAAAAGCGTAGGGCAGGCACATTGATGAGTGGAGCTCTCAGTCTCACCTATTATGAATGTGCATTGGCTGTAGTGTCCTAATCATGCTATATAGGTTTTGTTCATTGTTTGTCATGTTATTTTTCTAACACCTGAAAAACTCAATCAGCCAGTTAATCATATTCAGTCATCCAGAACCTAAAAGCTGGAAGAGTACTTGGTATTTTCACTTCATCATGCTGATGGATTATGACATTTGGTATATGTACGCTCTAAATGTGAACATCTCAGTAAATTGTCGGTAGCTTGAAAGGCAGGATAGTGTGAGGGAGGCATATTTAACCCAGTGAACTGTAGTGGGACAGGTAGCACAGTGTCTGGTTAGGTTTTGTACTTGCCAGTAACATGAAACTTCCCACTGTTGTACAAGCTCTCCATGATTCCTCTCTCCTTGATTCAGTGTGAAGCATCTCTTCTTCATTCTCTACACCTGTGGGTGAATCTTGTGAAGTTTTTATATTTCTAGATTGGCAGATTATGCCATCTGTGCCATTTAGAGAGGACTTCTCAAATACTGTGCTTATAAAAAACCATACAGTCCATCTTCTTCTCCTTATTGTGCTATAGTATAAGCTATCGATAGGTTGAATTTTTACTTCCACTACATTTATTGCCCAGAAATTAAGCAACATTTTGATTTATAACTGTTCTTTTCCTTGGTGTCAAAGTTGAAAAGTATTTGTGATCTATTTTTTTGAATTTAAATAACAAACCAACAGGCTAAGGTTATTTGGCATAATCTTGTTTAAAATGATATAAAAGCATAACTCAGAAATAATGGCACCACTTTTATTCAAACTTGACTTCTTCTACAGATTTAATGAGTCTGGAAAACAAATTGTCTGAAAAATGTACTGCTGTAACTCATTGCATGCAGGCTTTTATAAGAAATTACATTGTGTTTTCTGGTACATATTGTCTTATTTGACAACTAATTTTTAATATAAAGATGCATCAATTTTATAGAAATGAGGATAAGGAAAAAAAAATAAGGTGGAAGTTTCAACTATGCATTCCTTTACTTAAAAATGAGAGATTTCTCAGCTTTGGCATTACATTAGTCTTGTGGCTTTTTTCCCCTGAGGTACAATATATTTTGTGTGCTTTTCTTTAATAAATGTGCATATAACCAAGATCATTTTGCCTTCTCCACTGTAACTTTCCTGCTAGAAAAATATAAAAATATATTAAAAATAACAAGAAGGATTTTGGCCTGCAGCATTTTATGAATTGTAGGTGACAAAATAGAGAGACCATAAAAATCTAGGAAGACTCTTATAAATAAAAATGTACTAACTTCAGCTTTCCATTACAACATTTCATCTCATTAAATCAGAGGATTTGCACCTTTGTAATCAAACATAGAATGAAATCCCATGTTACAAACATATATCCGTGTACTCAGGAGAAGTTTTTTTTATAGACAAGTGAGCTTCTAAAGTTTATCTATTTTAAACTTCATACTTCTTCCTGTACTTTCTATATTACTTTCTCTATATTATATTCATTTTTAATGAAATTAAAGTCCATCATATTATGAGGTGGGCAAATATACTCTTTTGTCTCAAGCAAGACAATGAATATGTGCCTCAGCACTGGTGAGGCTGCACCTCGAGTTTTGTGTTCAGTTTTGGGCCCCTCACTACAAAAAAGGACATTGAGGCCCTGGAGCGTGTCCAGAGAAGGGCAATGAAACTGGTGAGGAGTCTGGAGCACAAGTCCTGTGAGGAGCAACTGAGGGAGCCGGGATTGTTTAGTCTGAAGAAGAGGAGGCTCAGGGGAGACCTCACTGCACTCCTCAACTTCCTGAAGGGAGGCTGTGGTGAGGAGGGGTTTGGCCTCTTCTCCCAGGCAATGAACAGGAGATGGAAATGGAAATGGCTGCAAGTTGTACCAGAGGCAGTTTAGGTTAGACATGAGGAAAAACTTTTTCTCTCAGAGAGTGGTCAGGCATTGGAATGGTCTTCCAAGGGAGGTGGTGGAGTCGCCATCCCTGGCAGTGTTCAAGAGGTGTCTGGATGAGGAGCTGCAAGATACAGTTTAGTGCTTGTGGTAGCAGTGGTAATGAGAGGACGGTTAGACTAGATGATCTTGCAGGTCGTTTCCAACCTTGTGATTCTATGATTCTATGATTGAATTTGTATAGCTTTATTAACAGGTAATTATTTCCATTATACAGATGGGCAGACTAAAACTCAATATAATTTCTTGATTTTTCCCTGAAATGGTAGAGAATTTGATGACAGATAGATATGAGAATAGAAACATTGAACTGTGATTCTCACTCTTGAACTAAAACTTGGTCTACAAATAATATGATTAATATTAGAATTGGAAAATATTATAGCGTAGGGCAACTGATTAAATAAATTTAGAAGAGAAAATTCTTTTAAATATTTGATTGAAAGAATAATTATGAGAAATATGCAAAATTAATCTCTTTGTCTTCCTTTATCCTTTGTTCCTTGGCCACCTGATCTCCTTCATACACACAAACACACCTTTATATATTTCTATCACCTGTGTATATGTATGAAATCAGTATTACAAAGCTGCTGGCCAAACTGAACAAATAAATCATTCTTCTTCACTTTTTTTTAACATCTATCCAGAAAATATTGTACAAATATTCAGGCCCACAAGCTTCCTGGGAAAAGTTTGTATTCCTAGGGAATGATAAATTCAGTGGGAGCAAATGTGACTGAAAGTTTGCATAAATTCCCCTTGCAGTGTTTCCTTTGTCTTCTCAGAGCTGAAGGCTCTGAGAAAAGGGCAAGCAGTAGGGCTCTGGTTGTAGCCTTCTAGCTCAGAGTTTCAAAGCTTTCTGAATGGAGGCTGTAGCAGTTTGTTTTCTTTGGTTCTCAGTTGTGCTGTATAATCCACATTAAAAAAAAATTGTGTCCTATCTGGATCCTGTCAAATCTAAGAGCATGCTGAATTTTTACCTCTGCAGAAGTCCTAGTGCATGAGTCATGCTCTTCATTAGCCATTAAAAGTCAGTTGTGCAAACTGAGGATAAGGTGGCTATCAGCACAGGACACAGATTTTACATGCAAGTTCAACAGACACCGTTACTCATACAGGTGTGCCAAAGTCGGCTTCATATCAGCAAAATACATTGAATGTTAATTATCTAAAATCTTAAGGCTTCTGTTTGTGTACTAGCCAAATTACCAAGAGAAAAAAGAAAAAATATACATAGAATCCTGTTATCTTCTCTTTTTATTTATTTTAAAAAGACATAACTCTTTATTATTTAGCTTAATCATTAGAGACTGAAAAAATGCACTGTGTAGTTTAAGCAGTTTGAGACCATTTTCCCAGTCTGAAGGTCTTTTGTTGCAAAAAAACAATTATAACACTTGCATGTTTTATTCTTCAGATGCTGCAATTAAGAACCATATTATCATGGAGGCAAAGCTGGCAACTTTCAAGTATTCACCATGGTGAAAATGTCAAGTTTCATGGCTTGTGACAGATTAATAGAAAAATTACTTTAAAACTTCACATTATTCATAGATCTTGAGTAACAATTGAGGTTGCGTTTTCTAAAGAATAAAATAAGAACAAATGAATATAGTATCAATCTCCAAAGTGAGCATTGCCCATTTTTAAAATATTTCAAATTATAAGGTTAGCAAAAAATCTTCACCTAAGATAAATTGAGTTGTAAAGTCTTTAAAGTACTCTTTCATCATGTCTTGCTTTGTAAATGAGCATCAGTGTATTTAGAAATAATAAAAGAAAAAGTTTATATAATAGACAATTAAAATGAAAATATGTAAAAGTCAATCATTTTAGTATTTATTGGTATTGGAGACTCTCCAAACATGGGCCGGTATTTTAGGAAAATATCCCTTTATGGATGAATTGTATGTTTTCTGTGACTTAATTCTTGAAATTATTCTAATGACAGTAGAATCAGTGAGAAAAGTGCAGCAGAATTACTTCATTGGAGCATATGATGAAGGACTAGAAAGGACAGTGCAAGGTGTCAAAATAATTATCTGATTTATGATGGCTATATATGTGGATTACAGAGGTAAATTTGAGCAGTAACCATCAAATTTGCCCCAAAGTTTTGTTTCCATGTAATTCCATTTGCAGGATTTGGTTGCTTTGAAACTGGCTATCTAGCTAATCTTTCTAATCTATCTGCTGAATACACCATACCCTGCTGCACGGTGTAAACTGTTCCAATCAAATGTAAATGGTAATAGAAAATTCTTCTCCAGCTGGTGAATTTGTAAGCATTGCCATTAGTGTCTTTCCCATGGCAAGGATTTTGGTTTTTCATAGAATTGTTGAATGGCTTGGTTTGGAAGGAACCTTAAAGATGATCTAGTTCCAACTCCCTTCTGTGGGCAGGGCTGCCAGTTGCTAGATCAGCCCCTCCAACATGGCCTGGAGCACTTTCAGGGATGTGGCATCCATCACTTCTCTGAACAACCTGTTCCAGCACTTTAAGTAAAAAGTTTCCCCCTACAACTAATCTAACTCTCTCCCCCTTGTCCTATCACAGTCCTATCAAAATGTGTAAGTCAGTTCCCCTTCTGCTTATAAGCTCCTTTCAAGTACTGGAAGGCCACAGTGAGGTCTCCCTGAGCCTTCTTGCACTGAACAAGCTCAACTCCCTCAATCTTTCTTTGCAGGAGAGGTACTCTAGCCTTTTGACAGTCTTCATGGCCCGCCTCTGAACCTGCTCCATCATCTTTTACTGAGGGCCCCAGGCCTGGATACAGTACTACAGATGGAGCCTTGCAAGGCAAAGTAAAAGGGAACAATCCCCTCCCTCTCCCTGCTGGCCACCGATCTGTTGATTCAGCCCAACATACTGTTGGCCTTCTGGCTGCAAGCACACACTGCTGGCTTGTGTGCAGCTTTTTATCCATCATAAACCCCAAGTCCTTCTTCATAGAGCTCCTCTGAGTGAGTGCTTCTCCCACTCTGTACTCGTATCTGGGATTGCTCCGACCCAAGTGCAGCTCCTTGCACTTGGCCTTGTTCACATGGGCCCACTTTTCAAGCATGTCCAGGTCCCTCTAGATGATGTCCTTTCCTTGTGTCAGCTGCACCATTCAGCTTGGCATCATCCACAAATTTGCTGAGGATACACTCAATCCCACTGTCTGTGTCATTGGTAAAATGTTGAACAGTGTCAATCCCAAAACAGACTTGTGGAACAACACTTCTCTCTGGCCTCCATCTGGACTTAGAGCCAGTAACCACAACCCTCTGGCTGCAACTATCCATTGAACCATTCAGCCTACAAATCCATATTTCTCCAATTTAGAGATAAGGATATGATGCAGGATGATGTCAAAGGCCTTGCACATGTCCAGGCAGACAATATCTGTTGCCCTCCCTTTGTTCACCAATGCTGTCACTCAAAGAAGGCCCCCAGATTGGTCAGGCATGATCTGCCCTTGGTGAAGCCATGCTGGCTGTCTAACACCACCTTGTCCATCTCATGTGTGCCTTAACATAGCTTCCAAGAGGATCTTTCCATTTTCTTGCCAGGCACAGGGGTGAGACTCAATGGACTGTAGTTCTCTGGATCTTCCTCTATCTTAAAAAATTGAGTGATGTTTCCTTTTTTTCCAGTCACCAGGGACTTGGCCCGACCGTTCTGCCTTTTCCAATTTGATGAATAACTTAGCAACCACATCAGCTCGTTCCTTCAAGACCCTGGGATGCATGTTATCTGCCCCCAGACAATGTTCATTCTCAGGAGGCAGTCTCAAATCAGATATTCATCTTTAGTATTATTGTCACGTATTGATGGTGTTGATGTTTGTACAACGTATATGCTTTAACTTTCCCTCTGCAAGTTAGTTGGAAGTTGAATATAGAAACGTCTGCAGACTAAGTTGCAAACAAATGCATACAAATGTAGTTTATGTATAGAACATTAATGGATATGATAATGTATTTTGGGCAGTAATGCAGCTCATTGTGGAACACCTTTTGTTGTTCTGCAGTTTGAGAAGCATGTTAAGAGTTTCCAGAGAAGTGTTCCAAGAACTGGAAAGACTGAAATAGATGACTGAAATAGGAAAAAAAATAAATCAAATTCATCATTGGATGTAAGAAATGGGAGAGTAGATACAGCTGTACATGGAGTTCTGATCACTTCAGATACAAAATTAAGCACATTTATAAACAGTAAGTATATGAAAGATGACCATTTTTAGCGCTAAGTCTAGGTGATGATCAAAATATTCTACTCAGCAGTTCAGGGAAATTATTTTGTAGAAGCTGATACCAGAGCACAATACACTCTTCACAGATTTTCAGAATATTTGAGGTTTAATCAGTACCTGCTTATGTATAGATAATATAAATAGAATTGAATCAATTATCCACAAAGTAACTTTTGATCAAAGGTTCTGGTCAAAAATATTGGTGAAGCCTGTATCAAGTATTGGTGGATTTATAGTTAATTTGAATAATAGAAGGAGCTCAAATAGCAACTGCATGCTTTTAATCCATCTCTGTAATATATAAGGATGACCAGGTGCATTACTGTGCTTTTGCTATGCTCTGTAAATCATGTTATCCAAACATACTGTATTACAAAAACGCCTCTGTTAATCACATGCTTTTTTTCAGTCAATTCGATAGAAGTATGTTTATAGCTAATATTTGTAATATATAACACATTTACACAAGTGTGAGCATTTTACATTTCCAAATTTGAGAGGGTATAAAGAAGGCTGAAGTGCAATATAAACAATGCACATAAACTTCAAATTCCTAAACACAATAAGCACAGAAATATGTACACATTGCAAGTCATTAGTTCAAGCCCACCAAACATTTCCTGAAACAATTACCTTCACTGCTATAAAATTCACTTTGCACAATCCTCTGGAGCGTTACTAATTGCTTTTCTTAACCCCCAGAGATTAAAGGATTTTGAAATGAACATATAGACAAGCGGCAACTCTAATTTCAAATTTAAGCTTTATTAAGGCAAGCTCTGTTATATGAAACAGTGTAATTAAGAGACTATTTAATGACAGCAATATCCCGTCCTGATCCCCTCATCTTCCTCCTATCTTGAGAAATCACAGTCTGCTTTTATTTTTTTAAAGTATGATGCAACCTCAATTCATTTCCATCTGGCATCAGCTCTATGTCTCATCTTCAAGAGTGCATATAACCATGTTGGCACATGTTTCTCAAATCCTTTTCCACTAGGGGGTATGATAGACTGTGACTGTATTTCACAGTAAACCTTCTGTATGATATTGTAGTACTAAAGTACACACACGAGGGAAAAGAACGGGCATGCAAAGCTTGGTACATAATTTATGGTGATTTAAATCCTGTAATTCATAAATATAACCAAAGGCTTGCAAGTGATATGGACCTTGCCATATTGATCATGGTCCAGCTCTGTTTATCATCCATTTCTTGACAGAATAAAAATGTTGTTAATCTGTAAAACTGTTAATGAAAAGAAATACTTCTATTTTACTTCAAGAATATTTATTTGTTTGTGTGTCGTGCGCTCTCCCACCTTCAGATGGGAAATAAAAACCCAAGGGGAGGGGATATTATTAAATCAGCAATCAACCTTCAAGTCGTTTTGGTATAAATACAGTAATTATTTCATCTCTAGTAAACAGAATATCAGACAACAGCACACAAGTGTTACAATTTCCAATGCGCTTTGAATGTCTTTGTTAAAAAAAAAAAATGATGTGGCTGAAGGCGACGTTATTGAAATATATTAAAAAAGCAGAAGTTGTGACAGTGAACAGTAATTAGTCAGTAAATTCCTAGTAATAAATTTAGCAGGTCATTGCAGCAGACCTTATGTTTTGCATGGAGAGAAGTCACCGTTTATTAGCCTAGACACCAGAGTTGCTTACCTTTATTCAAAAACACATCAGAATAATTCTGAAAAAAAAATAGCATATGTGATTATGGTAGTATAGTTCAGGTGCCTTCCAAAACTCACAAGGTGGATTTCACTTCAGTTATGTTAGAATAGTCAACTGCACATTTACATAGATGTAACCATAGCAGCATAGCATGCACCTCATTGGGAAAAAAAACTGTTAAACAAAAATTTTATCTAAAACATTACTTTCATAGATGAAAGATGCTACCACCTACCACTTTTAATCTCTTGGTTAAGGAAGAAGAAACACTGCATTGTGTGAGATAGATTTTGTTTGTATTTCTGGTGTCTCTTTCTGTGGTATCTTTCTTGCGCATGGCTGGCTGGGCTCTGGCATGACGTTGCCTGCTGCCAAACAGGGTCATGCTGGCCTTGATTTGTGGCAGTGGTACGTTTGCAATTCATCTGGTCATAAACATTAGTGTGCACTTCACCAAGGCCTGGTATTTCAGTAATTGGTGTTAATATTAGGTAGGTTGCAGAGGGTTTGACAGTTGCGTGAGAAAGCGGTCTTGCTTATTTAAAGAAAAGTTTCTGGCTAGGAAGCACCAGGGGTGTATTTTATACATCTTTGTACTCTGTCTCAAGATGGTCACCGTCTTGTCAAAAGAGTCTTTTTGAAAATATTTTGCAGTCAAATAATTACTGGCTTTGTTTAAATGGTCTCGTCCAACATATAAATGAACAATGAGGAATTCCCAAAGGACATCTATTGTTATTGAAATGTTTATTTATTGAGTGCGTTTACCAGAAGCCCCCCATGAGAAAAATCTCATTTTATGAGCTTCTTGAGCAGTCAGTTCCCAAATATCTAGCAGAAAAGCAGTTTTGGCCAAACAATCTCAGGGTCTTTTGTTTGCTTTTAAATAATTGACAGAATACCGATGTGCAAAAAGTTGTGACAGGAGCTGCTTTATTGTCTTTATTTTGCAAATGTTCCTAATGAAATTGGGCTTATGTTGTGCTCGAGTATTTCCTTATGTTCAATCAGTCAATGATTACAATAGAGAAAAAATAGTATCCCATCCAACAGTGCAAAGACAGACATTTGAAATGATTCTTAGATTTCTTCTTTCTTGCAGAATGTATGGGTATTAATATAATCCCTGTCCCATATGGAATTTTTATCCCACTCTATCTCTCATCCTATCTTTCCCTCTATTTCCCTACATCCTCTTAGCCGTGAGGAGCACATACATTGTGGCACACACACACACACACACATACATGTGGCAACACATACACTGGGACATCTCATCTGCTCTGAGTCCTGAGTACACCAGGCTTACTCAGGTGGAGTCAACTTCTTTGACTTTGCTGGTAAAGCCAAAGTGTAACTACACCGTGTTTGAGAGTGGACATGAATTCCAGGTTCTTGACAATAATGGAATAGGTGATGTAGATTTGGGAGAAATATCTAAAGTTCTTTGTTTACGTGGTCCTTGGTGTGGGACAAATGTGTACTAGGCTGTTGCCTGTTTTTATATGAAGCAGACCACTAATTACACTGTGTCTGAGCAGCCAGAGAGAAATCATCATTTCTCTTAGGTTGGGAGTGCAGGAAGGACAGTGCAAGATTGGTTATATTCAGTGCATGATAATATCCAACTCCCAGGTGGCTGTTATGGTTGATTATCTCTATGTTAGTGACAGAACTGGGGAATGGCCTGAATTTCTGAAACACATTTTATGTATCTTAAGTAATGCAATTGTAGAGTATTATAACCAAACATACTACTTAAATGATGTTCATAAATGCTTTATAATTGCCTAACATTATTAAAATGCATTTCTTGAACATTAATGACTTGACATCTGGAATATCCTTTAGCAATAAAATCTGTATTTTAGTTTTCTCCCACCCAGAAGAGTATTTAAAGAAAAATGGTTGATTAATGGCAGTTCCTAATAACTATAGAATAAAATACGCACAGTGCATGCTTTACGAGCAAAAGATTGAAAGGAGGCTCCTTAGTCTTACTCCGATTCCCTTTGTGACCTCAAAGCAAAGTCTTAATGATCAATAATAGTTTTCTTCTACCTAAAATGGAAAAAGTTTAAAGGTATTTCTGTCTAGGATATATGTGATGCAATTAAGTGCTCTCACTTCATTAACTGCTCTCCATTGTATGAATGGAAAATACAAATGCAAAGTGTTAGTGAAAGAATAATTTAATACTTCATTTCAAGCCCTGCAGCAAAATTATTTTTCAACTTCTTTTATGTAGCAATGTTTCAGATTTCATTCTCTCATGAGTCATGGCTATATTAGGTCAAAGCATGTTACCTGTATGGTTCTCATCAATTTACCACAGCTGAAACAGCTGTTATCCATAGTATAATTCTAATGCTTCTCGCTGTTTGTGTGAATAATAAAAAAGTAGGCACTCACATAACACATAATATGTAAAAAAACTGTTGTCACGTGCTGGTTTTCATGTTTGTTCAGCTCTTGCACTCTCTGTTCCTATATAAATGTACGTTATAGTTACTACTGTAGCTTGCAATCTGAAAAAAAATCTTAAAAATACTTTCACCATGGTTGGGTGTGTTCTCCTATGTGTTTTTGTTTTTTTTTTTTCTTGTCTTTTTTGTATATTTATGCATTTTAGAATAATGTTTGAATGGAAATCTTTTTATTCCTTCATAAGATGTGCATGTAAGTTGGATATTATTGAGATGAGCGGAGAATGAATGCTGTATTATATCTATAGATTTATTTTCCTTGAAAAATACAAAATAAATTTTTCTTTGAAACCTTGAATAGGTTCTCTTCATTTAGGTAATTAGTGCTTTGCTCTGCAAATGCACCATAGATTCTAAAACCATAAAGATCCGTCAGGATACACCCAAGATGGTCACCACAGAGTTTCATCATTTCATAAGTTATTCAAATAGATTATAACCTCTGTTGTTAAAAGATAGTAATTTTTGCTATCTTTCTTGTCAAAATCAGCCAAGTCAAAAATCTTTTCCCTAAGTATGTTCTTATAGAACATGTTTAACATAAGTATTCTGAGTTTTTTTAATCATTCTTTTGATTTAGAGTCGTGACAAGAGGACTAAACTTGTGTTAATTTGGAACTTTATGCAGTCTTTTTAGATGCTGAATTCCAGTGAAGTTCTGTGGTGTTTTTGGGTAAACAATAATTTCAATGCCTTCATTTTTCCATTTTTGTAATAAAAATAGTTGTTTACAGGACTATTTGAAGTTTAGTTAATATCTCTGAAATTCTTTCAGACAGACATAAGACACATGCTTAAAAAAGAAAAACCACAAGAGGTATAAGAATGTATGCAAATGTAGCTAATGAAGCAAAAGGAACAGGGCTAAATGGTGTCTTAATGGTTTCTCCTTAAAAACCTATTTTGAAAAAGAATATTACGCCGTGTATCTTGATTATGAGTCTTACATTTTATAATAATCTTTTCTAGCATGCTGGGACCAGCTGTGACCTTCAGAGTGCACTCAAACCTCCAAAACATTTCAACTGCAGATGTTGCCAAAGCAGCAGGTAAGAATTCTTATCCTCCATTGCAAAACTGTGGACTCCCAGTTTAGAGGGCTGTAGGCAGAAAGACAACATGCAGACTGCATGTTCTCCCAGGAAGTCTGGCATTAAGAAGGGAGACAATTGAGGGGTGAGTGGCTCATATGGGAAGTGTAACAACTCTGAATTAATTAAAAATGCCAAAGAACTCAATGTTTATAGAGAAAATGGATTAAACAGAGACAAATAAGCATGGCTTAGCATGATGAAAAGCTATCAGTGTTGTCTTGAGCTCAGAAGAACAGTTTTTTTATTTTTTAAATGAGAATTTATTACCATTGTGTTTCTGATACTTTCAGAAGAAAAGAAAAAGGTATTGTTTCTTAGCCTTAACTGCCAGATCAAAAGAAGATATATATCTTTGTTGATGCATTGTTTATGCAATTCTCATGACCCGTTAATCCTGAGAGTAAATACTGTATATCTGGAACTAAACTGCATCTGAATAAATACCACTGCTCTAAGGACTGCTCTTGGCTTCTAGTCAACTTGGTTGTCAACTATATTATGGAGGAGTTGTTGAGTGAAAGAAACAATTTCTGTAAAGTAACTCAATTGATAACTGATTTGTTTCCAAATTACCTAATTGATAGCTTTTAAAAATGATAAACAAGTTGCAATATTGCTTACAAATAGAAACAAAAAGAAGTTCATTTAGAAAACCACTGGGAACCCAGAACTGTCCATTAACAACCTCTGCTTCCCTATGGATGAATTCAGCCAGGAACTGGAATATCTCCAATTTTGTGCAGGGCTCTGTAGGATCAAGGATCTATTTGCAAATCATCTGTAAGAGAATAACCACATGCATCAGTACAGATTAGGAGATGATCTGCTGGAGAAGAGCTCTGCAGAGAAGGACCTGGGTGTTTTGGTGGACAAGCAGTGTGACCTTGTGGTCAAGAAAGCCAATGGTATCCTGGGGTGCATTAAAAAGAGCACGGCCAGCTGGTAGAGGAATGTGATCCACCCTCTCTACTATGCCATGCTGAGCTCACATTTAGACTACTGTGTCAAGTTATGGGCTCCCCAGATCAAAAAGACCAGAGATCTCCTAGAAGCCCAGTGGAGGACAAAGATGATGTAGGGTTTGGAGCAGCTCCCGTCTGAGGAAAGGCTGAGTAACCTGGATCTGTTCAGCTGGGGAGAAGAAGACTGAAAGGGGATCAGATAAATTTTTATAAATATCTAAAGGGATATGGGAGGCAAATGGATGAGGCCAGGCATATATATGAAAAAATATATGTTACATATATCTGTGGTGCATAGCAATAGGACAAGGAGAAATGGCCTAAAACTTGAACACAGGAGTTTCCATACAAACGTGCGGAAGAACTTTACAGTAAGAGCGATGGAGCACTGGAGCAGGTTGCCCCAGAGAGGTTGTGGAGTCTCCTTCTTTGGAGATATTCAAGGTCTGTCTGGATGCCTACCTGTGTGAGGTATTGTAGGGAACCTGCTTTGGTAGGATGTTGGACTCGATGATCTTTTGAGGTCCCTTCCAACCCCTGCTATTCTGTGAATTGTGGACAGGATTGTGCAATTTCTCTTACAATGCAACATCACATGAAGCTGGAAGAAGTCAGGTCCAAAATACATTAGAATGTAGATATAAATGCTAATAATAGTTTATTTCAGCAAAACCGAGGAAGTATCATTAGTTTTTTCTTCCCACTGGGATCAAGTGGTAGTTGTTTTCACCTTCCTTACCTAAAAGAGTTCTGACAAGGTAGGGAGGTCTTGGGGGCAAGAGGCAGTACTACATACTCACCAGCTCATTTTAATCATTTAAATTGTATTTTATCTACTATATATACATTCATATTCCATGCGTTTCCTAGCTTTAGTTTGATTAGTGCATTAAAATTTTCAGGTTTTGATTGCTGCAGAAGAACATTCGTAGGAGTCTTACATCAATTCCTGTCAGTATGTCACCAAGTACAACCGTATTTTTTATAACTAAACCCTGTATTTGCCTTTTAGCAAAATAATAATAATAAAAATGATAACAAAAATAAATTATATATATGTCCAGGAGTCAAACATTCTAAATTAAAAAGTATCTCCTCCCTCTCTAACTAATAAATAAAGATGCAGTAGCCTGACAATGTACTTGTAAATCAGATCACTTATTTCAAGCAAACTTTTTTTCACTTGCAGATCTTTAAAGCCAAATTTAGAAGTTAGACGTAACTGACAGAAGAATTTGTCCATCCTTAGGTTGAAATTAAACAAATTTAGAAATTGAGGTACTCAGATGCCACAGTAATTATGGGAATGTAAATTATCCAGTTTTGCAGAAAGGAATCTATTTCTGCAGCTTTTATAGTAACTTCTTGTTTCATTACTATCCATAGAAACATGCTCTGTGCAACACTTAGCTCTTACTATTCCATTCTCCCCTGTGGAGTTTAACAAATATACAGGTTAGAGAAGGCGTGGGACTCACAGCAACTTTGAAAACAGATGGATGACGTAGAGTATTACTGAAATAGAGAGATAGGAAATTATAGTGATAAAAATGATTTACTGTATTTTCCTGGTCTTTGAGATCCATTCTTCTTTGTATGCACAAGACCCACACTTAGGAGAGAAAAGCTTTCCAAAGTCCTTCAGCAATGTTCTTGCTGGTTAGATATTTTATCTGGAATCTCACAGTCCCTATTCTTTGTAAATGTTTTGTTTACTGTTTTGCACTTCTGAGGGCTACACAATTCTATGGGAAATCTAAAAGGAGAATAATTTAAACTTCTGTATATCTTACTCTCTCAGGCTATGCAAAATACAATTAACAATACCTTTGTTTTTTCACTACAGAGCTGAACTGCCAGTGTTCTACCAGTTTTGCACAGTTTGATGCTCATGATGTAGAACGTATCTTGCATAGTGTGACTGTCCTATGACCTCTTTCTGTTTAATAAGCCAGACTCAATGGTGCATCACAACATTTTGATGAAATAAACTTTCTCTAGACATAGAAGACCTGTTCTAGGAGTAATTGCATTTGGCACATGACATCATTTAGACAAAT
Source organism: Phasianus colchicus (assembly GCF_987193195.1). NCBI lineage: Eukaryota > Metazoa > Chordata > Aves > Galliformes > Phasianidae > Phasianus > Phasianus colchicus. Next base: position 44,378,188 of record NC_143441.1, read on the forward strand.
GAGTATGGATTTCATTTCTCTTCAGTTTAAAGGTTAGAAGAAATCTCGTAAAGAATAACTATCAGGAAGATAATTCTATTTATGTAAAATTGCCATATAGTCACTATAGTAATGAGCAATGAATTCAAATGTGTACAGCTTAATAGGTAATCCAGAATAACAGAGACAAATGCAAATACGTTTAAAGTAACAGTGATAATTAGAAAAGAGGACACTTTCGAAGTTTCCAAATACAGAATTTTAGCATAGGATGACTAAAATATGATCATGTATTCTGCTCACGTGAAAAAGGGATGGAGGAGAGAAAAACCCTGTGCACAGACAATCATTTTCTTATGTGTAACTGTAGCCTTTCTCAAGTAAGAATCATGCTTGTGCTTTGTTTGGTATTGCATGAAAAGACAACATCTGAGATGTTAAAAAATGTTGAAGAACAAAGTGATGTATGCATAGCATTGGCATATTAGGGAGGGGGAACTGTAAGTACAGTGAAAGGCAATGTGTAAGCAGATATTGAGGAATTAGCAGGTCTTGTGTACAGATTCTTGGATCTAAGATATTTTGTGATATACACTGCTAAAACAAGTCAGAAATTTTCACTTTTTTAAAAAAGATAGGGATTTTCAAAATATATTAGGATATCTAGAATTTATTTATTTATTTAATTGCACCCAGATGTTAAGTGGGCTGTTGATTTATGTTTCTTTCGATTGCTGTTGTCTTAGAGGTAAAAACAGGATTTTCAAAAATCGCATGATTTGAGAGCAGCCATTAATCTTGACTTAAGGAGTGACTTGCTGAATGATATAACCTTCTTGTCTAAAAAGTATTTATCTGCCAACTTTCTAATTCTGCAAAAAATTGGAGAATTAATACCCTGGGATGGTGAGAGCAAAAACACTGTATCATTGCATTTTGACTATATAACAAGTCAATTTGAATAAAGATCCTGTCTGCAAAGTAGTAGAATGAATAATTGCATGTAGATAGAAGTCCTGAACGTTTTAGTCGCCTGCAGACGACTGCATTTATAAAAAACTATGGGTTTTGGGATTCAGCATCTACAAATTTTGGTCATTGTGCCAGCTGTTGAGAAACATCCCGGGCAACAAATATTGTAAAGAATTTTTGATATTGAAAATCATTATTTTTGCTAATATTATCGGCTCTAAATAACCAAAATAGGATCGTTAGCTTTTAGCATTAAACAGTACTTTTGAGATGGAAACAGTATTTCAAAGCTCTTAGAGTTAACTTAGCCTGTCTGGTGATTTAAGCTAATGCCGTCTCATTGATTTAGTGTGATCCAAAATGTCATAGTTTTAATCTTAATCAGGATGACTAAATGACCTGTCATGTTAGTGACCCTGGACTCGATTGTTGAAGGTACTTACGCCTTATTCTCCTCCAATTTGTATCAATTTGTATAATTTCCTTATAAATTCAGTCATACAAAGATTTATTACAAATATATTTTTAAAGAATTAACTGTGGAAGTACAAATGATTGGTCTATACCAAAGATGCACTCATTTTTAGCTGTTTGCAGCAGTTGGTAGTTTTAGCCTTTAGCATAATTGAAACATACTTTTCAACTTTTTAACAAATTTGATGTAAGTCTAAAATATTACAAATTATTTTATATGAATATTCTCTTGTATTCATTCTAGTCATGAAATATAGTTCCCTTTGTATTGGCTGGGGGAAGTGGTATCTCTTCAACTTACAGCATAATACAATAAATTTCACGATCGGAAATTTAGCAAAGTAAAGCATACAGAGAAGATAATTTACCTAATATCACAGAATCAATTGATGAGGTTCTGGTATGCTACTTAAATTGATTGTCTTTTAGTCCCAGAAATGCTCCTGAGACTCAATTTTTTTTCTACCCAATAAGTACTGACCATACCAGCACTGCTGATAAAAACATGATAGCTTTATATTATTATGCATCATTATAAAAAAAATGTTTTCTATGAGGCATTCAGAGAGCCTTCAAATGTATTTGCATATAATATAACTTTGTGTCTTCACATAATAAATCTACATATAAAGACGTACATAAAGAATGCATAAATGTAGAGAAAGGAGATAGAAATAGGAACAACAGGACAATGAGGAGTAAATCTTCAACAATAAGATTCATAATTCAGCTGTAATAAAATGAGTGGAGGAAGATGAAAGCCTGCAGTTGAATTTTTCCCTCTCTCTAGATTTTTGTAGATCATGTAATTAGATATCTTTCTGTCTGAGATGATAAGAAAGAGTGTGTCTATGAATAATTTGAAGTTCATCTTTGAAGTGAACTGACAGTTTCAGTGTCAGAAACTTCGGACAACGTAGCCAGGAGGCTGTGAGGTCCAGCTGATTTCATTTGCTGCTGCCCTGGTTTAAGGTGAATTACAGTTCTTTGGTCTTTAATGCGAAAAGTAAAGTTTTGACAGCTCTTTTTTATTGCTAGCTCTCGTAAGTCTTTTGAATCAAAACCTGATTTCTTCTACTCAAACCTCCTTAGTTCACATTGTCTTTTTTCAACTCTTGACCTCTATGTAGTGGATCAATTCCCATTTACCTACTGTATCATCAAATCTATCTGAAATATTTTCCTCAAATTCTTCCAGTGCTGAATATAGAATGTCATTTTACTTTTGAAGTATATTCAGAATCTCCTCTGTTATCAAATATCTGATATGATGATAATATGATGATAATTTCCTTCCCACCTTGTTCTTCTAATGAAAAACGTTACTATTATGACAGCCAATATCCACTATGGAATGAGTTTTAGCAGTTTTAACCGGGAGTACGATTTGGTAAATATGCCTCAGTCCTGAACGAGAGAAGATGCTTCAATTATCACAGAATCGCAAAATCACAGGATCATAAAATGGCTTAGATTGGAAGAGACCTTAAAGATCATCTAGTTCCAACCCGCAGCCATGGATAGAGTTGCCCAGTGACTTCCTTCTAACAGTGATGGTCATTGCAGTAATTAGAGTAGGTGTTTTTTTTCTTTTAAAATACACTTCTCATCTAAGAATAGTTGAGAAGTATCTTAATTCAGAAAGAAATCTTTTTACTTTGAAACCAGAGTCTTTAAGTCTACTTTTGGTTGTAACAGAGATCTTCAAGACTTCATTATGTTCACCGTGCAAAGTGCTATCATTCCAATATGGGACTCTACAAAGCTTTTTAGCTATTGGGAACTCTAGAGCTAGATCAGCGTCTTACAGTTTGGGGAGAAAAAAACAAGAGCCAAGTAGCATTACGTAGCCTTTGTCCTTCAGTTATAGTGGTGGTAATTCACCTCATTGTATTCTGTTGCCTCTTACTAAAGACTCTCTCATAAAAGACTATCAAATTAGTAATGAACTAAGATGCAAACAAGCATGCTGTTGATGTAGTATATATACTGATACTCAGAACCTGATAGTTGATGCCTGAACTAAACAGGTCTATCAAAGGTACAAAGGTAAGCAGAATTGAAGCTTAGAAAAGCAGGTAGCTGCAAAGACTGATCTACAGCTACTCCTGTTTCCACTGGTTGCTTTTTCTACAACCTGTAATCAGGCCTATGAGGGTAGGTAAAAAAATTAGGTCTCTGTAGATCAAATTTATATCAGTTTAAAGGTTAATAATGATTATAAGCTGACTTTTTTAAACAGTCCTCTTTTAATAATGTGTAGTATAACTTAATGCATTGTGGAGTAGAATTCATTCAGCTCATTTACAGTTGCCTAGAAGTTAGGCATTTACTTAAACAATTTTTATAGGTTGTCTCTACATTCAAGGAAAAAAATGGATTGTCTGTTAGATAGATGTTGATGATAGTCATATCATCAGATAATAAAAAAACCCAGGGATTTTTGTTGGAGAATTTAGTGCAGGAAACTTCCAGGATCTTCCTGCAGTCCCTCTTTGGTAACATACTCTGAAATATTTTTCTGCTTCTAGATTTCATAAATCTTCCATTGCAAACCATCTTTTCACCAGCTTAAGTTTCCTTCATTCACAGTGTCCAAGGGTAACCTACTGAAAGCTGTTTAAGAATTCAAAATTAGTTTATTATTAAGTGAATTTACAAAGATTTTGAATTTGGTAAATATTGCTTTGTGTAATATTTTTAAATAATCAAATTCCTGCAGTCAGCTTGTAACAGAGGATGAATCAGTCACAATGTATTTCTTTTCAAAGATATCTTAAACAGAAATGTAATTTTTAAAAGGACTATTCTCAGCCAGTATAAATCAAGAAACAAATGCTGTGGATACCCTAGCACTGAGAATGGGTCATTGGAATAAAATGGTTGATTTTTGTCCTTTTGTTTTTTTTCAGTATAGCAGCAATACTATCGAGTCAAACTGTGAACATGGTAGCAAAATGTCCTGACCCGAAAACATTTGAGAACTAAATTACATTATGATTTACAGAATAGCAAGCTAAATTCTCCAAGCCCAAATCAATCAGTTTAATGTCATATTTCATCATATTATTTGGCAAAATTGCTGCTATTTTATTTAACATTTCTATGATAAGCTACCCACTTCCCAGGAAAATGGAAATATATATGTAATATGGCATAGTCAATAATAATGCTTGCAATTCCACACATCTTTTAACATCATAGTACTTTAATAAAGTGTTACGTATTCGTGTGCAGTACACTTAAGAAACTATATTTGTTACCAGCAGATCATAAGCGTATTTGAAGACATTATTTAGAAATGATACAATAAGAAGAAATCTAGTAAGGAAGGCTATCTAGCTAGCTAATCTAAAGCTAGCTAGCTTTTTTATAAAGAATAGGTAGGCAGATATAATATCTTTTTCATAAATAAGTAGCTTTTTAGGTAATTATAAACAGGGTAATTAAAGAAATTGCAATTCAGGTCAGGTAGTATTTTAGCCTAACCTTAACCTGAAAAAAAAGAGCAGTCAGAACATTTTGCAGCCATTAGACAGGTTGATTATAACTTTTCAAAATGCAGAACAAGATAAACTTAATCATTTTAAACTGTACATGCATATAAACAGTAGGCATCAAATCGAACAGAGGACAAAGTCATACCAGCTACTTTAGTGGGAAAATTTTCTTTATCTGATGTAACTAAATATCCTATTTTTAGTGTGTGAAATTGGATGATTAGCAATCTTGTGATTGTAAGTGATGGCTTTCCTATCAGCCGAATGTAAAAAAAAAATAATAATAATACAAATAAAAAAAAAGGTAGGCATAGAACTACAGGGTTCTATGAAAAATAACTGTTATTTAAAGCACAAGAAAAGAACACAATACATGCAGAATCATCTTAGAATCAGGCTCTCGTCCCTTTTTGTTGGAGAAAGGCAATAGTGTGGAAAAGCACTTCTCCAGAAGCACTGTGCTTTGGTAGCAATGGGCCGGGTTGGCTGACCCAAAGCTGGTAGCAGAATGTTCTCATGGTACAGCACAATTTATTTTGGGATGACATCTTGGGAAGGAGGCACAAACATGACCTGGGATGAAAGGGCAGGTGCAGGATTTTTGCCTGGCAAATGCTTAGTTTGGAGGCCCAGCAGAGTCTCATGTTATCTGTCTTGAAAAAAGCCCCTTGCATGACCTTCTGCTGCTGATACCTCGTATGGGGATGTACCTGTGGGAAAAAATAATGAGCTCTTGACAGTGGGACAAGAATTATTTGAGAGCTTTTGGAGAGTTTGTGAAGAGAAGTTTGCTGCATACGTACTCACAAGGGCACAGTGATCAGCAGATTTCAGTCCCATGCTTCAATATTGCCTTGTTTTGGAGCCGTCTTCCTCCTATGCATTGAAGTCTACATCAGCAGCTGCTGCTGCCATCTGATATGCATGGCCCACAGAGCTTTGAGGCAGTGCTGTGACTTCAAGGCAGGTGATTGGATGTCCATGAGGTGTGTGTTTTCTGGCAATGTAAGATAAGAGAGAATGACATTTATACTTTCAATCTTGATTTTTATTTGGAGGAAATGGTTTTTGTTTTTTTTTTTTTTCATTTATTATTTTATTATGGTGAAAATTACGTGCAGGGCTAATGACCATTTTAGTAATTTGGAAATAATTAAATCTTTCTAGTATTATCCAGTCTTCTGCCATATACACACAGACACCACTGCTCAAATAGCACAGTAAGAAGAAGAAAACATGATGATTCTCTTTGTTCTTTCAAAAATATATTCTATAAATTGGAATGCATTAAGAGAGGTTGTATGGCTTTTTGGTGGCTAAAGTCAAAAGACATGCTGGATTTATTCTAGCTACACATTTTCATGAAGTGCATGTAAATTCTCTTTACCTCTGTTTTCTTATTTATAAATCTGTAACATGGGGGGAAAAAAAGGCCATAAGAGAATGATTTTCTAAAACATAGTTCAGAAGATAAACAGTATAGTCATCTATTACTGAATAATTTTAATTTGTTCCCATGCTGCTGCTTTTCTCCCTTTTTGTTGTTTTTTTTCCTGGTTGCATCACTCGAACAAAATCAGGGTGACAGCAATCATAAAATCATTTTGGTAGAATGATCTATCAAGTGGGTTATTTAGTTCATTCTCCAGAATGGTGATGGGGTTGGTTGGCAGGAGATCATATAGATTACATTTGATAAGCTATTAAAAATAAGAAAGAAAGGAAGGAATTGAAAAGGAGAGAGAAAAAGGAAAAGGGAAGAAAGAAAGATGAGAACCGAATGTGCATGCCAAAATCCAGAAGGTGCTTCTTGGCAAAGTTTTATAGACATTTTAGATCAGTAACAGGAAGAGGTAGGTAGCTACACCCCATTACTCCTTCCTAAACAGCCAGGTAATTACTTTTGGCATTTTGACAAGTGTTTGCTGGAGTGAAGGTCAAAGCTGTCAGCAGAGAAGATCTATGCTAATCTGCTCAGCTGGGGAAGACTCAGGTAGATAATGTTTTGTAATTAGAAGTTGTGGATACCAGTTTTCACTGTATTTTGGTTCTGAGTAGAAGTGAACTAATAATACAAAGTAATTTCATTTATTATAGTTTACCAAATTGGCTAAATGTGCACCTAGGAGTAAGCATACCATGTGAAATTGGAGAAATAGGGAATTGTGGTATAAATGTAACATATTTTTATATGCGTATATACATATGGCTGGTACTGTATGGATGCATATGAAGGTGTGTGTCTTTGTAATTAAGCATACATATAAACACAGATGCATAATGCTAATAATTTTAATCTGAATTTAAAAAATATTGTTCATGTAAGGAAAATCAAGGAAAACAAAAAGAAAAAATGTATCGGTTGAACTGGACTAGGCTGTAGAATTTTGCAGTAAATTTCACATGGAAAAATTCACTGTGTGTAAAAAATCCTTCTATTTTTTTCTCACTAGATGTATCCATTTCACTTAATTGAGCAATACTTTATGAATGAATTCCTATATTGTATTTTAAACTAAGAAAGTACTTTGGTGTCTAAACTACACTTTAAAAAATTGTACATATTAAAATAATTATGCAAATAATTACTCTCTTTAAAAAGTACATAGGCTGCTTTGAAAATAGTGCCTCCTATTTATTTCCATGGAGACTACAATGGATACAGAGAGCACAACAACACTGTTTCATAGAGCAAATTCTCAGCAACAAAACACTACTTTTCAACACAGTCACCACCTTTAGGTGTGCATTTTCACCAGCAATGAACAAGAGCCTGCATACCACACCTCTAAAAATCTGCACCAGTGGAGGTCACCCACTGTTTCAAACTGCTATGGTGGTGTCACTGCTGGGAAAGTGTTGCCCACACAGTCCGTGTTTTATCAACATGAGTAGATGGAAGTCAAAAAGCATCAAATCAAGACTCTATGGTGGATTTAGCATTTGACATTATGGGCCAGCAACTCATATATTTTTTGTAAAGCACTTTTTCATGTCTTTCTATTCCTGTTCTGATCAGGCTAAGGTAACATTGACTTTTCTCTTCTTACTGTGCTATTTGTGCAGTGGTGTCTGTGTGTATATGGCAGAAAGAGATAAACAGGGAGCTTTTCATAGGGGCACAAAGTGTTCAACAGTGCTCCCAAACCCCAGCGATGACCCTACACCTTCATTGATTATACATATACTTAACTATTCATCTCCTCTAAGTTTGCTTCTTAATGTAAAGTAGCTTATATACGAGAACATTTCATGGTGACCATGAAATTTATGCCAAATGTAGAGCAAAAAAATGCAAAACTTCAAAAAGTAATGACTTTCAGCAGACTAATATGTATCATTGGAATGCAGGCCAGAATTTGATGACTTAATCCTCAGTCTAAACCTAGGAAGATAAGGACATAGTATTTCAGTGGTTGCAGTTGGAGCTTTGCAGAAACTTCACAGTAGTAACTGTTAATAAGGGCCATTTTTTTTGCTGTTGTTTTTAACTTTAATCAACTCTGCCAGACAAACTGTTGAACTGTCACCAGCAAAGATGAGTCACAGGGATGCAATGCTGTAATCCTTTTTCACTTCATATGCAATTCACAGCATACAGCTAAAGAGCAAAGAAAAAAAAGAGCTAAAGATTTAGACGTAGGTCTAAGGAAACAATGGGTTTATCTGAAACATAGACTTTAACTGAGAAAATAGGGGGGGCTGATTTCTTCTGGATTTTATGGTAAACTTTGTAAAGGAGGCAAAATATTTGCAGGACCTCCAGAAAGTAACTGACTGGAAAGACCAGAAAATGCTCTTTTTATTTCTTTTTTTTTTTTTTCCCTCTATTCCCTGTATCCTTCATTCTCTGAACCAATTTTGTGTATTCTATGACTCTTTGTGATGTTTCTTCAGGGGAATCACCACGTATTCATTCTCTTCTTTCACTGCCATTTAATAACTTGAGGGTATATTCTCTACCCATGTGCAGCAATATAGTTGTGAAACTCACATTAACGTTAATGGGGAATATGCAGCTAAAATCAGCCACACTGAGGTAGTTACTACTCTTGGCTGCAAAACAGATTGACATGTTCAAACAAGAGTTATTTCCACTTAACAACTGAGAATTCAACCAAGTTATAGTATTATGTTCTGTTAAATTATAAGTATTTTAATATTATTTTTAATGCATTTCAAAATTAAGAAATCTTCTTACTGTGAAACCACTTAAGTTAGGGCATAATGCTTACAAAGTTAGGTGACGTGTTAAGCTAGTAAACTTTTGTTATTGTCATAGCTCCCAGTACTCTGCTTTTTGTAAACATTAAGAAAATGCATTAAGAATTATTATTTGGTGGCAAGCTAATGTTTTGTTAAGGTACCTGGTAAAGGATCAGATGACCCTCTTGATTTATCTGATTTAAATATGGATGAATTCTAATGATTGTAATGGTATTCTATGTCCCCTGTGATTCTGCTTTTCCTTTTTGGTTGCTTTTCTCGTATTCTTTCCATCATTCATTTTCCCTGGTAACAGAGATCTCATAGTATGACTAAAAATCTGAAATCAGCAGAGTGGATGAAAAAAGAACCAAAAGCTGAGTGATGTGGGAAGCTTGGAATATCAGAGGTACAGATAACTGTTTCCAGAAGTGACAGTATGGATGAGGAAGCTGATCCTTTTATCTTTTTATTGAACTAGTGATGAAGCATTTAGCATATTTATATATATATTTTTAACATACTGCTCTAGTTTCTCTGGTATTCTGCCAGAGTGAATAAATGCATCCATCTTTTATGTTATATTGGTTTCTTGGTGCAGTGCTTGTAGGTAAAGACTCTCAGAGAATTTAAGAACTCCAATTTTGTCTTTTAGATATGTCACACTTCAAACAATCATATTTATTTGTAGGGGCTTATGTATCAAAATGAATTATAAATTACCCGTAAGAGTTTTAAACAAAGTTAGTGGAGTACTGCCATACAGTTAAATAAATCTTTGCTTTATACAGAAGGCAGTAGGAATCTGAGCCTTCTCATTCCAAAAGATGCTTAAATCTCAGATTTCTTCGTGAAGAGAAAGAAAAAAGTGTAAATGAAAGATATAAAGACAGAATGGTGATTAACACAGCAGGCAGCCCATGGCGTGCTTTCACTTTCATACACTTCAAGTCCAAATTCTGGTGCTCCTAGGAATAGCTTCTGTTTGGCCCTTAGTGCATACCTGGTTACGGCTATAATTATCATTACCAGTCATTCACAGAACATACTGCTATGGTTGCTGAATATTCTGAACCTCCCTAGTTCCTCTTCTGTATCAATGTAAGAAATTCACACATGTTCATCAAATGTTTTTTAGTCATTAGTGTCACAAGATGGAAAATTGAGTTTGTGGTAGTTGCCTATAGAGATGTGCAAACTTCTGTTGTTGGCCAAGCCTTACCCACATGCAGGCAATTATGTGGGAGATGTTGTCTGTGTTGATACTCAGACGCATTAAAATTTGATAACATCTCATTTCAACATCTCATTAAAAAAGTAATACCTGTAAAGGAAAATAATAGTGAAACCACTTGGGTGTGAATTTCCCTAGTATTTTTCTTATAAACACTGCTGGAAATAAAACGTGGCTACAGCAACCAGGTATGGTAATTGATATAGAAATCAACTCTAACAAAACATCACTGTTTGCAGTTTTAAATGTGGTATGTCCTTTTCTGTATGATTCTCAACTTTTTTTTTATATGCCTGAACATGAATGAGAAGACAATAGAAGGAATTATCCACTTCTATAAAAATATTAAATGAAAAAAAAAAAAAACACATAAAAACACAGGTATTGTATCTGGTACAAATGCAAAAAAGTTTCATTTAACTCTAGAAGGTCATGGGGTTGTTGGAGTGGGTCCAGAAAAGGACCACAAGGATTATCAGAGGGCTCAAGCACCTCCAGTATGGGGACAGGCTGAGAGAGCTCTTCAGTCTGGAGAATCAAAGGCTCTGGGGTTGCCTTACAGTGGCCTTCCAGGACCTGAAGGAGTCCTACAGGAAAGCTGAGGAGTAAATGCGTTAAACACAGAGGTAGAACATGCCTGCTTAAAACACCTGTCACTTTATATGAATTAATGTTTAAATTTCCAAGATTCCATATACTTATGAAGCTGACAGTTATCTTTTATTTAGGAAGATTTCTCGTAATTTTGGAGGGAGTATTCCAAGATTTAGATATGACATTTATTGTGACTGTTAATTAAATTCCTGTATCAGCATTGTAATGTATAGAAATGAAACAGTTTCTCTGCAATTGACATGTCATAAACTAATAAAAGTTTTTGTAAATAGTTAATCTTTTACCTAATCCTGAAATATTTCTTTTGAAAACATTGCAAGTAAAAAAATGACATTCTAATTTCCTTTTTTATTAATGTTATTATTCTAGTTTATGAACATTTTTTTCTGATTTCCATTTTTATTTTTTTAGGGCATAACTTCCCACATTTTTAATACAAGACATTTCTTTTTATCTGTAATTAAATCCATAACTTGTTATTCTCAGAAGGTTATTATGGATTGTGACTTGACTGTTAGAAAAAACTAATGACTTAAAGAGGCTCCTAATATCAATTTGGTGTGAGGATTTAATTTATTATTCATTAATTTTGTATTCATTGTAATAGCAGTAATCATTATGAACTCATTGGATAGGTATGAAAATGTCATGCACATTATATTTCCATAGGAATTCAGTTCGTTAGTCATCTCCAGGAAAACATAAAATGCCATTCATGCATTAATGCTGTCACTTGTTTCTTTATAATTCTATGCCTGTATTTTTACATAAAACTCTTAATATGTATAAGCTGTACTGGAGTTACGAAATTTCAATGTATGTATAAACTCTCTTGTCTCTCCTTAAAGCAACAAAAATTGTGTTGTTTAAAATCAAGATAGATTGTATGGCGTCATAATAGCATGAAGCTAATTTCACATTTTATTTTAAAGAAAAGCTTTCAAATATTGTAGGTTTACAGTGATAAAATGTGTCAGTTTTTGCATTCACACAGTTCTGCTTTGATAGAAGTGTTCAGTTTAGCAATTCTAAATTTATTTCAACACTAATTCATGTCTTCATCAGAAGATAAGTAATTTCCCATTTAAAATGCTTTTTAATGAAACGGTTCTTTGCTTGTCTATAACGATGTTTGCATTTCGTATTTAAAAGTTTCCATTATGGAATTGCAATTGCAAATTTTTTTTCCCCATAAAACTGAGATTCTCAACTGCCCTATATTTCTGAGACTAACATCTTTTGGCTGGTAAACAGTTCGGCTCATGTTAGAAATGAGTTGACTGTATGCTTTAGAAAAACAAGAAGTATTTAGCACCATGTCAACTAATTACAGTAGCTGCCTTGCAGCTCTGTGTTGAATTGGAGTTGTCCTTCTATGTACAGACCCAATCAGTCATGGTCAGTATTGTGTCAGCTAACTCAATTCTTTGTAATCAAATTTAAGCTTAAGAGTGGATTTCATCTTCTCTAACTCACGTGTCTGTGTTTTAGATACTTTCAGTGCAAGCTAGTCAACCTCAGCTCCTTTCACAATCAGTTGAATGTAATAAGTGCTTCCAGAGGGTAATTCATTTCATCCCATGAGAGGCGTCTGTTTCATCCATATCTTTTATAACTCACGTATCTCATACATGTCTATCACACTTATGATTGGTGTCTAAGATAGGTCGAGTATATCATTCCCTCAAGGATGCTGTTATTCCTCACTAACTACAACAGGTGTCTTACTTAAATTTAAGACCAAGCAAGATGTCCTAATGAAAGCAAATCCCTTGGATCTTCCTCAAGCACCTTTAGAGCACATTTTGGAATCAATATGGACTGAGAAATCTTTTGTCAAGGCATAGGCAGCATTTTTTGGAGAAAGACATTTCTGCCTTCTCTTATACAGAGAAGATGGGATGCAGTTGATTAAAGAGCACAATCTGGTAGCACTTTGGGCACTGCGCAAAAATCCCATGTGGATGGAAAATGCTGCTTTAGAAAAATGCTCATTTCTTGTGGCTCTGTCACCTCTGTCACTTTGATGCTTGATATCTGAGCTTCTTGGTTCATCCCAAAGAGATTGTGCTGCTGTACCTAGTCAACAAAAAAGTGAAGGAGATGGGGAAAGGCTAACAATTTGTTGATTATGGCTTTTTAAAGTTATGTCCCCTTCACTTGTGCTTCTGCCTGATGCATGAGATAAGGCTGAGGATGACTGTGAGGCAGTGAAAGTGTTCTTGAATGTCTACATAGTCGTGCTTATGATGTCAAATTTCTTAATGTATGAAAGGGCTTGTTCTAAGCCTGCTTGAATCTTAAGACATTTCTAGCCCTTTGGAGTTGAGTTTTGACTCTTTCCTTTCGGCTAGGATGTTACTGAATTGGTAATGAAGTTTATAATTGCAAATTCTCTAGAAGACATTAACCTTCTAAGCCACTACCACTGGGATATGTGTTTGGTATTTTATTTTATTTTTTTTAATTTATGGCAGTATATACTTTTAATTAAGGAAATGTGGTATTCTTCCAATCTTTTACAAATTAAAGAAAGCAGCCTGAGGGTAAAAATAACTAAAATAAGTATGTAACAGAAGATGAAGGTGGTTAGGTAGGTCATTGTATTCACCTGAATATACCTGCTTTTGGTACATCAGTACAGATTGCTTATCTTGGATGGCTTTTTAATTCTGAGAGTCCTGGATGTTCAAAAAGGAGATTGAAGTCATTTTGTAATGGTTTATTCTACTTCAGTGCACATCTAGCTTCTTCTAAGAGCAAACTCCATCCACTTAAAAATAATTAAGTAGTACACATTCTTCCTTTCAATTTCTAAGGAAAAACATAAACAAAAACAAACAAAACAAAACAAACAAACAAACAAGCAAAACAGAAGTAAAAACTAAAACATCTTTGCAGAAATGCCTGTTAGAGTTCCAGTGCTTCTGTAGCAGACATTGGCTCTGACTACTCAAAGAGGGCTACTGTTTTTGGTAAGAATTGATGGTATGTGATAAAAGTTGTCACTGAATTGCACATCAGTGCATAACAACAGACCTTATTGAAATATGTTTTCTGGTAAGTTGCAATTGATATTGAAATTATTCTTTTTTAAGACTAGCTTGTTTCTAATACAGACACTCAATTCTTTTTACTTTTTTCCACACTCTTATTCACGTCTGCAGCAGCTGTTTGTATTGCTGTGGCCTGGAGAATCTCTGAGTGTTCTTTCAGAGTCCATTGATTTTATAAAATCTTATACTATAGATAACTTTGCACATGTATAACTAAATGTCTGTATCACTTGCTGAAAAAAAGAGCAAAACATCCTTATTCCCTTGAAAATAATTAATTAATGTCTTCCTTATGAAGACACGTCCCTGATGGTGTTCACCTGGCTAGAGGATTACCAAAATGTTTCACCCTTCCATTGTTTTTTTGCTGAAACCATTACCTCAGCAGTTTGAACAAAAAAGTATTGCAGGAGGGGTGAAAATGATGTTCTACTTCAGGAAGAATGTTTCAGGATACATGATTCTATTAGCCATTAAACTAACACTGTTATTCTTCCCAAGTATGCAGTGTCTTCTCCCTCTTATTTGTGCCACTTTCTAATCAAATAAGCTACTGTGTTGTTAAACAATCTTTTTATTATTCTAAGAGTAATTCCAAGTTTTGTTGGGTTATGAATAAATATGTCAAGAAATTCATTTTGAACATATTATCTTAGCAGCTTTAAATGTCATTGCTCTTAAAAACTAAGAAAAAGAAAGCCATATGCTCCTAAAACACAGATGTGTTTTTTTGACACATCTACTCACTGTGAGTTTTGATATTTCAGTAATTTTCTTGTGATTTCTCTTAGCTTTAATCAGGAGAATATTGCAGTCATTGTTGGTTGAACTTTGAATTGTTTCTGGAAGTCACCATCTGAAAAATTTATGCATTGTCTGAGAACTTTGTGATACAAATCACGTCACTGATTGTTAAGTTAAAAAAATTACAGCTTTATTAACACATTGAAGATGTATTTCTCTAATGAAGCTTTTCTTGTGGACTTTCTTTTACTTACGTTAAGCTATGTCTTCATTAAAAATAAAGCAGAAATAATATATTTTTAAGCCACAAGCTATGTAATTTCACACTGCTTTGAAAACAACTCCCCTGTAGAAAGTCATACATATATGCTTCTTTTCACATGGCATACATACATACTGTTTTAGTCAGTATAAAACAGATTTTTCTCTTAAAATAAAGAAAAAACTCTTTTTATCGTGAAGTAATGTATAGATTCGAAGAATCCCTAGAGTTGGAAGAGAACATTACAGATCTTCTAGTCCAGCTCCCCTGCAATGAACAGGAACATCCACAGCAAGATTAGGCTGCCAGGGCCTGATCCAGCCTTGCCTTGAAAGTCTTCAGGGACGGGGCATCCATATATGTGATAGCTGATGGCACAGTTTAAGGAGAAGATCAAATACCATCTTTCTTTCAAACAACTTGTGTGGGATAAATTACTTTATTTTCTCAGTTTTCCATGTGGGTGATTACATTTTCTCTGGTTTATAATGTGTGTGAATGTTCTTTGAAGCACAGTTTGGCTTATCAGTAGATGAAGGAAATGTTTAGGTGTAGCATTTCTTCTTTGCTTGATATAAACTGAAGAACTAGTAGTAATCAAAGTAACTGCCTACTAAAATGGTAATATTTTCCTGTCTTTAGATTTCTCTCCTCTTTCCATGGGTTTGATCCTGAAGTACCATTTGGGAGTAAGCACAGGGAAAGGACTGTTTTGAATAATATTTGGCTCCCACAGATACCCACTTAGATGTGGATATTTATTTATATATAGGTGCCCATAAGTGACCTATATGTGTAAGCATTCAGTATCGTGATAGTGTCAATTCATTTCCAACATGGAAATATCTATAGCTATCCAGGATACCTTCCTGGTACTTCACTTGTAGGAGGTCTGCATCTTTCTGGAGGCCAGCTGCATTAACCAACAGCACTTGTTTTACTCCAGTTTTCTCTTCAATTTGCAGTTAGTAAAGCAGAGAGCTTATAAGATGGACGAGAATTTGTGCCTGATTCAGAGGGATCTGAATAGCCTTCCTAACTGTATTAGCTTTGGTCTTTACTATCTACATTAGGGGCTTAGGCAACCAACTGGTATGTAGGCATCTCTATTTTTCGCACTTAGTTTTAGATGTCTTAATTTGAGAGTAAAGTTCCATTCATAGCTTCCACTGAATTTAGTGCACTAGAGGTCTTAGTGCTTCTCCGTATTAAGTACCAAAAGAATTGACAGTGTTTTTTAAGTGTGGGATCTGCTTAAATTTTCTGCAGAAGCTATGTGAGGCACACTTCAGATTGAAAGTCTTAAGCAAAAGTTGGGAAAAAAGTAATCTTTTTTCATGAAAATAATAATTTATCTGATGCTTTCTATGAATACTTATAACATTGGTAGTTGCATTGTGTTACTAGAGTTAGGTGTTCATAAAGGGATATGCATCCTTCTTAGGATTTAAGAGAATTAAAAATTTTCCTAAAGATGATTCCTTTTCTGTTTTTTCCAATCATAATTCGTGGTGCTTTTATCAGGAGAGTTTTACATCAGTACTATAACATTATCATCCCTTTTATTTATAGCAATTAGAACTGTGACAATAAATTTTTGTTTTCAGTTACTTTTAGAACATTCACGACTTCTATTAATATAGACTGAAAGCTGTGATTTAGATTTGAAGTTTTTAAAAATATTTTCTTCACATTGGAGAGAAAAGTTAGTCTACATTTAATTCTGCCAATAGTAAATCTGGCAAAGAAACATTTTGCTGATTTTAGATACTGGACACTGCAAGAATCTGTTCTAATTTTTTGATGTATTAAATGAAATAATGGAACCTGTATAGGGAATTAAAAACAATCACTGATACATATCAATTATTTTAGATGAAATGAAACCATGGCTTTTCATAATACCGATAACAAGACATCATTTTATTGTCCTGATATTTCTATTATTTCAGTGATTCAACATGCTATGGTTTTTTTGAAATGTCCCTCAATCAAATCCTCTAATTCATTCCTTTGTATGTAGTACATCTTTCCATTCTAGCATTACAGAAAATTGAGGCATCGTAATGATAATAAGGATATACTATTAGATTTTCTCACCCTTAGGACACAAAACATTGCTTTGCAGAAAATATGAGGGCTGCTCTGAAACACGTCTCCTATTTTATTATGGCCCATGACATCAGAGGCAGAGGGTGATGGCATGGCCGTAGAGGTTGAATGTTCCCACCAATATTCTGCTACATTTTGTTGCCGACGTTTTGCTGCAACAGATGGCAGCAGAGGGGCAGTCTGGCAAAATGACATCTGACATGGAAGTGCTTATGAAACAAAGACGTGGAATCGAATTCCTGCATACAGAGAAAGTTGCACTCAGTGACTTTCATCAATGTTTGCTGAATGTTTATTGAAGCCAAACAGTGAGCGTGAGCACAGTGAGGCTGTGGGCAGCAGTGGTTACAGCAACATGAAAGACAAGTCACATTCTGGAAGGCCATGCACAGCTGTCACACCTCAAAATGAAAAGCATTTCAATCTGCTCATCCATGCAAATTGGCGGATTATAACAAGGGAACTATGTATAGAGCTGAATATCGACTTCAGTGCATTGGAAATTATGGTAGCAATGTTGGAATATTGTGCTGGGTGGTCCCAAAAACGTTTGCAGAAGAACAGAAGGAACACTGTATGCAAGTTTATCAGGATTTATTAAACAAATGTGAGCTAAAGGTGACAATTGCTGATGATGTCAGGTGACTCAAAATAGTAGTCCATGGCTTGGTGACATGTGAATTCCCCATCGAAAAAAGGAAGAGCTCTCAGCAAGTAATGTGCACTGTATTTTGGGACAGGAAAGGGGTAAACCTTCTGCATTTTCTGGAACCTAGTCAAACCATCAACTCTGACCATTACGTTGTGATGCTAAGCTGAAGGCTTGAACTTTCAGAGTCAGGCCAGAGAAGAAGACAGTCTCTCTTACAACAGGAAAACACCAGGACCCATACAAGTTAGGAGACCATGAAGCACACTGCCAATCTTGACTGGACTGTCCTACCATAGCTACTCTATTGTCTGGATTTGGTGACTTCTGACTTCCATCTATTCATGGTTGATGAAAAAATGCTTGTATGGGCCACGTTTTCCTACCAATGACACCGTCACTGCAGCTGTAAAACAGTAGGTTATTTCTGCTGATGCAAATTTTTATGAGCATGGTATGCAGGCTGTTATTCATCGATACCAAAAACACATCACTAATGGTGGTGACTGTGTTGAAAAAGAGTGTTCTCTAGCTGAGAATTTGCTCTTTCAAATAGTGTTATTGTGCTGTTGTGCTCTTTGTATTGGTTATAGTTTCCATGGAAATAAATAGGAGGCATTACTTTCAGAGCAACCTGCATATATCCATTCTATATTTTTTTTTCCTTCCTATTCCTCTTCTGGTTCATGTGATATCAGAAGATGACAGGTCAAAAAATTCCAGGTTCATTTACACGTGCGATGTTATTAAAGTCAAGGATATGAGGTGGTCTTTTGTCTTCCTGACATGCCCATTGATAGCTCAGCCAATTTTCAGCCAAAATCATTAAAAAGACTTATTACTTCACACAGAATGCCATGCAGCTCTTGAATGTGTCTAGTCATACACAGGGATTTTTGTCTTGTGCTCTACAGTCCCTCACTGTTTCCCTTACATGTACATTCCTTCTTGTCTGTACTAAAAAATACAAGTAAATATGTATAATTGGTCTTCCTTCTGTAGACGAAAGCTCAGTCTCATCTCAGATATACACTTGTTCAGACTGTAGTACAGATTCACTGTATTCCTCAACCTCAGAGACTTTGAACCCATATCCCTGATCACTGTGCTAGGATGTATTGGGAAGAGATTCTCAGCTTTTCCTTTCGAAGCTGTCACAACTAGCAGAGAATAATGGAGTGCATGAGAGCAAAAAGAAACATTGCATGTAGCCTGATATGTGGTTACTCCCCAGGAGTTTCATTACTTTTTTCCATGTCCTTTCTTCAGTGCATGTTTAGCGTAAAATAGTGAACTACTTATTGGAGAAAGGACTGAAAGTAAGTTCTTCCTTTTGCTGCTTAAGAACTGTAGCTATAACATCCATTTTGTGAATACAGTGGTTTTTTTTTGACTGACCCAATAGTTTTTTCCAGTTTAGGGGTGATTAGTTTGTTCTGTCTGACAACAGTGTATTTTCTTCTAGTGTTCCTTAATGTGTGCTAGCATGACTGTGTATTCAGCAGTTTTGGTGTGAACCACATCATCCATGCTTCATAGGAGGTGCACTTTGCTTGTTTGTTTTTCAGTTGCCAAGAAGGTCAAAAAGTAATGAATAAATGTCAAAAAATATCACTTATGAGAAGTGGATGCTATGCATAATAAACATTAGCACATGTTTAACAAAAAATTTCCTCCAGTAGAAGTCATTCCCATATTAATTTAATCCTGCTGTCTAAGATAATACAATCTCTTTGAAACAGTCTCGAATCTTAGTGCATAGGGACCTTTTCTGGATCAGAGGCCAAATTTCCATTACCTGATGAGCTAATCTGACGTGACAGCCTCATATGCAGATGGGGAATCTCTTGTCAATAGTTTTCTTCAGAGACAAAGAGAGACAAATGTCTATATTCATTCTCTCACTTCATGCATGAGTAACATTACCTTTCTGTCTCCCTTTCACTCTATCTTTATTCAGGTAGTCATTGAGAATTTAAATTTAAGCTTTTGTGCTTTTGAGTTAGCTTATGCATGCAAAGCTGTTTACAGAAGACTGGCATCCTTGTCTGTTTGTTTAAGTACAGTATGTATTTTGACATGTAAATTTACGTGAGGCATATTTAATCAGTCACAATGATATGCTAATTGGATTCCTGTATGAACTGCATAAAAACAGCAGTTGAAAAAAATGCGAAGGGAACTTATTACCAGCTGAGACACTTTCTAATCAGTATTATGCATCATGAAAATGCACAAAGATAGAAGTGATGGATTTTCAGGACTTTTGTAACCAATAAAGAAACAGAAATGAAAGAAAGAAAAACAAGTCCTTCTGCAAAGGAAAAGCCTGAAAGTTATAAAACAGCGAGTGAAATCCAATGCCAAAAATCTCTGAAATGCTTCTTCAGGTCTTGGATGTTGTGCGCTGCCATCATTTGTGTTCTGATAAGGTTATAGGTTGATTTTGTCTCCAAAAGAGCAATGACATTTAGACTTCAGCCCTTCTGCCCTGGGGATTTTCTCAAGAATTTTAAATATATTTTTTAAAATATATCGTTTTTATAGGGAAAGCTCAAACTTACTCAGCTGTAACTGATGCACTCTAAAGTGAAAGCAAACATTCCAGTTGAAGGCCCCTACTGTATACATGTAAATATAAACTTATAACATGCTCCCCTTCCTTTTCTGATAATTTACCAATGCTATCTGAATTTCCCTGTTAAGGGCGATTTTAAAGTTGATACATTTTGTCCATTTTTAAAATATACTGTGGAATCTGTTTCGTGAGCACTTCTGGCTTCTCACTCTAATTTCTGCTGTATCTTGAATATACTTAGAATTTTCTAGCATACTGCAATGTGTAAATATGGTTAGCACACTCACACTCCTTGTCTGGTTCACTGCTCATTTCAGGGTTCTACTTAAAATAATCTTCCTTTCTAATATTTTGCTTAGATTTCAACCATGTAAGAAAAGGACAATTACAAGCACAGGGAAGAATCGTGAAATCATTTGAGGTGGAAGAGACCCTTAAAGGTCACCTAGTCCAGCTCCCCTGCCATGAACAGAGACACCTACAGCTCCATCAGGTTCTCATAGCCCTGTCCAGCCCGACTTAGAATGTTTTCAAGGGTGGGACATCCACCACCTCTCTGGGCAACCTGTGCCAGTGCTTCACTGCCCTTATTGTAAAAAATAAAAATAAAAATAAAAATAAAAATATTTCTATGCAATCTGAATCTCTCCTCTTTTAGTTTGAAACCATTTCCCCTTGTCCTACCACCACAGACCCTGCTAAAGAGTCTGTCCCCTTCTTTCTTACAGCCCTGTTAGATACTGAAAGGCTGCTCTCAGGTCTCCCTGGAGCCTTCTCCAGGCTGAGCAGCCCCAGCTCTCTCAGACAGACAATGGATTGCCCATGATATGGGTTTGCCATTGAAAGGAGAGTGAAAACCTGTGCTTATACAAGAGTAGATATATTCATGTGTATGCTGTAGTTGTTCATCATGAAATTTTGGCTCTCCTGATATTGTCTGAATATATTCTTTATCCATGAATGTCTGAGAAAAAGTAAATTAAAAATAAATTGGGAAGAAAGTAGTTTAGATGAAATATTTTAAAAGGTGTCTCATTAAGATGACGTGTATTTCTCTGTAAATGCTATTATTTCACATACGGTAGCTCAGTTCAGTATTTTGTTTCTGGTGGAGGCCAGGTGATCTGGACAATAAGTGTGTGATAGTCTCCTCACAATCTTCCACGTATTAAACTCAGTCAGTTTGAAACACACCTTTAATTTAGCCAGTGCAATTTGTGTGACCTTAGTGAAGTCCTTTTGATTATTCTTTAAATGGGAGAGGTAACAGAAGGCCTAAGACAAAGTTTTCTGAGCTTTGATAAAATTTGCAAAAAGTTCTATAAGTGTACTATGTGAGATGCTGAAAAACACATCTTTTGTTGCACAGCTTCTGTTTACCCAACAATAATTGGTTTTCATTTCATATTCCACCGTGTCTGTGAACAGCAATAGTAAATAGTTAAATTTCTTTGCTCAAAGTAGGATGTATTGTGTTTCTGTGCATCAGCCTTCTTAAGAGGCAGGAAATTACAGACTTCTGCATGCCACAGGGTGGGGAAAGGCTTATAATATAATCATAGATGATGACGATTCTGGATCTTGAATATAGACAGAAGCAAAATGTGTGTGCAGTTTTTCCCTTGAAATGAGAGGATGCTTGTATCAGAACTGCTAATGGCTTGAACCAGTGGTTGAGCACCTGGTGGAAAAGCAGGGCCATCCCAGGGGAGCTCAGGTGTAAATAGTACACTTGAGTGACTTGAAGGGGTGGATCCTGGCTCCACCTCTTAGCAGACCTCATTTGAGGATTGGTAGTGGAAGTAAAGGTATTTAATTAGAAATCCCTGCATACATAAGGTTTTCCAAAAGTAAGTAGTATCTTTTCTTTATTTTTGTGTTTATGGCTGTTCCATTTCAACAAGTCTTTACTTACTGTAGCCTGGGACCTTACTGCTCTGCTGTCATTGCTGTGCTTTCCGTTGCATTACAGTGCTTAAGGGATGGAAAACTGCAGGTTGTGTGTGCAGGTATTGAAATTGTATTTTACAGTTTGGATCTTACTGAGGTTTTCACAGAGCAGTAGTAACAAAAATTACTCTGGCTGCTATGAGGGCTGCTCTGAAATCTGTGCCTTCTACTTTATTATGTTGGTCAGAGGTGAATGTTTGCTGGTATGGCAATAGATGTTGAACTTTCCCACCAATATTTTGTTACATTTTGTTGTTGTCTGACAGATGGTAGTAGAAGGGCACTCTGACAAAGTGATATCACAGAATTATAAGGACTGGAGGGAACCTCTAGAGATCACTGAATCCACCACCCTTTCAAAGCAGGCTCCCTTCATCAGGCTGCACAGGTAGGCATCCAGACAGGTCTTGAATATCTTTAGAGAAGGAGACTCCACAACCTCCCTGGGCAGCCTGTTCCAGTGCTCCATATCTGATATGGAAGTACATATGAAGCAAAGATGTGTTGAATTCCTCCATATGGAAAAAAATTGCACCTGTGAGCATTCATCTGTGCTTGATGAATGCTTATAGAGAAAAACAGTGGATGTGAACACAATAAGGTGTCAGGTGGTGCATTTTAGCAGTGGCAGCATCAACGGTGGATCTCCTCCACTGGTGCAGGTTTCTGTGAGTGTAGCATGCAAGCCCTTGTTCATCTCTGACAAAAATGCAGAGCTAATGGTGGTAACTATGTTGAAAAACAGTATTTTTCAGCTGAGAATTTGCTCTATCAATTAGTGTCATTGTGCCTTGTTGTAGTTTCCACAGAAATAAATAGGATGCATTACTTCTGGAGTGACCAGTGTGTATATTATATTCTACACCAGTACTTCAGCTTCTGCGTATTTGTTGCCTGTCTGCAGTGTTATTAAAATCTGTGCATTATGCCATATTTTTCTGAATTGTAAATAATATTTCATGATGATTTTGTGGTGGATTGCATCTAGCTAAATGGCACTGATATGTAACTTAATCTTTTAATCATATTTTACTGTTCTTGGGTTAATCAATTATTATTTTACCCATGAATGTTTATCTGGTTTGTTGTTGTTTTGTTTTTTTTATAAGAAAAACAGAAGCTTTGCAGTGCCCTTTCATCAAAGCTAATGACTCCTACTAGTGACCTCTCCATGGTAGGGCATAAAGTACACGCAGTACTTTGAATTGCAGAATACTCCGAAAGTGCAACACCAGCTCCATTTTCTGTGCCAATCTGAGGTCTGGAATTGGCTTGCATTTAGACTCCATGCAAACTGCCCAAATGAGAATGAAGGCTTTGGGTCGACAGATTTTAGCTCTCTGCAAGGCCAGTAGTGTTAAAAAGAGTCCCAAGACTTAGCCTCAGTTTAAGTACAAACCAGAATGTGTAACTGTAGAAGTAAGAAACATATGTCCCGTCCCTGAAAGTGTTCAAGTTGGATGTGTTGGAAGTTACTAGGAGATGTGTCAAGAAACCATGATTCAGTTATTTAGTAATGTTTCTATGAAAGAATCTTTCTTCTTGGAGATGATGTCTGAAATTGAATCTACGGAGCAAATATGACAAATTAAGAAGGTCAGATAAATCGTGCATGAAAGAATTTGAACAAATCATCAGGAGGAAACAGCTGATGCACTGGGTCTGATGAGAAAGCCTCATCATAACAGACAACAGTATGGCAAATACGATACCAGTTAGTAGAAGAAGAAGAAGAAGAAGAAAAATTCACAGAAAGTAAAAACCAGTAAATCCAGCATCTATATTCAGTAAATCTGTGCACAGTATTTCCAAGTATGTGATTAGCAGAAGCATGCGCGTGTATGGCATACCGGGGGAAGACTCACCTTTTGAGGTGTCGTGCTCCCAGCTTTGAGTTGTTGAATTCAATAATGAGCATGCAGAGCAGAGAGAAACCATTGATGTAGATTTCATGGAATTCCAAAAGGCTTTTGACAGTATCTCTCACCAAAGAAACAAAATTGCTCTGGGATAAGAGAGAGGTCTTCACACTTTGACAAAGGAAGCAGAGAGTAGGAACAAATAATCTATTTTCACAATACAGGGATGTCATCAGCTGAATTCCACAGAGGTTTATGCTCTTCAGAAGACTCACAAATGGTTTGTAAAAGGGACAGAGTTACTTTCTGAGGTAGTTGAAATAGTAGAGGTATTCAAGACTGAGTGTGTCATACTGAAGAAGGACATATCAGTGGGCAATATGTTAGCAGATGGAACTAATTTTTACAAATGTAATGAGAGGCTTAGAGGTGAAAAAGATCCTCAATCGTAGTATTCTGTATACAGTGTTGGATGCTAAGCTCTCTGTAAGTACTCAAGAGTGGCATTTGAAGATACGCTATATAGTTCTATGAAAATGCCAGTTCAGTCTCAATATCAACAGTGAAACCAAATTAGATATTAGGAAAATAAAGCGGGGGGGGGGGGGGGGGGGGGGGAAGAGAAAATCATAATGTATTTTTACAAGTCATGTTGTGTTCATTTAACTGCATGAAGTTCTGCTCCCCTCCTCAGAAAGGTGTATTATTGTTGGTAAAGATATATAGAGGTGTGACCAGGAAGATCAGAGGTATGGAGCATCTCGTGTACAGGGAAATTAGAGTTTGTTTAAAGTGGCATGGCTGATAGAAAGATATGATATAGGTCTGTCAAATTGTAACTGGAGTGGAGAAGTTGCATAGCAGTCACTATAGTGTATTGCATTTGGGGCTCTGTGTTTAAAGAATGTTTGCATTTGCAGCTGGGTATCATAGTAACGATTTACACTAATTAGAAGTCTTTAAGTGCTTCTTAAAGAATAATGCTATCTAGAATCCTGTTGGCCCAGATTTATTTCTACTTGAATTTATCTGAAATCAATGAAGTAACAATGGCAATAAAGTCTGCTTTCAGATAACTTCTGTTCCTCCATTCAGAGATTAAGATGTTACATAAATGTGACTAGCGAAGTTGCATCAAGTGGAGAAGGCACAAGGCAGTTATATACTTCCAAATCATCTGACAAGCACATGCAGCAGAAAAAGGATGCATGCCAAGAACACATTCAAGAATAAACACCAAGGAAAATTGGGAATGAAATAATTTGGGGTCCTCTTAGTTTGTGCTGACAGACAGGTAGAACATTTGCCTTAGGAGACAATACAAAAATAGACATTAAAGTTATGCTACTTTTCCTACATGAAACAAATAATATGTGTCTCTTTTTCCTGGAAAAGTATTGTATATTGAAGATAAGAAAGTAGAAAAAAAGTCAGTATCTGTATATACTTCTTTAATTTGTGTTTCTTGAGTGTGGAAATGTCATTTGCCTTTCTTTAAAAGGATGATAAGGCTTCCTGGGTGTGAAAATTTCATTTGCTCTTCTTTAAAAGGATAGGATTTCCTGAGTGCACTAGCCCACATCTCCTTAAATCTAACCATCTTTTTTTTTTTTTTTTTCCCCACATGAACAAAGTGTTTGGAATAATTGGCCCATCAAATAAGTAGTAATAAAGAAGTGAGATGAGAACTGAAAGCAATTGGATATAAGTCAGAAGGGGTGACAGAAAGCTCTAGTATGTAGCAATGGCTCTGTGACCACAAAACTGTGAGGACTAATTGCTGCTATTTTTATTTCAAAATGATACTTTTATTTATAAAAGATTTATACATTTATCTTTCGTAGGTTTGTTAAGGATAATGCCACTTGGTCTGGACTGTTGTCAAAGAGTCTAAATTCCTGTTTGGTCCATGTGGCACCTCTAAATGAGATAAAATAGGTGAAAAATTGTGATCTTTCTCTATTCAAAAATAAAATTCAGAAATCATGAAATGACCACTGAAAGCCCATTTGTACTGGAAACTAATGGTTTATCCTGAGATCACTGGAGGAATTGTCACTCCTTCCGGGCTAATGTTCTGCTGTCTCAGCAGTGGACAAAGAGATCATATCTCTCTTTGACACTAAAATTACAGCTAACAAAAAGATCCTCTTTTTTGGCACTGACATGAAGGTGCAGAACATGAGTGCCATAGATAGTGAAAAGGTTACCCTCAAGCTGCTGAAAAAATCCATAAGGGGTTTCAAAGTAATGTGAAGTTACATGCTATTTTAACTTATTGAATGAAGGCATATACACACTGAAAATCTTCCATAAAATCAGGAGTGCGAGAGCTCATGTCTTGGGACTTCCCGTAATGAAGACTGACTACCTCTTTGGACTCTAGAGATATGCGATTTGTGTTTGCATGAATCAGTGTACTACCCATAATTATTAATAACATTTAGTATTCAGGCTTGAAGTAGAGTATACATGGATGTGAGAGAGAGTTTAATTAAGTATGATAAATATTAATTTTGGGGAGGGAAGATAACAGTGAGCATTCTTGTGTAGTAAAAACTCAAATTTGAGTTCAGATTCTGTGTTTTTGATGTAGAACATTTGGGTTTTATTAACTCTCAGGTAACTGACTTTATTTTTGCTAATGTCAGATGAATTGCAAACAAAATACTAATTTCAGGGGCTTGAGGCAGAAGAAACAAGGCATTGTCCCGTCACAGCCACATCTGTACAGGCAGCAGCAGCTTCTCCATGCTAACTACTGCAGAGAGCTATGTCTAGGCTCCCTTATATTGAGAAGGTCCTCCAGGTTTCATTTTGAGACTTAGCATAACCTGAGCTGTCCTGTATAACCTGACCTCCATGTTTAATTGCGCTGTTGGTTTGTTCTATGTGTTCCTATCCTGACATGGAGTAGTGAGCTCTTGAAATCCATTCCATGCTTCAGACTTCAAACCACCTGATTTATATAACTAAGTCTGGAAGCATCCCCGAAGGATAATGTGGAGTGTCTAAGCTGAGCTGTGACTGAGCTGCCTTGTGTAGGAGTTTCTTTCTTCTCCTTGGCTTGTAGAGGACTTCAGAAAATCAGCCTCTTTGTGTAGACAAAACAAAATAGAAGTCTAACGTTGTTGAGTTGCCCAGTGATGAAATGCAGGTTGCTGAAACATAAGAGAGTGGTTATTTTCTTTTTCTGGATCTACCTTATGCTAGTGGATATTCAAAATAGCTGATATCTGCTGGCTAATGTTATGCAAGAAAATTTGAGGTCTTCCTGTTCTTTCCAAGAGATGTGTCCACGTCCATTCAGTCATTAATCCAGCACTGGCACTGCCAGGAAAGCTGGAGCAGTCACCTGGCTGTGCTGCTCTAGCCCATTCCCACTGATTACAGGAGGTTCTGGCCAAGGCAGCACAGGCTTCCATGCTGCTTCTGCTTGGACTTCATTTCTGTAGTATTTTTTTCTTAATTCTATGTGAAAGCAATCAATGAATGGACTTAATGTAAAGCTACTCTGACCGCATTAATGCACTATTTCCTTGAGTGTTAGAACTGGAAGGCTGAACATTCCCAATGGTGTTGTGTTATGACCTGGGAACCTGACATTCCTTCCTTTTGTTAAGGTTTAAATTAGAGGCAGTGCTGGCTAATATATGTAAAAATGTTTTAATTAACAGAACCCAAATACAGTAAGAGAAGTTTTAGTGGAAGTTAAAAAAAAAAAAAAAAAAAATGTATACATAGCTGGGATTCAGGCCTCTACAAAATAGAGCTGTCTAAATACCCCTAGTGTGATGTAAGCTAGTAGCTTCCTTTCTGCATTCTTTTCATTTTTTATTTTTTTGAAATAAGTTATTCTGGGCCATGATAGAAGGATGCAAGAGTTTCAATTTGGAAACCATGGCAACTGGAAGTGGTGATTTGCATGTTTGCATAACAATGTGATGGCTTTATCTCTGGAGATAATGCACATAGTGGGACTGATCTATGTAAAGCTACAAAGTAGGATGGAGGAAGAGAAGGAGAAATTACCTTTCTGCAGGAATCATATGTAAGAAGTGAGGGTTTTTTTTTTTCCCCCTTTGGGTCAGGCCAAGAAACACATGAGTGTATGGGAGTTCACCTTTTGATTCAATATATTCAAATATTAAACTCAACTGCTGCTAGGGACATCATCTAGAAGTAAAAATTTTCCCTGAACTCTTTCTTTTCCAGTTCCCAGTATTCTCTGTTCCTAACATGTGAAGAAGGTATTGCTAGACTATATAACTATATATATAGACTAGAATATTACCTGCTTTTGATATAATTTTCTGATAAACCAAAGGAAAAAAAAATCAAGTAGCTGTATGTGAAGTTCAGTTTTTTGCTTTCAGTTTTAAGAGCTTGTTTGAAATAAGCTGTATTTGCCTCCTTAGTGTAACTGAAATTGTATTAGGTGACTAATCTGTGCAAGAATCTGGCATATATTTGGCACAGCTGACTGTGGAGTAACCTTCAGTAGATGAAATAGCCTCCCCAAAAAAGAACCAGAAACTCTCACAGCAGCAGTGAATCTCTCTGCCATGAATTCTAAAGACGAATAGCAAGAGCAGGGTATGACTTTTTTTTCTCATTAATGGTGGAACAAACAGAAAAAGGTCCCTTGAAAGTTAAAGCTTAGCTACTGCAGAGTGTCCTCATGTATTATGAGTGAGAAACAAAGGAAACTGAGAAACTTCAAAGCTTCCTGTGGCATTCAGAGCTTTCCATCTTCAAAGCACCTCTCTCTTTTGTAGTTCTGCTCTGGGTTTAATTAATACATTTTAAATATTGTTACTGTAAACAGCGTCATCTTTGTTTTCTACCCCACTCTTTTTCAGAGTAATTTAAATTATCTTATGAAGCTATCTGTCATCTTTATTTAGTGCCTCTTAACCTCTTTTCTTTTACAAATGAGTAGTCACCTCCAGTTGAGATTAAAACAACACTGGAAAGGGGTGTATGTGCATGTGAAGCAGTACAGAAAGAAAAATGCTGTGCCTTTTATCTACGTTCTCTAAAGTAAAAATAGACATAACCCTCTCAGTTCATGTATTAGCAATATTTTAATATTTTAAGATGGAAAAGAGATTTAGAAATTGTAATGTACCCTATTTCCTTTAGGAAGCTAATTCTAGAAAACTACATGAGAAAAAAACATACGGGAATCATACTTGGACTCACTTTTTTATTCATGCTGTCATTAAACTTTTTTCATATGTGTTTTGGGGATTTAGGGTGAACGGAGCAAGAAAATAGTAGGCTCGAGGAAAACATTGCATTTTGCATCTTATTAAGATGAGCCTTATTAAGACTTGGTATCTTATTAAGTGGAGACTTAAGAACTATTACCCAGTGAGCTCATATTTTATCTTTTATGAAATGTTTTTGGTTCTCCCCCTAGAATGTTCATTGAGGGAAGGTGGACCTTACTTCTGAGGAATGTCATTTCAGCAATTAGTCAAAATACTGCCTTATAATGAAATTACTCAGTTATAAGACTCCAAAGGTCCTGATCACTGTATAGAAATATTGCAGTACTAGATAGATACTAGAATATATATATTTTTTCCTGTGCTATATTCATTAACAATAGAAAGGAGAAGGGAAAACGGTGATCTAGCTTGAAAACCACAGTAGGTTGTGTGCACACAGCCGTGCTCTCCTGGCCTGGTCTTGGCAGTCTGGCTGGAAACTCCACAGCTACAACTGGGCTGCCACAGTGGAAGTAGAAAAAAGAGTTTTAATGCCCGTGTAGCAAGATTTCAATCTCTCAGCTTCCCAAACCATAATCCTTCCTGACCTTCTGGATGTAAAAGAACGTAAGTCAGAGGTCGCAGTTGCTAAGGAAAGCCTTCTGTCTGACATCCATAGCCCTCAGCTCAGGCTTAATGCGCACAATGATTGCTGCTACCTTTAAATCCTTTTAAACTCCTCTTTTCAAATCCTGACTCATCTCTTCCCTCTCCTATCTGTATACTCGCGGTTGTGGCTCTTGTCCCCGCACAGGAGATTCCCCAGTGCTCAGAGAGCAGCAGGATCAAACCTTAACTGCAGCTTCAGTGTCAGCAGCAGTTCCCTCGCTGGTATGGGCTCGCTGTTGTCTTCCCATTGCAGTCATTTATATAGTACTAATATTTGTAAAGTTATGGTTTGGGTGCTGTGCAAAGAAAAGCAAACACATCTTGGCTTTGCATTTGAATTTGTCTGTAGACTTTGTTTGTACATCTGCATTTGAGCTTTATGTCAGCATCACTACAAAGAATAAAAGAAACATACTGAAAAAGTGAAATATGTCAGTATACAAGAATCAATCAGTGCTTGTCAGGCAAGTTCAACCTTCTCTTACAATATTTTAGGAAGATATAAGTGGATACTATGAACTCAATGCATGTTTCTATTACCAATGGAAAATAAAATTATACACGTGTTCTTAGCTTTGTGAATGTCATTTATTCTTCACCATTTGATTACTCTGTCTTTCTGGCTAGGCAGCATCTGATTTGTATTCATCTCTTGCATTTTATTGCAAGTTTCGCATCGGCCTCACTCAGTCCTTCCATTGTAACTCTTCTTATATTTAAGCTTTTTTTATTTGAATGAATTCTGCATTATGTTGTCTGTTTTTCTTTTTTCTCATTAAAAAAATTTTTCCTCTAAATTTCTTCACCTCATTTTCTACTTCTGCCACATATTTTTGCTGATCTTTTCTGATCCTTCCTATTTTTGTAATCCATTTTTCTTTGTCTTCCTTTCTGCTTCCCTGTCTTTTTATGTCCCCTATCCCCACACTTTCCTCTCTTTGGATCTTGTTCTTGTTGTTTTTGCTGGCTGACTGTCATTCAGAATACTGCAGTAACATAACAAGAAGATCCCCTGAGACTTCATGAAAATCCTATGAAAGCAGCTGTTCTTGTGATGTTTTCAGCAGGAAAAGTGCACAGAAAAGACTGGCTGGACCCAGGCCCCAAATAATGATGCTGGGGAACTGTCCATTCTCGTTGTTTCTATAAGGTCTAAGGCTGGGAAGGGATGATCTGCCCATCCTCACTTGCCTGTCTCCCTAACTGTTATTTTCAGTGTAAAGTTCATGGCTTTGGCTTGCTATCACAAATGTTCTGCCAGTAATTTGGAAAAGATCTGATCTGGGGTCTATGTGTGTTGTTGGGAGGGAGAAGGGTTTAGTTATTATTATTATTATTATTTTAGATAAAATGTGATTTAAATCTGACTTAAATTTTGAGAGAAGCAATATTTTAGTATTTAAATAGAATTTAAATGTCATTTTGAAGTTTTGCTGGATATTAAGTCATTAATTTAGCTAAGGCCTTCAAGGGATTTCTAAATTAGAAAATGGTTAACAGAAAAGAAGCCAGTAATGTTTTTCACATGCAGTTCCATGGCAAAATGTATGCTTTCTGTTTATTTGTGCTCTTCTACGTTAGGTTATAAATAACAACATCTGTAATAAAGGCAGAATTCTAAGTTAAACGATAAAGATTTAAATCTGCCTAGAAGAATAACATGCTGATAAGGTATCATCAGTGTTTTAAAACACAATGGCTGGCATTAATGGCATGTGGGAAATTTTGCTTTTTTGAATCAATTATGTTTCTCCTTACGCCATGCAAAATCGGAGGATTGTATCCACTCCTGTTCTTACGATGCTTATGGGTAATTGTCAGTGTAAAAATTCTTTGCCTTTATAATTTGTAGTTTTGATCATATTCATTTGGGCTTTATTTAATGTTCTACTAAATATATACAGTCTTTACGTTATGATATGAATGTATATTATCCAGGTAGTGATGATGCCTGTGACAGATGTAGTTGGCTTATTTTTCCTTGAAAAGAAAGAATTTGTGCGAGGTGAACCATAATCTAAATTTCAAAATCTACTGAATACTCTGGTAGGAAAATATAACAAGAAGCATTTCATTTTCTTTAAAGTCTATTTATTTATATGTTATTAGAGATTTTTCAAATCTCATTGGCTAATGTGTAAGAATCATCTGCTTGTCTGTTTTCAGAAGTCAATATTTCTGCACCGCTAACCCAAATAAATGTTTCCATGTGAACACATTTATTTGCCATCTTGTTATATGATACTGTGCAGTGTTTTAGTATGGTCTGTAATTCACAAAACAGTTCTTTAGATATTAATTGGGTTAATTTAAACTGTTTCCATACAAATGCCTGGTAGCTGATGATCACACATGAATAAAAGGATAGTGGCTGTATTCTGAAATTCTAATGTTTGTCAGTCATTCCCTCATTGTCTTATGCTAACTCACAAGTGTGGTAAGAGTTGCAAAATACGGTGCTCTAAATACATACCTCTCTGTGGCCTCTGAAGGTCTCAGCTTTTGCTTCTGTTCATTCCTGCATGTTATGTCACTCATAAAATAGTGTGAATACTGTGATTTCTTGGGCTGGATCTTGCACCAAAGAATGGAAGAGTTATATGTCTGATTTTTATGGTAGTTTTTTAAGGAAAAAGGGCTGTACAGAGCAAGTTTGCTCACTTTGGCTTTTCAGTTTTGAGTCTAGGGTATACTTTTTTATCTATTTCAGTAAAATACATCATATGAAAACTTGGAAATAAAAGTTTTTTTTTTTTAAAAAAAGGAACTTTAATCCAAGTAACTAATGTAAGTATTATGATTTCTTGTGACCTTCTAATTCTTTACTTTCCTTGTTGAATACATTTTCCTTGTGTTCTTGTTTTTTTGTTTTTTTTTTCTCCTTTGCTTCCAATTTTTGGTACATCTGAGTAATTTCAATCTTCAGAAATTCACAATTAGTTGTTTCAAATCAATCACTTGAGGTTTCTTGGTATTAGCATCGATGGAATTTACATGGTAGAATTCCCCATTGTACATGTTTGTGAACCAAGCAGATAAGACTAATATTCTTTGTATCTCACAATATGGTGAAACACTTTCTCTAGGTATATTGTTTGAATAGAAACAAAAATAGATCATCACTAAAAGCCATTTTCTTGAGAGCTGTAAGAGCAAATAAGTTGTATCATCTGTATTTCTTTAGTTCTGAAGTAATTTGATGTACCTGTATTGACCGCAGTGATACCGATTCTATAATTTTATCTAAATAGACACTAACTTCAGATGAAACTATGAAAGCTAAATAATGCATACACATCAAAAAGCACACTGTGCCCTTTCTATCTTCCCCAGCCCTCTGGTTTCTATCTAAATCAATATCTGTGTACTGCTGTGATGGCTCACAGCACGACGTACATTTGGCATACTGAAACTGCTACATGCTTTAAAGCAACACAGGATCTTTTGGAGAGGCACTTTTTCTCTCAAAATGCTACTGCCAACAAACCCCCACATAAATGGTCAATAACGACCAATTGCCTCCATTACCAAAGTCAGTGAAATGGAAAAGTAACCAATACAACAGAAAATAAACTGAAGGGAAATTTTTTGTTCTGGATTCATAGGAGGTTTTCTCATAGAACAAAATATCCTGGATTGGAGGGGACCCAGAAAGCTTTACTTTGGTCATACGCACTTGGAAAAAAATAGTTTATTTGCATCTCTCTCTGGTCTTTATCTCTGTTACTATATGAACTTTTCTGACAGCTTACTGCATCTCTTCTAGACATAAATGGATTTGGCCTGCTGAATGATTTTTTTGTCCTCTAGTTTTCTTTCTTTTGCTGTTATTTATTTTTTTTTTGGTTGGAGAAATATTTGTAGCTGTAGCAGGAATTTAACTGAGCCATCATTAAAGCACTATAGGTCCATTCTTTTCTCCATAGCACTGCTGAAAATGAGTATGTTTGAATTATTGTATTCAGTACTTCAAATGAAAACAGTGAAGTGAAATGAATGCTGGCATGTCTTACAAGGTGCCAGATATATCAGTCAGTTTCTGAAATTTGGGGGTTGATGAGGACTATTTCTCAAATAATGAATCAACAAGTATGATATCTCATAACTGTTACAGAACATATATACATATTTAAATAACTTCAGGTTACAGGAACAGTACAAATCTTGTGAATCATAACAACTTGTCTTCTGTGATGCTGACTTTGAATAACCTGTCCTGGCTATTCAAAAGTAGCTGTCCTGAAGGTATCTGGTAGCATCACATTTTCTTTTCCTCACGTTGCCCCAGGGGATTTGGGCTTTAGAACAGTTCATTTGGAAGGGACCCATGAAGAAGGTCATCCCTCCCACCTCTGCCTGGGCTGAGACACAGGGAAACATGAGGGAGGCATTTATCAGTATGCATTTCTTCCCAAATTTTGGAGATCTCCAAGAAACATAATTTGCGTTTACACTGGGACAGTGGAATGTCATGGTTACTTCGTTCAGAATCTCAGGACCATTGTTAGAAAATACATTTGCAGCTGTTGAGCAGCTGCTCTAGCAGTCATTACTGTGCAGTTATTAGAGAAGAAATTTTGAGAAGAATGAAGAAGGTGAAACAAAATGATGAAAGAAAATGCTATTGAGTTTCTTTTTAGTTTTTACATCTGTCTTCAGTCTGCTATTTAAACATGCATTTCCATTCTTTCATTTCTGTGATGTTACTTATCTTTCAGTGATAGATTTGAGGAGAATGGAATAAAAAATATTATTTGTATAATTAACATTGCAGATTTCTAACTACGGTTATTCCAAATAACTGAGAATTCCCAGTACTTACATCATACATCTTCCTCTTCTAAGGCCAAAAGGTGTTCAGTGATGTTATACAGAAGATGTCTAAAGTCAGTAGCTACACTTCTCCTTAAGCACTGTATTTTTACTGAACTTATTATAAATTTGATTAAAATATTTGAAGACGCCTTCTAAAAACAGACCAAAGCCTTTCTATAAGCTATCAATACTAACACTTGAACATGAACACAGATTATTTGAGGTCCTTTTAGCAAGGTCCAGGTGTTTTTTTTTTGCCTTTTATCTTCTGTGATTGTTTCAGACTAGTGAATACATATGACTGTAATGAATCCACACAACCAAATCACTTGTCACATGTGCTGGCAGAGCCTCTTAGTGAGACACTAGTTGGACTTGGTGCATCCTTTCCTGCTCAAAGATAGGTCACTGCTAGATCCCAGTGTTCACAGTGGTATCTGAGCTGTCTACACCTTTTCCCTCAATCATTTCATATCTGCAGGCTAACCCTGCACTTTCTTATACAACTTTAGATGTCTAGGGAAATTAATGTTGCACTCTCCGAAATGTTTATGCCTTTCAGTTTTTTTGACAATTGACACAGTCTTCATGTATCTTGTACATGAGAGTTTACTTTTGACTCGATAACCATACCATTAGGGGTAGTGAATGGCATAACAGTAATAGAGGTCTAGGAATATAGATTAAAGAACGTTCTTGCATCACCTCTCTTCATTTACTTCCAATCCACAAGTGAAAATGTTCTTTTCCTTCTTATTTCTCAGAGAACTGAAGCTTTGCTATTTAATGAGTGTATTTTGCAAGCTCCACTTGTGAAAGTCTTACAGGAATAAACCAGAACTTTTTTTTTGTATTACCTCAAATCTGTATAGCAGATTATTTTGAAATCTAATGAACACTTTACTGCTTTGTGTTGTAAATTGTACGCTATTCAGGCTCATCCTGTACTTTGATTGCTCTTCCTCTCTGTGGAGGTCTCAATGACCTGTACTGATGGAACAGTTCCTTTTAACTCTAGGGTTACAGTAACTTTTCACAGATAGCAATAGTACACACGTACACACAATAACACAGGTCGGATTAAAAATCCTAATAGTTAATGGTTCAGAAATTATCTAATCTTAGGCTTCTTTTCAATTTTACAGCCCATAAGTTGTTTTTTCTTTGTTTTTTGGGTTTTTTTTTTTGTGTGTGTGTGTTTTTCAGGAGCTGTAATAAGTTACTCTGGTGCATATCAACCATAATCTTAAATTCAGAAAATAAAAATTTAACTCAGTGGAAATAAGAATTTGGGAGAAGCAGAAGTAGCATGGAAATGAGATTCATTTTAGACAAGAGAAGAGTAGGTATTTTAATTACATGGTTTATCACTGATATATTTTGCAACATTAAGAAACTACAACCCCTAGAGACTGGATTGTAGTAAAAGGAAAGTATCTGGACTTTGAGTCAACAATAGAAGTTTATTGAAACTGTGTCAGTGTCTGGAAGGACAGGTATGGTATTACTGACTCGTGCTGATGTATCTCAATTTCTGTGGTAGTTGCATTTCAAAGGCTTGTTGAAAAAATGACAGTGAGTTTTCTTTACATATGATTTCAATCCAAATTTCAGTGAATTTAGTGGCTGTGGCTTGCAGAATGCCACATTCATATCTTCATTTATCTCTCTATATTTAGTATTTATTTTTAATGCTGCAGTCATCACGGTGCTGGGATGGAGAAAACATTTTGATATGATAATAACCTGGAGAAGTTCCTTGTTTAACACAGAAGCAATAACTTACATTTCCAGTATACTTAGAATGCATTTCTACTTCTGGTTATGTATAGACCTACTTCATTGTTCTGGATTTCAAACTCTGAAGCTGGATGAAGAAAATAATGGTGTTACTTCTCCTAATCACTATTATAGTTCCCTTTTTCTCAGACTTTTTTAAAAAGATAGGGTACCTCTTCCTGTTGAGTCACTTAAGATTTATTATTTTCTGATTTTTCAATCCTTTCTATGACACCTGTAAGAGTCCAGCTAGCTGACACCAAGAACAAGGAGTGGTGTATCCTCAGAAGGCAGAAAAAGCCAAGTGTTTGACCAGAAATCATTTTAATGTTTATTATATGCCTTCTTATCCTCTTCCTCTTTTATCTTTTTAGTACCAGGCAATCTTCTAGGAAGGCATCATTTGTATGTCTGCTGACCCCAGGTATACTCTGAATATGGTGAAATTTCTGTTGTGCAGTATGATTTTCAAATGATTGGATTTGTGTGGTTCTTGGGTAATGTGTAAAACCATGTTTTCGTATTTGGAAAAAAACCACAAAAACACCACAGAATTGAAAAGCAAATGAATCCATCTGTGGAAAAAAAGAGAGAATTTTTGAAAGATTCCAGATTTAATCTCGGTAATCTTCTGGCCTAAATTGCTTCCTTGACTTTATTACCTGAGCATATGAATTATTCTTAGATAATCGTTTAAGTATTGGGAAATGTCCTGCATCTCACTTCCTACAACTGTAAAATGATAATTTGTAATACTTGCTTTATCTTCTAACTTTCCTGGTGGTTTCCTGCTGCCGAGTAGCCTTATTCAAAAGTGTAAGTTTTCTTATACTCTGATACTGGACTGGTGTTCAAGAAATAATTTAAAAGTGAGATTTCCTTCTTAAAAATCAGATGATTTGTTGTTCATCTCTCTACAACTTCAGTGAAAAAAGACAGATTTTGTCATTCATTGCAAAGTTATCTTTTCCCAATAGCATCCAACAATTTCCAGCAATCTGATAGCTTGTTTGCAGAGATAATCAGTCAGTGCTTTATAACCCTCCGTAACAATTGTGTTTTGTTATCCATTGATTATTATCTCGATTACTTTAATTTTTCCTCTTTCTTTTTTTGCCCACGATCCAAGGTCTTCAAATTTATGCTCTGCAACAATGGAAATCAAAATGATTTCTGGCCACGTTTGAATAGCTGCTAAGTTCTTGACAAATAAATTTTACAAATCTGTGCCTTTGAACATTAGGGACAATAGGAGCGAACAGACATGCACTAAATTCCTGATTAGAAGAAAAACTCTGAACGGAATTCAAACCTTTAGCTCAGAGTTGTATGTGCCAGTGGTGCTGGATGTTTTTAATGTCCTGTTAATCAACCCAAGAATATGAAAATCTCAAGTAAGTAAGTACACAAAAGAAGCAAGAGAAGCGTGTCATTCAGCAGCAGTTCATTTCTGACGTGACCCATCTGTGTCCCGAAGCACACAAAAACCAGTCCTTCCTAATAACCGTTTTATCAGGTCCGACAGTTTCCCTTGCTGTCTTAATGCCGTACCGATCTGGGCTCAGCACACTCTGGGAGCAGTTGCGATTCAAATGTGTATTTTGTCTTTTGCTGGAAAATAGCTGATTGATTGCTAGCACAGTTCAAAAACACATGGGCCATTCATTCCTGGCTAGTTTTCTTCATGCACTTTCTACAATTGTCACTGTTTCCCTCAGTTCTTATTATAGAGCAAATCATTCCCTTGCCCCTCATCCTGCTGTGCATTCAAGGTTCCCAGCTGTCCTCATTTTCTCTATTCTTTTAGGAAAATCTCTTCAAGAATCTCCCCTTCAATGCCTTTTCCTAATTTTCTGTGGTTTTAGGATCTCTTGTAGTGCAGACCCACATGGGATATGGTCATTTGCATTATTCAACTCTATTATCTTGTTACTTTAAGCCGTGCCACTTTCAATTGAAGTTGTCTAGTGTTTTACTCTAGTTGTGGTTATTCTTTGCTGCATTTACTTTGATCCTCTTCTCTAAATGCACTATTTGAAACCCCTCTCTGCCTGATGCTTTTCTTCTCTTGCTAAGTGTCATGTACATGTGATGGTGACTACAAAATACATTAGTTTAACAAATATTTGTGCTCTCCAAATGTTTGTCTTCACACATTGTTTTCTAGAAAACAAAAGGTGTAGGCACAGGGGCAATTTTATCAC
This sequence comes from Phasianus colchicus, assembly GCF_987193195.1. NCBI lineage: Eukaryota > Metazoa > Chordata > Aves > Galliformes > Phasianidae > Phasianus > Phasianus colchicus. The sequence goes on from NC_143441.1 coordinate 44,417,061, forward strand.
TAACTAATTGATGACAGGAGATTTTGGATCTGTTTCTAATTCTGTGTCACTGACATAATTAGGGAAAGCGCGGAATGAAAATCACCTCCAGAATGGGAAAGCTTTTTTAAAACAACAACGAATTTAAGCAAAGAAGAACAGATTTAAGTTTCTAAAAGAGCACTTTGGGACTCTAGTCCCAAAATTACTGCAGTCTTTATCAAACCTGAAGACAATTAAACTGACTTACTCAAATGTTCTGAGGCTCTGGATTTATTTGTCATCACTGTTTAACATAATTTGTCATAGAAAACAAAAAAGTTGTAATTAATAATAATTTAATACGTTCCTTTTAACCATTTAAGCATCTGTAATTTACTGCTTTCTTGCAAATGGATGAGACAGTGGTAGTGTTGGTGGCAATATCTGTGGTTTATTGGTAGAAGAAAGCAGTTCAAGGTGTTTTTTTTCTCTAAATATTCGAGAGATGCAGTATAAGGTATTTTTATCTACTGAATAGATTTCACTACCGGAGGAAAAAAAGTGGAAAACTAATCTGCTTGGACGTTTTCCTTACTGAGAAGTTTATGAGGAGAACATAATTCAAACAAAATTTCTATGTTCCTGAATACACTACACTATGAAGTTTTATTGAAGGATATAATCTGTGTCTTTTTCTAGATATTTCTCATTGATTGCTTAACTAAGGTGAGTTTTACCCTTGGAGATATCAGGTTTAAATAATTTCCTTTTTTTGCTGTTTCCTTCACTGATTTATAATGCTAAAATATAAGTAGTATTTCACTCCTTTCAAAAATATCTTCAGGTTAAAGTATGCCCAAATCCTATGAGCAGCCTGGGGCCTTGTGTATTGGACTTTCCTGCTGTTTGTAAAGTGTCTAGTAAACTTCTCTATACGCTGTCTTATTTCCTTGAGGAGTTTTGATCTGAGCAATTTTCCATTCCCCTGTCTTCGTTTGTACTGATTCATCAGGGAAACTTCTTACTCATTGACATCTTTACCAGACACTTTTATCGGGAGGATTTCCATGTAAGCTGAATAGATTATAATTCTCTCTGTCTTGTAGGAAATGTGTATTTTGTTTAAGAAAAAAAAAAGTCACAGTTTATTAATTATAATTTGATTACCTTCCTTTAAACCATATCTAATTTCCATCATTCTGATGTCCCCCAAAATTCATAAGGGTGTACTAAAGTCTGCATTTTCTCTTGCTGTAAAGATTTATGGGCTATTTTAATAGAGATTAGTGAAAGTGCAATACCAAAGCACCGTAGGTGGTAAAACCCAGTTATCATTTGTATGATTAGTTTCACCTTGTAGCTGTGTCTCTGAAAAATGCAATTAACAGTTTCATATTCAGCAAAGCTGGCTTTTATTCCTGATGCATGGTGTGCAACATTTGCATCATAAAAAAAACCCTAATTGGTAAACACAGCCTTGCCAGATTCTCTGCAATTTACCCAATTCTCGTAACGTTAATTGGCTCAGCTTCAACACACATTGGATGGGTTTTCAAAGGCAGCCGCAGATTAGAGAGCTTGCAAGCACTTGTGTTCCACAGTACTGACTCCAAGGAGACTGAGGGAGGAAAAAAAAATATTTTAAATTAATGCTGAATTCAGGCGAGCTCTCTTGTCCAATGGTTGCCATGGAAACTGTTTTGTCTGCTAATCTGATAGCAGAGTGCATGTTTATTGGTACACATCTCTAATGACCTTCAGAGACTAAACTCAGCTGGAAAGTAGTATTCTACCACTGTGGTCAGAGACAGCAGCTAAGTGATTACATCCTAAACTCTATTATTGTAGCTTACACTGTTGTAGTGGTTTTTTTTTTTCCTTCTTTATTGTTGTTCCCTGCTATGCATTACCCTCAAAATGACAGTTTGTAGTGCTGAGATGCATATCTTTGGCAACAGATACAGTGTCACATACAGTATGTAAAGTTCTTGTAGTGTGGTCCTTAAACTACAAATTCTTGCATTGTTGAAGTCAGGAATGTATCATATTTTTGTCTGTAATAAGGGGTTAATTGAGTACAGCTGTGCTTCTAAAAACTAGAAAACTGAATATTATCTGTTATCCCTGAGAAACAAGGAGAAACCCGGTTTTCCTCTTCCTAAAGAAGCCTGTTTAGATTCACTGTTTTAAGCATGAATGACGTTGTTTCTGATACCATTAAAAAGATCATTCTCAAAGTCCAGGTGTTATCCTTTCATGTCAGAAACTTTAGGTATAGATGCTTTGACGATTTTTAATTCTTTAATATTAATAATACACAAATGTTATTTGAACAATTTCTAGAAGCACACAAAACCAAATTGTATCCTAATTAACCACGTGATCTTACTTCAAACCTGGAGGTGTCAAACTGTTGACTCTGCCTTAATTGCCAGCACTGCATGCATGGATGCTATACGATAGCCAGTTAATATTGGAACTGTCAGTCTCATACAGAGAAGGATTATGGGTTTGTTTTCAAGTCCTGAAGACCAAATGGCACCTCAGCATTCCATGGAGTGCTCATATTGACTTCTGTGAGGTCGAATTCTGGCCTTTGCAAATTAAACATTAGCTAGGACAAATCTATGGCTTTGCAGCATTGTAAATGGGAAAATGCTACATAGGCATCACCAAAGTGGTGCATCTCCTGCCTTCAGGCTGTGAGGGCTTCGTAGCATGCAGTGGAAAGGAGAGGGACTGCTTTAGACCATTGCCAATTCCTGTGCTTTGCTACTTCGGGCCTGCAAAAGTAGGAAGGCTGCTGCCATGCTTCTCTTCTGTAGGTTATCATGAAGATAATCAAAGGTGTAAAGACAGAATAAAGAGTTGGAGTGAAAGGGCAGAAGATGAAAACGTGCACCAGCTTTGTAGAGAAAAGGGATGAAACCTCTTTCTGTACCAAGATATCAGGTGTTTTCCTTAGGCAAGCTAAACAGAAGTTCACATTACATCTTCAAACTGAGTTAGTGCAGAGAATTTATTTTTAAACCTTTACAGGAATGAGCTTTCAACCTCCCCAGTCATTCCTTTCCAAGCTTCCCTTGCCAGAATTGTCACTTGGCATCAAATGATATCAAATCACCTTGTATTCAGAATACATCATTGCTTAGATTGACTCCCCACATTCCAAGCTTCATTCTTTAAAATGAAATAATCTCGAGATAAATGCAAAACCTTTTTTATTTACATTTCTTTTAAAAATAACAATCCCTGCATTTTGTAAATTTGACTTTAATTGCTGGCTGCAGCTGTTCCAGCCTAACAGAGTGGTGTGCTAACTTTGCAGTGGATGCAATGCAAAGCTATTGTGGAAGGGCTTTGGGAAGAGACCTTGCTATGTGTTATTGGGGAAAAAACAGACATTTTCATGCAGGACTTTCATTCTTCTCTCAAAAAGATAAAAATATAGCCTTTACTTTGTATTTTTTTTTTTTTTTGTTTTTTATCCTCTTTAAGTTCTGCTAACCTTCCTTACAAGAGTTGACTTACGTTCATCTTCTCTTTTACTTATTAAAGTATTTATCTTCATATATGTTTCAAAAAAAAAAAAAAAAAAAAATACTACTTCCTGTTCTCCTGTGTGAAGAGTATCTGAGACTCTCCTTTTATCTGGAAATGGATTTATTTTTTTATGGTAAGAAAGACAGTTGCAATTTTATTCTTTCCTTGCTGTCATTATTCCTTGAATAGAGTCCTCCAGTCTGATTTTAAAAAGTGCTTGAGAGCCCTGATGTTTCTCCCCTAGATTACCAGTTTATTAATGATCAGCATTGTATCTGGGTAAGGAGTGCAGATAGGGCTACTTACTCAGTACGCAGTTCAAATAGAATTGCCTGGGTTGAATAAAACCTCAAAGATCATCTAGTTTCAACCCCCAAATTCCAGACTTCGGTTTTTATAGAAGATAAAGAAGTCAGAATTTTGTCTGATTTAAAATATTTTATAAAAATTACTTTTACCAAGTATTCCAAGTTTTTAAGTTTCCAGTCTAATTAGAAGTTATGCTATATTTTAAATCTCTGAATTCTTTTTTTTTCCTTGTTCGTGTCTCAAATGCACTTATAAAGAAGCATTTCTGTGGAAGAATTTGTTGAATTTATTAGTTATTCTTATGCATGTATATGCTGACACGACTAATTTCACTCTTCAAGCAATTCAGTTTTTTTTTTTTTTTAAACTAATATCTTGTTGAAAAACATTTTTCTGGACTGCCTGAAATACTTGATATTGTCTTAATGATATAGAAAGAAATTGGTGAAGAAATTGATATATTTTTGTTAATGCTTAATAGATGGATATCATCATTGAAATCAAGTCATTTCATTTATTATTCGCTTTGGTTAGTGATGGTAATTATTTCTAGAAATATAATGAGTGCGACTTTTCTACACCTAACTTTCATCCAGGCCTATTTGCAGAGATAAGCAATGAATAAAAGGGGATTCACTAATTTTTCTTACGTTTTATACTCTTTCCTCCAAAAATAATTTTTTTGATTTTACCTGTAGTGAGAGAAAAGGCATTATGACTGCTTTCTTACAGAAGTACTCAAGTTGTTTTTTATCCCTTGCTACCTTGATAACTTGTGGTTGTGAATCTCTGTTGAGTCGTTATCATCATCAGTTATAGAGTGCTTTACTGATTTTTCTCCAGCTAATGCGTGGGTTTTCTGCTTCCTTTCTGTCCAAGGATGTTAGCTAATCATTACAACAGCCTGAAAGCAGGTAAATAACACACATATCAACCTTGTAAGTGTCCCAGCAAAAAGGTAAGATGTCACATAATAATTTGAGACAGATGCAGATGTAGTAAATCTGTGTTAGGAATGTTGATGACCTTCAGTTGTATTCTAATATCTGTTTAGTCTTCCACTTACTCAAAAATGTAAAAGTACTTTGCCATATATAATAGCTTGTGAAATAATTAGAAAAATAAATACTACTCTTCTCTTGATTTTTAACTATGAAATAAGGAAGGCTATAATTCCCCAAAACTCATTCTTATGCTGGTGCTAAATTTCCAAGCATTGAAGTAAATAGTGTGTATCCACAACTAAATATAAAGTGGCTTTGAAGGATCTTAGTGCAGAAGAGAGACTAAATTATTATTATTTTAACTTTCCTTCTCCTGCACTACTGCTATGCTCAATACCTTCTCTGTTGCTATATAATAGTTCATGGCAGACTGGATCATATTCTCCATTTTTGCCTTATTCTTTTTTGTAGACAGAGTAGTTAAAGCTCTATCAATGGAGGATATATCTTTCAATATTTAAACAATATTTTCAGGAATTAAATGGACCACTGTATAGAATTTTGAAAGAAACTCATTTCCAAACCTACATTTTCCCAGCTTTACAAACACTCTTAAGATAAAAAGAAATTCTGTACTTTCTTGACCTTTATCTAAACCAAGAAAAGCATTTGACATATATACTGAAATGAAAATGCAGATGAAACCTGAAATTCATTTCTTCTCACTACACCTCATCTGTATATTACATCATATGTGGTATCAATATAAATTCTGCTTGAGAAGCAAATTCCATCTCAGATCTTTGCATATATAGATGTACACACAAAAGAGGAAGTTCAACTTGAAATAAAATGATCCTATCATTAAAAAAAAAAATCTATTTAAATTTCCTTTTCTTAAACATAACATTCTATGTAATAGCAAGTGAATAAATTAGTGGTGCTTATTTCCTGAGCAACTTGAGTAGTTATTTTCCTTAATTCTGTAATCTCTATTTTTCAACATCCTGTGTAAAAATGATCATATAAATTCAGCAGCATCAGTCCTTACATAAAAATCTTAGATTGCTTTATGAGTTCCAACATTTCTAAAATAGATTAACCCATCATAAAAGAGGCTGCTTCGTGAAAAGAATTTGTGTTCACCATCATTCAAAACTTATTCTACCAAATGGCTCATTCAACAATTTCTCTCTTTGCACAGTTATCTTCAAAGCTGATTCTCTACTCAAACAAGAGGCCTATTCTGAGTTTAAAGTAAAAAGTCTTCTCATTAAAATTCATGGAATTTGGCTTATCTGTGTTGTCTGAACCTTTGGCATTTTAAATAATATAGCCACAGAAGACAAGATAAATGAAGAGTAATGCCAAAATGTCAAGATGATGATGCTTCTTCCACTCTGTCATCAACTACACAAATACCATAGACAATTTACTGTGAAGCTAAAGGGTAACACGATCTGGCAATATCACAGACATATAAATATACTCAGTAGCTCAGAATCCATGCTGTGCATATTCTGTTGATGTATATATCTGGATGGAAATATCCATTTAGAAGGACAGTTTTTTAGTTTCTTACTAATTTCACTGAGAAAAAGTGCTGTTTGTTCACAATAACTCAAATAGCTCCTAAAGTTCATCTCTGTACATCTCTGGTTTTCTATCGCTGGCTCTGTGATTTGAGTTAGAAGTAAAAGTTTCTCCTTCTTCTAAATTTCTCCTTTGGTTTGTCTGCTCACCCTACATCTCCTAGATATCACCCGGGACTTCTGTGTTGATCTGACTTATTTGCAGACTTTGTGTTTGTTTTGAGACACTGACAGAAGCCAAATAACGGCTTGAAATGAATTCATGGTTTGCTTAAGACAAAACTATATCAGAAGAGAGATGTGTTTATTTTTTTTAACTTAGTCTGCATTTAAGTTTTCCCAAAAAATGAGCAGTATATTTATACGTGCTTCTGTCCTTTTGCCATCTTGCCAATCTGGACTGACATCAATGGGCTTCTATTTATTTCAGAGTTCCTCTAATTCAAAACTTTTGCTATCCAAGCTTGATAGTGCTGGCAGAATGCAAAATTTCTCAGATAGTAATTTAGTACATTGTGCTAAATGCTAATCTCTTTTTCTTGCATTATCAACTTCCAGTCTCTTCTTTCCTGTATAGACTTGGTCTGTAAAACTCAATATGCAGTAACATCTTCCACTGATCTGGACAAGCACTGTTTTCATAAAAATGTTACGTCTAGTATTCATTACAGTATTAGATGTCAGTTCCACTGTCACAGATGTGTTCCTCAGTGACGTGTTATGGTGCTCCAGGCTCATATTAAAAAGCTTTATTCGGTTTGTAAATATTTGTTTAGTGATCAAAGTCTGAAACTACCTTTTCTTTCTGATTATGGGGTTATTTTTTCTCTGTCTAAAGAAGGTTTCACAGTGAAATGCCACCTCTAATCTGATTTTCTATGTCTGCAGTATATTTTATTAACCCTTTTTTATTTTCTTCAGTGATAGATTAGTAAATTCCAGGGTAGCTTAGAAACATTGCTTAGTGACCTTTTTGTTCTTTGCATTTTTTGAGGCGAAATCAACAAAAGACAACAATAGTAACCTTTCCGTATTCATTACCATAAGCTGCATTGACCTTAAGAAATATTCTCATGATTCCACACTTGTATATCGGGTAGGGCTGCTGTGCTGATTTCAGGAACTTGACAATTTTTCTGTTTGTAGAGCTGTGCCATACAAAGAAATTAGAGGTTATATTACAGTGTCTGTGTGCTCACATGGGATGGACGGACAGATAAATCTCTCAAAACTTGCGTTCTAGAATCAACTTTTTAAAAAATATATGCTCAAAATAAATTTTTGAGTGATATTAACTATAAAAGTTTGAAGATGTCTTAGAAATCTGGTAGGAACAGGATCATTTTCATTATTCTTTTGATTTTATTTGAATATAGGCTTATTTGTAAAGTAATATCTGAGAGAATGAGAATGAAAAAATAATTTTAAAAAATTGTTTTCAGAAGGTGAGGATAGGCCAAATAAGAAGTTTTAGGGTTTAAAGGGCAATCAAGAACTTGAAAGTGTGCATAAGTTCACACTGATGAATCTACACTGTTAGACTAAGCTTGGTGTCTGGAATTTCATGATATTTGATCTTGATATCTGAATTACTGTTACTGTTAAAGCCTACATTATTTTCTGGTAAAGTTCCTAAAAGAAAAAGTGCAGAGCTGAAAAAAAAATGCAGTTGACAACTTGTAGGCTTACCTGGTAAAATCAAAATATTTCCAAATTTATAAAGAATTAAGGATTGATTTAAAAAATATTGCATTTTATATCAAGCAGTCCAATGGTTTTTAGAATGTAGTATCTGCTGAAAACTAAAGACAAAGTTTTTGAAAATAGTTAAATCAGTATTACAGCAATACTCTGGACTCACTGTCCTCTCTGTTCTGTATAACTTGCAAATTTACTATGTATGTCTTTTTCCACGTACACTTCTAGAAAGTAACCACGAGATGCCCTGTCATTAGCATTTTATCATGATAAAAATGAGCCATTTAATCACACTCTTTGTTGCTGCTTTTCTCTTCTGAATGTTTTGTTGGTTTTTTTTTTTAACTGTGGCAATGTTTTCTTCTATTATTAATTCTTCACTTGCAAGGTATCTTGATCTGCTCTTTGGCAATCTGAATGAAGTATGTCAGAAGGTTCTTTACTTCATCAACACATTGTAAAGGTTTTAAGTGCGCAGCTCTAAGACATTTTCTTCACCACCTAACCAAACTTAAACAAAAAAAAACACTTTCCCAGTTTTCAATTATGCCACCATTACTGCCTCCGCTGTAGTGAACACCACAGTTTCTGGAACAGGGTTATTTATCTAATTTTAAAATATGAGTACCATATAATTTTCAAGATATTTTATTGCTGATCTAAATTACCTACTAATTCTCCAACAATTGTTTTGTTGCAATTGTTGTAAGGGAATAGAAATCATGGGGGTGCAGCTAGTGAGGGTGGCTTTCCTACAAAATAGGACACAGCTATAGTCCAAGAAGCAAGACTTCTTGGTCTTTCTTTACAGAAACAGTTCAGATTAGCTCCTTAATTATCACTGTCTTCCAAGTGTTTTGTTTCTCTGATTTGAACTGTCGTTTATGTCCACTGGTCAGTAATTCCCTGGAGTGATTCTATAGCTCTGGATTCATTTTAAATATAGCTGCAGTGTGCTACGTGCATCAGAAGCAGCGGAGTGTATATTGTATATATATCCCAGATAACATGTAGATGAGTTCTGTCAGAAACTTTCGATGTTTGCTATTTGTTGTAGAATGCCTGGCGCCTCTGTTTTGACAATATTTGATCTTCCTTACTGGAAAGGAAGCAAAGGATCATTTGCCTTCTTTGGTGTAACTTTTCTCTTCCTTGAGCAATTTTTTTTTATCTTTCTGCTCATTCTCATGTTCTACAAATATCATTTATTTGGCTTTCAATTGAAAATCATTTTAGAGTCTCAGATTTCCCTCTTTCAGGAGTTGTCTGTAACTTGTGGCTCCATTGTGGCTCTACCAAACACTGAATTTCCAAATTTTAAATAGTGTGCATTTAACTTAACTGACGTATTGGATCTTGACATGAAGAATTACTCATCTTCCTGCTTTCTTCATCAGGCCTTCAATACTCTCAATTTTTCTTTAAGCAACACTAATCATTCCTAGGATTCCTATCTTTAATTTCTCAAACTTATAAAACTCTTCCTTGATTTTTATCTTTTATGATAGCAGAAAAGGAAATGGAAATCTCTGACAGATAATTTTGTAAAAATTGAATTAATTATTTGCTGTTAATGACGAAAAGTGTTTGATGTAGCATCAGCAGAAAAAAAAATGCTAAATCTTGTGTTAGATTGAAGAAGTCTTATGTCCTATATCAATTCCATTAAAATGCAAGCTCTCTTGCATACTAAAGCAATAAAAATAGCCTCTGGTAGCCAGCATGTATGATAATGGTACCATCCCTTGAGGTACAAGACCTGAGGTAACTTGAATTAGTAAATCATAGGCCCTCTGTAGTCAGTGCAGTGGAAGTACCTCTAAAAAACTTTTTAGATATTCTGTTTTACAGTTTGTATATTCTGCTTTATATATTTATTTTAAATGCCAGTTTTGGAGTTGCCTGCATGCCTGCCACAGCTTCAGAGAGAGTATAAATAGTAAACATGTAGATGGCAAATTTGAGTGTGATCAGGCCTGCTATTATCAGCATCTGGGAATTCAGTAAAACCTGCAGATCCTGGTACCAACACCAGCTCCCTGAGCAGCTTCTCTCTGTCCATGGCTTCCCTGGCAGAATGGATGAGGGGTAGGATTTCCCCCATAGATGTTTTATGCTATGTATCTAAAAAGGTCATGATGTTATATCTGCTTCTTAAATGTTTTTTGCTAGATATCTATAAAGGTCATGTTTCACCACAGCCTGAGGTGTCTGTCCTAAGCGGGGAACTGTGTTAGCATGTTTCTACTCCCAGTCTGTCATAAAATACATGCTAAAGCACAATTTGTGTACTTAGTAATATAAATGTAAAGTCTACCTTCCTGAAACTTAGACATTGATAGTCTGCACTGATCAAGTGCTGCTTGTGGCTTTCACTGCTCCTAGATTTTTTTTAGTTTTCTCTTTCGAAGTCTTGTGATAATGTGTGATTTCTTTCTTTTTTCTTTTTTTCTTTCTTTTTTTTAAGGAAAAAAGTCTTCATAAACCTAGTGTTCTGCATTTCATAGGTGTTGAGCCATTGGCTATGCCAGTATTTTATCAAAATTCTGGGTCCAGAAAGGGTTGTATTTTCTGTCTTTTGTGGAAATATTTAATGAACCTGAGCTAATTACACTGTTGGAAAGGCATAAGTGAGACTTGCGCTCTAAATCTTTAGAGGTTGTCCCTTGAAGCATCTACAGGAAGTGTGGGGAAAAAATGCTGTTTTCTTGTTTTCACTGACATCATGGAGGACATTAGATTTTGCAATGCTGCATTTATGACTTTCTTATTTGTTTGGGTTTGCATGCACAGTGGGATTGAGGATGGAACTTTAAATTCTCAGTTGTGCAACTGAGAAGTTGTGCAATAAGCTTCAACAGGAGAGGGGAAAAAATCATAATTATCCCCCTGTGATATTTCTATCACATTTTGTGGCATTGAGAATAAACTTTTAAAACTAGATGAAATCTTATTGCAAACAGCCAGTTCTGTAGTTCACTAGTTGAATTTTATCACATGCAAGGAGGAGCAGCAGCAAGCTCTGAGAGAGTAATTGCAAACAGTAGATCTTTCCCTTGATTTGATAGTATGGATTGGATAATTTTCCAAATCACTAATTCCTCAGTACAGCGTACGGCACAGGTGGCTGCTGATAACTCAAGCCTGCAAGTAGTCACAAAGCTGCCTTGTTCACAGCACTGCTGCCCCTGCATATGTTGGTATAAAATACACAGTGGTGCTCCTAAGGAGGAAAAAGAATGAGAAATGATAACACTAAATCAATAATCTTGATTTGACTCCTTTTATCTTTGTTCAGCTCAGTAGCGCAAGAAAATGAAAGCAATGGTTTTTGTGAGAAATTTGGATAGCACGGAGCGCTCAGCCACCATGAAAGTAATTTCGTATCTGGAGATGAGCTGTGAAAGCAGCTTTTCTGTTTATTTGAAGGATGGAGCAGAGAGGCCCAATGTGGCCAGGAGCAGCTTGGAAACAGCAGAAGAGAGTAGCTGCACGTTTCTCTCTGACTGTCTTAAATCTCTTTCAGATTAGGAAACTGATCTCATGAGAAGGCATTAAATATGGCACACATCTTCAACCTGCTAAACGGTGGTAGCGCTACCATCATTAGCTAGGAGTTTATTTTGGTAGCATGCAGAGATCAGACTGCATAATTATTGCACTGGCTCTTGCAATATGTTACTGGCTCAAACCTTGGCAGACACTTTAGTAACTGAACAGACTGATGAGGTTCAGCCCCAAATAGTCTGATTTTTTAGGATACGCAAGCCATATGACACACGCACTCAAAAATGTTCTTAAAACTTTTTATAAATGCTGGATACAAAATATATATATACTTTTTTACCTCTCCCCCCTGCTCCCTTCTCTGCATGTTTGTTGTAGACCAAATACCTGAGTATTACTGACCCAGAACAAAGCATATTTTAAAACAGGATTTGAACCTCACAGCCCAGGCGCATTATCAGCATTATCTCTATGGTCATCATTAAATGGATGACAACAGTTTGTAGGCTGGATAGGGAAATATTTGCATGCAGATAAGGAGCGCCTCTTGTATCTTTTGACTGCTACTTAAAATCTTCCCACCACAATATGAAAGGGAAATGGAAAAGGCCAAAGCAAAAACTCCTACCAGCTGAGACTGTTTAACCTACCATCTGTTTCTGAGCTGCCGATGAGCCTCTGGTTACTGAGAAAGCTGCCACCCAGTTATCCTTCCTGCACAGCATATTTATGGCCTTCAGCTATTGGAGGCAGAATAGGAAGAAACACATAGATTTCAACTTCCATGCTTCTTTTCATTGAGATCTTTTAATCCTGCGCGTCCTTATGAAAGTAAAATCACACTAGTGGTTCTTCTGGTACTGTGTCTTGCACATTTTCTGAGTATTAAATGTGTTGTATTACTGTGTCAAGCGTATATGAAGACTGTGTATCCAAAACAGGTTTGTTCTGAGCTAGTAGATTATTTCTTATAGTACTAGCAATTTTTTCAAACATCTCTTTTGACTGCTTTTTTTTATGTTGTTTCACTTTTCAGTTAATTTATTGTTTCTGAGAGCAGTGCAGCTTGGATTTAGTCTCAGAGATAGTACTAACTAAACGTCATTGTAGATGGTCTGCAAATGGAAAAGTGTTGAATGTGTTGAAATAAGCGCTGCCAGGAATTCTGTAGGTGGCACTCTCTGCATCAGTCTTCAATCACCTTTTATACAGTGCTTGTTTTTTGTTCAAGATGGCAGGACCAGCAGCATCTTTGTTTACGTCCAGTGTCAGTAGGCAGCATTTATGCAAGTGGTATTTGTAGAGTCAACTATTTGTCCATCCTCATATTGCTGTGTTCTCCTAAACTCTTAATGGCTGACGTTGGTGGTACTTACATTCACTGCTGCTTTATTTCTGCTTGATAGGAAGCACATGTGCATGGAAACTGCTGGGTTAATACTGTTGTTATGATTATTAACAGAGCTCTGTGTTGAGTTCTGCTATTTTTGCTCCCAGTGAGTTGTTTCTGCAGCTGAAATAATCCCATTGATGTCAGTGGGGCAATGCACGAAGCAAGGCTCAGTCTGGTTGGGAGCAAGGCTGAATCTACTTCAGTGTTGGGAGGCTGCCAGCTCTGAGAAGTTAAACTTTGGATGGTTTTCACAAAGTTGAGTGGTTTCCTGGAGTGGACATGAAGTGGGACATCTTTCCACTCAAGTAAGCACTGCCAGATCATATGTAACCAAATAACAGCTGCATCATGCTTTATGTTTCCAAGAAAGAATAAGCTTTAAAAGAAGCTTTCATCCTTTCATCTCTTCATCAACACCTTGCTTAGATTATAGGAGTAAGAAGGCTGGAGATGGTATTTGCTTTAAAATAAATAATGAAATAGGTGAGTTGGGAATGAGACAATCTTCCCTACTGCCAACAGCTCAGTCCTCCTTGCAACACAAAACTGCCTCGTTTATGAAGTTCCCAGGGAGTGAATTCTGACATTTCAGCCCACTTACTGCATCTAAAATACAAGACCTTAACCATCTAGCCTTAGTTGAAGGGAATGCCTGAAAGGAGAAACCGTGGATGCGTGCCTTCTTGAACTAGTAACAATTTTATCAACTCACTGACATCAAGAGATGTGAGACACTGATGCCACCTCAAAGGCTTCTAGCTTGTTAGCCTTTCACACTGCTATTAGGATGTTCCTAGTCTGGCTCATTGGGTAAATTCAGTAATTGTCTTTAAGAGATTTCCAGAAATCTAAAATGTGGCTGTCAGCACGGTTAGAACTGGCTGCAGCAGTTAGAAGCTGCACATCGGTTAGTGAAAGGAGCAGAGGGAAGCTGAGCAAAGTGAAACCTTTACCTGCAGACAAAAGATTTTTAAAACCACTGCCCTACTTTGGGCAGCATTTAAAGCCTCTTATATTGCACTTATTGTAATAATTATGCATATATACTAATGTGAAAGATCTATCGGAAAAACTACGTTGGCCATAGATGCAAGTAGTTGTTTAGATAAATATATTTTGAGCTAGATTATTAGATCCTAAAGAGAGAGATGGAAAAACATGGTACTCTGGTCTGAACTATAACATCATGGAGTTACATTGTGGTTTCCATATAGAGGACTGAAATAAATGGCCTCTCATTCGTGAGGAATCAAATTAATAAGAAAGTAGAGAAAAAAAAAATTTTCTTTTTCTTTTTATTTTAATTAAGGGTCCAAATGATTAACATTACATAAATTCATAATGGAGATGTAGAGGATACTTGTACTGATCTAATTGGGAGAAATCTGCTTTTTGGAAGATTTTAGAAGATATGAATTTCCTCTTTGTCTCGACTGAGTAGTTTTCCTTCTTGTGTTTTCTGCAAAGATGAAAATTAATGAAGAGTCTTATTTATGTTACATCTTCTAGTCTGCTGGTTTAAAACTCTTCTGTAATTTGTACAGGCTTTTATTATGCAAAACATAAAAGCAGAAATATCAGAGGAAACTTACATATTTGCTGTTCTTTTTCTTAAATAAAGATATTAACAGTACACGGGAAAGCTGTAAAGTAAGACACCTGTCATTTTGTTGGTATTGCCAAGTACTACCTGTTGGCCTGATTCAGCCGATTCCTTTCACTCTTGTTTATACTGAAAAAGCTTCTACTTCTGGAACTGTTCTTGGAGAGACGAATTTTGGTCCCCCATGTCAACTTATAGCTTCTGAAGGCCGCAGGCATGAAATATTGGCTATATAAGATCACTTATTTGACTGTTTATCATGAATCCACTTCTATCAGACAAATTCAGCTTTTAAATGAGCTTGAATAAGAGCTATGGAACACGGACTCCTGATGCTGCTTATATCATTGATTCTCTTCTCAAATACATGTCCACTTCTGCACAGCATGGTCTTGCTTTTAATGTAACAGAAGGGAGCTGATTGTATTCATGGTGCTGAGAAAGTAATACGCAATGCTCGCTGCCTTCATGAACTTTAGAAATTCCTTCTAAGGGCTTAAAGTGCCTAGCCTGTCTTCTAATCACAGGATTAAATAACAAGATTACAGTTAGACCAAGTAAGAACTAATGCAAAAAATTTGGCTTGATATTGCCAGGTTATCTCCACACCCTTCATTCCCTTGGGAATGGGCTCCTGCAGGAAGACTTTTTTATGTGGAATGTGGGTCAGCTTGTTCTCATCCATCCCCAGCATCCTTCGTCCCAGACTTTGGAGGGGATGTGCCTGCATATAGGCGAGTTATTTTCAGCCTGCATAGCCACATGATCCATGGGTAACTTTTTTCCTTTTTTTCTGAAGTATCTCTGTTCTTCTCTGCCAACCCACCCAAAGGGGACACCAGATGCATGCCATCCAAGGACCCCCAGTGGCATTCTGCCTACTCTGTTTGCATCTGAGCTCAGCTGGTTAAAAGTAAAGATCATGGCAAAACTTCCTGCTGTCATCTTCATGGCCAAGAAGAAAAACTGTTCCCTTGAGTATGCAAGCAGGTACTGGATGTTGTATCACCATCAGTGTTCCCTTAGTAAATCATGATGTAATTACTAGAAATATTTGGAGAAGAGTAGAGGCAGAAGTTTACTGAACTGTTTTAACCTGTCTGAACAAAGAACGGCTGCAACATATGCAGTTTGTTTTCAAAAGGAGTTTAAGACGCAGCTTGGAACCAAAAGAAAGATCTATTAAATCTTGGCTGACAATACACGTATCTATACTGCATTCCAATCAGTTTGCTCATCTGGAGAAAGACATCTGTTAGTACTTGTGCACTTGTGAAAAACTGAGACTATCAGACAGCAAAAATAACATACGACTGGAAAACCGGATTTATGAAGTTGATAGGATTTGTTTACCAAAATACCTTGGTATATACATAGATATTTTTTAGCTTGTTTTTGTGCGCTGTGTAATGTAATATGACATTTCTGTATATGACAGCAGAAGGTTCAGCACTCGAACTTCTCACAGCATGACTCAACATCTCCTGACAACTCAGCAAACAACAACAGCAAAAAAATCTTTAATCAATTCCTCTACCCAGTAATCTCAATTGAAATCATCTAGAATTATCCATTAGTCTCAATTGGGATCAGAACCCATCCAAGTCTTTCATGACTTCATATTCAGCTTCTTCCTCTAGAAAAAAAAAAAAAATATATATATATATGCAGCTAATGAAAAGGTAAACTCCCTGTGTACACATTGACATAAATGTCAAATTTTAATGATTGCCCTCTTTGAACTTTGGACCACTCGTATATACTGTGGGATCCTGCATAGGAAACAGTAAATGTCATCAAGATGGTGCATAGGATGTAATATATTATAATAAAAGGCCAAATGACTTGAAAGTCATGTTTTCTTGCATTTTTTATGAAAGAAAAATTGACCTATTTTTGTGAAAGATGTCACTAAGTCATAGTATAATTTTTGTTGCAAAATAGAAGTCAGTGACTAAGATTTGTGTTCCTAGAGACAGCCAGGCACTTTTGGAAATGCTCCTCCTAATTAAAAGATACTAGCTGATTCAACCAAAAATGCTTTCATCTTTCATCCTGTAGAAATTGGTACATGGCCATGAAAACTGATTTTTTTTTTTTTTTTTCCCTCTTTCTCTGTGAGCTTTTGCAGACTTCAGCTGCAGTATGGAAACAGGCTATTTTTGTCTGAGCAGGGGCCCTTCTGTTGAAAATAGCTTTAATGTCTAGGAAAGGATAGTGGATGCGTCTTTGCATTTGACATTTTTCTTGAAATTAAATCAAAGTAGGTCTTTGTTTTGCTGCCTCCAATTTATTACATATATATATGCATATAGATACATATGAACATATGTACATTCAGCAATAAGAAACTAAAAGACAAAGAGATTCCTGTGAATTTTAACTTTTCTCTACCTATCATCACTGCTCTCTTGCAGAGCATCATGCTGTATAAAAATGCACTGTAATTCATAGTATAAGGCAAGTATATAATAATGTAATACACTGTTTATTTTACATTGCTAAAAGGAATCACAATTTTAAGGTAAAAATTAAACTTAAATACGTGAAAATTTGTCATTCAGTCAGCCCTCTGGATGTGTGGAAATACATTCATTGGTGTTTCTACTGTAGTAATTGTTTTTTTTAAAGTCAGCTGATCACTATGGCAGGGTTAATTTAATTCATGTAAAAGTGCATAAACACCAAGAGTTTGGAATTTGAGGATCCCCTCCTCCCGCCTTTTGTTTCATGTACTGTGAGTACACAAGCACTGATGGCTACGAGAGAAAAAGGGGGAGGGATCAAATGCCATAGTAATACTTTCTGAATTCATTGTCGTGGAATTCTTAGCGGAACACAGCAAATTGGCTATGAACATTGGAAAACTGTGTGCAGGATGCTCATTTTTGGAGTTTGCCCTTTGTTTTAGATTGTAATATATATGAAATTGCTGTGGAAGGTGAAGAAGAAAGAATCTGACATGGAGCAGCAGGGAGCCTGTTTAAAAGCATGGTTCAGGCCTCCCACGGTGGTAGGGTTTAGTTGTGCAGGGAGAGGAAGCAGTCCAAATGCCTTTCTTCATGAATCCAAGCAACAGAAAGGGCATGACAGAACTGCAGGCTTGATTTCAGTGCCAAGGGCTCGGCAGAAGCAGATCCTTGGCTTGGCACCCGTCTCTTTGACAGGAGTAAATCGAGTTATCCTGCCTTCCCTGCAGGGCAGACAAGCTCCAGCACTGCAGAGGCTGGTTGTGCAGCAGCAGCTGAGCGTTTGGAGCAGATCAAGAGGTTGAGGCCTACCAGCAGCATCCCATCATGCTGCCAGCCCTCCTGGGGTATGCAGCACCCACGGTCCAGGAGCTGGCAAAGGGAGTGGGAGATGGAGCTGTTGAAGATCAAGTGGGTGTGAAGCCACACAAGCCAAGATCTCCTTAAGGAGATTTGGATGTGCGATAGGCTTTTTCAGTCTCTTGCCCTATCCCTTAAATGTAATTATTCTTCATCTGCCTCTCTTTGATTGTTATTTGCTGCTACTGGTAGCATATGGGGAACCAGCAGCGTTTGTGGGAATGGACACACTGACACACTGGAGATGGCTGTGCAGCCTGTGCAATTCTCATAGGCATTTACTGATATGATGTATCATAGGCTCTACTAATGTGCAAGCCAAACTTCACACTGAATCAGGGTAAGCGATTTTGACAGGAGTGGGAAAACAGATGCTGGTTTCAGAACCAACCTCTATGACTCGTTTCTTTATCATTTTGTTTTGCTGAACACTTTGCTTTGGACTGAGTTCCTGTGGAAAGGGATGCTTGCAGAAGTAACAGAATTCTTCTCAATTTTTATTCATTAAAGTTTTCTGGGAATAACTGCCTGTCCATATAATCTGGAAGTAAATTAGATACCATCAGGCTTGACAAAATGCTGTGGATTATCTGTAGGTTCATTCTGTTCGTGTTTCTGTTCAGGGTCAGTTCAGTTCAGATGGTCTATACAGATGGTACCATTTACTTTTTTTAAGAAACAGCCAACACAAAAGCAGAATTTTAAATAAATTCCAGAAACAAAAATCCCTGTATGTATTTTTTTTCAACTAAGACTACTCTGTCGGTATTTAGTTTTAGTCTCAAGAGTTTTTTAACCAAAATGAAAGGCTTATATTTGGAATAGCTTTTGTTCATCCCCAAGATATAGAAATATGCTTAATGAAACATAAATATAGGGAGAAAATGGTGGTGTAACAGATGTTTAGAAAGATACACTTAGCACTCCAGGAGTCTGGGAGAGGAATTAGGTGTACAGAACGTGATTAAACCAAACTGGTCCTGCAAAAAAAGCAGGGCCAAAATATCCAGCATTAGCAAAAAATCCCTGGAGTCACTCTCAACCAGGGAACAGTGATGAACTCTCATTACCTTCTGTGAAGGGTGGCATTCTGTTCGTATACTCTTCATTAGTTACCCTCCCATAGCATTGGCATCTGGGACATTTATCTGTTTGCTGTTTTTTTGTTGTTGTTGTTGGTTTTTTTTTTGGAGGTTCTTATGTTTTTCTTTAGGAAAACTTAAGTTCCTCTAAAACTCCATAAATATCTGAAGAAATCTATCTTTGGTCTCTTTGACAGGGGATTAAAATGTTTACCTTGGTATTGTTTTCATAGTTCTAGATGTTATTATACATTTTGTATTGTGCATCGCCCATGGGAAGAGGTGGAGTCACTGTCCCTGGAGGTGTTCAAGGAAAAGGAAGGTGTAGTAGTACTGAAGGATGTGCATTGAGTATCAGCTTTAGTATTAAAAGATGCGAAGAGATGAATTTTCTGATTATCGTGCAAGCTTAATTCATGCATGAAATGACTGTGCTTGCTTATATTGTAGGACTGTGTGCACAGTGAGATCAATCCAGTGCTGACTCGATTCTTGCCATGACACACAGCCCTGATGTATCATGCCAGTGGCCCCTCGGGGCTGCAGCCCTGAAGGAACCAAGTAGTGCTGGCACATGGGATAAAGATGATCCTTCAATTCAAGAGCTTTTATGTCCAATAAGAAAACAGAAACTAGAAGTGGGCAGACACAAAAAAAATGAAGGTCTTATTGTGCAGCTGGGAAGCAGAATTATGTAGAGGTTGTTTCTAGGCTTCAAAGTTGTGCAAGCTGCTTCTCCCGTCCGTGTTTTTCATATTTGAGTTACAGACTGAATACATGACAGCTCCTCTCTGTGCCAATTTTGTGGGATTCTTTCCCTTGGAACGAATTGTTTTGGACTGATGAACACCATGGCTCATTTTATCAGATGTTGTAAAATCTCACTGGCATAGTGTTTTCTCTTCACAGGTATCTAAAAACTATGTGGCAATTTGTGTTGAGCTTCAGTATTTGCACATCAGGACTTTCTGCACATCACTCTAGACATCTGTCAGATTGTACCACTATTCTAGGAAACATCTCTTAAGAAATTGCTATAGCACAAGCAGACATTAATTGCTTTACTGAGATAGGTTGATGATATGCTGTGTCTGTGAGTACCTCTGGCTGATTCCATAAACCAAGAAGTTGCCTAAAGGAATGGTTTGTAATATGTCCTTTTTCAAGGGTGATATTTACATGCTAGAATTGTATGTGTTTTATACTTGCTCACTGCAAATACTACCTTACTCCTTGCTGACTAGAATGAACGTTTCCCATACTCTCTTTGCACTGTTTTTCTGAGACTGAAGTTGTAGGTAGGTGTGAGGGCTACCCCACTACAGACCAGCCAGCCTCACTTGGAATAGATGATTGGATGTTGAGGTGGATTGAGAACTGGCTGACTGGCTGTTGTCATAAGTGCCACAGTCTGGTTGGAGGCCTGTAATTAGTGGTGTACCCCAGGGGTCAGTGCTGGATCCAATCTTGTTCAACATCTTCATCAGCAACCTGGATTAAGGGGATGGAGTCAGCCCTCAGCAAGTTTGCTGATGGTGCAAAGTTGGGGGGACTGGCTGGTACACCAAAGAGCTGTGCTACCATTCAACAAGACCTGGACAGACTGGAGAGCTGGGCAGGGAGGAACCTGATGAGATTTAACAAGAGCTAGTATAGAGTCTTGCACCTGGAGAGGAATAACCACATGCATCAGTGCAGATTAGGGGATGATATGCTGGAGAGGAGCTCTGTGGAGAAGGACCTGAGTGTTTTGGTATACAACAGGGCCATGAGCCAGAAGTGTGCCCTTGTGGCCAAGAAAGCCAGTGGAGTGCATTAAAAAGAGCATGGCCGGCAGGTCAAGGGAGGTGCTCCTCCCTCTGGTGAGGCCACATTTAGTCTACTGTGTCTAGTTCTGGGCTCCCCAGATCAAAAAGGACAGAGATCTCCTAGAAGGAGTCCAGTGGAGGGCTTGGTCCCTAAAATGTTCAGTGGTAGAAGGCAATTTTTTTTCATGCTGTTTTATCCATTATTTCACTGGTGAACCAATGCAAGACTATTTAGCTGCATTAAAGCTGTTGTTACTGCACATTTGCTCTCAGAACTAATTAGACAATTTTCTAAAGTTACCCTTGGATTTCCTCTTTCACATTTTCTTAAAATCTCGTGTCAGGAATTTTGTAAGGTATTTACTGTACCATCATAATTCACTTTCTACTCTTATCAAATACGTAAGGAAGTATCGGGACTTTATTGTGCAAATAGATCTTATTTATTTATTTAAATATTCCTACAGCAATTGCAAAAATGTAATCATAATATAGCGTGAGCAATCCAGTCATTAAGATGATACAAAAAGGTAACAGAAAATAACAAAGGAAATGAGTGAGTATTTTTTGTCTCATGGGAGCAGAAACATAGGTGTTAGAATATTACATGTAAATATAGCTATATTCTGTCCATAAATGTTAAACTGTTTTGTTCTATCACCAGACAGAATTTATTGGATGAAAGAGAGCTTCCTTTTATATATGAAAAATCAAAGAAAGCTGTTTACCTGGATCTAACTCTGTCAGCAAAATGAATAGCTAGTTTGAATCCTGGAAGGATCATTCTTTATTTGCAAGACGATGAGCCCAATTAGCAAATACAGCCCATTTACTTCTCATTTCCTGATAATCAAACAGAAAAGAATGAGGAGGCTATGTCTTTTTATAATCAGAATATTACTGAATACGTATTTGCTTTTAAATATTAACCTGTTTTGTGTTTGATGATGACTGCTTCCAGCTTGCTGGAGCTCTAAGGTAGGAAGAGCTTAGTTGTTTAGTTCTGTTGTCATTCTTTCCTGTTGTTAAAATTGTGCATGTATGTGCATATACATGAGAAGGAGGAGAAAGGTCATGTACTTTTAAATCTGAAATTGCATTTTCTTCCTAAAATGAATAAGATGCCAGTTGAGATACGTTCATGTTACAGTATGGTGAGATACATACTTGGTTGAAGCATTTCAATTGAGCGCTACACTCTTGACCCTAGTTTACTGTCATAATAGTTTGTTGTGTAACTTCAGTATTGAAATGTTGTTTTAACTTAGATATGAGCATCAGAGTACTTCATTGGCTTGATTAATGATGACAGAATACAGACCTATTAAAGTGTTTTATTTTCCTAAATATTGAATTGCTTCTTATACTTCTTGTACCATTTTCCTAATAATCTAATTGAACTTGTGCAAAGTGTTTGTCAGTGTTCCTCTGAATTGGAAGCATGGATTTGATGGATTGATCATTCAGTGGATAAAGAATTGACCGAATGGACTCAAAGTGTAGTAGTCAATGGCTTATTGTCCAACTGGAGACCAGTTAAATGTGGTGTTTCTCAGAAGTTGATATTAGGACCAGCAGTATTTAACATCTTTGTTTGTGACGTGGACAGTGGGATTGAGTGCACCTTCAGCAAGTTTGCTTGCTGCCAACAACAAAGCTATGTTTTGTGGTTAGAGGGAAGAGTTACCACACAGAGGGACCTGGACAGGCTTGAAAGGTGGGCCCATGCAAATATCATGAAGTTTGACAAGACCAAGTGTAAGGTCCTGCACCTGGATTGGAGAAATCCCAAAAATAAGTATGGACTTGGGGATTAATTGAATGACAGCAGCCAAGAATGACTTGGAAGTGTTTGTTAATGAAAAACTCAGTATGAGCTGGCACTGTGCACCTGCAACTCCTAAAATCAACCACATCCTCGACTGCATTTAAAGACGCATGGTCAGTGGATCCAGGGAAGTGATTCACCCCCTCTACTCCACTCTTGTGGGACTTCAGCTGCATTCAATTCTGGGACCCCCAACATGAGGACATGGACCTGTTGCAGCAGGTTCAAACGTTGTCATGAGGATGCTCAGAGGGATGGAGCACCTCTCCTATGGAGATACGCTGAGGATTTTCAGCCTAGAGAAGAGAAGGTTCCAGAAGGCCTTACATTGGTCTTCCGCTACCTAAAAGTACCTACAGGAATGATAAGGAGGGGCTCTGCAGGGGAATTAGGGAATGTTGTGATAGCAGAAGTGGTAAGGGCTTTTAACTGAGAGTAGATTTAGATTGAATTAGGAATAAATTCTTCACTTGATGCCAGTTGTCCAGAGAAGCTGTGAATGGAAGTATTCAAGGTCAGGTTGGATGGTGCTTTGGGCAACCTGATATGGTAGAAAATGACCCTTACCTTGGTAGAGGAGTTGGAACAAGAGAATCTTGGTCCCTTACAACCCAAACGATTATTTGATTTTAAGATTCTCAATCTTAAATTGAATATCAAGTAAATGTAACTCATTGATTATTTAAAATGCAGTGTTTGCTTAGGACAGTGATTATGATCACACATAAAGTAACAGATAGAGAAGTAATATGTTTCTGATTCTTTACATAATGTGAAATATCAAAACTCAAAGAACTTCAGTGAGTCTGTGACAACTTCTACTGTTTGGAGTTCAGAATCAAAAACTTGCACCAGTTGGTCCAAAGATTGAAGTTACAATTTTTATTCTGCTCTTAGCAGTAAAGCTTAGAAAGAAGATGTGAAAGATTAGGAATGTTTAATTTATTCAGAATATAGATTTAGGGTTGGTAATTTTTATGAACACATTCTTAAATATTTTTTCCTCTTCTCACTAATCTTCTCTAGGCCAAACTTTGGAATTCATCAAGAGAGGATAGTTTAATCTCTTGTTTGCTTTTCCTTTCTTTTCATGCTCTAATTAAAAGTTTCTTTTATTTCCCTTAGTGATTGAAATCATTTTCTTTGCTGTTTTAAATTGGTTTTGTATTTCATAATTTGCATGCAAATCTAGTGAAATACTTTAACAAAATATAAAACTCAAGAATGAAAGTGCTCTTTGCTTTAAAAATAAGACATGTTGTTCTAAAATTTTGAATTACGCATTTGAGTTCTCATAGGCAATGAAATTTAAAACATACCTTAAAGCCAATCTTCTCTCCCAATATAACACCTGAACTTAATGCTGAAATGAGAAGATCAGTTCATTATAGGAAACTTACCTTTGAACTTAATTCCATTATTTGCTGATATATGATCTTCTGCGTGGCCTCTAATATACTTTAGCAAAGCAAAAATTCAACAGTAGTAGGTATCATAAAATAAAAGGCTTCAAAGAAAATAAGAAAAGTAGAAACTAGAACAAGGTGTTCAGTAGTAATTTTTCTCACAACTTAATATGTAGGTTTTATAAGCAAAGTCACAACCCCATCACAATATTCATTTCTTTCATGGCTTTTGTGTAATAGGAAAGTTAGTAACAAAACAGGGTTTCCCTGGATTGTGGTTTTCGTATGGTAACTCCAAGCTCTAGTGAATTGCCATCAGTTGGATGTGTGTGTATCGATATGGAAAAGCAGCTCTCTCTCTGTTTTTTCAGTCTGCACAAGTAAAGGTGGGGTGTCCTCGGTGCATTAGTAAAACAGAAAATACTGCAGATTTACCCTGTCCCGGATTTGGCAAACATTATGGTGGAGTTTCCCAGCTCCAGTGTGAGATACAAGCCAATCTCTTTTGTGGACCTCAGCCTGCGTCACCCACCTCTTGTGCTCAGATTTAACATCTGTTCCTAAGCTAGTGAGTGTATGTTTGCTGATGATGTAGGATGTTTGGGTGCTCAGACTCAATTTTCCTGAGTGTCTGAGTGACTGAATGGGGTCCTGTCCTGTTACAAAGTGGACATCTTCTCCCCCTAGAAGCGTTTGGTTTTTGTAGGCAAGACAAGGAAGGCCTGTTTTTGGCACTGATCTTGGATGCACAGCCACATCCATCCAAGAACGTCTTTGTTCATTCCCACGGTCAAGAACCTTCATTAGGTTCTGCTTGCACATCTGTCTGAAACCAGTTTAAATTTGAACTGCTGATCCTGTTTGGCCTAGGTCAGAAAGTGGACAGGTGGTGGGTACCTGGATTCTTCTCTTCTTCACCAAAAACCTACAGTGTAAATCTGAGTGTTTCTTAGAAACAGACAGCACCACTTCCCATCTATGTGAATTGAACAAAATCAAGTCCACACAGAAACTGTGTAATGCCAAAACCAAGGTTGCTTCTGCAAAAATTAACTTGGCCCTTTTGAGTGCAGACACTGTGACAGTCTTTTAAAAATGGATACTGTTTTTTCTGCATGACCCCACTTTATGGGCAGATTGTGGTTTTTTTTCCATCCTCTCCATGTAGTATGTTGCCCCAGGGCTCTTCTTACCACACTTCATTCAAAACGTGTACTGAATACAAAATTATTTGCTGCTTCGTTGTTCTCATAGCTATCATACCTGAATCCTTCAGAGTAGTGCTATTACCTGCTGTCCACCCTGGTTATTCATAGTTTTGTTATGCCTGTTTCACAGGTGAAAGACAGAGACAGAGAGATGAAGAACAAAATGGTTGATACTACAGCAGCTAATTTCTAAATAATATTTTTTTCATATGCTCTGTTATTTGTAATCAATCTTTATTTGAATATAAATGCTGTTTTAATCTACATTGTTAGCAGTAGTAAGTATTCAGTAGCTCAGCTCAACTGGATAGTAGAGAGGCCAGTCAATGAGGAGCATCAAACTAATGGTCATCTATAAGAAATGTGTTGTGATTTGTCCAACGTCACATAGGAATTATGTGGCAGATCCAGAAATGGAATTTAGGCCTTCAGTGGCAGCTGCCTTAACCATTAAACCTTATTTTCTTGTTCTGTAGTCCCTTGCTGGTTCATTATATGTCTTCTAGTTCCTGAAACAAATGAGGCAGAGAGAAATGAAAGCCTCATTCACTATATAAACCTGACAAATTCCCGGAATACCATTTCTTAGAATACTGTCCACAGTACACACAAGAAGAGCTGAAGCTATGCCATGGAAAAGTAGTCTGTGATCACATAATTGAAGGTGGTTTCATAGCAAATAGGTTCAAGGGGTCCAAATTGAGTTACATAAGCAATTTTAATCTGAAATTTCCTACCTTTTAAATACTTGAATTAGAATGGGTTCCTTAGTAATTATTTCTGATACTCTGAAAAATAATAGTAAAACAGAATTTCTGTTCTGCTGAATAATACTTTCCTTGCACTTAGCTGATCAGAATTTATATCTTCATCTTTATAGCAAAGACAGCTTGCACCTGAGCTCTTAAAGTAAATGTTATTTGTTGATGGCTACTTGACTTTTATGAGAATCAATCACTAGAGTGAAAGCAAAGCGCAAATTCTTTTTGCAAAATAAAATATAAAAAGTCAAATTTCTGCCTTCCTATAGAAATGTAGAGGGAACTTCAATGTAGGCAGGGAAGACCTATCAACTCCATAGGCTTTCTTCCCTGTCTGCTTTTTATCCCTTCACTCTGTACAAGTTCTAACCCTTCTCCACTAATTTTTTTGCCGTCATATACTTCAGAACACAGCATTTCTTAGTGGATAGGTGAATTTGCTGAATAGCAGGTTGCAGAAATTGATAAAAGGAAAAAAGTTGAAGGAATGCCCTATCTAAATTCTACAGTGATAATGTTTGGAGAAAAGGAAGAGCGTAGAACTGAGCTGAAATGCTTTTATGTTGAGGGCCTTCAAATAGCTGGAATACAGAGTAAAGAGGCTGGAACTGGCTTTTGGGAGCAGATACGTTGATAAATTTTTATTTATGGGACAGAGTACTCTCAGTGGTCCAACCTCTGTAAATTTCATGTTCTTAAGCATCTCCCAGCTGAATGATGGAGCATAACATTTTAGATACAGATTTTTCTGCCATTTTCTGCAGTGCTCTATGGATAGTATTAATGCTGCAGGGCAGAGGCTAAAAGTCAATGAGTCAGGCTTGGCCACAGCTAAATCTATTGCTTTCCTAAAGAATTTTGGCTTCGATTTCTTACTTTGCTTGTTAGTACATTTTTTCTGTTTCTGGTTTCTTGATCAGAAGCCAAAATTTCCTCTCCCGTTACATTTTGCCTTAGAGAAGGGGTAATCCCTATGACTTTGGCAGATGCCGATAACTTCTGAAGGGAAGTAGCTTTTGCAAAGAAAAATTGTGACAGGGAATGTGATGCTCTATAATTTATTCCTATCCCATTTGCCTATCATAATTCAGCTGTACAAGATCAGCTCATTCGAAATAGCCTCTCGTTTGTTAGCTATTAGTGAATGTCAGATTGCAAAAGAAGCTATGGCTTTTTTGCATACTGTATATCTTCACAGATTTCTCAGTTTGCCTGCTGTAGCTCACATGGAAATAGAATTTCCTTTACGTTTTGGTAACTCATAAGAACCTTATTGTTTTGGTTTTGGTTGTGTTGGGCTTTTTTTTGTTTGTTTTTTGTTGTTGTTGTTGTTGTTGTTTTTAATTCAGAACTTCTCCTGATTTATGCCCAAAAAGAATTAAGGCCACGTTAGTCTTGATTTTTGCTGTGGTTTTGGCATCTGTTTTGCTTAAGAACATAAAGCCTTGATTCTAGTCTAATCCAACTTTTTAAAATGTTGTTATAGGATATGTACCATAAATTGTTTAGAAATAATGAGAAGAAGAAATAACATGCATAGAAATCAATTCTGTCCACAGCAAAGAGATAAAACAGATGTGAGAATAGGGCCCTTACATAGTTCCCAACATTTGTGTCTACTAAAATCCTGTCTCAAAGATGCCGTGAAAGAAATAGATGGTCTGGCTAACTGGGAATAAAATTAACCTTATCTAGCAGTAGAGTTTATCAATCTTAGGTCCACAGATCGGTAGAGATTTGCAAATTGCAAAAAAGGAAAAGAAAGCATAATTTTTTTCTCATGTAGAAGCAAATAGTAAGAATAACTACAGATTCAAAGTTCAGCCTATTTTTTTTTTTTTCCTGTATGAAAATGAAAACCATTGTGATGATTCTATACAGAATGAAACAAGATTTTTTTCTTTAGAAATTGCTTGAATCATTTCTAAAGATTTTTATTTACGTTTTAATTTCAAAGATTATGAACTATGAGCCCAGGGACAGCAGCTGGTCATACTGGTCACATGGGCATGTTATCATCAGATCTGCATGAGCCCATGCAGCTGAGAACAGGAGCGGTGCAGTCAGCCTATTCCCTCGAGGTCAGAATCTGGCCCCAAAAGGTCAACAGCAGAAATTGCATTCATCAGCTCCAAAATAATGAGTCTTTCCATTTTTATTGTTCTGCCTTTGTGTGGTTGGCATCCATGTTAAACCTTTCGTCTTTTACAGTAATGGTCACTGCAGATACTCGTTCACCCACAAACTATGTGCTGGCTTGCCTTGCTGTTATTTAGAGAGCCTGCAATCCTTCCTGTTGGATTATTGCAGGTTTTAGTCATTGGTTTTCTGGAGGTTTGATTAGTTTAGTCTGTCAGCGTGTTCAAAACTGTGGGGAGCACGCTGTCGTGCAGAAGGTATATTGCTCAAGGCCAAATGCAAATGTTCTGGTTTGCATACATTCCCAAAGGTTTTAATTGCTGGAGCAAGGCCTCACATTTAATAAACAAGTATTGGCGAAGCTCACATCTGGAATAGTTAGTTGTTTTGCCTTATTTTCTGGGGGAAAAAAGTGTTTTTTATTTTAAAACTGTAGAAGAATTTATTTGGTTGTTTGGAGCCAGATTTCAGTTTATCTGGTTTCCAAAGAAGTAATGACTGCTCTCAGTCCTACGCTGCACATCTTAAAGATTTCATCAGATGTTTTATATGCCATTAAAAAAGTGTGGGAAATATTTGTCATGGACTGCTTCTGAACTAATTCAATAATTATAACGAGGGTGAAAGTAAGAAATGGTATCATGACAGTAGTAGTATGCTGAGCTGCCCAAGGCTCTGTGCAAATCTGGGCTTGATGCCACTTCTACTTTTCTTGAGGTTGTGATCTCAAGGAACTAAGGTTGGGAAGGATTATTATTCAGTGTTGCGGAGAGAAAGTGAGCTGTTTGAGCAAGGTCACGTGGCCGAATCAGAGGCAGAGCATGTGATGAGACTCCTGAAACTCCCTGAATCCAGGTCCACATTTTAACCACAACTCCTTAATATGAAGCCTTGATTATCTGATGCATTTTATCTTCCAATCAAAACAAAGGAATAATTAATCCTTTAGAGACCACAACGACGAAACAAATGAAATCAAAGAGGAGACAGATGTAAAAATCCATAATCCAAGACTCTTTATTCAAGCCATGATGAGTTATGAAATTAATTGGAAAGTTAATGATAATTATTATTTTTCTTTGACGTGAAAAGCCAGGAATAAATAAATGTATGTTGCTTAGATGTGGTGTTCTGTTTATAGCCCTGGAAATTTCTTACCAATTAAAGACAAGCCCAGAAGTGCACAAGGAAGCAAGACCTTCATTCTCAGCGTTCCATTAGGTTGTTAATTAGCCATAATGTTTATTACTTTCTAAAGCAAGTTGCTGAAACAGGTTTGGGTAACATTCACATTCTTTTGTATTCTAGCAGTGTTTAAATTGGTGCTTACTGTAAGGTATATCAAAGTGTAAGACTTCATGGAAGAGTGAAATGGATATATTGTTTTGTAAAGGAATCAGACTATAACATATGTATCTGTTCTGATAAATATGCATGTGCCAAATGAATTTTTTCTGCTTATGCTTGAGTGGGAAAGGACAGATTTCAGGTTAAATCTATGCAGGAAAAGCTTCAGCTTATTGCTGGTATTTATGAAATGGCTATATTTTTTGTCTCAGAGGTTGAGGTACATTTTTTTTTCATTTCTTTTCTGACCTCTCTATATTTATTAAATTATCCCTTTTTATACTGATTGAAATATATGTAGAGAGGAGGAGGAGGGTGTGATATTTCTCATGAAGAGCAGTGCCATTCTTAGTCCTGATGGGTTATATCTTAAGTTTTAGAAAATACATTTATTTTTAAGAAAGTTGACATGGAATAGATAATTATCTGCACAAGATTTTTCACAAATTCTAACTCTTAAGCACTGTTAAAAATAATCCTTTTTGTTGTTGGGGTTTTTCTTTGTTTGTTTGTTTTGTTTTGTTTTTTTTCAGTGTAAGACCTGGGAAAATTCTTATAGCACAAGTTTTATTTAATAAATGAAGCAAAATCTCCTAGAACAGCTGTGTAGCTATTTTTGGTGATGTTTGGTGAAAATGTGACAGCACTGACCTTTAGAATGTTTGTCAAGTACGAGCAAAGTACTTGAACCATTCACTCTAGTGATGTAAAACTGTCAAGAATCTAACCTATGAGAGTAGGTGTGAGTGCAGTAATAATTCTTAATATACCTAAGGTTTTGTTCTAGCATTTTTAATACTTGTGTTTTTGTCCTTTCTTTTCTTATCACGTGATAGTAGAGTTCATGTACAAGGAGCATGGTAGTATGCCAAAATAAAAACCAGATTGAATGGCAGCACACTAATCTGCATCATGAAGTTAGACTCATGTAATTTAAATTATGACCAGAGTTAATAAAAATTCCTATTTCTAGGTTATAAGAGAACAACATGAACCCTAACAGCTGCAGAAGAGTTCACAAGAGACAGTTTTACCCACAGTTGTACTGAGGCTGGTTTGTAATGTATGATAAGCTGTCTCAGAATGGACTTCTCATTTTTAGATTGCCCTAAATTTTTTGATAGTAAATTTAATAGCAGGGCTGCCACTGATTTTAGATATGAATAACAAATGTAGGAGGTACCAGTCTAAAAATATACTGATAAAATATACACCTTGAGAAAAATGTAGCCTATAATATTACAATTGTATACGTATTTTCACATTCTGCAATACACTTTCCTTTGGAAAGAAAGATTCTAAAATATAAGAAGCTTAAGAAAGACTGTATTTAGATTTCACTGAAAATCAAGTAGTGGCCTTCTGAAGGCAGCGATCAAAAATGTTGCCTTAGACTTCAGAGATATGAGGTTAGCCATAAATATGTTTGATTCAAGAAAACATGCAACTAGAACAGATGTCTGAATGCAAAGAGAAGAACTAAAATACTTTCAAGAGATGATGAAGAAGCCAAGTAAAAGTATTTCAAGGCACAGAAGGTGAAACTTTTAAAAGGGAGCTTTATGTTTGAGTCCTTAAGATGAACATTATTTATTTGGTTTCTGATCAGTATGGTTGATTTTAACATTTCAGAAAATTCTTCTAAGTTCCCCTCTACCTTGTACCAAATTGAGGTGAATTTAAAAACTAATTATTTTCTACAGCAAACTAGCTGCCAACATCTGTAAAGGAAAAATGAACAATAAATTCCTGCTTTCGCGTAACATCTTTCATTGTGTAGATTCTCCAGATCTTTTCATGGTAATATTTCCATTGACTGATCAGCTCTTAGGAGGAAAAATACAATGTTAAAGTGCACATTAATGATTGTCCATAAATCCAAGCCAGAAATGGAAAACAACTCCCCTTCCTTTTGCTTAGCAGTGAGAATTTGAGTAAGCAGAATGTAATTAGTGAAACTGGAATTTGGCCATAACATTTGGGATGATGTCCAATTCTTTTGCTCTTACTCTGGACACTGTCGCAAAAAGCATCTTTTAATCTTTGATAGTGATAAATGATGAGCACCTGGCGTTAAGGACCTTTTTGAAGTCGAGGTAAATCAGCTAAACTTTAGCATATGGCACTAAACCTAATTCAGATTATTGTGCTTCAGGTGGTCTGCCCCATTTGAGGAACATTGA
The DNA here is from genome assembly GCF_987193195.1 of Phasianus colchicus. NCBI lineage: Eukaryota > Metazoa > Chordata > Aves > Galliformes > Phasianidae > Phasianus > Phasianus colchicus. The sequence goes on from NC_143441.1 coordinate 44,448,702, forward strand.
CTCTGTGGAGATGCACAGCAGAATAACATCAAGAATTTAAGTGGGGAAAAACGCCCAGATGCTATGTTGACCCATATCTTTGGTTACCAAGGTGGGAAAAGCTGGAAAGGGAAAGTGACTGCTGGCATCCCAGTTTAATTCCTCATGCTGAGGTCTTTGCCAACCATACTTTGCTAGCAAGGTGCCAACTTCTGAATGGCTGATATCATTCCTTGCAGCTTATGGACTTAGCAAAGATCAGGCCAACTTTTGGCCTAATTTAACCATAGCTTACAATTCTGAGGAATGTCTGAAGTTTGGCAGTGACAAGAAACACAACAAAGCAATTGCCTGAGTTGGCCTACTATAACTGCAGTAGTTTACACAACACAACATCTTTACCACCAAAAATTCTGCAGTATTTTATGCAAAGTAGCTGGCCAGCAAACATCTGCCTCTGAAATTCAAGAAAAGATGTTGTCCCTTGTGAAGGAGAATTAACAAGTAGAAAAAGAATAGAGCCATAAAGGCAGCAGTGACAGATCAGGGTATGACTGCATCTTAAATGCTATACATATTTCTTTCCACCAAGGGATTCTTATGGTGTAACAGTATTTTTCATCTCTAATCACTGGTGCTACGTGTCAGTATCTCTTATTCCTTTCCCGATTTGAATGACACAGTGTGATATGTCTAATGACAACTAGAACAAATTTCAGTAATGAGGTCACCTTGGGCCTGTATTACTGTCTGACTGCTGTTTTCCATAGAAATTATTTGTGAAAGCAGACCACATGCTCTGCATAACTTCCACTGCTTTACTGAGAGTGACGAAAGGGAGATATGTTAAAACTTGCAAGGTGCAGATGGTTTGCATTGATATATTCCTGATTTTGAGCTGTAAATTGATATGTAATGAGAAAACTGCCACTTTGGTCCCTAGAAAAAAGTTTATGGTTTTGGTTGAATTGCTTAACTTTCCTTTATAAATGTAAAATCATGCAGATTTTAACTGACGATGGGCAAACATATGCCAGCAAGAAAAATAATAAGTGTTTGAAAGATGAGCCCAAATGAAAATCTGAAGTAAAAAACCTAATTTTGCCTCCAGCTCAAGTTGAACTGAGATTTTGGGAAATAGTATATGGAAGTAATGATCCTGAGAGGCTAGGAAATAATGATAGTCAAGTTAGACCTTCTGTAATTCTAGTAAAATTCTACTGCTTGCTACAATACAATATGAAGTGTTTATATATGTATATATATGTATGTATGTTTCTAGTATGTTATAGAAAAATGATTGATTGGAAATTTTGCTCAGTGTTGCCAAGCGAAATAGAAGAAAAATCCCCTGAGACTGTGGTGATCTCAGGGAGTCGTTCTGTTCTCTATTGTGCAGAAGGAAATCGGGAACACTTGGGCAAGAATAGTGTCTAATTTAGATTAGATTAATTTGAAAGACCACAAGGGATTTGAATTACAGTGATGTGAGATCAGAATATATCTGCTGGTTACACACTAATTTTCACCCTGTAAGCATCAGCTTAGTAACATTATTCACCCTAAAAACAGGATTTCTATAGGAGTCCTCGTAAAGATAATTTTCTGTGCTTAAGATCAGGCTTTAATTGAGTCTGTAAAGAAATTCACACAAATTTAGGAAATATGTAGCAGATAGAAAAACAGATTCAGCATGAAAGATCAATTTGAATTCTACTTCTGACTTCAGTAGGGATCTCCTGTTGAAGAAAATACATAATCATATTTTCCTCCAGAGTTAATGATGAATAATAGCAGACTCTTATGCTTTACAATACCACTCTTCTCTCAGTATTAAATAAGATGGTGTTAAAGCAATGGACTATGTAATGTTTGTGCAAGAATCCCCACTGGAAGACTAAGCATTTATCTACAAAATTTGCACCATTGCTCATGAATTGATTGACCATCGATTTGTTAGTTAATGGATTTCATTACATATTTGTGTGCATTTCAAATGCACAATACACTTACAGAGCTATATAAAGATGATCACCAGGCCAGGAATCAAATTATGACTAGATCAATACATTGATCAGAAAGAACATTTCTAAATAAGCTCAATTAAGATGTTTTGGGTTTTTTGCTAGTACATGGGCTTATGAAAACCCATGCAAAATTAACACTGACTGCTTAATGCCTTCCACACAGAGCTACAAAATATTCCCGAGATCGAAAGCTTTTTCATGACAGTTCCCTGAGAGTTTTGTTGGCTATTTGCAATGCTCATGTTCATTGAGACTAATTGGTACTGATTCTGTTCTCTGACTTATGGTTAGTCAGAAAGTTAAATTAATTGAAATCAATGGAGCTATACAAGTATGAGATGTGCTGATCTCCTATTAGATGCTATGAAGGTAAAATCAAGACCACTTTTTTTCTCATCTGTAATTCCATTAATTCGGATAATCATCATTCTTCAAAATTCATTGCTGTTTTTACTAATAATAAGATATTAAAAGGAAAAACAGTGGAATTTGTTGTAGTTGTTGGGTTTGGTTCTGTTTTTCTTTGTTGTTGTTCTGGTTGTGGGTTTCATTCATTATCTGCTTATTATTCTTCTATTTTAATGAAAATCTTTGCCGTTGGTTTGGAGAGATCTATCACATCTATTAATTCAGTGCCTTGCTTTCAGTAAACAGACAGTGCTGCTAACATCTGGTATGGGCTTATACATATTGAACTGTTAAATACTTTTTTTTTTTTTCCAGGGGATATTCTCTAAATATTTGCTGTAATATTTGTGAGTGAATCGCAATGTTTAACAACAGCAATATATATCCCAGAGCTGAGTTAAAACTTTAATAGCTAAACTAAATACATTGAACTTCTTACTCTCTTCAGTTTTGTCCTGTTACTTGTAGAGAGCAGACATGTAGCTAAGGCTTGCTGATAACATCTTTCCCCACCACCTTGGGAGTCGTCTTCAGTTCTTTCACATGCTGTTTGTGTGTGTGTGTGTCTTCAGGCTGTGCAAAACTTTTGTTGACTCTCCAACATTTTTCCTTTACATCTGCTCTTAGTCCTGGCCAACTCAAACATAAATGATACATGCAAAGCATATCTGTTAAGTTCATTATTGTAGCTTGTGACTTGATAACTTTAGTCCTCACTTCAAGTATCTTTATAGGCTTCCTTTGTTTCATTGCATATTTATAGTTTGTGATCGTGTCTTTCCCATTTATCTGATTATATTTTTATCTGTTTGTTTCTTTGTTTTTATCTGATGTAGTTAACATACATTGTATCCTTACAACCTTTCTTATCTAGTTCTCTCTGAAGAATCATTGGAAGAATCATTATGGTTGGAAAAGTTCACTGAGATCATTTAATTCGAACACCAACCCATCAATCCACATGCAATGGACCTTCCTCAGTCACACTTCTTGGTTCTTTACAGATTTTTCAAGTAAAATTTCTATTTTTCTTACTGTAAAGCCCACATTAAGGTCCATAACTAAAAAAATCTTTTCTTTTTTTCTAAATTGCTCTGCACTTTCAGCACCCAATGAAATCAAGACTCAATTTCCCGCAATTTCTTGATTATTAGAAATAAAATATTTCATTCTGGTAAAAATTTATTTTCTGGAGATAGTATTTTGCAGCATAATGCTAGATTAAGCATTATTGGCAATATGATTTGCAAGTGATTTGACTGCAGCATTCTCAGAATCCCAAACTTTTATGCTGCATAATCTACATTATGACGATCAGAGAATCTGAGAATCATAGAATGGTTTGGTTTGGAAGGGACTTTTAAGATCATCTCATTCCAACACCCCTGCTATAGGCAGGGACACCTACTAGACCAGGTTGCTCACAGCCCTGTCCAGTCTGGTCTTTAATGCCTCCAGGGAGGGGGCATCTGCAACTTCTCTGGGCAGTGTATAATTGTTCTTTCCAGAGCCTGGTTTTTGTGAGAGATCATTGGTTCCAGTTTCAGATAAAGCTCTGGCACTGTCTAAATCATCATCAGAGTATCTCTAACTTCAGGAGCATTAGACTGTCCCTCGGTCTAATGCTAAGTAAGGCCATTTCAATTCTATAATGATAAATTCAGTTTATCTTTTAGTGGATTTTCCATCCCTTACAGAAAGATATGTGGAAAGAGGTAACAGAGGCAGTATATGTAGAAGTCCCCATAATAGTACAGGTAGCTTGTTCTTTGTGTTGGAATTCACGCCAAATTCATGTAATCTTACTCATGGCTATCAAATATGAAACATCTGAATTAAATGCTCAGCATGTTTCCAATACTTCAGGAGGGACTGAATTTCCCTCTGATGATGTCAGTCTCTCTCATTGACAAAGAGCATACAGCTCAGAATCACTTCATCTGCTCTCCCATGGGTATCTGATTTGAAATGGAGTTCAAAACATGTAAACAAACTGTCAGATATGACACAGGACATACAGGAGACCTGTGGCTTTCTGCAGAGGCTACCAGAGACCAAAGTACCAGTGGGCATCAAACTTGCTATAGATTGCAATGAGTGAGCAGACAAATTATAGTTTAGACTGGGGTAGGGTTTAGCCTCCTCCTGGCTACATGTGAGATTTTTACTTGTGTTTCTGCTTCAGTCAAGGGTCACTTGGATTAGCAGAGCATAACGTAGGTGTTTATCTTAATGTAAATGGGCTTTCTCTTTAGAGCAGGAATCAGTTTAGACACATAGGTCACTGATAGACACTTATTTTCATTATCTGAACCTTTGAGCTGACTCCCAGTCAACTTTCAGATTCCATCTTTGGTATTTAGTTACCTGAAGAATGATTTATTTTTTTTTACTTAATTTTCCATATAGATTATCTAATTTTTTTTTAACTCCCTGTGCCAGACAGGAAACAAATATGTTTGTCTGTACACACACATGGTTTTATACTGCTAAATTACACATGAATCAAGAGCAGCTTTGATCAGCTGATCACTGTTGAGAGCTCTGCATTGCTTATCTGCTATCATGATCCAGAGCACAATTTTGACTCATCACATATAGGATTTTTTTCCCCAGTTTCTCAAAATGTTTCAAGGAATGGTACAGTCTGGGGGCCATTAACTGTAGGTAACAAGAATGCCCTAGATTTTGCTTTCTTTATAGTCTTCCAGCACTTCCTATCAAGGCTTTATGGCACAAACACTCCCTATACCTTCAACGCAGTTCCAGGGAAATAAGCTTACAGAGTTTTCACTTGATGGAAATATTACACTGGTGAGCTATAATAGCCCTTATCTGGGATGTCTTGAATCCCTCCCTCCAAACATTACTATTTATACTTTTGGTCAAAGAATAATGTGAGGACCTAGAAGACGCTCATGGCCAAGCGTGTGGTAGAGTAAATGGGGCCAAAATAAAACTCAGTTTTATTTTGCACCATAGGAATTGCCATAGTTATAAGAACTGAAGGATTAGGATTCTTAAGATTTGTGATAACTTTTTTGTTTGAAAAGAGATTTGATGGACAATAGATGGTAGTAAATTTAAGTTATGAATAGATTACAGGTGTTATTCATTATGATGCTGGGTTGGGAGTTGATAAAGCCACAGTGTGAAAATCGGGTGATAACATACGTTGCAGGACAAAATAAATCAGTCAAGGGAGATCTTGTTGATTTTGGTTAGAAAGCCTTAGTTGTGAAGAAAAACATGGGAAGTTATCAACAGTGGAACAGTGACAAATGTCAGCTGCTTTTTACTACTGCAGTTTTGGTGAAAGTGGAATAGCTGGGATCTCTTTAGGTCTGTGTCACTGTTGAATATTCCTGGAAAGAAACAGAAGTTTGCTGAGTCATTTGATCCCTATAGTTGACTTCTGTTAGTAATGTCATAGGCATGCAACTGAAGTACTGAATGATTCTTGTATTTTTGCCTGATCAGTGAATACAAAAATAGAACACCTCTGAGGCCAATATTTATGACTTCTGTTCTAAGGCATAAAAAAGTAATGGTTTTGTCCTGTGTTTTGAGAAAGAGAGCTGACAAGCATAGATGCCTCTATGAAATACAATTCTTATTTTGAAAAACTCAGGAAAATTAAGTATTTGATTAAGATTTGATCTAGACTATCAAAGAAAATTATGTGAAAAATTTATTGAGAAATTTATTCAGGGGTACAGAAGTCATGAATGAGTAAAACCAAATCTTAGATAGGAGGAATGAACAAAAAAATCTCACTTTATCCCTCAGTAACAAATCGTGTTACGGACAGTTTGAGTGGCCACAGATGTTAATAAATGATATAAATATCAATGGGAATTACAAACACTAACATATATTACTGCAATGTATTCATAATGATCTTAAAACATACTTAGTGCTTTCAGGCTCAACAGAAACTGTTCTGCTTTCTGTTGTGTTCACAAGGGCCTGTGGTACACTTAAATGATTCAGGAATCTTTGCTTGAAATATAGGGTTGAACATTTTTTTTTTCAATGCTCTTCAAAATATTTCTTGAGTTTCTGACTGTTCCTTCATACAGGGAATAACTGAGACCACAATATCTGAACCAGCAGCACCCATGGTGTATTTTGTTGGTTGTTTTACAATTCACTAATCAACAGTGAAAGTCTAAGCTCCTTAGCACGCTGATCAGGAGCAGGGACTGCATGACGGGTCTACATCTCATATCCTTCAAACCTAGAAAGGAATGGTCAGAGAGATCTAATTATAAATGTGTCATTCTGTATTTACTTTAAAAGAAAAGCTCATTGAAGGACTCTTAATGTAGATGACAAGTGAACAAACTGAAATGTACCCCAAGCTGATTGCTACCAGAGAGATTACAGGATTAAAGGAGCTGTGTTGCTTTTCTCATTGTCTCTAAAGAAAAAATAAATCTTGAAAAAAATCCCCACATAATGTATTTCTTTAGCCTTTCACATTGTATTTCTAATGATAGAAAGGTATTTAATATTTCAGGCAAGCATTATAGTTCAGGTTAATGAACACAGATAACGCAAATCTTCCTCTTTTCCTTCATTATCTTGCTATTGTGATATTGTTAGCATTATTCATTTTGAGGGAAGCGTAACTAGCCACTAGCTGCAGGATACTTGTTCCATACGTAATGCACCTCTTCTGAACAGTGCAGTCTGATGTGAGGAAGTCATTTTCATCCAGTTATTCGGCAATCCAGCTCTCCCTTTATTTTCTTTACAGAGGTCCTGGCTTTCTTCCAGACCTTGTTAGAGTTCTAAAAAATTACTCCTCATTTTTCCCCGTGATTTAACCCTTGCACAGAAATCAGTAAGGCTTAATCAAATACACCATCTTCTTCTTAGCTACAGACACTGGCTCGGATTCTCTATGGAGCCAGTACATGCTATTTCTCAACTGCCTGGAAGAATTTGCTGCTGAGGGGCATGTGCCACTTCCCCCTGCTCCAGGGCTTGGCTGCTGGTTCAGCACTGCACCTTTCCCGCAGGCTTTAACACCCCTGAGGGCTGGAGTTCCTTTGCTATGGTTTCCTTCTGGCCCTATTGCCCATCAGCTGCAAGCCTTCCCTGTGGGAACACTGTAGCCCTGTTTATTTGCATTTTCGTGTCCTTGAATACTGGTCAGCAGTGCTGTGTATCGCTCATTGATTCCAGCTTTCATCTTTCCGAGAGTAGGTATTATTTGTTATATTTCAGGTGTCAGCATGAGTGATTGTCATCCACAGACAGATGTGTTTTTGAAGTAGCAGGAAAAAAAAAAAAAGATTGACATGACTTTTGACATGATTTTTGTCAAGACTTTAGCATGCCATTTGCTGGAATACCTATTCTAATGAATACCTTTTACTCCTCGGAGATGTGCAATCTAATGTTATGCTATCTTTTCTCCTCTTTGATATCTAAATGTCAATCATCAGTGGGAAAATTATGTTAGTGAATAGGTAGCATGCAATTTATCCCATAGAAATTAAATATCTATCTGGGTTAGAGGAAAGAGTATTTTCCATACCCAAATGTAATTTCTGCATATAATTTTGCGCTTGCCAAAATCTAATTTGCACATATGGAACATTGTTTTTATAAGTCATCTTGGAGAGAGTGTTTAATACATGTGATGTTATTTTAAAAATAATTTGGTACATGTATTGCTAACAAAGGGAAATTATTGTAGCAGTAGTATTAAGGCTTGCTTCCCCAGGGATTGCTCTGACCATTGAGTTAAACTAGTAGCATTGTAGCCACAGGCCAGAAAAGCCTTGCTATTTCAGAACAGAGTTCCTTATGGATAAGTAGGAATTTTTTTCCTCAATTCACTTGGATTTGTGTCTTAATGCACACGTGAAATGCATCACCCTTCAGCTGATGGCAAAACTTCTGTGATACTTTGCAGTTCCTAAATGCTGAGGTATGGTAGAAGTACGGTAGAGGTAGGCACTCAAGTAGTCCTAATTTATCATGAATGATTTCATCATGAGTAATGCTATCATAAGAAATTCCAGAAAATTATAATGATTTTCATACTTCAAAGCATGATAACAATTCAAATATATGTATACGTATATCTTTGTGCATGTGCTTACAAATATCAAGAAACATGCTCTATTTTGTCTTTTATGCAGAGGAAATGATGAGACTTTTCAGAATAATTTTGTGCTTGTTTGGATAGCTCTCACGGTGACCAAATTTATCTTTGAAGTGAGAAGATAAAGCTTTTAAATTCATAGCTAGACACCTTATAGGGCTCGCTGATCCTTGCTTCATCTTTTTTTTTTTTTTTTTTTTTTTTAATTTCCTAGGATAAATGATATAATTTTTAGCCAAATAAAAAATGAAAGGAATATTGACAAACTGAAGAAGGAGAGAGTTTGTCTCTATGTATGTGGTGTTTTGTGCTTCAAAGGCAAAGAATTGGAGGTGGCAGAGTTATTTAGGTTGTACAAACTTTGCCAACAGATCCAGTCCAACATAGTCACTGGCTATTTTTATGACTGTTTACAAGGGTGGATAGAGATAGGAAAAGGGGGAATGGTTTTAAACTAAGACAGGAGAGGTTAAGTTAGATATTAGGAGGAAGATTTTCACACAGAGGGTGGTGACACAGGAACAGATTGCCCAAGGAGGTTGTGGATGCTCCATCCCTGCAGGCATTCAAGGCCAGGCGGGATGTGGCTCTGGGCAGCCTGGTCTGGTGACTGGTGACCCTGCACATAGCAGGGGGGTTGAAACTAGATGATCATTGTGGTTCCTTTCAACCCAGGCCACTCCATGAGTCTATAATTCTGTCTGAACCTTTGCAAAAGCACACATGAAGTATGTTTTCTCCAAACAATATCAGTGTTTTCTACCTAAAATAAAACAGTAGTCTGCTAGGGATTTAGTACATTCAGGCAAATGGTTAGCTTTCGTCCATTCATCATCTTGCGTGCTTGACATCTTTTCACCTTGTTTGACCAGGAGATCAATCATGTTATAATTAGACTATTTGACACTGCTATTACAATATAAGCAATGCCTAAGACTAAAGTTCCATATTAGTTCAAAAATTACAAGACAAACTACCTTTGAGATTCAGAAAATGCAGCTATTCTGGTTAAAAGGCAGTAATACTAGAAGAAATTTGGCTGTAGCTTCTAGAATTTTACTTATAGAGTCAAACTGGGGAGCTTCCTACAGGGCTTTGACCAAAAGAATTTTTGCATCGTCATCATCACAGCTTACAGTGATGAGAGAGAGGGAAAGGTTTGCATAAGGATGTAAATCTGTAGACAAAACCTTTTTGAACACATTGAACATACTGAACTACCTATTCTAAGAAGGAGACCAAATGAAAAGCACTATGAATAAAAATACATGCATTTGCCTACTTATACAATTATTAGAATATTTCCCTACTTACACAGTTACTAGAATTTCAGGGAAATGCTAGTGTTTTAACTTCTTTCTAATCTGTGCTGAATCAAGAAGTTGCAACTTAAAGAAGAAATTCCAAAAAGAAATTTTAAAATAGAGATCCTTAAATATGAAGGTTACTGTTGCTCAAGATTTCATTTCAGCAGTGTCAAAACAGTTCAGCCTGACACTGTCAGCACATTAGAATGGGATATTGAATTATAGGAAATAGTATTGCATTATTTGGAAATTAAATTTTATAGCAAGCGCAAATAGAAATGGAACAATATTGTATCATCATGACAAAATCTGGTAAGATAGCTCAATGTTCCATTTTTATTTGAAGCATTTGAATTTTTCTGTCAAACACTATAAAAATAAACATGTTCACTTAAAGCTTTCAATTACAATGAAACAGCATCTTCTGATGGGGGTGGTTCTTTGGAAAAATGGTACCAGCTCTATCACATAAATACTTTGAGATAGGCAGTCTTCTCTGAAAAGGACCATTAATTTTGAAGATGACAATTTCTGCAGTAAAGAAATAAGGTTTACAGGCACTGATGTTACTTCATCAAGAGGGACTCCAGATACCTTTCTTCTTTTAAAAGAGAGAGTGACCATTTGCTTTAATATGTTGGGTTTTGGGTGTTGTTTTTTCTTTTGTTTGTTTGGTTTGGTTATTTTTCGTTTGGTTTCTTTGCCAGCTGCACCTTCATTCTGGACTGAGAAAACTGTGTTGAGTGCATGCATGGGAGAGATCAAATGGGTGTCTGTGTGTCTCAGTGGCCATAGCATTGTTTCTGAGAGACTGTGTGTTTTTCCCCTATCGTGCTATTGTCTTAGTATTGTACGAGTGCTGGGGAGAATGCTTTGCACAACTAGTGATCACAGACAGAGCTGCCTGGCAAACCTGAGAAGCTAGTTCCTTTGTCCCTCTGTGGATAAAACTAATCTCTCACATAAAGATATTCTCTTTCATACTGCATGCTGATGATGTAATGTCTGTAACTTTTTATTGTATCTATAAAATGCTCAACATGTTTCTCATTCACCTCAGTTACGAGGCAATCCTCCTCCCTCCCCAGCTCCTCCATTCATAAAAACCTGTACCCTTGTAGATGGACAGATCTTTTCATTCATGCACATGTGGAAGAAGGAAATTATTTTGAAAGAAAAAACAAAAAAGCTAATATGCATAAAAGTGGTCTGCAGAGTATATTTTTGAAGAAGTGCTCAAATTCACGCACAACTTGGTTAATGGAATTTCTGCACCTATCTCCCCTGGAGGGCTTTCGAAATGTACTCTGTTTATGAGCAGCTAATTAAATGTGCTTTCTGGAATGCAAGTAATTAGTTGTTTTTAACAATTATTCAGGTGCTGTAAGTAAAAGGTAATGATGAATTTTAATTTTAAATGTTGATCCTTTTCCCACACTGAAATACATATGCTAAAAAGCAGCTGACACCATCTTTCCAATTTGGTAATCAAATAATCCAGAAATGAAAATGAATTTATATCTTTTGGATGTATCAGCTCTAAGGATCTGTTCCGTAATGCTGTGGATTTTGTGTGCCTGAGTTTTTGATCAGAACTTTTATTGGCATTATTGTAGACACTCATTTAAAAAAAAAAACAACATATTTATATGTATACATGTGCACACACACACATACTATAAGCTTGAATTTAATCAAGAAAAATGTTTTTTGCTTTATGAGGTCGGATTAGATGTTTGTAGTGGTCCCATCTGGCTCTGCAATCCATGAGGTTAATTTATTGATACAACTGAAAAATGACATCTAACTGTGCAAAATTAAATTTGATATATGAAGACTGATAGCTGCTAAATAGAAAAAGTAAATGAAATTTCATTAATAGTGACAAGAAGTTATTTGTTCTTGTAAATTTTATTTTCCTAATCACTAGAAAAAGTGTATTCACTTGGAGATGCTTCAACACATTTTTTTCCTCTTATTTACTTCATTTTCATTTTTAGTTTTTGTTAAAGCAACTCATCTTTTTTCATCTTTATAAGGACAACATGTGGCCCAAGGATTGTTAAGAATTTTGACCAAGATAAAATTTATTTTGCCTAATTTATGTTGTCATCTTTGTGTGTCTAAAAAATGATGAATAGCATCTCTGCTGTGTAAATTAACACTTTTGCAAACCAAACATTTGTGTTTCTGTAGGGGTTGCTGCACCATATTATTCTGGTCATGGAAGGCAAAGGTGAACTCAGCTACCTTCTAGCATAAATGGCACCAATGGTTGTTTTGCTTCACCTTCTCGGTGCAAACTATTTTTTGTGACGATTCCATCCCATTACTCTAATTAGTGCTTTCTGACTCATAATTGCTCTCTATTTAAAATAATGTTACTTATGCTGATCGGTGATTGAATGTCTTTATTTCTGAAAGAGCAGTATACTGTTTTCACATTCAGTTTTGGATACAGTATATCAAAGTAGTCCAGCCTGAAGGAGGCAACACAAATTGCTTTTGTATATGACTAATACCTTCTGTAGCATGGAGTAACAATCCTCATAGACTGCAAATAATTAAAAAATATATGCTTAATGCAATCTAAAATTGCATCTTGGAAAGTGATAACACCCAAGATTTGCACAGCCTTGGGAAATGGAAGGTCTGCCTTCAGTAGAGCAGTCACCTTCCTAGCTCTTCATAGCTGTTCTTCATCCACATTTGCTGACTTTCGATGTTGATTCTTATTGCCATTCTAGTGTTATGTAGTGGTGAAGGTCAGTGAGGAACAAAATTTGCAGTTCAGTATTATCAGCAACTTCTGCTAGTTATTCACTGTGTGTCTTTCCAAGTGTGAGAAAGGAGACAAAAGTATGGCCATTTAGAGATGACAATTTTTGGTGAAGTAAGAGCAATCCTGGAGAGCTCTTTCAGCTCTAGTGAAAGGCAACAATTGGAGCCACTGCAGTTTTTGGCCATTAACTGCTATGTAGTATAGCATTTTGGATCTCAGCTCATCAAAGGATTGTAAGGAGTCCTGGAATCATACTTGGCTTCTACCTCTCTCTGAGAAATTAAAGATGCAATTTAACCTTTCATAACATCAGAGTTCCTGAGCAAAGTGCTCATTCAAGGAAAAATAGAGATAGGATTTTGCTTTTCAGAATGAAATGTAGTTTTCTACAATAACAGCATACTGTTGAATTGATATACAAGTTTTTAATGTTTTCTGATATGAAGTAAGGTTTCTTGATGGTGTTTAAATTTGAACTTATATCTTGACCTATAGTTGAAAGACACTTATTATTTCTAATTGTTTTCTTCTTACTGTTGATAGTGCACTTAAAAGAGGGAAATGGTTTTTCGCGTGCACAAATCCATTTATTTTATCAGAGAAGGCAGTAATGTTGATCAGGCATGTTTTACCTTCAATGAATTCATCCTGACTGTTTTCAGTCACCTCCTGTTCTAAAAATGTTTTCCAAAAGGGCTGTTAACTTTACCGTGTCATACCTGTTAAACTGGGAAACTAATTTCTCTTTAGTTAATAGCTAATAATATACATATTTGGAGTACTTATAACTTCAAAAGATAGCATAAACATTTTAATATAGAACTTGCATGTGAGAAATAATGTCATAAACTGTACCACATCTCACCACCACACTGCTGAGTCTGAATTTCTCTCCATCTGTACTGATCTCATTCTAATAGATCATTAGGGTATTTTTAATTAATCTGACTGCTTACAATTAAAAAAAAAAAAAGCACAACTCCAGTTTTTATTTCCAGATTTGTTTTTTTTTTTTTTTTCCTTTCTCTTGCATTGATGGATGACACTATAACATTTGTTGCTTCTGTTTCTCTGACACAATTCACAGTGTGATGGAGTCCTCCAATGATCAAGTACTTTATAGAGCCAGTTGCAAACAGGCAGAAGCTCCTGTTGATTATTTGGTTAACCAAAGCCAAGATCTATGGGGAGAAAAGCAGCACTGGGAAGGTTTCCCAAGTTGCTGCAGACAAGACATCATGTTTAATCTGTGAGGTCAGCTAAGCCTTGATGCTTCACACATTTTCAAATTGATCCTAAGCACCTGTAAGTAGATCTGTAAACCTATTCCTTTGAAGTATATTGCCATGAGAAAGAGCTATATTACTGTGACTTTGGGAGCGCCTTTCCTCCCACTGCAGTGCAAAGGATATCCGCATGAATACTTAAGTGGGAGGTTGAAATTGGAATTGTATGGTTCACAGCATTTCACGTTAGAGGGACTAAAAGTGTCCTTCTCTCTATACAGTTTTTTTAATTTTCTTCTGCTGAGCATCACTTGGCCTTTAGTTAACAGAAAGCTTTTTAGGCTGCTGGAAATAAAATCTCAAATTAGGTTCAAATAGCTGCCTTTTTATCCTGGCAGAGGCAGCTGGCTTCCTCTCACCTGGAACCTCTTTTAACTTGACACCAAGGGAAAAAAGCCCTTCCCCCAAAGCTCATATAATAACTTTTTTCACATCTATCTGCTTTTGTCTTCTATGAGGGATGTCATCCCTAGGATGTGAGGTTGGAGGTTAAAACATGAAAATGTACAAAATTTGAGTACAAAAATTGCTGCTCCTCAGCACTTTCAATGCAAGCCACTAAAAAGGGGGTAGATGGCAGCCAGATGTTGGTGATGGGAGCATCCTGTGAGTAACCACATACCAGCAAGGTGAAGCCAGCACTGCTACCTGTGGTTCCAGGGAGCAATGGCAGCACATCTAGGCTGCTGGCTTTATTCCCTGTGCAGGAAATGCTGAAGAAGCTTTCTGATGTCCTCTCCATTTTCCACAAACATCTTTGTGTTTTCAAAGTGAATTTAACCTCTGTTTCCTCTGGGGGAGCCAAAAAAAGCCTACAACCCAGTATCTTTCATTTAAGGCAGCTTCAGAGAATTTGTTCTGAATTTTTCAAACTATTTTTGTTTCAGTGCTCCTGTTTTTGTTACATATTAGATTTCTCACTGAAGTCCCAGATGTTTCCTCTTGTCCTCTCTCTATGGTTTTGCAATAAAGAAGTTGATGATGAAGTACGATCCTATCAGACACATAGCAATCAGCACACAAGCATGGAAGTGCTGGTTTTCCAGTGCACTTTACTGGCAAAGCCATTTCTTTCACTTTAATCAGTATTTTTATTGGCTTTTTCTGCACTGAAGCTTATTGGACTCCACAGTTCTAACAAATGCAGGTTGTTACAAGGGCACACAGAAATGTATTGTTTTACGTGTCCCAAAGGAAGAAAGACAGAAGGGATTGCTCAGTTGATTGCAGAGATAGGGAAGTGGTGCATGACTATTCAGAGTGGATGTTATGATTTGTCTGGTTAACTCTGATGCTAGCTGAGCCACTAGAGCTGTTCCTATAATGGACTTACAATGTATTTCTGTCTTAAGACTTGGCTCGGTTTGAACTCTGCGCTGATTGAATTACTTGATGAGGACCAGCAAATACAATGATTCCTCTCAGGAATTTGTGGTTGATGGCAGCCCAATCTCTACTGTGTGTGTTCTAGAATGCAAATCATTCTCACAGGGCTACATAGTCAGTGTTTCCCCTGACATGTTATTTGAATAAGCACATTATAGAGTCATACAATCTTTTGAGTTGGAGGGAACCTTTAAAGATCATCTGGTCCAGTCCCCTCCCATGAAGAGGGACATGTACATCTCCATCAGGTGCTCAGAGCCCCTTCAAGCTTCATCTTAAGTGTCTCCAGGGATGGGGCATCCACCACTTCTCTAGGCAACCTGTTCCAGTGCTCCATCACCCTTACTGTGTTAAACTTCTTCCTTATGTCCAGTCTAAATCCCCCTTCTTTTAGTTTGAAACCATTTCCCTTTGTCCTATTACAGCAGACCCTTCTAAAGAGTCTGTCTGCTCCCTTCTTACAGCCCCCATTTAGATACTGAAAGGCCACTCTCAGATCTCCCTGGAGACTTCCCCAGGCTGAACAAGCCCCAGTTCTCACAGCCTGTCATTGTACGAGAGGTGTTCCATGCCTTGAATAATTTTTGTGGCCCTCCTCTAGACACTCCAACATGTCCATGTCTCTCCTGTACTGAGGATTCCTGTACTGCAGAAGAAATCAAATGCTAAATCATAGAATCTAGAACAGTTTGGCTTGGAAGGGACCTTTAAGATCACCTAGTTCCAACCCCCCTGCTATAGGCAGGGACACCTCCCTCTAGACGAGGTTGCTCACAGCCCCATCCAGCCTGGCCATGAAAGCCTCCAGGAAGGGAGCATCCACAACCTCAATGGGCATCCCGTTCCAGTGTCTCACTTCCCTCTACCTGCTGTTCTGCTTCCTTTGACACAACTTAGGAAAGGATGTGGTTGGTGTTCTGGGCTACAAGGACACATTGCTGGTTTATGTTCATATTACCATCCACCACTACATCCCAAGTCCTGTTGTGCATCCCCCAGCTTGTACAGATAGCGAGCCTATCTCTCAAGTGGGGAGGAATAATCTGCCCTCCCTGTTCACCTGGCCTGCATGGACTTCTGCAAGTTATGTAATGACTCTGGTTTTCCTTGGCCATCACTCATCTTCTCTATAAATTCTTACCGTTCTGTTCATTAAAAATGTGAGAGGAGAAAGGATTTCTATCATGAAAATACTTCAGACCTGCTATTATAACTGGGAAAAAAAAAAAAACACAAGTAAACTGCATAATCTTTTGAATAAAAGATGCAGCCTTTTTTTTTTTACAAATCTTGATTCATAGGATGAGTCAACATAAATCACTTAGCAATGGGTACGTTTGAGACAGATGAAAATGGATGGTGTTTGCAATTCCTCTTTTAAAATAATAAAAAATAATGATGTGTATATTTGGTTGTACTCTGCACTATCCTTCTACATCATTTTTTCTTTCACAGTGTGGAGACTATACATCTGCTGTAATCTAAACATTGAAAGTTAGACCTGTAAATCTTAGTTAGTGACTTTAAATTCTCCTGTAGTTAGTACAGAGAGGTAGGTACCTCTACATTATTTCAAGATACTCATCCAGGATACGACAGAGCTTTTCCTTCTGCTTTTTTTATGTAGATGGTAAAGTGTGGACTTGAACATCTCACCCTTGAACAGTGAGCTATCAGAACTCTGTGGTGCAGATTTTCTACTTAAAGATCTTAAATTTGTCTTTGTATCATTGTATAGCCAATAAAAAAAATACATAAAGGAATATTATGTAATCAAATAATATGAAGATGTTATAATAATGAAATAAGCAAGAGAGTTAGGCACAGCAAGACAAAGAGAATAAACAGGAGGCTTACCCATGTTGTGGGCTCACTCAGGAAACTCCAGTAGAGTGGATCTTCCAAGGAGAAAGAGAGAGAGACCCTTCCCCACTGGCAGTCAGCTCTTAAATGGGTCTAGGAGAGGTGGAGCCAGGCTTCACCCCTTCCTGCAGCACAGGTGAATTGCTTTCACCTGTGCTCCCAGGGCTGACTCATTGCTCGCCTCAGGTGATCAATCAGAGGTTCAGGCCCTGACTCAGCAGTTCCCATACAATCACACAGAATGGAAAAGTCAGTAGATAACACTGAAGTTTAAAATGTGAACCAATTAATTATGAGGGCCAGTCTTTAAATATGGTCTCTTTAGCTTAATGTCTTGCTCGTTCACATGAAAGTTACATTCTGCACATCAGTGTCCTTACCTTCCTCACTCCAGGATTTCTCCTTCTGCGCCTTCACAGTTTGCTCAGTGGTAGCATAGTGCCAACACGCTCATAACTCATGCAAAGCCTTGGATCAAAGGTAATCCAGGGAAAGCAGAGACAGAGGCTCTGATGTTTCAGTTTTGTTTGCATTTTGTTTTGAACTTGAAAAGCACAAGATGTTGTTACTAATAAGAGCATGTGCATAGAAATACTAAAAAGTAAAAGCATACAACCTTCACTTGAGATGTACAGCTTGATCTTTGGGACAGCATTTAGAAATCCATAGGATTTATATTATGATGCTAAAATATTCTTTGTAGCAACTAATTAATTCCTACAAGTGGTACATATTAAATACTCTTCCAAGCAGCATTGCACTTTGAGTTAAGCAATAGCAGTACAATTATAAAAGCATTCAAGAGGTGTTAGATGCCCTGTGTTAAGCAGGTATCATCCATATAATTGAAAAAATTGAAAAATAATTGAAAAAAATAGAGTTAGTAAGCAGACTAGAGGGATTTCTAAAATCATGAATGAATACCAAAATAATCAATATGAAATAAGGCCAAATCATGTGATGAGTCACTTTATTCCGACAAAGATCTCAGCAACCATTGTGACTGTGAAAGTAGTCAATGACAGTTTAAATCATAGAATTTTATAAACTCCAACTCTCATTAAGGGAGAAAATGTTGATTTTCGAAAATGAAAAAGGAAGCGAAGAATACTGGGGTTAAACATAACATCACAACAGGACAACTTGTCATTCAAGTCCATCTCAAATGCTTTGTATCTCTGCCCCAAAAGTATTAAACAGGATGCTTATATTTTAGATGGCTGAGGTTATGTCCTAGAAACCCACTTTCAGTGCCTCTTCCACTTCTCAGGCTAGATATAGTAATTATAATTTAATATTGTTTTATAATTCTTGTTTTTATTTGTAATTATGCAGAACTACTGATATGTCATCTGTATGCTCTTTACCTCATTGTGACTTCAAAAATATTTACTGCTTGTTCTCTATAATACAAATCACATTGGTAGAGGATGAACAGACATAATTCTTATTTTTATTCCATTTCTACAATAATTTTCTCCATTTGTTGGACAGTTTTCTTGGTAAACTTGAAAAAGGCATTCTTGAAAGCCACGAAAAATAGTGCTGAGACCAGAGTCATGTTCTAGAAAATATTTGACCTACAGGTATTTTAAAAATAGCTCTACTGATTTTTCTGGGATAAATAATTAACACGCCCATGAAATTTATTCATAAAGCTTGTTGCACTACTTTGTCTTCACATAAAGCCAAGATTGGAAAATATGTTTTTCCTGTCAAGAACTTTGTCCCAGTTATCTACTTCAAAGATAATTGTATTTTGAGGGGACTAAAGAAGTTACAATATGGGATTTTGACTTCTTTCTCCAAATTTTGGTTAGCTTCTTCTTTTGTTCCTGGTCTGTGTGCTGATTTCCTGTGATACATCACTGAGTAATAGCCCACAATTGCAAATCGCTGAACAGAGACTTTGCACAGCATTCAGTGAGCCAGCTCATGTACAAAAAGGAGGTCGGTTATGTTACAGTGTTTTGAACTGATTTGTCTTCTCTGCAGGGCTAATTAACCCAGGCAAAGTGTCAGGTTAAATGGTTCTGCTTTCCAGTGTAGCTTGTGAAAAGATAACCTCATATCTCTGCTTGGTGCCAAATTTGCAATGAGAAGTGATCTGGGTACCTGCTACCAGCAAAGTCCTGCTGAGGACTTGCAGCAGCCCAGAGCGTCCAGCTTGCAGAACTGTGCTAAGACACTGGGCCACAGCACAATTACATCTGACTGAAAGCCTGGGATCTGTGTGCTGCATAATGTTACATGCTCTGTTTAGATAGATGCTTTAAAACATCGGATGATTTTCATCCCAGTTTTATATGAAGTGTCCTGTGAAGTATTCGTATGTGTATGCAGATGTTTGTTTTTTTTTCCATAGAAATTAGGCTTCTAAAGTGTGGGCATTAGAATGCAACAGTGATGAGTCTTCTTGTTTCTGTATGTGAATGCTTTAGCTGATTAAAATGGTACAAATGTGATATCTTTGTGGTTAGCAAAGGATATGAAGTGTTTGAAGTACTGATGTAACAAAACGTCTATATAAGGGCAAGACACAACACTTTGCTATTGCAGATGCGCAGATTTCTGTTGTTAGTGGCAGTTACATAGCTGCCTTAAGAAGAGAATAGTTCTTTGGAAATACATTTCCAGCAATGTAGTATTGCATATTTTGCAACAAATTATACTTCTGCACTTCAGATGTTCTTCCATTCAGGAAAAACGACAGCAACAACAACAAACAAACAAAGCATTCAAATTGAAGAAGACAATTTAATTCTGATCCTTACTCTCTGAAAGAAGGAAGGACTCAAACCCTCTATAATATATACAGCATTCATTTTCCAGTTCTTCTCTTTGGCATCTCTAGGAAAGAAAACAATAAAATGGTTCCCAGTGCTAAGCAAAATCATAAGAAACACATAATGGATGATAAAAAGAATATTATCTTTTGCGTCTCTAAACATAGACTGCTTGACATACATGTATAGAAACAATTTTTTAAA
Organism: Phasianus colchicus; assembly: GCF_987193195.1. Lineage (NCBI taxonomy): Eukaryota > Metazoa > Chordata > Aves > Galliformes > Phasianidae > Phasianus > Phasianus colchicus. Next base: position 44,468,851 of record NC_143441.1, read on the forward strand.
AAGGGAATGCTTGCTGTTGACAGCATAAATGTACTTCCATGTGAAGCATATGAATGGTATGTGTAACAGCCCCTTTACCTATCCTTCAAAGTTTCAGCCATTTCAATTTTAAATGACCCAAACCATTCTGCTCTCACCACTTCCAGCTGGAGGCTGTTTCACAATTTCATAGCTCTCACCTTTAGAAATTATTTTTTCCTGAACTTATATTAATGCATCTTATCTGAATTCTACTCCAGTAGTGTGCAGAAATCTCTATGGTCTTTCTGCAAGAATTCCTCTTCATAGTTATTTATATCTTTGACACTAATAGCAGGGATTCTCCTTTCCCAAACCTACTTTGTTACCTTTATTTGCTACTTGAGATAGGGCCTTTTGCTTCATCCCCCTGTGGCTCATTCATTCATGCAGAGATTGTGCAGCAAGGAAGACTGTGGAGTAGATGCAAGGTCTGAAGGGCACCAGTGTTAACTAAGCAAAGAAGACCATCATGGAAAAAAATCCTGTTTGGTTTACAGGAAGAGCTCCATATAGTTTCCTCTAATTTGCATCCGGGAGCTATAAAGATTTCCAACTGTTTATTTTATAGAGCTGTTTTTTGTTTTTTTTTTTTCCCTTTGGGAAAAAAATGATTTTTCTTGTCTCAAGTTTTTTGGCTGTCTTCTGTGATCAGCTCCTTATGCATCAGTTTTTGAAGTGCTTAATCCTTACTGCCTGCAAAACATGCTATGGGATCCACAAGAATATCAGGAGTCACTTATAGTAACTTTAATGATGCATTCATTCCTCAGTAATGCTTTAATGACATCTTGGTAAACTTCAATTAAAAAACACCAAAGGAGTAATAATTTTCCAGTTAGTTGATGTCCTTTGAAGAAGAAGTTGGTAGCTGTAATAAATAAATAAGCAGATAGAAAAAGTTTTTTGAAATGAGAATCAGCCATCTGATACTGCCCCTGCATGTACTGGTAACAAGGTCTGTCTACAAAAAAGGAGTTACCAAGTCTAAAGCCTTTCAGATTAAGGAAAGACTTAAAGACTTGAGATCAAAAACCCTGAAGCTTTGGTTCCTGAAGGCCTAAAGTTTTTTAGATGTGTTGAATACTTGTTTGAAGGCTTTGAAATGCTGTGAGATGAGATAATGTTGTAAGACCACAGAGCTCTCAGGCCTCAGACGTTGCGTTTGCATTTGGGGGTCACTTGCCTGAATTTAAATTCAGTCTATGCTACACTTAAAAAATAGGTAAGATCCTCCCAAGAAATGTCTTCAAATTTGGACTGATAGAACCTATGATGACTAAATGCTGTGAGATGTAAATTCATTAAACCTCTTCAGAAAGGCACAGTAGAAACATCCTGTGAAGTAGTGAAGCTTAGGGTACGATTCTGGGTTCACCCAGCCTCACCAGGACAATGAGGATTTTCCAAAATATAAACATCAGTCATGACAGCTTTGCTTTTCACTGATTTGATTCTGTCCTGCCTCACATCTGATTTATAGCTGTGAAGCTGGTTTGATTTAGAAGCAAATACTTTGCAGAAAATGTGAATGACAGCATATGGTGCCAACGTATGGACTATTGCAATTTATGAGCTAGAACACTGAACTGAAGAAGGATTGCAGTCAGAGTTTAGAGATATGGTCACAAGAAGGACATTAAGGCACAAGAAGACTATCGTGGGCCAATACCCTTCTGCAAAGTAGGTGAGTTGTACAGCAAACCTGCTGCTACGCCCGCATGGTTCTTCCTAGGCACAGCATTCTTGGAATGAAATACAAACACATTTACTTTGAAAGTAAAAGTCAAAATCTTGATAGAATGAGTTAAATTAATGTTCAGTCCTTTTATCAAGGTGTATGATTATAATAAATACATGCTAACTATTGACCATGAAATCAGGTTTCCCAGAATTCTACATGCAGGCACAGTTTTTAAGTATGAATTTCCACAACAGTAGGATTGACTGAACCAAGTATCTCAAAGAATTTTAACACAGAAAAGTCCCTGTGACAAGATGGGATGCATATGAGAGTGCTGAGAAAGATAGTTGAAATCACAGAAAGGCCACTCTGTCATCTTCAAAAGTAGGGAAGATCAGGGAGCGAGGCTGGAAAAAAGCAAATGTTGCACTCATCTTTAAAAAGGACAAGAGTGATCCAGGCAGCAATGGGCTGTTCATCCTCATTTTGACCCAAATAATATTATCAACTGTGTTCTCTTTGTACATGAAGGACAAGATGATTACTAGGACTAACTAGCATGAATTAATCATGGACTAGTCATGCCAGACCAACCTTACTGCCTTCTACAATGAAATGACAATCTGTGATGTAGAACAGTGTTTTATACCTGCTTTGACTTAAACAAAGCTTTTGCCATGGTCTCCTTTAGCATCTGTCAATTCAAGTTCAGGCATTCAGTACGTGGGTAAAATGTACCTGAATTGTTGGAATCCAAGGTAACTAATTAATGGTTTAAAATCTCCCTGCTGGCCTGTTATGATTGGAGTAATATTGCCACTGGCAGTATTTACTCAAAGCAGAAAATGTAACAGCCAGGAGATAGTCCTGGAAGTCATGACCAAGATGTATCTCAGTGTCAGTTCATTGCTTGGCTCTTTTCATACAGAAAACTTCTAGCCTGTCCTGAGGATTTCATAGGGGGCAGATGGGGATGAGGGTGATGAAGAAGGCACATATCAGGAAAAGAAGGAAGTATGTGGTGGAGTGGGGACTCCAGGTTGTGTTGCAATGCAGACAGGAACCTCAGAGGCTCTGAAGCATAGGAAAGCCCTTGGACCACTGTAGATTCAGGTGGAATCTTTCAAATATCTATGAATTTTCTCTCAGAAACCTAAATTTTTTTCTCCTACCATTCAACTCTATCACAATGACCCGTGGTGCACAGGATTTTCTTATACCCTTATTATCTTTCCTTGCACAACAGACCACAATTTGGATTTTGTTATAACAGCTCTTGCTTCAGTTGATGAGTGGTCCACAGCATTCATTCAAAAAAGATCACTACTTAAGGAAATATGTTTCTGAGTCCAGTGTTGCTATCCAAGGAGTCATGGATATAAGTCACATTCTCTGTCCTTATCATGTCTTCCACTAATGTCAAAAAATAAAATACAGTTACGTTTTGATCGTAGTGAAGTCCACTGCAATATTTCTACTCTACATATTTTTACATCAGTGGGTTCAAAGGATTTAAGCTACCAGGACTGCTGCTAGCAGTTTTGAGATGACACCTTGGACCAGTGTCTCACCTTGGCATTTGTTCACACTGCTGTGGTGACATGGCAGAGCTGCCAAACCCCCAGGATAAATCTAGGTTGGCTGTGTTTGCATTACACTCCAGTTTTCTCACTGCTTCTGAAAAGAATATAAATATTGCATATGTAATAGAGCTTTGCTTTAGCAAAAGAATATTAGTAGCCATCTGTAACGATAAATAGAATTAAGAAAATAGGCATAAAGAAAAGAAGAATGAATAGGAAGCTCTTTCCTTTGCTACAGGAGACTTACTTCTGTCTTGTGCTTAGGCAGGGGAAGCTGAGAACCCATAATTGTGCTTGCTGACAGCCTGTCACAAGAAAAAAGCGTTTGATTGTGATCATCCTTGACAAAGATATAGGGCACAAGTACACATGGATGCGTAATTTATGGATTTTATCTTGTTTTATAAACTGTCTGTAGGGTTAAATTGCTGAATAGGAAATGCAAAGCGAGCAGGAAAGAAGGTATTTGAAAACCAGAACTCAGGGAAGACTAGTAATGATGATAGACTGGGGAGATCAGAGAGCTGAAAGACTACTTCAGATAAATAAACAAGTAAGCTCCTGACCTCTCTGAAATTCAGTGTGCTGCTTGTCAATCTAAGAAATAATGTTGCTGTATCAGTTCATTTTTAAATGGACCTGAAGTACCAAGTACAATGAATTGTTAGATGTATTCATAATAAAGAACCTTTCACTTGATCTATGATTTTATTATTTGCATTGATTGCTGCTGTTTCATTCAAAGGTACCTTCTTCTTTTCCCAGAAGAATTTTATTTACCTTTCATCAGAAAAAGTCAGTTAGCTAAGGGTAAATATGAGGTATTTAGTCCAGATGATTTATTTAGCTCTAAAATTTTTCTTTACTTTTCATATATTTCTTTCATATTGAACCCCCTCCCAACGGTAATGTTCTGTTACAAACTGTGTTGAATATATTAAATAATCAGTATTTAGGTATTTTTCAGTGCTGAACCACGGGATTTAATGTAGTGTCACTAAGTCTGGCTTCAGGACAGTGTTGAGTTTCCAGTGCTGGTGATGGCTACTGCATGATTTGGGGCAAATCACTTCTGTCTTCCTTCTTCTCCCTTTTAAATGTCCATAGTGTAGAAGCCCACTGTGCCATGTATCTTGTACAGAAGACAAAGACTTTTACTAACATGGGTGATATAAAGGGCATGTGTTTATGTTATGCAATTCGCAAGACAGAAGCAGCTCTGTTTACTTTTATGTCCAACTGTAATTGATGCACAGCAGTTAAATTTCAAATGTATGGAACTGAACCCCTATGAAAATGCGACCCTGTAAAATCAAAAGGGTGAGTTCCTCATTTGACAGTACCCCTATGGAGCATGGCAATGAATTCAGTGAGGAGCAAAACAACCGTTATGGTCTCACACCAAGATTTGTTCCCAAATCAAATTCTGAGTTAGGACCAAAAAAAAAAAAAAAAAAAGTTAATCCAATTAGATCTAAAAAAGCAAATCTGTTTGGAGAAGATTTATCAACATGTAAAATAATCTGGTATAATTAAATGGTACTCCTATAACCACAAATTATTCAGTTGCCTTTGCTCTCGCCAGGCTGGTATCCAACACTGCCTGGTTAGGACGTGCTCAAATAAAATAGCAAAACAAAAAATGCACACTCAGTAGGGAAAATATCCTTTATCCAGGGTTGAATTCCTAATAAAGTGAGATTAATTGGGTTGTACAGAGAGGCTCACAGGATGGAGTCAGCTGCAGGACTCAGGTAGATATGCTCAGATAGCTTTAGCTGCAAGACATAAAGTGTTGTGTGTGGCTGCTACTCATTTATTCTACCAACAGCTATCATTTCCATAGCCGATCAACAGGCTGGGGCGTATGTCCTGCTGTCCCCTGTCACTGCCAGGCCTAGGGAGGGCAGAGCATGCCAAGATGTGGATGTTCACCTTGGCAGCTTGGGTACTAATATATATTCTGCTCTACAGTAATAATTTCCATGAAAAGTATCCTAGATGCAACTATTGCTAGTAACTCCTTAGGTTCCCTCAGGTATACACTCCAGATTTTGCCATGGAGCTTACCTATGTATGTATCAGATGCAAATTATATGAACAGTGGCAAGAATTATGTTCATAAGAAAAAGGTATTTTAAAATACGTTTGAAGCAAAGGTAGCAACTGAAGCAAAAAATAGTTTTCTACCTGTTTTATTCTCTTTTCTCATAAAACCACTTTCTCTTGTTCTCCAAAATACCTGTTGAACGTATGAGCAATGTTCCCTCTTGTGCTGATGCATTTTCAGTTCATACAAAGGGAATTATTATTTTGACATAGAAAAAGAAACTTTTGTGGTAAATAAATTATTAATTTGGAAAACTACAAGTCTACTCTGGATTAAGAAGGCTTAGTGATGTAACAAACATTAGCTTCTGTCAGCAGATCAGAAGTCCTCGTTGTTTAGATCTGTTTTGGAGAGTGTTTATGGCTAAAAATGAGGAAGGTGTTCATGGAGGATGTTTTGAAACTATTGCCAGATGTTGTCTAACCCAGCTTCATTTCCCCAGGCTTCGTGGTTTCTATGTTTTAAGTTGTTGGCTCTTGGTTTTGTTTTAATGAGATTTAAAGTTTGGAGAAAGAAATCCAAATACCACATACCACATAGAAAACAGAATTGTAGAATCATAAAGGTTGGAAAAGACCACAAAGATCACCTAATCCAACCATCATCCCATCCCCACCATGCCCACTAAGCCATGTCCCTCACTGCCACATCTACCTGGCTCTTGAACTACTCCATGGATGATATTCATGGTTATCCTTTTGGCCATCTTATCAAATGCTATTATCTAGCACCTAGATTTAAAATGGAATCAGCATCTTCAATATGACAAGGAAGTCTTGGTTTTATTACAAATGAAATAATGAACATGATTCTTTTGAAAGTAAATATTAATTAATAATTAAAATAAATGGAATGAAATGAAAAGCTACAAGAAGTGTGAAAAAAGACCCAGTGAAAGTGAAACTTAAATCCAATAATCAATTTAATTGCTTTGTAGCTTTTCTAATGCTGAAAATGTAGTATAGAATATTACCAGTAGCAAAGAAATAGATTAAATATTCTAACTGTAACGATGCTAAAAAAGATCATTAGCCTACTCTACAGAAGATGTTTCAAAGTCATTTCTTTCTCATAGCCTATTGAGGATCATAAATGCATGTAGAATTTGTATTTTTTTAATGTCCACAGTGCAGAAGCCCACTGTGCCATGTATCTGTTTCTGAATTACTATCTTGTTTGCTGATAACAAGCATAATGATATGTATAACTTGTGTTCTTCTCGGAGATTACATTTTAGTTAAAGCAGGATTTAAACTCATATGGGTCAGTTCAAACTTTCATTGTATTTGCTAAATATTCAAGGTAAAGGGAGCTTTCAAAATCTGAAATCAGTACATGCATTTGGTGGCATCAGATGGTTGGTCCTCCTTTGATGCTGCTCTGCTCTTCTATCCCAAGTACTTCATGTTCCACACCAAAGGCAGCACTTCACTTTGAACAGCTGGAGTTCAAACTGTGTGTAAAAAACATACTTAGATACTCTGAATGCCTTTCCCTTCAGATGTATTAGGCTGTATAAAAATGCTACTTTCCTTTAACTCTACAGGTGCTGAAGTAATAATTTTAAAATGTGATGCAATCAATAATAAAATTGCACAGGTGATAATAGAGTAGTTTTAAAGAATGATGCAGATGCAGTATTATCATCGATATGATAAAGGAATTTCAATTCCTTCTAATGAATTTTCAACAGTGCTTGCAGTTTGATTTAGAAAAGTTTATGTTATTAAAGTATTCTAACTATAACTTACAAATACACTTTCCATGACAGTCCTATATTTAAAGCTTAATTTTCTACTGTTATTATTTAATATCTTAGAATTTAATTTAAAGATTGTAATCGAATGCAAACTTATAATCCACTATTAATGTCCATTATTTAATATTATTTATAATATCAAATGTCTTGTTGATATTTTTAAAGAAGAAAATAGATGGGTTGATCATTATACAGTGTGAAATTAGGAAAATGAGAGATGCATCTTCTTGTTGTTATCTCTGTTTCTGTTCCTTCCTTTATTGCATTTTCTTTCACAAGATATTGAAGATCTAATGAATATTCAAATATATGCAAATCCCACTCCAGCACCATACATAGTTTCACACAGAACACATTCACTTTACTTATGATACATATATTTTCATTTTACAAGAAATTGGTGTTCTTATCCATTATAGATGAGGTTTTGTGGGAACTAAATTCCCAACTTGACCCAAGGAATTGTCCAGATACAAAATTACAGAAGACCAAATTAAGCTGACTATCAAAAAGCAGAGATGAAGCAAACCGTTAATTATCTTGCACTCATATTCTCACCCACCCTAAAAGTGAAAAACAACCTTCCTCTCTCTTTCATAGCAAGATAGCAGAAAGTTCAAATTTTCACTCAGCCTTTGGTGAAACTAATTGCTCAATATTGCTCATTTTTTTTAATACGTGGCACAGTGTTACCTGAAGGAGCATCAACTCCTCCTGCTGTGTGACAATGTAATACAGAGATCTGTGCTCTTCTGTTCGTGCCTCCATTTGAATGAATTCTCAGAACACACAAATCCTTGCAGGACAACCCTGTTGGCACTTGTTCCTTCTCATCCTGTGTCAGCTTTGTTTGTTCAGGAAATATTTTGAGGGGGAGGAAGCTTTTTGTGGGCATTATCAGAAATTAATGAAAATTGATCCCTATGATACACATAATGCTGCTTTTTCCAAATTGAAATATAATAACTGTAGCATTCCATTATTTTGAAAACAGACTGCTGTGTGCTGAATGTAACAATTCATAAAAGTATTTAATGCAACATAATTACAGCACACAAAAAAGGGCAATTTAGTGGTTTAGAACAAAAAATAAGATGCTGTAATCTGCTCCTCATAAAAACTATCCTCGGTGTTTTAAAATTAATGAAATATTTCACAGTTACCATTTAACTCTTGTCTTTCTTTGCTAGGTTAAGTCAGTCATCACTGTCTGTCACTTTACTTTGGGAGATCACCTTACTTCTGTATCTCACAAATCATTTCCTCAAATCTTTGGCAGTTACTTTGCTTCAAGTCCTGAACTGCTTTTGGCAAATTGTGGCTGCACGTGGAATGGTAGTGAAACTTTATCAGCTTGTGAACGTTTATCTGAGTGTGAATGAAGTGTTTCTGGAAGTGCTTCTTTCTCTCTACCAGCCATAGAGAAAGTAGATAAGAATTGCTTACTAAATGCCTAATTTCTAGATATTTAATAGTGCATTATGAATCCATCTTTGGAATTCAGAATGCAAAATATAGCCAAGCCTAATTGAAAGTCCTGAGAAATTTTTCCACAACCTTCAGCTGTCTTTGTTTCCCTGGGTCTATCTCTGCTCCCTTTCTACCTTTGTGTCTATCTGCCTTGTGCTTTTGCAACGGTACAACTCAGTGGTTTCCTTTAATCATATGTCATTTATGTAGTTTTACGAAAAAAATATGCTGTTTCTTCATTCCTGAGCAACATTATGTATTATTCTTTTTTTTTTCTTTTTATTCTTTGCTATTCTTTGCCTGTTTCTAATATTGTTTTCTCTAAAAAACTTGGCTAGAGACTTTGCTTGCGTTTTCCCATCATTCACATAATGTTCCATTTTCTTATCTTCCCCATCTCTCTGGTTTTGCTCTGCACTGCTGTGAGGACTGTGCAGCTTTGCATGCCACAAAACCTAAGTGATAAGCTCCAAACATCAGTTTGAATTTTCTCAAATTTCTGTATTTCTCTTCTTCACTCCACTCCAGTGTTCTTGGGCTGTGATTCATCAGCTGAAAATGCATGTAGTGCTTTGCTGTGTAAGAATAGACCAAACCAGAAATAAAATTGAGTTGTTGAATCAGGGACTGAGTGATGATGACACTCTTGAGAATCACCACCTTTCCTCATAAAAATGTGCAGAGCCCATTTGAAGTAAGGGTTTATCAGTATTAAAACAAAACAAAACAAAACAAAAAAACACAATAGAATTATACATTCTCATGTGAAGAACCACTGCTTTGAAAGATTGTAGGTTATCTTTATGTTCATAGGCAAATTTAAATTGGAAGGGAGCCTATGGAGACCATTAGCCCATGTCTGTTAGAAAGCGATACTGAATCTGAAGTTAGGCTTCTGAGGGCCTTGCTCTACCTGAATTTTGGAAATCTCATAAAATACAGATTCAACAGTTTCACAGAACAGCCTGTTCCCATGTTAACCATCTCGGCTTCAGTGAGTAGTTCCTTCCTTGTGTCCAACCAGAATTTCCTATATCCAGCTTGTGATGTGCCGTTTACCTCCTGCTTTCTTGGTATGAATCTCTGCAGAAGTCTGGCTCCATCTTTTTTACAGTTGTGCCTGGGTATCAGATGGCAGTATTTAATTTGTCCTCCTCTTCTCCAAGCCCAGCAGAACAAACCGCGAGCTCTCCTCATACTCAAACTACAGCCTCTTCTCTCTCCAATTTCCTGATGCCTTTATTTTACTGAGGGCACAGAACTGGACACAAAAGACCCAAAATTGTTACAGGTTGGTCACAGAGTGAAAAAAAAAAAAAAAAAGAAAAGAAGAAAACCCAGTAAGTGCAAAACAATGCATTTGGCTAAATAAAGTGGAATGCTGATAAAGTTCTGCAAAGATGAAGAGGAACAAAATAGAGCTGCCCTCCATCCCCACAGTGCACAGCAAAGCAACAGAAGGGCATCAGGGAAATTCAAATTATGAAACGTTCTTGATGAAATATTAATAAAACCATACTATGGTCTTAATTGCTATAATTTAACACCCTGTATGGTATAAATATTTTAGAAACGTGGTAAAATGGAACATTAAGAAAGGGTCAAGGGATAATAATATACATTCATCTCGAATGGCGGAGATGTATACCTCATACTTAATTTATGTTTATACTGCTGTTCCATATTCATTTTTGAAGAGTAGTAGGTGGAATAAGCTATATGTATATATCTTATGTTGAGACATGCATGTTAGCTGTATAAGTTTAGATTACTGTAGGACCCTGGTGTATGATATAAATATATATATAAAAGGAATTTTAAATTGCTTTCTCAAGAGCATCCTTTCCTTTAGAAATCAGTCACGGATTCGGCAGTCTACAAAAGAGAGGTCAGGAAATATGGAAAGCATTTTCTCACAAAATTATTTCCTGAGGAAGTCATTATCTGAACTGCCCTTGTGATATCTGCTTCTCTTCTCCAGGAGCAAATTCTACTTTCATGGATGGTTTCCAGCAGGGGTGCATTCAGGGGAAGTTTTGGGAACCTGGTTGCAATCCCAGGTGTGCCAACACCCTATCCTGATGGGAGGAAATCTGCCTGCCCAAATGGGGCAAGTATCTCACCTAGCTTTTAGCTCTCCTATAAGTTTTCACCCCATAAAGAACCTATCATGCTAATTTTCGCAGAAAACAGCTTGCAGAAATTGCTAGAAATTGCTGACACTCTAATAGTGACCTATGCCCGGGTATGCATAAAGCGGCTAGGCATTTCATTTACATTTATAGTAAATTGTATCCAGTAATGATTTATATGCGTTAAATTGCATAATCCATACAAGTCTGACAGTCTCATAAAGGCTGTGGGCCAGTGTCCTCTTTTGAATGCATCAGTGCCAATGAAAGTGGTTATCGTACCCTTGACAGAGGTTATCTCTGCTTTGGATCTGGTGTCTGTAAACCACATCAGTCAGTGTTTGCCAGGGAAGCTCAGGTGGTATGAATGGAAGACTTACTGCCAGTGGTGCACATTTTGCCAAAAGGATGAGGGGTTACACACAAGAGTGTATTGCTGGCATTTTAAGGGCACCAGCAGGGCTAGCTCCTGCTAGTTAATCTGCTTCAGTTCCAGTATTTCTGCAGTTTCTTAATGATTTATTTTCAGCAAGCAACATGGCAGAAATGCTTTTCTTTCTGAATGTAGAATTCCCCCACAAAGTGAACAGAGCTCAGAAATACAGAACGTCATTTTGCCCGATGGGAGGTCTCCAATCTGATCTGTAACTTCCTAGGATTGTACTGGAACCACAGAGAGCAGGGCAGACCAGGTATCCTTTTTACACTTTGGAAAGAAGTCTGTAAAAATGTTTTCACAGCATTGTTAAAGGAGAGATGATGCCAGCAGAAACTCGTGCCAATAAGCACTGCGTTAAGCCTACCACAAAATAGAGACCTCTCCATCACTCTAATTACAGAAAAGGAAAGCTTTGCCTTTGCTTCCAGTAGTTCTGGGAAAGCTGATCAGAATGCCCTTTCCTGCCATTTCTCCTTATTTTAACCCCTGCCAATAAATCTCTTCTGCTCCTCTAAACAGCGAAGCGGGAAAAGTGCTGCAGCTTTTAAAGGATTTATAAGGCTTAGCTAATCACATCATTTCCCATGCCAGAAAATAAGAGGAAGAGCAGTGTGTGAATGGATGTTGCTTTGGTGTTCTGCTGTCAGTTGGCTAATATTAATTCTGTGCTATCTTTACTCCTATCTGTAGCTATTCACTGTCACCGTTTGTTTGGTAGATATGAAGTCCTTTGCACAGGAACCACCTGTTTGCTCTGTGCTTGCACAGTACCATACACTCAAGGGTGCTGGCAATGAGAAGTATTTTCAGTATGGCTTCAGCAATCCTTTCTGTCTTTCCAGTGGGAGAAATAAAGCAATTAGAAGGACTTATTCGGGTTTCAGTGTGTTGAGTTTGTACTTTTTGGTAGCTACTGAATAAGTGCCAAAGTCTTCTGAGACTGGCAACAGGAACTGTAACCTTTCCCTTACAGCTGTCCCCACAGTCTGCAAGGTAACCATTCTTCACGCATGTAGGTCTTCTCTATTAAATCCTTTTTCTCATCATTCTCATCAAATATGCACACCTGTCCTCACACATGCATATGGAAATTCGATAAATGCACTTGGAACTCAGTCATTCCTGTAGAAGAACATTTATCATCCTTATTTTGCATTTCCTCATTCTAGGCAAAACATGATTTTATCTTTTTTTTATGATGTGGTCAAAGTTGGTATTCTTTTAAAAACATTGAGCCTGTGTTTCTGAATTACATGCAGGTTTCACTGAATCTTCTACATGCTGAATTTCTTTTTCAAATAAATTCTTCTAAGGTTACTGAAGTAGCTTTCCAAATTTTCACTGTGAAAAATCATTATGAGAAACAATAGGCAAGTTGACATCATCCCTATCCACTTCCACCTGAAAGCTTTATTGTGGCTCCTGTTACTAGTGGCTTCCGTGGTAATAAATATTTTCATTTTATTCTGAGGGCATGGCAAATAGATTTTGTTAGTGAATGACCTTGTGCATTAGCTGTGTTATTCATGATTTAGTGAACCAGTCAGTTGAAATATTGCTAATGTTTTCCCAACTCAGTCTTGTTACATTTGTGCCACGAGGATGACATTAAGTGTAGTTGCAGATGAATAACAAATAGCATGGCTTGTAGTTGTGTTTTGGATCATTAAAGAAATGAACCTAAAGGGTACTGTTTTATTAACTGTGGAAGTTGAGGAAATGACTGGGAAAAAAAATGACAGTTATTGAATGTGTATTTATTAAAAAACAGTGACAGTTTGGCATGCTGTGAATTAGTGGTAATGCCTCTTAAATTTTTCATATACCAGTGCAAACATGCTACAACATCTGTCTAAAAATTTCAACAGATTTTAAGTAAGAGTAAGAATAAATCATGCATTTCAGGCTGTTTCCATGAGAAGTATCTAAGTGATGTAAATAGGAGAAAGCTAAAAAAGTACAGCTTAACAATGATGAGACTTAATAGTTAGCAGCCAACCTGTGTATTTCTAAGTATTTTGTGTTGTAATATCAAAAAAGCTCAGTGTACTTTCCAGGGGAGCCTTCAGACAGAGTAGATCCCTGCTCTAAGGGAGGAATGACTGTTCTCCGTTTTCTTTTCCTGAATCCTTTCAGTTGTTTCCTATTGAAACATAATAGAAATGTTAAAAAAGGTAGTTGGTCAGCTGCTGGAAGGGCGGTCTAGTCCTTTCCCTCACCTTAGTAACACATCATCCATTCCAGTGAAAACACACATACATAGAATCAGAAACATAGAATGGCCTGGGTTGAAAAGGACCACGATGCTCATCCACTTCCAACCCCCTGCTATGTGCAGGTCACCAACCAGCAGACCAGGCTGCCCAGAGCCACATCCAGCCTGGCCTTGAATGCCTGCAGGGATGGGGCATCCACAACCTCCTTGGGCAACCTGTTCCAGTGTGTCACCACCCTCTGGGTGAAAAACCTTCTCCTAATATCTAAACTAAGCCCCTTCTGTCTCAGTTTAAAACCATTCCCCCTTTTCCTACTTCTGTCTACCCTTGTCAATGGTGGTTCCCCCTCAGTTAAAGTCCAGATAACTATTCCCTTATTTTCTGTGAAACTATAAACACCACCAGTACCAGCTTCTGAAACACTTCTGTTTTTTTCTCCTAATCCCAATTAGTATTTTTAGAAAAGAGAGAACATGAGAGAGAATTATTTTAGATATTATTCTTCCTGGGCTGGAAGTAAGTAAATGTATTTGTTTCTATTAGATGCAGTTGACCATGGAAGCTTCTAATTTTTTCCACTTCTTCTAAAATGCTAAAAGGACAAGGGATTCATCTTAATAGCTGTTTGTATTTGTAAAGAGGACAGAGAACTTTTTTATGAAAACAATAAAACAGAGGAGGGAGATGCAGTGGATATCCTGAGGGACTAAAATGACGAATATGGAAAGAGAGAATAGACAAATAGAAGCAAAAAAAAGATATGGAACTCCAGAATATGTAGCTGACCTTGAAAAGCTGGCTGCAATTATCTGTTTTTCATATTTTTTGTAGTATTTTATCAAAAGAAAATGAAAACAATCTGTTAAAATCTTAAGTATAAATAAAACAGAAAAACTCTTCTACAATTCCATTTCATGATCCTGTTTGTTTAAAAGGAAAGAGAAGAAACTGTGGTTTTAAGCTCCTTATGTGAAGTGTTACTTTCCACAGTGTTGTGAAGGTGAGGAGGCAAAGCCTTCCCCACACCGAGAATGGCTGAGAGAAATCCAGATGGTCCTTCTTACTCTCCATCCCATGGGACCACGAATCTTGCCTTCTAATTTGTAAATGTTAAGACTGAACATATGATGGTGAAGTTCAATGTTAAGCTGACTGGGACTCCCAAAAAATACAATTAAAAAGTTAGTCTAGACATTATCAATCAGCCCGAAAGGAGTTTGCTGAGAAAAATAGTCTGCTCATGCTGCAGTGGTCTACTTGAGTGTATTCTACTTGGGCTTCTCTCAGTTTGCTGCAGGTTGTTCTATCTCAATTACTTTTATGGGACTGAAACGTGTCAAGGAATTTTTATCTGAAGAAAAGTTGATGTGAAGAGTGGAGTAACACTTCTTTTCATCCATTTCTGCTAACATTGGCTGAATTGGTACATCTTTAGCTATAAATATTAGATAAGTGTTTTAAGTATGCAAGCAAATTGTTACACATACATGTGCCATATAGAGCATAAAGAAATGTGCAGGATTGAATTATTACAACTGCAGTGGTTAGCAGTATTAAAAAGTTAATAAGTCACTGAAGTATATTCTCAACTGTGAAACATACACAACTAAAGCATGGCTATTTTTCATTATCAGTACTCAGTTCTCTGCAGTTGATGGACATGGACTTCCTTAAATGATTTAAGAAAATAGTTTTGAAAATGGGTTTCTGAAGCTCTGCAAGAAAGTATTAAGAACGAATAAATGGTTTTCATTCCTCCAATTCTAATTCATATAAACTAGTGTTGTTCATATTTCCAGGATAGAACCATCACATTGACACTGCACGTAAAAAATTCCTCTCTGTAGCTGTGATGTTGTTTGTAGGAATGTTTTATGCTTAAGTATTTTGGAGCTTATATGTATATTTCTTTGCTAGTGGAAAAATATCTCATATGACCATATATATCCATCATATATGTTTATATATGATGAGGAAATGATGCCTATCTCAAGATGGGATAATTCAATCTCTGCCATTACATGTTTGCTCTTGTCTAACAAGTGAGCCTCAACTGACATTTTAATTGAGACAGGCAATGTTCATAGGGAGGGATCCTACTATTAACATAAATCCTCCAGAGAAATGCAAAAATGTTATCTAATATATTCCACACTCCTTTGCCACAATTTAAATATCATATTTTAAAATAGCATTGTGCTGATTTTAAAGGACAGTTAGGAGAAAACATACAATTGAGCAGCTATTTATTAAGTCAGTAAAAATAAATCAATACAAGCAGTCAGGCAGAAAGAATATGCTTAAAATATGTGTGTCTAATCTATGCAAACAGAGAGCCATGAGAGGTCCTGATGTATCAGATGCTTGCAGCCCTATCCTTCAATATTTTCTGACCGTGGAACTTTGGGGACATGAGAGGTAAATGTCTTAGAGAAGGGAAAGTGATTTCATTTTAGTGAATGAGTTTTTAAAAATATAAAACTTTCAGATTCTCCAGTATGGGCCAGCTTTTCTCTTATGTAGTGCTGCTATTTGCCTGACGAATTGCTTATTTCTTCAGAATTGAAGAGAATCAGAGATGGAAAGTCCCTGATTATGTGCATGTATATTTGGCTATCTTGTACCAAAATCTGTGGAAATCCAAAGGGGCACAGGGAGTATGGCCTGAATTTCCATCTGCTAGTTTTATTAGCTAGAGAGGGTTGTAAATGATGTGTGCCCTGAAAATCGCTGGAGATGCAAACGATATTTTAAATTATTCCAGACAGCAAGGTACTGTATCTGAGCAGATTGAAAGCTGAAATGTTGATACCAGAAATTAAATTAACGCACGTGAGATTGAAACAATATCTAATTAAAATCATTTGAAAAATGACTTGAAAATTGAATATGACATAATATTTAGCAAGCTGTCACTAGTACAGATATGTCGCTTTGACTTCTCTGCAACCATTTTCAATCCAGGCCTGGCTGCCAGTTAACTAGAAATTATACATGAAGCTACAATCTCTCTTCATCACCCACTGACGAATGGAAGACAAAATGCCTTTTGCCCTGCAGTCTGTATACTTTTCCTTCACTAATTAAATTCTAAGATCGAGTGGAGGGAACCTTCCTCTTCCTTGCATGTGGCTTCTTGAGTTAGTAATTTTTGTTTCAAGCTGGAGCACTTTGGATGCTTGTGTTGTGTTTCATGACTTATTTACTTGCAGCCCAGTACTACTCCTGTCCAGGGAGAGGAGTTACAAATTCACAGGCTGCATTCCCTGCAAGGAGTGCTGAGAGGAATTCAAAGATGTGTGCTAAAGGGAAAGAGGTTTTATCTTGTGTTCCAGAAAGTCTACTCTTCTGAACATGGTGATACCTAAGTATCTAATTCCAAGTTCATTAAAATGTGTTTTAATTATTTCCAGCAAAGCCAAATGCACAAGCCTATACTACATATCCACATACTGCAATATTCTGAAAGACCTAGACAGTGCTGAGCTGTCTCTATGTTTCTTCTCTGCCCTGTGACTACCTCAGCAGTTTCAGGAGGTGCAAGAACAGGTTTACTCTAAAAATTCTCAACAGAGAGAGGGCCCAAACATTATGGGAATCCATTGAATGACAAGAGACAAAGATTTTTGTATGCGCTGTGTATGTATGCCACCCATATGCAACCATAAAGGCAGTCTTTCTATAAAGAAACTTTCCATATAATCTGAAGCACCTGACAGAAATAAATGCAATGTTTGCTTGTGTTAGATTTGTGAAATCTGTTAAAAAATTAAAAGCATAATAAATACCATTTCTCTGGACTTCCCTTTCTCCGTTTCCCTTTCCTTTCCTCAAAGACAGGAAAATAGATGAAATTCTTCTGAATTTATCTTTGTGAAAGGGGCTTTGCAACAAACAGTTGTGAAGAGGATTGTTGGTGTAGAATTCATTGGACAGTAAATCTGAATTAATTGCCTTCCATTGTTTTATTGACTGGAGGTTCAGTCAATATCGTTAGTGAGTCCAGGGCATGAATTGACTCATTCTGAAATGGGCATGTAATAGAGGTCAGGGGAATCATATGGCTGTAAATACTGTTGTCTTCTGTGTTTAATTAGATAAAACACACCCTCAAAGTCAGATACATAGCAGAAAAATAAGGTTTCCTTGTGAGTGATACCATCTTCCCACAAATACTTTTCATATTTAGGGTGTTTTCTTCCATGGAGGGCATAAATCCTGCAGCTCTTGTACCAGTGTACATGTGCTCCCATGAGTATTTTGGAGGGTGTAGTTATGCTTGGCAACCTGCTTTACATCAAACCTTTGTGAACTACTGTTTCTCAGGGCTTCCTTCTTCCAGAAGGGTTAAAATGAGACTGGAGTTCTACTTGACGCTCTCTGTAACTTGTTCCTCCTAATAACCAGTGAGCTGAGGTCAAACCTGCCGACTACAAAACTAGGCAGTAAATTCCTGACTATGCCACTGGCAGATAACTTTGCTGAAGGAAATAAATGTTAGCCCTTGGGAAACACGGCAGACTTCCCTCTTCCCTTAGTTGGTGAAGACTACGAACAGTGACAGGCGCTACCCTGAAACACTCAGTAACACCCTCATCGTGCTCCCTAATAGAGCAAAGCCATTAAGTTGTCCCCATTGTAATTTAGATCACAGAAGAGACTTCCTCAGATTCTTTCAGGTTAAAATAACTGGTATACAGAGAAGGCAAAATTATTCCACTGTAGCTACGTGCTTAATTATATGGGATACTGCATAAATTGTCAAGTGCAAAGAATTATTCTGATAAATTAAAATACTAATTAAATAGGCTATTGCAGAATTTTGAGAACATTATAGGGCTCTGCTTCTCCAGGTAATTTGCATATCCTTCATCTAGTGAATTTAATTTAAAAGCCTCCTTTTTTGTGTGTTTGGAGGCTCTTTTTGTTTCAGTGGGAGATTAAAAAATGGGATTTATACGTTGCAAATGGAATTGCTTTTATTTGTTTATTTATTTGAGGGTTGGTGGTTTTTTTGTTTGTTTGTTTGTTTGCTTTTGAGTAGCTGTTTTCTCTATCATAGAATGGCTTGGATTCAAGGGACCTTAAAGATCATCTACTTTTAATGCCTCTGCCATTGGCAGTTGCCACCTATTACATCAGGTTGCCCAGACTCCATCCAACCTGGCCTTGAGCCCCTCCAGGGAGGGCTCATCCACAGCTTCTCTGGGCAACCAGTGCCATTGTCTCAGTGCCTGATACTTAAAAACTTTTTCTAACCTTTTCTAACCAAAGTCTATACTCTTTAAGTTTAAAAGGTCCTACCACTATCTTCCTGTTCAAATAGTCTCTCTCCAGCTTTTCTTTAGGTCCTGGAAGGCTACTATAAAGTGTCCCCAAAGCCTTATCTTCTCCAGACCTATGACCATCTTCATGGCCCTCCTCTGGACCCTCTCCAACAGCTCTATGTCTTTCTTGTGCTGTGGCTTCTGATCTTAGATTCCACATGGGGCCTCACAAGGACAGACTAGAGGAAAACAATCACCTACCTCACCCTGCTGGCCACTCCTCTTTTGATGCAGCTCAGGATCCAGTTGGCCTTCCAGGACATGCTGTTGGCTTGCATCAGGCTTTTCATGCACTAGAACTCCCATGTCCTTTTCCTCAGGGCTGCTCTCAATGAGCTCCCCCAGTCTGTTCCTTATTTACCATATAGTCCATCTTTCAAATCTGTACCTCCCCAGTATAGAGGTAACGATATGATGGGAACCATGGGCCTTCCAGGACTCCAGGTAGATGGTATCTGTTGGCCTTCCCTTTTTGGCTATTGCAGTCAATCCATCATAGAAGGACACTAGATTGGATTATGGCTTTTTGCTGATGAGTTTGTGAGTCCTCCATTAGTATTTCAGGACATTAAGCCAAGGTTGAAACAAGTCAACTTTGTGCAACATACCACATTACACAAAATTATTATTTCTAGTCCATAAATTCTGCATCAGAAATATTATCTGCTGAATATTTCTACTGGAGTGAAAACTAGTAGGTAGCACAGTAAAATACCCTTTAAAATATTGGCCAATTTTCAAGGAACTGAATTTATTTTCCCACCACTTTTTCCTCATGTAACTACAGCCTACTGACTATGTTTGACATTCTTAATTACAATTATAGAAAGAGTTAAGAAGTTATATCATGTTCAATAGCTTCAAGCAGTTTCTTGATATGTGGTTCATGCTGTAGGCTTGGCACCTTTTTTGACTGAATTTTTGACTTTCCAAAACTGCTTGTGGTGTTCAAGGGTAGTTAAAATATGCTGCTGTTACACACTGGGAGTGAAGATGCTGGAGATGTTTGGCTGTGTCTCCCTCTGTGGTCTGACAGTTCCTGAGCTTCACCCTTCTCAGGTTCTGATTTGATCAGTAACACAGCATGCCTTCATGCCTCTCTATTTTGGCAAGGTTTAGATTAGCACAGCTGTCGAGCTGTCCTTTTTCTTTTAGCCAAGATCAGGAGGGAAGGGTGTGTTAAGTACACCTTATGTATACATATCTCAAAGCTTCAAAAACAAAGGTCTGCAGGAAACCTAGAGAAAAGAGATTGGTCAAATACGTAGCAGTGAATACAAAATTCAGTGATTCAGCAGACCAAATATTTCCTGTTAGTTTTTCTTGCAGCATAAAAGTACATAGTGGGATTTAGCCTTTTGTTTACCTGTACCTCATTTATTTTACAGCCACTCTGCTGCACAGCTGTATTTGCCCCTAGCTACCAAAGAATCATTTGGTGCAGTTTTTCTGAAGGAGGCCATAGGGTTTCCAGTTCTTTTTAATCTTTAAAATTTTTGCATTTGATAGAAATGTCTTTAATGTATGTGCTGAGCATGATTCTATCAATGTGATAGCAGGGCACATCCAAAAGGGAAAACATCAGTGTGGCAAATTATCTGCCATACGTAAAGCAACACAATCCAGAGTCCATCTCAAGGCTGAAAATCAAGCTTGTTTGCAAAAGTATGCTTTTTGGAAATTCATATTGTACAACTTATATAAATAAAGCCTGAAATCATGTGATCCAGGCAAACTATCCTTGTGCAGTTCCAATGACTCTGAGTGTGATAAACACATACATTGTTAATGTGTAAAGCATGGTTTAAGCAGTATATATGTGAGTATTGTGTGTGTTTTTTAAGCTGTGATCCAGCAAACCACATGTTTGTGCTAGTGGACTCTGTGTTCTCATCAGCAAAACAGCTGGGTCTAAAAGATGGACTGAGTTTTCCTCTTTATTTGCATCATGCACAAAATTAATATCTTGCTGGAGGTAGTCAGAAAAAAATTCTCTGTATTAGATCTGTTTACATTTTTACTTTTTGAGTCTTTGCACATACAAATACTTAGAAAAATAATCCCACATTTTGGATATATGAGGTGAAAATGAGCCCTCATGATACAACTCACCTCTGAAACAAATGTGAGTCATTTGTGTTCTACTTTAGACAAACTAAAGAAAGCATCATCTCACAATAATATTGCTAAGAACTGTCTGCTGTGATGTGAATTGTTCTGAATGTTTCAAACAGCTGCAATTAAATTGTTTTTTTCCAAAATGAAGGAAAAATACATGAATTCTTTTTAGCATTTTTATGTAAATTTTCTGTTTATAATATGTTCTGGCACACTTGTGCTTTCTGGTAGCAATACTTCCTTCAGCTTTCTTAAATTGAGAAGTCTATCCCAATAGTCCTTGTAATCAGAGGAAAGAGAGAGGTGCCTCCTGATGTGTGTAAGCTGTGTGGGATGACTCATAGTATTAAATGTTCATATCTTCCCATTGACTGCAGAGAGAACCTAGATGACTCACTTGGATTAGATAGTCAATGACTAGACAACTAAGCGAGAAGAGTTTAATAAGGCCGTAAGGTTTCATTTCCATTAATAAATAAAACAGGATGGGTGTCTGTTTTTTGGCCATGAATCCAACTGATATAGTATGCATCTGGATGGCTAACATCTTCCTGCCCAAAACAAGGTGACCTTTCCCCATTCCCTCAGCTCTGAATGATCTCATCCTTGTTTAGTTTGGGCAACAGTAGTGCTCAAGTCCATGCACAGGACATTTCTAGGTTATAAGTATAACCTAGTCTCAGTTATTACTACTCATATTTTGTGTTTTGTTTTATTTTTTTTTATGCTATTTTATTTATGATTATTTTTGAGTACTTTTAGTGATCCAGAAACTGATAAACAGGAAAAAATCTCAATTTTAGAAAGGAAAATATTGTGCACTGCTTCCTGATGTTGTGAGATAAACTATTTATCTTCCCTGCTAGGTAAAATCGTAATTTATTCTGAAATATAATAGATGGTGACAGTGCTGCTGCAGTGGCAAGATGCCACACTGCTCCTTGCTTCAAGAAGACAGTGGGAAGATTCTACCAAAGAGAACTTCCCAGACACACTGTGCATGTATTAAGTGTGTCATGTTCTGTATACAAGGGAGCAAGAATTAGTTTGGTTTTCTTTTTCACAGAAAAGTGAACAATTAACGGTACGTTTATGCATTCAAAACACTCAATAGCAGAGTGTCTATCAGGGAAAAATATTCCATAGATGGCAAAGGTCATGAATTTATTGATGGAGGATAGGAGGGGAGGCTGGGTACACTACATGTGCTGCAAAATTATGCACATTTCAGCTTTCCCATAACTCTTTCAATCTTGATTTTCCTTGTAGCCATGAACAAAGAGAAGCTTGAAAAAACAACTGGGCTGAGAATTCTGCAGACTGGCGTGGGGGAGGTAAGTGGTTTGGAGGCATTTTACACTCTCAAAAACATTTTAATTGTTACTTTTTTTTGTTTGTTTTGGGAGGGGAGTTCTTTTTTGTTGTTGTTATTGTTTGGTTTTAATGAAATCCTGGAGCTCATGAGCGTTTGTGAGCTACCAGTCTGGTAGTGCTAAGGGCCTTTTTATGATACAGTTACATCTGTCAAAATACAATCTGCTGCACAAATAGCACTGTATCCCACAGAGAAAAAATACCATCCTTACGAGGAAAGTGCAGCTGGCTTTAAGAAATGCAGTTTTTTGCTTTGTTGTATCACAGAAAGAAAATCCCCAAAGATGAGCACAGCAACTGAAGTCATCATGCGCAGCGACTGAAGTCGTTGCATTATTCCCCTTAGTTTTGATGGAGTACTATCTTATCTAGATCAATGAAAGTTTAAATCTGGGGTAAAGAGTCTTCAGATGTTAGAGAGAATCTGTCAGTGAATGGCTTGCATATTTTGGATGTAACTCGAAATATAAATAAAACATGTGTTTGTTATTATGGTGATATCACTAAGCAAAAACTCCACTAAGCAGTTCATCATTTATTAATAAAGATGATGCTATCTGCTAAGGACATTGTATGAACTACAGTTGATTGCTAATTCTCGTGCTAATTTTGTGTACACAGTTATCTTTTTTTTCCCTTTTCATT
The DNA here is from genome assembly GCF_987193195.1 of Phasianus colchicus. Lineage (NCBI taxonomy): Eukaryota > Metazoa > Chordata > Aves > Galliformes > Phasianidae > Phasianus > Phasianus colchicus. Next base: position 44,491,726 of record NC_143441.1, read on the forward strand.
TAAGTAATTTTGCTAGTGGTGAATACTCACAGAGCTAAACAAATAGCTTTTTCTAGTGATTACATTATTCTCAGTATTAAGGACAATGAATAGCTTGTAATATACTGAAGAAATTTTAAAGTTTTGTTGTTGTTGTTGTTTTTTAACTGATTTTCGTTTTTATAACATTTCTGGGTTTTATCAGCTCATGCCTAAAAAGTTACCTTGCCATGATTTTTGAGGTTCTTTGCATAACTTTATTCATATTACAAGTCCCGGTCCTGAAGAGGTATCAGCAGTGGTGCTCAGTGAGAGTCTCAGGGTCAAAGCTGCAGGAATTTGATCTTTGATAAAAACATAGGTAACGACATCAGAAAATGAAAGCCAGCATCTCTCCTTCACTGACTCGGATTTAACTAGTTGAGATTTTCAAGGATGTGTAAACTCAAGAGCTGGGAGGGCTATCCTGCAGGAGAAATGTGCATCTCATGCTGTGTCCTGACTTCAGGCCAGAGGAAAGCTTGTGTTTGTGCTATCCCAGAACTTCTTTTCTGGTAAATAACAGGAGAATCAGGACTGGCACACACTGTGGCAGCCACATGCAGTACAAGTTTTTACTCAGAATTTGACAGTATTCTGCATGCTGATGAAATATCTCCATGTATTTTACCCAGTTCCAATAAGTGAGTGAATTCCAGCTGGCTTCAAGGTCAGCTGGAAAAGCAAAATCTCCAGTTTCTGTTCAGCCCACTTCTCTTCAAGCACTTACTGTTAAATAAATTGTTGTCTTAGATGTGGTCAGTGGACAAAGAAAGTACTTTTGGATGTTTGAAATGTGAGACATTGTCCCCTGTCATATACACCATTGGTCCATGCTGTAATAATAAGGTTGCTGTAACTACAGTAGTCTAAGTATGTACTGGAACCAAAGCCTCAAGGAGCTCCTCTATGTTTTTAAGGCCAGCTAATAAAACTAGGACAAATGGACAAGTTCTTTTGTTTGAGATCTCATCTGATTCTTGAGCTTAGTAAAAGTCATCACTCTTGACTGTAGACCTCACCTCTTGAATATTTGGGCTATCATAATGAAAAACGAATGGTGATACTATGTGGCTTAACAAAGACTTTCACAGAAGCTTGTGTTGTACACTCTGCCAAATACGTATTTTGATAGGGCCAAAAAAGTGAAAATGAATTAACCAAAGGGAAGAAGATACTTGAAGACTAATATATTCCAGGTTACATTTGAAATATGGTGATCAGCAGTGAAAGATCCCAGTGGTTTGGAACATTCAGGTGCTGAATGAACATTTATTTAGCTGCTTACTTATTTCTTTGGTTATGAATTCTCCCAGCTCTGTATATTCCTGTTTGACTTTTCAGCCATGATTCTGTACATAATTAGTACAATTCTGCAGTCTCACCTACATGAAAAATAATGGGATGCAGTAAGCAAGTTGTTTCTTTGTTGACAGAGTATGAAATTTAGTTTATTTCCGGTTAAATCTAACTTTGTTAATCTGCTTCTAGTGTTTGTTCTTGACTCACCCTATTATTTAACAGCATCAAAATACCAAAATACATATTTTAACATTGTGGAAGAATCTTCTGTTGAGTAAGAAGTTCTTCAGCTTCACACTGTAGGAATTTTTTATACGTAGCATTGTTTATATTCAATGCTAACTGTTAATCAAAATCATGATGCTCAAAAGTATTTAGAATAAATTTTGGTTTCAGAATGAGAAATGGCCTTTTTGTTTGTATAGCAGGTCAGATTCTTGACAAAATTAATGGATATAAAATCTTCACTTGCGGGACTGTAAAATAAAAGGAATTGATTTTGTATGGCGAGTTTCATATCTGAAATAGCTCAAGAGAAAAATAGTTGTGATACTGGTGGCAAATGGAACAGCTGTGTAAACAAATGCAAGAAGAGTTCTAAAGCTCAGCAATAATTCATGTGTTCCTCTGGACAGCCTTGGTCTGTGATTAACAGGATTTGTGCCACAGTAGGAAACGTGCAGACACTGGGCATTGGATGTGGTGGAAGGAAACTGTCATTTCTGTGCAGAAAAGAAATGCCTCTCAGAGCTCCTCAGTCCCTTCCCCTCCCCCCCCTCTCTTTAAAGAAAAGCATTTCATAAGCAACAATACCAGAGTCACAGTCCCTGGAGCAGTTCAAGAACTGTGGAGATGTGGCACTGAGGGACGTGGTTACTGGGCATGGTGGGGATGGACCAGATGATCTTTGTGGTCTTTTCCGGCCTTAAAGATTCTATAATTCTGTGATCATCATACAAAAGATTTACACAGCTTCAGTGAGTCTTTTTGATACAGCTGAAGTTAACTGCATTGTGTCAGTTTAGAGTAGGTTCTGGCTCTTCTTCAGCAGAATTAAAAATGAGTTCCTTATCTGTAGGAAAAGCTGTTAACATGTCAAAACGTTGGCTTAAAAGCTCTGTGCATTCTATTATAAGATCTGAGTGATATATATATTTCTATATATTTCTCCCTCTTTGGAGATCTTCAAAAGCCATCTGGATGTGGTCCTGGGCAACCTGTTCTACATTGCCCCATTTGAGCAGAGCGTGAACCAGATAGACCCAAAGGTCCCTTTCAACCTCACCTACTGTGTGATTCTATGATATAGAGCAAAGCATTGCTTGGAAATTAGCAGAGCTTTTAGGTCATTGTGGAACAACAGACCTTTAGTGCTGTTTGTGCAGCAAGTCTGCTTCAGCATCTAACACTTGCTGGTCGAATATTTAGTGTTTTAGGGATCTGAAGAGTTAGACTGAAATTTGATGTACTGTGTATCACTCTTAAAGAGCTAATTATTTTGTCACCCAACTCATTTATAAGGTGGCTGTTACACCAGAAAACCAGGAATAACTGCTGTAGAGAAAAATAGCCCTGATAAAGAAGTACTGCAGAAGTATGCGTTGCTGTGGTACTAACTCACTCTGACACTGTATTTGATGAGACATTTATGTTCTATTTGGAGTTTACCAACACCTGTAACAACCCTGAAATTCCTAAATGGTAGCCCTGCAGGGTTTGAGTCATTGTCATGCGTGATGTCAATGCTTCATGAATTCATTATGAGCTTCTCACACTTTCATGCTTATTCAGGTAAGATGAAGCTGACTTTAAAGTATTTTATTTCGATCTTCCCCACACAGAGTAAATCTCTCCAACCCTAATTTCACCTTCAGGTGTTCAAGAACCTCCTATAGTTAGCGTATGTAAGACCATGAATGTAAGTGTTGTGGTATGCATGTGTTTGCAACACCATAGGAGGCATGGTACTGGTAAAAAGAAATTAACCACAGGACCTGTAACTCCATTCTCCTGTCTCCCAACTTAGAATCATAGAATCGTTTAAGTTGAAAACGGTTGAGAATATCTACAAGATCTCAGAGAGATCATTTAGTTCATGGTCACGTGGATTAAGAACTTCTTTACCAGAGCACAGCTCTGCTTGATTCCTACTGAGCTCAGGATTCATCAAGGTTGGGATTCCCAGTCTTTTGCTGACGTCACTTCAGGGGCTAAACTGGAATTACTTCCAAATCCTTCAGGAATTTAATTACTTCTCTTTCTTTAGGCACTTTTAAATTATCACGAAAAAAAAGTATTTTTTAGTTTGATGCCACTCCGAGCTTGACTGTGACAAAAGTTTCTGTTCAAGGCCAGTTCCAGTTCAAGAAAATTTCAAGCAATGGTTCAAGTGCATGGGCTAATAACTGCTTACGACCTCTTTTGGCTGAAAGACAATTTCAAAATAACAAGTCAGGGTTTCCAGTGGCTCAAGAAAGCGTAATAATTGAAATCAGTTTACTGGGTTAGGAGTGTCATTTGAATAATAAATTATTTGAATTAGGGCCCAAAATAAATGAAGATAATGGCACTGCCTCTGTCCTGAAGCAGTAGAACAGGAACCATGATGTAATACATTATTTTAAATGAACACAAAATAAACTCATCATTGGAATTAAAAATGAAAAATGTTTTTGTAGAATACAAATCATGTTTCTCATAGTATGACTGACGTAAGAATTAGAATATTTTTCTAAACCAAGTGGAAGTAACCCAAAATATATGTAGAAATGAACGCTTCACTATCTCTATAGATGTTCTAAAATAGAGATAAAATAGGACTTATAGATATTTTGATAGGTCTAGAATTATGTTGATCTTACATACAGAGATGTTTCTTCACTGAATAAAAGCACTCTGCAAGTGAAAACTTTACTTTATGGAATGTAACCTTAAGTCTATATTGACAAACAGGAAAAAATAATAAATGAAAAACTGTAAGGCATACTATCTTAGGAATATTCTTGGTGAATACACAGGAAGAGTTATTTTATTCTTCACCCCTCCCCAGTTACAGATTCTCCGTCACCCTTAAAAAGTCATAGATTATGTATTAAATAGAATGTTAATAATAATATGCAACTTTTATGGAGTCTTACTGACAGTGAATAATATTACTATTGCAGTTTAGTGAATATACATGTATAGTAAAGTGATACTAATCAGAAGTTGATCATAAAGCAGCATTTAAAAATAATGCTTCAGGGGCTTTAATGAATAAAGCTAAACAGAACATTAAATTTCTCCAAAGAGAATGATGGAGATCTATGACTCATTTATTTAAGATCTTGTATGTTTTTGCAAAATGCATTTTAACTAATATTTAGAGATAATGTTAATGCTATTTATTAACTATTCATTATGGTACATAGCCCACTAGAGGGCTGCTTTTCAAACAAATTGCATCCAGAGTATTAATAAGCAGCAAAATAAAAATGAAACAAAAAAAAAAGCATCACATATAAATATGCATCATATATATATATATATATATATATATAGTCATGATTTTGTTGGATTCCTTCTGTAACTTCATGATACATGCAGAACACTCACAAACGGTATAAATCATGGCTCGAACTCTGCAAACATTTATCATGTGCTTAGCTTTATGTATACAGTCAGACTTCCCTTCTAATCTACTAGTAAGTTGAAATAGATGCCTGTATGCCACTGAGAGTGTCTGCTGTCACGTGTCGCACCAACTCTGGCTGTGGAGGGGCAAAATTCCAATGTTTATCCCTTGTATTTGGTTTGAATATTGCATAGCAAAGGTATTTTGACATCTGAGTGACAGGTCACAGCGTCAGTTTGGAAATCAGGTGTCAGTAGTAATTTCTTTCCTTGTGCTCTGATTGTGACAACGCCCTCCACCTTCTTTGCAAATTTGCAAAGAACACGACAAGAAAATGAGGAGATAATAATGTTAAGAAAAATATAACAAACCCGATTTTCAGAGACAACTCTCAGTGTATATTGATTTATGTTTTCCTCCTGAAATACTGTAAAAAGCACAAGTATTCAAGTGTCATGTTGGTTCATGAATTCCTTTACAGTAGCACTATGTGATTTAAAGGAGCAGGAGTGCCAAGTGATGTGACAGTTGCTATGGCAACTGCAGCAATTCAATTTTTATTCAGTATCATGTAAAATGAAACAAGATCCTGTTTGCCTTGTGGCTTCAGGAACTTATGCATCCTACCAGTGTCATTTCTTTTTGTTTCTTTTAACAGTTTCCTTTAAAAAATAGCGTGTTTGTTTTAAGGGTTTGTCTAGTTTTTAGGCCGTGTCACACCACTGTTTTTAAAGCAGAGTGTTCCTTAAAAACCATTCCAGAAACAAGGTTTATATGCTAGCACTGAATACATGAGCAAACTGCAGAGTAACTCTGCTTAAAATCAATGTTATTATCTACCCTATGATTTGATAGCCTGCATTTGATGTATTCATAAAGAATAGATGTGAGATCTTTACATAGAAAGCCGTGCTTGTTTGTAGTAGATATCTTACTGATTCATGAAATCCAGCATCCTCCCCCTACCAGCAGCTGGTTCTTTGTGACTCAAAGGGAAAAAAAGAAATCAGTGTTGTGATGGGATGGCTGGCGGAGCTGCACGTGAAGGTGAAATTCTGCTTGGCTGTCTGAGGTTTGGATGATAGAGCTGATCAGGTATTTTGGGAAGGGAGATTCTGCCATCTCTTGAGGCTAGTGCTGGATCAGGACTGGAACACGTAGACTTTCAGCAATCACAAACAGAGATTTTGTAATTTGTGTCGTGGAAGAGGTGGTGGATCCCATTCCCTAACCATCTCTCCAGTAATCCTAGAGGGTGGGCAGTCCTAGAGAGCAGCAAAAGTCCCCCTCCAAGTCCAAAGTCTAAGCAAGCTTCAAGGATTAAGTCATGTTTTCATTAGAATTAAAGTTTGAATTGCAGTCATTGACACTGAGTTTTTTTCTAGACTCTAGAATCACAGTGCCATTTATTGTGTTTTCTCTTAGTACCAGGCTGTAAAACGTAAGAACCAATGTCCTTTCTATGAAGACTGAAGCTCTGTAGCACATTCTCATTCATTCTTCCCATCCCTCTTTTACCTTGTGTCCATCACTACGTGTCTGCCCTTAGAGGCAATGTTGCTGTAGTGTTGCTGTGCACGCATCACTTCAGCATCCTTCAGAATGCAAAGCATTACGTAATGCACATATGAAATAAACTGTAATCAGAATATTTTTAAGAGGTCCTGAATTTAAGTATAAGGCATTCTATTGTATTACTTCTGTAAAAAACTAGATTCTGTTTCTATTTTTCATTGTATTACCAAGGTTTTTTATTTTTTTTCTGATGAAATAGCTTAGAGATTTAGTTAGGCAGATGTTTGTGTTGCTTTGAATAAGCATAAGTTTTGGCTTTTTTGCATTTTGGCAGATATCAAAGTGAATTGTTGTGGGTTTTTTTTTGTTGTTTTTTTTTTTCTTAGTGTTGCAAATTCACTGAATTTGTAACCCAGAGCTTTTGTAGAAACATTAAGCACTGTAATGGCTCATGAGCTGCAGAACATCACAGGTCTTTCTGTTTTCAGTATGACACAGTCTCTCATTGGGGTTGCTGGATGTTAGGCACAGGCATTGAGGAGATAACTGACCCTTTATTGCTCTGTACTGCATTAGCAGTAAAATGCCCACATCAGTGAGAAATTGTGTGTGCCTGTGTACTGCACACCAAGACCCGGACTGATGGGGTGTGAGCACGGCATTTTGGCATAGAAGAAAACAACTTCTGGGTCAGCATGACTGCTTTTAGCACGATTAATAGATCTATGATAGAACCATTTTTTCAGTGTGAGCTGCAGATATCAAGTGCTTGAGAATCAGAACTTGTGACAAAGAAAAGGGATGTGATTCTATGCCGTCGAAAAATGACCTGGTCCATTAATGCCTGAGGGTCACTGCGGCTGGCAACGGTTCAGAGTGAACTTTGCTCAGCAAAAGGATGTCATTCTGTGAACCACTTCTCTCTCCTGCTCTTTACCTTTTGCAGGTAGAGCAATGGCTTCATTTTACAAACATCAGTGCTGTTTTTATGATCCTAATTTCACTTCATTGTTTATCTGTTAATTTACAGATCTTTACTAAGTGAATGCAAACAAATCCTGGTCCTCAAAGCTCCGCTAATGCACAATGTTCAAATTTTAATTTGCAGTCTATTTTAGATTATGGTGATGAAAAACAATATTTAATCCCTTGTTAACACATGAATAAGCGGAAACTGTCATTTCCCACCAAACAATAACGGGATTATCTCAAGAACTGTCAGTTTATGTGAAAACATTATGTTGCCCAAATTTTCATAAAAATTAGCAATGGGTAATATTCAAGATCAGAGCAATGGAAAGAGGGAAATCTGCATTCACGGTAATAAATATTCATATTTGTCTGCTCAGGAGATGAAAATCTAATCAAGGGGCTATTGATGCGCTGGCTTTTTTTTTTTTTTCTTTTTTTCCTAAACCAAGATGTTTCATCTAAATTGGGTTTGATATGGAAATTAGTCTCACTCCAAGTCCTCCAGGCCATGAGCATGCTGGGATAATACTGGAGGTGTCCGGCGCGTCAGATGTTGCTGCTGGCGTCTGCTTTTACAGACAACAAACACAATAAAATAAAATAAAAAATTGACAACATCTCAAGGGTCAACCTCCCCAGCGGCTTAGGGTGTTGGATTGGTTTTTCCCCCTTAAACATTTTAATTTTATCCCAGTTAAATCCCCACTACTGCAGGGTTAAAACTGTGGGCATTTTTTTGCTTTTGTTGACAATTACCATAAATCAGAAGATGCTCTGCATGGAACTTAATGAAATATGTATGATCTAAAAATGGGAAGAAGATAAGTGTGGTGTGTTGCTGTAGGGTTTTGTGTGCATATCTATGTATCTGTGCGTTCATATGCACCACCTGAAGAGCTCACCCTTCTGTCTATTTTGAGTGTTCTGTGCTGAATGGGAGAGTCCGGTAATTAACAGCTGGAGAACAAAATAGGCTCTTTACAGTAAAAAATGTATCACATGAATGAGATGTTTTACAGTTTACCTCAAAAGTGAAAAAGTTGAGTGCTCTCTCGATCAGTTAATATATTCATTTAAAATACTTGTCGTTAAAATGTTCATTAAAACATATTTCTTGATACTGTAGCTTTTGTCTGCACTAGCACTGAAACATTCTCCTCCAGCATTGCCTCCAAACAGCAGTGTTTTTCTTGACATACCTCTTTCTTTTTTACTACTATTCTACAAGTACAGATGGTGTTTTACAGTGGTCTGAACAAGGAAACTCAGTAGTTGTACATAGTTTGTTGTCCTTCCTTGAATTTTCAGGATTTTTTTTGACCTAGCTTTTAAATGAAATATATCATTAAGGTCCTGATCTTCCAAATAACTACACCTACCTGAGCACATCCTTTAGTAGGAGGGTGTTTTATCTTCTTAGGTCTCCTGAGCAGAGTTGTGGGTGCTCCTGGACACTGGCAGTATTGTCTAGCTAATGATCACTCACTGTGTACGCACAGGTAAGGGATGACGCCGTCCTTTTAGAACTCCAAATGCTGTCAGTAAGTTTATTTAACTCCTGGAGACTTTGTCCTACATAAGGTATGGGTGTTTTTTTTTAGATTTCGACCTGGACAGCAGTCATATCAATGGCATTCAGTTGTATTGCCTGAAGTAGGAGAGAGCAGAAAGGAGAAATAAGCAGGGACTGCTCTGAAAGAAAGGATATGCTTGCTGACCAGGGAAGGAGAACAGAAAGAATACAGATATTATTTGTTGAGGATGTTGCATCCTTTTATCTATACCAAATAGAAATAAGGAGATGTACTATTTTGGTATTCCAGTAATTGTGCAATAAATCATTGATAGGTAAGTATAAAGAGCCTGTAGAGATTGGTTTGCATGTTTTGGCAGACCTGATATCTTTTACTGTACAATCTGTGCTGGCATCTTTGTCCAAGATGCTTTTCAGAGACTTTATCTTCCTACTCAACTCCTTTGCCAAGCTTAAAGAAAAAAAAAAGAAATGCATGTGGCATATACAGCTGATAGTTTTTTGGCAGCATACGGGTATCTTGCACACAGGAGCTGGATAGTATAAGGTAGTTCGATATTTCATGGGAAATCCTGAAAGACACCCTGATTATTTATTTATTGCTACATGCATTAGCAAGACATGGGTTTGAGAGTATTTAAGTTCCCTTCTTTTACCCATTTGACCAGAGTGGTGCTCAAACCAGAGCTATCTTTTTTTCTCTTTGCCTTTTCCCAAGACATTAAATTGGCTCTATTAAGCTACTGTTGTCTTCTAGTGCAGACAGTCTGCATTACGATGGGGCAGTACTACTTGATTCAAGTTCTTTATTTGCTTCACCTTCTTACAGACATTGCTACTAATGTTAATGCAAAAAAAAAAAAAAAAAAGAAAAAAGAAAAAAAAGCTTAATTATGGAGAGAACTGGAAATGCTTCATATGCAACAAGTAACTGAGTACAATAGATGAATATTTAGGGTAAAAGATCTAATCCATTATAGTGGCTTTCTACTGAAGCTTGTCTCCAGTAGAGACAATGATGATGATGATGTATTGATTAGAAAAATACTAAGCAACAATACATCTCAATGTAGCATCTGGAGAAAAGCAATACAGTGCTACTTGTGAGCAATATATACAGCACTGAGTACTCAACCAGTAACCTCTACAACCTATCGTAGCTACTTAAGGTCGTGAGTACAGACCTCCACAGTCAACATCAGGTGCTCTGCAGCTCTCAGCTTGGGATACAGATCCCTTTTCTATGCTGCTTCATACTGACTATTGAAGTAGCACAGGCAGTTTAAAGATGGATGCTCTGATTTTCCCCACAAAAAGACCATGCATGCAAATTTCATTCTGTACCAAACTGATATTTCTCTGCACAATTCATTTAATTGGGAAAAAAAAAAAAAAAATCTGAGTTGCTTTGATTTAGAGGGCCATTACAGTAATGCTTTCTAGGCAGGATCGGGATCACACTGGTTATGTTCTCACACACAGACTGACAGGAAAGCCCTGCCTTTGAGCGATCACACATAATCGCTCAAAAAGTCAAGTCTAGAAAAGAAAGGGAATAAACACCGTCACTTTTCATGTTTTAGAAATAATTATGTGAGTTGTAAAGATATGAATTGAAATTGCCCAAACTTGAAAACAAGTCTGTGAGAAATACCAAAGCCCAAACCAGTGCCTGAGCCAGACACTTACCTTCCCTGGCCATTAGTATGCAATTCCAGGAGCATCAGGAAGAAAGCTTATCTTCATACTTGACTTAACAAAATGTTTTAATAATCCTAGCTGTGAAATGCTAGGAGCTGATCTTTGATTTTACAATAAGAGACAAAGTGGCTGAGGTGCAGTATGGTATGTAAATTATATGCAAAGTGTATTGGTATGCAAATTTGAATGCTAAAAGGAAAATCATTCTTCTTTAAACCGGAGGGTTCTTTGACTATGGAAGCCAAAATCTTTGTTAAAAAACAAATTGGCAGGATTTCATTACATTTTTAAACATATTTGTCTCTTAATGCAAAATAATTTCAGATCTTTTCTAAACATTCTCAATTTCTTTGCTGATACCAAGTGTCCCAGCTTGAGCAGTGGGATTGGGCCAGATGACCTCCAGTACTCCCTTCCAACATTAACCATGCTGTTATTCTGTGATTGTGAGAAGAAAACAAAAAATGACAGAAGTCTGTTGGATAACTAAGATCTAGAGAGGGTGCGAAAAAAAAAAAAAAAAAAGAAAGAAAAAAATAAGAAATGAACTATTAATGTGTAAAATTTTGTACTGTTAATATATGTCTTTAATATATATTGGTATTTTTTTTCAGTAGTCAGGGGATATTCGAGTATAGTTTGTGAACTCATTGGTCAGTAACATCCACATTGATTAATGCCATATTGTACTTGCTGTTTAGAATCCAGTAGACAGCAAAATGTTCATTGGTATACTGCCATAGTGACCTTTGGAAACATCAGTGGGCTGATACAGAATATTTCAGGAACAGGTAATATTCTTAGAGCATGACAAGATACAACTAAATGTTTCTCTGGCTGTCCAATTACCGAATGGGGCTATTAAGCATATTTTGTTAGCTGAGACAAGAGAAAATAGAAGAATAGTAGCTGTGTCTGCTGTCTTTTCTCTGTTTTTTTGTTGATTTTTGTTTGCTTGTTTATTTTGTTTGGTTGGTTTTTTTGTTTGTTTTTAGTTTCAGTTTTGTGCCAGACCAATAGCCTATGGCAATGGGCTGGGGAAATGAAACTTTCGCTAAGATTAGGGAATGTGTGGAAAACAATGTGTGAAATTCTGATTTGACAAGGATGAGCAGACTGGTGAGGGCATGGAGACATTTTGTGAAGTGAAGCCGTATTTGTGCCCAATGTGTCTGGAAAAAACCCTGTAACAATGGAAGTGGCAAAAGATCCCAGTCAGGAGACAATACACTGCTGTTCTCGTTATACCAGTCAGTGAATGAAGGAGGTGTGGAGTCTATTCTGCCTTTTTCAATTACTGGCAGATTATATTAATTTATGGGAGTGGAGTGGTGTGTGTGTTGTGCTCTGGGGTGATTATCCTTGCGAGACTGTAAGTTCAACAGTTGTCATGCAATTTGGAGCTGCAGACTGGCAATTTTCGTAATTGAATCTCAGGAAATAAACAAAATATGGCAACTTGATACATTTCAAGCAATTAAATTTCTGCTTTATCCTGGGGTCTCCCAGATTTGCTCAGACAAATTTTCTCACTGATTGGTAATGTGAATAACCTCCAGAAAATGGGGGAAGGCAGCCACCTTTATGTATACGGTAGCACAGCACTGTATTGTATTGGCACCTAGCCTTGACTTAAAATAAAACACAGTCTTAGAAATATGCCATCAGACCACACGTCAGGAGAGCAGACTTAGAAAAAATTGTATCAGCTATGGTTTTTCTGGCTCAGGGGATGTGATACAACAGTTATTTGCAATGTACTAGTTTTGTTCTCATGCTCAACTCATTCAGGCTGTAAGATTTTCCAAGATCTTCCATGTTGCTTGCCCAGTGTCCATGTCTTTATTATTAATTACTATTATGTGTAGCTCCAGGGAACTGCCAAGCTGGCTCCCGTCATGCTAAAGACTTGATGGATAAATAAATAAATACATGGAGTTTTGCTGGGTCGTTTTCCTGAGAAGGTGAATGATAAATGCCAGTTATTTCTTCGGTACAATCCTGTTCATTTGCAGAAACTGTTCTCGACATCTGTTTCACAGGGCATTGGAGGACACACAGGTACCCAGTTTTCAGGCTCTCAGTTCACAAGAGTAGCTTTGACCTTTTTTAGAGCATTGAAAACAGCATAAATATGAGCCAAGAGTGGCTCACAGATTCCAACACTTCCCCGTTCCAGTAAGATGTGAGCCCATTGATTAGAAAAGTCTATTAGTGGCTACCCTTATCTCCCCAACTTAGTTGTACAGACATTTAACTGAATCATCTATGATTGGAGTGTAGTCAACTGAGCTTTGTAATCAGCAAAGTCCAGCTATGATTGGAATTGCCTTCTGTTTCCCACTACTGATTACAGGGAAAGCCAAAGGCTTGAGTTGCATACTTAAGTGGGATTTAGTTTAAAAGCTATGATTTAGTAGGTTGGACCTCCAGTAGATCTGAGGTGTCAGAATGATTCTGTCATACAAATAACAAGTTAAAGTTGGGATATCAGAATTTGTGATCTGTAGTGTTGGTTGAAGATGTGAATTGTACAAATCGTGTTCATCTGTCTCCATATTGTTTTGATGAGCCCTGAGTATTTCCAAGAGTGATCATCAGCCATTTGAGGCTATCCTTGACAATGTGAGCATGGACAGTGCTTTTGTAGTGCAGTATGTGAGCTTTTCCTGGGAAATAGAGGTGCGACTTTGAATGTGAGGGAAGATGAAGACTCACTTAAGGCTGCACCATGTTATTCTTGACCAGGCTGGATTTGATGCCCCAGGATCTCGGTACCCTTAATTTACCTTCAAGGGCAACCCTATGAGACTCTCTGGCTCATGGGGTGAATATAGAATCATAAAATTCCATGTGGTGAATATTTATAGAATCTTTAGGGTTGGAAAAGACCTCTAAGGACATGTAGTCCAACTGTCCACCTACCATCAACACTGCCCACTAAACCATGTCACTAAGTACAACATCTGCAACATTTCTTAAACAACCTCCAGGGGTGATGACTCAACTACTTCCCTGGTCAGCCTGTTTCAGTGCTCGACCACTCTTTTAGAGAAGTTTTTCCTAACATCCAGGTTGAACCTCCCTGGCACAACTTGATAGTCTACATCAAATTCATAGCTGATTCCACTTCTAGTAACCTGAAGCCCTCTCTTCACAGGCAACAAATTGCCAAATAATAACTTATGAAACACAAAGGCAATAAGGATATCTTTCTTTTTTAGCTGGTACTGAAGAATGGCTCGAGGGTAGCCATGCTGTGACAGGGCACTTTGCAAAAAAAGCAGAAGGCGTCTGCTGTAACTAGAGGATGCTTCCTTCTTTTCTTTTCCTTTTTACTTTTTGTTAAAGATGTATGACATCCCAGTCAGCACAGCTTGCAGTATGCCTTTGTTTTACAAATTGGAAAAACAAAACAAGCTGTTTCTCAATATAGTTGTTGGGCAGTTTGTTGCATCAAGCTGAGAGCAATGTGTGGCATGGGAAGAGCCCTGGCTGATAGCAGCAAAGGAAATGTGTGACTAGGTTACAAGAACAGTTGTGTCACTTGTAGTGTATGAGAACAACTGTGTTTCTATTCAGGTAGCGTAGAAACCCCTGGTGTGTCCCCTAACCTCAAAGATAACTCACAAGAAAAATATGATAATGTTGTCATTTCTTATTTTGTTCTTTCTTTCATACATACAGTCGTCAGTCTGTATCCGTTGGTAGATACTGCTGTCTCCACGTAAACTCACACACATAGAGAAGCCAGGACTGGGCTCTGCTCACACCAAACCTGTAACCTCAAACGTTTGAATGGGAAGTTGTAGATCCTGTAGGCTGTCTGGATCGGCCAGAAGAGGGAGACAACTTACACACATTGTAAAAATCATAAATTTAGAGCAGCGAAATATGTTTGAATATCTCTAAATTCATTTTAAAGAGTTTTCTGAAGACAGACTCATTTTCCAAAGCAAGGAATAACATTAAAATTCATTACAGGAGACCAAGCAAGTCTATTTGGTAAAATACTTTGTGGAGACACTGGGGTAAAAAAAAATCAAATATCATTTTCTGTGAGTTGTTTCCATGTAATTCTTCATAATGGAGACAGTTTTTCTTCCCCTTTTCTCTTGGTTTGGTTTTCTATTATTATATTTATTCATTTATTTTAATTCAGAGCAGGTGAGACTATATTTCCTCAAAAACTATTAACTGATTTGGCTAGTAAACCAAAATCAGGGAAAAGGTTGCTCAAATAGAATTGAATCTTGGGTTTTTCTGAAACTGCAGTAGTGTGAAAGAGAGTAAAAAAAAAAAAAAATTAAAAAATTGAGAAAGAATGATTCTGCTCATTTATGCCAGTATATATCTGTTCCTTATTAATTTTCAAAGTATGTTCCAGTCACCTGATGCTTCACATCTTAGGAAGTATATAAAAATAAATCAGCCAGAGATCTCAGGATTCCAGTGTGCAGCATTATGACATATGAAGTAAGTGAATCCATTGAAAAAGCAACAAATGTACTTCAGTGACTGCATTTGTTTGGGTTTTATCAACAAGTGTGTAGATTTTGTCTGTCTAAACACAATATAGTCGGCATTTTTCTCCTATAAAATCAAAACAGAGTCAAAACAGAGACTTCTGTGTGATCACTGACTGAGGGATGGTTTTGTGCTGGCAGTGGTAAAGGGAATCACTTCTCTATTGTAATTTCCAGGCAGCCAATGCACACATCTTGTTGGGAGTCACCTAGCAACTGTTTGCTGCTATTAGCTGAAGTATAGTGATTAGTTACTAGCCCATGACTTCACAGGTTACAGTTTGTATAATTATATCCAAGCATCTCCCTCATGAGGACAGGCTGAGAGAGCTGGAGCTCCTCAGCCTGAAGAAGAGAAGGCTCTGAGGAAACCTTTTAGCAGCCTTCCAGTACCTGAAGGGGTCCTACAGGAAAGCTGGGGAGGGACTTTTCATAAGGGAATGTAGTGACAGGATGAGGGCAAAAGGTTTTCAACTGGAAGAGGATAGATTTAGACTAGATTTTAGGAAGAAATTTTTTTGCTGTGAGGGTGGTGAGACACAGAACAGGTTGCCCATAGGGGTTATCAATGCCCCCTCCCTGGAAGCATTCATGGGCAGGCTGGATGGGGCTGTGAGCAACCTGGTTGACAGGGACGTGTCCCTGCCTATAGCAGGGGGCTTGGAACTAGATGATCTTAACGGTACCTTCCAACCCAAACCATTCTATGATTCTATGATATAGCATTTGATTTCTTCTGCAAACCCCTTCTCATGCAGAAGTGAATATCAAGTCAGATCATGACTGCCGCTTATCTCTCCAGCAAGTAGTTAGCATTATTTCCTTTTCCCCACTCTCCTGTCATATTTTATGTCTTCCAGGTGATTGCTATAAGTTAAATGCATTACCAAGAGAAAATAATGAAGTCTCACAAAGATATCAGTATAATTTTCTGCAGCTTTGTTAGTATTTTAAATTTTAACTGGGAATTGCATAAAGTAGTAACTGTCCATATCTCCCATGTCATACGAGGTCCAGGCAAGAGGAGAGACTCACCATTGTGTTCACAAAGATCTGACTACAACGTTTTTACCTAATACCTGACAAATACTCTCTCTTCTGTATGAAGGCTTTCTGAAATTTGGAGGAGTTCATTCCCTAGCCTAGCAGGAAAAGCAGACATTTGTACTGCCCAATGAACCAGATATCCATCAAATGTGCAGCACTTGGCACACCCATGGGCCGCCATCACTCACCAGAGTGAATCTCTGGAAGCTCCCAGTAAGCTCTGCTTCAGTCTTTCTGCATATCAAATAACCATGACTGTAATGCCCTTCCTTGACTGCATGCAAGGATGTTCCTGAGAAGTATGGTCAAATTTTCTCACAGTGCTGTTGTATTTCATAGCTTTTTGGCTCTCCAGAAAGAATCTAGAGAATTGACCACAAAATGTTGGCTGAAGGGAGCTGGAGTCACCTCATCCCATCTCCTGCTCAAAGAGGGCAGCTGCCAACATGTGTCAAGCAATTTTATGTTCTGAGTAGGCAACTCGAGGTTCAGTGTTAGGAAAAAAGTACTGATCTCTGAAGGTAGAAGAAAAAGAACAATCTTAACATGTAAGAAAACATCATCTGTCTTCAGATGCTCCTAGTCCTAACTTACTTGTGCATACTGGCCTTACGCCTTTTCTGAGGACTCATTTTTCTATGCTCTTAATTTTTTGCTGACTGCTTGTGATCTTTAAGTGTTCCCAAGGTCAGCAGTCCTGACCTTGGCCTTGCTGTCATCTGGCACATGATAAATAATATTGAGTTCTCTTTCCTTTCTTCGCCTGCTCAAAGACCGTACTCAAAGCTATACATCAAAGGCCCTGCAATAAAAATATCTGCCGCAGGTGTCTTTGAGGTGGTGATCAACAATGATCACATAAAGCATCCTTTCCATCCCTAGCTGGCTGAGTTGGTGGTGGTCCTGTATTCACACACAGAGGAGTAATACCCATCATTTTTATGGCTCTCCTCCTACTTCGTGGACTGGCTGGTGAAAGACAGCTTTGACAAACAAACTCAAAGTTCCCTACAGCTATTTTCCCTCTAACAATTGCCAAGGGCTTCTGATGAGCTGCAGACATATTTGGCCCCAGTGAAACTTTCAGCATTGACTGGAATCATTCTGGACACTGTTGCTACCAAAGCTCATTCCCCTGTGCCCACCAGCAGCTCCGGAGAAGCACAGCACTGTGTGCTTACAATAGATGTGGATTTGAAATACAATGAAATCAGCAGAAGAATTGTTTTGAATTGGGTGCCACACAAATTCATTAGGATTATTAGGATCTGAGATAAAACACAGACAGTAGGAAGTCTACTATATCTGTCTGTGTCTGTGTACAAGGAAAAGGGAGGGCAATGAGAAGCTTTCTCTTATCTCCTCACTCCCTTGGGTTCACTTTTCTGGCGTAAGTCCAAGACAAGAATACCACTGGGCAAGTCTGCCAAAAGAAAAAAGCACAGCCTTGCTCTCCACTATAGCACTCAGCAGAGCTGGCCCCATTGGAAGGTAGCAGTGGCATTGAGGATGATGTAAAGTGATAAAGTGACAAGTGTACAAAATAATTATTTTTCCACGGTGAACTTAAAGATATATTAAAAGTTGATATACATTTTATGCTCCTACTGTAATTCCTAGACCATGCCCTACATCTGCCTCAGCATCACGTAGGACCAGTTTCTGCTGGCACTTATACATTAGTTAAAGAAGAATACATTTTTAGTTTAGTAAATTGTGAAGTTCTTTATGGGTACCAGAGTTCAATTTTGGTAATTAGAACAATAATTGTCACTGATTGCTATCTAGTCATTTTAAGATTTGCTCTCATTAATAGGGTCAGACTTTGTTACTGTTGGGAAGGAGACTTTAAAAGACAGCTGCTGTGGTTTCTAAATAGAGATCACACAGGATGGATTAGATTGTTGTAGTGATTTATGTGACTTCTGAGATATTTGAGCATATAATATTAAATATAAACTGCAGATACAGAACAGGTGGATATTGCCATGTAATCCATTTATGCTTTATTCTATAAAATGTGACTATCAGTGCACATGTACAGGATGTTTTCTCTCAGAGTTTTTCTATGGGATTGCAGCAGAATTTGTGCTGTCATTCATTAAACAACCCCAGCCCACAGAATGGTGCTACACCATGACAGGGGCTGACTTTGCTGCATGGAAACTATAAATCATTCATTTCTTTCTTTGTGGTTTAACCAGGAATGTAGCCAGAAATTGACTTAAGTACTGTTTTAGCATGCTTAGGTCTCTTTTAGGAAACAGCCATGTTCATTTGTAAAGGGGTTGATCAGCCCAGTGAAAGGCACTGTTTCTACAGCCCTGCCTCATTAGCTTTCTAACTGACTGTATTGGATGTGAGCCCTGCCTGAAAGTACAGGGAAGTGCTTTGCTTCTGGTCTCACCAACAGCAGTTTTCAAGCAGCGTGAAGTTATGGGAAGTTATTTGCTAAATTAAGCCGATAAAATGAGATCAAAATTGGGAAATTGGGACCAAAGACTCCTGTCCCTCATTCCTATGTTCAAATATCCTTTTTTATTCCTTCATAATAAATGATTTTCAGATCCTAGCAGGCAGATTTGGAGTTACTAATGACATTTTGAATGGAGCTTTCCTGACATTCTCAGGGGGGTGCATGCAACCCTGGCTTATACACTGGAGAAGCACTGCCTTGTTATTCCAGTGACAACTTTGCATGCATGGCTCTTTTGGCACTGGTCATATTATTTTTCAAATTGATGTGAGCATATTATTGCAATATATATTATACAATGACTACATTAAGTGTTTTTAGCTCCCAGAACAGTATTTTGCTGCATGTTTGCTTCTGTTTTATTGCCATATTTCAGAGTCAACAAAAGCTTTGAACTGGGAGCTTCCACATCTTTGGGTAACAGTTTTCATTTCATAGACTCATAGAAGGCTTGGGTTGGAAGGGACCTCAAAGATCATCAAGTTCCAACATCTGCTGTGGGCAGTGCTGCTACCCACCAGCTCAGGCTGCCCAGGGCCTTATCCAGCCTCCAGGGATGGGGCACCAAAGCTCTCTGGGCAGCCTGTGCCAGGGCCTTACTATCCTCTCAGTGAAAAATCTCCCATTATCTAATCTAAATCTCCTCTTTTAGTTTAAAACTGTTCCTCTTTGTCCTGTTTCCCTCTCCTAGTAACCTCTTTTACCAGCCTGAGTGGTTAATTTTGATAGCAGAGCCTTCAGATCAGAATTCCTCCAAAAAACAAGCCATCCTAGATACAGATTACAGGTAAATAACGAGTGGTTTATCTAA
Source organism: Phasianus colchicus (assembly GCF_987193195.1). Classification (NCBI taxonomy): domain Eukaryota; kingdom Metazoa; phylum Chordata; class Aves; order Galliformes; family Phasianidae; genus Phasianus; species Phasianus colchicus. The sequence continues at coordinate 44,511,241 of NC_143441.1, forward strand.
AGTCTGTATCATGAACTCTTAACACAATGCTAGTGTAGCAGGTGTGAACAGCATCTGCCTCCAATGTCCACCTCTCATTCACTGGCAAGCATGTGAAAAAAAAAATCGTGTTCTCTGTGAAAGGATTCATCTCAAGTTGAATTATCTGTGACATCACTAAATCTGTCTCTATCCTAGTGTTAAATTCCTAACAATTTCTGTCAGCGTGTTTAATGAAAATCTTACAGAAGTGAAGCAGTGCAGCCTTGGCATGGGGTGAGAATGATTCTGAAGACAGCCCTAGAACATGCCATTAACTTACCAAGTGAAACATTCCTACCGGAGATATCTATTATTGTAGAGCTGCATTTGTTTTGTTTTGTCTTTTTTTATTTCTCTTTAACTCAAAGGAGTAAACTTTGGGGTTGATCTGAAATTATATTCCAGTTGACATGAAAATGAGGGATTTTGCATCCAAGTTGGGAGTTCATTTCTCATGGGCTTATGGATCTTATGATAAGGCATTTCATACTAGCCTTAAGTAAATACATAATCTTATTTTGCACTTCACAGTACATTTTTCCTCATGTGGCATTTCTTCTTAATGACAGTTTCATTCCTTTGTGTTACTGAATACATCCTATACATACATCCAATGTGGAAAAGAGCATGTAAAAATCTATCCATATTTTAACAATGGTTTTATTTCACTAAAGGGAAAATGAATGAATACCTGAAGTCTCAAAACGTACACCAGGAAATCAGGAAACTTCTATCAGTAAATGGTTGTTGTGATAAATTTGCATTCATAATTTATGAAGACATGACAGTGGATTCTATGTACTGGCTTTTAGGCATCTGTTTTCATCTTTGCTTTACAGTATGTATTTAAATACTACATTTTCACCATCAAAGTGCAAGAAAACAGTGCAAAACTGACAAACCGCCCAGCCAAAGACAAGATCTCTCTATTCTCAGTTACATGAATGTAACACAGTGTAAGTTATTGGCTTACAACAAATCTACACAGTGTAAGCTAAGATTGAATTTTGGTCTACAGAGCAAGCAGGAGACAAACTTCTCCTTGTTGCTGCCTGGAAGATGTGCCAGGCTGCTCCAGGCTGCGCAGAGGAGCTTTAAGGCATGGTCTTGAGAAGATCAAAATGAAAACTTTAAATGATAATTGAGAAAAAGTGAAATAAAGCTGTCTGCAGTCTCACCAGTGAGACTTCCTGACCACTTAATGATGGGGCACTTCAGTGTACACCGAATTCAGCACAGCTTCTGTTTCCACTCACCCCGCTAATGGAAAGAGCAGGGTTTGATTACTGACTCAGGGAGTGGTATTTGCCCTGCTTCCTGCAGTTAGGTAGATAATGTTTAAAAATACACTATTTCAATAATAGGAAAAAAAAAAAAATCCATTGGGAATAAACATTATCCCTTAATTTCTAAAAATAATTATAATATGCATCTTAAAATTCATAAGAGTGTGGCTCATGAATAGGAATGTAATTTCATGATTTAAATGCTGATAGTTCAGCTAGAAAGCAACTGAAGTACATTATACACTAACCTAAGATTCTCATACTTTTCTGTAATATCAATTCAGCATTAGCAACGCTAAGCCACATGCTCTTTCCCTAATAAAGCATGAGTTATTAAGACCAATGTTTTAAATTATGCTTATGCTTTAATAGAAAGGATCTGTTTTCTTAATTTAATAGGTGATTTTGTTTACCTCCTTTACTTGGCATATTAATTATTAAGGCAGCCTCTGAGTGTCATTTAAGATTAAATCATACTGAACTGCTTTGAAAAATACAAACAATTGAGAAAGATAGGTCTAAGCAACAACCAAGAATAGAAGACATTAGCATATACTAAAGCAGATCATGACTTAGAGGTAGTAAGAGTAGTCTTGGGGTCATGCTTGAGCTAGAAGTGTTCTGCTGAACACTTTATTTCAATTTCTTATCAAGGCTCTTAAAAATGGATTTTCAAAAATACATTTCAATTTTGAACCCTTTAGATTTGAGGCTCAGAATTAAGTGTATGCTACTGTGATTTATTTTTTAAAAACTAGTGAGCATTCAAAACTGTAATTTGAATCAGATGAGACCTGGAGTGTTTAGTGGTTTTGAAAATGAAGCTTTGTTTTTAGAACTTTGCAGCATAAGTTCCTGGTGCTTATTTTTAGAATTTCCTTATACTGTAAATGTGGTGTTACAGTAGAAATTTCTCATGTCTATTCTTCTATCTCATGCATTACCAAGTCCTAATAATTTAAACATTTATTTCCATGTTTAAATTTAAGAACAAATTCATTTAAATTGATTTGGATTTTGGTTTAAAATGTTACATCAAACTGAATTGGCTACTTTTCAGATTATATGACATAAATTCATATATTTTGAGACCTTAAAATTTTTTCTGAAGCGGAAAATTAACCAATCTAGCTAATTCTGAGTGAACATGCTGACAGTGACTCTGGTATCTAGGAAGATTAGATGCAGAGAAATTTCCTGTTGGCTCCAGAAATAGAATTTTCTTGGTGTTGCACATTTGGCAAGGCAAATCCTTCAAGGTGAGGGAGTTATTTTTTGGTGGATCTTTGGATAGTCAAAGTAGAAAGTAATTGTCAGATTTCTTGGATGCCATTGCATCATACTGCAGGATGGTTAAGGAACCATCAGCACCACTGCAGAACTGCTTTGTTGCTTCAGCCTTTTCTCATCTCAAGGAAATGCATAGTTGTTATACTTGGAGATTAAATATTGAATTCAGGCTCCCCTTGATAAAGCATAGCAATCAAATCTGCAGCTATACCTTCATTAAAAAGTTCTCATCTTCCTGGCAAAATAAAGGCCAATGCATTATAACTTCATCTTTAGCTTACAAAAGGTAGATTTTTCTGATGAGGCAAAAAATGCTCAAGCTTCAATATACAATGACAGAATTTCAGTGGCAGGGCATCTTTGCACAAATCCCAGTAGTAGGATTCCCAGAGATCTCTCCTTGAACACCAGCTTACACACGATCCTTACCAAGCTGTTTATCATAGCCAGTGACAGGGATAACACAGCAGGAATAACTGTGGTTTTAATAATCCTGATGCATTACCCTATTGGAACAGATACCCAGGGAAGTCCTAATCCCTGGAGGTATTTGAGACTTGTGGACGTGGTACAAAGGGGCACTGTTCGTTGATGGCACTTTGTAGGTCAGTTTGGTAGCTGGAGTTGATGATATTAAAGGGTCATTTCAAACCTAAGTGATTCTATGATTCTAATTATAAATCTTATTTATGTGACCTAAAATGTGATTTCAAAGGATTGCAAAAGCCCAACACTGTGTATCAAGTAGGATAAGTTCCTTTCAGCAGTGAAGCTTTAGCTAAGTCATTACTATGCCAAATCAAAATTTGGCAAAATTACCCTGTCCAGAGCTCCCAGCAGTCTTGTGCCACTGACTTCAGAGGGATGACAAGGCAGTCACTGTCACACATGCTGGGTCACAGATGCCCCGACAATGGCAAAATAGAAAAGAAGTAATGTAGGAATATCCAAAAAAGAACAGCCCCATATTCACTGGAGAAAGAAATAGCTCTGCAAAAAATCACAGTCCTTCTTGGATTCTCCCAGGGTCAAATGGACTTTGAGACCTTGACACCTGGAAATTACGGTCTCATTCCTTCTGGTGCTGCCCTGCTGATACATGGGAAGCAATGAGGCTGCAGCTGCTGGTGGCTGAATCAGGCTTGATTAAGGGACTCGAGAACTTAGGACCTATATGGTTATTTCATATGAAGTAGCTATTGTTATCCAGCCTCGCACCAGCTCTTAGCATACAGATAACTGCAAACACCATTTTCACATGTGGTACTAATTCTGCCTGTCTTATATCCCCCATTACTGCCACGGTGTGAGTGCTGCCAGCCGTTAATGAAGGAATGCTGGGAACCCCTCCGAGGCGCAGCCAAGTATTATAATCACTCTTACAGCTGGGAGCTGGAGCGTGGAGATACACTGTGGAGTGTCTAAGCCCACACAGAACATCAGCACCGGACTTGAGAATTAGTTTCATTTCTTCGCAATCTCATTTCTGTATTTTCTTTTCTTTTTCTTTCTTCTTTTTCCATACTGTATGAGAACCGATAGGTCACTGCCTCAACCAGTGATTGAGCACCTGGTGAAGGGGCATGGCTGACCCTGGGAGCACAGGTGTGAGCAGTTCATCTGTGTGGCCAGAACTTATTTAAGGGCTGGAAATCAAAGGGGAGGGATCTCTTCTTGGTGATCACCTCCTTTGGGATTTTTCAGCAAGCCTTGATCTTTGGAAAGGGGTGAGCAGTTCCTTCTTTCCTTCTTTATCACTGGACTGTAATTAAGTACTTACTAAGTTACAGCCTGCTACTAAATTCTTGTGTGATCCGAAACTGGCTAAAGGCAACTACATCTGTGACTGCCTATCCTTACATGTATTGTGCTCTGCCCGCTAATGGAGAGCATTACCCAGGACTGAGGACGGGGATGATGAGTTGCACTACTCCCAAGCAGCTCAACATTGAGAACACCTTGGTTTGTAGGTTTTTTTGGGAGCCATCTTCTATCTAAATTTTTATGGAAAGGTTTCCCATTTCTACCAGTGGCACATCTCAAAAGGTCTTATTCATTTTTATTATTTTTTTTATCCTAACAATGTCTAATTTCCTAGACGAGGTATTTTACAGGTTCTACTTATGCTTCTCACCTGTCTGTTGTTACTATAGCCTCCAGCTACCTAGCGTGCTTAAGGCATTTTCTTTTACGACAGTCCATCAAAGTAGGGATGTATTGCGTATAGTTGGGCTAGATGATCTTGGATGTCATTTCCACCCATAACTATTCCATGATTATAGGATATATTTGGTAACCCAGGTCTCCCTGGTCCTGGGCCATCCTCTTTGCCCTTTCTTGAATGCTGTTGAATTATGGGAATCTACTGCCACAGAAAAATACTTTTATCCACATGTCCATCCATCATGCATTGATGTTGTATCTAGCAGCAGATGCACATGTTTGAACCACATGGGGAAAAAAAAGAAGAGCAATATTTACTGTAGGATGGTTTGAAATCTTTGTAGTTGGCAACTAAATCAAAGGGATGCTTATGTTTTGATGTACAGCATTCTTAAGTCATTTGTAATTTTCTATCTCCTTTTATCAACAAATTAACATCTTGATATATAAGATCATCAGCAAATTAGCAATCACCAGAACACACATTCATTTTTAATGTGTGTACAAAACAAAGGGCAGTTGTTAATTTGTGGTGTAGCACTTTACATTTTATAGGGAAAATAAAAATATTTGTGTATGTTAATATATTTGCTAACTTATTCCAGCACCTGTAACTGGTGAATTTCTCAGGTCTTTGTGTCTTTTTGCTGTATGTGCTGTCCCACTCTTTACCTTGCAAAGTGTCTTCTATTTTCATGAGCAAGAGGGGAAGATGGGGAGCTGTATGAAGAAGGAAACACATCTGCATCTCTCTCAACACAAATTTTTAAATGTGATACTTTTAAAAAACTAATTTCAAAGATAAATTCTATGTGTATGGTGAGGGCTTTTCCTGTATACAAAGGAAAGTAATACTTCAGCGTGGATTTAAGGCTAACATATAAATTGCAGATCAATTCCTCCTCCCCCAACAACCATTAATTCATTAATCCTTGAAACCATCACTGCATTGTTTTCTGGTAATTATACACACCTCATATGCTGGCTTTTTAAAGACATTAATTGCATGATTAGTTTTATGATTTCTTCTGATTACCAATTAAGTTACCTTTTTCTCTCTTTTTTTGTATTTCATACATACCATTAGACTTTATAGTGCTGCTTCTTTAATTTCTCACCTAGCAGGGGTTCTCACACATTCAAAGACTGCATTATCCACTCAATAAACAGAGAGAGAGTTTAATTTTCTGTGTAAAGTATTGGTGTGGACTTGGAAGGATGATGTTTCAGATATTATGCTATCAAGAGTGACATTTAATTTTACAGGGGGGAAAAAAAATCTTGTTTTTCCTTGTCATAACAATGTTCACAGAGCATGATTTCAAAGATGTGCAGAGACCAAATCAAGTGATTCTGTCTGTTGGCTGAACTGAAGTTGTCACATCTTCCTTCTTTGTTGAACGTGCGTTGCCAGCTGCTCTTCAATTCTATTAGTGTAACTTCTTTTATAGAGTTCTCAGGGTCTGTGCGTATATATAAAAGTAGCGTCCCATACATCAGACACTTCCTGCACAATAGTCAGAAAGACTCAGGGGGAAAAAAAAAAAAAAAAGATCACTGGGACTACAAGTTTGAGTAGAGCTGGATTCCTCAATACCTGCGTTAACTGTTTCCCAATTATCTTCCAGCCTGAGTCCTTCGTAAGTGGAGAAAAATCCCAACTTTTCTCAGGCTCATCTGATTCCTGGCAAATGAGACCCCTGTTAACCACATTAGAAACATGCTAATGCCTGTAAACATTAGGTGAGCACATAGGAGTGGTTTTAGAAACTTATAGATGAAAATATTGCATAGAACTCCGAAATATGAAACTGGATGGGAAAAAATATTTTTTCGATCTCCATACTCAGGCAAAGGCTCTATATCTCAGTTTGTGTTTCTTTTTGTAATAGAAAACATTTGCGTATCCCAAATCATCATTGTATTTTGAAAGCAGTAACATTTAACAACACACAAGATGCCTAAATGGAAATTACTTGAAAAAAGCCCTTCTGTAAAGGCAACATGGAAATGGCTTATAGACTTTCTCTTAGTGACTCCTAAAGAACAACACTTTATAGAGTATTCTCTGTGTTTGTGTGTTTTTAAGACGATGTGGAATTGATTTAAATGAGTACATACTCCCAGTTACCTGGCAGCTATGTCAGGTCAGGGAGTGGAAGGGCACTGGGATTTTCAGGGTAATTCTAATCGGACCTGCATAGAAAATCAACTCTCAAATTTTGTGTTGATCTTTAAAATGCTGGCTTTCCAAATCTGTGCTATAGTTTTCAAGTAAGAAAAAATGTCCACGTTGTACCATAAGCTGTTCTACAAGCACCCTGTGGACTGCAAGTCAGCATGGAGAAATGTGCAAAATTGAAGGTGTTCCTGTAATAACAAGTAAGGAAACTTCCAGTTCTGTAAAAGCTGCAATTTTTTCATAAATTGTAGGAAAAAAAATACCAGGTTCTCTGATTAACCTTTATTTTTCTGTCACAGTTCTCTTTTTAGGCCTCTTAAGTCTGTTTCATTCGTTGTTCTGCTTTGTATTGAATAATACATGAGACAGCAGCAAAGTCAGTCCAGAAAATACAGATGGGGTGCTGCTAGCTGCTGCTGTCCTGCCAAGGTCAGAGACGAATGTGGGGCACCACCACCTTGAGTTAAAACTAACAGTAGCATAAAAATTTAAGTGATCACTTTGGAAATATTTTGTTAGGCACAATCTGCACGTTTGGCAGACCTGTATGGGGCATCTTTAGTTTTATATTGAAAAAACAATGTGACTTTTTTGAAACATCAGAGCCTTCCAAAAGGCGAGTGCATATTTGTGACGCTTCTGTCTGCTGTTTTAGGGCATGTGGAAATGAATTCTCTGATCAAAGCTGAAATATTTCCTTCTAATAGCTGCATTTTTTTTAATGTTTGTAATTGCAGTCCTCTGCTTTCAGCCATTCATAACAACTTTTACTTACAGGATGTAATAAGGTAAAACCAAAGTTTGTAGCTTACTTGAAAAGGAAGGAAGAAAAGAAGTAGCATAAGTTTTTCCATTTCTTTCTCTGTGACAAAAATTACTTGATGCTGCTTTTGAAGGAAGATTTGTGAGAGATTTGGAGGAAAGGCAAAGAAAAAAAGCCATAACTGTGGCTTGGTTTTGTGTAAGGCACTGTTTGGCAAGAGGACAAGCAGGATTCTCTTGAAGAGAGTGTTGATGTTATTTCCAAAAAGTGGTTTTGGTGTAATTTTTTTAAGTCTATTTCTTCTTTCCAAAAATGTCCAAATTATTTGTCTTTCTGAAAGCTGAAGCCATGACAAATGCACGATTCTGCACTTGTCTTTGGGCACGTGGATTAAAATTTATGTCATAAATTTTAAGATTTAAAACCTAGAGATGTTTAGAACTCAGTATTCTACTCTTATTATAGCAATTCACAATGTGAATCAAATAATACTATAGGAACAAACAGTGATTCCTCTTTCACCTTCACAGCATAGTGGGCAAATGTGTTCCTAGGCATCTAAGATCACATCTGAATAGAAGATGTATTTGTAAAGAAATCCATGAAAGTTATAGTTTAGAACAATAGCCAGTTTGGTTAATGTAGAAAGAAAGATATAAATCCCTTATCATGACAGTTATTAGCCCAAATGATTTAAAAACCAACTGTATATTTCAGATAGATATACAAGGAAACGATTCTGCAGTCTACTTGTTGCCAGCTTGACGGGCATCAAAGAGTGCCTGAAAACCTGAAATCTGCAAAGCTTCTCTATGTCCACACGCTTCCTATTCTGATCACGACTGAAACAAAGTTGTCTGCAGCTTGAGTTTGATGTGGAAGTGCTGCACTCTGGCATGGCTGGAATGGGTGGTGATCCAGGGGAGTGTGTTGATGTGTGCCCTTGGTCAGGTTGTATAATACCTCTTCTTCACTAAACCAACTGTGTATGTGAACAGTATAAGCAGGGTATAGTTAAAGCAGCAAGAACAGTACTGTACTAAGTGTACTTGGTACTAAGAAATGAACTCTGGCCCTCAGAGAATGCTAGGGGTTCTTGATGTTTCATGGGTGTGCCAGAGAAGGTGCTTCCAGAGCAATATAACACATCCTAGAAACTAGAAACAAACAGCATGGAAATACTGTCAACACATTCTCTGATACCCTTTGGCCTTATTTTAATAGACATATGAATAAATGAAGCAGCGACTCCAGACATTTCTTCATCTTCCAGACCGATTTAACTTTTAACAAAAGCTAAGTAATATTCAAACAGTTATTTGAACAGCATGTTTTTATTGCACATCCTGTACCAGTGGGTTTATTTTACAATGGATATATGAAATACTGAAAGTGTCACGAAAGGCTTTTCCTAAGATCTTTTGCAGTTGCACTTGTTTAAGTCCAGGAGGTTTGCATAATAAATGTTTGGGCCCTTTTCAAACAAAACTGTACCTCCAGAATTTGTTTGTCCATTACTAACATTCATTCAAATCCATATTTAAATTGGGGAAAAAACTATCTTCGCTTTACAGAAATGTAGCCATCCCTAGCAACCCAAATGGATTAGAGCTGCTGCATGAGAGAAGTCTGTTAGTGTAGTGTAAAGCACAGCTATATTTTGAAAAGTACAGCTGCCTCTGATCAACCTGAAAAATCTTATTTCTGAAAACACAACTTAAAAATGCACACCAGGCTACAGGCCTGTGCTCCCATCAATGAACTGCATACAGGCATAACATGCAGCAGGCCACATCTAGGTGACAAATGACAGGTACCAACAACATGAGGATCCTGCATCATAACATTGTGACAATGGGGGATGTCAGAATTAGAATGCCAGCATGAATTTCCTGATTTTTTTTCCAGATAACCCACTGTGTCCTACAGTCTCTATGACAATTGTGAACCTGAGTAGTATTGTTTCCACCATATGACCTTGAAAACAAAATGGTTGAGTTCTGGAGAATATGTTGGCAACCTTCAAAGTGGTAGGATTGAAATGAGCTGCTCTAGTTGGGCTTCTCATTTGAGATCCTTTGTCTCCTGCTTCCCTTTTCAATAATCTTCAAAACTTGTTTCTGAAGACACGTTCCCTATTTATAGGGAAAGTTGTTGCATTTTTATATTTTGCAGGAGCAGCCTTTCATATCAATTTGTTTGATATGGAAATATTGTATTCTTGCTGCTTTTAAAACCACCTACATACACACCAAGTTTCTGAATTACCAGAAAAATCTATAGGCTTTTGTGCACAAACAAACCCAGCTTTTTAGCATGCACCTGCTTAAGCAGTTCCTTTGAAAACAGCATCCTTGGATTTTTGTTTCTCCCTATAAATAGCTTTGCTTTGCAGAATGCCATTTATGACAGGCTCTTTTAAATATATCACTAAAGAAAAATACGTAGTCCTGATTAAAAATGAATTATATACATCGAAATTAAAGTTGTTTGTAACATAACATTCTTCTGCATCTTCTGCTAGCATCAGCACAATTAGTGGAAAACACAAAAGGAGGTATCTCCCACACCTTTGAAAGTACAGTTGCAGTGGTGGAGGGTAGGTGGGAGGATATGGTTCTTTTTGGATCATCTTTGCAGTAGGTGGCTGCAGGAGGAGGAAGCCCTGCATTACACTCTGGGAGATAGTATGAAGCTGCTTGAAATTACAAGCTATGCTACAGGTTGTTAAATATATATGATCAATATCTCCTTATTACTTTGAGACATAAAATGCCTGTTCCTATCGACATTAGCTTTTCTAAATGCTTTTGGAAAAAGCTGACTCTTGGAACTATTAAAATGACTTCTTGTGAATATAGCTTATATTTTGTTGCAGTCAATCAGGAGCGTCTGCTCCAAGATACTTTGATAGATCCGTGCTGTTATGTGGAATTTCTCACAAAGTTTATTTGAAGTTATGGATTTGTGCTTGGATAAGATCTGAAAAAGTTAAAAGATTTTCCTAGTCTAGTAATTTTTGTGTAATGGTGCAGAATTTTGGGCTGTCATTCAATTCACATGATATTCATGCTACAAACGGTAGTCAGTAGCTGACAGACTACGTAGCAACACTTGTGTCTAAGGTTCATTTCTGTATTTGAATGGATGTTGAGGTGTGCATGGGCATCTTAGAAGAAGGCTTTTATGTAATATAATCTTAGCATTTTTATTCCTTTAATGTTTTTCTCATTTCCAGACCATCATTAAAATATTTCAGCTTCCAAGCAGTACTGGATAAGTAAGCCTATGATCTAGTAGTGATAGACACATCAAAGTTAATCATGGCCTTAATTTAAAAAAGATAACCCAGAAAGCATAACCAATAAATACAAAGGAAGGTTTGCACTCATTCTGAGTGCATCCATTATGGTGTATGTGCTATAGACTAAGAAGCTACCACGGCCTTTCAAAATTCTTGAATGTTCTCTTTTGTTTTGTGACTGTCAGAAATACAGGCTGATGCTTATTCTAATCTCTCTCTAAACCAGCTGTGTCTGCCAGCCTAAGAAATAATTATGACGAATGCAGTTCCTCAGTGAATTCACTTGAATGTGAAATAATATAGCACAAGAGCTGAACAGTGTAGTTTATGCATACTTACATTGAGTATTTGCTCATTTTTTAAGTTAGTTGTGGTATTGTTTTGACTTTTTTGTTGTTGTTGTTTTGGCTTTTTTTTGCTTTTGGTAGCAGTACCACACTTCTATGGTGTATTTCTTTTTCTTTGAAAGGTAAAAGGCACTTTTGATAACGGGATGTAGAAACTGTTTTCATTCGTGGTTCAAGGTACAGTAGAAAGATGTCCCATCCAGGAAAAAAAAATTCTTTCTTATGTATTTTGTTTATACCTTCCATGTGTTCAAACTTTTGGTTTGCTTGGGCTGCACTGAGTGAAGAGGAACTGCCTTGGACTGTATATTTTTGAGCCAAGACTATAAATAAATATGTATGTAAATAAATAAGATATAGTATATATATTAATTATATATATATATATATAATTAATATATATAAGCAAAAAAATATTTTTCCTTTTTATATCTTGTATTAAAACATGAAGAAAAGAATGCAACAAAAACCATAAAACTATTAGGTTGTACGTGCATGCCTTGTAGCTGTGGGCAGGTTAGTTAGCATTACCAATCATTAAAGTTTCTTGGTGCTTCTGTTAGAAATTTAAGCTGCAAACTTCCATCATTTGGAAATTTGTAGCATCTGCCCCAGTATTTTATTATCTGAATTCACCAGGGAACTTATCCCCCTTAATAGACAGATGAGAATGGAGAAGAAGCTGTTTGTTATCATGATCTAGAAAGTTTGTTACAGACCTCAAAATCAAGGTGAGAAATGGAAGAGGTCTCTTCTAAATAATTTGAGGAAGTGTTTGTAACACAGGTCTGGTTCATTTAAGACACCTTGAAGCTCCCCGACATTTGCTGCATCATCAGTGTGGTAGTGCATAAGAAGTCAGGAAGATTTGAGGAGGCTGTCAGGGATGCCTTCTTGGTAGAGATGCTGTCTCCAGGGCCAACTAGGAGTGAATAGTTGAGTGTGTGGAAACGCTGTGCAGAGGATCTACAACCAAAGCAAAACCAGAAATGGATGTTGGTGGTATGGCAGTAAAGGCTGAATCTTCCCACCAGTATTCCGTTACATTTTGTTGCTGTGCAACAGATAACAGAAGATGGGCAGCCTGACAAAATGACATGTAAGTGCATGAGAAGCAGAAGTGTGGAGCTGGATTCCTCCATCTGGAAAAAAAAATGGCTCCCATTGACTTTATCGACATTTGCTGAATATTTATGGAGAACAAACAGTGGATATGAAGACAGTGAGGTGATAGGAGGTTCATTTCAGCAGTTGTGACAGCAACATAAAAGGCAAGCTGTGTTTCAGACAGCCATGCACAGCTGTCATACCATGAAATGAAGAGAGACTCAATCAGCTCATCTGCATGAACCAGTGAATTATGACCATGAAGCTATGTGTGGGGCTGTTATCAGCTTCAATGTGTTGGAAATGATAGTGGCAATGTTAGAATATTACACAGTTTGCACCAGTTTCCCATGAATGTTCACACAGAAATAGAAATAACACAGGTATGCAGGTTTGTCAGGACCTATTGAATCAATACGAGGCTGCAGGTGACAGTTCCATCACAGCAGCATCGATGGATCACATTCTCTGGTGCAGATTTTTATGAGCACAGCATGCAGGCTCATAAAAATTGCTGGTGAAAATGCATAGCTAATAGTAGTGACTATGTTTTAAAGTAGTGTTTTGTAGCTGAGAACTTGCTCTATCAGATAGTGTTATCGTGCTCTTTCTATCTGTTGTAGTTTCCATGAAAATAAATAGGAGGCATTACTTTTAAAGCAACCTACATATATCCATAGACTCATAGGATGGCTTGAGTTGGAAGCGACCTTAATGATCATTCAGTTCCAACCCTCTGCCAAGGGCTGTTTTCCATCCATCAACTCAGGCTGCCCAGGGCCCCATTTAACCTGGCCTTGAGCATCTCCAGGGATGGGGCACCTACAGTTTCTCTATGCAGTCTGTTCTACTGACTCACCACCCTCATATGAAGAGTGTCTTCCGTATATCTAAACTAAATCTTCCCTTCTTCAATTTAAAGCCATTAAAGCCTCATCTGATCACCACATTTCCTGTTGGAGTCCCTCCCCAGCTTTTCTGTAGGCCTCCTTTCAAATACTGAAATGTTGCTACAAAAAAGTCTACCTGGAGCCTTCTCTTCACTAGTCTGAACAAACCTAATTCTCTCAGCCTGTTTTTACAAGAGAGTTTTCAGATGTACTTAGGTAATCTTAGTGCAGTTTTGTCCATTGTTTATTTCTCATGTTCTAGATGTAGAGTTCCCTCTGCATGGGGCCTGATCCATGGGGTTGGTGAGCACTTATGCAAAATATGTATGAACTACACGTGAATGTATGAAGTGTTATGGAATACAGAGCGATCTCAAACTGGGTACCCAGAACTAATAAGTGTGTTTTGACATAAATATCCCTGTGCCTTAAATCACCTTTTTACAAGAGGGAACAATGCCCACTCATATCATAGGTAGCATATGAAATTCATTAAAATTTTGGAGTGGTTGTATACTGGAATGATGAGTACTGAAGAAGGAAATGAAAATATTGAAAATTATTAGTCTATCCTTGTGCTGATGTCTGTTACCAGAAAGGCTTTGTGTAATGTGAGGGAAATGAGGCCAATGGCTTCATAGACACCAAGAGCACTGTGCAGCTCTTCAGGAGTGGTGAACTACTGAGTACCATGGGTGGAGACTCTTAGAAAAATGTAAATTCATCATATATGCAGAAGAGCGAAGTTGAATAGCCAACCTTAATCCTGTCTTTTCCTGCCCATCTTAGTGCTCCATTTTTCAACCGCAGTCCAGTAATTAAAAGGTTCCTTGGGAACAGTTTATGCCAGCAGAGAGCAGCTGGTAAGTCCCACAGGATGCTTATGAAACTTCCCTTGGGAAGTACCAGCTGACTTTTCCTGCATCCCAGATGTAGGATGGAAAGTCAAATCCCTCCTACCTGTTGCAGCATTTCACCCATGTGCTTTCTCCTTCAGGGCTGTGCACTGAACTGAATGCAGTCATGTCTTTACTCCAGTAAGGAATAAAGTATTTCCTTCATAGGAAATACTTCAGCATTCATCAGAGCTGAGATAGGAATCCGTCCCTTGGGAATGCCACAGCTGCTAAGATGCTGTGTGATGCTCAGTCTATGGCCCAATGATATTTAACTGGGCCATGCGAAGAGGAAGAGTTTCATCAGAATGGACCGAGAGGCCTCAGCTCTGGTGGCTTCAGCTGCTGGGCAGGAGGGATTATTCTGGTCCCATAGGTGGAGGAGCTCTTTGGGCCCACACCATGCAGGCAACTGCTCCAAGTACTGAGCTGCTAGATGGAAAGGGGCACAAGCATCTTGTCCTTGGCCTTTGAAAAAAGAGACCTTCTTTGCTTCCCTAAATGAAAAGTGTAACTATCTCATTTGAGAATAATATTTATCTGTGAACCTTACATGCAAGTAAATTCCCCTGTGCTAATGACTCCCTGAATGAGGCAAGCACAAAGCCATACCCATATTTGACATCTTGTACTCAGTAGGCTGAGCAGATCCATGGCATATTAGCTGTGAACCCTTCAATCTGGTTGTTTTTGTATCCCAAAATGCTTAATTCAAAGTTGGGAAACACCCTCAGCAGCAGGACATGAGAGAGGTAAATTTTGCAGTGACATTGCCTAACTCCCTTGGGTTGCTCTAGCCCAGGGATTACAAAAAGCGGATATTTAGGGATGGGCAAGATTTAGTCCACAAGTTGACAGGCAGCATTTGTGGGGAAATCTGCATAAAAGTTTTCATTAATGTAAGATACAAGGTTGCTCATGAGAAACGTTTTCTGAAGTGTATTTAAACTATGCACTTCAAAGCATGCTGGTGCTTCTGAGAGGAGGAGAAAAAGGAGGAGAAAATCTCCAAAGCGATATATGGAAATAAGAGGAAAGGCTCTTTGCTCCTCTCGCATAAATGCACCTGACTTTGACACAAGAAAGGAAACAGCAGACAACAGAAGCAGCTCAAAGGTCTCAACTGAAGCCTTCTGTAAAAGTAATAACACATTGTTTTTAACCTGAACTCGAATTTTCCTATCAATTTGGTGTTTTTTTCTCATGACCTGTCCAGCTTGTATCATATGTATTATATGCATCAGTACTTCAAGATGCTGCAGATGTACCTATCTTATCCTAAGATAACTGAGTACTAACAGTAGGTGGGGATACAATGCAGTTATTCTGTAGAATTTACAAACAATCTGAAGCCAGTCTGACTTGCTATTAATTTTAATTAAGGCTTGCAATAAAAACAAACAGAACAGTGAAAAGCAGGGGCAAAAATGAATGCATAGGTCATGCTTTTAGTTCCCTTTAGGCAGTAATCTGAAAGCTTGTTTTGGCATTGCAGGTGGAATACACAGACCAAAGTTTAATCTCTGCTGCTTGTTTTTCTCTGAAAAATTGTCTTCTGTTTTTCATTTGCCTCAGTAAAAGAAAATTCAAACTGTTTTTGTGGCCATTTAAAGCATTGGTCTACAAATCAATTTCAAATATATATCCATTCATTCAAGATTTCTAGCTCGTGCATCTTATTTTTAAAGGAAAGGCAATAAGGGATGCTGATATTCTTTTAATTAAACTTTCACCATAGCCAGGTTTAAAAGAATGTCTCTGATGTGTTCTTCCTGGAAGCTAAACTGTGTCCATCTTTCTCTGTGGAACCAAACTTGAGAGAAAGAAGGATACAAGCAGTTTCTTGCTCTTACAGCTACACATGCTTTGCTCCACAGTCCGTTGCCCAAGGTTGCAGACTTTAGTATTTTAAAATGTACCAATAGCTTACATCTTTTTCACTCCAGCTGTGTAGAAGGAAACAATAGTTAAATCAGAATGAGATCCTCTTTGTTCCATGGCACTGCCCCTCCTCTACGAAATCCTCCGGAATACAGAAATGCAGGACCAGGAAATGCAACCAACACTAACTGAGGGATGGTAGAAAGATTCATGTGGATAAAGGTGCAGACAAGCACTGTGCTAGAAACAGTTCTGTTTTCTGAAGGTAGATGCTGTTTTGCTTTGTGCCTTAACGCAGATTGTTGTACACAGCATTTCTTCTGTCTGCTTATTCATGCTTGTCAGATATCTGATGATAAATACAATGTGGTTTATCCCTAGATCTCCAGCAGTGTTAAACCTCTAACTAGAAGTAAAGCTGTAAGGGGAAAAAAAAAAAGAGATGAAGTTACTGGGTGCATGGTAGACTCAGTAGCCTCTCCCAGTTCACAATTCCTTATTCCCTTATGTCATATATGTCACAAAAGATTATAGTAAATGACAAAAGTGATAATAAATAGAAAGCTATTTCTAAAATACTTTTTCTTTCGTATTGTTACTTTGAATACAATTTTCAGAGACCAACAGAAAACCAGAAATTGATGTGAAAACTTAGGGAACATGAAATTACCTAACATACGAAAAGTAAGTCACAAATGTTTTTTAAATCTCGGAAGATAATTGCAGCCTCTGGAAAACAGCAGTCTTTCAATGCTGCATATCGTGTTCTTCTTACCAGTAAGAATTTTTTGTTAATAATTGCATTAAAATATCACCCCACTCATGTTCTGAAGCAGCTCTCAAAGCTTAGCAATTGCTGAATTTTTAATCACATGATTTTATTATTTCTTGACTATCTTTAATTTTTTTGCTTATGCGTAGGAAAGAGATAAATATATTAATTAAAATATTGAATGAAAGAGCAGTTTAAACTTGTGTGCAGGTATTTGCACATGTCTGTCTTTCATCTATCAAATTGAATACTTCATGAAGAAAGAAAATGTGAAGAGACAGCCACATCCAGCCAGCAGCAAGCTCCTAGAAACTCAATGGCATGAACCACAACAGAAAATCCTTGTGAGAGGATATAGAATCGTAGAATCATAGAATCACAAGGTTGGAAACGACCTATAAGATCATCTAGTCCAACCATCTTCACATTACCACTGCTACCATAAGCTACTAAACCAGATCTCACAGCTCCTCATCCAGACAACGTTGCTTCCCACAACTGTGTATTGTGTACTGCATGATTTGGTAGCACATTCTGGCAGTAGAACCCCTCACTTATGCAAACTACCTCCCAGGAAGCTAAAAGGAACCAACTTTTGAATTGAATTGATCTTTGCTGTCTCCTTTGGGATTTTTCATTTTTCAGTGGTGTTCCTGGTGAGGTATTGGCACAGGCTGCCCAGGGAGGTAGGTGGTGGAGTCACCATCCTTGGAAGTGTTCAAGAAACATGGAAATGTAGCACTGAGGAACTTGGCTAGTGGGCATTGTGAGATTGAGTTTATGGTTGGATTTGTTTATCTTAATGGTCTTTTCCAACCTTAGTGATTCTATGAATATATATGTATTGCTGTGATACATCGAATAATGATAATTCGTAATACTTATATCAATACAAACTCAGCTTACCTTATGCTTTGTCTCCATAGGAAAGTAGGCTTATAATCACATCATTACTTTATTTAAAATAGAATGAACATTTCAGGACCCTGTAGATCAGTTCTGTAGGGTGTCACGTTTGTTTTAACTTGCATGCAGGCAAATTCAGCTGAATCAAGAAATGTGTAAAACACGGTAAGGGGTCTCAACTGACAGATTTCATTAGCTTAATTTCCTCCACCTAGACCTCTGCAATAGCCACACATACTCAAGTGTGCTTTCCAGACCATATCTTGTAAAGCAGGGACTGAAACTTCTAAGCACTGATCCCACAGTCCCCAAAAATCTGGTGCAGAGAGCATTGAGCACCAAACCTGTGTCTGTCACCTTGGTGAGTCATTTTCCTTCATTTATGATGGTGATAGTAATCTATAGCTATTTTGGCATATGTTGTCTGTGTGTCTACCTGTTGAGGATATGTTTATAAATCAAAAGGTTTCTAACATGATACCAAGTATTTTAACAGTAATTAGAGCATATGCTGACATTGAATTTTAACTGAAACAGCTGTGTTGTAAAGACTTCAGTCTGCCAGCAGTGGAAATCTGACATTTATCCAGGCTTTGTGCTGTTTGAAGCTACTGGCCATTAGAGCTGAATGGTCGTGCTGCTCCACTCAGCCTGTCCACTTCCCAGAGGTGTTTCAAGAGCATGAAGGCATTTCTTTTCCTCTTTTTGTTTGTTTGTACAGAGCCCAGTGAGTTATGTGGCTTTCCTTGCGAAATAAAAAGACTTGCAGACATAACATTTATTCGTCCCTGACATTTCAAATCTATGTGTTGGTGGTTAAACATTTAGTTACATGGCTATTTTTCTAATGACCTGCCTTAGTTAAAAATGAACAATAAAATGCCAGCCTGCCTTAGCTGCTGTATTATGGTCAAATTCCCTGGTGAAATATGTGTAACGCTTGCTGACTTCAGTGGGAGCAGCGTACATCTGAGGGCAAAATTTTCCTCTTATGGATTGATTGTCAGATGTTTGCTGCTGTGTGCCAGATATTCAAAGGCATTTAGCTCGCAGCAACTCTTGTAATGAAGCCTCTGGCTGAATTTTCACTGCCTTTTTGTGAATCTCACATACAGTGTGTAAATAAAAATGGGCCTGAATCCGTATGTTCACTGGGAAGTAATTTATTCTTAGGAGCAGTCCCATTGTGTATCTTGATCCTATTGAGATGATTAAGTACTTATTAACATGAGTAAGAGTTACAGATTAGAGCATTCTGTTGACAGTGTAGAAAATCATAAGTCACAATTTATATTGAAGTCAACGGGAAGAGATAGGAGGAGCAGGAAGCGTTCATTAGAGATGCAGACTGTACTGGGGTCACCAATAGCCTGTATTGGTCGAATCCAAGGTGTGATTTTTAAATTGCATCTTTGTTTTTTTGGTATCACTTCACACTTGCAATGAATCGTGCTCGCAGCTTTGAACTAACAAGGTATTCCTCTTTCTCTCAGCTTTTTATCATGGGCAGTAAATCTCACTTGCCAAATTAGAAAGCAATTTAAGAATGAATTTAAAAGAGAATATTGGCAGAGTGCTTTGTTTTATTGCAAAAATTGACTTTCTCTTCAGGCTACACCGCTCTCAGCCAGCTATCTGCATTTTCTTTCACCAAATTTACTGTTGTGGAGTGCACCTCTTGATGCTTGGTACTGGTTTCCAGCTGCTTTTTGGTTGCATGGTTTCTGACACGTTTCAGTAGCGGTTTCAAAGAGCAAGAAAGCTCATGGCTGGGAAAGAATAGCATGGCAGCACAGTGTAGCATAGCATAGCATAACACATAGCATAACAGTGTAGCATAGAATAGAGTAGAAAAGAAAATTTGATCTACCAGCTGGCAACCCTTCCTATGTCAGGGGAGTTAGAACTCGATGATCCTTGAGTTCCCTTCCAACACAAGCCATTCTGTCATTTCTGTGATAGAGTAGAGTAGAGCAGAGCAGAGTAGAGTAGAATAATTTCCCTGGAAGGGACCTACAAAGATCATCAAATCCAACTGCCTAACCACTTCAGAGCTAACCAAAAGATAAAACACATTATTAAGGGCATTATCCAAATTCCTCTTAAACACAGACAGGCATGGGGCATCATCTGTCTCTCTAGGAAGCATGTTTCAATGTTTGACCACCCTCATGGTAAAGGAATTTTTCCTAATAGGAAAATAGGATTGTGATTCCTTGCACCAATGCTGGTTATGTTCTTGGAGATCCGGACTCAGAGTGATCTGCTTCAGATTTAGCCTAACAGCAGTATTCAGGCTCTGCGGTGTGAGCTGCAGTTTGAAAAAGTTTCCATGTGTATTTTATGAATTTAGAAGTTTTATAAAATAGACTTTTTAAATGGTAGGCATCCATCTGTCAGACTCACCACCCATATTGAGTAGCAAGGTCTTTCTGACATTGTTGCAGTATAAATTAATTTGTCTGTAAAATTGTTTTAAACTAAAAGAGGGGAGATTTAGATTAGATATTAGGAGTAATTTTTTTACTCAGAGGCACAAAATCAGGTTACACACAGAATCTGTGGATACCCCATTCCTGGATGTGTTCAGTGTCAGGTTGGAAGGAGCCCTGGACAGCCTGATCTGGTGAGTGACTATCCTGCCCGCAGCAGGGGGTTGGAACTGATGATGTTTAAGGTTCCTTCCTACCAAAGACATTCTGTGATTCTATGGCAAATGTCTATTGTATTTCTTATTGAGAGGAAACCAGCAAACATGAAATGTTAATTTCTTTTTGGGTCTAGTCATCATCTACTTATCAAATGAGGTGCCACTCAAACAGTGTTGATGGAGCCATGCAGATTTGTGAGCCAGACAGACTTATGCTGGATGCACTTACAGAAGAGAAGGTTGTTTCCACACTTAGTCATTCATACGTTTTCATGAAAGTCTCCCTGATATGCTAAGAAATACCATATGGTTGCTTATCTTAACTAGAAATAATGTAATCAAAGCTTGTTGAACATGAGATCTTAGACCTCAAAAGGTTTGAATTTATCTGAAGAATGTGTGTGTTTATGCACATGTCCTTATAAAAGGCTGCGTTATATCCCATGACTCAAAGCTAAGTACCTTGAATTGAGGGGGTAAATACCTTGAATTGAATGTTACATTTGTGTATCTTTTTATCATATGTATATACATGTTGTAAAGAAATACATAGACATACAAATCCCATGTCACACAATCATAGTGTTACATTAGTCCCATGTGAGTGTAGTTCAATTTATACACATGAAGGCTAGGGCTTTTGAAAATCAAAAGCATATCATGTGGTTGTTAGAAGACTTAGATTAGCCCATTCTAGACATATGGTCAGGGAGAAAGATGCACGGATCTGGGCAACAGCTGAGGATATTATTTCAGAGTTTAAGCGTAACAAAAGAGGCCACAATGAAACCTTAGAGACCTAACTTCAAAACAAAATTATTAATAGCCAAGAGGGTAAAAGCTTTAGTGAAATTCAGAATCTAGTTCTAAATAGGATCTCCACTTCAAGAATGAATAATAGATGGAGTCCAACTGTTCTGTGGTTGAGCACAAATTAGTGATTCATTGATTGTAATCAAATGCAGCTGCTTGTAATCAAAGCATAGGTTTTGATAGGTCATTATCAAATGATATGCTAATTTTCTGTGTATATAAAGAGCAGAGATGGAGCTCAAAAAAAAGTCTTGATGATGCAAAACACAGTTTTGTGAGAAGTTTACCTTTGTACTTCCTTTCTTATCTCTCCTTTACTTTTTTTTTTTTTTACCAGTCAGGATTTTCTGGTCCAATAATTAGTTTGAGTTTTGTGGGAGCTAATTGGAAATTTCACCAGCATTTGGGTTTGTGCAGCATGGCACATTAATGCAGTTGAAAGAAGAGGAGATCTTAGCCCTTCTTCTCACTGTTAGCGTTATTAGCTCAGAATGAATGCTGTTATAGTTGGACATAAATTTGTGAGCCTGAATTTTGTGGAGTGCTTATGCAAGCTTTATGCAAGATTCACCTGTTTGAAGTTTAAATGCTGAAGTAAAATGGCAGTAGTTAGTCTGTAACAGTTAATGAATGAGAACTAGAGATATTCAGAAACTAAAAATGAGATGACTTTCTAAGTGCTTAAATTTACATGCACATGTGGAAGTACCTTGTCAGTAGGTCTTGAAATTACCTGAGCCAAAGCTCTATACAAAAATTATTCTTCTGCTGGTATCAAAGATCTCGTATGTATAATCATAGTAACATATTTAAAGTTCAAAACTTTCCTGATACATCTTTTCCTCTGGGAAAAAGAGAGATTATTTTGCCCATTAATTGCTCGGAAGCAATTGTTAGTGTCATCTCTTGATAGGATGTATTTGATTATCTCCTCACTTATTCTGAAGCAGCTCTGTGAGCCAGAAGGTCATTCTCAAGTTTGAACTTCAGCTGTGCTACTTAAACAGAGATGTTGAAAAAGACAACTGGACAGTTGTGGTCCCTTAGTCTGACTTCATTGCAGAGAAACCAGTTCAGTGGAAATTAGGTTAAGTTCAATGGATTTTTAAAGGGCATATATTTATCTCTTTTTACCATACTTTTCATTAGGTGTTGATCCTGAGTTTGCAGTCTGTAGTTCCTCTTCATTCCATACTTGCATTTAGGTGATCAAGATAATATTTTCCTTATCAATATAGCCAGGAGGCTTACTTTTCCTAGCCTCCAGCCTTGCATGTTAATTGTAGAAGCACTGATGTGTTGACATATTAAGTTGGTCTTCTACTTTTGTGATTTTTTTGTAACTGGTGTAATTCTTACTTTGGGGATGCTCTTGTAGAAGTGTTTCTGATATCAAAGAATGTCCGCGACGTGAAGGGCACTGCAGAGAAGAAATCAGAGCACTCTTGCTCTGACATGTAGCTCCGATATGGGCATGTCTGAACTCTGAGAATAAGCTTGCGGAATAAATGATTGAAAGGCTTTAGAGGGAAGTTCTGTTTTTCCACTTGTTGAGTTTTGCATCCAGACTGTTGAAAGACCTGTCCCGGAGTCCCAAGGGGATTCAGCTGCACAGGCATTGGTACTAGCATGTGATGTTACAAGCATCCCCCATGACTTAGAATAATCTGTTCCTGCCCTTCCTGCCCCTCCATGGCAGAGTATGATCTGAGCTCATCTTCAGCATCTTCCTACCACATAAACATTTCTCTATTTCTAGAAATAATCCCAGTACTGTAACACGTATTTCTAATTCATCTTTTCCTCTGAAAATGTCCCAGGTCTTGCATCCGTTGTCACCTATCAGTATTCATCTATAAAGCACACACATTTCAGATTATGCCATGATTTCTGAATGGAAAACCGGAGGAGAAGAGAGGATTCTTTTCTCACTAATCATGAATATTGCAATTAGGGTAGAAAACGTAGACAAAAGTAACAAAAGTTGTTGCACTGGGTTTGATTGTTTTTGCAGTTGTGGTGTTTTTTTTTTTTTTTCCCTTGTAAGGAATTTAAGATAGTTTTCTTCAATGAGGCAATTTAAGATTACTGTCTTACCGTATTGAAGATAATTAATATATTAATTATTTCATCAGTTTAATTAAAGTAATCTCCATATGGCTCAGAGTATTTATAAATGTAGATGGACAGATGATAGCAATGCAGAAAAATAAGTGCAATCTCAAAGAACTAATTGTCTTTGCTGTTTGTAGACCATGCTCATTAGAAATGTGGCATACCCTATAAGCCTGTTAATTGTTTCCATTGTTTGTTTCTAAAATATTTTTAGCACAGCTGTTGTATGAGGTTTTGATTTTTGGCCAGTATGACAGGGAACAGTCTTAGGTTATATTACAGTATTTATTTCCAAAGTGAACCAGTAAGTACACTAAATTGTTTTTTTTTTTCAACTGTTTTTTTGTTTTTTCAACTTTCTGAAGTAAAATAAAGTTTAATATATTTATGCTGTTTTCTCGCTCAGTTCCACACCAAATGTTTCTCAGTTTTGGCTATCTTATAGTAAGGATTGTGTCTGATTGTGTAGCTCTGTGAAAGCTGATGGTCTAGTTACTTCCATCATGTGCATGAAAAGTTAATATGGAGAACAACCATAATTCAGTCAGAACTTAAAGTGGTTCAGTCAAAACTGAAATTTTGCGATTCCAGGGAACAGGCAAGGCATAGCTGAGGGATGGACAAAGTAGACAAAGAAACCAAAGGACTTTTATTTCCTCTAGCAGTGGCTCCACCTATGTATGAGATAAAGATACGTACTCCAATAAAGAATAAGAAACATAAATTCAGCTTAACATATTTCTTGACTACAAAGGTTTTCTTTGAGGGGAAAAAAAAAAAAAGAGGGAGTGAGAGAGAAAGAGAAATGATACCATCTCTCTTCTTTTTTTAATCTCAGCTTTAAGCCATTATAATTGCTTGAGTGAAGGTGAACAGCATGCCAGGCCAAGCCATACGTTTTGGCTTCCTGTTCTGCTGACTGATGCGTTGTTATTTGAAGTGCTGCGTACCTCATTATGTGCAGTTAATAAAGTAGCATCGTGGGCAGAGCTGCAGTGCCCCCAGATCTGTGGAGCAGGTTAAAAAGTGGACCAGCACTTAAAGGTTGTGAAGCAGAGAAAACAATCTGTAAAAATTGACAGTGCTAGCCTTGGACGCTCTGTGTTGTCCCATTTTCTGCTCCAAACCACAGCCAAAACAGCCTGTTCTCATTTTTTCTTTCTTTATATAGTCACACTGGCATGTTGGCACATTTCTTCACTTATTTGTGAAATCATATTCAAATATTCATGCTGGGACTGCAAGAATAAAATGCCGTTTTCATTTTCTAGGTGAAAATGTCTTTGTAATAAACAGATAAAGTTGAAATTTATATCTAGCTTCACAGAAGGAGTAAAATATTGGAGTTTGATAAAACCTTTACAGAAATGCTGTGTTCTAGAAATGCACTAATTGTTGGAGAAGCCTTGGTGGAACAGAGAAATAAGGAGAAACTTTAACAATTTTCACACAAAACAAAGAGATTCCACATAATGGCTGTAGCAGAATATTCAGAGCTTTCTACGTCTTCACAAAAAAATAACTAAAAAGTAGAAGTTCACAGGACCCCATGTCCCCTGCTGCAGCAGCATGCCAGTCTCAGAAAATTAGCAGCACATTCTGGTGGGCTGCTGGAAGAGCTTAGTTTTCTTTCCTTGGCCACATCAGTTGGCTTTCCTATTTGTATGCAATATGCTTTGCCGTCTGCATGCACTAAGATGCAAAAGGGCCTGGGGTTGTCCTGCAGCAGATCTCAGAAGTACCCGAGGCCTAATGCTCTCAGCCTCATGTTGTGAGGTCCCCACACACTACAGTGGCCCTCGCTGTGGAGTCTGACATCCTCTGCCAGTGGAAAGCAGGATGCTGCTGAGTATGGCAGATGAGCTGGAGCTTTGCCTCTGTCTTAATGCTGTCCCTTTTTCCTACCCATCCAGGCACAGACACTGAGCAGTCAATTCCAGGTAGTTCAGATGTTTCCTGATTAAAAAAACTACCAAAATGTGCCTAGAAACACAGACATGCTATGAAAAATCCAAGTCTTCGAAACGTCAGTGGGTTTGTAGATCTCATTTTAAGGATCCAGGTTGACAATTCTGAAGACAGCTGGATCCAGAAATGTGAGCAAAGGGGTTACTGGAAGAAAAGAGGAGCATTTGTGGAAGAAGTACTTATGGTAAAAAGCTTTTGTCCATGATTTTATTTACAGAAAGATGAGCCTGCTCTATTGGCTTTACTTCTTATTTGTCCTACAGGCCTCCTTTATGTAGCAAAAGATGGTTAAGGCATAAGCAATCAGTTAAACAGAACTAAATTAAAGTTGTTTACCAAAAAAGTCATAATATGCATTGGATTATTTAGCTTCAGCAGAACAAATATTAGGGCAGCATTCAAGCTTTCATTGTTTTTATGACCAGTATGTTTGCTGCCATGAACTCAATCACAGCACAATAGGAGGTGAGACTAAATGTTTTGACACATAACAAGTAATAATGATAAAAGAATTGACACTTTACGCAGTGCAGAGGCTGTTACATTTTTAAATGCAAAATTAATTTAAAGATTGATTGAAGCCTTCTCCCTTTCTTCTAGTAATGGAATTAGCGTATTATTGTGGGCCTTCTGCCTCTCTTTGTCTTGCGTGTGGCATCTGCAGTGAGTTCAGCAGTGCTTAAAAACGCATTTAGATTTGAGCTTCACAATAACCTTTGTGAATACTTTTCCCCCTTGAAACTTCACAATGAATTTGATAGTGGAGATGGAGGAGGAGAGGGAGGAGGGATTGCATTAGAGCTTCAGAGGATTCTGAAGGGCTCTGTTTATCCAGAGCCCAGGTAAATTGCTGGAGATTTAGCACACAGCTCCTGCCATTTGGCTGAACGTGACCTTGAGAGGACACCCAACTCTGGTGTGAGAGGGGTAATTTTGTTTCATGCACTAGTCAATCTTGTGGCTCCAAAAGCAAGCAAGTGTGCTGATGGAAATGTGTGACAGTGCTGTGAGACAGCCCACAAAATTGTAAGGGTTGATTATTAATTAAAGCTGTAGTACTACAGTGCAAAATTATTTCTGCTTGTTTTTAGGGGGGCTATATTTGCTGGGCTAGCACAGCTCAGATCTTGCACAAATGGCTATTCACCTGCAGAAGCAATCATCCTTACATGGCAGCCCATGCTTTTTTGCACATTTTCTTCCGAGAGGCGCTGATGAATATCCACTTGCTGGAGGGCTGTTAGGAAAGATCTGTGTTTGACAAGACGAGTTTTTTAGCTCTTGGGTATTCTTGTAGTTTTAACTAAATCAGACTTGTACGGCACTCCTAATTGCTTCGCCAGCTTCAATACGCAGCCACAAATGGAAATGCTCTGCTCTAATTCCTACTCTGAATATCAACAAGTTGTGAAAGGTTTGTGTGGGAGAAGGCTGGCAGTGTCAGGACCAGGCAGCTCTCAGGAGAGCAGCCTAAGGATGCGGGGCACAGCTACAAAGGATATTCCCTCATCATCAGTTTTGGCGTGTTAATGCTCTTGTTCATTTCTTGCATTGCAATTAAAAATAATAACAAGAGAAAGAACAGTAGTAAATAATGCAGTGCTTAAAGTAATGAAATCGAATGCATCTGAGTCTGCTACCCTTGTCAGGAAAAACTCAGATTAGCCAAAGTCTGCTAATGTTTACTCAGAGTAATCTCAAAATTTCAGTATTTTTTCTTAACTGAATAAATTTATTTGTACTTCAGTTGGACTATTCCAAGTCTACGTGGAAAATGAAGATCTTACCATCTCAATGACTTTTAAACCTTCCCTTCCAATCTAAACCATCCTATGGTTCTGTGAATGATACAGTGAAAGAATTCGTAGCATTCCAGATGAAAATAGATCCATTAATTACTATTTTTTCCCCACATTTAATTTCATCTGAGTGCCTCTATGTAAGGCTTGGCTAGTATTATATCACTTTGACTTAATTGTATGAAATAAATTAAAACAAAAGATTCAAGACGTTTAATGCATAGGAAGAACTAATGGCACCATCTACCATTGTAGATGGTAAAGCTCCCCTGAACCACATCATCTTTGCATTTTTCTATATATAAGCAATCTTTAATTTGTTCGATCCAAATTTTTCCATAGAAATTATTTTACAGGCTGGATTTCATCAATAATGGTATCCTGGGCTCCATCAGAAGAGGGGTGGCCAGCAGGGACAGGGAGGTGATTGTCCCTCTCTACTCTTCCCTTGTGAGGCCCCATCTGGAGTACTGCGTCCAGGTCTGGAGCCCCGAGTATAAGAAGGACAGAGAGCTGTTGGAGAAGGTCCAGAGAAGGGCCACAAAGATGATCAGAGGGCTGGAGCACCTCCTCTACAAAGACAGGCTGAGGGAGCTTGGCTTGTTCAGCCTGAGAAAAGAAGGCTGCAGGCAGCCTTTCGGTACCTAAAGTGAGCCTACAAACAGGAGGGGAGTCAACTCTTTGAAAGGGTAGATAACAGTAAGACAAGGGGAAATGATTTTAAGTTGAAGGAGGGAAGATGTAGATTGGATATCGGGGGGAAGTTCTTTACTAAGAGAGTGGTGATGTGCTGGAACAGGCTGCCCAGAGAGGCTGTGGATGCCCTGTCCCTAGAAATGTTCAAGGCCAGGTTGGATGGGGCCCTGGGCAGCCTGGTCTAGTATTAAAAGTGAAAGTTGGTGGCCCTGCCTGTGGCGGGGGGTTGGAGATTCGTGATCCTTGAGGTCCTTTCTGACCCTGTGATTCTGTATGATAATTACTGTGATTGTAGCTCCCTAGGATACCACAATGGAGCAAACCAAAAGCATGCTCAGCTCTGCTATGGCAGTCTCTCCTGTGAATAGTCCAACTTCACAGACGATGCAGGTTCCCTTCCCACACTTCCTCCCTGAGAATCTGGGCAAAATGTAAATAGTGAAAATACAGCGTTCAGTAACTGCTTATCCAGGGAGCGCCAGCTGAGGACTTGGTGAAAAAATGGTTTGTGGCAGCAAGTTTCAAACTGAAAGAGGGGAGATTTTGATTGGATATAAGGAAAAAGTTTTTTACAATAAGGGGAAGTGAAGCACTGGCACAGGCTGTCCAGAGAGGTGGTGGATGCCCCGTCCCTGGAGACATTCAAGGTCAGACTGGATGGGGCTCTGAGAACCTGATGGAACTGTATGTGTCCCTGCTCATTGCAGATGGCTTTTAAGGATCCCTTCCAACTCAAACAATTCTATGATTCTATGAAAGCAATTGAAAAACAGTAGCATTTCAAAAAAGGAATAGCGTTTGAAAAATAAAAGAGGGATGGCTGTTTTAACTAGCAAACTGTGTGGTTTTAAATATCTAATAAACCTCCTCTCAGGCAGAACCCCTTTACCCAGGCTTGTACATTCTCTCCACAGTGTGTAGCTCAGTTGGGGTAAAGGCAGAGATGAAGTATGAGGAATGGAAAACATGCAAATAAAATTCCTGCACGTCCTTCAGACACTGCCTATGCAGCCTGTAATTTTTAGGGCAAAGGTTTGATTTCTGATGCTTCCAGTGAAGTTTGAAACTGAAACAAACCCCGGCTCCTGTGGAGAAGAAAATGTGTCTGAGGAAGTTTATCCTTTTTAATCAATGCACCTAAGAAAAAGTGTTAGATCTAAAATGTATAGGTTTTGTCAGAACAGGCTTCTATAAAAATTCAATCCAGAGAATGCTTCTGTGTCTTTTTAATAAGATTTACATTGGAAAATAAGTTTTTATAGGACTTTATCTCAGTCCTTGGGAACTAGACAGAACAGTAAAGGAACCTGATAACTAAGATTTATAATTGATTAAGTAGAAAAATATGATAGATTAGCTTTTCAGCTGAAGATAAATGAAATGCAGAAGCTTAATATAGACCAGAATAATTATTTAAGGAGTATTATTTTAAAATATTTCATTGTTAAGTAGTTTAATTACATTTTACTTGGGAACAATTTCTACCCTAGTTCCTATGATAGTTTATTAACATATCATAGTGTATAAAAAAGAAAAAACAATCAGTAATTTCAACCAGAGCACATGCCATCGAGTTATTTGTCTATTATTGACTTGTTTTGTTGAAATAAACATCACAAAGGCTTTTTTTTTCAGTTGATGACATGTTTTGAAGAAGGGACTATTTCAAGGTAGTATGTTGTAATATGTACTGGAAGTATTCCAACCATACACACATACATGTTTGTTTGCAGGTGTATATACACACACATACAGATAGTGTTCTGAGAAGAGAGCATCTCATTAATGCTCTGAAACCCAAGAGAGATGAGCACGTGCCTGTACTACACATTTATCTGTAAGGAAGTGACAATACAGCACCAACCTCTGCAAAGAGCAGGATGCAAATCAGTGGCCATGGAAAGAAAGGCAGACTTTTTCATCAGATTCACTACATGTCCATTACGGCTTCCTCTCACCATACTATGCATTGATTTTATCATCTGCAAAAGTCTGGAAAAAGAGTGGCATCACAGAGGAACCTACAAAATAATCTGGTCTGTGGTTGAATATTTGGTCTAAGTCTTTGAGTTTCCTTGAGCTCATGGGTGGTAAGATTAGAAATTTTGTCAGCAGTTTCATTGCTTGATGCCTAAAGGTGATTACAATTTGGATTTGAGTCTCAAATATCCTCTGAAAATCAAGTGACCTGCTAAGTGCTTAGCTGTGAACTAAGCCCAATTTCTGTTACTCATGCTTGAACCTATTGGCTACCGTACTTTAAAAGATTGTCTCAACATTAATAGACATATGTAAACACAAATCTTGGTCTGCTGAGATTTTGTGTTCTTCCTCCCCTTAATAGATGTTCAAACATCACATATAACCTTTTGTCCATCTCTTTCTTCACAGGGCTATATTTATAAATGGTTTCACCTTTAATATGGCCCTGCTTCCCTATTTTAGAGAACAGAAATGACTTATCAGCTTGGTAGCAGATCCTTATTTTTCTGCCTCCCACAATCCATCAGGAGAGGGTTAAGAAAAGGCCCAGTTATCTCATAGCAGTCAAATTCTTTGTACATCATTGAGTTTTACATTGAACATCTCTGTGTGCTGTCAGCTGCAGAGAAAGAAGATTACACTGTCTGTCTGCTACATGAATGCCCTGTAAACGCTGCTTCAGTGCAAAAAGCCAGATTTCTAATCAGCGATGAAATAAACAGAAACTGCTAGTTATTTTAGCATTTGAATAGTCAGATTTGGTTGCTTTAATGTACAACAGCAATTTACTTAATGTATTAACAGACGTCTAATAGGGACAACAGCCAAAATGGTAATATATTACCACCAAAGTGGTAATACAAACCCCACAAATGAGACAGGTTATGACAGTGTTTAGCAAGAGCTGTTCTACACAGTGGTTGCTCACCAGCATTTGCAGGACAAACAGTGCCTCTGGAGTCTATAACTGATTCGGAACAACTCATCCCCAAGTTGGCAGGGAGTAAGGGTAGCAGAAATGGGAATATGCAAAATTCTTCATGGCTTTTAATGTTAGTTTTTTCTAAGATAGCTGTGAACACCATCTTTCTGGGCACCACTAAATACGGTTAGAAGAAAAGCTTTTGCCTGATTTGATAAAATACAACTGCATAAGGAGAAAAGTGAAGACATAATTTGGATTTAAGCTTTTAATCCATCAAGCTGCATCTCAGTAGATGTGCACATATTGCAGGTCAGCTGTGTATGGAAATGGCAATGCGGGGTGCAATCAGTAACTGGTCTTGAATGTACCTGGTCTCCTAAAACATGTATGTATATAGGACAACATAAGGTTCTAATTAATTGTAAAGAAGAAAAGATCTGAATTAGGGCAGTGTCAATTTTGTATAGGAAACCCCTGTATCTTTCAAGAAGTGACAGGGATCTTTATGAAGTGATGCAACACTTTGAAAATCAGAATGAATGTGCAGATTGCTAGTGGGAATCATGATAGTATAGCCTGCATGGGGCTTTGTTTTCAAAGTTGTGTACCGAAACAACCAAAACTTCATAATTAGAGTAAAGCCAGGCTTTTAAAACCTGTCCTTAACTCTGGTGTTCATCATGTTTCCCTGCAGACTCAATACTCACCAGCAGCAGAAACTGTAATGCTGGCCATGGGGGCTTTTACAAATAATGGCACTTGTAATGTCCATAGCACAACAGCCTTGCTGCTAGAGAATTACTGCTGCAGAGATTCCCACCTCTACAAGCCCTTCTCCTATGGCATTTGTAAATATTACTGTTTAAAAATTAGTGTAGATCTTTAATAAAGTGCTACGAAGAGACTTTTAAACTTTGTAGAGAAAAATATCAGTTTCTCTGTAAAATGGTTTTTTTTAGTTGCCAAAGCTAACATACACAGCCATCACCACAGTTTCATGTCCAGTTTAATACAAAGAAAATTCTGTGTGCCAGCAGCCATAGTTTGATGTTGTTTTGTTATTCCCACATCTTCCTTCAAAGTTTCCTTTTTCATATTAATGTGGGGAGTCTTCAAGCTTTTGGATATCTTGGTTTACTCCATTTCCCATGCAACATTGGAAACATTAAAAGAGGCTTACAAATAGGTGTGCCAAAATGCTTAATGACCAGGCATGTCCACACCACGGCCTGCGGGCCACATGTGGCTCAGCACAGCTCACACTGCAGCCACCCCTTGGCCCATGCCATCATGGCAGAATCGTCTCTGCCTGGCCTCAGCAGGCACCCATCGCTCAGCACCAACCCACTGGTGCACTATTAACCTTATCTGGGCTAAACCCAGGGCACAGGGAGGGCACAGTGCAGTACCAGCACAAGTCATGGCAAATGAACTTATGGATTTTGATACGCTGGCTAAACAGTCTTGTGAACATCAAAAAAAATATGCAGCTGTGCTTTCCGTTTTCATAAAGGACTTTCAGACCAGGATTCAAGATTGCCAAAAAAAAACCATCCATTTTTTGGTTCATTTGTGACACTCTGTGGTGGTTATGTCCTCGGTACAAGCAATTGTACTGCCTGTTCTCCCAGGTAACTAGCAATAGGACAGGACATAATGGCTCTGAGCTGTGCCAGAGGAGGTTCAGGTTGGTTATTAGGAAAAATTTCTCCTCAGAAAGAGTGCTGGGGCATTGGCACGGGCTGTCCAGGGAGGTGTGGAGTTACCATGACTGGAGGTATTCAAGAAATGTGGAGATGTGGTGCTGAGGGATGTGGTTTGTGGGCATGGTGGGATGGGTTGATGGTTGGACTTGATGATTTACAGGTCTTTTCCAGCCTTAATGACTCTATGATTCTGTGATTGTGTCTTTAGATCAAATGACTGGGAAATGTAACTTAGCTATTGTGGTTTACTCTCTGAAGATCCACAGTCATAAAGTTGCATAAGTGCTAGGAATGCTGAAGAAACTGATATTTTTCTTATGTATCAAATTTCTCCTGTTGCCAATTTTAATTCCACATGTAGTTTAAGAATTGTGCTTCTTCACATCTTGGGCATGGTATTTTTTCCAGACTAGCTTGTAAGGGAAAAATGTGAAGGGCTTTGAACTCTTAACCAGAACATTTTGAGAAAGAAAATGGGAAAAAAATCTTTCATTCTTGAATTCTGGCATCCTTTTTCTTTCTGAGCTTTGAATTACTGTTTGTTTCCTTTTTTATTTCTTATTTTTCTTTTAATGAAAGTATTGTGGGGGAAAAAAAAAGAATCCTTTCTTGTATGTGACATAAAAGAAATAATAAGTAAAACTGAAAATAGCTGGAAGAAATAACAACTCTTCTGGTCCTGGCTTTCTCTTGCTTTAGCTTTATAGCAATGTGACTTTCTAGCTGGGCATGGACAATTGCAGTCACATCAATAGCAACTTCCCTTAAATGCGTTACAGAAAATACTCATTGCTACAACTAGTATAGCATTAAACTATTCATTTGTTTTTGTCTAGACCTAATTACAAGAGGTTGAGGTCAGGCATAGACACACGTTGACTGGATCCAATAATGGTCAGAGTTTTTGTGTGAAAATAATTCATAATTTAGTGTAATTTACAATTATCTCTTATTTTCAGGGTAATAAAAATCATATATTTTAACAAACATGGAAGCTTTGATCATTCAATCAACTCTGCAGCGAATACATGCTGCAGGCGGGGAGTCATCTGCAGATCTGGAGCTTAGTTCTCTGTTTACAAAGCAGTAAGCATCCCATCTCCCATAGCAGCAAATAGGAACACTGCTTCCTCTGCTTTGGTGTGTTCAATGACAGATAAGCAAGTCATTCCAATTTTAAACGAATAAAAACTTGAATTGTTGCCAAAAGATCTGTTAAAAGTACAATAGCAAGTCTAAAAATCAAAATACATCATTCATTCCCTCTGGAGTGGCTTCAGGAT
Organism: Phasianus colchicus; assembly: GCF_987193195.1. Lineage (NCBI taxonomy): Eukaryota > Metazoa > Chordata > Aves > Galliformes > Phasianidae > Phasianus > Phasianus colchicus. Next base: position 44,544,987 of record NC_143441.1, read on the forward strand.
GCTCAAAGGCTTCATTTCAATCCCAAGGTAAATGTGAGCAACTTTGAATAGCTGTGAACCACCTTTTGAAGTTATTAAAAAAAAAAAAAAAAAAGTCTCTCTATGCTGTATCCTCAAATCTTATTAATCAATAAAGCCATAAAGTGGCAAGTCAGTCATATCCTCCCGCTAGGGTAAATGATGGTTTAGACTCTTTCTAAAAATGTCTTCCTTTTTTCCTCTCTTCTCCATCATAACATTTGTTTTGTTACGGGCTGCAAATGTGCTTTTCTGGCTGCACTTTTTCAACCACAGATTCCACTGCACAGTGGGTGGAGAGCTGGGGATTTGTGTTGTGTTTTCATGCAGAGCTGTGCATTAAAACTGTGCTGCTGCTGTTGTACTGTGAGTGGAACATCTTACCAAACCAGATTAGAAAGACAACCATTAATCTAAATAAAACTAAGTAAAGCAATATGATTACTTTTTCTTCAGAAAGTAAGAAGGCAGTGAAAGGAAAAATAATACTAATTTTTTAATAAGAGCAAAAAGCTAAAATCTATGATGGTCCGACATACGTATATTTGGTTGCAGTTCCATTTACGATAACCTGAAGTCTAGTCCTTTAACAAGGAGACAAGAGGCATCAATGGTGCCCCTTGTTATTAGTTCAACTTTTCATTATGAGGAATTCTGACCTGTATAATAAAATCAGATTATGTGTGAAAGATGAAGCAGTGCTATACTGAAATGCTATGTGAAGGTCAGCTGTGGATTCTGGAGCTGTGGGAAAGAAATAGACAACTCATTTTTGAATTGATCAAGCAAAATCTTCCTGATGCTGAAATGCAATTCAGGAGGAGTATAAAAGGAATGGGGAAAAGAGAATTGTGTGGCATAAACACCCAAAAAGAGCAAAAGGAACTGGAAAATAATGTACAGCCTCTGACACAGAGCTTAGTCCTAGACACTAGATCTCCTTTTTTGTTGTTTGGGTTTTTTTGCTTACACATGGAATATTCATTAGGGCCCTGGGTCATGCTCCCAGTGTTAGAGTTGGAAACATTTCCATTCTGTAGCAGTAGTTCACCTTTTAGTGCTTCCAGCGATTTACACTTATTTATTGGTAGATTGCTCTTCAATTGATTTTTATTGCTCAGAGATTAAAAAAAACTCACGCTGATGCTCAAGGAGTGAAATTATAAAACAATATTGGCTCTGCATTTCAGTGTTTAAATAATGGATGGCAAATACTTGGTGAAAAGTAGATATTCTGAAAACACGGCATTTAATCAAATGCCATCAGAGTGATTATTATGGATTTTATACATTTGAAGCACAGTTTTTTGTAACTTTCTTCCTGCTTTCTTTTCCAAAATTTAATTTTCATAGAAGGGAAACAAAACATCAGATTTTACTGTTATTGAACATAGCTGAAAGTGCTAAAGCTGATAAAGAATGAAAATGTACATTTAAATAGCTATTTCAGCACAGAAATGGTTCAAATTTAAGCATTATCACTAATTACCTAGCTCTCTGTAGCAACACTCACCCTCTATGAAGCTGATGTTTCAACTCAACCAAATAACAGTCAGAACCCACTCATAATAAAGAGTGCAAGCCTGTTTAAATGTAAAGTATGTCATTTATAAATAATTCCAAAAGAACAGCATAACCAAAACCAGGACTGAAACACTGAGCCTGGGCACCTGCATCCTACAGGCTGCGAGGAACAAGGCCTCAGAACCATACATACATCTGGGTCTTTGGGAAAAATCAATTCTTATTTTGCTCTTTAAGAAGAAAAAAAGCAAACCATAATCCTTCTTACTACCCAGGTATGGGAGGGCTTTGCTTCCTCTCACCTCCTGCTCACAGCTGTTCCCACTTTGACAAGGCCCATAGGGTCAGCACTCTGCTCCTGGTGCTGCTGCTCACAGGTGAGGTCAGTGTCTGCAAACTCAGTGGGAACCTCTGTGCGCTCCCCACAAAACTGGGAATTTTCTTCTGTTTTCCATGTGATTCTTACAAGGGGGCATAAATTCTTTCATATCCGAGGTGGTAAAGCATCGATGATTGTTGTTTTTTTTTTTTTTTTTTTTTTGCTTGTATTAATTGCCTCAATTTATGAGATATTTTTTCAGCAGACTTTCATAAATGCTCGTCTTGTGCTCTAACATACTTATTTTTTCCTATGCATTAATACTTTATTACCTCTCGTAGAACTTGGTAAGAGTGAACAAGATGAATTTATTTTTGGTGTTGTTAAACAGATGCTGACTTCCTGTGAGGAGCTGGTGTTTTTCTGCCTGATTTGGATGTTAGTTCAAGTTTGTGAAGGATTTTGAGATCTTTTAGGTGACAGGAAATACATAGAAGTAAGTTTTATCATGCATATGAGCTACATAGATCCTAAAAATGTTTTCACACAATCCTACACAGTTTCATGTGTTAATATGAAGAACTTGTAAATTGTCAGCTCTAATTTGCTGAGCTGCCTCTTCAGGAGAGTTAAGTATCACTGAGATGCTTGCTTTTGCTCTATAAATACACGACTATGTAAAGAAACATGTGTGTCACTAAATATTACTGCAAAAGCAACATTCTCTATTGAAATTCAGTTTAAAAGGTGTTCCAGGATTTAATCTTATGATCAAGATAAAGAACTCGATAGAAAAATTACTACTACTGTTGACTGTGTTATGGTACCCAAAATGAATGAAGATGCAGTTTACTGTGGAAAGATAAATATTGTGGATTTGATGATTGGGAGCTTTGCCAAATTTTTTAATTAAAGTATGTGAAATCAAAGGTAGGGCTTCTAGAAACACTGTGAGAAGGTGAACTCAGACCAGTCCATTTCAAGCAGCTACTGCTCCTTCATGGGGGGTGGAATGCTGTTTTCCAGCATAGACTTCATCTTTGCAGAAGCTTGCCTTTCCTTGTCAGCTCATTATGAAATGGAAGACTCTATTATAACATCTGATGAGTTGTATATCATTATTTCTGATGTATCAGCTGACTTTAGCTATTACTTATGCAAGTTCAACCAAAACTGAATAGCAAACTTTCAGGTAACCAATCTTTTGTTATATTAGCTCAAGATGAAATGCTGTGCTAAAGGAAGAATCTGAAGTTTGCCTTGCTTTTGTAGAGGTGTAATTAGCAGGTTTGCAGGCTATACATGCTGTATGCTTTACTAACTCTAAAAGGGGTTAGCTGAATTGCAAGCCAAAGGACTTCCTTTTGGCTCTGATTTCTTCTTCTTCAGAAGACTTCTCTTTCCCTTGGGAAGCATGAGTACATAGAGCTTCAAAACACCTTTGGGGCTGCGGGGTGATGCCTGAAGGAATCAGGGACTGCAAACAGGTACCTACACTGCAAGGGTAGAGAAGAAATGCTTGGGAAAAGCGGGAGGACTGCCTGCCTCAGGGGCAGTCAGCGTAAAGAGTCTTTCTCATGAGTCCAGAGGAGTCTGAGGGCTGGTTTGACCCAAAAAGGCACAGAAGGCTGCAAATTCCAAAATCTAATTTTCCTCATTGCTCTTTTTTTTTTACTACATGTTGGGTCGTTTTACTGCATTCAGGTTTAGTATTTTGTGCCATCATAGAAATTAGTCTTGAAAAATGAGGACGTTTTGATATCTGTTCTCATTCAGAGAAAAGACAGTCCTTTTCCTCACCAAGATCCAGCTGCTTGGGGGTACCAATGCTTTCATCTTCAGTGTGAAATTGTAAGCTCCAAACTTAGTTCAGGTGCAAAAGGGGACAAGATATCTTCAGGTACACTCAACATAATGTGCTGTTGTCTTGTAGTTTTAGGCTGCAGTTAGACTGTGCGAGTGGTTACGTGGGGAAGGTTCCAAGACTAGAAAGGCATAGGGATTTCTCAGTGCTTGGAAGTCCTGGACTCTTGCTTAGAAACAGCAGGCACATCAAGTTAGAAGTTGATGCCTTGCCTTGGGGATCCAGTGGTCCATAGCAGAGCTTACTAGGCTTTCTAAAGCATGATTAAATGGTTACATACTTACTACAGGGATTCTTTCACAGAGCCCTGAATGGCCCAGTTTGCCCTGGAAGTAGCTCATTTTACTAATTCATGCTCAATAATGCAAGGCCTGTATTTATGGAGCCTTGGCAACTGTTAGAAAGGCTGACCCTTATTTCTGTTTCCATAACATGAGCTATCCTAATCAGCAAGGTTTATATGGAACACCTCATCCTGTGTTTTTGAGATTATTTAACGTCAAGACCACAGCTCCATGAAAGCTTCAGAGATTCAAAACTGTTCATCTTTCATGACATGCTAGACTATCATAGTTTTCTGTGAAGTCCTAATCCAGTGATTCTTGGATGGTGGATCATAACTGACCTGCAAAGGAAGGGGAAGAGGACTCCACAGTGAAGGCTCTGTTTTACTGAATCAGTCTTTTCTCAGAATTCATCTGCTTTCCAAAGCCAGAATTGTGGAAATGTTCTTTGGAGTGTGTTTGGTTTCTTTTTTTATATTAAGCATTAGTTGGTGTTTAAATGATTACAAGCATGTTATGAAAATTGATCTGTGCATGACTTGCTTTATAGTTGGAACTAAATCATTATTGATTCTGTATTTTTGTATTAAATTATATATCATGACTTTAAAGTGCCAAAAGCATGAGCAAAAAGGACCTGGTTCTAAAGCAATTTGTTGCATGTATTTTCCCAGAAGGTGGTATCTGGGGAGCCATGTTATTTACTACATAACTTCATAAAGCCGTTTTCTGATTATTTACAGGAAGAATTTATACACTTGCTAGTTACAAAAATAAATAAGCTAATGTCAAAGAGGGGGGAAATAGAATTTCATATATATTTTATATATGATTTTATCATACCTGTTTGTGTATGGGTTTGCATATATACGTATGTGCATAGGAAAGAAGCAAAAGGTCTTTGCAGAGGAAGAGATGGGAGCCAAAGTAAAACAGTGTGGAGTTGATCCAGATGGCAGAACAAGAAGTATGCAAATGTGGCTATTTGCTCTGGGCCAGCAGACTCTAGTGTAAGGTCCTAAGATATTGTGTCAGATGCTGGTCATCCACATCCACAGTGGTCAGAACATACTGGGAAACATGGGATGGTAGTAGAGACAAATTCCTGCAACCAAGAGACTAAAGGAATCACAAAAATCTTAAAGATTGGAAGAGAGCTCTGGAAATTCTGGAGTCCAGGAAACTTTGGTTGAAGTGATGACCTACATGTGAGAACATGGATGGCAGTTGCCAAAATCTGAACAGCCAGAGCTTGCTCAGGTCAGAAGAATTTTGCAATGGTTGAGAGTGCAAACAGTTGGTGATGAAGTAACAGGGGCAGCCCAACTTGTCCTTCTCGCGTGCATTTTTTGAGTTGGCAGTGAACCAGCTGCAACTTTTCAGGGGTGGATGTGTGAAATGTCCATTGCCAGAGTGACACCTGATCACATTTTCTTGAGTAAATAAAAAGAGCCTTTTGAAAAATATGAAAATTCAAGTGTAAGGTTGGATATCAGCAAAACCTTCTTTACAGAAAGGGATGTTAAACGCTGCAATAGGCTCCCTGGGGAGATGTTTGAGTCACCATACCTGAATGTGTTTAAAAACTGTTTGGATGTGGTCTCAGGGACACGATTTAGCAGAGGGTTATTAGTTAGGGTAGTATGGTTAGGTTGCGGTTGGACTTGATGATCTTTAAGGTCTTTTCCAACCTGAGCAATTCTATGATTCTATAATTTCATAGCTTGTCTGAGAAATTTCTTAACACAGCACATGTGGAATTTTTTAAATTAAAAATAGAAGTGAATTTAAAGCTTTTTTTAAGGCAGTGAGCTACGTATTTATCAATTTAGATTAATCTTTATTAGCTCAGTTTCTTGAACATCTAAAACTGTTCAGCAGAATATGTAACTGTTTTCAAATCAATTCTGAGAAGTCCAGCGGAATGGTCTTTGCTCTTTTAGAGTGAGGAAAAATACATTTTAACAGCCATTTCCAAACCGTTAAGCTGCAGGTATGAAACAGAAAGCTTTGACAGAAATGCTTAATTAATGTTTTAAGTTAATTAAAAAATTGATGCATTTTTGTGGACTGAAAATTCAAAAAATAACCCTCTTTGTGGTGAACAGTTTTGGTGATGTGGGAATAGTTGAGTGAGTTTTGAGAACAGTTTTCATATATGAAGTTTTAATAAAAAATCAGTTGCAATAGTTTCAAATTCGGGCTTTGTTTATGGTCCGTCTTTATTAAGAACAATTATAACTAACAGATTCTGCTGGAGACCCTCAATTTTAGCTTTAAACCTTCACAGGGATCTCCAGAAGATCAAAACTGTTTTCTGTTCTGTGAAATTTAATTGGCTTTAACACAGCTCCTGCTAATAAAATAGAAAAGTAATAAATCAGTAGGTGTCCTCCCTTGTTGCCTTCTCCTGTTACAGTAATCCCACACTGGACTGCGAGCACCATTTGATTCTCAAGTAAATCAGGAATGGTTTCTTAAAGGGCAATTTGTGAGGCACACCGCTGCTGCAGAAAGGAGCTCTGATTAGCGAGCGGTTGACATCTTTTTGTGGAAAACCTTGTGTTACGGGGAGCATTTTGCAGCACTTCAGGTGGAGAAATTAAAAGGCTATTGATCTCTTTTTCATTAGCAATCTTATTGCACTTTTGCCAGACTGGCTGCCTAGTGCCCTGTCAGAATTTGCTCGTGGCTGCCTGTCATGCATCTGCATGTTTTCCAGCGTTGGATCATATGACACGTTTTACTTTCTGCCTCAGACTGCTGTGCAGCCTTGTTCTGTGCTATTTACACTGATCTGGGAGCAGTTGCATATCAGCATTTAGTGAGAGAATCCCCAGGCACACTTGAGTTGTACAAATGTTAAGGCCCCACACTTACAATAAATATTCTAACACTCATACACTATTAATAATACAAATTCATAATATTTAGAATACATCCCAGGAGAGAGAAAGGGAGGTTCACTTGAGTGTATTAGACATCATTTTTAAAAGATTTGGAAACAGCTGCTTTCTTTCCTGGCTCGTGGCAGCTGATGGATGCTGCTGCCATTGGAGACAGTGCTGTCTGCTACCCGTGTGTGTGTATGCTGTCGAGGAGCCAGAGCATCCCTTGGGATACAGAGAGCCTCGTGGTACAAACATTCAGTGTGATCCAGCACAAGTGGAAGTCATTAGTGCTGCAGTAATAGCAGTTGTAAGAAAGCCAGTGCAACCATTGCTGAATCTGAGGATAATTTTGCTTCTAAAAGTATGTTGGAGGAAAATGGCTGGCCACACCTGTTGAAAAATACTGTCATTCTTATTTCCCTTGGGAAGATAAATTGGACTTCTATCGGTGACAATTCTGTCACATTTGAGAGCAAAATCGTTGTGACCAGATGCTGTATTTTTTATTCTCAGTTCTTGTAGATAAACCAAAACCTCAGCTCTTCAGCCTCTATGTTTCTAAGATGGTGAAGATAAAGCAATCAGTGAAATATCCCATTGAGCAATTAGGGTTAGGGTTTATGGAAAAGGTGCTGAATGGAGTTGGGTGTTCAGTGTTTTGAAAATCCTCTTCTACATCCACATAAGGTGTCAACCTTTAAAGGATGAAATGACTGTAAACATGCAGTGCATCTGGTCAGTGGTCTGAGTGAGTTCATTGTTCTCTGTAAGCACCAGTACAGAACAACATCATGTGCTTTACTGTTTCAAAATACCTGCCTCTTTCTGTGTGTAGGGTTTGTAGGCAGGACCCTGTACTCATTCTGGCCTTCTCTAACCCTTGACTGAGGACGCCCAGCAAAAGTAGTTGTAGCTCCTGGGATATCAATGAAATTATATCCCAGTTAATGTACATTTGCATACAGATATTGCAGGTAAAAATTAAAGCAAGGACTGAATAATACCATACTGAAAAATCTTCCTCATGTAAGTTGCATCTTAGAGTTGTGATGGCACAGTCTTTTATACTAAAATTGTAATGCCATTTTGATAAGGATTTACCATGTATAAAATATATTTCTGTATACCTTGATTATGTGTAAGTATTTATCACCAACAAGCAGAGGCAAACAACTCTAAAAGGATGTAGATCAGTTCTGGGGAGAGCTGGGTTTCTGTGAGAGCCAAAAAAAAAAAAAAAATACAGACATCTTCCCAAAATATCAACAAATTTGCAACCTGCCAAGTTGGTTAAACTCAAGCAGAGGGGTTAAGTTGGTTTGAGTTTGTGGCAAAGGTTGTGCCAGGTAATCTGTCTCAAAAAGACTTTGGGCAGAGGGAAGGGAAGGGTGATGAGAAGTCTCCTCTGGTAAAGAGGAGGATGTTAGTTTTCTTTTAACTGTCTTTATTGCCGTGCAGAGTGAGAGATCCTTACACAAATGGATAGAACCAAGACATCAAGTTGATATTCCTCCCTATTTGTGGGAATTACCACATGTGTGTGTATATGTGCTGTCCACAGTTGCCAAAAAGATGGGACAGTTGAAAAGGGAACACATGGTACTTGACTTTCATCATAGTGGTGGTCCTGGAAATGCCTTTTTATCTGCTCAGATTTATAGCTGGGGAAAGTCCCCTTGTGCTCATTTTGTGCTAGTCTCAGGGCTCAGGTCTTAATGCTGTCCTATAAAAACACAAACCTGTAATACATGCCTGATTTCAGCTGTAAAAGTCTTTTGTTCCTGCAGTGGCCTTCCTTTGCTAGAAATCTGCTCTGCATGAGCTTTCTCAGTATGTAATTACTTGAGGATCTATAGGTAAGACTTTCCACTACTTAAATAACTAGTGTATGAGAACTCTGTGGTGAGGCCTTTCGTAAATCAGAGGAGGCTTTGGTGTAATTGATTTGATGGTGCAGTTCACTCTGGGGGCGATGGCTGGTGGAGTCTAATGAAGAATATTGAAAAGGTTACTTTCTCATGCTGTATGTGCTTTTTGTCTTCAGTGGCATTAAACCCCATGTGTTTCGCTTTTTAAAACACAAGCCTCTTTGTATTCAAAATACAAATCTCTGGATTTCTTGTTTGTTTCAAAACATGTGCTTGTCCACATTTTGTTGGTTTTTTTTTTCTTTTCTAAGTGCAAAAATGATTATTACTTCTTAACCATTACTGGTTTCTGTTTCCTAATCCAAATAATGGTTTTTCTCAAGCCCTTCTTGCAAACATATGCAAAAAAAATGCAATTTAGAAAGGTGTTGTACTAAAGGTGTCAGTAAGAAAGCATTCTCCTTAGAAAGACTTTGGCTGCTGTTTCTTATTTCTAATGTCTTCCTTCGATCTCCCTCCCGTGCAGAGTTACCACAGTGCTGCATTGCGCTGTAAGGGCAATCCACGTCCTGTCAGGGAAGCAGCTCAGAACAATGCCGGAAAGCAAACAACAGTTTTCAATACGGCATTATAGCATAAAATTGTCTGAAGGCAGCTGTTCTCTGTGGAGAGAGAGCAAACCCAGCATTATTCCATAGCGGGCCAGCGTTCCCAATAGATGTCAGCAAGGCCTTTTCTGTGGAAGACCATGTAAATTGACAAGCAAGTATATTAGTCTATTTGGAATTATATATTTGTGACTAAGGAAAATATATAGCAATTAAGTAAAATGTGGAATAATACTATCTTGGATTGCTTAACTTCATCAAGAAGAGTCATATTTCCTCCAGTACCCATCTTCTTCATTTTTTTTAATTATTTTTTTTTTTAATAGTAGGAAAGGTTATTCTGTTTTATCCCGATTTGCTTAAAGAAATCTTTCAATAGCAGTCATAAGCTTATGGCACAAAGGCGACTGCCATTGTGCTCATACTGCTTTTATATTAGCAATCACTTCGTAGCAGAAATAATAATCTCTTGGTAAGTTAATTTCAAAATGATGATAATGACATTGATCTCGTCTCTGCAGTGCTTTGAGATTTACTGATGAATGTCTCAATGCAAGGAATAGATGTAAATTATCATCAAAAGTATTCATGTACAGAAATTCCAAAGAAAATTACCAGAAAATTTAGGTTCCAAAGTTTAGTACTGCTATGGAACGTCTCTGTTCTGCCATTACCAGCAGCAGAGAGCAAAAATAAACATGAAAATATGCAAGGGCAAAGCAGCCCTATGTGTGAGCCCCCCCTGCTGCCTGTGACTGCCATCACCAACAGCAGCACAGAGCTGTGTGTGAGGGTCAAGGAGAAGCAAAAAGCTGTGAGTGGTTGCAATGAGGATTAGATTTACCTAAGAGAGATGCCAAACTGGAAAGAGATCCTTTTTTTCCCCAAAAAAGGATCTAAAATATGTATTTTTGAGAAATTAAGTACTTGACAAATTTTATTAAAGATAAAACTTTTTTTTTTTTTTTTTTTTTTAGCTTTCCAAATTGTAATTATTTTCAAATTTTCAGCACAGGTAAAACATATAACACCCTTTGCATTTATGCAACTTGAACAGAAAAAATAAATTCATTTCTGTAAAAATATTCTCTTTTCTCCTAGGTTTTCAGTGCTTTGAGTCCAACAGCAAAGATTTAGCAATGGAGGTGCAGGTGTAAGGGGCTTTGCAGCTTGTGTGCTCATTTTCACCTGCTCAGTGGGAGAGGAAGGTGGGAGTGAGTGCGACCACAGGAACTGCAGCATGTAATGGCTTTTGTGCAGAAGTGTAGATACGTAGGCAGGGCAGCGAAGGATCAGGTCCCTTGGGAGGTATACAGGAAAGCAGACATACACCAAAAGTGATGTTCCTTCTGTTGAAGTCAATATTGGTGGCGGGAGGCTGGTTGCTCGTGAAAATTATCTTTTAGACTATTATAAAATCTAGCCTCTGTAGCTAGAAATGAGACCATGACACATTTCACAGTGCTTGGATATGCTTTTTTGTGTCTGATGCCAGTATGAGGCACAGTATGCATGTAAATTCTGTTTTGGTAATTCCTCAGAATTGATGTGTGTTTTTATTGCTGCTTTCCTGATTTAATTCACAGTATGTTCTTGAAAAATAATTTCTCATTTTGACCAAGACATGAAGGAAATGGGAAGAAATCCCACGTATGAGTACATCTGTGTGTCTGTAGATTTGCCCACACATCTAACATCTCTGATTTCACACGATTGAATTGCTGTAGGGTTGCAAAGGTATAGATGTAACTCAAAAGGGGAAAAAAAAAAAAAAATTACATTTATTTGAACAATGGAAAATTGGTAGAAGGAGGAAAATGCAGAACTAGGTTGCCCACTGCTGCAAGGAATCAGCTGCAATATTAACAGTGTAGGAATATAGATGGCAAACCAGGGCAGGACTCATGGAATTGTAGAATCTTTTGACTTGGAAGGGACCTCTAAAATTCAACTCCCTGCAGTGAACAGGGATACCTGCAGCTCAGTCAGGTTGCTCAGAGCTCTGTCCAGCCAGACCTTGAGTTTCTTCAAGGGCAGGGCTTCCACTACCTTGTGGGCAGCTTGTTCCACCGTTCTTGTAAAAAAAAAAAAAAAAGAAAAAAACAAAACAAAACAAAAACAAAAACAAAACAAAAAAACAAAACAAACAAACAAACAAAAAAAAACCTTCTTCCTTATGTCTAATCTAAATCTCCCCCATTTTAATTTGAAACCGTTTCTCCTTGTTTATCACACCAGACCCTGTTCAAGAGTCTGTCCCCTTCTTCCTTACAGCTTCCCTTTAGATACTGACGGGCTGCTCTCAGGTCTCCCCACAGCCTTCTCTTCTCCAGGCTGCACAGCCCCAGCTCTCTCAGCCTGCCTTCATAGGAGAGATGTTCCATTCCTGGGATCATTTTTGTTGCCCTCCTCTGCATATGCTCCAACAGGTCCATATCTCTCCTCTACTGAGGACTCCACATCTGAACACAGTACTCCAGATGAGGCCTCACCAATGCCAAGCAGAGGGGCAGGATCACCTCCCTCTTCCTGCTGACCACATTTCTTTTGATGCAGCCCTGGATATATCTGGCTTTCTGCACTGCGAGGGAACACTGCTTGCTCATCCAGCTTGCCATCCATCAGTATCCCCAAGTTCTTTTCAGCGGGGCTGTATTCTGTCCTTACATTGCCCAGCTTGTATTGACAGCAGGGTTTGACACAACCTAGGTGCAAGACCTTGCACTTGGTTTTGTTGAATCTCATGAGGATCTCCTGAGCTCACTGCTCAAGCCTGTCCAGGTCCCTCTGAATGGCATCCTGAACCTCAGGTGTGTCAAATGCACCACACTGCTTGGCATCAGTGCTGAGATACACTCAATCCCATTATCGATGTCACTGATGTCACTGACACCAAGCTGGGGGGTGTGGATCTGCCTGAGGGTAGGGAGGCCCTTCAGAGGGATCTAGATAAGCTGGATCGCTGGGCTGAGGTGAATGTGATAAGGTTCAACAGGGCCAAGTGCCGGGTCCTGCACTTTGGCTACAACAACCCCATGCAACGCTATAGGCTTGGGGACAAGTGGCTGGATGATTGTGAAGAGGAAAGGGACCTGGGGGTGTTGGTTGATGCTCAGCTGAACATGAGCTGACAGTGTGCCCAGGTGGCCAAGAAGGCCAATGGCATCCTGGCCTGCATTAGAAATAGTGTGGCCAGCAGGAGCAGGGAGGTGATCGTCCCCCTGTACTCAGCACTGGTGAGGCCATACCTCGAGTACTGTGTTCAGTTTTGGGCCCCTCACTACAGGAAAGACATTGAAGCCCTGGAGCGTGCCCAGAGAAGAGCAATGAAACTGGTGAGGGGTCTGGAGCACAAGTCCTATGAGGAGCAGCTGAGGGAGCTGGGATTGTTTAATCTGGAGAAGAGGAGGCTCAGGGGAGACCTCACTGCACTCTACAACTTCCTGAAGGGAGGTGGTGGTGAGGAGGGGTTTGGCCTCTTCTCCCAGGCAACAAACAGGACCCAGGGAAATGGCCGCAAGTTGTATCAGAAGAGGTTTAGACATGAGGAGGAACTTTTTCTCTCAGAGAGTGGTCAGGCACTGGAATGGCTGCCAAGGGAGGTGGTGGAGTCGCCATCCCTGGCTGTGTTCAAGAGGTGTCTGGATGAGGAGCTGCAAGATACAGTTTAGTGCTTGTGGTAGCAGTGGTAATGAGAGGACGGTTAGACTAGATGATCTTGCAGGTCGTTTCCAACCTTGTGATTCTGTGATGAAAATGTTAAGGATCATTGGTTCCAGTATTGACCCCTAAGAGGCAACACTCATCACTGATCTCCATCCAGACATTATGCCGTTGATCACCACTCTCTGGGTACAATCTTGCAACCAGTTCCTCATCCACTGAACAGCCCACACACCAGATCTGTATCTTTCCAATTTGGAGGAAAGGGTGTTAAGGGGAATCACTTTGAAGGTCTTACTGAAGTCCAGATAGATGACATCATTCTATGATTCTGTGACATCAGTGGCATAGTAACTACTGATGCAGTTACACCATCATAAAAAGTGACAAGGTTGGTCAAGCAGGACCTGCCATTGGTGAAGCTGTACTGGTTTTCCCATATCACCTCCTTCTCATCCATGTGGTTTATCATAGCTTCCAGGAGAATCTGCTGCTTCACTGCTTCACTGCAGTGAAGATGAAAGGCCAGTAGTTGCTGTGGTTATCCTTTCTAATCTTCTGAAAAATGGGTGCTATTTTGCTTTTTTTCCAGTCATCAGAAGCTTCACTTGACCACCACAACTTTTTATATATCAAGAGCGTTATGGCAACTACATCAGCCAAATCCCTCAAGGCTCTGGGATATGTTTCATCACGAGAACATATAAAGCTGTGGGGATCAGCTTTAAAATATTAACAAAAAACTAGGTCACATGAGGTTACATTCTTAGAAGAACTATCTAGAAGTTCGAGACAAAACATACACTGCTATGCTGTGGTAATGGCTATGTTGTACTTACCTAAGATAACACTGGAAACACTGTTTAGATTTCACATTTTATCCCACGTTCTATGGGTTTGCTCTATATTGTTAAAATGGTTGCTCTGTATCAACTTGAAGTCTGCTGAATTTAGGCAGTGAATGAATGTGTAGAATGTGTACATACACTTCAAGATGGAAAGGACACTGAGTTTTATCTGACAGCCAGTGGTAATGTTTATCAAGAACTCTGTGGGCTTTGGTTTCTACTAAGCTGGTTTTTTAATGAAGCCAAAGCAAGGAAATTAGTGCCATTTCTTGGCAAAATGTAGCGTTCCTATTTAGCATTTGGGAACTCCTTCATGGACTAACTAACCTGAGGTTGAGGGACTGTAATCTTCTTCAGATGGATCTGCTATTAGTTGAAAGCTTTGAAATTTTTATGCCATGAAAGTTATGGCAATAAAGTGTCAAGCTGTCTTACATAAAACTTTCAGCAAATTGTGAATCCATCAAAACTGCTTAAGAAAACTCTTTCAAAGCAACTGTTGACCTTGGATTTAAAACTGTCACGGTTTTGACATTCTCTTTCTTATTTAAGGTGTATATTCACTTTGCACTGTCTTCATCACAAATACAAGCTAAGATTGATGAGACTCATCCTTTAATTCCAGCTTTTTTTCATGACATTCATCTTACCCATCTTCTTTCCCTTCTCCAGCCCGTGCCTTTCATATTAAGTGGTAGGCTGAACTTTTGTAAAAGCAAAAAAAGAGATGCAAGGAGAATTAGGTCTTTCTAGATAATGTAGCTTAATTGCTTGATTATTTTTTGTAATTTTTTTTTTGTGTGATTCTTTTCAGGAATGCAAAATGATAATGTTTTTAATTTACTTAGTAAAAGTTATAGGAACCTGGGCTAAATTTAAAGCAGTGCCTAAATCCTTTGAAGATATAGGCTCAGAGTCTTTGTTGCCTTGCCAGTCTCCAGTAATTAGTTCCCTTTGGTTTTGCACCTAGACAAAAGTAATGAATTCATCAATGTTGTTCTTCTGAACTTGTCTCAAACATCTGTCCTGAAGTCTCAATGATTCAATAAGATCATTGAGCTGAAGCAAGGGTCCCTCTTCTGTCTTATCTCCTGCAGGACACACCATAATATATGCCCATCTGGTTATTCCTAAATCTGGAAACAATATAAAGAAGCAATGCAATGCGAAGACCTTAAAACAGTACAACAGTTGAAAAGACAAGTTTCTTCCTTATTTTAATCAAATCCCAATTCTTTAAAAAATAAAGAAAAAAAATGAAAAAGAGGTGTTTACTGACACCCTCATTTTAACCACACTTTAGAATCTGAAGGCCACTTCTGGGATACATTTACTGAAGGATTACAGTTACAGTTGCTCTAGGTACATTGAATCTGCCATTTTTACTCTCTGACCTGCCAATAAATTTTCTTTTGCAAAAGCTGATGGGCAGCAACCACCGAGCTGTTATTGAGCCAAATGCACTGATAGTGACGCTGCCTGTTAGAGTGCTGGGCAAACAAAATATTGGTTTAGAAACACATCGTTCTCCTTTCTCTTACAAGAAATAAGAAAATCCTGACTGACCAGAGCACAAAGAAGATGAGTGTAGGGAAATTGCTTTTATGTCACCTTGACTGACCTGTTTGTTATTTTTCTGCAAAGAGTTAAATGAGGATTTTAGAGAAGGGAAAGGGGAAACAGAACAAGAAGAATGGAGCACAGCCTGGGAAGGGTCAGTGGAGATAGCACTGGGGTTGTTATTAATTGGGGAAGCCCTCTAGCCTAGCTCCTGCTAGCCTGGCAAATTGTAATCTTTCCAGGCCAAACCTGTAATCGCATGAAATACTGACCCATGTAATTGTCTGGTAATGGCAGGAGGCTGGGGGCTTATGGAGATGCAGACATGGCCAGTCCTTAGTGAAAGGGAGCCTGGAACTGCACTGCAGCATTGTCTCTTGGAGAGTAGAATACTGTTGAGAGGGCTGGGTAGAGAGGAAGATGCATATATGCCTGTGTGTTTTTACTTCCTTTACATGCTGTGCACCTTTAGTCACAACATGGAGATCTGGTGGCAGCTGCTCGAACATCCAGACAAGCCTCTGGCTGATGACAAATGGGGGCAACTAACAGGCTAATGTGGCCTCACTATGATATTAGGACATTGTAGGGGTCTTTTTCCCCAAGACAGGTTCCTAAGGACACCTGAGGTAAATTTCATTTAGGCAACATGTGGGATTTTTGTATTTTTTTTTTTTTTTAACTCTGTAATGAAATGACCTTTTAGATACAGTCAATTCTATTTCTTAAATTACATTTTTGGGAGGTTTTTGACATCCTTAGGTATTATAAAAGGAGAGAAAGTAGGTGGGTGGCAACGAAGGGAGAATTAAGAGGAAAGTGTCTATCCATTAAGCACATAATACCATAGCACTAATCCTGTCACTGGATATTTGTGCAGGACTTGGGGGCTGTGGTGGATCAGAACCATAGGATAAGAGTAAAAAAGTATTGTGCTTTGTTGTGTTTGCAGGCTGAACCTGACAGATTATATTTTATTTATTTTCTTCACCCTAATTTGGACTTCTTATCTTGGGGCTGTTGGCTTTGGTGAGGCAGCAAAGAGCTGAATGCTGGGTGTTGCATGTGTGCATAAGCACGCAGCAAAAGCTTAGTTATTGTCTATATTATCTCTGTGCACTGGGCTGTGATTTTTCATTTCGTAGCTCTGTCACAAATTGGTGTGCTTGAACCAATGACACAAAGAAAAGGATTTGGACACATATTGGCATGGTTTTCATTAGCCACTGTACTGCCCTGGTCTGAGCTGCTTTTGTAGATAAATCCTGCACTCTTACCCCAGGAGTAAGCAACAGAATAATTCTTTAGGGGTATAGTTTGTGTAATCTCCATATGGGAACAGACACATCTTATTCCGTTTTACAGCAAGCACTTTGTTGTGCTAAATACTTCCCTTTCCAGGGAGGTGGAAGGGGGAAAGTAGTTTTCTTCTAGTTTTTAACCTGTGCTACACGTCTATGTCACTAAATAGATTTGCAACCTGCGAGGATTAAATCCTGCTTTGGTTCAGCTGCAGTTTCACTGGCTATCATTTTGATGCCCTTCAGCTTCATAATTTCAGTGAACCAGAAGGGCTCTTGATGCCCTGCAGGATTCTGGCAGATAGGCCAAGTGTCATGAATGGAGGCTTTCCAGAGTGGGGCAGAGAGGTTTTGGAAGCTGCACATCCTGATAGAAGGAATGTAGAAAGGTGTCATTACATTATTGACATGCCTGCCCAGAATCTGAAGTGCTTTGGATGTCCATCACATTTCATCTCTCAGCTATTTTTATCCTCTTTGGTCACCATTACTTTTTTTTTAATTATTATTTGCAGAGAAACCCTATGTGCTGTATTTTCACAGATATTAACACCCTGGCAGCAGCCCACCCTGGGAGCTCTGAGGCAGCATTTCTGCTGACATTGCTTGTAGCACCAAAGACAGCGTGAGCCATTCCTTCTCCTCCCCTTTCCATCCCCATCTATTTATTCCATTCATCCCCAGCTGTTCCCTCCAGAGGCGGCTCATCGCCACTTTCTGCAGGACCACAGCTGAACTGGGTGACCTCAGCTGAATTAAAAACGCACTCAGTCCTTTTTTAATTCTTTAACAGGATTAGCAGTGAGATGAGTTTCTGATCCAGTTCACCATGAGGCCCTGCAGACAAATGGGTCAGCAGGGCTGAAGGAGGCAGGCGGGGACCCAGAAAAAGGTCCCTGAGATTGTCACCAGAAAAACAGCCCCGGGTCGGAACCAGAGTGGTCACTGTGATCCCGGTGTCCCTCTGCTTCCTGTACAGAATGATGAAAGAGAAATATGGGAATGATCTGTGCTTTCTTATGCATTCATAACGCACAAGGTGAATGGGAATTTAGGGGTGGAGGTTGGCGAATTGTTAGATTCAGCTTTCAAACTGCCTTCCAACCTTCTGTGCAACATGTTCTAATGCCTCTTCAATTCTGTCCAGTACTCCGTGAGGTTGCCTTTGTCATCCAACTGTTATCCCTCTCCCAGTTATGCAGGACAAATTTTGTCTCTCTGTGCTGGCTCACCTTTTAACTTCTCTTGTTCCTGTGCTGTTTGTCTTTTAGACACTGAGTGCTGATGAGATGCTGTTGGGTCTATCTTTGGCAGTCATTTTCTGGGTAATTTCTTTAAGCAGCAAACACTAATTCCTCCCACTCTTTATAGTGCCATATGGGATCAGATTACCAGATTAAACATGAATCCATTTTTGGATGGTATTTCTGTCCCGTGCTAATTCTATTAAAATTATTGGCTATCTGGCCAAAAATACTGCCTTCTAAAGACTGACATGTAGCTATTTTCGGGGCAGAACGAGGGCAAAGGGCCATTTTGAAATATTGTTTTTAACATTTATTGCAAAGTTAGCACTTACATGAACATATTGTCAACTGGATTGAATTTGTTCATGTTAATGGGCACTGAGACAAATGCAAAAATATGCTTTTAGCAGTTATCCTGTTAAGAAGTATTTCTAATCCCAGCTGACACATGCAGTAATTTTGGAAGATCTTGTGGGGGCCTAAGCAAGAAAATATGGCCCTAGAGATTATTTTCATATTTCAAACAGTAAAGTTGCACATATTTTAGCAGTGGATGATAGTTCACAGGCTGATATTCGATAGCCTTAATGGAGCTGGGTCTTTATTTGTTAAGGGAACTGGTATAAGGAATGTGTTTAATGGAGTAACGCTGTTCTGGCTGAGTATTTCTGATTCATTATTACACAGTGAATGGACAGGGGATGGTGGCCAGAGAAAACCTAGTAGGAACTGGACGTGTTGTATTATACTCTCTTGCTAGTTTTTTATCTCTGATTAGTGAGGGGTGAATAAAGCATGGCTCAGTGGTATTGCTCCTACTCTGGAAAGAAAGAAAAATGTTGTATTTTTAGTCTGTGGCTGAGCAGTGGCTGCATGGTTTCCATACCCAACATGTTGGCTCTCCTCTCCCTATCCCAGTGGGTGTTATGGTGAAGCATGTGGGAATTCCTTCACACCAGAGTCTTCCAGGGGATGAGAGACCACTCCATCAGGTCAATGTGGTATAAACGAGATTTAAAATCATTACCATGACTTCTGCCATTACTTTCTCAGCAGATATTGTAAACTTGCAGGATTTGATTCATCATTTCTATTGGTGCAAAATTAGCCGTGACTGCCAAAAAACAATTGGCTGTTCCTTCACAGCTGTTTTCTAATTACATTAGAATAGTGTGGCATCTAATGCAGCCACTCAGCCGTGGTGCAACCCACCTTCTCCCAGAGGGACTTTTCAGAACAGCAACACTCGATTTCAGATGAAATCAATAGCAGGGTTGGCTTGAGTGCCAGTGCCAGTGACTGTTCCATCATGGCCGATCCGTTTCTTTCCCAGAAAGCCATCCCACAGGACAGCTAATTGGAGAGAGGTGAGGGCTTGGAAAAACAACACCGAAAAATGTCGTCATCTCACATCATGCTGGCACACAGCCCAGAAGAGTGTAAAAATGCAGCTTCATCAAACAAAAAAAAGGAATTACCAGGGAAGGAATAATGTAGGAAAGTGAATTCCTTCATGGCTCTAACATGTGGTGTGAGTGTTTTGTATGCTGTGCAGCTCTTGTTAGCCTGTCTCCAGTAGGGTGTGATGGAACTGAAAGATGGAAGCCTGAGCAGAGTTATCAAGTTTCTCTACCAGGAAAAGCCGCAGAAAATCTTTTCATTCTGGGAAAGAGGTCTACTCGTAAAGTGTGTGATACAACAGACAACAAAGATGTGTAAATGTGTAAGAGTTGTCAGTGATCTGGAGGATGTGGAAAGATGATCATCCCTCATCACCACAGAGCAAGAATTACCAAGCAGCTGAAAAGCACTTTTTCTTCATAATGCAAGATAAATTGAAGATTTCATTACCACAAAACATTTTGGATACTGCGTGTTTGAAGGAGGTTAAGAAATGATTAGGGAAATACAGAACAGAAAAATGCACCAAAGGTTATTAAATGCAGTGATCTGGATACAATTTTCAGTTCAGGAAGAACGCAGTCTTTGACTGACCAGAGGTAGAAGATTACATTAAGAAAATACAATTTTATAGCTTTCAGCTATGTGAGGATGCTTTAGTAAGCATGAATTTTCAGCTTTCCTTGGTTCTTCTGTACATCTGACATATCTGAGAATGGACCAATGAAACCCAAAACTCCAACTGTAGACATTCTTAAGTTTTCTGAAGGGAAAAGATTCTCTCCTGGGGAGTCTTCCCTACACTCACACCTGCTCCTGTGTGTGCTGCTGGTTAATCTCAGGAAACACAAACCCTACCTCATCATCCTTCTGGCTTCCCACTTTGGGTTTTCTTTCTGTCACGGTCCCTTTGACTCTTTCTTTTAGACTTTCTGGAAGACATCTTGAGGTACACATATCTTTATGCCTAACTAAAGAGGAGTTAAACTGGCTCAAGTAGTGAATAGCAAGGGTTCCAATCCTAAAGCTGATTTTCTTTGAGGGAGGACTCGCTTAATGTGATAACCCAGGTACCTTTGCCTTAGGATGAATGAGAAATGTCCACGTGGTGTGGTCTGCTGACTTGACAGTCAGAGAGGCTTTTATTTTTTTAAAGCAGAGGAAATAATAAACACATTTTAAACCACAGAGCTTTGTATCTGCAGGGGATGTTCGGTCATCTCCTTAGTTTTTATTTAAGTAGCAAAAAAATCATCTTTTATGGTTGAAAAGATAATGAGGAGGCAAATTAAGTATTAACTGACAAGATTGAGTCAGAAGATGGTCTAAAATGAGAGAAGCAGGCTGTTTTCATCACAGTCATGAGTCACTCATTGTCCAGTTTGGATGATATTACCTCTTCCACTGCTAAGGAGGACCTCAAAGGAGGGAGGTATGTATGTAAAAATGCTATATATTAGCATAACACAATGTTGTTTAGTGCAAATGCTCACTACTATCCAATGCTGTTGCTGTTTCAGCACAGCTGGGAAAGAGCAGAGCACAAAGATCCACATTCTCCAAGGCTTTTAAGCCTTGAAGTCCCCTTGGGATTATGAGCTGCATATCCCCAAAAGAGCTACGTGTCTGAATCCCTTTGTGGCTCTGACCAAGAGCTCAGCAGGCTGTCTAAGCCTCCAGTAAGACTAAATGTTTGGATAAATGCTTTTTCTTTCTTTTTTTTCCCTACCCCTTTCCCCAGTCTCTTTGCAGTTCAGGCTTTTAAAATAATGGCTGACTAATACATTCATTTTGGTGCTTCACAACAATCTTTCTCCAGAATCACTAAGGCTGCTTTAAATGTGTAGATCTGTTGCATCTCTGGTTCTTTACTGAATTATGTGAAGTTATCAAACTGGGAGCCTGAAGATTGCTTGTGTCTGTTTTTTTTTCCTGTCTATAAATAATGTATTGCAGAAAAATCATACGTGTTCTTATTTGAAGAACATGGTTAAGAAGCTTAATAACATTTTATCCAAAAATATTTGACAGAACATGATTTAAAGAATTGTGGACATGCTTAATGATGTGATGAAAAGAGTAACCTGTGCTACTTTTTCCAATGGCTTTCAATATCCTTTGGGTTATGTTGACAAAGATGATTCATGTGTGCTACTAAAAATAATTGGAAATGAAAGGTGGGTGTTTGTTTTCCTTCCTGTCCTACAGAGATTACTGTAAAGGATGGTACAGTACCTCTAATACCAGAGAGTGAAATACTAGGTGGAGTCAAAATGGTTTGAAGTGCATTTCTTCCAATGAAGTGATAAGGCTGCTTAGAATTAAGGAAATCTGATTTTTTCACAACTTTGCTTTGTTTATATCCATATTATATCAACATATAATACATGTTATGATATATCAAAACCTAATATTTATATAATCCTTTGGGAAGGATTTATTCGTAACTTTTTAGTGCCTTTTGCCTAACAGTGCAGTGCTTCTGTGGTGTGTGTGTTTTCTTAATGGTTTCAGGAGAGACCATTCCTGGTTTTTGTCACTTCTGTAGCTTGCTACCTACACATGGCAGTCTGCTGAGCTTGGGGCTGCTAAAAGGAGTGGAAATCTCACACCAACCTCAGTTGTGGACTGTGTAGAAGTGGACACCTGCAGCTAGTGACACCCTAAAAGTCCCTCAGTGAGAATACTGAATATTGCTGCAGGGATGGGATGAAGACTGCAGACACCATTTCTGGAGAGCATTGCTACTGATTGGTATGGAAATGTTTTAAAAGAGAGAAGTGCAATGCAGAATGACTATGAATAACCCAAAACAATTAACATCTGGGCTTGTCAGTGTTCCATTTCCAACTCTGCAGAGATTCTGTACAGCCATCTTGAGTTGTTATCACCTTTAATGGTGATGACCCCATTTCTATCCAGTAAAAAAAAAAAAAAAAAAACCTCTTGGATGCTTTATCTTCTCAGTGACAAAAAAACAGAGTGAAGTTGTGACTCTGGGACTTTACCTGATGAAGTAGAAGAGGGTAACAGACATTTAATTTGCACCATGACAATGTCCCATGAGAACACAGGATGCAGTGCAGTATAAATATTGATACTGATAGCTAGACACAGTGACTGTTAGGCATATGAGCTAGTTAGATGAACTGAGCCTTTCAAAGAAATAAAATGATAATTTCTACACACAAGAGAAGGGACGGATTAGCAAGATCTGCCATATTAAAGTCACTTCTGATTTTTTATTTTTTTTTTCTGCTGTACATTTGAATTACTTTTCCAGCCCAGACATTTTACATTAGACTTGAACCTGACTGGTGAATTCCTACTACAGTTTCTGTTTATTTTTCTGCATAAGAGAACTGAAAATAGGAATAGGGTTTTCCTACCTTCTGGAGGAATTACTTGGTGAAAACAGCAGGTGTACACCTAACACTTTTCTGAAATTATTTCAACTACCAAACAAGAGAAAAGCACAATTCAGATCATTGTTGATGAGTTTAGAGATAAATGATAGGTTTGTTCCACTAGGATTTTCATCAGGCTAAGGGAAAGGTTGCAACATTCTTTGTTCTTTAATTATTATTGTTATGTATTCTCATTTTTAGGGAGAGAAATAGGTTTCTTATAAGGTAGGAGAAAAGCTTGTCCAGGTAACTGCGTTTAATACAACAGAGAAGCTGGGACTCACAGGAAGACACTGAGGGAGAGATGCATAAAAAAAATTTCATACTTCCATGATATTTTAAGCATTTTTTACATTCTTTTGCCTTCTGCAAACGAGATGTCATCTTTTGGATAAAATTGCTGCTAAAGTAAGGAAATTATCTGAGAGTAGAAGTAGGAGGTTGGACAGATATTATGGAAGGAAACTGAGAAAATGCAGTGAGGACAAAGAGGCTGTTTTCAGTAGGATGGGGTTGGTCACAGGTTCAAGACAGGAACAAACACTGATGAAGCTCACACTTCTGCTGTATCATAATGAGAAGGGAGCTCAAATGGAAGTCTATGGAGGTCCAGCTGCTTGGGAGGAATATAGAAATGTTATGAGGGCATGCAGGGATGCCACAAAGAAGTCCTGATCTTCAGAGGACTCTTCCAACCCCTCTGATTCTGTGATTTGGAATCATCTTTTCTGGTGGTAAAAGTCTGGGAAGTAGGAGTAGGGAGGTGGTTCTCTGAATCTGAGATTATTCACTGAAAATCTCCTGTGTTTTTGAATTCTCCCCTTATCCCGTGCACACATTAAAATTTTACAGACTGCATAAGCCATAGGAACAGCATTACCCCCATAGGGCATACTGAACAGCAAGAAGGAAAAGTTGAGACATTAAGCTTCATACAGTGCTGTAAGAGAATCAGAGTAGAAGATTAAAAATTGGTAATCTTTATGTAGCACTGGTGATACTCTAGAAATGAAAATGCATTACAAAAAATGTGAGGGTCTTTGTCATCCTGGTTTCAAAATGCTGATGTTGAATCTGAGAAGCAGTTATTTACAAAATTTGTTCAGTTTTAAAGGAATAATGTTTTGCCCAAATTCTTGTGCATTACAGTAAGACTAGAATTCTCATTGGCTCCCATAACTCCTTTAGAGATACCTTCCAGACCTCTATGTTATGTTCGGGTGGTATTACCCATTATTTTTTAATAGCATTGAATAAGCACATTTTCCAGGGCTGTTTCAATAGATCTCTTAATTTCTTTCACTACTAGGGATTGTCAAATGTACAAATTAACAGACAGCATAACCTAAAGAAGCCTCTGCTTTTGGGATACATCTGACTTTCCACCAAGGGCACTTACTTTTAGAACATACGTATCTCTATCCCTTTTATAGCATCTTTTTTTCTTTCTCTTCTCTTTTTGTTTCTTTGAGCTCACAGGGATAATTATTCTTTAGAATAATTTTGAAGAGTAGCCTAAAAGACTGTACTTTCAATATTTTAGCAATTAATAGCCAGAAATGTGCTAGGGTGTGGGTTTTTTTGTTTTTTTTTTTTTTGTGCTGTAGCAAGTATTCGACTAACCAGTGAAAGTATATGAATACTGAGTGCTTCCATTTATGCTCGTGACTGCTAAAAGTATATATGGCTCTACAGAACAATGTTTGGTATCAATATTGTATGCCTTTTCACTTTCTGTTAGAGAGAGGATAATTTAGGTTTAACTTGAAAGAGCACTTGGCTCCAATGATTCTAATAATTGAAATGTATGAGAATTCTGTTTAAATACAAATCTAATCAGGATATCGCTGGTTGCCCAAGTGGAATTCAGAGCGCTCTAATACTTTGATCTATGAAGGTCTTTTCTAACAGGAAGGAGAATTAGTCTTGGTTGCTAAACAAACCAAGTTTGCTTTTTTTATTATTTTCCTTTGCTTCTGACATTTCTTTCTTTTTGAAGGTCTCTTCAATTTTATTCATTTTGGTTTTCTCTCTTTGTATTTGCGTCAAACATGATCTTTTTCTGTTTCTTCCATGTGATTCCTCAGATTTCCTTCATTCCACAGTGGTGACCTGCCAGTGCTCTCTGCTGCTGTTCTGCAAAAAAAAAAAAAAAAAAAAAAAAAAAAAAACCAACCACCAAGAAAAAAAAAAGCCCTCAGCAGCAACATTCTTTTAGAGTAATAGCAGGCAATTGCTTTTGTATAGCTTAAAAATTGAGACAGTTCAAACTATGCAGGAAGCATGTTCTTAATAGCATTGAGTCTAGCCACTTGAAGATCATCTGAGATTCCTCTTTGAGGGAGAGTACCAGGATGCCAGATCCACTGCTAGTCAGTGCTAGAAGAAAGATCACTCAGAAGGAAATCAGCTCCGTTTTCTTACTATTCTGTTCTTTCTTTGTATTGCTTCCATGCAGCTACTATGTCCCTGCACTGTGTTTTAGATGTCTTTGCACATTATTGTGTTTCCTTTGTCATGGAATCCATCACACCACATTTCTCTAAAATACCCTACATTTGTTAATGACATCTCTTACTTGATGACTGTAGCACTTGAGTGACAAAAAAACCTTTACACTTGTGCTGTCAGTTCCCATTTGCAGGAAGAGAGGGATTATGCAATGGCTGTGCTACTTTCCATTATTCAAGAAAACATGAAGTTAGTTCCTTGAGCTATTACAGCTTTTCAGTGTAACTCACTCTCTTTGACCCAAATTTATAAGGCCTCAATTTTGCCAAAATCCCTGTGTCTGCTACTTGCTCTTGAATGATAACATCTTATCAACCTAGACCTCCTGATGGATATTTAATAAAAGGGGAAAAACTGTGAGAGTAGATATTTCAATTCACATACTATAACTGAGAGAGGATATTTCTTTGCCTTCCATGTTGGAATGCCTCTATATGTACAGCCCACTCAGAAAGAGCTAATATAGCAGTTTAAGTGGGATTCAAGTTATTCAGTTCCATTTTATAGTTGCATGTTTTTGTTGTTGGTGGTGTTTTGGTGTTTTTTTTTAGTTTTTTTACAATTTTAATCCAAATTTTTCCTAATTCTTTTCTTTATTACCACTTGTGCCTCTTAGTTATGCCACCTTACTGTCTTACCAGCAGACTTCTTTTTCAAGTTTCTGGTGCTATTGTGGACAGGGATTTTTGTGTGTGGTTTATGGCATAGTCTGACTAGCGGCGTTTTAATGTCTTTGTCAACAGGGCCTTAATCACACTGAAATCTCTGAATCTCTTAGATTTACCATGAGTTCTCCAAGGAAATCAGAATTGCAAAGGCTGGGGAAAGCCCCAGAGGCTTTCCAACTTAATTAGGAGTGAACTCCTTCCCTGTAAATGAAGTGGTTCTTTAAAATGACTTAGAGTCTCCATTGGCATCTCCTGACAGTGCTATGATGAAGTACAAAATATTATTAGAAAGATGTTCACCTCTTGTGACACACTCTCATATATCTTATGGAAATACGCCCTAAGTACCCATAGCATTGTTTTTCATGTACAGATACTGAGAAAAGAAAACAGGTAAAACAAGTTTGAAAGCACTGCAAAATAGCATCATAACTATAGTATTGCAGCCTGGTCTTTTATATTTTTAATGCAATATTGTGAATGTAAAAATGATCAATGAAAACACAGGTCTTGAAGGAATGAATGAGGGAAAATGGTTTAGTGATATTGCCTTGCTATACAGCACATTTGAATGATACTGCTGTAAAAAGCAAATGGTACGTTCTAATATTTATTGTTTTATTAAACACCTTTTATCTGCAAAGACGGCAAGTTATTTCCACTCTGGTCAGGTATTCCTGGATGTCCACAAAGTTCTTAAGATCTGTTTTCCCTCTGGTTGACTGAACACCACCCAATGTGGCTTAATGACAGATAAACCTGAGACACGCACCAGATGAGCAGCTCACATTCTTCAGAATTTGCTCAAAAGGCTTTTATTTATAGCTGATTTCTCTATCATTCTTTCCCTTGTGTCATTTAACAAGCAAAATATTGCCTAACCTCCTATTTATATATCATAAATTACCCATAGTGGCACTAAAGCACAGCTTTTCTGCTTAATTTAAGATGGGCCAGAGTCTGCTTATGGCTCACCAGAGTAAATATGAAACAGCTCTATAAGGGTTGCCCGAAATGGCTAGGATTTACAAGGACGTTGGGGCCCTTGTTTGTAATGTGTGACTTTCTTTTTGTTTAAACAATAACTGGTAAAAGGTTTTATACATTGATCGACTCATCCCAGGGATGTTTGGTAAATATTTTAGAGCAGACCCTCCGCTTGCTGAAGAAAAAGGCAAATGAAACTTTATCTGAAGGAAGTGGTAGCTGGTGGATGTGCAGAGAAATGGACATGTGGCCTGGATCTTGTGAATGATATTTGTGCCAATGCGAATGACAGGAATCAGTCCTAATCATTTTTTTTTCAGGCTTTTCTTCATCTATTTCAACAGAGGGAGAGAAAGCTCAGGAAAGTGGAGTATGTGCAGGTCACCACTTCTAGATGATGATGGCTGAGGGCGCTACTTGGGTAGGTTGTTACCCAGTTTTATAACTGGCTCCTTTTGCAGTAAAGCCCTTTCTGGGCCTTTACTCTAGGTTCTGTTCAGCATGGCTGTCATATGTATGTTTATTTGCTGCATGATTTAGTGATGACCAGCTGCAAAAATCTAGGAGGCCTCCATCCCAAGGATCCCAACCCATCTGGATGCTCTGTGGTCAAGATAGTAGTGATCTGCTAACAAGTCCTAGTGATTCTTACAGCTATTGATTCTTTTACTGAATCAAAGCTGCTTACAAATTAACATTAAACAGGGTTTTAAGTGCAAAATATAAAGGAATCTTGCAGTCTTCTTTTAGAATAACACCAAATTGTACATCAGACTTGTCTGTTCTCTCAGTGCAGTTGTGTGACGAGGAAGAAATTATTTGCTGATTTCAGGGCAGGGGTAGTTTAATAAAAAGAGAAGAATGAAACAGGGTGAGTTTAGCCATTATTGCTTTGATTGCTGCTGGCTCATTAGCATTGGCCACGCTCCTTCAGATTAGCAGTAATTAAACTGTGAAATCAGACCGATTGCCTTAAGCTGAGACACCATACCAGGCTGTCAAGAGAAATCACAGGGGATAAATCAAGGGCCCTGTGCATCTTGGATCACCCTTGGCATGGGTGAGAGTGTGAGAAGCGGAATAATGAGGACATTCAGTTTTTTGTATCTGGTGGACTCTCGGCAGACAAGCTTTGGAAGCGTTGTCATGACAATGACAACAGCAAGGATAAACTCTTACTCCCACTAGCTGTGGTTAATGAAGATGATAATGAAAAATTATGCCAACATTACTGCGATTTTTTTATTCCGACTGGCACTTGTAACCTTATGCCTAATGACACAACTCAATAGTGACAGTAATTGTGCGTTGATAAATGGGGTAAAGATGCTGAAAAAATGTCTGACTCAGATATACAAGTTTAGTTAGCTGAGTAATTTCTTCCAATAAGCATTTGCTTTGTTCTTTGAACTCTCACTAGGTGGTTTTGGACTGTGCATGCCAAAAAACATCTCTAATCACTTTTCATTGTTTACTAAAGAATAGGCCCAGCAATTAAAGGAAAGAGCGCCTGTGTTTTATTTCTTCTAAGCAGAATAAACGCAATCAAGAAAAATAACAATAACAAAACAACAATACTTTGTACAAATTCTGAGTAGGTTTTACAGATTTGGTGTTTGTTTAACTGCTAGTTTCTGAGACAGCCAGTTTGTCCTGGTCAAGAGGTAAATCTGTGGTGGATTATGTTATGTAATGGCTGTCTCATCTCCCACCCCCACTGCCCCTGCCTAAATTCCAAGTGCATTAGCACTTACGTAAGTGTCTTTTACAACCACAGCTCCTAAAGCATTGTGTGTGGGGAAGGACCTTTACTCCTATTTATTGATGGATAAAGTGAGAGTGTGGTTTAACAATACAGTTAAACAGTTGCCAAAAACTCTTTTTTGTCCTACCCCAGTGGTAGCCATGTGCTAGCACTCTTTTCCTTGCATTAAACCAGTATTCACCCATGGTGGGCCACTTCGGAGCATGAAATGGTGAAAATCAGATCTTACTTATTTTTATAGTCTTTTACCAGTTCAGTTCTGTAATCTGGATGAGGACCAGTGCAAGGGCAAAAGAAGCAGCAAAAGGACATAGGCAGAAGCGGCCACGATAGCAACCTAGTGGAAAAACTCAAGCCCCAAGCTGAGGTATGAAGGGCATGTTGACTTTGCGGAGGGGTCCACTCCTGAAGCTCAAACTGCCTTCCAGCTAAGCGTTATAGGACCATAATCCCAAAGAGGCTTATGGAAGCAGTTCAAGAAGCAGCAAGAACAGCACAGCCACCAGTGCTTTTGCAAACACATCCCTTAGTGATTCCTGAGGGGCCACGTGGCACGTCAGGAATCCTTCCTGCTCCGCGGGGCCACCCATTTCCCACTGCTGAAAGATCGGTGTTGTTTAAACAAGCAAACATGATAGGGACAATACAGAATAGCAAACTAATTTATGTAGTGGATTCCAACTCTGCTGAAATCCAGCATCCACGCTTCCACTTTAGAAGCCACAGCACTTGGCTTTAAAGAATGGTCTGATTGAATGTGTGAGTATGCTGCAGCACAATAACCTCCCTGGGATTAGACAACTAAATGCAAATGAATCATTTAATGCAATCAAATCACTTAAAGGAGTAAGTGTTGTTTTATTTACTCGAAAACTAACTAAAAGAATAGCTCTTTTGATAGCTTTGGTAAAGTGTTTGGGGTTTTTTCTATGTAAAGTTGCACTGTTGCTTACCAATGGCCTCATTCCATCAGAGTTTTAGCAGCCTACATTGTTGGATGTGGGATTTTTTATTCAAGCGCTGTTTGTTTGGGGTTTTTTTCTTTTTAAGAAAAAAAAAAAAACATTAATCACAGAGCATTTGGAGGTGTATCAGATATATAAGGGTTTCTCCTTGTCTAAATGGTATTTGTCACTTCAGTTGTTGAAAGGCAGTATTAAGACAGCACGGCAGTGTTAGTGATTCATGGTTGCAATTCTCTTTTTATTGCTGAACACCAGCAGTGAATAGGAGCTGCAGAAAGACACATTTCCAATTACTCTTTCTCAGAGTTCTCCATTGCTTCTTAACAGAGAGTTCTCTCACTCTGCAAGTGAGTGTAATGCAAAAGTTTATTTAAAATAGATTTTATTATATATATAAGAGAAGTTTATATATATAGATGCACAGAAGTTATAATTCAGCCAAAGAAAGATTTCTTTACTTTTTGGCTCTTTACTTTTGCATCTTTGAATTGGCTCAGTATCTCCAACCTCGTTGTCACTCTTCTAACTAGATGAAAAAAGACAATTTAACCATTAGGGAAAGGTATTACATGAAATGGTGTCCAAATAGTATTGAATGCTGTTTGGAAACAGCTGATATGACTCCTAAATCCTGAATGGTGGTCTTTCTGCAGAATGAACATGACAGAAATGCCTTATGACAGCAAGACTGTAATTCCCTTGGCTTCTAACATGAGAGACAGAGATCTCTGCTTACTGAAGGGGAACTTGATCCTTATTCCTTAAGTTATTCCTTGACCTTGATGAGTTTGGGTCTTATTATGTAGTAGAATGGACCAAGCTTGATACCTGTGTGGACGCAGAGGTTGATAAAACCTAAATGAGGTTTCTGGTCACAGAATCACAGAATCACAGAATCACTAAGGTTGGAAAAGACCTATAAGATCATCCAGTCCAACCATCCACCTGTCACCAATGGTTCTCATTAAACCATATCCCTCAACACAACATCCAAACGTTCTTTGAACACCTCCAGGGTCGGTGACTCCACCACCTCCCTGGGCAGCCCATTCCAGTGCCTGACCACCCTTTCAGAGAAGTAGTATTTCCTAATATCCAGCCTGAATCTTCCCTGGCGAAGCTTGAAACCATTCCCTCTAGTCCTATCACCAGTTACACGAGAGAAGAGGCCGACCCCCAGCTCGTTACAACCTCCCTTCAGGTAGTTATAGAGAGCAATAAGGTCTCCCCTGAGCCTCCTCTTCTCCAGACTGAACAATCCCAGCTCCCTCAGCCGCTCCTCATAAGGCCTGTGCTCCAGACCCCTCACCAGCTTTGTTGCCCTTCTTTGAACACGCTCCAGGGCCTCAATGTCTTTCTTGCAGTGAGGGGCCCAGAACTGGACACAGTACTCAAGGTGCGGCCTCACCAGAGCTGAGTACAGGGGAACAATTACTTCCCTACTCCTGCTGGTCACACTGCTTCTGATACAAGCCAGAATGCCATTGGCCTTCTTGGCCACCCGGGCACACTGCTGGCTCATGTTTAGCCGAGCGTCAACCAACACCCCCAGGTCCATTTCCTCTACACAGTCTTCAAGCCATTCCACCCCAAGCCTGTAGCGTTGCTTGGGGTTGCTGTGGCCAAAGTGTAGAACCCGGCATTTGGTCTTATTAAACCTCATCCCATTGGCTTCAGCCCAGCTCTCCAGCCTGTCCAGATCTCTCTGTAGGGCCTCGCTACCCCCAGGCAGATCGACACTTCCAGCCAACTTGGTGTCATCTGCAAACTTACTGAGGGTGCACTCAATGCCCTCATCCAGGTCATCAATAAAAATATTGAAAAGGACAGGCCCCAGCACCGACCCCTGGGGAACACCACTCGTGACCGGTCGCCAGCTGGATTTAGCTCCATTGACCACCACTCTCTGGGCTCGACCCTCCAGCCAGTTCCTTACCCAGCCAAGAGTGTACCTGTCCAAGCCACGGGCTGCCAGCTTCTGCAGGAGAATACTGTGGGAGACAGTGTCAAAGGCCTTGCTGAAGTCTAGGTAGACTACATCAACAGCCTTTCCCTCATCCACCAGGCGGGTCACTAGATCATAGAAGGAGATCAGGTTGGTCAAGCAGGACCTACCCTTCGTGAACCCATGCTGGCTAGACCTGATGCTCCAGTTGTCCCGCACTTGCCGCGTGATCTCCCTCAAGACAATCTGCTCCATAACCTTCCCTGGCACCGAGGTCAGGCTAACAGGCCTGTAGTTCCCCGGGTCCTCCTTACAGCCCTTCTTGTAGATGGGAGTCACATTGGCAAGCCTCCAGTCTTCTGGTACCTCACCAGTCAACAAGGAGCGCTGATAGATGATGGAAAGCGGCTCGGCTATCACCTCCGCCAGTTCCCTCAGCACTCTCGGGTGAATCTCATCCGGCCCCATGGACTTGTGACAGTCCAGTTGGAGTAGAAGGTCTCTGACCGTTTCCTTCTGAATCATGGGTGGTTTAGTCTGGTCTCCAGCCGAGACCACCTGGTCGAAAAGTGGAATATCCTGAGGATAACTGGTCTGACCTTTAAAGACAGACGTAAAGAAGGCATTCAGGACCTCTGCCTTTTCTTTATCCTCAGTAGTCACATTCCCGGCTTCATCCAGTAAAGAATGGAGATTCTCCTTAGTCCTCCTCTTACTGTTGATATATTTGTAAAAGGATTTCTTGTTTCTTTTTATTCCAGTGGCCAGGTCGAGCTCGAGCTGGGCTTTCGCCTTTCTGATTTTCTCCCTGCATATCTTAACAACTTCTCTGTATTCTTTCTGAGTTGCCCGTCCCTTCTTCCACAGGAGGTAGATTCTCTTTTTCTCCCGGAGCTTCAAGAATAGTTGCTTATTCATCCACGCCGGTCTCCTTCCCCGCCGGCTCATTTTGCAGCTCAGGGGGACAGCCCGCTCCTGCGCCTGTAAGACTACCTTCTTGAAGAGCAACCAGTTGTCTTGGACCCCTTTACCCTCTAAGACTGAATCCCAGGGGACTCCCCCTACTAGTCTTCTAAACAGTTCAAAGTCCGCCCTCCGGAAGTCCAAGGTAACAGTTTTGCTGTTCTTCCTCCTGGCTCCACCAAGAATTGAGAACTCTACCATCTCATGGTCACTCTGTCCAAGACAGCCCCCAACCTCCACATCTTCCACCAGACCTTCTCTGTTTGTGAACAGCAGGTCTAGCGGGGCAGCTCCTCTCGTAGGCTCTCTCACCAGCTGCATCAGAAAGTTATCCTCTATACACTCCAGAAACCTCCTAGACTGCTTCTTCTGCGCTGCGTTGAATTCCCAGCATATGTCAGGGAAGTTGAAGTCCCCCATGAGGACAAGGGCTGGCGACCTCGCAGCTTCTGCCAGCTGCTCATAGAACACCTCATCTGTCTCCTCATCCTGGTTCGGCGGTCTATAGCAGACACCCACCAATACATCTGCCTTGTCAGCCCTTCCCCTGATCTTTACCCATAGGGATTCAACCTTATCATCCCCAGCCACAAGCTCAGTAACATCAAAACACTCCCTAACATACAGAGCCACACCACCACCCCTTCTTTCTTGCCTATCCTTCCTGAAGAGCTTGTAGCCATCCATTGCAGCACTCCAGTCATGGGAGCAGTCCCACCATGTTTCCGTAATGGCGACTAGGTCATAGTTTGCCTGCCGCACCATGGCTTCCAACTCTTCTTGTTTGTTGCCCATGCTGCGTGCATTGGTGTAGATGCACTTCAGCCGAGCCCCTCGCCTCATCCCTAATCCCATTGCCGCTCCCCCAGGCTCATCTCTAGCAGGCCTGGTTTTATCCCCTACCCCCTTCATATCTAGTTTAAAGCCCTCTCTACAAGTCCTGCCAGCTCTTGGGCAAGGATCCGTTTCCCCCTTCGAGACAGGTGAGACCCATCAGCAGACCCCAGGCCAGGAGCCGAGTAGACCGCCCCATGATCAAAGAACCCAAAATTCTTACTTTTGCACCATCCTTTCAGCCATGTGTTTATAAGGTGTGTTCTTCTGGTCGTCTCAGCGTCCTTCCCTGCCACTGTAGGAATACAGGCAAATACTACCTGTACGCCTGTTCCTTCAACTAACCTCCCCAGTCTCCTGAAGTCATTTTTCATAGTTCTCAGGCTTCCGTCAGTGACCTCATCACTGCCAGCCTGGACTATCAATAAGGGATAATAATCGGAGTTGCGAATCAAACTAGGAAGTTTCCTGGAAATATCCCTGACTCGGGCCCCAGGGAGGCAGCACACTTCCCTGCGGGTGGGGGCAGGCCGACATATTGGGCCTTCTGTTCCTTCTAGAAGGGAGTCTCCTATGACTATTACCCTCCTTTCTTTTCTGGAGGAGGCAGTTATTAAGCGTGGAGCTGGATGCCTCCTCTTGGGAACACTTGGAGGCAGTTCTCCCACTTCACCCTCAACCACCGCACCCTCCAGTTTCAGGGCTTCAAACCTATTACATAGAGGCACCTGGGGAACCGAGGTAGGTCGGGATGGGGGTCGCCCGCATCGCCGAGCTGGGACCTGATGCCATTCCTCCTCTGCCCTCAAATTAGCTCTCTCATTTCGATCGTGGCAAGGGAGAGGGTCCACTGCTGTTTGGGGGGTGCAATCTCTCTGTCTTTCACGCAGAGAGTCACACCACCAGTCTATCTCCCGCTCGCACTCTCTGATGGCTCTTAATCTCCCTACCTCCTCCCTAAGCTCCACCACCAGGCTGAGAAGCTCGTCCACCTGCTCGCACCTTGCACAAGTGGCATCCTTCCCATTCTCCCCTGGCAGCAGCAGGCTCAGGCACTCCCTACAGCCAGAGACCTGAACTGCTACATTTCTTGGCAGGCCCTCTGTCTGGGTCGCCACAGTCCTCTTGGGGGAAGCCCGCCGCCTGGTAGAGACCATGTTTGAACCTGCGGTCTCAAGGTCTGTCAGTAGGAGAGCTGATCACCTGAACAAAGACAAGGACAAGGCCATCTGCAGTACCACAGTATATTCAAATAACAGTGGGCAGTGGGTAAGGCAAACAGAACCCTCAATTACATTATCCTTGAGCTTCATTAACCTTTATCAGCACCAATATTGAAAGAGATATTTTTAAAAAACACTAAAGGAAAACCATCAAAATATGCCATCTAAATATTAACACAAGGCACAGCTTCCAAATTGACAAAAAAAATCAGTGCTGGGAAGAAGTCAGGAATAAAGGATCAAAAGCAGGCACGCTCTCTGAAGAAAGGAGGATAACAGTACCGAGCACCATGCACTGAGTGATTTTGATTTAAAGGAAGCCTTTTAAAAGAAAACTCCATTTACTTTGGAGACTGACAAAAGTTTATACATTCATGAATGAGTTCTTTATGTATTTAAGAGGGATGACAACAGACAAAGAGAATATTTGATGAATGTTCAGGCGAGATTCTGAAAGTCAGAGATCATTGAAAGAGGACAGAAGGTTTTGGCTTATTCTTACAAATAGCTGAATCTGTTTAGCACTTTGTATTCTATGTGCTGGAATCGTGATAGAACCAGAAAAGATATTTAGGAGCTGGCTGGGGACTTACAAAATATGAAAGGTTTAGGAAAGTCACGGATCCCATGCTTTCATAGCTTCCTTTTCATTGTGCTTTGTAATGGAAGACCCTGGCTAAAATTAGCAGCTAGCAGACAGGATAGCTGTAAAGAAATATGGTTGTGACTTGGATTCATTGGGAGAAGTGGGAAAGAAAACAGAGATAGTTTTGAGACATTTCTGTTTTACCAGCTTTTGTTCTTAGGACTTTTGCTGAAGGTATTTTGTTTAACTCTGCACATTCACAGGGTGAGCAAAAAGGACTGGGCATCATTTTGAACACCATCTCAGCAATCTGAAGGCACAGTGCAATACAGGCCCATATTTTAGTTTGTCCTTCTGTCTAGGGACAGTAGCTTTGGCAAAAGTATGGGAAAAACAACAGAGCAGTAACATCTAAAGCACCTCATCAGAATTTGCTAGAGTTATCTGTTACAGCCCATCTCTTCTGATAAATCATTATACTTTAAGGTTATGATGGAATTTAGCTTGTGGAAGAATGCAAGATCACACATTCAAATACCGCAGATAGTTTTTTAATATGAAGGAAATGGCTGCAAGTTGTACCAGAGGAGGTTTAGGTTAGACATGAGGAAGAACTTTTTCTTTCAGACAGTGGTCAGGCTCTGTAATGGCTGCCCAGGGAGGTGGTGGAGTCGCCGTCCCCTTGGCTGTGTTCAAGAGGCGTCTGGATGAGGCGCTGCAAGATATGGTTTAGTAGCTTGTGGTAGTAATGAGAGGATGGTTGGACTAGATGATCTTGCAGGTCGTTTCCAACCTTGTGATTCTATGATTCTATAAGACCAATATTATAAGGTGGTCAGATGCTTTCTTGGTAGGCAAAGTGATTATTTCTCATTTTAAAACTTTCCTTTTGACTTCCATACATAGAAGGCAGAGCTGCTGGTGAATGAATTATGCCACTGATGGAAGCAAGTTACCAGATTTTAGCTGAAATCATCCAAGATCTGTACAGGAGCTTGTGAACAGAAGGCAGTAGCGTGAGAGCAGGCAAAAGGGCACTCGGTTTTTTTGGAGGAAAAAAAAAATAATAATAACCAGTGACACAAATCAGTTATTGCTCTAAACCAGAGTGCACTGGTTCAGATTTGCTAATATGGAGACCATATTACTGGCTGAGCTGATGGCAGCAGACCTTATGCTGAATTAAATAACATTTGCCCATATATACGAGTTTTACTGCATCTCCTGCAGTTTCTGTACAGACCTTTTCTTTTGTCCTGCTTTACATTCTTACAATCACCCGAGTCCCACAAAGATTTTCTTGACCCTTCTTCAATGAAAGTTCCATGTGTGTCAATCCAAATAGAGCTGTAACATCCAGGGGATGCTTTTTCACTAGTCAAAGTAGGGGTTTTTCTACATAGCCCAGCAAAGTACCTGTCTTCTTTTCACTTTTTCTGTCTTGGGCTGGCAAGAGTAGTTGCCCATCAGTGTATGGGATACCTCTGAAACAAGAAAGATGTGACTGTCGTGGTCTTCTTGTGCTTCTACTTTCTGTGGTGTGGACTCACATCTGGTAACAGGGTAGATTGTCCTTGCATCCTGTTGTGAGCTGGGACAGTGAAGGGAGATGTCCCAAAGCAGGATTTGCAGTGAGGTTGTAAAAGATTCCACATAAGCTACATGAGGAAGAGGAGCCACATCAATAGCCCAACTAGAGTACACAGCATCCTGTACCATAGTCCTCAGATATCAGCACAATATAATCCTAAACACTTCAGTGCATGTCTGTGGTATGTCAAGGTGAGAGATGGCAGCAGAAGAGACTGTGTGTCCTGTGCACACTTGGAAAACCAATCTGGGCTTCATTATCAGCCAGAGCTGGCAGGGGTGAGGAGCCTCCTGCACAGCCACTGTCTCCACTCTGGTCACGTAGAGTGATTGCTGCTTTGGCAGATGAAGGCCTGTGCTCCTGCTGTTGCAAATGAGACAGTTCAGGGCTGCTTGCACAGTGCTGAGATGCTGTTGCCAATGTGGCAGCACCTCATTTCAGACACAGCAGGCAGAAACTGATGGGATCCACTCAACACTGCTTGTGGCTGGCACCTGATAATCCGCAGGGGAGGTGAGCAGGGGCCAGGCTGGCTAAGTGGTCTGAGATGTCAGCACCGTGCCCAAGGCGCTGCCACTGCGTGAAGCTCTCACACAGATCTGCATGTTTGGCAGTGGCTATTCAGAGAGCGACTGTGTTACCAGGGCCAAGAGCTGTCTCTGGCCTCATCCTGTATCAGGCTGCTTGCCTGCTCCCAGCACTTTGGATTTAGGAGACCAAGCATACAGTAGCTTTCAATGAGACTTAATCCTTGCTTACGTTTCCAAATTCTTCATCTTAACGTGATAAGGCAGCTCCTTAGGCTTTGGATACATCTGTTTTATTAGAAAAGTCTAAATGGAAATTACTTACTCTTCCCTTACGATTCCAGGCTGTTTACCCTCCCTTTCCTTCATTCATACTACTCTGTTCTAAACCTAGAATTTGAGAAATGGTTTTTGAGAATATAGCAACTCTTGATTTATCTTATTTTTACTTTTGGGGTGATTTTGTTGATTTCACTTTCTAGAAGTCCTGGTCTCTCCATCATGTGCTTTACATGACCCATATGGACTTTCATATCAAAACTTCTGTATTGGTGGATATGCTCATACAGACCCGGCATGTTCTTGTCACCACATAGAAATGGGTCAGTTGTGTTACACATTTGAAAAATATCCTTAAATGCCTGCAAGAAATCACAATTAAAACTATAATCTATCATTTTTATATTCATTGACCTAAATGATGTCTTGATAAAACTGCTTTCTGCTTTTCTCTTATCTCAAATCCTGTCTTCATTCTTCTAGCAGAAACAATTGGTTTAGAGCTGTCACTATGACATGCTGTTATTTCATATTCTGGAAACCACCTTACATTTTTAGTTGTTATGAATGCTAAAGAATTGATATTGTGAATCATTTTAAGTCAGTGATAGCTTGGCCATTAACATATCAGAATTTTGTCTAGAAATTCCAATTCATTTGGGTCTGGATATTCTGTATTATTTACGCTGTTATATATTTATGAATATTAAAAAAACAAACAAACATAAAGCAAGCAATAGCTGGTCCTTATGTCATCAGAACATATATCAGACATTACTTTGAAGTTTGCCTTGAATATTTTAAATCTCATTGGAATAAAGGGGAACCTTTCAAGGTTCCTCTAAAGAGGCTTATACTGATATCAGCATCTCACCTACTGTAGTGCACTAAAATTATATAGATACTAGTACAAAATGTATTAATGCCCGCTCTATTTTCTTTTCTTCTAGTAAAATTGCCCCTTCCTTCTGGTAGAACTCAGCTGGCTGAGTTCTTCAGCTGATCAAATCAGGTGGAGAGAGCAGGTCTACAGCATTGGGCAGAGGTCTACAAAGCACCCACCGATAGCCAACAACTTGCTTAAAAAGATTTGCCCTATGGAACAGTCTTATGCTAGAATTAAGTGGGAGTACAAATAGATGTAAGGTTATATCCTTTGGGACAGTTTTTCTCAGTTTTAGCTGTTCTGATTGCTGTTATGCCTTCCAAAAGAACCTGGAGTTTCATTTGGCAAGGATTTCATTGACTTCTAAGGTGGGCAGCATCTTGCATACAGGAGCTACTTTCTAGTTCTAATAATAGTTGCCTATCTGGTATTAGTGGGAGAAAAAGAAAAAATAAAACATAGCATTGCTCCATTGAAACTATTGGCAGAAAAATATTAAAATTACACATTGCATTGTAGCCTCTGAATTAATCATTTCTGGCTTCCTTAACAGTCAGCAGAGAGAAATAAGCATTTTTTTAGATGTGATTTTTCTGGTCTATTTTAGATATCTAGTTTAAGACAAGATGAACTGCAGCCTAGAAGTGTCTATTTCTCATTGCTGATTACCAAAGGAGTCTATACATCTCCCAGAGAAGTAGGCAGCCAGATTGCAGATGTTTTTATTTGGCATTGTGTATCTTCATGTGGCATGGGTAGCTATAAAGGCTTCTGAGCTCTATTTTGTTAGAATTATTCCAGCTCAGTAAATTTAAGCCTCACTACTGAAAATGAGAGATCTTTTTATAGGTTATTATTTTGTAGATAGCAATTAACCACTCAGAAGAGCTGCTAGTTTTGCCACGCACACACTCAGCCACTTCATGCTTTAATGTTAAATTATATTTGACATTTAATTTAAGCTCATATTGCCTTCATTCAAAAATAAACCCTACTGCATTAGTAGTGAGAAGGTGAAGGCATAATTTTTCTCCCCAAATTCACACTCAGTGAAATTTAAACTGATTCTTCATGCTTAGTTTTTCAAGTATATTATGTGCATTCTTCTGAGTATAAGTCTATGCAATTACTTCTCAGACACGAGGGAAAAAAAAATCAATGCATCTATCTTAGTAAGCAATTACAACATAAAAATGTATTTTTAATAGGTGCTTTGAAGGCTGCACATACTGTGAGGTTTGTTGCCTCCTTGAACCGATTGTAATCAGAAGCGACATACATCATTATTTGCTGGGTGAAACAGCACTGATTTTGCAGTTGCACCACTGTGATGTGATCCCTTTAGCTCTTACAAACTAAGCAGGATGAAGACTTAGCTTATGGACATGTGTAATAGTGAGGTAAAGAAGGAGGTTGTGCCTGGCATTCTGTGCGTGATGCTTATCCTACCTGAGTTGGAGCAGAGATCTGCCCCACCATGTCCCTGCTGCAAGGCTGGACCTGGAAGGAGGCTGAGGGGAGATTGTTCCTCCTTGGTACAATCTTGAAGGTGTGTCATAACTTGGTCATGCCACATGCAGGGCCACCAACTTCCCCATTTAATACTAGACCAGGCTGCCCAGGGCCTCATTCAACCTGGCCTTGAACACCTCCAGGGACGGGGCATCCCCAACCTCTCTGGGCAGCCTGTTCCAGCACCTTACCACTCCTATAGTAAAGAACTCAGTCTTTGGGTTTGTGCCTCTTGATCTTTAAATGAGCTAGGCCATTCTTTGCATCAACCTTTCTCTTCTCTATGTGCATCACAAGAAAAATAATTGCATTTCTCTCTCCTCCCTCTGGAGCTCTGTGCTAGAACTGAATGAAGCTTGAAATTGTATGTTGTGAAAGACTGGTTCCAGTGAAAGACCAGGACATCTGAAAGCAGCTTATTCAGACAGATTAGTAGGCTGTCTATGTTCTCTTCATCATCTTTGCTCTTCAGTCCACTTTGGCTGCTGCTGGCTTTCCATGCACTTCATGACCAAAACCTGCTGGGAAACAGAAGGATTTGGCAACAAACAAACTGTTTACAAGATTTGCAGTCATGGGAAATAGGTGGTGATTTTCTAGAGAGCTGGTCATCCCTAGGTATGGCTTTCCTCAAAGCTTTTCAATGAGCAAGAGACTCAGGGCCTTCTGGATAAAACGACCACTCCCACCCTCCAAACTCCCCCAGAAAACAACTAAATAATAGCCCTCCAATGTCAGATAAGCCAGTGGAACTACAGCTTGTCTGTACATTCATCTTTGCTGTTAAATTGAGCGATTTATCCACCTTGCAAAAGACATTAGCATTAAGGGACGTAGTCTTTCTCAGATGTAATTCATTATTAATCTTAATGGGATTATGCTTCAAAGACCACTAAATGCACATCTTCAAAGTACTTAAATTACTCCCTATTATTACTTCTGACAATAAAATAAATAAAGCTTAGTTAAATTCTACATGCTAAACCCAAATTAGTTTTTTTTTTCTTTTTCACTGTGCCAACTAAAGCAAAACAGACCATTGAAAACATTTTTTTTTTTTTAATCAAAAATTTCCACTCAAACCCTTAAGGTTTCTAATGAATTTTGATTAACAAATAGTCTCAAAACCATGTTGATGTTGCAGACATTTAAAAATGCTTTTTTTTTTTTTCATTGTAAATAAATGCAGTATCAAAAGTAGGACTACAGTGAGAGAAAAATAAATATTTAACATCAAACAAATTTCTTCATTAATATAATTGAATAGTGCAAAAATGCATTTCTCACTATTGCTTAAAAATAAATTTTAAAAATTCTTATTGCAAAGCTAGCATCATCAACAACAGAAACAGAAAATGGGTAAATAGTTCTTTGGGTGGCATTTGCTTTAAAAACAGCAGCAAAAGCCAACATTTCCATTTGTCTATGTTTTCTAATGTAAATTCTTCATAAGCTTTGCACAGAATAAATATGTCTGAGCTGTGCCCTGGGTACATGATGTTGTGTGACAGAGAGACATTTGCCATTGTTTGTTCTGATTGCACTGGATCCGGGCTCTTCCTAGCAGTCCACTGGGTCACTGCACAGTCATGAGAAGGGAATGCCATCATCTTCTTTCTGGCTATAAGGTATAGGCCACTTGGAAGGGCACTGCCTTAACTTCGAGATGTTCATGCAGGAATATTATTGTTCTGGAAGACATCCATTGGTACCATCGGTCATGTCACTGGCATTCAGGCAATTGCAGGGGTATGTGAAGCAGTGACAGTATTAAGCATATTGTATAGCCCCACCTGCCTGGTAAATACAGTTGATTATAAAATTGTAAAATTTGGTGATGGTTTTCCCCCTTATTACCTGAGAACATGTTGGTCTGTGTAAGTCTGTGTCCAACTGTGGGCAACAGCAGGATGGAGAAGGGTCAGTGTGCAGTGAGACATTGCTAGTGTATTGCCCCAGTTTTAGCTGATTTGCAATCAGTAGAATTCCTAAAACAGAGATGGTATCTTTGTGTTTAATGGCCATTGTTACATTTTTCTTCCTTCAGCCTGCCTCTAACTTTCCCCCTGAAATTGTGGAGGAGAGCAGATGTGCCATTCTCAAAATTTATTGTGTTACATTCAGTAGAAAAAATTCCACTGAGCAGAGCGTAGAGACTCCCAGCCTCCACAAGTTGTTTTTATTATATATACAGTAGTCAAGGCTCTCAAACTTGATAGAAGCAGGTGCAGCAGGTGTGACTTAATTTGTCACAACTGGGATGTAGGTGTTCCTGCCTGTTGTTTAAACTCAGCTGAATCAGGAGGAAAGCCTGGACAAATTTTGACTAGCAAGATGAAGAATTGAAGAGGTTATGAGGGAATCAAACCAAGGGGCAAGAACAAGAGCCTTGTGTGAGCTGAGGATTTCAGATACCAGTAAGCAAATGTAGGGAAGTCAGGAACAAACACGAGGCACAGAAGACTGGATAAGAAGTAAAAACCAGGGATGAGTGATCAGGGCTGCCTGCAAGAGGAAATATCAGGGGCTGAATCTAAATATAGATACATGTAGTTCACTGCTATAATGGGGAAGCATGAAGCATCTAATTCAGCAAGGCACTGAACATCATCTTTATTTTCTGACACAGATCTCATCTAGAGTAAATAC
This sequence comes from Phasianus colchicus, assembly GCF_987193195.1. Lineage (NCBI taxonomy): Eukaryota > Metazoa > Chordata > Aves > Galliformes > Phasianidae > Phasianus > Phasianus colchicus. The sequence goes on from NC_143441.1 coordinate 44,587,681, forward strand.
TGCTGAGCAAACCATGCAAAAAATTTTATGTAGCTTAGTTAGAATCATGCCACTTTTTGGACTGTGCCATAGATTCACTAGTACGAGAAATAGGGCAATTAAGATTGCTCATCTAATTGTCTGAAGACTGCTTCTCTCCATCGTTAAAGGCAGTGTACTCCAATAAATTCTGAGGTTTTTCTTCATCGATTCTTCCTACATTAATATTTTCGGTGTACACTTGAACATTTCTGATGAGACAGTGCACATCTATTTCTTAGTGCTTCAAGACCTGTGGTTGCGGTATTGCTGTTAGTATTTTAGCACTGCATAGCTTCTTTGATTTGTTCCTTTTGTGATCTTCCACTGCATAATGCCAGGAAGTTTTACCTGCTGAAGTTTGCAGCCTTTTCTTAGAAGTGTTTTAAGAAGTACAGACTCTTTCTGTATCATAGTGTTTCCTGCTTTGGGAGCTGAATACTTCCATTTTAAAAATCCCTTGGCCAACATGAGCAAGCTTTCAAATCAAATCAGTGTGGAAACCTATATGACCAAAAACACAGTTTCCACAGTATGTAGTGAAGGGAAGGAAATTCCACAGTTGCAGGGAAGAACAGGGCTTCCAGTGGGTAATTTCATGAGAGGTTGATGTAGCCTTTGTGCTTAGAATGTAATACTGCAGATCATGAATGACGAAATACTGGGAGAAAAGAATGGAGGATATGATAGGAGGAGAATTCTTCCATCTCTGTTTGTCTTGGTATCTTTGGAATTGAGGTTAGATCTGGCAGACCCAGTTGATGAATGATTGCATCTGAAAGAATTTGAGAAGCAAACCATTTTATTACCGAGAAATACCTTTTCTTTGGTTTTAAACTGCATTCAATTCAACTGTCAGTCTTGGGAAAAATTTTCAACTCCTGGTCGAGAGCAACCTAGACTTCTCAATTCTAATTATATATGTTCTGAGTACACTGTATCTATACACTTTAAAATTAAGATATATTTTAAATCTAAAAATAAAGATGAGGTTTTGAACAGTCTCAGAAAAGAACAAGTTATTTCCAGGGCTCATTCAACTTTTATGATCACTTCCATGTTATAAATGAAAGTTCTCCTAAAAATACTGATGTACCATTACTTAATTAAACTATTCCATGCAGTACAACCTCAGAAGCCTGGATGCTTCCAGATTCAATCTCTAGCAAGTGTCATTCCTACAGATAAGGCTGGAAGTTAGGAAAACACTTGATTTTAATAAGAAATGCAACAGAAATGATGCTGTTTCTCATACCAAAGCATATCAGTCAGTATGGATGAAAATAGAAAAAGTCAACACCCCCACACCCAAAAAAGTGGGAATTCATCATGCCAAAGGCTTTCATTTACATCCCATTAAACCTGTTTTGAAGATTTTGTTGGTGTAGAACTGATGAACTCTGATATGGACCTAAGTGAAGTTTGAATTTCAGAAATGTATCCCGAGGGGTCAGGAGAGGAATTGTGGAACAATGAGAACATCTTTCCTGGAGATAGGATTCAACCACTCAGAAGGACGAGACAGAGGAGACTTGGTGGATAGCTGCATAGCACAAACCCCCATGCCTAATTTGCATTTTGAGTCATTTTCCTTCTGTGACCCTTTGGAGTATTTGTAGAAAGGCCAGGAATAGTCAAAATTCTGCCAGGACAGAAAGTGAGCCACACCTTGGGGTAAGGATTACCTGCCTAGTTTCTCCTAAACTTTACCCTCATAATTGCAATGTGCAAGAATACTACTACGTTATTATTATTTTAATTTATATTGTGTTTAGGAGTTGTCAATGGAAGGCAAGGATTAACGCTCAGAACACCATACGCTGGTTGACTGTAAGGAGTAATAGTATTAAAAAGTGATAGTACTCAAGCTATAAATGGATGCAATTTAATGGATAGTATTAGCAGAGCTGTTCAGTTGAAGCCATGGCTAAAGGGAATTGGGTTTAATAACTTTCTAATTACATCTGTATAAGCTGGGCCACTTAGCAATAAACTGACAGGTTTACATTTCCTTATGTACCAGGTATTGCTCTGTGTATTAGCCCTACTGAAGAATTGTAAATAGAAAACAATTGGGTTGCTTTTTTGTCTCCCCAAATGGTTTAAATTAATGGCAGTGCAGATCAACACAACACCTTCATGTGTGTGCTTTTAACCTTCATTGATTTTCTTAGTTCCAGGGCAGCATGACACTGGCTACAAACCCATGCTGATGTGATGGCTGTAAAGCCAAGCAGTGAAGAGGTTTATGCAATATTAGATTACTTCCTGGTATTCAAGAGCACACATTCAAGAAAACTACAGGCTTCGTTCTCCAACTTATAAGTGTTTAGTATTATTCCTTAGGGTTTATGAAACCTAGCATTGGGTTTGAGCAAAACTTTGTCCTAAAAACATCCAGTGCTCGGTCGAAATGCATCAGGTGAGTTTCCAGGCAGGGAAAGGTGTTAGTGTCTGTAGACAAACAGGCTTGGGGAGATTTCTACCTAACCCCTTCCAGATTTTCAAAGATAACTTACTTTAGGTTGTATTTATTGCAGCAGTGCCTATTACCATGACACCTAGGTGCTGCAGTTACCTCACGCCTCAGGGAATTTTATGTTTAGCACAGCATTTGAAGTCTCCTTCTTTACATTTTGTTTTTAGTTTGCTACTTTTTGTACTTTAGGGAAGTATTGGATGCAGCATAGATGTGCCGTGGATAAAAAGTATATTTATAGTCCTAAGACTAATTGTATTTAGCCCTGAGCAGAGGAAAAAGTAAAATCTTATGTACACAGAGTGGTGATCGAATATAGGGGCAGTGAATTTTTTTCCTTCACAACTGTCCAGGATGGCCAGGACACACTGAGAAGAGCTCCTATCTAAGATAAACTTGCTACACTACCAAATGACTTGGATAGCAAGCCTTACTGGGTGAAAGCCATAGCAGCCTCATCCAGAGGGATTGGCCTGAGGTGTGCCTGTGAGCTGCTGTGTGATCCAGGCATTCCAACTGTGGGGAAAGGCCACAGCAAACTCTGCATATAGGAAGGATGTCCTTTTCCATTGGGGTGCCTGCTTGCTGTTAGCAGGTGTTCCAGGGTTTCAGAGCAGGGCAGGGTCCTGCTTTCAATCCTGAGACAGAGGTGGAGGAGAAGGAAAGAGGCTCACACAATGTGCTTGAGAAAATACATTTGCTAATCCCTTCTTTAGGGTGTTAAGCAGACTCAGCTGTCATGCAAACCTTGTGCTGGTGATCCATTACAGCATACTTTTTCTAGAAGTAGTGGATTTGAAGCTCACCTAAGCTACAATATTACTTTTGAAAAGTATTGTAAGTAAAGAAGCATAGGCTAGGCAATATCCCTTGGGCAAACTTGAACCCTTTGAACTTAAACTGTGGATAGTTATTTAGATGTTTACACTCAATCACTAATAGTTTGTGGATTGAGTTTCCCACCTGATGTAGCAGCAATGCCATTTTCAACAAGTCTGTCAGCATTTTCACATCACAAACTTCAATGCTGCAGTATTTCCCAGCTGTTTGTAATCCCTGAACGCTGAGACTTGGCATATAAATTGCTAACCCATATATTAATTTGAATAGTAGATAATCAAGCTGTGTCTCAGTTATGTAACAAATTATATTGAATTTTATTTCAGCTCCAGGTGCACTCTCTGCCAAAGTCCTGTAAAATATGGTTTTCCTACAAGGAATTGCATGTTCGTTATGCTTTACATGAACTTATATCTTTTATATTTTTAAATGTTTTTTAAATAGCAATTGTGCTTACACCTAATTAACTTTAGTTAAAATTCTTGTTTGCACGTCATTATTTGCTCGTATTAGAATGACATCTGTGAATGAAGTATAGATCCTTTGGCTTTGGTCTTGTTCTGAGTTTATATAAAGGTATGATACAACTTTGTTTCTTTTTGAATCGTAAAGTAATGTATTACAGTATTTGCTAACAAAAATGCACGTCTCAGTGAGAGGCAGAAAGATTATTATTGTTCAAATGTCACAGCATTCGAATGTTGGACAGATTTCTAACAGTGTTAATAGAAATATGTTTATTTTAATCTTGGGTATTTACAGGAGAATGTTGGTTATGTTTTCGACCTTAATCCTGTTGCTGGCACAAACGTGTTTACCTGCGTGCTGGGAGAAGAGGGAACTTGATTGATTCTTTCTTAAAAAAGGGTAAAAAAAATCCCTGACAGCCAGAGAATAGCCTCCAGCAAACAGAAATGATGTACCTAGGATATGCAAAACATAAGTGCACTCCATTCTCTGTGTAATACTGCACTCACATGATAGCTTGACAAAATCAAATTTACTTCAGCTGCCTTCTAATGAATTTTGAACGTTCTTAAGAGATAGTGCTATTGTAGCTGAAGTGAACGACGTTTGGCATATTAGTATAAACCAGTATAGAAGTCAATGAGTTTTCTCTTGACTAGGGAATTTTTACTGAGGTATTAATTCAAACTTAAAACTATGAGAGAAAATCAGATTCTCTGCTAATGTAAATCAAGTTGGTGCTTTCTCCATCCCCTTAGCCCCTACTGCCCAAACAGACTATCAGGAAATAGTAATGTTCAGCCAATAAAACGCAGGTCAGAGTCTTTGGAGATGAGCTGTTGAGTAATTAGTGATCCTGAGTGATACTGTTACTTAGCAACTTCTGAGAATGGATTAACCTTCTGTGGGCATCCTTTGCACTGCATATACAAGACTGCTTCTTATGCTCATTCAGACAGTCAGGTATGTCTCCTACAGATCTATCAGAGATTTCCCAGAAAGAAATACGTGTTGCATTGCATGTGCTGTGAGCTGAGTGCATTTGGGATAAACCAAGCAGCAGTACCAGCACTGCATAGTCAAGCTGCCCTCATGCAATAACGCAGAGGGCATCAAGCACCTGTTTCATGGATAAGTCAGTTCTACTGTGCATAATCCAGGACCTCACTATTTTAATTCGTAACTCAGTGTATTTTAATATATATGATAATATAGTTGTTACAGCACGAAAAAGAAAACAGGCTGGGATACATGCAGTGATGTTTTCTTTGAGATTTCTAGGCAGTGCTTTGGTCAATAATGCAGCCGTTTAGAAGTTGTCAACATTAAGCCAAATTCCCATTTCTTCTCCTGCACTAAAGATAGAAACTTACAAGTCTAAATACTTGGGAAACTTTGTTAAGACAGTAGAGTGCAGTGTGGAGGCTGCTTCTGAAATGAGACTCACCTGCAGGTGAGCATTGTCTATTATTTTGTCATCTGTACTTCTGATGTAAATATAAAATCCACATGAATATTAATAATAGATTCCTTTGAATTGTCTGAAGAATAGGCACTATAAAAACCAGTTCATTTGACATGATTGGTAAAAAACCTTATACCATAGTAAATTGTCAGAACCATTCTTTTTACCTCTGAACTAAATCACTGCTTCCACAATTGCTATACTTTTTGTTATCATTTGTGTCAATGGTTGCATTCAACATGTTAACTTTCCTACTTAACATTATATAGAGTCACAGAAATGATGATTGAATTGAACGTGAGCAGGTCTAGGCCAGCTTCCATCTCAAACTGCAGCTATCACCAATATCTTGGGCCAGATATAGTATGGTCCTCCTGAGTCTCAAAAATCACTGTTCTCTCTGGTCTGCCTTCATCTGGTGACCGTCCTCATCACCACAATAGGTGAGTGTTGTCTTCAGTATGTCATCCACCATTGCCACAGGAATTGGCTCTGCCACCAACCTGTTTCCACAGTATTCCATACTATAATTTTTCTAGTTCTTTGGGGGAGGAGAAGTTTAAAAGCATTTTTACTATGAAAAGATTCCGCCATCTTCTGATGACTGGTTTCAGTAGGTGGAGATAAAGAATTCAGTGACAGCAAAGGACAAGACTAGGCCCAAGTTAGGTGTGATCTGCAAAGTAAGAAGATAACTACAGAACTGGTTTGCTCATCTGTGTTGGCACAGAAACACCAAGAAAAATGAGACTCAAAGGCTTTTGTGTGTGTTTTGTGTGTTTTTTTCCCCCACTTTCATTAACCTGGGATGGCCAGCAGGTGATAGCAATTTATGCAAATCCTTCTCTCTATAAGACATTTTACCTTTTGACAATAGGCAACCAAGCAGATGACACAGCTACAGACAAGAGGGTTTTGAAGACCCAATTTAAAATCTGAACTACTGTATTTTTTTCAAAAGCTTTCCTAAGGATATGGTAAGAGTATAATCCCTTAGTTTGTGCAAGTGTTTTAAGACTGTGTTTCTAAAATCCAATTTGAATTAGCCTTGAACTTTAAAGCTGTTTATGTCTACTGAACCAGAAGATACCATGTGAGGCATATAACAGAAAGTATTGTACAGTCTCTCTTTTTCTCCTCCCCTCCTGACATTGGTCTATTGTTTTTCCCAAGAAAATCATCCAAAGGCAAAATGTCATAACTTTAGAAAAAGAAAATGCCAGTCCCTTTACAGCAAATGACGTGCTAAGCTTCCTTTCCCTTACACTTCTATAGCCTTATAATTTCTAAGGAATTCTTGCCACCAAATATGCTTAGGATGAACTTGACATTGTGTCAATTATTTCCAATAACATGTTGTGTAAAAGTTCTTGACACTCATGAAGTCTCGGATAAGTCTGCTGCATCTTTGAGAATTGCTATTTTGGGAATCTGATGCTGATGTAACTTGTGAGGGGAAGGTACATCAGGTGGTGAGATGCTGACTTACTCTCACTTCTAATCATGCATTTTTTTCTGAAATTGGAGGTAGAGTTTGGTCAAACTGTGATGAATTCCTTTGCTTCTGACACCAGCTTGCCTAGGTCTGATCTATGTCATTTTGCCTGAAATAGCAAATGTTATCAATGTTTGCATTTTTTTTTAGAATTTATGAATTCTTTTCAAGTATGAAGTCATCGTACTTTCATCCTTGGAGTAGATTACCTGTTGTGCCTTAGATTACTCCATTAGATACAACATGAATTTAATGAGATGTATCCTGTTTTATCCTTACCTCGCCAGTGTGGTTACAGTAATAGACATGATTCATAAAGGCTATTTCTGATAATAACTTCCTTCTTCTTACTATTTTTTAAAAACCTTACTGTTATACAGACTGGTTTATTAAACAAACCTGTAGCTGTTAACAGGGAGTTTCCAAAGGAAATGGAAGAACAGTCCTTTGCTTACGGCAGTAGCACAGTACTCACGTAGCTGATTCGTGGTGGTGTTTCTCTGACACAGAGAAGTCAGTTAAGGCTAATCCTGTAGAAAGGCATAAGCCTCCCATCCCAACACTTTCAGCACCTGTGCTTCTGGGTGTCCACTTACACGTACAATTCCCCATTAAATTGGCATGATGAGTAGCGAGCTGCTGAAGGGGTACAAAAAACATAAAATCACGTCTCTCAAAAAATAGAAAAAGAATCAGCTGGTTGGGAATTAAAAACCCAAGCTTTCTTCTACTAGTATTAATAGAAGACAGTTTTGAAGAAAGAAAAGAAAACAGCACTTAGGGACAGCAACGATGCCCAGTGCTTTCTCTCCTATAGGTCACCAATTTCCACTCATTCTTTCTTTCCTTGCTTAGGGAATTATATGACATGCACCATCTCCTGGAGGCTTTTTTACTTATCGGAGCATTCTCAGGCATATTCTTTCAAGCTGTCCTATTCAGGTTGCATTGCACATGGAGGAATTAAATGTTTGTCAGGCTAGAAAGGCATCATCATAGTTAGGATTCTGTCCTCAGTGAAGCATGGAGACTTTCTGCCTGTGAAACCCCATTTCATTTTAAGTGTTTGTGAGAGCAAGAATCTACAAAACAGGCAGAGGCATTGCTGATTTGTGGATTCCAGCAGATTTCATCATCTGCCTTCCCAGCACTGCTAGGATTGGGCCAGATCTAACAGCAACTCTTTACAAGGCTATGAAAAGAGTGGTTATCTTTTCTGATAACCTGACGGCTTATGTTTTTTTTGAGACCTCCAGAGTTAGACAGGAGATGAAAAGAAATTTTTCAAAGCCTTATGTGTATTCTAAATGAGTACAAAATAAGTTATACAGAACTTAGATGCGTAGTGCTTTCCTTCTTCTTTCAACCTCTTCTCAGGCTGAGGGGGGAATCAAACCTGCATGTGTCAATTGCCAAACAAGTATACAAATGAGTAGACCACTATAAATTAGCAGGCAGTGGTGTCTTTAGCAGCCTCAATACTGGGATTGCCCTGGCCATTTAGTCTGTTCCAAAATCAATTTAATTTATTCTATCATTAATAATGGCGAAGGCCCTATCCTAGGCTGCACCAAATCCCTTTCAAAAGGTGTAAAGACTCTCACGGCAGAGTACAAAGAACACACCTGCCATCTGCTTTTTGCATCTGTAGGTGATGCTTATATTCAAGGGCTTGTACCTGTTACAGCTATTTTGGTTTAAACTGCAGAGATGACCTAAAAATGGTGTTTTAACAAAGGAGACTTTTAAAGAAAATGGATAATCGACAAAGCTTTATTTACAGTGTGTCAGGCCATTATATTAATGTTTTAAATATCTGGCTTTTTGTCTCATTCATCTGTGCCTAAGTGGAAGAAAATCCATAACAACTGTAGCCTCCTAATGAAAGTAATATGAACAAGAAAAATCTCCTTAGCTTTAAAAGTAAATGTCACATTCTGTGTAAAAGTTAGTCTTTTGATACTGTTTGTGAGACCAACATCTTATTGAATTACCTTTGTGCTACTTTTCCACTCTCTAAACCCCACTCTTCAAAGCTTTATGACTGCACATTGCTGTGTGAATAGGCTTATGGATGCTATGAACTCTTAACAAAAAATCCATTATAACGATACTTTGCTGTTTCAGGGATATTCACTGTATAACAATCCTAATGGTTCTGGTGAAGTAATAGGTATGGAAATGCCGGGTAGGAGAGAGCCTCTCCCCACTCGAGTTGCTATATGAAAGGTTCTGGCTCTAGTTACCAACGTCTAACCACCTGCAGCACTTAAACTTGCATTTTATTTTTATCCCCAGCAGTAGTCCCATTGCATTGAGGGGGACTGTGTGCATGATTAATGTGAACAAGGTCTAATTAGCAAAAGAAGTACAGCCATCAGTGCTGCAGACAAAAGGCTGTGCCCTGAGTCTGTCTTCCATTCCCGTTTTTAACCCCTGTATCGTCAGTCATGCAACCTGCACCAGCAGGAGTTTGCATGCATCTTCACTCAGGATGTTCTGAAATAATATTTCAGTCCAGATGTAAATTAGTTCCATGTTTTGAGTCCTCTGGGGAATCTGACTAACATTTTCATTCTGGACTATTTCAGAGGCACACCAAGAGGAACACTTGGTGAATACAGAGATCTCTTTTAAGTAGGAAAGTGACAAGTGAATATTTAGCTGTCCTGGTTTGGAAACAACAGGAACATCTTCAACCAGCAGTTAAGGGCTCGTGATGGAAGTGATGAAAGAGCAGAGCTGCTCTGGCCCTGTGTGCAGTCAGTGGAGGAAGAGTAAGGTGCATCTCCGCAAAGCGTTTCATCCCACAGCCAGAACTGCCTTCTAGATCAGAATCCCTTCATTCTGTAGCGTCAGTAGCCTATAGAAACACAAATGATAGTGAATCCTCAAAGCACTGTAACTTTTCTTGGGTGAGAAAATTCATACAGTGAATATTCATTATTCACTGTTAACAGTGATTTTTATTTTTTTCTTTCCAAACATCTGAGATATTTCATTCATTCACAATAAAGGAAATAATATTGTTAATTAGATGACAAAGTGAATGACATAAATAGTGAATATATAATAATTAAAAGAAGTTCACATAATAGTTCTGATAAAAAAAATCTGATTCTGAGTATTTGGCAAATATTTATGAATTATAAATGAACAGCTAGAAAATTAATTATTGACTTGTGAATTATTTACTAACCAGAACAGATGTTAAACTTGTGCATAATTTATTATGATGCATTTATTTCAGTGCTGAATATAATCTATGAAGATAATAGTGATATTATAATGGTATTATTTAAACAGGTTGATCAGTTGTAATTATTATCCCTACTTAACAAGGGAGTTAACTTAAAAAACACAGGAAGGGAGATTTTTGAAGGACCCAAGGGGTGGAGTTGCACAAATCTAATGAAAATTAATGAGACTTGCATTTATGAATCCCTCTGGTGTTTATGGAAAATCTTCCATAGGGAAGTTAAACTGCATGCCCAGGAGAAGTCAAAAGCTAGATATAGAGCCTGGGAGTTCTGGCTTCCATATAAATTTGCTACTGACTGTGTGCAACATTTCCTCCATTTGGAGGTGGTGTTTTCATGTTACTAGATTGTCAGAGTCCGATTACGTACCAAGTCTTCCCAGGCACAACAAGTAGTCCATTCCTCTGGCCAGCCTGCTGTAACAAGTTTATTTTGGGGGTATTCACATATTTTTTTTCTTTGTTTTTTCCTCTTTCTCTCCAAGTCTGCATTGAAACAAGAGGCTTGTTGAATGAAACTATCTGTCTCTTATTGGACACCTCATTAAAGTGCAGACATTTTGTATCTTATGTTTTATGGGTGGAGGTGAGCTAGATTGTCTGATTTCTCCCATCCATAGCGTGCTATATCAGGAAGATCACGAAATTGCAGGGTTGCACTACAGTGATATGAGTGAACTCATTCTAAAGTCGTTAGATTAAAAAAAAAAAAAAAAAAGAAAGAATTCCTCTTTGTCCATTATCATTCTGTTCTTGGCATTGGCATTTCTCACAAAGCCACCTTTATTTATTCCTACTTTATGACACTTGCTATGGGAATCTGTCTGAACATCTGTCTATCAGCTGTAATATTTACATTAACTGCAGTGTGCCTGTTTTCCTAATTTTTAAGCCAGAGTAAAAATACTTGCATGGCTTGTTTAACTTAATTGTGTATTTTCAATACACATTCCGGTTCTCAACTTCTTTTTAGAGACATTGTGGCAGAGTCTTGCAGCGAGCTCAGAAAGCTGACCCCACAGACAGTGAGTTCATGGTATTGTTTGCTAGATACCCACACAATCTAGAGGCACGTCCCTTTGGTGGTCATAAATGGGAGTTGTATCTTATTAAAAAACACTTGTGAATACCTATAATTTTTCAGCTTGGACAATAAGGAAAAAGGTAGAAGATGGTTATGGTAGTACAAGAAAACCTGTATGTACAAGATGTTTTTTTTTTAATCCTGGTTTGTATTCAGCTGTGTAGGGAAACAGATGTTACAAGATTTGATGGAGAAGCTTTGCAATTTATACAGCAACTTTTGGCTAAAAACTTCAATGCATCTTATAAATTTTAATGAATTGAATGAACTCAACAACAGTCCTGTGAAGGAAAGAAAATCTACTCTGTCCATTTTGCAAATAAGAAGGTCAGGAGCTGAGAATTGTTATAATTTGCAAAGGATTATACAACATTATCATGGGGAGAAAACCATGAACTCTATGAGCACTTACCACTTTCCCTTCCAGGGTCTAAAAATGTGTGGAAGTAGAGCAAAATGTTTTTCTAGCATCAGTCTGAAGACAGAGATCACCATGTATGCCCCATTTTACACCCTCCCCCCAAAAAATACTTAAATGTGAAAAGAAGACTATTGTTTCCAGAAACTGCATTGTTTAATTTGGGGATGTGGGCTTTGGCTGATAAGGTGGCACTGGGAATTTGCTGTTAAAGCAAATTTCTGTTGTGCTCCTCAACTGGAGTAGGTACACTGACACCAACCCACACTGAGGATGTATTGGTCCAGCTTGTGAGATGCAACTCCCAAATCTGCACAAACCCTGTCAGCTAGCAGCAGTCCTAGTCTACACCTTCCATTAAACACCTACTATATGAAATATGTTTTAAAAAAAAATCCTCCAGGCTTTAAAATAAAGCTCTTGTTGTTGTGCTGACAATCTTATCGGGCAAATGTAAGGAAATAAATGTAAGAAATTTGCATCTTTTATTTTTCCAGAGGTCTCTGTAATCCTCTTTTACTTCAGCTGTTTAAAGAAACAAACAAACAAACAAAAGTCCTATATTTCCCTTAAAATCAAATTGAGTCCTATTCTTATTGAAATGAGATGCATAAATCATTCTGACAGGATACGTTGTTCAGATCTGATCATTACAAAAGTAGTAATAATAATAGTCTGATATATAGAAATTAGCGAGAGCTAATTTTCTGCTGTAAAGGGTAAAAAGTGCTCTGTAACAAGAAAAATTACTCTACTAGGATTCTTTTTAATAAAGAAAACCAGCAAGCTGCTGGAGAGGTGTTACTTATCACATCTTAGTCACGGAGTTCTGAATTTCAGCAATAGAAATGTTAAGGTATACTTTGGTTCTCCTGTAAGTAACATCTTCAGCGCCATGTGTACTTTATAACCATTTAGAGTTTTGCTGACAAATAGACTCATATTAATATTTTGAATTAATGTATCAGTAAGAGTGCTTGATTTGCTTCAATGATAAATAATCCAGCAGTTCTGTAAATGACAAATGTGTTCTCCCTGCTCTTCGGAGCTTGAGAGCTGATAATCTAAGGAAAGATACATAATGCCAGCAGCTGCTGCCCCTAGAATTGGGGATAAATTCAGGATTTAGGAGCCTGAAAAGTGTCAATAGCCAATTGGCAATCCAGCTACCTCCACTTTGCTTTCATAGAATCATAGTATCATTGAGACTGGAAAAGACCTCTAAGATCATGAAGTCCACCTACCACCCACTAAACCATGTCCCTGAGTACCATGTCTACATGTTTCTTGAGCACCTCCAGGGGCAGTTACACACAGCATATGCTCTGAATCCCTGCATTTGTAAGAGAATAGGAGCTTCTGTTAACTTGGCTGGCTGAAATGTTTGTGCTGGTTTTTGTCATCCCCATAAGGTTGCTCTGTGAGGAAGTCCAACTGGCCCACTTGCCCCATTGCTGTGCAATGCTCCTATAATGATACAGTGAAGGTCTCTGCTGCTCAGACATGGCCACTTCTGTATGTTAGACCTCAGAGAAATGCTGAGATCCATGCTTGCTACCGACCAGGTCCAAGCTCCCTCACTCCACCCTTACACAGAGTTTTTCAATGCATAATCCGTTACATGCAACAAAAAGTCTGTGTCTTTAGTAAGTCTTTAGTGAGAGCTATTGGTGATAGGTGGATGGTTGGAGTGGATCATCTTGTAGGTCTTTTCTAACCTTGGTGTTCCTGTGATTCTGGGAAGTCAATTCTAGATCTTAGCACAGGTCAAGAGCTTCCTTCAGAAACATAGAGGACAGTGTGGAGTTCCTCTGCTCCAAGTGCCATGGGGTGTGCAGGAACAGAGAGGCCCTGTGCTGTGGGCCTGCTTTTTGGTCCGCTGTCTCCTGTGTTCAGTGCCACCTTAAAATCTAATATGTGAGCTCCTGCAAGTTGGGACTTCAGCCTGATACTGCATGGGAGAGGGGAAAGGAATGGGGCCAACACCACATGGCATTACACCCTTGCAATTAGCAGTGGCTATTGGAGCAGGGGAGTTAGGCTGCTGCTGTGTTGCCGCTGTCACTGAGAGACATGATTGTTCAGCCTGTTGTCTCCATTCAGGGAGTTCACCCTTGAAAATGATTATTGGTAATTGTAGCCCTATAGCATACACTGTAACTGGGAAATGGTACAGTTACCTGATTTCTTCTGCTCTATGAAAGGACTTTGGGTTCATTTCCTTTCTCAGTGACTTGAAAGCAATTTACAGCACGTTTGTTCTCTAGCTCTTGATTGCAGTGAGGACCACCTTTCTGGCAAATGTAGAGGTTGTTTTGTTGGTAGTTTGTTTTTTTTTTTTCAGATTTTCGTATTTTTTTAAAACGTTACTGAAATTGCAATCAGAACTGTACTTTGGTAATACTTACACTCTTCAGAATTTGTCTTCCCCTCCTTATATCATCATCACCAACAGTTATGCAACCAGGACTAAAGCCAAACTTTAGGTTCTATTCATGCAGTGTTGTAATGGGGTGTAAAACAACAGAACCTTTAGTTTCAAATCCTTGATCTTCTCCTTAAAATCAGTTCTTTGTAGAAACAGGTCAGAATTCAGTGGGAAACCCACAGAAAGAATGCAGGTTAAGAGTAAATAATGATCTTCATGTCTTGCTTGTTTGTTTTTCTTCTTATTACCCTTCAGGCAGATGAATTGCCTGTTAAAATCCAAAATGGTATGGAGAGATTTTTGCAAAGGTGACATTAATGGTGAGACAGAATGGGCACTGTAAAGGGAAATTGGAAGCTGGTCTGATATTAGTGCAGTGAGGTCTGGCTTATTCCTAAGTATGTACCCTCTATTACTCCATCAACATAAGAAAACTGGGATGCAGATCTATGAAGGCTACTGGATAACCTGCTGCATTGTAGCCCCACCATGCATTTACTGCAGGCAGCATAGTGCAACATGGAACTTTCCTATAAAATAGACCCATTTCAGCTAAGAGTCCCATTGACAAAAGTGCCAGCCGCAGTGGATGGGATGAGAAGTAATTTGGGGCCTTATCCCATTGCTCATTTCCATGAAGATGAATGCTTGTCAAGAGCATGCAGGATTCATAGATCATCCAACATGGGTAAGACAGAAGGCGAGTTTGGTCCTCTTTCTGAAACACATCCTCTTTCAAGGGACCACTCATCCAGCATCAGCCTAATCACAAGTGAAAAGGGGCTCTTCAAAAAAGAAGCATGGTGTTCTTCGTGTTAATGTACCCATGTCGTGCTCCCACCCAGGAGTGGCCTTTCTACAGAGGCCAGAATGAATCAATATGCAGCTGCTTTTCTGCTTCCTTTGTGCAGGAAGGTGCTCAGCCAGCCCTGCAGTTGTTTTAACACTACAGAGTATCACAACATGATTGGGGTGGGCTAAGATCCAACCATCATCCACATACAAGAAAAGCTGTTGTAGATATATCATTTTTCCTCGTCATACATATGATAGTCATGTTTCCAAACCCTGCAATTTCAAAATTGTTTAATTTTCATATAATGTTAATCATAGTTATTACACTACTCTATGTTATGTCTAGGCAGAAAAATGAGTGGGAAATTTGTTCTGCATGAAAATACCAGATCGAGGTATACAGCAGATACATGAGCTTATGTCTACAGTGATTTACCCATTGACTGCATCTTACATTTCAGATCTGTTCTATCATACTCTTAATTAAGCCTTAAATAATTTTAAGCTTTGAGGTGGACTATGGTTTTATTTCTAGCTGTGGTGTATGAAGTGTGATTCATACATGCGAATAAAAATAGATGAGGACAGGTCTTCCCCATGTAAACTGTCAGAGCTCCGATGACTTGTGTTTTAGAGAGAAGACCAGAGAAGTGGCACAGAGATTTTGGTCAGGTTGTGTTACTCCTACATGACAAAGCAATGGGAAAAGAACTCAAATTTTCAGGGCTGAGCCTTGGGCATTTGTGTTGGTCTCTATTTACTTTTTTTTTTTTTCTACATCTGACGGCAGAGAGCTGAAGAGGTGAACATGGAGAAATTCTCCCAAAGAAAGAGAGAGTAAATACCTCCTGCTGAAGAAACTAGGTGAGGAGGTGTGCTGAAGAAACAAGCACCTCCCTTTACTAAACCTTGCATTTCAGCCCTAAGTAACTTATGCTCATTTATACAGTCAGCAGAGAGCTCGCCATTAGGTAACTTCAGCTTGTTAATCAATTAACCTTGATATCCAGGCACAAAGTCTTGTTCTCTTGGGGACCACGTGTTTTCATGGCATTAAGTCCATGAACCAGTGACTATATTTTGCTGATTCAAACAAAGTTGAACAGCTCTGTTTTAAAACAAAGTGATCTAATTATATGTGAAAATTCCTGTTTGGCACCAAATATAAACATCAATATCAAGCATTTTAAATTGATTTCCAGTTGAAATCTTGCCATGATATGGATGTTTCATACCTCCAGCTTTCCTTCCAGGCAGTTCCCTGTAGTCTTTGCTAGAAACTGGACCTTTCTGCTTCTTGCTAGTTGCCTGTTGAGCAAAGCCTACTATTGGTGTGGCTGGAGCACAGTCTGGGCCCAGCGTGGGCATGTGACTCTTCATGAAACCAGTCATGTATGGTGCTGGTGAAAAATAATACCTAAATATTTCCAAAATGTGTTCTTTATTTATAGAAATAAATCAGAAGCACGATATCAAAGATTCCTTGGTTACAGCTATACCGTGCACAGCCCTTCTTGATTTGAGGAGGAAAGATGTTACAAATGCTTATACAAATGCTGACAAGAAATATATAAATCTAAAAAGATCTAAAACAATCTAAAAGGCGTTGCCACTTCTAAAGCATATTTTTCTGTTGGTGTTTTCAGCCCTACATATATCTGTCCTGATTCCACGTCTCTCCTTATCTTCACTCAATCTCAGTTTCAGTCATAGAATCTTACAATGGCTTAGGTTGGAAGGGACCTTAAAGGTCATCCACTTCCAACCCCCTGCAGTGGGCTGCTTGCCCCCCACCAGGTCTGGCTGCCCAGGGCTCCATCCAACTTGGCCTTGAGCACCTCCAGGGATGGGGCATCCACAGCTTCTCTGGGCAGCAGTGCCAGGGCCTCACCACCCTCTGAGTAAAGGGTTTCCTTCTGACTTCAAGCCTGAATCTCCCCCTTTTAGCTTAATGCCATTCCCCCTTATCGTATCAGTATTGGAGTCTTATTCTTCTTTTCCCATGTCCTTAAGTTGAACAAGCAACAAAAAAGATAATTCTGACAGCCAAGTACTAGAGGCATATTGTGACTATAAAGGTATGATGATTATATAAGTTAGTAAGTGGCAAAACATTCTAATAAAATATTTTGAGATTTCTCTTCAATATGGGAAAAATTTGCAACACCTTTACAAATTAAAATGCTATTGGAAAGAGGAAAAGTAATTTTGTTTAGCATTTATTAAACTGTAGGGAAATTGAGGGAAGTGGAGAAAAAAAAGGAAAAAAAAATTTAAAAAAGCAGGAATGGGAAAACAACTGCAGCTAGAAATTCAGAATTGAATTTCGAAGACTCCTTGCAGCAAGAAAGTGAAAGAAATAAAACATTTCTATAAGACCCCTCAGAACAAAAATTAGTTCAATTTTGTTGTCTTTCCTTACTTTCAGGTTTGCTCTACTACAAAGAAAATGGGAAAACTGTCTTTATTATCATTAATCTGGTTCCATTCAGCCACGCTATTTATCTACAGCAGAGCCAGTAATGCAAAGGAAAGGCACAATGCCTTTATATTATTATCTTCTCTACATATGCAAGAGTTTATGAATAAACTATCAGCTTTCTTTGTGACCAATTCTGAATTTTCTCCAAATTTGCATTGTTATTACTTGGAGCACCTTTCAGTCTGACTGGCGTATTTTCTTCTGCTTCCATATGATCAAATTGTCTTATGCAGATGGACCTTCTTCTACTCCACCAAAATTTGTGAGGTTTTGCCAGTGAGGCAAAGGATGGAGGGGGCAGCCAAAGGATGGAGTAGGAAAATATGTGAGATTGATGTTATGCTACAGATTGGCACAAAGAAATGGAAATGAACCAATACAGAAAATGAATTACCATAGCCTAAATTACTTAAAATAAGGAAATTTCTCAATTTGAAAATTTCTTATTTTAAGATACAACATCAAAATTCTCCCTATGTGTGGATTATGTCTGCAGTGTCTCATTTCAGAAATTTTTTTTTCCATTCATCTTGTCAACTGTGGTGTACATATGTATTCAAAATTATTCGTCCTCTCTAAGTAGCTTTTGCTGGTGCTTCTCGTATTTTGTGTGTTTTGTCACTCTTGATTTTTGTCCTTCCCTTCCTCAAACAGGTGTTTGAATGAGAGATGACAGCATTCAGCTTTTCTCTAGGGACTACAATGGAATGAGATAAAATCAAAAGTTAGGTCATGTTATAATACATATTTGCTGAGACAAAAAAAAACCTCCATCTATGAAAGAGTGTGTATTTATGTGTTTATTTTTAAAGTAATGACTCACTGCAGTTTTTAATGGTGTATGAGTAATTCCTGAGAACCCATATTTAAACGTGAGGAAGATCTTGACATTTTTAAAGGGAATTCTCTTGCGTTGTTTCTATGGTAACTTTTCTAAAGAGATTATATTTGTTTCAGTTGTTTTTTAATTGTGATCAACAGTAGAGTAATTACTATATTGAATGTACATGAGAAAAAATTGTATATTTGCTATGTGCTCTTTTGAACCAGCAGGATGCCAAGAGACTGGTTGCTCCTCACTGAAGCCCTCAAATGGAGATCTAAAGGGCTTTCTGTATTTCTTGATCTTGATTTGGGTGTTGGGAAGCAAGAAAATTGGGTGGGAAGCACAAGCATACAACAGGGAGCATGGTTAGTGGGGTTACAACAAGGACATGGGCATACAAAGCAGTTCCCAGCAATGCAGGGTCAAACATTTATAGAACGCAGAATAATCAGTCTCAAGACTTATCTTAGTTAACGGAAAAAGATAATTAAACATAGTGAACTAAAGAGATTACCTTAGGAAAATGAAGACTTTAAACGCCTTTGTATGTGCCTTTCTCTGCTGCATCTTCTCCATTTACTCAAGCTGACCCTTGAGATCCTTTCCAACCCTAGCCATTCTGTGATCCCATGATATGGTTCTAGGATTTAGTGTGCTTTTGTCCCATAAGCAATGCTAGGTACTATGAGAAGGTCTGAGCTTCGGTTGGGGCTTGCATATCCTAGTTTTGAGATGTTTGATTGAAAGTTATACTTTCATGCACTAAATGACTGATCCAGGCACCAAACATGCAGCTTTTTCCTGGGGGCGCTTGAGGTCCATTCTGAGACCCCCCACAGTGCTTTCAGGAGCACAGAGATGGGATCAAGGAGGCTGGAAGGACTGCCACAGCAAGATTTTCCATAAGTGCTCTTTCTCGTGAATTTTTTTGAATTCATACGGAAATATAATACACAAAAATTAGGAGTTTGAGAATGTGTAATTCATTATGGAAAACTAAAATCCATGTGTAGCTTTTGCAAGAACTCTTAAATTTTCCTAAGCTGCGCATTTGAAAGGGTTGTATCATTATTATTATTGACAATTGAGAATTCGATATTGATTCAAGAGGAATCTTTGAGATTTCTTGGAAAGCTTTTTGAAGAAAGATACCATGTATAGAATAGGTAGCTAGGAGGAGGCAAGATCTTTTCTTTTTAAAAGCCTGAGAAATCCATCACCCCATGCATGGAGTTCCCACTGAAGTCAGCTGGAGTTCCATCAACCACCCAGCTACAAGCAGACAGCAAGTACATAAATGAGAACATTTATTATATTCCTGTCATACAGCCTTCTAGTAGTAAATAGGAGGACTACAGCTGATCCAATTTCAAATATTAAGCTGAAAAAGTAAGTTCATGTTCACCCTTTAATTCCTCCAATTATTGTTGTATACACATGCCTTGTCTATTAGGGCAGATACTGTACAGGAAAGTGATAAACAGAAGATCTTTTTAGTAGCTCTAATGTTCCCACTGCAATTAGCTTTGCACTGTCAATGTCTGTCTCACCAAGCTCTTACAGAGATCCTGTGTTCTTTGCCCTTCTGAAAATTCTGATGAAGTTACGGGAATCCAGTGGTGAGTGTGTGGATATAGCCCTCAGTTCTCCTTTTAAAACCACTGCTTAAGGGTGAAAGCTCCTGTTTGTGTAAATCAGCAGTGTTGCTCTTCTTCCATCTTGGATGGGGCCCATGGCAGCTCTGATCTAGTGGATGGCAGCCCTGCCCACAGCAGGGGTGTTGGAACTGGATGATTTTAACGGTCTCTTCCAACCCAAGCCATTCTTTGGTTGTACAAGTCTTCCATTTAAAACAATGAGTCTTCAGTGATGATCACTTCAAACACTGAGTGATCAAGTGTAGATGAAAGCCTGGTGAGCATACCTGTGTTTAGGGTGCATGGATGCACATCTGTTAGTAAAGCTGCAACTCTGCTCTTTATTATTGCTCTTTGTAGAATTTTAGATCTATAGAGCTTTGTTTTGAAATTAATTGAAAAAATCTAATGAATGTCTACGTGCATGCCTCATTACATGCAAAATGCAAACCATAGGATAAGTACTTTGTTAGCCATCTTTATGACTCGCTGTGTAATCTGAAGGCAAACATTTAATGCACATATTTTTAAAATGATTTTGTGATATACTTATTTTAGCATGCTGCCACACGTGATTAATTATCTAGGTTTTATAGCTTGTTACATGAACTGATGTAGTCATTTTTCCATTTCTATAGCCAGAAAAGGCAAAAATTTGTCAATGCTCTTCAATGCTTGTATGACTCAGAGAGGAAAAGGGTTTTTCTGAAAGTTATCCAGGCTCTCTCTTCCTACATGGTTCAGGATCTTTCTCTTTTTGTCAGGTTTTTGTACTTTTAGGAACCTGGTTACGTTAAAAACAGCATGTAGCACTGCTTATTGTACTGACCAAGGGCCTGCCTACACACCAATTGAAATCAGGGAGCATTTTCTCATTTACTTCACTAAGAGAAGAAAAGAGAAAAAAACACTGGAAAGATTGCCTTCTAAAATATGGAACTGGAGAGAGGGGATCATTGTTAGATGTAGTGAAATTATTAATAAATTTTATCAGGTCTGTGGCACCTTTGACAAATCACAATTTAAACACAGCCCCAGGACCTGTGTGACTTCCATTTCTATCTGTGTCACATCTGAAAGCAGAAGACCTGATCAGGGACCCCAAAGAAACACCAGCCAGAAATCTTAAATACAGTGGATACCTACTGGAGCATTGATTTGGTCTAACAGTGCTCTGACAGTTGTTAAAATGACATCCTATACCAACTAAAAAGCCACCTGAATGTGTTTTCTAGGAGGTATTGCTGTGTTTTCCACAAAGACAGTCTTTTTCTGTAGTAGAATGTCCACGGAAGAAGAAACTCAACAGGAGTGTATGAAGCATGTAAGAAAATGTGGTTATTTATAATTTATAATTCAAAACAATTTAAAACTAATATACGTTCTAAAGTCAGATTCAGGTAGGTTGGAGGTGATATACCATCAGTATAATGAACAACAGATTTCTAACATAATCTGTGCTTGTCCTGAGGCTTAGGAGATAAGATAGGAAGAGCAATACTTGCATCAAATGCAGAAAAAAAGCATCTTGATTTCAGATTTCATATGGATTTGCAGCACTGGCTAGTGTTCCAAAAATTCTTTTTCACATGTAAACAGCACTAGTTTGTTTTCCTCTCGGGAAAGAAGGAATAAATAACCTTTTCACTACAGTATTAAAATAACACGCTAACAAAACTAATCTGCTTATGTTACAGTAGAGAAAACTGATACCTAACAGTTCTCTGAATTCTTGGCGTGTACTGTGCTGATGTGTAAAAGAAGTTCAGCATTGCAGCGACTGGCACATTTGGTTATAACAAGATCCTGGTAGAGAATCCCACATTTCTCATCATGTTTTACCACTAAACAGGTTTTGAGTTGACATTTTTATAGGGGCTTCTTAATCAGGCTTTCATAATAACAGCGTTTAATGCTAAAACTTAAATTAATATTTTTATATTCTCTGGATGTAAACCTAATCTCAACGCAATTAAGGTTTCAGTATTGCATGCATTTTTATGAAATATCGATTTATACAAAGCCTGACCCTGAAAACATTTACTGTTGTGTTCCAGTTGTTATTCCCATTAGTTCTGTTGATTTATAAAGAATTTCTCAGGTTGGGGTTGACAGGATCAGGCCCTGAGTGACAAAGGGGCTCAGAGTGCTCTGCATCAGATAAGGGACATATTCCCAAACACCTGCTGCCACTACCTGGGTATTCTGAAACTTTTTCTCCAATATTTAATTTTCCTTCAGCTGCCTCTCAAATATTTGAAGGATAGAATTATTGCTGAATCAGGGAAAATGACACCATTTTTTTTTTTACATAGCTCCTAACAAGACCGCCTCCATCTCATCCTACCATTTATCTCTAGGAAGAGGTTCACCTGCGCGTCTAAACCCGCCTGCTTTAATTAGATTGAATGCTAAAACTCAGCTCATCTACCTGTTTAGTGATACTTTGTGCATAGCTAAGCATCTCAGACAAGAGTACGGAGGGATTTAATTTATTTGTTTTAATTTATTTGGAAAAGTGTAATACAAGGAAACCTTAGCTTGTTTACAAATGCCCAGATATGTATCCATTTTTTAAATCCCCAGTCATCTTTACAAGTGATGCCTTATCAGAGCAGCACTTTGGGCAGATTGTATCGCCCTCCTGGAGGGCTGATCTCACCTTCCTGGAGAGCTGGAACCTCCAAACCTCCCGCATCTCTTCCCCATTTCAAAATAGAGAGTCATAGGGACCAACGAGAGCAGAGAAACTATCAATAGGAAAATCTGCATTCAAGTTTGTTTGATTTGATGAAGCATAAAACTATTTTATTTATTGAAATGGTATTAATGTAATTAAATGGAAAATGCACTCTTTACTTAATTAATATTTTAAGCTGTCTCTGAAGAATAGTATGCAGCTCAAATGTAGTTGATCGGTTTAAAAATGCAAGGCGTTAATTAGACTCAAATCTTAGCCAGAATGAAATCATTTTCTTAATAAAGTTGAGAGCTCTAGAATTTGCTTGGAAGTGGGAAGTGGTTGGTGTTGATCTTCGGAGATGAACACAAAAAGATAAGACAGACAATTTATTGAAGCTCAGTAGTTAACATTCTTCCAAGTCCGTGTTCATGTTCCATGTTCAGAAAGTGAATATTTGGAAAAGAATTCTTCTTTCTCATAGGAGTGAAGGAAATTTAACTCTCATGTTAAGACATACATGCAGCAAATCTATGGGAAATCCTGTGCAACCCATTCTTGGGTTGGTATATAACTAGCCAGGCTCCAGAGTAGATTAGGTAAAACTTTTTGACAAGATGGCAACAAAACAACTGATAAGATTAAATGCCTTTTATCTTCATTATACATCCTTTAAAAGAATGAAAATCGAAGTCGTGCTGTACGTTGTGTAGCATTTGTAGAAGTAACTGAACTTACAATGCTGCAGGCAGATTTCCAACGTGGCACCAGTCAGAAACCAAGGGTGGAAGGTCAGAGCATTTCTTGGTATCTGGGCAAGAAGAGATTTTTAGGGGGAATCCAGGCAAACATGGAGCATTGCTGCCTGTCAGGCTGTGCAAACTGGTGTTATGTTCCTGAGTCACTTTCATTTCAATTGTAAGATCCACAGTAGGATCTTTCTGCTTAGCCATAGTTCAAACGCAGCTCTTTATTTTGAGTGAATGTTCCCATGAACCCTCCAAATCCCAGTATTTTACATGTGCTGAAAACAGAGGAAATGCCTCAAAGTCATTTTTACTTACAAATATTTTCAAGGAATAAGGCACAAAACTTTCTAGAACTCCTCCATTGAAATGCCACTGATTGGTTTTGTGTTGTTTTCCTATTTACGAATGCATTAAATCATATGGGGAAAGAAAAAACAAAAACCAAAAAACAAATGTGTTTAGGTGGCCTAAATGTAAATTATTCAAGTGAAAATGAGTTTTACCAAGCACCGGTTAGCTGATTCTCAAATGAGGGCTGTGAGCAGCAGTACCATGAGGGCTTCAAAAACATTTTACAAGTTTTAAACCAGTAAACTATTCAGCATCATTTATTTTAGCTGGCAGCACATCTTGCATTTAGTGAACAGAACATTAACTAATCTGTTAAAATAATGCCTCCTCTGCGGTTTGACGCTGAAGTCTTTTCAAGTGTTGTATTTAGCAAGTGTTAACAGTCATGAAAATGATGTAAAAAAATGAAAAGTATTTCAAATTTCACTCTAAATTCTTCAAAATGTCACTGTTGTGTAACAAAAAAAAAAAAAAAAAAAAAAAAAAGTGTATTTGAAGTAGTATCGTGCTGTCTCTTGGCCCTTTTGGTCAATGTCCTGCTCCACCAATTTGCCTCCCAGCAACCCTAGGAAGATGCAACATTCGCCCAGCAAATGATAATTACAATATTTGTAAATGAGAAATATAAACACCAAAGGGAATGGAAGTAGGTATTATCCATTTGAGACACTTCATTGAGAGGATCGATATGCAAACACACGTGTCCTAATGAGATCTCCTGGCGGGTTCATTTATCTTCCAACCTGAGTAATACATGTTAGTGAGCAAACTGTGTGCTGCAGGGTGTGATGCTGGTGGAAGGAGTGCCAGCAACCGAGCAATCGCTGAGACCATGCACCAAAAATGAAGCTGGTTGAATATTGGTGGATGCTGAAGGGGTTTCTGTGAGTAGGAGCTGGGGAGGAACGTGAGGAGCACCTGTTCTCCCTCAAAAATGTTATGGTAAGAACTTGTGTTCTGCCAATGTGAGCAGCATCTTCCTAAACCCAAGATGGGAATGGCGATTGGGTGGGAGTGTGATGTGACAGCTCTCTTCTTTCTGGAAGTAGTAGAACAACGCTGTTGGCACTTCACTGTAGGCTTCGCTGGGGTCCCGCTGAGGCAGGAGCAGTGCTTTGGGGTCATGGGCTGCCCTCCCCTTTCCTTGGCTCCCTGGGCAGGCCCTGCGGAGGGCGGCTCAGGGATAAGGAGCATTGTGAGAAATGATTGTAAAAAAGATAATAATAAAGGAATGGAAAGGGGAAAAGGAAAACGAGGGAACGAGGGAAAGGGAAGAGGAAATGGAAAGCCGCTCCCAGGGTTGCTGCAGTGTCACAGGGAAGGCTGTGAAGAGCCCAAGCTTACCGGAAGGGCACAGCCCGCAGCGGCCACAGCGGGTCGGACCCCCGACGGCTCCCGGAGCTGCCGGAATGGGCGGCCCGGCCCGGCAGCCTCCCTGCGCCCGGGGATTTGGGGCTGTCCTGACTCAGGCGGGTTTTGCCCCGGGGGGGGCGATCAGGGAAAGGGAAGAGGAGCCCTCCCCCGGTCCTGCCTGCCACCTCCAGCTGTCGTGGCAAAGGGAAACAATGGGGAAGCGGGAGGGGGCTTCGTGGGACCTGTCACCTGCAGGGGCCGCTTCGTTCTGCGGGTTCGGGTCGAGATGTGCGGGAGGGGCCCCGCAACGCCCCGCGCCCTTCTCGCTTCGTGCGGTATCGGGAATGGGGGCGGGTGGGGAAAAGTTTGGACCTCCTGTGCTCGGCCTTAGGCTGCTTTTATTTTTTATTTTTTAACGCAGGAAAGTCCGTTCAGGAAGAGACGTTGCGGGGTTCTTTGCGGTATTGTAATGCAAATGCTCTCATGGTCTTTAGGTTTACTGTGATGTCCTGATTTGATTATTTTAATTTTTTATTATTATTATTATTATTATTATTATTATTATTATTATTATTATTGGTTCCTCCGTCATTGTTCTGCCCCCGCCGCTTCCATCTTGCGAGAGTGGCACCAAAAAATGACGGGAGGGGGGAACACGTTAAAAAAAAAAAAAAAAGAAGAAGAAGAAAAAAAAAAAAGAAAAAAGAAAAAATCCCACATCCACAACAGAAACCCCGAACAGCTTTTCCAAATGAGTGACACAGGCGGTGTCCATTCATCGCCTCACACCGGCGAAGGGTTTCTGAACAGCCCAGACCTCCTTAGCCAATTGCTGCCAGCAACATGTGGAGGGGAGGCATCGCTATAGCAACCGGTGGATGGGCCATGTGCGGCAGCCGGCAGGGGCTGCGAGCGGCCCGATATAAGGAGGGCAGCGTCGGGGCGCGCCGGCATCCTCCGCCCGCGCCCGCGCCCCGCGGGGCCGCCCGGGGCCGCCCGCTGCCCCCGGAGCGCTCGGAGCTGCGCGGAGCGCTCGCGGCCGCCTCCACCGCCTTTGTCTGCGCGGAGAAGGAGGGGAGGAGAGGGGGAAGTCGGGGCAGCGGGGGAGGACGGCCGGAGCCCGCCGAGGTGCGCCGAGCCCTCCGAGGGAGGAGCCGGTGGTGGCCCGTCGGCGGCAGCGCCATGGCAGCAGGTAAACGCGGAGCGGGGGGAGCGCGGCGCGGGGTCTGCGGGCGGTGGGAGCCGCGCCGGGAGCGGGGATGGCGGCGGGGGGCGAGCGGGGCCGCTGCGTGCCCGCCCCGTCGGTGCCCGTTCGGAACACGGGGGGAGCGGGGGCGGCCGGCGGGGCCCGGCGTTGGGACGGGGCGGCCGCTCCGCTGCGGGGCTCCGGCTGCGCTCCGAGAGCCGCTCGGAGGGCGCTTTTAGCTCGTGTCTGTGCGATGTGCCTTCGGCATCGGCGTTAGGTCGGCGCTGGCGCAGCGGTTCGCGTTGCTCTTTGCCGGAGATATTTGACCGAGCTCAGCTGTCGCCGGCCGACCTCTTGGCTCGGTTTCGTGGCTTGGACCTGCTCTGTCCCTCTGCTTATCCGTTTCGCTCTGGCTGACAAAGCCCGGGCTAAGGAGGAAATGGGCGTCCCGGTGCTCGCGTTCTGCTGCTTTCTCCCGCATCGCTCCTCGGAGCTGGGAATGGAAGTTTCTTCACCCCGGCGTCTCCTCTCCGCACCTCCGGCTTTGCCTTCCTCCTTCGCAGGCGTGGATGTGGCCGTCCCGTTTCCCGTCCGTGTGTCCGTAGCACATCTCAGCTGATGCTGTAGGCTTTCGTGCCGTGCTTTAACTAATACTCAGAGCCTCGAGAAAATCTTGAAGTTTACATTTCCTCTTCCGCAACCTTACACCACAAACTTCTTCGGGGTTCTCAGACCTCTGGGCATCTCAGCATCACCTCGTAGTGGGACTCAGGACAATGCCTATCATCGTTTCTCGTAACTCTAACCAGAAACTTCACTTCTGTGTTTGCCTTTAGGAGGAAAATATCTACCATTGATCAAGGGATCTTTGAACTCACTGAATTCTTGATTGTATTCAGTCATTGTTGGCGGCATTAATCCTACTAAAAGGTATAGAGACGCTCAAGAGTGCTTTGTGGTGTTGAAGGTTGCGGAAAGATCATTGTGCCCCCACCGATGAATAGATCTGTGGCTCTCGCAGTGACCTTTCTCAGTGATTTGAATAAGCTGCAGTTCCCAGAAATCCATCTGCCCATTGTGCCCGTCGATTTGTCTAATCTTCCCGACCCCTACAAGAAGCCAAAAGCACCTTCCCCTCCGATTTCACCCTCTCGAGTGAAAGCATTACGTTGACCTCATTTCAGGTGATGAACTTACATCTGCTGAAAGCCATCCTGGCTCCAGGCGAGCCGGGCAGGGGGGTGCAAAAGGAGGGAGGCCGAGAGCAGCCCCACACACCTCTTCCTCACTCTCCAGATATCCCCTTAAAGCACCAACAAGTAGCCCGGGCCGTGAACCTGGCAGCACGGCGCTGAACCGAAACTCATGCTGTGAGCATCCCTGGACCCTGTGCTCCATGGACCCATCTGGGTGAGGAGGGGGCAGGCAGCAAACCGAGGGAGCTGCTGCTTTCCCTTTGTTTTGCTTTCTTATTTCACAAAGGAAAACGGTATCAGTGGGTTTCCTAGGGACAGAGTGAGGTAGCCAGGTTTGTCCTGATGCCGAGTGCGCCTCTAGGTTTCTGGTGACCTATCAAACTTAAAGAGCATAGAGCATCTCATCCTCTATCCCCAGTCACCCTGCAGCAGGAATTTGCTAGAAGTGGATTTAAGTTTAGATTTATTTAAACAAGCATATATATATGTATCTATATATAAGAGTACATATTGTATATGCACCCACACAGACCCCCACCCGTCCCTTTCTTCATGCTTCCTCTATCAAGGAAATAACACACGTTCCCTTCTAGGACCGAGCCTATTGGCAAAGGGTCCTTTTAGAAAAACAAGAGAAGCTGGTGAGCTAGAACTTATTTTCCTGAAGTTCATTTCTAAGAGGAATGATTTTCTTGTAGAATTCTTTTCTTCTGCCCAGGCACTCTTTTCGCTCCTTGAATGGCAGATTTGCAAGTACAATTTCATCTGCACAGAGGAACAATAGCTTTCAGTTGCACAAAGGATTTCTCCCACCCTGAATCCAAACCACAATGCCTCTTGCTCTGATAATAGCTTCTGAAAAGATTTTGTAATGCACAGAATTAATACATGATTATTTCCGCCTCACTTCTCTCATTTATTAGATTCTATAGTGAATTCCAAATTAAAAATAGCACCTCTCGAGTTTTTTAACGTTCTGATATTTTGAAACAAATCATATTCTCAAGTTGCTCCTTTTGCCCATGTTTACGAAGAAATCTGCTTTTTAAATTATTATTATTGCTTAGAAACCAATCTACCTGATAGCAGTGTAATAATCAAGACATTCACAAGCTGCAGAAAAATGCAGTGTGAGGTTATTCCTAAATGAATCACAGTGGTTTTGCTTTTACAACGTGGAGGGAAGGCTGGGCGCAGCAGCTGAACGTTGTCAGAAATACCTCCTTACACTGATAAAGTGGAATCAAACCTCAACTTGTGTGAGAGTTGTGCAGAATCAGGCCCTGTGTCCTGGAGGAAAAACGGAGTTAATTGTGCGGGGGCATCTGGAAGGTGAGCGCTCACAGCCCTGCACAGAGCCCTCTCTGCTGTCACAAAGGCTTTCCCTTACCCTTCTTCTAGGTGTGAGAACTTATTTACATGAAAGCCTCCATTAAATATTTACTGCCATTTGCTTGGGATTTGTTTGTGCTGAATCATGGGATGACACCACGGAACGGGACGCGGCGCTTTGATTCGAGCGGTGATTTGTGACTCCGGCGTTACGCTGCACTATTGACTGCTTCACTTTGGGCTGTGTGTAGATGTGCTCTGCCAAGGGACTGGGAAAGCCAATGTGAGATCAGATCCCGTGCATTTTTTCCCTCTTAAAATAATCATGACAACAACAGAACAACCCTTATGGAAGTGGTGTAACTCCAGCGAGCACTGGTGAGTGTAGAGTTATAGAATGGAAGAGTAGAAGTGGTTGGTAGGTGTGATGCTCTGGGATGGAGCGAAGCTTTGTCATCTAGAATTCAGCATGGATTGGGCCATTGCAAAGCGAGCAAAGACTGAAGCCTGAGTGTTTTGAGTTATTTTCTAAGCCGTCCGTTTAGGATCAGTGGTTTTGCCTTCATTGGGACTCAAAGAACACGTGTTTCCGAAAAGGAAATCATTCAGGGGGATGTCAATATATTCAGCTCTATAAAGTTTAAAAAATGCATAGTTACATGTAGCTGAGTTTAATATTTAATTATGTGTAATTTATGTGGTCTATTTATTTGTTGAGCCTTAGGGGAAAGAAAGGTGATTTGTTTTTCTTGTTATGCAACAGCTATTGTTCCCCTTCCACCCCGGGCGAGCACCGTGGCAGCCTGAGCGAGCACAGGGAGAGGTGTTCTGCCTTAAAAGACATCCGACTGTAAATGTCAAATTCATAAATATTTAAACATTTTTCTTTCAATTTCGAGGCAAGTCTGACAGGACGCCTCTAATTAACCCTGGGCTCCGTTTCAGGCTGGGGCCTTATTGCCGGGAAAGAAGAATGAGAGGTTTGGGCGAGGGGAAATCTCAGCTCGTGGCTGGGAGTGAGAGGGAGGGACGGAAGGAGGGAGCTTGGAACGAGCTCGCTGGATTCATTTTTACCCGTTTCATCGTTTGACGGTTGATGTGCTTGCTGGAAGGGCAGCGGGTCTGCGGGGCTGCTCTGGGAGCACCGGGAACCTGAGGTTCTCCTGTCGGGACGCATCCCGGGGCCGGGCCTCACTGCAGCCCCAGCCCTGCGCTCCCCGACGGTGGAGGTGTACTCGGGGCCGCCCAGCCGGAGGCGGCTCCCGACCCCTGGGCTGCTCCTCCGCACCGACCCCGGCAGCAGAGAGGGGAGAGGGGGAAGCTCCGCGCCCCGACGGCGGCAGGGAGAGGGGCTGAGTGCCCCCGACGTGATGGGACAGAGGTGCAGCTGCCGCTGCCCCAACTCCTCTTCCCTCCCGGTCATTCCTGGCTCCTTCCCTAGGAAGATGTGTGTTTTGTTTTATTTTGATTTGGATTTTTTTTGCAAGCTCTTGGCCGTCTGATGCCCAGCATCAGGGACGGCGGTTCCGGGGGCTCCCATGAAAAACGCTCCCCGACGTGGTGCCAACAAGGCACCCTAACCCTCAACCTTCCACCCCGCAGCCCAAAACCCGGCAGTTTCCTCGCGTTTCCCGTTACGAGAAGCGGATCTCGGCCCACGCCGCTTTGTTCCGGGCACGGCTGCCCCTCGGTCCCGGCGCTGCGAGAAGTTGGAAGCGGCACTCCCGTCACTATAACTACGGGAGTCGAGGAGAAAGCACGCTCCTTCTCTCCCCCGTGTTTACTCAGGGCGCTTGACAGCACTTTGCTCCCGTCATTTTCATTGTTTCCTTCGCACAGCCCTTTCCCCCTGGCGTTTGCGCGGCTCTTTCACACGGCGAAAGGCGAAGGGAAAAGCGTTTTAAAACCGCGGTGCTAAAAGCGGAGAAAGGGGAGATCCGTGAGCAGTGCGATGGGGGAGCCGGGGCTGCGCGGCTGGGACGCGCCCTCGGGGCTTCGGGGGGGTGTCGGGGGGGCTTGGAGGGGGGCGGGGTGGCCCCGGGCACCGCGGGGGGCCCGAACCGGGGTCGGAGGGGCTCCTCTGTGCCTCGCTATCGGGGGGCCGAGCGGAGCGGAGAGGCGGATTAACGTCCCGGGGCGCAGCCGTCGGGGAGGGGGCGGCGGCCCTTTAGCGGGGGCCGCCTATTGAGATGCAGATCGCGACCCCTGGCCCCGAGGGGACGGCGTCCCTTTCACTGAAATGCTAATGGCAGAGCGCGGCAGCCCCGCGCCTCCCCGGGCCCCCGGGTGATGCCGTCGGGTTTGCCCCCTCCCGGCTCGGTTTGCGAGCCCCCGGCGGCCGGGGCAGGTGGCCCGGGGTGGGGGGCGAGGGGAGGCGCCCCTGGAGCCCCCAGGGGATGGGGGGAGCGGCCCCGTCCCCCTGGTGGCTGGTGGGATTGGGAGGAGGGGCCGGGGGGCGGTGCGAGCCGAGCCGGGCTGAGCCGGGCCGGGCCGAGTGGGTTCCGCGCCCGCCCCCGGGGCTTCCCAGAGCCGGCCGAGCATCCTCCGCTCCCAGCGTCCAGGCGAGAAAATCCGGGAGACTCCTTGAAGCCGCATTTCCATTAACTCAGCCTCAGCCCCGGCTAATCCGCAGCACTGAAGGCAAGGAGGCTAATTAATGACAAGCTTTTACAGTCAAGACCAGCGATAATTGCTTTGGTGGCCTTTATGATTACAAGATAAAAATGGACCGGGCCTGACATAAGAGCCACTGTGTACACTGCAAGACAGGAGGAAATTAAGAGCTGGCTAGCTGAATACGGAGCAGAAAATTACTAATAGAGGAGAGATAATGAATAGGCCGGCTAGGCATTCATGGGGAAAAATCCATTTTGTTACCACGCGAAATTAGGTGGTGGAAAGGAGTTTGCTAATTGTTCTCATCTTGTAGCAACCAGGGCTGAGGCAGGGGCGTGCTTTTCAATTCATTTCCCTGGTAATTGTGAAAGGGGGAACGCGGGCCAAATGAGTCCTGCTGCAATTTGCGCGCCTGGTCTTTTCATTTTCATGTTGCGTTTTTAATTGTTGCTAATATAGCTTATAATGAAGTTAATGAGGGGAAATTATTGTACAACTTTTTAGCACATGGAGACAAGTGAAATGCACGAGAAGGATTCTCTCCTATTGCTGCAAAAATAATAGTCATCTGGAGGAGTTTGGAACTGACTCTTTCTATATTTATATATAATCCTTTTTCTTCTGTAACAGACAAAAGGAAGAACGGCCACCTACTTTTTTTTTTTTTTTTTTCCCCTGTTGTTTCGTGTTTTATTTTTCACTCTAAGAAAGAAAAAAAAAAAACCAACGGATTTTCCCTCGTTGTTCCGTATGGTTGAGGAGGGAGGGGGGACCCGGCGCTGCGCGCACCCAGCGCCCGCCTCCGCCTTTCGGGAGCGGAAAGCCGGGAGGGGAGGGGACGGGCGGGGAAGGGACGGGAGGGGAGGGAACGGGACGGAACGGGACGGAGCGGGGGGGTCGCGGCGCTGTCTCTGCCCGCCGTTGGGCTCCGGCCCGGCTGCAAGTCGGCGCTGCCGGGGGCTTCCCCCGACGGGGCCCCCGCACCGCTCCGCGCCGCGCACTCAGGCGCTGCCTCTCTCTCCTCCCCTGCAGAAAAGCCACGTACCTCCGCTCCCGCAGCGCGGGGAAGAGGCAGAGTCGGCCAAATTTCTCCTCCTCACCCTCCTCTCCCTCGCTTGCATCGCCGGGGTCCTGGCAGCTTCGGGGGTCGTCTACTGCCTACGGCACCGCGCCCACCACCGGCTCAAGGAGAAGCTCTCGGCCCTGGGGGCTGACGCCGGATCCGATGCTACCGCTGCTTATCAGGTAAGCACCAGCCTTCCTCCTCCTCCTCCTCTTCCTCCTCCTCCTCCTTCTTCTCCTCCCCAGCCCCATTCAGCCAGGAGACACTCGTTGGGCTCCGTTTGTTTTCAGCGCTTCCCCCCTCCCATCTCCTGTGAATGTTCCCTGGAACAGCTCCTTACTGCCGGGCAGTCCTCATGGCTCTCGCTGTAAATTTGTGTCCAATTAGAAACATTGAAAGAAGGAAAAGAAAGCCCCTCGCTGTTGAAATTCTCTGAAAAATAACATTAATATCCATAATCTGTCACCCCTGCTGCTATTAATAACGAAAAATCTTTAGCGTTTCTGAGGGATGGTTCGCACGGTTATCTGAAGATGTCTCTCATTTTGAGTAATCGACTTCTTCAGGGTCTGATATGAAAAGAGCCTTTGACCCGATCTGTTGCCACCTTCTGCCATTATTCAGATAAAATGAAATGTAATGCTGATAGATGGGGAGGCGAATGGGGGCTGTTTGGCGGAGAACAATGGTGGCAGATGTGTGGCCAGGAAGGCGGGAGTGCTGCGCTGAGATTTGCTGGAACACATCACAAACCATCGGGGTTTCTCTTTCAGTTTCAGGTGCTGGGTGGAGAGAGGCTGCATCTTGCTGGAGTTTGTTTTAGCTCACGGGGCCGATTTCTTGGGGGTGTTCTTGGTGATGGCAGTGCGCGTGTTTTGGTTGTACAGCACGCAGCTCTTGTTTTCTAGCCCAAAATATTTGGAGTGTGGCTGGGAGAAAGAAGTCGAGAATGTGTAAATATTGTTGCTGTAGTACCCGTGTGTGCTGTGCATCGATAGGGTCCTCCTCGTGGCACTTCTCTGTCAAGTTCTGTTTTACCTTCTTGCTCTACTCAGCATCAGGCGTGATGGCCTTCCTGTGTTCTCAGGCTTCAGACTGGTAGCTGGGAGTTGTGCAGGAATAAACTGGGGAAGTTTGGGTCTGTCTCTACCACTTCTGTGTTGGAAAGAAGATTGTGCAGTGCCTCTCCTCAGGATGGGCGCAGAGAGATGGTAGTAATGAGTGATAAATGCAGATGTTTCTGTTATGATTGGTATCTTCAGGAACGGTTTTGTTTTTCAGTTTAAAGGGAATGCTTTCTGTAAAGAGAAAATCCTCAGATCTCCTTTAGGTCTTTAAATTTAATGAATTCTAAAGCAAGAGAAAGCGAGAGCAAAAGCATTTCCAGTGCTTTTTTGTTTTGCCAGTGGAAGAATGGGGCGTCCTCCAGGACAACGTGTGGCCCAACCAGCAACTTGTCCTCTGAGTTTAGTTGGCCAAAGAGATCTTGGTTGTAAACATTTTTGTTTGTTATCAATAGGGAACTTACTGTTCATTCATTCAAACCACAACCACAGAAAGGATAGGTAGTCTCTTTTTTCCTTTTTTTTTTTCATTAAACACAAATACACAAATCCTTTATTTTATTTTATTTTATTGAAGAAAGCCCTCCAGGTTCCAAAATCACACTTGAAACTGAATTTGTGATAATTAACAGGACAATCTTCTTAGTGACAGCTCTAATTAATAGTATCTGTAATTAAAATCGTGCCCTTCCAGCAGGAAAATTGTTTGAATTTCTTGGAGTGACCTTTTTTGCCGTTTCTCTTGGGAGCAGAGTGGTTAAGTTGATATTGATTTTATAATGAGCTCTGGTTTGTTTAATAAGAAGCTGTAATCCAGACACTAAATGAAATGTGCGCTTCATTTCTTCTTCCAGGATTTATATATGTTTTAAAATCTCCCTAGTCAGGCCTAGAAGTGTCATTTTCTGTTCAAAATAATAACAGTAAACAAACAAACAAGCAGGCGAAGTAGCCAGGCAGTGCTTTGAGGATGCTGCTCAGTTTTTCAATAGCAGAACTGCCTTCATATTCTTTGTTCTTGACCTTTGGGCCCAATCCGAACCACCTGACTTCTTCAGCATTTCCATTGGTTTTTCAGGAGAACTGTAGTCATGAGTGGGAGGAAAACTGTTTTTCCTTAAATACAAAGGTTTCTAAGGGCTTGGCTCCCCTCCCATGGAAGGAGATGGGAATTTTGCCATTGGTTTCAGTGGCAGCCGTAGGAGGCCCAAGTATAGGCAGGCAAAATACTTGAGCAGTTTTGCTGCTGCTAAGTAGCGTTTTAGCAACATGAATCACTGGGCCTCTTTTTGTGTATAATAAACTATTCACGTGGATTTGAGGAGAAATAGGACCGAGCCCTGTTTGCATAGTCAGAATCGCCATATGTTGAGCTGTGTTAAAGGGAATGGGTATCTGGTGTGATGCGTGTTTCGGATAACATCAATTAGGTCTCAGAAAAGCAGCAATTATCCTTTTCCTCATCTTCTCTGCTATTCATAGGGCTATAATGCGACCCGTATTCACACAGGGATGAAAAAAAAGCAGATAGCTTTGGAAATTGTACCTACTTTGTTCTCTTCTGCATCAGTTAAATGCTTCCCAAGTATCTACTTGGTTAACTCAGTCTGTTTTAAAAATATGAAATATTTCAGCAGCTGCTGCCACTAGACTTTAAAACATGATGCTTCAGTGTGTTGCTGGTTACAGCCTAAGTGACAATTCAGATTTATTTTTTTTAATTTGAAGGAGGGGAAATTGGTCGGTATGAAAGGGCCTCGTGGCCCACTGTGATTCAGAGAGAACGCTGAAATACTGCGTTAGTTCACATGCTTCTCCAAATGTCAGTGCTTTATATCTTCACATAAACAAGGCTGACCTAAATTTTCAAGATTTAGCAGCAGCATTTTTCATCCTAACCCAGTTCAGCCAGGAGAGTTCACTTGGGGTTTTACTCATTCCTTCCTCACCCTGTGAACTTAGCAGAGTTTTTTCCCACAGCTGTTTTCTTTTCCATGTTTTTTATTTATTTATTTTCGGTTCCAGTTTACACAGCGGAATAGCAGATTGGGAAGGAGAAAACACAAATTGTATTGTCAGGGAAACAGCAGGTTGGCTGCTGGGGCTTCTCACTGCTGAGTGCCAGAGCTGGGAGCCAACCCCAGTGCTGCTGGGACAACGCACATCAGCGTTGCTGTGCAAGTGCGGCTCACGCGGGAGGCTCTGGTGGAGAAGCAGGCAGGGGAGGCAGGGGCAGGTTGAAGCGGGCAAATAAAATATCTGCTGGAAGTGGCTGAGCTGTGAATCTGTTCTAGGGGGGATTTCCTAAGCAAGCATCTGGCTGCCAAAGTGTTAAATACGGTCTGTGAGACTAACCCCGACTGCAGGGTGACTCCGGGAAGGGGAGATACACAGCCGCAACTTCATTTATCTTTGAATCGCTAAACAAACACGAAATTATAGGCTGCTTTAATTAGACTGTGGCTAAGGAGCTTTTCAGAATTAATGGCAGCAGTGTATCTCGTAAAACGCTGCGTGTGCATGAAACACAGCCCGTCCAAAGGCGGAGCGTTTGTGCGTACCTTTTAAACACGTCTCCTGTCCTTTCAAACCACATGTGTAATGGGTAGATAAGTCAGCGGGAGCCTTCGTGGGCGGCTGAAGAGAGGCTCTCTGCCTTCCCCGTGCCCATGCGCACACCTCCGTTCGTGTTTGCAGTTGTTGCTCGCGTTGCTTTGATCTCCTTTGAAAAGCAAGTTTAGTATTCTGCGAGCCTCTTCTCTGCTCCAGAAGATTAGGGCAGAAGCGTTTTAGGAATTTTCAGCAGAGCCTCTTTGATTCCTTTCACCACACCGAGCAGATTTTCCTCGTGCCCTTTGAAGGCTTTGGAGCATCACCCGGAGAGAATTGGGCGCAGGGACGCGGGGATGGGCTGCGAGTGGGGCTGCCGAGCGCATAGCTTCGTCACCGCACCCATTAGTGAGCAATCTATTAATGTAATGAGTGCCTATTAGCGGCTACCGCTATTTAGGAATGCTCTGCTGGATTCAGGGTGATGTATTGGTGAGTCTGGCTGAACCCTGCCTTCTGACCCCTGTGTGCAGAACGCTGGGTTGGGCAAGATGGTAAATCAGCAGATTTTCTATTTCCAGTTGCAGAACTTTACTGTGAGCATCATCTTCTGCATCGCTGGTGATGCTCTGTAAAACATTGGCCATAATGGAATTTTAAGGCAGAAGTTAAAATGTGCTGAAGCTGGCTTCGGAGAACTGTCTTTTAATATTTTATGTCAATAATGTGCTTTTTAATTTTCCTTGGCCTCAGCCAAAAGAACTTCCTTTAGAAAGCAAGGGGGCAAAGACCAGGCAGTTTACAATGAGGTCCTTTTGCAGCTGCCTGAGATATTCAAGGTTACGCGAGCTGTGCAGTGTCAGTGCAGCTGGGTTACATCATCCGCTGGTTTAAAGCTTGTTCCAATAACGTGACTTGGCAGGCTTATAATTGTGAATTATATGTTAAATTCTGTATTGTTACTTGTGTTGCATTATGTATAAATTATATACTCCTTTGTCAATTTCAGTCTTATTAGTTATGTGATCCTTCTGGATTCAGAGCCACTAAAAACTTCTCAGTGCTTTGAAAGATTTGATCTTGGTAGTTTTGCTGCTAATCTTGCAGAGAGATTTTAAGAAAACAGCATTTACAACAGGGATTTTGCTGCTACAAATATTTTTAAAGGCTCCCACTGAAAGAATCCACTCTCTGCTTAGCCATCGTGCCCACTCTGTATTTAAATACAGACAATTCATTGCATCTAATACGGTTTCGTTTTTTAAACTCTAGACTGATTTCATAAGCAAACATGCTATTGTGGTATTAGAGGTTAACACAATAGTAATACTATATATCAGTTCCTTAGAAAATTGAGTTTTGTGAATTAAATGAAATTTAAAAAAGACAAGTTTGCTGACCTTATTTGTCAAGTTTTTGGTAGTACTGAAGTTAATGTCAGGTCCGAGAACAAAGTAAGGTGGGAAATTGGGGCTGGTCAGTGCCCTGCAGTAGTGCTCACATCTATGTAAGTTGCCTCTAAGGACTCTCATTAAACCTCAGCTATCACTGAGGACGATGAGTTTTCGATACGTGAGCATTCAGTAAACTTGTCAGTAAGGAATACATTTAGTAAGGATTTTGGATAGGTGCAAGTTTTGCCATAAAGCTCAGTGTGTTTTCTTTTGGGAAAACAAAGGACAGAGCACACTTCTAATCTTTTCCTTTCTGGTGTCCTTATTAAAAGAGAAAAAAATGTTGTCTCGTGTGACTATAAAGCAACAGGACTAATTGTTTGCAATAAAACATACACTGGGAGGTGTACATATTGGAAGAGCTGTTCTTGCCCTTTCAGGCCTCTTTGCTGTGTGTTACGTGAGCAATTCTCTTTAATTAGTATCTTATCTTAAAATAGATCCACAATAACCTACAAATACTTAGTATGTAATGTTATTACATAAGCTAAAAGAGGGGAGATCTAAGTTACTTGTTAGGAAGAAATTTTTTACTCAGGGGGTGTTGTGCACTGGCACAGCTGCCCAGAGAAGCTGTGAGTGCCCCATGCCTGGGAGTGCTCAAGGCTGGGTTGGATGGGGCCCTGGGCAGCCTGAGCTGGTGGGTGATAACCCTGTCCATAGCAGGGGGTTTGGACTGGATGATCCTTATGGTTCCCTCCAACCCAAGCCATTCTATGATTCTATGATTATGAAGCACTCTAACAGTTATTTCACTCTTCCAAACACTCACTGCATGCAGAAGTGCATAGCAATAAAGGCGGAGAAGAAAGAGTTGAGAAATGTGTAAGGGTGGCTAGTGGAGAACTTGCCTTATGCTTAAATATTTTGTTGATGTTGGCTGGTGGACGGCCAAAACAGAATGAGGCAAAACAAGAGGTGTGTAGACGTGGATCTAACTTAGGAACTTATAAAATGAATCTTAAGCTCCTGGAAGTGAGGAGCTCCAGGGAAGCCCTCCTTTTGCATGAAAATAAACAGGTGCCATGTGGGGTTAGACTTGAAGGGGGTAACCCTTCACTAGGCTGCAGATAGGGTCAAGAAGAGGTGGTATCACAGAATCATAGAATAATAGAATGGCTTGAGTTGGAAGGGACCACAAGGATCAAGTTCAGCCTCCCTTGCCACCAATAGAGTTGCCAACCACTACATCAAGTACTAGATCAGATTGCCCAGTGCCCCATCCAACTTTTAACACCTCCAGGGACGGGACATCCAGAGCTTTTCTGGGCAGCTGTGCCAGTGCCTCACTACTCTCTCAGTAAAAAAACTTCCCCCTGAAATCTTCTCTAAATCTCCCTTCCTTTAGTTTAAAACTGTTTCCCTTTGTCCTGTCGCTGTCTAGCTGTGTAAAAAGTTTATTTCCCTCACGTTTATGAACTGCCTTTAAATATTGGAAGGCCACAGTTGTGTCTTCCTGCAGTCTTCTCTTTTCCAGACTGAAAAAGCTCAGTTCCTTCAGCCTGTCTTCATAGGAGAGGTGCTCCAGCTCTCTGATCATCTTCATAGCCCTCCTCTGGACCCTCTTTAAAAGTTCCACATCTTTCCTGTGTTGAGGGCCCCAGACTTGGACTGGAGATGAGGCCTCACAGGGGCAGAGTAGAGAGGGACAGTTGCCCCCCTCACCGTCCTAGCCACCCCTCTTCTGATGGAACCCGGGATACCGTTGGCCTTCTGGGCTGCAAACACACACTGCTGGCTCATGTTACGTTTTTCAGCAACTAGGACCCCTAAGTCCTTCTTAGCAGGGCTACTCTTAAGGAGTTCTCCCAGCTTGTATACATATCTGGGATTACCTCAACCCAAGTGCAAAACCTTGCACTTTGCTTTGTTGAACCTCATTAGGTTCATCTGGGCCCACCTTTAGAGTTTCTCAGGGTCCCTCTGGATGGTGTCCCTCTGGATGGTGTACCAACCACACCGCTCAGTTTGGTGTCATCAGCAAACTTGCTGAGGGCACACTCAATCCCATCATGTATGTCATTGATAAAGGTGTTAAAGAGTGCCAGACCCAAGACAGACCCCTGAGGGACACCACTCATCACCAGCCTCCACCTGGACACAGAGCCATTGACCACAACCCTCTGCCTGTGACCTTCCAACCAATTCCTTATCCTCCGATCAGTGCATCCTTCTAATCCATATCTCTCCATTTTCGAGATAGGGATGCATTGGATCAAAGATTCTGCAGAAGTCCAGGTAGATAACATCTGTTGCCTTCCCTTTGTCCACCGATGCTGTCACTCCACTCCATCATAGAAGGCCACTAAATTGGTCACACCTTCCCTTGGTGAAGCCACGTCAGGCTCTCCCCTTCCTGCACTTGCTTCATTTTCCCTATCCAAGGGGACAGAATGGACTTGGTGTGTTGTGGAGCAAGGACAAAAGTGCTGCAAGCAAGAACGTAAGAAAGCACTAAGAAGAAAAATAGCTAGAGGGGAGATGAAGATGGTGACTCATTTTTAATAACTGGGAAACCCAGAGTCGCCACTCCAGGGGCCTTTCTTAGAAGAACACCTAGAGGTACCGTGGACTTAAGGGCCCTATCTCACCTAGCAAAAGGACATGATTGGCAGTGCCCTGGCACCACGTCAGGCTGGGTCACCCAGCCTTCTCCCAAAAGATTCCCTGTGCACAGTTAGCAAAGGCCGAAGAAAATAAATGTATTCTCTCACTGGGCACCTTTGTGAGTCTTGTGGGCAGCATGATCAGAGGGGGAATGCTGTTACTGCTGTACTTGTGGTCAACTCGGTGCCAGTGGAACTGAGGATGGACTCATGTGCAATGGGTCTTCTGCCTCTGGTAAGTCCATCCCACACTGTGCCTGGGCATGAGAGGAGACAGCAGTAAGCACAGCCCTGCTTAATGGGCTGGAGAGCATTTAATCTGCAGTTCCAAGCCATACATCATCTCAAGTGTCCTGATTTCTTTCTGGAATAACTACAGTGACTTCAGTGGTGTTTTTTCTGATGTAATGTAGAGGATATTCAGGCCCATATTTCCTATATCCTTCTGCCCTTTTTTCTGTTTTCAGACTTACTTTTCTTTTTCTTTCTTTCTTTTTTTTTTTTTTTTTTTGAGTAACTGCTATCGTGTTTCAGATTTGACACATCTCTCTATTGTACATTCTCTGAACACTCCTCAGCTAACACTGAGATCTGGCTTTCTGAGCCTTTCCTATTATTCCTTCCAAGTACTGTGCTAGGGGAAAAAATATATGTATTTTTGAAAGTTTTTAGCTGGAAAGATTTTTATTTTGCAGGAATAAACCTTGTATCAGGGTCCTGTTCCCTGTAAGAGAGTAAAGATTCATTCTGTGTACATAAGCAATTGTTGTAGGTGTTGTTTGTTGGTTCTTGTAGGACACATTGCCTGGGAGCAGAAGCAGGTTGCAGTGAGTGGTTTGAAGTCTGAAAGGTGCAGAACAAGCGTTCTTCCTCCTGCCTGTGTTCATCATGCTCATCAGTCTCACTCAAGGAAGTGGGAATCTTTTGTCCTTTCTGGACTGTGTGCCTGTACTCAGCCTTCAGGAAGGATTTGAAGCTGGCCATTGCCACCTAAGGCTTTTCCCTGATAAAGCCCAGAGAGGTTGTGGATGCTCCATCCCTGGAGGTGTTCAAGGCCAGGTTGGATGGGGCTCTGGGCAGCCTGGTCTAGTATTAGACATGGAGGTTGGTGGCCCTGCCTGCAGTAGCAGGGTTGAAGCTTGATGATCCTTGAGGTCCCTTCCAACCCAAGCCATTCTATGATTCTATGATTCTGTGAAACCTGTATGGACTTGGCTGTTTCATGGGACAGAGAAACGAATGCAGGTGTTACTTCCTCAGCTTCCCCTTTGCATGCAACCTGGTTGTGAAGCTCTTGGAGGGGATTGAGTGTTGCAAAGCCAACCATTCTGGGTAGGCTGCGATGGCTTTGCTAGTTTTGCTGTGGTATAAACTGTGAGAGAAGTTTGAGCAGAGCAGAGCCTTCCTGGAATCTTGCTACACAACTGCTGCCATCTTCCCAAAGCCCCAGGTGAGAGACCTATATGCTTCTCAGTTCAAGGGACAGAGATGACTCATCTGACTTCTATGTGCTGTGATTATTGCTATCTCAGTTTCTAAACCCTCATAGCAGCAGTGGATGTCACTGCATTGTGGATCACCTTGCAGTGCTGCATATTCCAGTTTAAGTTCCCTATTTTCAGCATGTAGGTCTGTTTTCACTGCTTGCATTCTTATAAAATAACCAAATGGAGACTGAAGGAGGGAGGCTGTAAAACAGCACCCCTAGAAGTGAAATCATTCAAAAAAATAAAATTAGTCTTGGAAGGATGGGAGACAACAAGTTTTGAATTGGAGAAAATCAAATTTAGCGTAGGTGGCTTGGCCAAAAGAGAAAATGCATTAGGGTTTTTCTAAGCTTTCCCGAGCAATTTTTGGATTTTTTTTTTGCAAAAGACACATCAGTGATGTTTTATTGATGTTTACTTGGGATGCTGCATTTTGAACAAGCAGACATTTTGATCAGGGAAATTGTGGTTGTTTTTTTTTTTAATTTAATTGTAATATTTCAGATGGATAAAATGCTGTTCATGTTCCGTACAGTTTTTGTTTTTCTGTTTTTTCTTTCTAGCTAACATGGTACAGGCTTCCCGATGATTCCTGCTTTTTCCTTCTATGCAGGACTTCTGCTGCTTTGCAGAACTATGTTTAGAAGTGGTTGCTCTAGTCCTCCAGTATGTAGATAGCACAACATTACCATGATAAAACTCACTTTCAGTATTGGGTTTGTGTACTTACCATAGCTGATTAGAATTTCTCCCCCTGCCCACACTGAATATAATCTAGCTTGGAGATTCATTCATTTCATGCAGGTGGGAATGCTGTTCCTGGCTCAGGCTGGCAACAGCAGAAATGTATGGTTTTAAGAGAGCAGCAGTAGGGTCATAACTACCAACCCTTCCTACTTTCTAGTACTGCTGGTGTGGACATCCCACTAATCTTCAAAAGTGTATAGGAGAGAATATATGCAGATGTCAGAGAACTACTGATCTTTCTCACTATGAATAAAAGAGCGAGAGAAAGATGGGAAGGAAAAATTCAGTACGCTGCTGCTCTTCTGACAGTGTGAGCCACCAGAATTTGGGTTTTGCCTTTTTTCATCTTCTCAGTTAGACTTAATTCTGTGGAAGACAAATGCTTGCTATGGGTTGAAGCAGGGTGATTTACTGGAAGAGGTTTCAGTGCAGTGGGTCATAGCAGAGAGAGCAATGTCATGGAGCTGAATGTAGATTTAGGGGAAAGAATGATCTACATATGTAAATTCACACCGTATACTGAAATTATGTCATACAGCATCTCTCTGTGCTCTGGGGAAACGCTGTACGTAACAAAATGCGAATGGGAGTGCGTAAAGTCCCCATGGTGTCACTCCCCAAAGTAAAAGAAAGAGCTGCAATTCCTAATTAACCTCACTGGAAAGCTCTTGAATGTGAGGTTAAAGTATGCTGGAGGATTGCCTACCTAATCTGATCCAAATTTGAACTTGGTTTTGAAGGTCTGGTTCAATGCACTGGCTCTCCAGGCAATGTTGACTAATAATTTTGTTTGCTTGTTTGAGGATCTTAGAAGTTAATTAAGAAAAAATCAATGAGCGAGGCTTGAGCGGATGCTGGTCACTCCATCTCAGAAGGAACACTGCAGAAATAGAGGGAGCGGGGAAAAGGTGACAAGAATGATTAATAGCAGGGAAAATGGGTACGAAGAGAGATGGAAAATACAGGTTATTTGTTCTGAAACAGTTACAAGTGGCAGCGTAGAAAAGTAGGAAGCGTGTAAGATGAGGAGCTGAAGAAAAAGTGAAACTCTTATTCTCACTTCTGGATAGCACCAAGCAAAGATATCCAGTGATGTTAAATACAGGCTAAAATCTTTTGCTGCTGTGGTTGTTTACTCTAGATGTGAGGGTCCCCCTCTACCTCTGCACATCAGTACTGAGCTCTGAGTACAAAATCCCTCTCACTTCTTCCGGTATCTCCCGTAATGGTAATGAAGTGGATATGTAGAAATACTGACCATTTTTAGTCTTTGTAGGCTTTTGCAGTGTGTGATAGAATATCTGTGCTGGGAGATACGATAGAACTCATATGTAATATTTTTTTCAGAGTTCAGGAGGATTTCACTGTACTACCACATATTGAGCTCCTAATAACCTGCCCTGACTTACTTAAGACAGCCATGCTTTATAAATTCTGTGTTTTTACCACTGTTTTCTTGTTGGCAAAATTTGCATTTGCTATTCCAAGCAGAGCTGAACAGCGAATTCATTTTTATTTTCAGCGGGGAATGGGTAGAAAGCAATGACTTTAGTTTTAAGGCAGGAGAGTGTAATGACTGGCACATTCATCTGTCATGACAGATGATGTTATGGAAAAAAATATCGCTGATGGCCATTCTTGATAAATACTTCCTTCTCCCAGCTTCACGTCTGATGTGTATCACCGCTTTCCACAGAGAAAGGATTTGAGAGTTTTACAAGTTTTTAGGACTCCTTTTTGTATTTCTCTGCTTGGTTTTAGTGACTGTGTTACCATGAATGGAGTTATGCAGACTTCAGGAGAAGCAGTAATAAACTCCAGAATGGGATAAAGCAACGTTTTTAGACATAAGGTTGTGGCTGTTTGTTTCTTTCTGAGCTAGAAGAGGATGCTGAGTTCTGCTGACAAGCTGGAGAGTCTCATTTCTACCAGAAATGATCTCCCATTTTCAGTCCTGCAGAGCAATAAAATAGTGGACTTCACAGCTTTAATGTGTATTTTTCCTGAGAAGCTACAGCTGGCTTGGGACTGCAGTTTTGCCTGCTTTGGGCCCCAGGCAGCTATAAATGCTGGGAGTGGAAGAGGAAACATTTGTGGCAGTTCTCTTCAGAGCTTTGGTGTGTGCTGGAAGCCGGTCCAGCTTGGGGTGCGTGAGGCAAAGTCAAAGCATGAGAGATTTGTACGTGGTTCTGCATGGCCTTGCAGGTTAATTCAGTCATTACTACTGTTCATTTGTAAAGCATGCTGTGTGGCTGTCCCTGTGCTAGTGGTGTGTTTGCTCTGCAAAACTGTAGTAAGCTGCAGCTGTGCCCACATCAGCCTGTATTGGAGTTGGTTAAAATGGACAAATTATGGAAAAGGTGAAGTTTGATTTGCACATAAAGGGTATGGCTGTAGGGCCAGTTGTGCAGATTACTGTGGATACGGGACTGCATGTTTGTAGCTGGGTGCTATATCTCAGGTTCTTAATAGGGTTGAGGGCTGAACTCGGATTCTGTAACATCCTTATTAGCCCTTAACATGTCTTCCCCTCCCAGTCTTCCATTTACTTGTCATATATTGCATGTAATTACACCTTCAATGTGGGAAATGCAGTTCATACTCCAGATTTGGTTGAAAACACAAGAAAATATTACTTACATAAGAAAATACATTACTCAGATGATGTGCGGGTTTTCTTTGTGACATGTAGGTGAATCTCAGATCTTACCACCTCTAGAATTGGCATTGTCTGAATTTGCTCAGACACTGTCAGGAAAACTCTGAGAGAAACCTGGGAGCTTTTAGACCAGTAGAACTTGAGTGAGTACAGGTCTTTCCTACTAGCCCTAGTAGGCCCATAGTTGC
Organism: Phasianus colchicus; assembly: GCF_987193195.1. Lineage (NCBI taxonomy): Eukaryota > Metazoa > Chordata > Aves > Galliformes > Phasianidae > Phasianus > Phasianus colchicus. The sequence goes on from NC_143441.1 coordinate 44,632,656, forward strand.
ATCCCTGCAGTTTCTTCGAGGCTTGAAAGAACACACTACCATGTTGTCATTATTTGGGGAAAATATTAATTTGAATCATTTTTAAAAAACATAAAAAATTTTCATTATGTCTTCTGGTCTGTGAAGTCCTTCTCACTTCCCTCATGTTTCCTGAGACTCTTCCCTTTCAAATAAGCACAGACTGGTCTTGTGTTTCTGTGTGGAACAGAAATCCCCAGCACTATAAACTAAGCATGGTCTTCAGATTGCCCTGACCCCTGGGAAGCAGCATGATCTGCAAAGAAGCCTGTGCTTTCCTGGTGTGGGTAGCAGTTGAAACCCTGTCTTTATTTCAGGGCAGTATTACCCAACCTATACTGCCATCTCCTTGGTGAGCAAAAGCTCTGTCCCTTTATGAACTTCTGAGCTGTCCAGATGTCCACTGTGTTGGTGGGAGTCACTGGAAGAGTTAAAATAAGGATATTTCCTTGAACAGTGTTGGGTAATTGGTGTGTTTGGTTGGGTGCATATTCACTCCTGCTGGATTTCTAGAGCTGTGTGGTAGATCATGATGGAATATGGCTTTCTGTTTGTTTGATTTTTGGATAAGACAGTGCAAATGCTTGAATTTAAAGAGAGGTTATGAAACAAATAAACGCAAATGAAGAAAAAGTCATTCTCCATCTGAGGATTACCATGCTTTCTTTGCTTTGCCTTCCTGCCTGGTCCCTTCTTTCTTTGTGAGTGTGAAGAAAGGGGAGTCATAATTATGTGAATCCCCGCCAGGGAATGCTTGGAATGCTAAAAAAAAATTGAAATTTTTAATGTTGAAACTCTAGTTAAAATTGGAGTCTTTTTAGGAAGATGGGTGTTTGACTAAGAAGCAGCAGCCCTGCCTTTTAGGTCATTGAAAATTAAAACCCCTACACTGGGATGCAAATATACAGATGGTGGTGTGGTGTGAGTGTGCAGGTAGTCACAACAACTGTCGCTCACAGCTGAATGTTTCAGGGCACATTTATGCCAACAATCAAATATATGCATGTTCTGTTCTAATTGACCCCACACACACCTCCCCAGCGAGGTCTAGAGAAATATGAAGCAAACGGTGTGGCTACGTAACGATGCATTTGATACCATGTCAGAAATGGGATCTCTCTAAATATTACTTACAGACATTTTTCCAGTGTTCTCTCTGTTCCCTTCTCGAAGGCAGGCTGACCTCAGTAGTTGCCTTTTCTGGCAGTGGTAGAAAACGTGCGTGTAAATACTCCACATGTATAAACAGCTCCTTTACTCCTGGACAGAAAAGATGTTAAAATGAAACTAAAGCTTGAAAGTATGTTTCAGTTACTCAAAAATAAATGGTAATAAAGCTGTAATTATCCCCAAAGCTGCAAACACAGTAAATAAGTTAAAGTTGAATTTATAGCACCTGCAAGCGTATTAAGTATGCGAAAGCAAAACAAAGGCAGCCAAATGACTTTAGCTTCACCCTGTAGTAACACTAAGCAAATTTAGTTAGAGAATAATGATGTTTGTAGTCCTGGATCTATTTGTTTAAAAAAAAAAAAAGAGCTTTATTTTTTTCATCTTTTAAATCTCACTGTATTATGACTGCAACCATTGCAAAGTGGTTAAATCCATGCTGTAAGCATGCAGCTGGCTGCAGCTCATCCTGTAAATAATACCTCTGTAATTTAAAGGCTAATATTCCCATGTATTAAGACTAAGAAAAGCATTCTTAAAGATCTTTATTTCTCATTCTCAACTTATAAAAAAGTAATGTTGGAACTAGATGGTCTTTAAGGTCCCTTCCAAACCAAGCCATTCTATGACTCTGTGTATATTCTTAGTTTTCATTATGTATTTTGTTACAAAGTAGAGCCTAGGGTATCTTAAAATTTACCCTAGGCTGTACTTTGTAAAAAAATTTTACAATTTAGATAGTGTATTTAATTTAAAATTTCTACAAAACAGTTTTGTTTTGCATATAAAATGAATTCTGTATGATTTCTGTATTTTTGTTGATTTTTGCATATAAAATGATTTCTGTATGTTTGTTACTTGGTTCTGCTAGAGTATTTGGCAACTGAGGTTGAAAGGGCTTTGTGTATGCTCATCTACCACTAATAAACACACTTATTTCTTTGTTTAATGTCTCTGCATTTTCTTAGTAATTGTGCTTTGGAAGTTGTTTATTCTTTCTTACGCTGTTTTTAATTCTGAACGTAATTGTGCTACACTTGTTTCTGGACTGGGTCAGGTGATTTCCATGTGGATTTGCCAAGCAGAGATTTTGAAAAGAATGGAAATGTCAGGCCTGTTTCCTTGACTTCCTTTTTGGGATTATTCAAGTCTGGGGCACAGTTAAAGAAATATATAGATAAATATTATTTTCATTGATATGTAAGAAAGAAAAATCTATAATGTGTGGGTGATGTTAGAGAAATGAATATAACACTGAGGTGCGTGTTGGCTGTACCCTTACTGGGATGGTGCTGGCAGGACCTGAAGCTCCGAATACGAGGGGAAAAACTTAATTCTGACCATTACACAGACGTGTTTTAGTATCATGCTCTTCTGTCATCTTACCCTCACCCCGGTGTGTATACATCAGTTTCTCTCTGAAACAAATATTTCAATAAAACACACGGAGAGGTATCTGTAGGGTTTGTTTCCGAAGAGGCACAGTGCCTCCTTGGTTAAGAGGACCTCATACTAAGCCCTTCAGGTTCAGAGACCCCTTCTAACAAAGCAGTGTGGAATGACTGGCTCTCTATCCATCAGTTGTTGTCCATTAGTCACGACAAGTCTACTGATGCCCTTTTTTTCAATTTGGATAAATTCCATTCGTGCTGTGATGTGGTTCATTCACAAGTGGGCTGTGTGGATTTGAAAATCCATTTGTTGTACCTTAGGAAATAATAATTGTGCTTCTCTGTATCTCTGTGAGGACAACCAAGTGTTAGAAAGACTTTAAAGCCTCATTGGAAGAGAGCCTTCTTTTTTCTGAGAGTAGCGTTTATGGTTTGTTTAAGGTTATCAATTATGTCTCAAATAAAAAGCTCTCTACAGATGATCATTGTGCTGTACTTTGAACTCATTTAACTGGACATTATTTACAGAATATTTATCTTGGTTATGGCAGTTCTTGTCACGCAGCGATATTACTTTTCCATTATATATTGCATGTGACCGCCGCATAAGTTTGATAATAAATGTTGGGAAATAAAAAACAGAGTAAGTGCCTCAGTATGATAGCAATTCCCATGTGATGGGAAATAATGTCATAAACTTCAAATTACCTTTTAAATAAATGTTTACGTCCAACCCATCCATTAGATCATAGCCCGAAGGGTCAGGAGGATCATTTCTTCATATTTCTCTGTATGCATTATGATTGCTTTTTTAGGTGTAAATGATGTTTTTAAATGAAGAATGGCACCCAAACTATACACAAACAAAGGCTAGACGTTACAGAGTCGCAGTATGGCAGAAATAGCCCCAGCCACTCTGCTAAATATAGAAGTGCAGCAGTAAACTGAATTCATTCTTAGCAAATATTTTTAATGGTGCATCTGCTGAGACGATACAGAAATACAGCTGTTTGTTTCATTCATGCTGTTTGAGGCTTTGACGTTTTAGCCAAGTTCTAACTCTAATTATGGTTTGGTAGGTGGTAGTTTGCTAAACGCTTAGGAGAATAAAGATTTTGGAGAACTGGAAAGAGAATTACCTGAGTGTGCGGTGAGGTGCACAGATGGCAGGTATCCTATAAGTGAGGCTTTTAACCTCCCAGGGCATTGTGTGCTTGTGACGTGATGACACCTCCATAAGTGCCCAGGGATGGGATTTCCCTTCTAACACCAGGTGTGGAACAGCCCATATTCCCCATGCCTTTCATAGGGCCAGAGCAGCCCTCCTTGAGTGTGATGCAAGCCTAAATCCCACATTTAGATACGTACGTACTTTGAGCTGCACCTCCCTAGTCCCAGTGTCCTAATGGAATCCGTTTGCACCCTCCAAATGCACTCTGTGTTGAAGTTTCTGTAGATGGTGATGTAGACGAAGCCTGAAGGCTGAAGAGGATCACTTCTTCGTATTTCACTTTGTGCTTTATGATTGCTTTTTTTAGGTGTAGCTGATGTCTTTCAATGAAGCACCTGAATTGTATGCAGAGAAAGGCTAGGCTGTAGATGGAGCTATGCTAGAAAGCCAAAGGGTGTCAGGATGGTCAGGTTTAACAGTGGGTGTCTTGGAAGAAGCTGCAGATGTCCGAGGCATGTGGGGAATGGCAGGTTGCTCAGCCTGGGCTGCTGGGAGTGGGGGAGGAAGGGCTGCCCAGGGCCATTGGACCAATCTGGGGATAAATTAAAACAAACAAAAAAATCTGTCTACAGGCAGGGAACAACCCATTGTCTTGAAGATTTAAAACACCAATCAAGAAACACAGTGGTGATTTTGTGTGACTCTGATTTGACCTTCCTGTTTACATTAAACATTTTTTCTGGCTGTGTACAGTGACATGCTCGCTTTGTTTAACGTGTTTGACAGTTACAGCAGTTCTGGGAATAATTGTTCTGGTTGTATATTCGTCACGAAAGAAACATGTTGATATTTGGGATAAAGTTACTCTTTAAAAAAAAACTTTTTTTGTATTTGTTGTGTTTCTCAACCTTTCCTTCCTTTGTGAGGACCACTAACATGTTAAAATCTGTCTGGAAAACAAAGATTCTCGGTAGCATTTTAAATTATTTGTCCAAGATGTTATTTTTACTTGAAAGTTAATCTAATCTAGCACCAGTTGGCTATAATATTATTTATTTTATCATTAGCATTTGCATAAAAATGTTAAATTAATTTCATAGAGTTCACTTGTTTTTGATTCTTTTGTTAGCAGAGATCTATAATCCTTTCCACAGCAACCACTTGTAGAAGCAGAGGATTATGACTTGGGGCAGGATATGAGCAGCAGGAACAGATCAACTGAAAAACAAAGATCCTGTTTGAGTACAAATGCTATTGTTAGTAGAGAGTTGGAGTGAATCAAGTGGCAGGATGTCTAGCTGAATAAAACAAATTCATATCTGTGCCACGTGGCATGCTAGCCAGAAGACACATCTTAGCAGTTCTGTGATAGACTACGTATTTTTATACCTTTACTTATTATAGTTTTGCCTAGTTCAGTCAGCCACTCCCTCTGAGAGTGGCTGGTATCTATTTGAAGAGCTTTCTGGTTTTCTCAGGTGTATTTTTCTGTCTAAAAAGTTTCTTTGTTATACTTTTCCCCAAATCTGCTAAAAGCCAGGATTTGAAATTGCACTGCTATAAGGTCATTTGGAGGTTAACAGTAGCCATTTTGGACTATTGTTGTCTTTTCTGATTACATGTGATCCTTCAGAAAAAGAGATATCTTTTCTTTGTCCTTATATTTAAAAAAATGTATAATAAAGTCTGGTTTTCTATATATTGGTAGTTTAACTGACTTATTTAACATTAATAAATGCGACTCAATTTCAAATTATTTTTGAGATTTTTTTTCTAATATTTGGTCTATTAAAATAGGTAAGAAGTTCAGTAGAGGTAACAAGTGACAGAAGATGTTCTAGTGGAAGCTAGGGAAAAAAAAACATAAATACTGAATTTTGTAATAATTTGTAAATACTGAACAATTCTGCATAAGCACCTCTAATGACAGGGCAAGTGGAAGCTTTGGTAGAAGACAGGCAAATGGAAGATGTATGGAGGGGTCTTTAATCATTGCCACATTGAAACAAGAGGAGCCTCCATACAATGGTTTCAGTGGTTTTGTCTGTTTGCATGCTTGCTACTGCATGGTTTAGGATCCATCTTCAGTACCCTGAAGTTTGCAAGGTTAAATAAAAACTGTTCTCCTAAAGTTATATTTCTAACTTCTGTATGGAAAAGATTTTATTGTGCTTGATATATGGAGTTCTTCACATCATCCTACTGATGGCACTAGGGCTGTAACTGTATTATCAGTGAATAAGAAAACAGAGGCCGCAGCATTTCAACAGTATGAATTCTTCAGACTGTATTATTTTGTTAGCTCGAGGCAAAAAAATGTGCTCTTAGGGCTCATCTGTGCAGAATGAGTAATCCACGACAAATGTGCAGCCACACTGCGCCTGCAATATGCCCAGATCCCATGGACTAGCCAGTCTTGCTGTGCAGCACAGGCAGCCAAGTGTCTCTCATGGACAATAGACATATGCTAAAAAATGATAATTTTATTATACTCTCTGAGATTTTACTACAGATAAGTGATTCTAAGAATATTACTACAATCACAGAAGAAGTGTGGGTCTGTTTATCCCATTTAAGTCAGACTTTTATACTGAAAAGAGTTGCTTTTACCAACAGAATTTTCTGTTGCCTAACCACCATTCTGTGAATTCTTTTACGTGAATTCTATGCACAGTGAAAGTGAAATGTGAGTGAAAATACTTATTTGTACTGCAATCTATTTTGATGTTTTTACATGGCTGGCATTAGGGTGTGTGATAGCTCAAATTTTCTTTCTTTGCCACAGCTGCCTAAACGGTACAGTGACAGATTTCTGTTTTTATTCTTCATTAATGTCAGTCTTCATCCTCTCTGCCCCACATCAGGGAGGAAGCATTGTGAGTTTGCTGTTTTAATGAAGAGAAATGATGCATCTATCAACTAGAATTTATGGTGGAGGGCACATCAATTCAGTTGCCTTGCTGAGTTTGCATATTTAGGGCCAAGTAGTGCTCTCGATTACTCCCGTGCAACCCCATTAACTTCAGTAAGTCACACAGTTCAAAAGTGGCTGTGCTGGAGGTGAGGCAGTGTTAGGGAAAAAGGGAGATCTGCTGGAAAAGTCAAGCTCCAGAGTATTACTCTCAAGGCGATGGGTACACCGTCATAATTAAACTTTTGAAAGGTTCGGATAGACATCATATAGTAATTTCATTGAGTATTTAAACTTTGTAGATACAGAGAGCCTCCTCCATCCCCCCAAAAAAACAAACAAAAAAAAAACCAACACTTCCAGCCTGGAAACATGTTGTAAATTGTATGTCTCCAGTTGAGTGTATCCTGTAATTATTCCTTAACTGTAGGTTGTTTCTTCCTTCTCTCTCCACAGGAGCTATGCCGTCAGCGCATGGCCGTGAAGACATCTGATCGCCCAGAGCCCCTGCATGCCTCTCGAATCAATAGTGTTTCCTCCCAGTTCAGTGATGGGCCCATTCCCAGCCCCTCAGCTCGCAGCAGCACGTCGTCCTGGTGCGAGGAGCCGGTGCAGTCCAACATGGACATCTCCACCGGCCACATGATCTTGGTAAGGCAGTTTTTCTTCCAGGCATGTGAAATGTCGTCAGAATGTGAGGTGCCCGCTCAGCTTTTGGTAGGAGTTAACTTCTTCTACACAAATGGAGACTGCCTTTTCACGTGTAAAAATATTCCTGAGCCTCCTTGGTATTCTGAGCTTTGTATAATTAAAATAAAGGGATTTTTATTTTCATTTCTTTCTCATTATATTGTTTATTTTTCTCTCTGGGGAATATTCTTTTATCTTGGACATACAAATTGTTTGTGTGCTTGCTTCAAAAAGGATAAGTCGTGCTTTGTCCTTTTGTGCTGTTAATTTATGTTTAACTCCATTTGGACAGCTGAAGAAAATGCTAAATTTCTGATCAGGTTGTTTCTTGTGTGTTGTTATTGTGCGGAGGTGTCTGAGCTGAGAATGCAACAGAATATTACATAGTAATATGGAACAATTTCTTTTTCATTACCTCTGGAAAGAGACCTTAACTTTGTTATTTTTCTCAGGTTTTCTTCCTTCTAAGCTGGATCTCTTTTATGTTTGGAAGGATACAAATATATTCTCTTAATGGAGACTGATTTGGAAAACTTGGGTTACTTCCAAACTTAATTTGAGATTAGTATCAGTGGTAGGAGATGGACGTATGAAAATCCTCCTGTATGCATGGAACAGCTCTAGCAGTCCAAAACAGAGGCCAGTGGTCAGGACTTGCTGCTTGATTCTGTCTTTCACTTCTAAGTGTCTACTGGGAGAGCTGTGGGGAAATCCCTGGGTTTTGTGCCTTATTTTACTTCTTTGCTGTCTTTGCAGAATGCATTGAAATTGACTGAGAAGTTGTTAGGTAATGGCAAAGATCATGTTATTTTGTGTTATTTCACTTTCTGTGTTTGATTTGTGCTATTTTTTAGTAGGACTTCTTTCAAGTAAGGACCGTTTCCATTTGGTGCCATTGCCATGTTTTTGGACACTTCTCTTTTGACTTATTTATGCACCTCTGTGCACGTCTGAAGATTGACCTGTGGGTTTTTTGAAAAGGAAGTTTGTCTTCATGATGTGATATTTTGGGGTCATACTTTTTCCATTTCTTTCTCTTTTTCTGGATTTATATTTGAAAGTACTCTTGATAGACCTTCTCTGAGTTCTTTTAATCAATCTCACCTAACGGAGAATGGAATGAGAGCAAGCAAAACCCAAAGAGCTAATTTGACCCCAGCCATGTTACTGACCTTCTTCAGCCTTGGTCAAGTCAGCTATAAAACTGAGCAAAAGCAGGACAAGTTTGAAAAACAGACTCTTTATCCCAGAAAGTCATCCTGAGTAAACACTTATTCCCTGTCCCTGCAAATATTAAGTTTAACACTGATGTACAACTGCAGTTTAGAAAGGGTTTTCTGCCATGGCAGAAAATCGTATGTCACACTTCCTATTGTCCCACTTTTGCCTAACTGGAGTGAAACTCACTTGATTTTTCTTTCACAGTTAAATAAAATGCTTGAGAAAAAAAGTATTCCAGTTGTCCAACCTCAAAATAAATCCAAATTCCTGTGGTAGTGTTCCATATTTGTATGGAAGTAAAAGCAAAATTTCCTATATATATGGTAAAATGCATTTGATATTTCCAAACCATTCCAAGTACTTGATCAAATCCTTTTCTTATTCTGGATATGGGAATTTCTGCAAAATTACAGGAAAGCTATATGAAAAAAAAGTCTTTAAATAAACTTTTAAATAGAATCAGATGGGCACAAGATCACTGTTATGGTGTTCAGTGTCCATAATACAGTCAGTGCTGTTTAACCCTGAATGAACTCATACATATGTTAGCTATCTAAGAGCATGTGTTGTATCTTAGGTGGTGAGGGTTCAGGGAAGGGTAAAAGAAATGCTGTAGTGTCTTGAGAGTACAAACCACACAGAGAGAATAAAAGTAGTTAATTTGTGTAGTCTAAACTGGATAAATAAAAGCCAGTGAGTCAGAGAAGTCTGTGTATTGTGCTTTGAAATATGGGATGGGGAAAAATTGTTCTTAATGGGCACAGATGATACAAATAGGAAAAAAAATGTGAGTTAGAGTCAAAAGGATGCATTTAGCTTGGATATCAGGGCAAGCCTAATAGGAGGGTCAGGCGGGCACTGGGTTGTTTACTTAAGGGAGGTAGTTAAACCATAAATTCATGATTTGATGAAGGCAAAGGCAGGTTAGGTTTACATGGGAAGATCAGCATCATGCAGTTGCAGCACTAGGGCAGATGATTGGACTTGATCAGGATTACTCCTGTTTTGTGTCACCGTGGGTCACACTGAAACCGGAGAGCTGGCCCAATTTATGTTTTGCTCAAAAATAAATGCATGTGTCCTTAATACCTTATTTGCCTGAATCTCTCCGCCTCTGGAGAGGCAGATGAACTTCAGCAATGGGAAGACTCGCCAGACAGAGCTCTTCCTGCCTCTGCCCTGCAGCTACAAGTTGAGGGGAGTAAAAGGCCCCACTTCACATCTTATAGATCATTCAATGCAAGAATTTTCCCAGTTCTTCCCATTTCCTGCTGCTAGATTCCTCTCATCTTCTGAATTTTTAAAGATATTTTTTATGAAAGATATCTCAATGCTTGAAAAAGCAACAAGAAATATTAGCAAGGGGCCCAGCAAGGATAGCAAATGCCATCTGCTTTGCAGGGTAAATGCACTTATAGCTCTATAAATGTGTTTTTCAGCTCCACAATGTGTGGCGATGTAGCAGTTAGCTGAGTTAGGGCTCCTCAGCCTTTATTGTTCATAGGTGCCAAGGCCTCCCAAGAGAAAAGGAAACAATAGATTACTGTGTAAAGTGGCAGTGGGAAATATTTTATTTTGATTTATAAACAGAATAAATCTTGAATGGAAATAACTTAGAATAAATAAACCTGCAACTGCTAAGTGACTCCACATAGTCTCTTTCTTGCTCACAGGTACTGTTGGTCAGAAATGCTACCGTAAAGCTCATTTAATTCACTGGAAAAGCCTGGTTGTAGCTGAAATGTTGTCCAAACCACCTGAACCTTGAGTTTGTTGGAGTCTCTGGTTGGCCACAGGTACTTTTTTTTAGAGGACTAGCTGCTTGTGGTTAGCTGGTCACTTGTAGCACTTGAGGTCCAGGAATGTGAAGAAACCAGGAATGTGCCAAACTCATGTGGCTGTGGGGCAGTCTCCTCAGGTAGGATTAAATCAGTCTTTGAGAGTAAAATCTTGCATTTCTGTCACTTTCCTGTACAGCAAGGGCAATGTCTGTGCACTGTTGACAGTAGCATGAGGCAATTTGTACTATTGGCAGTGGGAAGTAGGGAGGACTCAGGATACCCAGAAGGACAGCCATACCAATGTTCCGTGCTTTTTTCCTTTTTCACGTCCTTTTTCCTCACATTTGCAGCAGGAGGGTGGCCCATATGGCACTTTTTTGATTCTATCATCTTTCTGAAAAATACAAGCACTTTGGAAAATGTAATTAGAAGAGCACATTTTATGCAGTCATGTTTGTTGCACTGACTGGCTGGTTTCAGCACGAGCAACAACAAAGAGGTGCCCTCAATTCAGTCACTGTTGTTTTGCAAGAAAATGATTGTTTTCCAGAAGGTCAGAGCAAAGGAAAGAGCAGAAACTGGGAATCAGATTTCCATCCACTTTACTCACATGTGTACATCCGTATTTTATGTTCCATGAGAAGTCCTAATAAAGTATCAGACTTCCCCCTGTAGTCCAAGAGAAGAACCATAGGGTTCTGAAGGTGTCCAGGAGATACATGGTATAATTTACTGGGACTCCTAATTTTACCTACATTTTTTAGATACTTGATGAAGTGGTGTTGCTGACTTGAGTCCATAAATTCCCTTTGTAGTTGTTGAAGAGAGTGGGTAGCTATGAAGGTCTCCAGAGAATTAAGGAGAGAGGTTTTCACTTGGGACTTCTGCTGTTCTGCCTGCAGCATCCCACTGACATCTTCAATCTCACAGAATCATAGGATGGTTGAGGTCAGAAGGGATTTCTGCATCCTGTCCAACCCCCTCTTCAAGCAGGGATGTCTAGTGCATGACCAGATGTCTTTTCAGTGGCTCCAAGTAGGAGCATCTCCAACTTAGATGAAGGAATCTCTATTTTTCATACTCAAGCACAAGTTCAGCACGTAAGTTAGGTAGATTGGATCCCACTTTTGCTTCATACATTTCCGTGCATGTTTGATTAAAATATATATAACCTTATGAATTTTTATGTAAAGAACTGTGGTGCAAGAAGGGAGTTTATGCTTTTGACAACATTTTGATGTAATTTTCTGAATGCTATACATGAGAGGGAATTCGCAGAAGCAGAAGTGATTTTCTGTGTTTGAGTTGTTGTTTTTTTTTTTCCTTCAAAAGACACACATGCAAAATTTGAAACATTATACATAAATTAGAGTATCAGAAAATGTGAATTTCCAAAACCAATTTTGGTAGTTGCTTAAGCTGGTAGTCTGAGGAGTGTTCTCCCTGAAGATATGAAAATGCTCTATGTATTGGAAAAAATAATGGTTTGTGATAGTTCATGCACACTCTGGTATTGAATTGGAGAAGAAAGTATTGTTATGGGTTTGAACAAGGCAGTGGGAGCAAATGGCCAAGAGCCTGAAATTGAGAGCTTTGCAAGGGGGAGATGTAAGTCCACTTGATCACTTTGCCCTTGCATTATACTTGCTAAACCAAAAGGACCCTCCCCATAGAGAAGCGAGGGATGAGAACTGCTTGTCAAAAGGAGGTTCTCATGGTCTTTGAGCACCATTTGGGGTACAGAGGTGTCTAGGGGACAGAGACCTACTGCTGGGAAACTAGTCAAACCCAATAACTTGAATTTTGCATGCAGTTTTGTTCCGATGCTGAAATCAATGTAAGGTTTCTTCATAGAATCATAGAATCATAGAAATACCCTGGGTTGAAAAGGACCACAATGCTCATCTCGTTCCAACCCCCTGCTATGTGCAGGGTCACCAACCAGCAGACCAGGCTGCCCAGAGCCACATCCAGCCTGACCTTGAATGCCTGCAGGGATGGGGCAGCCACAACCTCCTTGGGCAACCTGTTCCAGTGTCTCACCACCCTCTGGATGAGTTTATTTTGAGATGTAGAAGGAGAGAATAGTTTCCAAGGTTGCAGCTGGGGCTTTTTGATAACATTGGTATCTTATAGTTTCTACATGGTAATTTTTAGATGACTTCAGTATGCCTGGTTTGAAAATGAACTCCTTGGGGTAGCTGCTAGAGATTTTCTTTGAATTGAACATGGAGGAGTGTGGAGTGTGTATGATAGAAGACACACTCCAAGAAAAAAAAAAAAAGTGAATGTTAAATCCTCAACCAAATTTTGTTGAAATTCTGGGGATTTTATTCTTAAAGTGCAATGAAAGCATGAGCAGAAGGCATCTAAACCCACTTTCCTAAACAAAGAACTTGCAGCATGTGAGGACCGATAGTACTGTGCCAGATGCAGGCGTACTTTCCACCTTGAGTTTAATCCCAGTGCACAAAACATTTCCTGAGCGAAGGAGCATAAGGAGCAGTGTGTGAGCATACTGAGCATACTGCACTGCCTGGAGACACATGCTGCAGGGTGATTAATGCCAGCAGAGACAAAGGTGAGGAGTGCAGGAAGTGAGAACAGGGTCTTTGTCACAATTACGGTGTTTGATTAGTTAGCGGTTTTGTTGTTTGTTTTATTTTTCTATGTTGTTTTTTCCTCCTGCCACCATTAATTTTTCCGTAGTTCTTCATGAATTCAGAGACTATAGATACTCTGTTTATAAAAGCTTCCGACTGAGAAAACAAACAAAAAATCCTCCCTCGCATGGAAAGGAAGACGAGTCAGTGGCAAAGTTCAGCTAAAAGCACGAGCTCCTTACACGTATGTTAAGTGGATCTAAATCCCAATTTATCTTTCAGTTGCACCAATATAAATAGATGTAGGAGTCTCTTGAAATCCTAGTCCCAAGAAGGCTGTGGCCCTAAAGGCCATTTTATCACAGGCAGTCAGATTAGAGGAGCCACATGAGAAAAGGCTGTTGTGCGTATGGCATCACTCAGTGACAAGATAGCCAATATCCCCTAAAGGACATAAATACTGTGGATGAGAAAATCTTTACCCTTCTCCCTGAGTTGTCACATTTTTAGGGACAGGCAGAGTTGGAAGATTTTCTGTTGATGAAATGACATTTATCCTTTCATTTTAGGATGCTTTTTTTCTCTCTCCCTCTGAGTGTTTAAATCATTTGGAAACATTTGCCTCTGTTTATTTAAAGTCAGGACTTGAGATACAGTAACAAAGAGAAGCTTCCAAAAAAGTACAAGAAGTCTTGTTGCTTACAAAAATGGCTCTGCAAGTAGAGCCAGAAATCCTATCAACGGATGTACGTACTACATAGATTTCTTAAATAAAACTGAGAAAATGTGTTCATGAAGCAGTTACTTTTTTGCATTTTAATTCCTGTTTCATGTTCAGTTGCCTCCCTCTTTCTATATTAATCTTGTTGAATACTCCTTAGGAAATAACAACAATTACAATCAACGTTAAATTAGGAAAAACATTCCTCTTGAATACAGATTGATATTCATTTCAAAATCTTTTTTTTTTTCCCCCCTGAATTTCCCCCTGTTGGTTGTTTTTCCCAAATGTATTCACCATTAGAGTTAACTTGCCAAGTTTCTGTAATATATCTTGATCTGTTGCTTGATAGGGAGGTGTTCAATTCAGCTCCCTGCAAGCTGCTTTGGTTGAACACTTTTAGCTACTTTGTACCTTTCCAAGAAAGGCTTTTAGTAGGAAAGATGAAGAAAACATCTTTGCCAACGTTGTAGTGTGGCAATCTTTTAAGTGTTGTATGGGGTGAAATACTTGATGCTTGACTAGCTTGTGTGGCTGGATGCACCTAGTAAAAAGGAAGGATCACTGCCATGGCTGGTGGATGTCTGCATTTCTTCCTGCATCTCTCAGCTTTTCTCCATTTCTAGTGATGGTCCAAGTATTGTGAAGGCAAGATCATTACCCCCTGTAGCACGAACCATAGGAAGAGGTAGGAGGCTGTTTGATGAAAAGGTCTGCTTTTTGTTCCTCTGTATTGAAAACAAGCCATGTCATTGGGTCCTCAGCTGCTTTTGAAAGTTGCACTAGAGGTAGAAACCAGAGATGGACACTCATCAGGGAGACTGATAGTCTTTTGGTTCTGCTTTTCTCTGTGTTTGTGTTTGTATCAAGTCTGTGATAACACATTGTAGCAGATTCAGCAATTAATGGTATTTTGGATCTAACAAGTGGAAATAGGCATATTTGTAAGGAGAAAGGCACTAAAAGTTACTCAGAAGGACTTCTCAGTCAGGATAATGAGATTATATGATCTGCTGTTGCATTTTTCTGAACTGGTAGCAAAGTTCAGATATGGGAGGGAGGTTCAGGATGCAACTGCAACTATTGGTGCTTAGAAAGAGAGGACATAATATGAGCACTATGTTTTTGCACAAACATACCAATTGCAGTTTAAAATACACGGGAAATCCACAGTGATATTTTGGAGAGATCCTTCTCCTCATGTGTGCTGTACCAGTGGAGATAGTTAAGACCCTGCTGGCCATGAAGGCAGCTTAATCCCTCCACTGATTCAAATAAGTCTGTTTATGCTCATCTTCAGGGCAAAATTTAAAAAAACAAACAAAGAAAAAAACCCATACTTGCTGAAATTTTTCCTGTCATGAGATCTTAATTTGGCACTGTTTTGTGAGTAAGGTATCTGAGTTTGGGTGTTATTTTTAAAATATAACGTGTAGGACACTGGAAAAACACTCCTGTGATGATCAAATTTTGCATATGCACCCACGAAACAGCTGTGGAAAAAATTTTAAATAAGGAGATAAACATTAAAATAATCTGTGAACCATGTTTGTTGATGACATAGTATTTACTGCTTCATAAAGGAGGAGTGTGTTATTTTTTGGTCAAAACCAGATAAAATGGAAAGCTACTACCCTCAAATATTCCATCACCCCCAGCATGTCCTTACAAAACATACACTTGGGCAATGATTTTCTCTCTTTTCTATAACTTTTGTTTGGTTGGTTTTTGTTTTGGGCTGGAATAGTGTCTTCCCATTTTTTTTTTCTGGTTGACAGCTTTCTCATGTCTCTCTCATCCTCTCGTCCTAAAGCTGTGTGCTGGTGCACCACGAGCTTTTCCAGCTGGCCAAAAGAAAACAAATAAAAGCTGGGGAATCGTAGAACCATAGAATGATAGAATGGCTGGGTTATAAAGGACCACGATGATCATCTAGTTTCAACCCCCTGCTATGTGCAGGGTTGCCAACCAGCAGACCTGGCTGCTCTGAGCCACATCCAGCCTGGCCTTGAATGCCTGCAGGGATGGGGCATCCACAACAGCTAAGGGAGAGGAGAATTAAGAGTTATTTCTTGTTTCTGTCCACTTGCTGTACCACTTCACTGAACTAAGAATAGAAGGGAGAGGTGGCAAGTGCTCACAAGAATTACCTTCTTCAAGCATGACTTGTTACTGCTCTGAGAATTAGCCTGTGCCCTTTTCTTATTAAATTGCTGCAATGAATGGTGCCCAGGTTCCAAGCTGTTTTTCTTCTCGGTGTGGTTAGTAGTAAATACATTAATGTCTGTTGAAGATGGTTGGATTCTGGATTTGGCATGTCTTTAGAACAGGTTTCACTGACCATGTATCACAGATGTGTTATTTAAAAGAAGAATTATGTGGAGGTTTTCCTCTTTTTGACCTGGCTGTTTGTACACCTTAAAACATTCTCATGAACATCCAATAGCCCTAATATACAGAGCAACTGAGCTGCATGGCTGTCACAGCACAGTGAATTGAACTATGTGTATTTGTACTTGTTAGATTAAATATGTGCATATACAACACATTCCTTTAATGAAAACAAATAAAAAATGACAATGTCTCCTTACTGAATCCGTTATAGTTATACTCTGAGCACTGGAGAGAATTTGATCATTACAAATGTGTTTAAGCATTTTTGCTTTAACATCAAAAAGGTACTGAGTGTGAGAAAACAAATAAGTCAGTTATTTAGTACTGATTACGTTATTTTCTTATTTAAGTAGATCTTAGTTTCTTGCAAAAAAAAAACAAAAACTGAAGGATTAGCAAAGCATACTCTGAGTTGTGTTCTTGCTGTCATCCAAATTCACAGAAAGAAGAAAATGTATTAAAGAAATTTGGTAAGACCAGGTGGTCTGAGTGAATAATTTGCCTTTCATTAACATATTCCCCTTATTAACTTTGTAATTAATTGTACATAGCTAAGGAAAGCTATGGAAATTGCATTTTGAGATGTATCAAAGCTGGCTCTATGCTGCAGACTTCCATGCAATTTACTATTAATGAAGCACGAGATGGAGGCCCCAAATCTATAATTATTACTTAGTATTTGAATGACAAGCAAAGAATTTTATCAGCACAGTTTCAAATGAAAGGGGATTAGCAGCTAATGTTGAAATTGTTAATCTTTCTTATTAAAATAATTTTGACGAGAGTGTTTAGCCTGAAAGAGGTTTCTGGAATATCATTTACCATTAAAACAGCTATTTTCTGAGACTCGGTATGAATTTGTCTAAGTTTGACAGCGGGGTGCAAATATTTTTTTAAATGAATGAATATTTTATGGGAGCGAGGGCTGTTCATGTGTGAGCTGATGCCGAGCTGCTTGCTGTGCTCGTATTCCTGGAATGCGTAGCAGGGCGGTGGTACAATATCCATCTGACAAAAGTAAAGATGTCGGCTGAGATAACAATGGAAAAAAGCTGCAGCACAGCGTCTGAGAGGTGAAATTGTGCCCGAGGCTGCATCTGCACTCTGCTGATTAGCAGGTGGGAGCTGCATCAGAATTGGGCCCCAGATCTCCCTGATATTTCTATGTGGCAAAAAAAAAAAAAAAAAAGCTGTAATTATGTCTGGTAACGAAGTTTGCTTGTGTTTAGAGAGGCCTTCTTACTCCTCCAGATGATGGTGTGTTTCCAGGTTTTATTTTTACCAGTGTCACGTAATGCCTTAAGATGAAGCTTCAGTTGTGGGCCCTTCAACACCTCCCTGTGTGCTTATATACAAATGCCATGTATAGCAGCAATGTCTTCGTAGAAGCGTAGGTAATTATTTGTGGGCAGAGGTATAATACACACATCTTTCAAATGTTAATGAAAACTAGTTGACATTTTAAAATTTAAACTTCTCAGTGAAATCTTTGCAGTTGCCATCTCTTACAGGAGCATACAATTGAAGCTGGGGATGTTGTTGTCATTGCTCAGGATGAGGAAACAGCAAATTTACAGTGACATAAATGGTGAAAAGCAAAGGAGTGATAATTTATGAAATTTAATTTGCAGTGGTCTCTGCCACATAAATATTGGGGGAGATGTAAGTTAAACAACACTATTAATTTGCTTGCATCCCTTTATAGACAGAAGCTAACTTAAGAGATGTCAACATGCCTTTTCCAGTGACAAATCTAAACTGCAGAATAAATAGAGGTCATTTAAATGCTTTGATTGAGACATGATATATGTGAGTTAGGTGGACATTGTATAAAGATACCATCAAAACAACAAACACTAAGTAAACAGCCCCATGTTCCTGCACTGCCAGGGCGCTGCTCTGAGCTGTACCTGTGTGCAGAATGTGGGAATTTCTGTGAGTTCACTCCTAAAATTAAAGGTTACAGAGCAAATTTAATATCTGTAGTCCTACAGATGTTCCCCTTCTGCCTGAGAAATGGCCTGTTGTCTTATGTCCTCATCGCCTCCTTTCACCTCTTGGTAACTCTGCATTTGACCAATTTGACTGAAAGCATTACACATTTTATTGCTTAATGTTGCCTAGTTGCTGCCACCACACATGGAATATGCTAACAGTGCCTAACGCATTTTTCTTAAGGATGTCTACATGTGACTTTTATATCCTTTAAACTTCTGCCAGAGTCTAGAAAACTGCAGTCTCAGAGGATATGCACCAACCGTTGACTTAGCATATGTGTGTGCTAGCAGCTGAATTTTGGGATACTTTGCCCTTCAGGTGGTACTTGGGAGCCTGTAGGAGAAATTTTGATCAGAGTCACTGGGAGCTTTTCAGCTAACTTCAGTAACCAAAATAATAATAATAATAATAAAAATCTGACTCATACGCCTATGCACTTTTGGTGGAGCATGTGGGTTCAAAGTTCTTTTTAAAGGTCAGTGTCATTATCCTGTCTCTTTACTCCAGGAAGCTCAGGCTCTGATAAGGAACTGTCAAGGCTAAGACTAACCTTAAGGTCGGAAGCAGAGCCAGGAGTAGACCCCCATTCTCTGGTGTTCCAGTGCTCTGCTCTCACAGCTATTCCTACTGGCTCTAATAAACAAGGAATCATGTTAAAGGGTAATATTTTTGCCTTTCTTTTTTTGTCACTTGTTGGCCTATTATAAGACATGAAATTATGACGTGAAAGAATTTGGGAGTGCTGCCCCTGTGTTTGTCATATTGTATTCAGTGAGTTTAGTTTTGGCCTCATTATATAATAGAAAACTATTCCATATTTGGAGAGATGATAGATACTAAATATGCATTGGAAAGCTTATGAGAAGCAAACTGATGATGTGCAATGTATGGTTATAGTTATCCCTGTGAGGTAAAGGATGCCATCTACTCATTTTTGGGTCTCTTCTGAATTGAGAAAAAATACACTTCAAGAGTATATTTCAAGACTGCTAGATCCTTAGCCCTTGCACACATGCATCAATTGTTAGGTTCTTTATTTTGCTTTCTTCTTCTGGTTAGCTGGTTAGACAACTTGTGCTGTCTACGCAAAACTGCTACTCTCACTTTTTCAATGCTTTCTTGTTGCTTCAAAGAGAAGAGTTCCAAGGAAAAGGCACAGTGCACAGTTACTGGATATGCCTTCTTCTACAGCATTTTCTTCATTTACTGTGGTTTTTGGTTTTGTTTTGTGTATGGGAATTGTTGAGTCACTGCCTGAACCACTGATTGATCACCTGAGGAAAGGACTGAGTCAGCTGTGGGAGCACAGGTGAAGGCAATTCACCTGTGTGACCAGGCTCCACCTCTCTTTGACCCCATTTAAGGGCTGACTGCCACTAGTAAAGGATTTGTTTTTGGAGATCCTTCTTCCGTGGAGTCTTTCCTGCAGTTCTAGATCTTTGGATGCAGGTGAGTATTCCTTCCCTGTTTGTTTCTTTTCCTGTTTTCACCACAGTAATCTTTCCAGCTGTAACACCAACTATAACATTTTGTTTTCTGCTTTTCTTTTTTAGTAATACAGCATCTTTCATTTTTTTTTTACTTTGCTGTTTGCCTCTATTTGGCTTCTTTTTCTGTTCTCTTTCACACTGCATTTCCTTTATTATTGTTATCATATTGTTATCACAGTCTATCCTTAAAGTATTCTCATCTATGGATTAGATCAGTGTTCCTCAAACTTCTTTGCAGTGTGATCCCTTACCAACTCATATACTTCCATGCAAGACCAGGAGTCTAAAGAGTAGGCTATATTTCTGCAGTTTACATCTAAAGCTTTTCAATCTCCACTTCACAACCCCTTTTAAATGCTTTTGTGAGAAAAATATTTGAGAGCTGCTGAGTTGAGCCAACCTCAATTGAAAATCTCATGGAACATGGCTTAAAGGTAGCCTTAACATTTGTTGTTTTCTGTCTGTTTGGGAACTGAGTAGATACAGGGCACATCTTTGTCATGGTCAGTATTGTTCTGTCTGTCTCCTCGTACAGTCTCAATATCATCTTGAGTGCTGAGATTTGACCATTTGTGCGGTTTGAAGTTTCCTGGTTCTGGCTGTTACATGAGTTTTTGAAGGAAAATGCTGATTACTTGGTCTGTTCTCCCCCTGCTTTTTCTCACAGGTGACCATATTCTCACTTGTGCTTACACGTAGTCTGCAGGTTTTGGATGTAGTGTGGAAGACTTCTTAGATATCATGCTGAAGATTCTCAGTTTTGAAAAGAGTACAAATACAGATGTCTGTACATTTTTGTATATGGGAATTTTTTTCCAAAAAAATCTCTGGAAAGTAGAAGGGTTTTCTTTTATGAGTTGTGATTTGAACCTGGAGAAACGCTGTGTGACTTTAATCATGCCTTTTAGAAGAGCAGTAAGAGTATTACTGTTTACCCCCCTTGCTCTAACAGAGATGTTTAGGAATAATATTTTCCTTTCTACCCTTAAAATGGCCACCGTCTGGCCAAGGCGTGCTTTGTCCAACTGTCCAAGCATATTGTGTGTTGTATCACTTTGATGTACTTGGTCATGGTTACCTGGGTTTTCCTTGTCTCATTATCTCTGAAGAATTTGCCCACGCTTGAAGAGGAGATTATTCTTAAGCATGACATTTTCAGAATTCTCTATTTACCTCTTGGTGATTTTTATATATAGTAAATGAAGGTGACTGTACTAGCGCTCTGAAAAGAGAGACAGACTTTAATTCATTAAAATCTAAAATTGCAAATACAGTATCCAACTGAGAACCCAAATTTAGATGCTTAATTGAGTTAGCAGAGCTTGGAGAGGAAGAAGGCAGGGAATTTAGGTTTGTGTTTTCAGGTAATTAGTATGTAGTGATCTATTTTAAAAATATTCATTTTAAGTATACAGTGTCATTAGCAGGAATAAATATATCACAGCTATGTCTTGGATTGTGGTATGATGTTCAAACCATTAGTGTAAATATATAGTGAAAAAAGAGGTTGTGAAAAATAGGTTTTATGAGTAAGAAGAAAATGAGAATTTCTTGTGAGAATGGAATTGGACATCCAGTGTTTATCAGAAAGTATTCAGGGACTTGGTTTTTTGGGAGTTTTTCTTCTGCTTTTTGTTCAGCTGTATAATGTGTTGCCCTTCCCAAGGTGCCTCCCTTGGGCAATTCTGATAACACTGCTCTCATTGTAGTTGCTACAGTGAGAAGTTGCCTTTAGCAGAGAAGTTTTGGTGCTTTGAATTCACTTTTGTTTTTAAGAGATGTCACAACTCATCACATGCTGTAGAAGAGCAGTATTTGGCCTGGTCCCCTGATTTTTTTTTTTATATAACTTAAATGCTGTTAACTATTGAACAATTTTATTGTGAGATCTACTGTAAGATGTACAGAGGGGCTGGAAGTGAGTTTTGTTTAATTCATCTTTTACATTATTATTTAATTTGGCGTGTCTTGTACAAACAGAAGCTAACGTGCGTAAATTAAATATCCATATTTATCAACCACTTAAACCCTGTTCTTCTAAATGAAACATCCAAACCAAAACCGGTTGCAATTCCATTGAAATGAGTGTTTGGTATATTCCAGTTACTGAAATGTTATCAGGTATTCATGAAAGCGACGTGACCTTCAGCTCTTTCTATAGGCACGGTCATGGGAAAAGGAAAAAGCAGTGGTCGAGAAGCCTGAACTCTGAATTTCCTTGCATAGTGACTGTGTTAGGAGCATATTCTGTGACCCTGATTTTAGATGACAACCCCAGGAAACTCTGTTCAGTGTTTCTGCCCTTTCTTTTTCCTATCCAAGAAATGGCAATGATACTTGCCTCTCCTGCAGGAGTAATGTGAGTGAGCTCTTTCAAATAGCTGGACAGAAGGAGCTATAGAAATACAGAGATTGTAAGGGAATAGATTCTATTCCTTTTATGGTAATCATCTTCTCCTTTTTGTTGAGGTTTATTTAAAGCAAAATAATTGCAGCAGTGAAACTTCATAGGCATAACTTAGATTCCAAGGAAGAGGGTAAGGAGGAAGAGATGGAGGTGGTTGTATTTTAAGACCCAGAAGACACCATTAAGTAGCTGATAATCCTTGACAAGGGTTTCTTTGTAGAGTGAATTTCCACCTTCTGCTGTGTTTAGTGAGAGCTTAGTAGAGTAAATATTTCATAATTAAACATTCTATTTTTAATGTTTAATTTCTTAGTTGTGTTTCCTTTCAAAAGCACATCTGCCTCCATGATTCCCAACTTGGGTAATATTTAGCATCACGTATTTTCTAAGATTCTTTCTAGAGCTGAAAACTTGCATCAATCTACACCATGTTGTATCCAGACATTTCTTTGGGATTTCTTTGAGCACCTTTAGCAGCTGGGAGCTGTAAGAAAAGGGATTAGCAAGTGTTCGTGTGACACACACTGATCCCAGCACCTGCTGATTGGATTGGAGTAATCCTTTTACAAGTTACAAAACTCTATTATCAGACTGTTAAGAGAAGGTGAGACAGTAATATAAGCTACATCAAGGGTGTATTAATTTAGGTAAACAAAACATAAGTTGCCATCTAATGTACTTGTGAATTACAGTCATTCTGACAAAAGTCGCTCAGTAGTCATTAGGTAGATAATGTCATACACTGATCATGCAAGGATGGTGTTCCTCTTCAAACTCAAGGACAAATGTTTTAAATTACTGTAGATGGCATGCCTGAAGCATGATTGTGCTCTGTGTATGTGCTTAGTAGTTTACAATAATCTTTACGTCTGAAAATGTAACTGAAACTATGGAATGTCATCTCTTATTGTTAGCTGACATCACCATTGAAGGTTATTAATTTCCTGATAATATGTCTCTGATTTGAATCAACCTAGCAAAATTATTCTCAACCAGACTGAGTAGTTGCTTTGTTGGAGAGTTACCTTCCTTTTTTTTATTTTTCCCTTCATTATCTACAGTATTATAGTAATAGTGTTTTATGCCAAAATACTAGGAAAGCTCCAGAGTGGTTTTCAACATTTAATTTTAAAGGCTTCAAAACTTTTCTTTTCACTGTTGTATTTAAACACTGAAAAATAAGAAAAACTTCATCAAAACACGTTAATGTAGTAATGTGACTCCAACACCAAGGAGATAAAATAATTTCTCAGTGTTTTTTATAAAGACTAAATGCACACCCTCAGCCTTTAGTTTCTTGATATTTTTTTCATTTGTGGTTACTATGGATCCAGGATAGTATGGGACAAACGAGAGGAGAATTAGGACCTCAATAATGAAAAGACTGTCAAAACAGATGATAAAATCCTGATTCCCATGGAATCAGTGTTTCCACTGACATAAGTGGATACAGAATGTTCCTCAGGTTTGAAGGTATGTCAGAATTCATAGCCTGTTGTTAATTTATTGAGATTTGTCAGATACATGTTCTGTGAGATAATGAAAATTAGTTGCCACAACATAAATTTGATTTTATTTTATTCATGCATATATTCTGACTTAAGTAGTCCAATAATTATCACAGTTTTCTATAGTTAACATTGAAAATTGGATTTGCCATGGATTTGGTCTTGGGAACATGAATAGGCTCTACGTTATTGCTGGTTGGTTGGATCAGAACATCATGAACATCTGTGTTTCAACAGAAGTGTAGCCAGTGGAGAAAACTAGGATTTTCACAATGCATTGGTTGGTTTAAAGAACTAAATTGGTTGAGATAGACCTTAAAGACAGGATGCACTGCTTTGCTGAAGAAGAAAGGGAGGAAAGATATGGATGTGGTTTGGCTCTACTTCCATACTTTCTTCTACATGGGTCACCACCAAGAGCATTCTTTATGGAAGCACATGTGCTAAGCTTGCAGCCTCCAGGCTCTGTAAGAGCATTGCAGAAGCTCAGAAAGGTGGCTCGTCTGTATTCAAGGAAGATCCCAAAGTAACTTCAGTACTAACATGGAACGCTTAGGAGATGTAAGAGATGCTTATAAAATGTGAAGAAATATTTGTGTGGTCTGAATATGGTTCTTTCAAGATTCTAATAGTGACACATCTTGGGGCTTTGTTTGAGCTGTACGAGACAAGTGTGGGAGCCAGAGAGTGGAAGAATAATGCAATCATAATTTTAAGAAGGAGGAATGGGAAGAAGGAAAGAAGAGAAGAGATGCTTATTTTCTTCGCTATTATGTGAGTCTAGACTCCCGTTCTCAAAAGTAATTGAACACATATTAAAAAAAAATTGCTGATTATCTAGGGGGAGACTTTTTTTCAAGGGCACAAAAGGGAGATAAGTATGAGGGTCTCATTTCAGATGATGGCAAGACTGGAGTCTTTCCTTTGTTTGCTAATCTCCTCCATCCTTTCCATTGAATAACAGCACAATGAGTAAGAATGTGTATAATTTTATACAGAGTAAATCTTGCCTGGACAAACTTGATTGCTTTTTATTTAACTAAAACTACAAAACCAAGTGAAATGAAGTGAAAACAACAGCTGTAATATATCTACATTTTAATCAAGCCTTGAAACTGTCTCATGAATAGTTAATTGAAAAATTAATGTCAGTTTTTTAAGAAGACAATCGTGGACTGAAATGTGGCTAAAGGATGATGCAGAAAGAGTAATGATTAAATGCTGTATGGTACTGTCTGGCGGTGTACAGGAGTTGGTGGTGGTTACAGTTACATTTAGCTTTTTAGACAGTAATCTGGAAGTGGATGGAAGTGACTTAATGACTTTCACAAGTGGTATCAAGCTGCAAGGTGCTGCACAGAAGTGATGACAGAGCAGCGATCCAGAAGCTTGGAAAGCTTAGACCTGAAAACATTTCTAACAAATAGAGTTAAATTATCTTTCAAGGAAAGCCATGAGAGGAGAGGTGTATATTTTACATAGATATGTTAGTTCATGGACCAGCACAGTATGGACTCCGATATACACAGAGGAAGAAGCTTTATAGAAGAATAATATTTTTTGTGAGCAGAATAGAGCTGAAATACATGGGTTGGTGACAGTGAGTTGTAAATTAAGTCTGAATTGGAAAGCTGTAGTATTGGAATCCCTGTGAAAAAGCCATCTTGGATGAAGACCACTCTTCCTTATTGGAAATATTTGAGTATTTCTAGAGAAGAATGTACAGTCCAGAAATTTGTGTTTTGAGGAATAGTGATGAACTGTGGCTTGGACTTCCCCTTTAGATACAGGCATCTATATGCAGCTTGCAAAACTGCATTGTGAAGTAGGGAGAGCAAGGCATTTTTGTAAGCCTGGAGGTGGATAATCAAATGGAGTTCTCAAACTTCTGTAGCACAGTGAGTGGTATGAATGGAAAGGAGAAAGTTACTCTGAAGCCAGAAGTGATAAAATATTGAGCCAGAAGAAGGAGAGAAACGTGTGCTACACTGAAAGTAAATTGAATTTAAGCAGAAAAGTATAATGCACTTTTTTATAGTGAATACATGCAGTGACTGAAGTATGCGCTGAAGAAGGCAAAGGTTTGAGTAGAATGACAAAAATGCTGGGAATGCCTACAGGAAGGAATCAAAGCTAAAAAGGAAAAAAAAAAAAACCCAAACCCTTTACATATGCCAATCAGTGAGAATAATAAAATGAATGCTTTCCAGTATGTGCTTATTTTTTTTAGTGGTTAGTACATATTTGAAGTTACTCTGTAATACCTGAGTCTGATTCGCTCCTATCCAAAACCATTCTGAGAAGCACTGTGGCACTGCCTGGCCCCTGTCACCTTCCTACCCCACCAGCTCCAAGCAGTGATGCAGGACCAGCCAGGACTGTGGAAGGGTTTGATTTCTCCAGAGGCTGCGGTGTGTGCTGTGCCATTCTAGGGCACTGAGGGGAGGAAAGGTTGGCAGTTAGT
This sequence comes from Phasianus colchicus, assembly GCF_987193195.1. Lineage (NCBI taxonomy): Eukaryota > Metazoa > Chordata > Aves > Galliformes > Phasianidae > Phasianus > Phasianus colchicus. Next base: position 44,658,594 of record NC_143441.1, read on the forward strand.
AAGAATATTTGTGTTGGAGGAACTGATTCCCTTTGGGAGTTAGTTCTGCATGCCCCTGGGGTGCCTACTTTAGCTCTTACCCTGATTTGGGCAGCTCACTTCTTAATAGTGTCCAGAGTATGCAGAAGAGGGACCAGAGGCTGAGTATGAGAATCATCCCAGAGCAGCTGGGATTGATGATGAGGAAATGTTTCTCTTTGTTGGAGAAATGATATGTTATGAACCTGGCAGCAGTGCTGTGCTCACCCATGTGCCTCGCTACTTCGGAGAACAGGAACAGCAACAGCAGCTGAGATGATGTTACAGTACAGTTCTTACTTTGATTTCCTCTCTGTACATTTGGAAGAAGCAGCAGTGGTCTGAGAGCAGTGGTTCTCATGTTGTTAGGTGAAGGGTGTGGGTTACAGTGGTCACCGTTCACAAGGATTAAGATGATGTCTTATCCACTTCTTCAGCTGACATCTAAGATTGAATTAGAGCTGTCAAGTCTGTCAATTTAAGACTTTCCTGCCTTTTCATTAAAGGAGACATCCTTAGCCAGGAGAAGAGTGCCTAATCAAGTGCCGTATTGGAGTATGTTGTCAAAAATAATTGCTTTTTCTAATAGCTGAACATCAGCTAATAAAATAGGTGTTTTTAAAATGAATAGCTTGTCAGATGCAAACCATAGTGTCTGTAAAGAAGGTATTTGGAGACTGACCAATAAAAAAATTAACTGTGGTGTTGGTTAACCTTAATTTAGCAGCAGAGAATGTATTGGATGCTACTTATAAAGAGAAAAGTGAAGAAAAAGGAAGTGCTTTGACACCGTAGTGTAGCATCAATGAAGCACTCAGGAAATGTTACTACATCCAAGCCAGGCTGTTGGACTCTCTGTGCCTGTGTTCAGGCATGTGAGTCTGTCTTGGCATTTGCCCCTGGCACAGGATCTCTTGGCCAGTGATTCACTGTCCCTGAGATGTCTTTTTCATCCTCTGGCTGAAAGCCAGTCTTTTCCCTTATGGCTGGTACATATCACAGAGTAGTGATAGCTGTTTCTGCACATCCCCCTTTCCATGTACGTTGATGACAGAGGGGTGATGTTGCATCCTTGTTATCCTCAGGTTTGGTAGCAAGAGTATCTAATCTGTGCATAGAAGAGAGTGCAGACTGGGCTTCCACTTGCTGTTGAGGCCTTGTGGAAGAAGAATTAAGACAATGTAAATTAAGGTATGTCAGGTGAGGTGGTTGAGAAGGCTACTTAATTAAAAAAATAGCATGTACTTAGGGCTGCGGGACATGTCTTGATGTAGGCATCTTAGTGAGACCAGAGCTTTGCCTTCTGTAGCAGGCTCTGAGGAGCACTGCAGTAGCAGTGGTGACAACCTCTATTTATTTTGTCTGCTGCTGTGGACAGGGAAAATTATGTGCGTGTTTGACGTGTTGGTAATGAATTTCTTTTGTACCAGGCAAATGCTGTAGAACGTCTTGTGAAAACATTCTAATTAAGGAGTGGATCTGAGTAGACATACAATCTCTAAAATATCAGAAGTTCCACTCAATTTAATGTACATCAGCAGCTCCCATGAGAACATTTCAAAATCACTAAGCTTCTGTTTAGCGAAGTGGGGAAGAGAGTAGGAGCTCTGAAGGACTGTAAATGAAAGATTGCCTAACTCTGAGGGAATTGTCTGACTTGTGAATGTTTTAAAGCAGGCTTCTTTTTCAGCCACTGTTTAAACATGTGCACGAAGCAGATGTTCATACCAAGCAGAGCCTTCCACAGGTCTGCTCATGTAGTCCCAGTACCTTTTCAAGATCTGGCAGAAGTGACCTGTGAATATCATTTGTGTGATGCAGGTACTGAGATTACACGGAAAATGATTCTGGTGTAAGTGAAGGCTTCAGTGTTTTCACTTGTGCATTCATTTCTTACACTCAGAATTCCTTTAGAAAGGAAGTTAAATGTAGAAAATACTCCTTCTAGAGCAGAGATGAGTTGTTTAAAAATTCATATCCACTGAAAGCAATCAAAATACCTTAGCTATGTCATGTTTAACAATTTAAAGCGTATTTTTAACTTTCCTTATAAAACTTAATCTTTGAGGTCATCGAACAGGCAAGTCGGAGCCAGCAGGAAGCTGCATGCTCTGTGCAGCCCTGCCATAGGAATCGAGCATTCACTGACCCTTTCCTTCATGGATCCCATGATATTTTGGAAGAAGTTCATTGTTGGCAGACCTGTGTATGTGCATAAAGTGTTCCTGAAGTCTGAGTTGATGGACGTGTCAAAGTGAAACAGATTACAGAACTGGAGCTCAGAATGGGAATGATCTGGTGGCTGCCCCATGTCTGCCTGAGCTCTGCCTGCTGTGTTCGGAACTGCTCTCCTCAAGCAGGAGGCCTGCCTCACTACTGTCAGATGTCACTGCTTTTTTTCCCCTCTTTGCCTCACTACAATTCTTATGTACCAACTGTTCTCTGTGTGGGAATTTTTTCTGGTATGTGCAGTGTTCAGGTCCAGACCTGGATTTACTGGACAAAAAGAGTAGGATCTCCCTCTTTCCCAAGCAGCAATAGCCATTTGGCAAGGACAATTAGCCATAATTAGTGATGATGACTAGTGTCAGGACAAGTGGAAATGGCTTTAAGTTGCTCTGGGGAAGTTTCAGGTTGGGTATTGGGAAAATTTTTTTTCAGAAAGAGTGATGAGGTATTACAGCAGGCTGCCAGGGAGGTGGTGAAGTCACCATCCCTGGAGCTGTTCAGGAGCCATGGAAATGTGACACTGAGGGATGTGGTCAGTGGGCTTGGTGAGAATGGCTTGGTGCTTGGACTGGATGATCTTAGAGGTCTTTTCTAACCTTCATGATTCTATGATGGATTCTGTGACAAGTGAAGTGCCAGGGGATGGGTGATTCCCTCCCAGCAGCCTGGGCTGGGCCTGTTCTCACTGACTTATTCCCCTTGTGGAGCTGCTCGTGCCCCCAGCTCCCCATCCTGCAGGCAAGGGCCCCATCCCCTGCCATTTCTTTCCGCTCATTTCACAGGGAAGCAATCACACAGTGGTGTTTTGATTGTATCTAGGCCACCACTATTTTCTGCCTCTTTTAGAAGCCTTTCTTCTAGCACAGTATGCTTCCTTAAAGGAACATTTAGCTGGTCTTTCTGGAAACATCACTTCTTGAATTGCTCTTTGGTAACAAGCATGATTTATAAATCTTGAGGAAAGATGGACACATGCAGCAAACCTTGCACAGAGACATAGCTGTGTGTCAGGAGAAATTTTGTAAGTGAAAGTATTCCCGTGCCCAGTTTGGTGAGGAGTGCAGTGAGTGACAGCTTTAGCAGTGCTCAGCTTGGCAGAAGATGAGCTTGGAGCTTTTTGCACCTTCTGCTGAAGCTTCTGAGAGGACAGGACTGCACTTCATTAAAGCACGTTTGAAGACTCCTCAATACAACAGAGGTGCTACATGGTTTGGGGGGGGGAGAAAGTAAGCAATTAAATTGCTTCTTATACTTTTGGGGTGTTTTTTTCTTTTTTACAAGAATGTTTCCTAAAGAGGTGTAGATGGGACTGCTGCAGGGCATGGTCTAGCAGGACCAATTATTGGCTGGTTATGCCAACCAACCTTGTCAGGGTATTGAGGAGTTTAATTTACAGATATGAGCTGGGTGTACTGTGTGGTTACTCTGTTGCTCTGGAAAGTAATTTGGATGGGTAAGTAGACCTGCAGTACCAGATGATAACTTTTTATATTTCATTGCTGCAGAGAGGGAAAGAGGTTCTTCCCCAAACATTTCTCCTTCCTACAGTCACCCCCTCATTCATTCAGAAGAATTTTCAGGACCACTGGGTGAAGGAGCAGGTTCTTATTTAAATTTTGGAAAACCTCTGGATGCGAATTCCCAACCCAGTGCTGTGCAGAACCTCTGGTCTTGTGAGAGTCTCAAAGACTTAAGATCTGTCCTAATATACTCTGGTGGGCTGTCATACCTGGCATACCAATTCAATTTTCTTTGAAGGTGATTCTTCTAAACACAGTTGATTTTACTGAAGAGCAGGTACAAGGCACAATCCTTAACAGTATGTATTAATTAACACTAGCTTCTCAGTGCAAGGCTCACTCTGCACATGGACAGTATGAACTCCTGTAACTCAGCACTTAAGTCTGGCGATTCTTAAATTCTCTGCAACTGTATTGTTGATGATTTGAGTTTGCATATGTGCTTGAACATTAGTTTTAAATGCCTTTTGTTTGACTACAGGTGTTGTCGTAGCAAGTTGTTTTTATTGGTAGGCACTCATTACTCTTCTGCTGCCCAGTGAAATGGGCAGTTGTGCTTACACTTTCTAGACACTGAAGAAGAAATATCTTGCTCCCCAAGTTCCACATCTGGAGGTTTCAGGCATTTCTTCTCAGTCGGTGCTGGTACATATTAATGAGCTGATTTTTATATAGCACAAATGAGGTTGCAGTAAAGTCACATCAATAAATGAATTAGCAGTCAGACCAAGTGTGTTGTGTCCCGGAGCTCAGGATTTCTACTCTGGTTTTTCACTCCTGACCATTCTCCCCTCACTTTATGATAAAAGCAGTTTCTCAGCTTTCAATGGAAACAAGTTCTGAGCAAGTACTTATTTGGAGAAGCTCTGAATCATTACCTTATGTCTTCCCATTCTGCTTTCCAGCCTGAGATGCATCCTTCTAGCTTTGAGACCAGATAAGCCAATGCTTAATACAGTATTCTTTTAATTTCAGTCCTACATGGAAGATCACCTGAAAAACAAGAATCGTCTGGAGAAAGAGTGGGAAGCTCTTTGTGCTTACCAGGCTGAGCCCAATGCCACCACTGTTGCACAGCAGGAGGAAAACATCCAGAAGAATCGCTCCCGGGCTGTAGTACCATGTATGTATACTTTAATTTCCATGGCTACTATTTAAATTCTTGATACTTCTTCTCAATATCCTTTGCACAGCGCTTGGAGAGTTCACAGATGCCAAGCAAACAAAATACAGAGTTGTGTACATGGACACTAGAGAACTGTAGCCATGAATATTGGCTGGATCCATGTCCTATTGTCATTTCAGGCCCTGTTTGTCTTCTCATAAGTTGCATATATGTTAGAAAAATGCACATTTATGTCACCGACCACTGCTGCTGCAGCTGTGCTGTATCATGAAATTCAATAGCCAGAGTGCTTTTCAATGTTGGAATATACTTTCTGTGCAAGAGTGGCATCTGTAGCCATTCAACAAAAAAAGTTTGGCTTGTTTGGCCAAGTTGGTATCGTGTCCATCCAACAGTAATACCAGCAGTCTATAATCAGAGCTGTATGATCTGTTTATCAGATACTCAGCTGTACTGAATGAGCCCCTCTAGGCTTCAGTGGATAAGCTTGCAAACTGGCTTCTTTCTCTGCTAGGCTTAGGATGAAAAGAAGGAAAATAAAAAGGGAGCCAGTTTATATTCCTAGAATCTGCTTTTTCTGTAAGCAGCCACTTTTTTGAGTTTGAAATAGAGAACACATTTTTCTTATGCAGATGTATTTCTCATAGTTTACATTGGTGATCTGTGGCCACGTGTTTTATTAAGTAACCAATGAAACAAAACTGAAGCTGAGAATATATGCGGAGTCCACAGCAACAAAAATGCTCTCAGTCAGTGTGCCCACAATCCAGCTGGGTAACTTGGCAAACATATACAGCTACTTTAATTTTTCAAGTGCCTTGATAACATTAATTTTGCCTATGAGAGCCTTGAGTACTATTTTTCCTTTAGAAGTGGGAAAATGACAGGTAAGACATTAAGTAAATGTCAGAGCCAGATTTGGAGTGAAGGTTTTTTGGAGCTACTTGGTAATTTCCCTGAGCCCATCAGTGCCCACGTATTTGTTTCAGTGGGATTTGACTGTCCTCTTAAGTTAGAGGTTCTTTCTGCAGTACTGTGCTGCTTGGAGAGGAGCTCTATAATTTGGAAATACACATTCTTATAATAAATACCATACTGGTCAGAAGGCTGCTAGGACAGTAGCAATACTTGATTGACTTCATGTGTTTGGGGATCACATCTGTTGAAAAGTTCTTAAAAAAAAAAAAAAAGATGGAAGTTGAAGGAGTGTAATACCTCTGTGCTCTCTTCCATCCCCCCCCCAAAATAGCATTATAGATATAATCTGAAGTGAAAATGCTCCATAACATGTATTGATCTGAGTTGATCTTTCTGCTTAAAGCATTCTTGTTAATGTGGACTTCCAGTTGGGCTGTCTTAAGCTGCTCTGAGTCTCTGTTCATGAATGAAATCAGATTGTTCCTGGGTCCTGCCTCGGAGGCAGCATGAAAGCTGCAGGTGTTGCCAGAAACTGATGCTGGGTTGTTGAGCTCATGCAGTAAGTGTGTCTGCATAATACAGTGAGCAGTAAAGTAGGGACCTTCAGGCCATTCTGGCAGCAAGTCCAGAAGCAATATAGCTGTAGCAGTGCTAAAGAGCAGGGAATTCTAGCTTAGGTGTCATGCCACACTAGACAGCTGAGCTATTTTCAGAGGCAGTCTTCAGTTGGCAGTCTTTCTCTTTTCATCATATCCTACCACTTGGATGGATCAGCCTGTAGTGATCAGCCATGGGTGTACAATTCCCTTCCCCTTGCTTCTTGCATAGTGCTGTGTGCCTGTGCTATCCATGTACACCAGCACAGTAGCTACAGTTTATCTGATGCTTTAATAAGAAGCATTTTGGCACATTTAAAATTTCTCTTGACTTTTGCAAGAGTAAATAGCAATCTATTGCCTTTGTTACAATATGGAAACTTCTGTTCTGGCTACGGGTGTGCTTGGAACTTTCCTCTTTGAGTTGCACAGAACTACCTGCTCTCTCTTCCCAAAGCTGTGTGTGTGCTGGTAAGCAGCTGTCATGTTGTGTCCTTAGAACTACTTCAGTGGATGAAAAGTGTGGCATTTTGATAAGATATTGGTTATTGTGGACTCTAAAATTAGGGATGAGAAAAAAAGTTTGCATAGGTCTCTTTTTTTGTTGTTGATAGGCTTTTGATATGCTACTAAGTTGTTATGCTGCATTCAGTTTATTCTCATCCTTGTCCTTTTTCATATTTATTATCATCTTGACAAGGAAAAACAGGATTGCCAATTCATATAAAAGATTTAATTTTAGGAAGGCTTCAAAGAAGCTTTCTTATTGTATTGTATTTACTTCCAGTTTTCCTTTCTTAACTGGTCTTAAAATATGAGGGTATTTTTTACTGGTTACACAACTGGTGCCATTTATAGATGTCACAGTTTTATAAGTTACTCTTTTACCTATCTTCTCTCTATATACAAGTTAGTGTCAGAATCACCCTGACGCTGCATTTAATTAATTACTACTTGTTCAAAAAATTGTGATAAGTGAAGTAATTTAGACCTGGTTAGCAAGTGACATCCAACCAGCAAGCATGGCAGTAGCTTAGGGCAATGGAATACATAGACTTACCTTTTTGGCAAGTGCTCTGGGATAAATGAACTTGATTTCATTTCAGATCTCAGAAGAGTTCCATGTTGTATAGATAAACTGTGGACAAAATAATTGATCAGTAAGTTCAGATTCTTCACAGTCTTCAGACTGCTTTGCTTTTGCTCCTCAATACTTCACGTTCTTACCCTAGTGCAGTTCTGCAGTGTTTTTATACATTCATGTGTAGGCAGGGAAATAACAGTCTAAATCTATATGAAAGAAAATGGTATTCTGGGCAGAATGTGCCATCTTGATTGCTGGGAGATGTGCCCTGCTGTGCAAAGCCTGAATTCATACAGCCCAGAGCTTCCCATATCCATTGTTTCCAGAATTTCATGTTGGTTCTGTTCCTTCAAAAGTGTCTAACTAAAAGGACACAGAAGACAGAAAGCATTAGGTAAGTTGTAAGTTATATTGCCAAGCTTTCAATCCTCATCTGGAAAACAACAGAGGTAATAGATCTTCATTAAGTCACAGGGCCACTGTGAGATACGTGGAAGATTGTGAGATGCTATAGTACTGTAGTATTGGTGATGTTGAAATAATTTGGAGTTTTTGGGGCCCACCTTGGTTGTTTAAATACAGGAATTCAGTGCCATTTGAGATGCCTAAATTATTCAAGGCCAATGCATATTGCTAGGAGGAATAACACAGGCTTTGTGGGAGACCTGTGCACTCCTGGCCAATGGCCTGAGTATCCATATAGTACAAACTGATATCTGCTGTGTTTTTTTAATCCTTTGTCCTCCATCCTCTACACTTATACTCTACACTTATACTTCGTGTGTATATAAAATACAACTTGCATTGTATTTCTCCTCAGCTGTAGGTTGGTAATAGCCTTCTTGTTCAGGAAGCCTCTCTCTGCCATACACTTTCATCTATGTGTTTTATTTTTCTTTCAGCTGTGGTTTGGCTGGAGTGATAACAAATGCAAAACAGCGCAGCATTTGTCTGCAGCTATTGTAGACACTTGAAATGATGGCTAGTTGTAGCTTGCCCAGATTGCAATAGCACGTAACAGTATTTCTTTCTCGTTCTTTCTCCTCTCCTATTTCTTCATTCATCTTTCTTGTGTGCTTCTTAGATTGAGCCAATATTTCTTATGTTCTTCTCATCCTTCCTTCTGTTGTGTATTTCTTCTCTTTTTGTATTTCCTTCCTCTCTTGCTCCTCTTTCGGCTCTAACATAACAAATATTTAGTTTACAGAAAAAATGAATGCTTGTACATCCAGCATTTTCCCTACTGCTTATTGTTGGTGGTTGACCATGTTGACAGTGCTCATTTTAAAGTGTGTCCGTTGCATTTTTTTTCTTTTCTTGCTTGTTTCAGGGGCACTATTATGCTAGTTCCTAGAAGCTTTGAAGTGATAACAGTCATAGGCAGGCACAATCTTTTCATTGTCAGTATGAATGCTCGATGCTGCAACTGAAGCACATGTGGGTGAAGACTCTTGATATATGCAGAAGAGATGTCCAACCTCTTTTGCACCTTTTTTTTCTGACAGCAAGTACGGAGTCTCACCACTACCGAAGTATTATGTTGTCTCACCTTACAGGGAGGCAGGATAATGATACACCAGATACACTAAAGCAGAGAGTAGGGATGAAATACGTGTTTAAAAAAAATCTGAAAGTACAGATATGAATCTTCTCTTTTTACTGGAGAGCCATGCAGTCATCTGTTTGCAACTTCTGATGAATCAGTTTCCACACTCTCTCACATTCATTATTTGAAAATTCCTTGCATGTTTTCTTTGGTGATTAGTTCAGGTGGTTTTGCTGTCCATGGGATGTGCTTTCTCTCGGTGCTCACTTGGCCTAAGATATGTGAGAGCACATTCAGTGCACTTAACCTGTGTAAGTCCTATAGTTTCTGAGCTGTCCTCAGGCACTCTGTGGGAATGCTCACTGTAAAGCTTCCTATTAAAAAAATCTTGGCTAGTCCCAAGATCTCAGGTGCAACAAGATCGCTTTTGTTTCGTATCTTTGGCATAGCAGTGTTAAAGTGGAAGCAAACAATATACATCAGCAAGCTCTCTCTCGTCTTCTTGATTCTCATGCTATGTTGAAGGCTCACTTTGTGTGAATAGTAAAGAATGGATCTTCATTTGTGTGACATGCCTTGCACGCATCTAATCTTATTCCAGGAGAAGACCTGTGTATTAAATTTTAGTGAAAATCTAGTGACTGTAAGCAAGTCTTCATTAAAGTCAAGCAAACTTAGAAGCCCCCAAAGTAGAGGCTTCCTGAGAGGGCATCTCCACAACCTCTCTCTGCAGTGCACTATGCAGGGTAGCTTTGCTGAGGAGTGTGAGCTGTAAAGGTTATGTGTCAGATAAAAGTTGTTTGAGATTCATATGTAAGGATTTAGACACCTTTGGCATAAATTATCTGCATGTGGTCTGGTCTTCCTTCTCTGGCTGATGGAAAGAAACTGGTGCTTTTTAAGTGTAATTTGTCTTGCCTGTTTGAGACAGCTAAATCAGGATGAGATGATTCATGACCCAGAAACATTTTTTTCTTAAAGATGACTGGAACATCTGCATTGTCGCTTTCTAAATACAGACAAATCAACCCCATCCATTATATACATTTGAAATTCTAAATGAAGAGATGTAGTGTTTTGGATGTACCTGCTGTAAACACAATTGAGCTACAGCCATTAAAAATACAGACTAAAAAATGTTAAAAGAATTGTGACAATAGACAACCCCATGAATAAGTCTCTTATGTCCAGAGCTGCTGTGTTCTCTACCAGGATGCCTGAACTGGCTCCGTGGCCAACAGTGCAGCAACATCTGTGTATGCTCCACTCATACATTTAGTTGTAGATGTGCTGTGTTTTATCTCTCCTAGGAGCATCGCCGAGTCACATTGTCTCCTCACATCACTGGCATAGCACCACACAGCAGTGGTGTTTGATCAGGACAGATTAACTTTCTGTCCAGCTCCAAATTGTGCTTTGGTGTTCCTGCTGTTCATTTTAAAGAGGAGCCAGATGGACTAAATCCATCCGCTTGCTTCTCCCATGACCCTGCAAACACAGGAGTGTTTTCTGTAATACTATTTTTTTTCCTAGTGACTTTCCTAGTTTAAATCTTAAACTCCCTGAGCAGCACCATATTGTGCACACATTGATACTCAGCCCCTGAGATATCTCAGCTTCATTCCTGAGCCAGGCTGTGACTGTGTGGTTGTATCAAAATTACGCTGCATTAGGAGTCAGAAGAAAGTATCCTGTCTGCTGTTTACCCTCTTTGCCTGTCTTGAAGCGCATGTTAATCTGGCTTTGAATGTCAGTTTACTTTACAATGGATAGGATACTTGTATAGAAACTTTCATCTCTTTGTTTGCCTTTGCAGATGATCACTCCAGGATATGTCTGAAAGCTGAAAATAGCCACGACAATTCAGACTACATCAATGCTAGCCCAATTGTAAGTACAGCAGTTTATGAGAAATAATCCAAGTAATCTTTCCCTGTATTTCCATGCTGTTAAAATACGCTAACTGGGAGTATCTTACTGCCTCACAATGCTGGTATCTCAGTGTCCTTTGAAACTGAAGAGAAATTTCCTACAAATGCATTCAATTCTCTTGTGGATTTTGTTTCAGAACCAGAGACACTAGGTAGTTGTTCTTCTATCTCACAACAATGTCAGTTTTCTTTACTTGATATTTGCAGTGTAGTGATGATAAATATCAGTGATATGCCTTTTGCTTAGCCCTCCTTCTTTGAGGAGACTGAGGTTGGTTGGCAGGCTATAAGAAAGGAGATAAACTCTTGAGCATGGTCTGCTGTGGTAGGACAAGGGGAAATGGTTTCAAACTAAAAGAGGAGTAGTAGATATAATAAAAAGGTTTTTTACAACAGGGTGGTGAAGCATGGGCACAGGTTGCCCTGAGATGTGGATGCCCCATCTCTGGAGGCATTCAAGGTCAAGCTGGACAGGGCTCTGAGTGCTTGATGGAGCTGTAGTGTCCCTGTTCATTGGAGGGGGGTTGAATTCGATGATCTTTAAAGGTCACTTCCAACTCATACAATTCTGTGAACTATGATTCATTCATTTCAAGCTTGTCTTACTGGCTAATGTCATAAGAGGAATGGTTTATGCAGGTGCAGGCCACCAAGCTTCTGAATTTCTGGAGCAAGAAGTGACGTTTCCTTTTCCCTTACTTCATCTGTTGCATTCCTAGTGCATTGTGTTTCTTTAGCCCTCCTGGTTCTTTGGAGGGCTTGCCGTTTTGAAAGGAATAACAAGTTCCCTTACCTCTTTATGTTCATTCAAACTGCAAATTAGGTCTGCCCAGCTGTTGCCACTGGATACCTCAGCATGGCCCAGCTGCCCTTTCTTGTCCTACTCACGCTGAGTATGGATCCTTGCTTGTCTGTGAAAGGTGATAGGGAGAAAAGCTCTCTATTTTTAGACACAAAGCAGGTTTGATGGAGCCAGGAGTGTTGCCCTATCCTAGCTTCTCAATGGAAGCATCAGGATGCTATTTGAAGGGGAAGAAAGAAGCTGTGTCTTTGACCTCTATGGAAACTACTGCGATGCATCTCACTTTGCACTTGGTTTTTATGCACATTACTGGAAAAAGTTATTAGAGTGAAACTTTATCATAAAAGAACTTAGGATGGAGTGGGCTGTGTGTGCCATTACTGTCTCATTTTCCTGGGGAGTATCACTCCCCCAGTTAAATCAATTCATGTGGGCAAGGCAACTGACAATTTGCAACAGCATGAGATTAGAGGCTGCTTTCTTCCAATGTTGTTGACAATACTTTCTCCCCCCTTCCCCCCTCAAAAGAAGAAAAAAAAACCATCAAAACTGTTCTCTGAGCTTCATATTCTTTACTTTGATTGGAGTTCAAAAGCCTCATTTCATTGCATATATACAAATGTTTTATTCAAAAAGTTAAAATACAAAGAATGCAGCAGACATCTTCAGGAAACTTTCCTCTTTGACTGAGGATAGACAAGAGCACATGCAGTCTTCAGGGATTTCAGCTGCCATTTCAGAGGACAAGGGTAAGATGTGCATGGATTGAAGCTGTTTTAAGGCATCTTGAAACATTTCTAGACCAAGCTTTATCTGGCCTTGGGATCAGATCATCTGAGTAAGTTTGAGCTCTGGGAAATTTGTATCCCACTTACAAAATCATACACAGAGGCTCAACTCCAGGACTTCAGTGCTCTTTTTCTTTGTTTTTAGAGCACATTGGGTAAATTCTGTTTGCTCAGGCCTTTATGTCATAGCAGGAGTTGAGAGGTTTAGAAGCAAGTGCGGGTGTTAACAGGGACTGAGATCTTGTTTTCCTTTAAGTGCTTGGTGTTAATTTGTACTACTTCAAGAAATGGAACTACAACGTTGTTAGATATAGTTCTAAGCCAGGTTCAGAGCTGACAGTAGCACAGATGCTGTATTTTTACTGAACAAGTGAATATGGACTTCTGCGAGTTACCCAGAAGTCTATGTGGGCACAGTCTAACTGGTTTTGGCACATGGATTTGCTTAGTTGATGGGTAAAATCTGGAATGTGTTTATATGCCTGTTTCAATTTTATTTCTGGATTATAGTATAGATATTCTCTTAATTACAGTGAGACAAGTGTTAGATCAAGTAGCGTTGGGAATGGAGAAGCTAAGGTATTCCACTGACATAAATGGCAAGATATTTATGTTGTCTGGATGCACCATGTTACTGCAGGAAGAGGGTCTCTACTGGCACAGCACTTAACTCTTCTGGTTTTACAGGGGGTTCTAGTCTGGTCCCTCCATTCAGCACTCAAGGATATTTTCTACCATAAGGTTAGAAGATATTTTCTTTTATGTCGCTCTCCCAGACTCGAGAGTTCTGTCTGTTAAGAAAAGTCGCACAAACTGAATTTCTTCAGGTTGTCTCTCTGCCTCTTCATGTGCTCAGAGATACATAAGTACACAGGTGTTTGTCTGGGTTTGGACAAGCACCCATGATCTTTCATAGCCATAGAAAACTATCAACAGAAACTGTTAAGCTCCACTTCTTCGTGATAGGGATCCTACAGTGTGGGAAGGAGTGCCGCAGCCCACATTAGCATAGACAACCTGTTAGCCCATGGAAAGAGATGCTCCAGATGGTTTTGTGAGTTTGTTTAGCTAACTCAATAGTTGTGCTGTTTTGAAAGATTTCCTGCAAACTGCTTCATTTCAAGAGAGTGAGATCTTCAGGTTAGAGTAAATTTTCTGTTAATCTGGAATTGTTTTTGTATGGTGAGGTAAAATTTAGGAGTAATAGAGACTTTCAGTGCTGTTCACCACCTTGGAAGCCTGCTGAAGTATTCTGTCAGGCCCTTGATTCTGCAGTATTTTCTGCACTGTTAGCTTTTACTTGTTATTACTACTACTGTTTAAGATTTTCTGTTAGTGGATTTGGAGTAAAAACAAGTCTACCTTTATTTGCTCTCCAAAAGTTCTGCTGTTTCTTTCTTCCAGAACATTGTCTTTCTACTTAAATATCACCAGTAATTACCACGTCAGTACTGTGATGTTGCTGGTGCACTTGTACCTCCCAGTGCTTGGGCTGGGAGAGCATTGTGAACTGTAAGATGAGCACTAATAGCAGAGGCTCTGAACTGGAAGAGGACTTCTCCTCCCTGTATGTGTGAGCTGTCTGCCAGGGGAAGAGTACAGAATAAAGTAATTATATTTGAGCTTTGGGTAGGGAGGCTTCCAGTCATGTATGTATTGCTGGGTATCCAGCTTCTAGGTCAGTGGTCCAGCTTCCAGCTGGGCATCACTCAGCCTTGCCTTAAGTCTAAATGAGCACTGCAGAACACAGTAAATAAAAAATCCCATTGCTAGACAATGAACTGGCCACCTGCCCACATCTTCCTTCCTTTAAAAAAAAAAAAAAAAATGTTGCCCCCTCAAGAGCAGCTTTCCCACTAGCATGTTGTGAAAACTGGGGTTAGATTGATGGCCTGGAAGGAGGTGAGGAGAACCAACAGAGATCTAGTCAAGTTTTTTCTGTAGCCATTTAATTTTCATGTAGCTTCAGGCCAGGCGAAATGAGTCCTTGGGAGAATTTGTGGGGTAAAAGTGGGGTAGAAATCTGTTTCCCTCCTCTCTGGAATAAAATAAAGTACTATGATAATAGCTCTGCTATTGGCTGCTGAATGAAAGGCTTGCAATTACAGCACAAGGAGACCCTGACTGTGCAGAATAAAACTGTGATAATTACATCTGTCATATTTGTACTTAGTCCTCATTAAATTTCGGGAAAATCATCCAGTGGTAAATAATGTGCAATCTTTGCTTTTAAATCAGAGGTCATGAAAGTAAATGGGAATTCTGTTTTTCCTCATAGGGTGTCTGGGAGAGAAAAAAATCCCATCAACTACATTTAAAAACTCAGTTTGCTTATTATTGAAGACACCAGACAGAGGAATGTCATTAACGTGACAGTTTGTTCAAACACAGCATACAAATTTCATCACCAGGAATAGGCTCTGAAATTCATAAAGGCATTCACAGCCAGATCTACTTCTTTCATTCCATTAGGGGTTTTAAAAGAAGGATGGAAAACTTGTTTTAAATTTTAATCCAAACATGAAGGTGAGGTTTAGTCTACCTTCTTTCGTTTTAATGCTGAAATTTAAGTGATTAGAGTTCAAAAGCATTTAGTGGATACACTCTTTTATAGACTATTTATGCCTTACAGAGTGCAGTAAATAGATGTAGAGACAGATTATATGGGCAGTATATGCTCATTGAATCTGGAAACCACCCAATACCGTGAATTCATACAAATTAAAGGCATTAATCAAAGTTCAAGTTTATTTCCGTCATATTTAGCCTCCACTGGATCTCATTCTGTTCTTATATGATATAGGAATACTTCAGCTCAGACTTAGATCAAGGTGAACATAATGTGGCTGAGAGCACATCTTGACCAGCATTGTAGTGTGCAGGAAGTAAGGATCTGAGAATCTGAGGCAGAAGGTAAAGGGCAGGAATGAATGAGTGTATAATGTACGTGAGAGTTTAAAACAGTCATCGATGCCTCTTGACACCTTTGCTTTTACTTCAGTTTCCAGTTTTATGAAGACTGCTTCACAAGGATCTGTATGTACTGCTGTCGAATACAATAGGTTTGAGGATTTTTCTCGCAGTATGTATTGATATTGCTGTACTTCATCAGCATTATCAGTGCGATCATGCAGCAGGGGGATTTCTAACTCACAAACACTGAATTCTTCAGAGAAACAGAGCAATTGCATAGTGGAGCTCTTGTATGAAAAATGAGGAGTTGTTTTTAGTCTTTAGTAAAGTAAATTTATATTTTCTGCTCTGAGATACAGTAAATCAACTTTAATTAGAAATTACTGTAGAAAAGCACAAATATGCCACTAATATATCTAGTAGTTAGGGATTGTTTTCTGTGGCACTTCTTTTCTAGCAATAAACATGAATGCTGATCCTGTTTGTTCCCATTTGCTTTTGGTAATGACCAAAAGACCACAGTTAATATGGCCTGTTCTAGTATTTGATCCTTGATTGCTTTCTTCCTTTATACAATAATGTGGAATCCTATTGTGAAACATTATCACCAGATTTGCCTCTGCAGTAATACATCAGAAAATTAGATTTCTACCACAGCATTACTGTTGTAATAATTGCACCTTTTTTCTTTTGAGAAAAGGCTGTTCCACCAATTCTGATTCAAGTCATGTGAATGTTGTGCTTTGATGGGAACATAAAGAGAAAAATCTAGCTTTTTTTTTTTGAACAATTACTGTTAGGATGATTTCTGAAGGATTTTCCTTAGTAAAATATTAGCAAGCAGTTGATTTTTCACTTTTAATAATACTCAGTAGTACGAAGCCTGCTGTTCCCTATTCTTGAAGAATTTTCTGCTTTATTTTGTGGCGTGAGAAATCTGAAGGATCCTTGATTGGAAAAAAAAAAAAAAGCCTTTTACTTGATCCTTGGTTAGTTACTTTAAAACCTGTTACTGGCTCTTATTTTTGTATTTGAATTTCTGTTAACTTTGATGGATGGCCTTGGTGACCTTGAGAGAACAAAAAGACCATAACAAAAACATCGAAGAACTGTCCTTTATAGTCATGTTAAAACTGGGTGACCAGAATAGTGATTGGTTGCATTTTGCTCAAAATACGTGTTTTAAACAGTCCATAAAATAGAAAATTGATGAAACCAGGAATTTAATTTAATTAGTTTAATCTTTGCTCTCATTTCTGTTCAGTTAAAGATCATTTAATAGTGTGATGAGGCTTTCTGCCATCTTCTGCTTGCTCCAAGCAAGAAGAGTTTCTGCTCATAATTGTTTTCTGCACAACACAATGTGCTTGGAATGTAATAATTGTAATTGTCTCTTGAATTATTGCTAAACTGGTGATACACTTCACTACTCTGTGCTTATTGTAATGTTTGCCGTGTTCCAACAGCACCTTTTGTGACAGAGGTTGATTAATGCTGAAATGCCAAGATTGGCCTATTCCTGAGTCAGCCAGCTGAATGTTGACAAGTATTTCCTCCACAACAGCACTATTTTGCATCATCCTTGATTTCTTCTGCCTTTGTTTTTCTGGCATAATGAATTTGCTTTAAGGATAAATTAAATTATTATTTCACAAGTTTCGTATGTTCACTGTTGGTTATATTTTGAAGTCAGAATCTTGAACTCACAGGTAAACTCACAGGTAGATAGGTGGCATCATTTTCAAGTAAGCTGCATGCCTGCACATTAGTTTCCATGGGCAGCAGTACATTCTTGTTGATGCAGGTTACTTTTTCTAAGCTGAAATTTGTAGTTAGTGTAGGAAAACATTTAATTGCATGACTAAATCCTATGGATCTCTGTAGGATTCAAAACAAAATACCTAACCATGAGTCATTGTATCATAGAATGGCTTGGGTTGAAAGGGACCTCAAGGATCATCAAGCTCCAATGCCACCAATGTCCATATCTAATACTAGACCAGGCTGCTCATAGAGAGAAATAACCTTTAGGCCTGCCTTTGCTTAATCACATCCGTTGCTGTTCTCATTGTTTGATTCAGTGCCTCAAACATAACAGAAAGCAAAGCGCACAAAAAGGTGCCCAGTTTGAAATGGTTTGTAAGTTTCTTCTACTAATACTGCATTCTGAAGAAAGTTAATACTACAGGGTATTTTGAGATTGGGGGAAAATGTCCTGCTATCAAAATTGCTTTTGTCAAGAGGCGAGGCTGAAATTTGTTCTGAGCAATTGCTTGTTGTGAAGAGTTGTTTGCTGATCAGAGAAGCATCTCAATGAAGCTCAGAATAAAATGAAGGTATTATAGACATTCTGGTCAAGGTTTCTGATAACCGTGGGTGGTGAATTAAAAGTAAGCTTTTATTCAGTGGCTTCGTTTTACCTGTGTTGTGTTGTCATGGAGAATTTTAATATCAAGTCCAGTTTAATTATACATCAGAAAATTAGAAGCATTAAAGGATTCTCTTCTTTTTTGCAACATTCATCACATTGTTGTTCTGTTAGAATAACTTACATCTGTTCTTTTATGGTTCTTCCCGCTTTTATGTGCATATAATTATGAGGTGCCTTCTTTTATGCTGACATGTACCATCACTGAACATTTTGATAGGCTATGAATAAATTCAGGAGATGCCTGTTAATGCAAATGTGACTCACATTCATTCTTATTCAGATCTTTACTTATAGAGCAGAATCATGCATTGAGACAAATTTTGCCTTCAGCTACATGGGTGTAAGTTAACTCTTGCTGTTTTCAATGTCTTTTTTCTTTATGTTTGAAGTTTTGTCTTGCCTAGTTCAGGGTCGGAATGAGTTTGTTTGTTTTTTAATCCCATCAGCAGATCTTCTTTTTCAGCAGAGTGGTTCCTGTGATTTAGAACCAAGAAAACCACCCATCGTTAGAAAACGTTCATTGTAACACACTAATCCTATTTACTCTTCACGGCTTTGTTTCTTAGATTCTTTATTTTTTCTGCTCAGTGAATTTTCTGCTCCTTGAATTAAATGTTATAATTAAGGTCTTTAGGCAGAACTTCTTCTGTTGTGGGCAAATCCATGCATTTAGGCAACTCAGCTAACCAGAAAAAGCCAGAAACTGAATTTGTTCCCCATTTTTGTTTTTTTTCTTGAATTACATGAGCCCTTGACTGGCATAGTGGAAATGAAGAACATTTTTAAATGTTTGGAGTATTCTTAACACTCAGTGTAGAAAAATGTTTCAGATGGGTCCTAGGTTGCTGTGAAACCACAGCACTGACCTCGGATGCCTTTGTCAGCTACCATAAATGATCTTACGCTGCATATTGAAGACATAAGACATTGCTCATCAGTGTGCTGATATTCATGTGGTAGCATCAGCCTTTTGTGGAAAACGGACTCTTCTTGCTTGCTGATGAAGAATGGAGGGATGTAACAGGCCTTTGGGAAGCCCCTTGTTAGTGCCCAGCGTACTTTCTGTTTGTAATGCAGCAAGGGATTGTCCTTTAACTAAATGTAGTCTATGTTCTCATTCCTTATTTCAGATGGACCACGACCCCCGAAACCCAGCCTTTATTGCCACCCAGGGCCCTCTCCCTGCTACTGTTGCTGACTTCTGGCAGGTAAGTTAAGCATCTCTTTGAAAGTTGATTTTTACATAGCAAGTCAAATATTTTGTTGCATTCTTGAAATGCAGAGTGTGTAAAATCTGTTGTATTTGAGTTACAATAGTTACAGAAACCATAGCTGACATATCTTCTTAATCTAGTATATGGAAATTAAAAACATTTATGAATGTGAGAAGCCCTTTGAAGGAAGAGTTGATCTAGAAATTATATGGAAAAACCTCTGGTCAAATTCTTCATATTTTAATGTCAAATTTAAGATCAGATCTCCATAACTAAACTGCTGTCATGTACCGAGTGATTTTCAGAGGTCTTGACCTTCTTAAGGGCATAGTCACAAGTCAGTTCATTCTCCAGATCAAAAAAGATCCAGCACAGTGCGTTGTGAATTTTTGCACTGAAATCTATTCCTCACATGCCCGAGTTCTCCAAAATGCTTTAGTGCTTGTGCATTTTCTCTACCACAGGTAGTTGAGTTAATATCCTACTATGTGAAGTAAAGTAGGTCCATACTTTTTTTGCTGGGATAGAGACAACGGTTACCAATGCACAAATAGGAGTGTTTGCATGCAGCCTTTTCAAGTGCTTATGCAGCTCTCCGATGTGAACATACACACGTGGCCAGGCTGAGTGCCAACATGCTGTATGTATTCCTTTGGAAGTGTAAAAGTTTGCCTGAAAGCTTCTGGAAGCTGATTGAGTAGAAATTATTATAACTGACTTGGGCTTCTCATCAGTATGAGCATGTATTTTTATTTTATTTTGCTTTGAAGAGAGAGACTATTTAAGTACGTATTTCAGAAAAGCTGTTGTGGTTTAGGAGCTTCTATTGAGTTGAAATCACCTTCTTTCTTCATCTGCACTGCTAGGTCTGTGATTGTAAGTGTCAGTTGGACCCTACTAAAGAGAATTCTATGTGCTTTTCGTAGCACAATTCCCTACTGTTTCTCTGATAGAAGAGCAGTCAGGAAATTTTCAGAATGTTTGTTTGATTTTGAGTGTCTGGATATTTAAATACTCAACCTGAGATATTTTGGGCCTTGTTTTTAGAAGTGCGGAACAAATGCATTCTGCTTGAAGTGAGTTAAGCTGCTCTTCCGGATTACATTTTCAAGTAAATTGTGATTTTTGCCGTCTATGTTTGGTAATTAGACACAGTTGAGAAGACTAGGTTTTTTCCTGGGTGAGAGCGTTCCTTGTATCAGGCACGCTACCAGATAATGTGTCCTTAAGTTAAACAAGCAAAATCAAATACCATGTTAGCACATGCAGTGCTATTTTAAGACCCGTTCTAATTGTATTTTTCTTTCATGTCTGTATACTTACATTCTGTATATTTTTTACTTGTTTTGTCTTTACTGTTGAGAAACTCTAGTTCTCATTTTTAAAGGAGACGTTAAAAGAATTGTATAGAAGCATTGCAGCTAACACAGATATCAGAATTAATCATACCAACATTGTGTAAAGGAGATATTTTTTTCTTCTCCTATTCTAATTTCAACAGTTAGACAACCTGTTTGCACAGACACGGTGACCAAAGCTGAAACTTTTTGTTCTGTAATCCAAGCTGCTTCCATCCAATTCTGTTCTTAAAGATCTCTTGACTTTATTTCTTCATGCTGCTTATGACTTTATTTTCCTTCACTTTCCTTTTGTTCTTTTTAGTTGTTTCTTCTCCCTGCAATCTATTGGTGACAGATCACCCCCTCTTCCCCACCAGATTTGTTGTACAGAGCTCCAAGGAAATCATCTGGCCACCCTGGTTCAGCTCCTGCTCAAGTGTGGCTGTGTTCATTGTTGATGTGATGTACTTCTATTGGTTTTTCTGATGGTTTCCATTGAAATGTTTCTTCATTTTGTTGATATCTGTCACTTCAACATACCTGTGTCTGTTGGTTGTTCCGTTACCTGCTTTTTTTGGTCCCATCAGCATTGGGTAAATCACATTCCATGCTGCTTCATGGCCCAAGCTTTGTTACCTAGCCCAGGCTATTAGCCAGGTGTGATAAATGAGCTAAGTCTAACTCCTTGCATAGCATTGTATCAACAACCACTAAAATGCAGCAAGTCCGTTGCAAAAGTAAAAAGCCATGGCTTGAAGTTACTGCCCTTCATGTACAGAAGCAGGAGCTGAGATTGCGTTCATTTTTCACATCACCTAACAGTAGCTATATAAAGTAAAGTAAGGGAAACTTGCCATGGAGAACAGAGTGTTAACTTCTTTCAGAGCAGAATCCTTTGATGTTTACTTGAATAGGATTTTCTGTAGTTTATTCAGATTGTGGTGCTGCCACTAGGGATTGTTTAAAGGTTCAATTATTCATTTTTGTTACGTCGTCTTAGTGGTTCTCCTCTCCCTCCTTCCTCCACCCAAATCAGCTGGTGCTGGGCTGGGCTGCTTGTTCCCCTTCTGCATGCTCAGTGGAGCAGTTTTCCAACTGATGGTAACAACAGTGACCAATTCCACAGTAGAGAGACCTGGAATCATTCGGCTGTTCCTTGTCTAAATGCACAATGCTATGCTTTAGCAATTCCAACAGAGACTCTTGGAGCTTGGCATCGTTTTCATTGCCAGTATTTACTAGATCTATTGCTTCCACTTCTTGCAGACAGAGACTTAAATCCTATTTGCACGGTGAGCACCAGCCATTCCACTTCTCCTTGGCTGTCAGACTACCCCAGCAAGAAGCTAGTGTAATTGCTTCCACTCCTTTAAGCAGTTCAAGCTGTTTTCAGGAAAACACTTGTCTACAAATATTTGTTTAACTTGAAAGTGTAAAACTACTTCTTGGCATTTACAGCATGACTAATATCCATCATGAAATCCAAACTGTTCCTGACCTATCTTAATTAGGTTCAATGCTTAATTCCAGACACTGTTTCTAAACTTAGTTTCTCTTAAACCTGGATTGAATTCTTCTAACAGTCAGGCATTGTACTTATTTTGTGGATTTAATGTTAGACCAACGTTTTGGTGGTCTGAGGGACCAAATGCATGTTAGCAGAGCGATGAAGTTGTAGATACTGCTGATTCTCTTTTTCCAAGGTAGATGTGTGAAAAAGGAACCACGTTGCTTAGCCCCAACACTGATCTGCAGTGCTTGCTCTTGTGCATCTCTGTGCTTTCTGTATTATCATGTGGTTACTCAAATTCTTCATCTCTGTTTAAGACCGAATTGATTATCTAGTTTTGGATAATCTTTTTTCCTAGTTTTGTTGTCAGGCCTCTCTAAAACCAGGTGTGTAGATCCAGTGCCCAGTATTTTTGTGCGAGTGCTGTTAGATGCTCAGCAGTCAAACTCATTTACTGCTTTCACATTGCCCAGATCTGAACAGGGATCATGGTCTGTTCAGTGTCTTCTCTTTCCCAGTGTGTGCAAAGCTTTTAATTAATCATTGATGATGCTTTATCTAAGCTTATCTTGTTTAGCATTGATGAGCAGATCCAGGCCTAGTACCCTATGAGGCTGAAAGAGGACAAGTTTCAATCTTCTCACTATTTTTTTCAAATATTATTTTTTGTAAGATGAGGAAGAAGAGCAAGTATTGTTCCTCAGTACCATTTCACTTCAGCCACTAGAGCTGCTGATTAGATGTAGCATTTTCTGTACATGTTTCTGTTCATTTGGATTTTAATGTTTGCTGGAGAGAGATTTGCTTAATGGAAGTTTTTATTTCAGAGAAGCAGTCTTTGAGCTGGAGATACCCCCACATTACTGTGTGTGGATTATTTTCAAATGTTTTTCAAATCAACATGAGGTCATAAAAAGAACAATGCTAAAAAAAAAGGCTTTACTGTGGCTTTTCTGATGATGCAAAGCCACTTCCAAGTATCAGACTTCCCTCCAGTCTACTTCTCCAGCTCCTTATATCCTTACCATAGCTCCTGTCAGCCAGCAAGCCCTAAGTTAGTTCCAACTTCCCTGATTTACCTTTTTCTTTGAAAACTTTCTAGCCTGCAGCAGATGTGTTGTCAGTCACCTCATTGATCTGTTTTGCCACAGGGCTTCCTAATCTGTCTGGATTCCCTGTGTTTGTAGCTCAAGCAGAGATTTCATCTCTGCCTGCATGTCATCTCTTAGACTGTTCTGGAAATTTTCCAGCCACTACTTAATTAATTTTGAAAAGCCTCCAGCTGATTTAGGCCTTCTTTTAATTTCATCTGGTCTTGTTTTCATCTCTCTTTACCAATTACTATTTCTGAGATATACCTCATTCATTGATTCTATTTTGGTTCAGTGGGAATTCCACCTCGCAATTCCATTTCTTGAAGATTGGGTGACTCTTCTCACACGGTTTTAATCCATTTTTACCTGAGTGGTTAAACAATTTGCCAGGTCTGTGTGTTGTTTTCTTCTCAGCTGGAAAGAGAATTCATCATCAGGACAGGTTTTTGCTTTGATACAGTTCCATTTTATTTACAAAGGAAGTACAGTTTTATTTCTTTGAACAGAAATAAAGAGAGGCAGAATCAAATTCTTTTCTTCCAAACCTCGTTCACCCAGTGTTTTGCCCCCAACCTTTCTTTTGGCTTTTCGTCTACCAGGATCACAATGCTAGTTTGTCAGCTGTGCCAGTGGTTTCTTTATTCCTTTTACATGTTCTTGCATCTTATCTTGATTAATCTTGCCTTTATTAATGCCTCTCTCTGCATTAAGCGTATCAGTTTCTGGAAAAACTCACAGGTCCATATGCTTCATATTTCATTTGTTTTTGATGATAGCTTCTGTAATTTCAGTTATCAAGCTTCTTAAAAGGGTTTGCTTGTTTCTTGCATTTATCTTGAATGAAAGGTGATGATTTTGTCCAGCAGCTTCAGTGAGATTTCACTCAGCTCTTTCACATAGCACTATTAAAATTCAACATCTCTTTGAACATAATTCAAAAGAAAGAGGATGTAGAACATTTCTGATCTATAACAAGTTTTCGCAGCAGGAGTTCCATGTTGTGAATAATTCTGGAGGCATAAAATTTTATTATTTTCCGTATGTGCTGGGTTATAATTCCATGAAGTATTTGACATGAAGTACATGCCTTAAATTTTAAAGTATTCTGAGACCAGGGATAATATGCAAGAAACTGTCCTAGGAGTTTGGATATTTAGAGCTGACTGAAAAAAAAAATTGTTCTTAATTACACCAGTTTTATAAATTGTGTGTCTGCTAAAGTTCGTTGCTTCCAAATGGAAATTTCTGTAGGAGGCCATAATCTTTTCTATTCTGGGAAATACAGTCTTATTCTCCTTTTAGGATTGCTAGTGTCCCACGTTGTGCCTTGCTTTCATAAATCTGCCAACATCTGCCCTTCCCCTTTTGGGGAAGAAGCGCACTTTCACTTGTTTTTAATTTCATTTCACCATAGTAGGTGAAATAGTGAGAGGGATGAGGCAGTCCCTGCCTAGCAGCCTACTGTATGCCTCTTTATTTCCTCGGAAAATCAAATCAGATATGATACTTATTTACGTATTTGTTGTCTTTTTGTGATTTCCTGTATCCATGACCAACATAATCAGCAAAGTATATGAACACCATAAAGCTCTGTAAAAGGAGTAGACAAATACGACTTTCCTAATTTTGCAGAGAAGCAGTAAGATTAAAAGCACCTACAACAGTAAGCCGTAAGATTAAATAAGCACTTGTTTGGACCAGAAAATTCCCAGTCTTTTACCTAAAAAGGTGCATAGCTCAGGCTAGATCGTTCTTCCAGAGTCTTACCTCTGGAGGTCTGGCAGTGATGGTATCAGACATGAACAGCTCTGAGTCCATCACAGAACCAGGACAGAATGCAGGTATTGACTGTTTCAGTTTAGGATGTACTTCCAGGAAGAAAAAACTTTCACCTACATGTTCTGAATCAAACCCGTGCTTTTCCTTACATTCATATTTCCTTTGCTGTTGGCTAATATGTGAGATATTACTGAAATTGAGACTATACTTTTCTTTTTAAAGACAAGAATCTACTACTAGATGGAACAGAGGTTTATGCTGCTGTGATTGGGGCATACAGCTGCTCTTTTGATTATTTTCTATTTTTATTGCATGACTATTAAATGTAAAGTGCAGAAAGAGTCCAGAGAGACCAAAGCCCTGCTTTGAGCCCATGGAGTTGAGGTGCCATTTGCTCTTCATTGCCCCCAGTCTGCATTTCTTAATCTAAAATTATTTTTATAATATTTTCATGTTCAAGAGAATACTGTCAGACAGTTCAAAATTTGATAGTCATTTTCCTCCCAGATCATACCAGCATGCTAAGAACACAATCCTTGAATTGCAGTCCTGAAGATAGGATAAATCTGTGTGTCTTTTTTGTCGATACTAGTTTTTCCCTTCCAGTTTTGAAGTTCAGAAAAACAAAAAGAAAATAGTGTCTGCTGGTTGCTTCCCGTGCAAAAAGGATTACTTGTCAGGATCTCCAAGGGAAAATCCCCATGGACAGAAGTCCATGTGGTTGTAGCTTAATGCGTCTCCTTGCAATATCCATGTTCCAGGCCTGTAGGTTGAGTAAGCCCAACTATAGCAGACCCTCTCCTGCTCTTATTACTAGTTTACATGCTCCCAGTTCAGCATGTATTTAGAGTGCTGAAATTAATTTAGAGACTAAATTATTTTTTTGGTATTTTGTTCTTCTGTGCAGAACATTGTGCTTTCAAGCAGTTTTGGTTCCAAAGTTTTGTTTTCTTTGCCTGGGAAGGGACTTTCTGCATGTCTAATCAGTTTTCACCTTCAGAAAGAAGAGCACATGAAAAGACGCAGTAATTCAATGTGTAAAATATGCATATTTTAATTTAATAAAAGAAAAACAGCAAGGGAGAGAGAGGCACAGAACAGTAGCCCCTAGAGCTCTAGTAACTTATCAAGCTACGTGAAATAAAATACAGCATTATGAATTCCATAAGCGTTCAGTACAGCTGTGTGAGCTTACTATGCTCACTTGTAATTATGGCTCAGGTCAGAGGAGGTACTTAGAAGTGGTCCTTTTAAAAATTCTGTCCCTTTAATTTTTATATTCCATCTCTCAAATGCTGAAGTGAAAAGTTAATTCCTGGTAATTTTGGTGGGACTGTCCCTCTTTAGAGTGGTTTTGTCAGCGCTGCAATAATAATAAAGGAAGTATTTAAATATTTAAATTATTTACTCATAAGGCTGGAGTTATCAATCTCCTGTGAAGAAGAAGAGTAGTTCATGTATTTTGGGCACAGCAGAAGTTACTGCAACACACGCAGCCATCTTGAGTTTGCCCTCCTGAATGGTTTCCAAAGAAGTGTTGCTGCAACAGCGCAGGTGGTATATGGAGCAATTCGCATTCACTTTATGTTTTAAAATGCCTTTCAAACTGCAGTTTTTAATTAAACATAAATTATTGACAGCTAACTGTTAAAACTACAGATCTACTGAGCTGTTTGGCACACCTATGGATTTGTAAATGGGCACGCTGTCTTTGTCAGATTAGACCCTTCTTCATATCAAAAGGATGTCATTGTCAACCAAAACATTTCGAAAAGTTTGATTTTTGAGTGGCACCCAACCAAAATTCTAAACCCTCCCCCAAATATTTTTGCAGTTAAAAGCCCCCCCTCCTTTTTCTTTCTAATCCATTAAAAAAAAAATGGGGTCTTGGTTTTAAAATATTCCATAAATACCATTTTCCAACTGCTTCCATCAACATTTCCTATTTCTAGTAGAGAATTTGGAGGAAATCACAGAGGAGATGTGCATAGGATGTATGTAATCTATTCGCTTAAGGTTTAATACCTTACTTTCTTGTTGTTTTTAGGAATTGTTTTTATCCATGTTAATTTTTGATCATCATTAGAAACTATTTGGTTTTTGTTTTCTTGTTTATCCAAACAGCTGCAGTTACTGACTATTTGGGTAGTTACATACTGATTCTGGAGATCTCTTTCAAGATGCAACTGGTGTACTTAAAATATTATTTTTAATTAACAGACTTGATTTAGTTGATTATACCAGTTATTTTCTACTTTTAAATCATTGCATTGTAGAGCCTTTTCCACTAGTCCTGGTCAAAAGAACAGTGCCTGAATGGAACACACATCTTGTCATTTCCCTATCGCTAAAATAAAGAGGCTAAAAAAGAGGATTTGAGTTGGATCTATCACTATAAATCGAAGCTTCAAAGTGATCAAGTTTCTGGAAAAAAAAGAAGGAATTCATATTAGCCATCTAATTTACAAACCAGTAAAGAACACAATTTTAAAATATACTTACTAGCTTTCAAAAGCTGGTGTTTTATTCAATTTGTAATTGTTGTAGCAGTGATTCTCCTACTTGTGACTTCTTTGAAAAAGCCATTCGGTGCTCCTTTGCAAGTAATTTATACTAAACTTAATTCCTCCCAAAGCAGAAGTCCTTTGTGTGGGACTGGCACACTACATAGCCACAGCGTGGGGTCTCTACATGTGGTGGGTTTCATCAACAGGGAATCCTGCAGATGTCGAACGCGCTTACTGCTTGTCTTTGGGCTGCAGGATTCAGCCTTTAATTTGCAATAAATGGGGAGGGATGGCATTTTTCTTGTCTGAGAAATGTTTTGAGAATGATGCGCTCAGCAGAACCTCGATAGAGATGCTTAAATAGCGCACAGGCTGAAGGTTGAGCAAGTCACACAAAATTATTCAGTATTTTCAGCAAAGTGTTTGTATTAAAACTGAGTTCCTCTACATAACTCACACTTTCTCTTCCATTTGTAAGTCTCTATTCAACATTTCTTCTCCAGGTATCACTGTTAGTTACAAACTTGAAACTGACTGTACTAATCGATCTAACGTTTGATTTTTTTTATATGGTTCTTTGCCTAGCAGTACTTAACACCTAGAGTATAAGACTTAATTTTGTGAGGCTCCACACAGATAACTAAAAAGAAAAGCCTCTGCTCTGGCTCTGAGAACCTTACATTCTCTTTATTCTTATGTTGCATGAAGTGGCTTCCTGTAAATTATGCAATCATATGAAGTTCAGAACTACGTAAACTACTGTGAATTTGCAATGTAACGTCCTTCCTTGTTTGGATCCAGTTGAAATTTCCCTTTGGTAACCAGAGGCACTTCCCAGAGCTTGTGGAGCACTGTAAAGCCTGAGGCTATGCTTCATGTCCAAGGTGGCAGAGACAGTCACTAGGGCCGCTTTCTAGCACATGGCCATATCCACACCCTCTAAAGCACAGCTGAGTGCTGGGCTGTTCCTGAATCCATCGCCGAGTTACAGATGGGGCGATGGACTGTGTGAAACTCTGTGAACTGCCTTTTACTCATCCCTCTTCTGCTTCATTTGGAAAGCAATCTGGGTAACAGCCTAATTGTCAAATATTTAAGTTATTAAGGAGAAGAAAAGAGCAGTAGTGCTCAAGTCATTGCCTGTGAGTCTTGCTGAATGTCCCATCTCAATGGTAAGCAAAGGAGATGCACTGACAATTGCTTGAAACGGGCACGTTGCCACTAGATTGCGTTACCTTCTTGATTTAGTAGATTTGACTTTGACATTTTCGCTCTATGACTGGAAAAAAAAAATTATACTCCAGAGTAACTTTCAAATTGTTTGTTTAAATTAACTTTCATTTGGATTTATGCTTAATGAAATCTTCAGAGATGCAGACAGCCCCTGTCTAATGAAATGCTGTGTCTTTGAACCAATGAACGGGGCTGCCAAACTGTAAGGATTCCTCTCTAAGCGAGTGGGCTTTTATAATGTTACACTTGGGTGGCACAAGCAGAGTGCTCGATGATTAGTTTATGGTCTAGATCATTGTATTTTTATTACACTCATAAAAACTGTGTTTCTCCTCATTTTCGTAATGGCTTCAATGAGCTTCTATACCTTCTAGAGGCACATTAAATCGTTATGTGATGAAAGTACTGATTTAGTGGGGCTAGTTTTAAAGTAAGATACATGTTTTGAATTCTGATCATAGTCTGATTGCTGACTCAAAAAAAGGTGAAATTATGACAGAATGAATGAAATCTGTATCGTTTTCCTTATATACAGAGAAGGTTGCCAGCTGTGACCCAAAAGGAACGCAGAGACAAAAGAAAATACAAATGATGAATCCACATCAGCCTATAAAACAAGTTGTCCATCAATTTGAAGTATTTTGCAGTTCTTGCAGTGCTGTCAGTTTTTAGCAGGAGGGTGGGTGGATGGATTATGGATATTTTGATGTTTTTTAAATCTTCTCAAGGGGAAGAAAAAGAGAATTAAGATTATTTTTATTCCTTGTATTCAACTGCAGTTTTTTTCCTGTGGTTCTGTCCAAAATCATAAATAGGCCTATTCTGTGCAAACCCTACATCAATTTCTCTAAGTAATTCTAAGCTGTTTTTAAAAGTTGTTTCAATTATGTTACAAAATGGGGAAAAAATAAGCAAGAAAAAATGTTATTTGTTTCTATATATTCAAGCTATTCTTAAAAGAAAAGACAACATCATTATCCATGAATAGGAAACCTTTTTATTTGATATGTAATTAAAAAAAATAATCCTTGAATTGAATGTATCATCTCATCTTTGCACGGTTTAGACAAAGGCCTTTTTTGTTTACAGAATTTACATGTCAATACAGTCGCTTATAAATATTTCTGTGAAATAAACATAACCCTTCACAAAAAGAGCCGTTTACTCTTCATTCAGTAATTTCATATGCGAGCAAAAAGACAATGAAAGTTGTATGCAAATATAACATCAATGTACAGCGTAATAATAACAGTTCTTAGTGATTATGCTGCTTGGTATTAATTCATAGGAGCCTTTTTGTTCAGTCGTGGGCTGTTTGGAACAGAGATGTGCCAGACCAGAGCATCTCAGCTTGTTCTTTGGTTGAGATTCCTGTGCTCTGCTCTGTGGCTACTCTGAATTACTAAGAGATCATGCTGATGGTGAAGATGCAGCTCCCCTTCATTCGTGTTGTACCTGTGCTATGAGAGTGCACAGTCTGCAGCACTGCTTGGGCTTCCCTTGTATTGCCAGGAGAAACAAGAAAAGAAATGTAAGAAGGGAAGGAAAGGGTTAGGAAAAAAGAGATCTTGAAAGAAAAAGATAGGGGGGGAAAAAAAATAAGGAAGGAAGGAGGGAACAGAAGGATGAATGAAGGAAGAAGAAAGTATTTGCACATTTGCAGTAATTCTTTTCTAATTGTGTGAAAGGATGATTTCTCTATTTGAAGCGTTTTTGGAAGAAGATATTTGGTCAATTTATTTTTTTTCCCTTGCCCTTTACTTATTTCCTTATTGTTAAAATGCAACTTTTGTGCCTCTTATACCTCTTCCAGCAATGCGGCAGTTCTGTAGCTTTGGCTGTGTGGGAAACTGAAAAGAATCAGGGATGAGGGCACACAAGTTTTAGCAAATGCGACTTTAGCAGGTCAACACACTGCTAATGGCATATCTGTGCTCCTTGGGTATTCGGTATCAAACACCAAGGAGCTGCATGTTTTGCAAGCATTGTTCAGTGTTTCCTTTGTGGATCTAAAAGTTTGATAGAAAAGCATTTGAACGCAATACCAGGAACGAGGAGAGAATTTACAGAAGACGTGAATTGAAATCACTGGAAATTCTTTAATATTTCATGGATGCCTGCAAAATATGGTGCCAGTTTATTCAGGGATTTGAAAGCAGCTGCAGAGTAAAAGTGTCTAATGAAAATGAAATAAATTTCCTGTGAATGGAATAAATTTTGATTGTGTGTCTGAGTGCAGTAATTATACATGTCACGCAGTAATTAGGCAGTCACAGTGTGGCTATGGTGTCTTTCTTTGTCTGCAGATGGTCTGGGAGAACGGCTGTGTCGTTATTGTCATGCTGACACCCCTCACGGAAAGCGGAGTCAAGCAGTGCTACCACTACTGGCCCGACGAAGGGTCAAACCTCTACCACATCTACGAGGTACTGAAACAAAGCACTGGGTGTAAGCAGGACAGGAAGAGCATGGCTTCATTTTATATGGGGCAAAATGCCGTTTCATCTTAGGTTTGTCTTCAAGTAGTCATAGGTTTGCCAGAAATTTGGGTGGTTTTAGTTGCCTGGTGGCTTGCACCTACTAATGTCATGAACTGAGTTACAGGAAAACTGTAATCAAGGACAATGATTTTGTCTCTAAAACAGTCTCGCAAATGGTTGATATGCAGAAGTGTATATTTATTTTTTATAGGACTAATAGTATTTTTAGAACTAGTGAATTGTGCCTTAGGAAAGCCATACGTAATGTTTGTAGAACAGC
Source organism: Phasianus colchicus (assembly GCF_987193195.1). Lineage (NCBI taxonomy): Eukaryota > Metazoa > Chordata > Aves > Galliformes > Phasianidae > Phasianus > Phasianus colchicus. The sequence goes on from NC_143441.1 coordinate 44,689,933, forward strand.
TTCCATATAGCTTTTGTAATTAATGCTATCTATCTTTACCATTTGCCTCAGTCACAACAATAAATATACATTTTTATTTTCTGCTATACATTGTGAGCCCAAAATACTGTGTCATTGGTTTTTGTTGAAATCTAGCCTTGACAATGGCTGTCATGTTTTTCCAGCTGTCTGGCTGAGCAGAGGAAGAAAATAACACCATGATGCCAAATACAAATAGGAAAATATCAAGAACGATTGCTATTTAAACTAACAAGCGAAAAAGATTTCTTTCTGAAAAAGACCAACTCTGAAAATAAGTTCTGTTTTTATGCTTATTTTTCTACATAGGTGAAAATTTGACTTTTGACTTCTCACATGAATTCCACTGTGAGATTTCTAAGACCGCTCGGGTGGGCTGAGCAATGCATGGTGGGCATTTCTGTGTGCACAGCATCTGGCAGTCTGGTGTATTTTTAGGCAGTGCCTTTTGCATTCATCCAGTGTCAGGTTTCAATTTTGTGTTTTTTTCCTTTCGCATTAAAACTAGCAGCATTTTTTTTAGTGTCTCCAATGAGACAGCAGAGGCAGCTAACCCCTTCCTGACACAACGGATTGCTAGAGAAAGTTATTTTCACAGCAGTGCTCAATTTGATAATAAAACTTCCTGCAGTTCCTTCATCCAAGGCATCTTACAACTGCAGTTGTGAAGCTGTGGCTTGCAACTGAAATTCTTGATTTCCGTTTATGTTCTGGGGTGCAGGTAAACCTTGTTTCTGAGCACATCTGGTGTGAGGATTTCCTGGTGAGGAGCTTCTACCTGAAGAACCTGCAGACAAATGAGACCCGCACGGTGACACAGTTCCATTTCCTCAGCTGGAATGATCAGAGAGTTCCTGCTTCCACAAGATCACTGCTGGATTTCCGCAGGTAAAGCACAAAGTGTGGAAGTTTATTTAAGGCAATTTGTATCTGAGGAACTAAACTTAAACTAGCTCTAATTCTAAAAATCCTCTTTTGGAAGGGCGTCCTCAGCCTGTGATGCTGCAATGATAAACTAACAAAAATCTGCAATGGATTGATTTTTGCTATTGCCTCACAAATAGACACATTCAGTTCCCATTTAGAGATTGCTACCTTCTTTCCTTTGTACAGCTCTTCAGTGCTTCTGTACTTCTTTGTTTTCTAAGCCTTTAGCTGTCTGGAACTTCCAGGCCTTCCGTGTGGCTCCCCTATGATCCTTATTGCAGGCATCTCACAAATAGAGTGCATTGTATGAGCACACTTAAAGAGAAAATCACGCTGGAGTCACATGGCAATAATGGCATTGCCACAGTAGCGTTTGCTTGTGAGTCCTCTGGACTTTCTTTGGTTGAAGAAAAGGGGAAATTAGAGAAAGCAGATGAAAATGTTAACAAAGCATGCCCTCTAGGATTTTAAAGAAAGTCAACACGGCTTTAAAATACAAACAGACAAAGGCAAAACTGTGAAAACTTGTCACCTTCCCTCATGTCTACTGTGTCTGTCTACATTTTAATTTGAAAATTAAAGCCGTGCATGATAAATATTGGAGAGAAATAATCTTCACTTGATTGCAAACCATGCCCAGCACGCCACATGTAGGCGTTAGCATGTACCACTAATCCACTGCAGTGCATTCATGACTAATGAAAAGAATCTCCGTGAGGTTTCAAGAGTTGGTTCTCAATCCACGAGCAGCCTCTGGGATCTCCCGTTTTCCTTTCTGTGTTAAATATTATCCACAACCCCCTGAAGTGATTATACAGGGCTCAGGGCCCAAAAGGTCCAATCTTGTTTCTTTCAGTCAGTGCTTGGAGCCCTGATGCAGAGAGATGCATCTGAGGTGATAAGGTGGCTTATGTCCAAGCAGGACCTGGTTGCACAGTTGTCTTCTGGCACAATTTTGCCCTTAAAAATTTAGGGCCAAATGCCACCATTTATCTACCCCACCAGTAGTCTTTTTTTTTTTTTGTATCTATTGTAAGCATTCTCAAGGCAGAGCCACCTCACACATTGCAAGTCAAGTGATGGAGTACAGCAGTCACTGAGAGCTGGGGCTGGGTAAGATCACAAGGACGTGCTCCAGTCACACCACAAGAGCCATAGTGGAAGAAGGAAGGAAGTGCAGTCATAGGTTGGAGTTGAAACTGTAACTTTTCCAAAGTTCTCTTTTCTGAGTTCAAATACAGATTTTAATGTGATTTTTATAAGTTGATTTTCCTTTGCTCGTGGTATTGTAGAAGTTCCTGTAGTAAATTTTTGCTAAATGGGTTTTGCTAAGCTGTGCAAGGCTGCAGCGCTGGTTCAACGTAGTGTCTGATTCTGCTTTTTGAAGTTAGTGGGAAATTTGGTATTACTTGACTATATATCAGCTTATACAACCAGAACATCTGAAGCTTGGACCACCTCAGCTCCTGTTTGAGTCATTAAGACTTAAGATCCATCTCTGAACTGCAGGGTTAGGTGTCACAGTTTGCATCACCAAGAGTGCTGCGTGGAGATACCGCGTAAAGGTTAAATAGCCATACTGAAGACATGTTGAGCAGTATTTTAAAAAAGCAAAATTATAATTAGATGAGAGAAGTAGCTGAGCTGCTATTCTTACCATTTAAAGCAAGTATGGGAATGAACCTGTTAAGATTTAATTGAATTCTGAGTGTTCATTTAATATGTATTTGCAGTCCAGCGTAGGGTACTGTAATCATTTGCTACGTGCAGATTTTGTACAATGAACTCGTAATACTGAATGCATAGTAAAATTCCTTCTGAAAAGGAATTTTGGCATGCACAATGGCTGGTCTATGAATCTCAGTTTTCTTGGTCATCAGATGGTTGCTGGTTTTTAAGGACAAAAAAGAGAATGTATTTGGCATTCATTTATACAATACATGTTTGCACCTGAAGCTTCCTATTTAAAGTACAAGCTCTGCTGGATTACAGCAGCTGAGTCATAAAGCCCCCAGAATAAATGTCTGACAGCGCTGCCATACTTGCTGCAAGGTGGTGCTAGGAAGGGGCTGCTCTCATTTCCTTTAATCTATGTTTCTTTGTGCATTCAGTGTGTTTGTATATATATATGGATATGTGTGTATATTTATATATTCACATACATATATGAAATTAAACATATACATAACCAACCCTCTATTTTTTATAATTCATCACCAAGAAAAATTGGATTCCCAAAATTACCTTGCCCAGAGTCTGTGGAAATATGGACCTTACAATCTCTATTCAAGTAAATTTTGCAAGTCTCTTTGAAAACGGAAAGCTTACATTTCTCTTGCTGTGTATCAGTGTTTTAGAATCTAGCAGACGCATTAAACCTTGGGAAATAATCTATCATACTTTCATAATGCAGGTATAAATTGCCAAAAAGAGATTATTTCACATATCTCAAAAATCTGTACAAAAGACAGTCCCTGAGAGGTGAGGCTACTGCAGAAACCACTGGTCAGTTTTAAATGCTTCTGGAGTCCTAATTTCATTTTGAACAATAGACCAATCATTATTGCTCTGGACTAGCTTGTTAGTCATGCACTGATATGTGTAATTAAATATTTCTTGAGCCCAGAGGGAGCACATTTACACTATAAAGAGGGACTGCTAAGCTAAAAGATAATTAGCATCACATGTGAGGGCTTTGCTTAAACTATATATCTATTATGCTATCACTTCTTGCTGTGTGCAATGGCATTTACTAACACTGCTCACTTTAAAAATGGACAAATTCTTATTTTGCCAGCTAATTAGCGGTTGCCAGTGTCATTTTTGTGATGTTGCAGCTAGTAATATGAGCCCAGTTGCATAGTCACAAAAGTGATCATTGGAAACTGTGACTCTGCTGCAGGGACAATGTGGGAAACCCCTTTTCTGAGCCTCTAACGACCTCTGACCTTTGCTTGCTGATGGTTTGCATGATGATTTCTTTTTCACTCAATGAGCCAAGGGTTGGTTTGTATTACTAATCATTCTTTCTAAGTTAATTATTCCTGTATATGTGTGTATATATATATAAAATATATATTTTCTTCAACATTCAAGAACTTTGCTTATTGATGAATTTTCAGCTCACTCTCATTAGCCAGAACTAAGAATGAAATAAGATGTTGCTGCAGTTCTAAATATTTTCTTACACTATATACAGAGAAAGCTATGAACCAGCTGGATTGAAACCCTTTGTTTTAATGTGTTTTCTGAAATGTGTGATAATGAAAATGCTTGAAACCCTTCAATAAAACTGATAAACATAAGGTGTCTTTCCCTAATGTGCGTCTCTGATTGTCTGATTTTCTGATAGGTTTAGTTCAATTTGTCATTGAAAGTATATTAGGACTGTGGTAGGTGGCTAGTCACAACATGCAACTATCATATTAGCTGTGTCAAGGAACAAAGGAACCACACAAGCAGAAAAAGAAATGGTAAATACCCCTCTAGTTCTTAGCCTTTATGTAATCTACTAAATGCAGAAACTACTCTTCACTAGTGCACGTGATGGGGGGAGGATAACCAGCTGCTGTGGGGAATGCAGACTCATTTTATCAGCTGATGTTAGAGACATCTTAAAAATAGTTTACTGTACAATGTGAAAAATGAAAATGAGACTTTTGTATTGTACGTAGGTTGCTCCGAAATTAATGTCTCCTAATTATTTCCATGGAAACTGCAGCAGATACAAACAGCACAATAACACTACTCGATAGAGCAAATTTTCAGCTGCAAAGCTCTATTTTTCAGCATAATCACCACCATTTTCACCAGTGACAAACAAGAGCACCTGCATGCCATGCTTGTAAAAATCTGCGTGGCCGTCTGGAACATGGTTTGTCTTTCGTGTTGCTGTCACCACTGCTAAAATGCACCACCCACTGCCTCAGTGTGCTGACATCCACTGTTTGATCTCCATAAATGCAAGCATCAATGAATGTCAGTGGGTACAGTATTTCCTGCATGGAGGAATTCACTTCCACACCTTTGCTTTATATGTACTTCCACATCAGACAACATTTTGTCAGGCTGCCCCTCTGCTGCCATCTGTCACACACACCAACAAAATGGAATGGAATATTGGTGGGAAGGTTCAACTTGTACCACCATACGACCAACATCCACCTCTGATGTAGAAGGCCAACATAATAAGATAGGTGGCATTACTTTTGGAGTAGCCCTCGTACAAAAGGAGCTGATCCTCAGATACAACCATGAATAATCAAGTGACTCATTCATGCTAAAACTCTACTTAAGTCATTGAAACTATAGAAGTGTTTTGCTTGATAGTGCCTGTGTATGTCTGTGTTCATGGACATATATATGTCCTATATAATTTCCAAGTTCAGGTGCTTCTTGGTGGCTTGCCACTTATTTCACTGAAAGTTTTTTTACAGCATTAATTTCTTGTCTAAAAGGGATATAAAAACATACAGAATATGAATATTAATTTACATAAAAGAACAGAAGAGAAAGGATTGTGAAAAATCCTGAATTCTAATGTTTAAACAGAATTATTACAAGAACTTAATATTATTATCGCATTCCTTAGAATCTTAGTAAAAAGCAGAATGTGAAATTCCAGCTTCTTGCACCGTCATCAGCATCTCTGTAGCCTGCTTGGATTTAGTTCCAGGTATCCAGACTCCTTTTCAGATTTAGAAGCTTAGGCATCTTCAGGCTGAACTGTAAGCAATGTTATATGCATGCTTTCACAGCACAGATGATAGCGAATAGATGAAAAGCCAAGAAAGAACTGAATGATTCAGGAGGTTGGTTATGCTTTAAAATTCATAATAACATTGTAGCAGTTGCCAGATTCCAGCAGCTCACTTCTTCAGTTCAGTAGTTAGGATCTGTTGAAGCATTTGCACTAAGCTGGGTACCATCAGGGTGGCTGGGCATCCCTGAAAAGCTGCCTTGTGCTGTGATTTTAGAGGAGACCTTCTGGATCTAGTAAGCTCAAGCATCTCAACAAGGAAAATGAAAGGTTTTGATTTCCTGAGGAAGTGTTTCACTGTTTAATCCTTTATTCAACTTGCCTTGTTAGCATATGTGTGTGTATTTGATGGGCTTTGGATGTGTAACATACTTTATATGCAAAATATATTCTGGAGCAGAAGAGAAGATTTGGGATTTTGGTTTTTGTGAGACAATATAAATAGATTTAAGCCAACATTGCAAACTCTATTCTTAGACTAGGTGCCTTTGTTCAACCTACATAGCTATACATTTATTGTTTTGCTTCAGATACATTCTGTCACCATTGAGAATCTTCAGCTAGAATGCTGGAGAAGGCTTGATGCCCCTCAGTCTTTCTTTGAGTAAGCTCATGATCTCAAAGTTGGCTTTAAAATTAAAACATCTCGTGATAATCCTTTTGGAGCTAACATCTGAGACGTTGGAAAAAGGAGATCATTTCATTTGCCTAGCCAGGAGGGGATGTTATCTGGGACCTCTGCAACAGCCAAGCAGAAGCAAACTTTAAACAAGATTACGTATGTAACAACTGCTTGTTATATCAGGAGATTGTGAATTAGACAGTTTCTTTCAGGACTGTAATATCTGCTTTCTCATATTGCTTATTTTTGATACGTGGCTGAAGAAGCAATATGTAATATGCTTAATTAATTTTTTGTGTCTGCTTTATTTCAGGAAAGTAAACAAGTGCTACAGGGGTCGCTCTTGTCCAGTAGTTGTTCATTGCAGGCAAGTATGATTTCTAAAATAGCCTCACAAAGATTTCTATGTGCAAGAAGTTGATATAGATGTAAGCAAAGCAAGCAAATGAAAACTTTAGATGAATCACTAAACAGATATTAGGGCAGGCTGAAAATATTAAACATAAATCATCTGGTTCTTAATGCTAAATAATGGTTAGGATTTGTTTTCATAATAAAGTTATTGTTTCCTGTGATTTTGTGGATGCTGTGATTTGAACTAACACTGTACACTCACCTTTTTGTATGCATACTTCAATTTCTTCAATCATCTTCTTCTAAAGAACTGTTTTTCCATGTGTTCCCTCCTAATGTAGTCTTCTTTATTTTATTCACAGTCAGTAAAGTTTTTTTCTTCTTCTCTTGCTTTTAGTGATCATGGTAAGGAGAAGGCAGTGTTAGTGAGTGGAAGCCAACGCACGGATTGAGTAAACTTTGGGCCTGACAATCCTAGACACAAACAAAATTGGGCAGGTCAATGGAAAACTTTGCCCTAGGAATGTTAATGTTTGGTTTCAGGGATTCTAAATTAAAAGAAGAATGTTATACTTACTTATTCAAGATACTCTTGTGGACAGGAAAGGCAGAAAAAAATAGTCCCACTGAGAGGCAGGTTGTTTGACATGTGGCATTCCGCTGTTTGTGGGAGGGAAGAGGAGGAGCGCGTGGTGTCGATATGCCAAGCTGGTGACTCGGCAGTTGCCTTCACCAGATGCCAGGAGGCCTTCTGCAGATGAGAGCAGCCTGGAGCAGGCTGCTTTGCATTGCCTTTAGGAAGCCTGAGAAAAGAAATATTTGATGCCAAATCAAGAGCCTTTTAAGTTTCCTACACCTTCCTTCTTATAATGGATGAAAATGTCCACTGTTCGTTCAATAGTTTTTTTTTATTGGACTCGATCGCCATTTTGTCTCTTGCTATTCAGCTTAACTAATGAGATTGTGTCTTCGTTCCTTTTACAGCCATAGGAAAGAAATATATTACCATTACCTCTTTCTAAGCAGTGTTCTAGGAACTGAAAGAGAAAAAAAAAAAAGCCTGTCTACACAGACTTAACAAAAATTAAGTTTCACAGCCTGTCTATAAACAGAACGTAATAAGACGCTTCACACTGTTCTATTATTTTTCCTTTCATTTATGCTTGTACACAAATTGAGCTATCAATAAAAATAATGGCTTAATTAATAAACGTACATACAGTCTAATTGGTCACGCATGCACCTTTGAAAAAATTTTGGAGGAGGAAGGAAAAAAAAAGCTTTTACTTAAAGTCTTAATTATGTTTGCTAACAACAGCTCTAAAAGAGCATCATGCTGGCAATTACACATTGCGGTCTGAAAGGGACACAAGCTGCATTCACATTAGGGAGCATTTCCCATCCCAAGGCTTGGTCTCACATCTCTGAGGAATGACTTAAGGTACAAAAAGTTAAAGCTGTTTCTCAGGAATTACTTGATAATTTTTCTTCTGGTCATTGCAACTAAGGAACAGTTAAAGGAAAAAAAGAAAAAGAAAAATCACTTGTGACCTACACTGAAGAAAGACTGCAGTCCATCGTTAATCAAATATTTCAGCTCTTAGACAGGTCTCTGCATGCATCCCACTGACCACGCTGTTCAAATGTAATCCACAACATTTGGGGACAGTTCTAGATAACGCTTAGGTTAGGCTTGTTCTGTGATTCTTGAACTCGTATGCAGGTGACTGTAAGCATGTTATATCTACATTTTATGAGCAGAAATGCCATCTTGTTTTAAGGTTACTGACTTTTCCACTTTTGTTTAAAATGTTTTTATTGCATAAACACAACTTGATTTAAAAATAATAATAATAATAATAAAACCAAGCCCTGTTATCGATGCAGGCTAATGTTCCCCAAACAGCTAGTGTTAATTCAGGGCAAGCTTTCTCTCTCCTTCTCAGTACCCTACATTTACCCTCATTCAATCTTCTGTCTCCTGTGTAAGAGTATAACGTAATGGCAGGTACCTTTATGTTGAGTTGAGATGCACATTGATAGGCTTATTTTTTCTTTTTCCCTTTCTGTTGGCAGTGATGGTGCAGGAAGAAGTGGAACCTACATTCTAATTGACATGGTTCTCAATAAAATGGCTAAAGGTGAGAATGAAAAGGCTTGTTACTTCCTCTGTACTGAAAGATGTTCTTGTGTTGCCATGGCAACGTGGGGAGCAATATTCACAGAAAACCTGAGAATAAATTAGAGGCAAATCGTACATTTTCCTGAATGTTCTTAAGTTTTTATTTTCATAATGATTTCAAACAACAAACCCAAATGCAAATGCTTTTTGAATGAACAGATGTTCTTGAGCTGTTGAGACTATTCTAATTCTTTAACTTTTCATCATTGAAAATAGTTATTACAGTTTTTAGAAGAAGGTAGTTTGAGGCTAAACAATTCTTGCTTAACGATTATGTGGGTTAGGTCCTGAGATGCCTCATGACTTTTGCCCAGTCTGCTGTCACCTATCCAGCCGTGATGGTCAAGCACAATTCCTTTTCTTTGTGCAGCTCCCCATTATCACTGTATTTCCTTGAAGAGCTGGTACCAGACAAGTTCCCTTGTATACAGATTTGTCTTTTAGGAGGAAAAATGCTGCAGTGACCAATGCATGATACTGAAAATAAGTTATCTAGTTCGCAATTCTCCCCTTGTCTGTTCAGTGTTGGAAAACTTAAGAAGTAGGAAATCATCCATTCTATCGTAAACGTATACTATTCTTTGTTCAAAGCAATGCCTATAGATTCTTTAGAGATTTGGATCATTATCTTATTGATCACTAAATGGTTTGCAGTGGGAAATGCTTGAGACGTCCTAAAATAATGTCTGTACGGCAGAACTAAACCACATTTTTAATACTGATGTTGTCTTTAAAAGGACGGAGGATAAAAGTGGGCAAGTAAACCTGGCATACTAATCAACTTGATTTATCATGCCCCTTTCCCATGCCTTTGACCATGTTTCTATCACACCGTGATAGAGCGGCATTTTAGAAGGAAGAATAGCCTGTGAGGAAGAAAATAAAAAATTGTCATTTGCCTGTCTTAATTGCTATGCTGAGTTCATAAGCTTCCTTGATCTGCTATTAAGCACAATGTGTTTGTATTTATAGTAAAAGGATTACTGTAATAACGTAAATTAATTTATTTGGAGAATTAGTATTTAGTCCTTTGACTTCCAGTCATTTTACAGTTGTTGTTGAAAACCTTCTAATATAGTCTTACTTTTAGATGTGGTTTAAAAATATGCTGCATGCTTTGCAGTCATCTATTGCATCCACATATCACAGTCCTGTGGGACATACTGATGTGATACCCCTTTTTCCTCTCTGTGTTCTGACTGTTAACATGTCTGGTCACACATGGACATAAAGGGACGTGTTTTGTGCCTGTGAGCATAATATGGAACTTGGTCCTGATGTTAAAAGAAGCTGTGTGCCTGTTTTCTTCTTAGCCGTGCCCTGAAGATTTTCCAGTGGGATGAGATCAGTTTTTCATGCTCACTGGAAAATAGGTTTTCCCTCTGTGAGGAAATATGGAGATATTTGCAGCACTTGTTCCATTCCATGTGACAACCTATTCTTGGAAAGCAGGAGCAATGGTATAAAGTAAAATCAATATACACCTTTGTTAGATATTTGTTCAGCTCACTTCAGCCATCAGAAACATGAAGCTGTGATGAAAACTAGATTTAAAACATGTGCAATTTACTTGCATAAAAAAGTAAATGAGAAGTATTTTCTAGCTCCGGGCTTTCAGCCACTTAAGGGAGGGTTGACTTTGTTGTAAAAGCACTGAAGAATGCCATTTATTGACTCCATTGTACCATGTAATGTCAAATTCCATTTTAAGTGCGGGCTTAGTGTTTCACAATACGAGACAAGTCATGTGAAACTGGCCAGAGAAAGGCGTCATAGGGCTTTTTGGAGATCGGTCACCCCCATTTTGTTCTTGACCTGCTCCCCTCTGCCGATGGGGGTGTGCAGCACGAAATCCCCTGACCTGGAGCTTTGGCTGGGGTTTAAATGAAAGATCAAAGGGCAGAGCGAGCATCTCAGCCCTGCTGAGGTGGGCCTTTCCCAGGCTGTCACACTGTGCGGCCACCAAAGGTTTTGTTCGGGAGGGAACCGCAGCCCAGCCTGTGCGGCCGGGGCCCTCTTTGTCTGGCCTGAGAAGCTGGAGGCCCAGGTTGAGGATCCAATGTTCATCAAATGATCAAAGGCCTGAAGCCCTGGACATGAAATCTTTCTTTCCATTTCCTTTTCTTAGAGAATGAATTGCACGAGTGGCAAAGAATGCCGTTTCCAAAGCTTTTATGTGGAGTGCGAGGGCTAACTTCAGAGTCCTTCAGTGCTAAACATAAAAATGTAAGTGCACTTTCAATCTGGGCCCAGCTGCAGGGCCAGCATCTAGTAACATTTCTTTCAAAAAGGCTTTTAAGGATTAAGGCCTTCAGTCTTTCAAAAAAAAAAAAAAAAAAAAAAAGGACTTTTAAGAATAAACTTAGAATAATTTGAGTTTCTTGTTCCACTGTCTGGTTTATTAGAAAGTAGACAATAATGCATTTTTAAATCAAAGTAAATAGAGGAGTACTTAGTTTCGGCAGTGGGAAAGTAGAAAGCAATCAATAAATGCCTTGGCTCTTTAGTGGGGTTTTTAATGGGGTAGATGGAGAAAAGGAGCTCCTTTTTCATGTAATGATTTACTTCCCCACATTCTCTTAGACAGTTAACTGTAAATGCCTTTGTCATTAACAATTTTTTCCCCTACTGCTCATTGAATTAGTGCTAATACTTAGTCTATTAAGCATGTTATAAATTGGTATCTCTTCCTATCTTGCCTGTTGCTGTGCCTCATGTTATTTTACATGCTGAAAACCACCAGCAAACGACCTGCTCCTAAAGCAGGGAGAAAGAAACTGAGGATTTTGTGCTCAACATCTGCTGCACCAGGCTGACAGGTGCAGCTCCATTGAGAAAGCAAGAGTGAAATTAAACATGAAAATTAAAAAAAAAAAGCAAGGCACCTTATTTTCATGCACAGGAAAAGCGGAGGGGGTGGCAATGTCCCTTCAGAGGCCTTGCACCCCCAGGCCAGGGCTGGGTCTCAGCTGCCTGCCAGCCCACAGGCTCCCCAACAGCATGGCAGCATGGAGGATTTCCTGTTGGGTCAAGGTTTTAATGAATTTTGCTATTCTCTCTACAATAAATATAATGGCTGCATCTGTGCATTCACTCCAGATAGCCACATTAAATAATCTTATTAGGAACTGGAACAGCGAGAGAACAACGATGTCTATTCAGTGCTGTCATTGCTGTGTCATGTCAGTGGAAAGTTTTAAATGCAAGGATGTACTTCTGCTTAGTTGTTCCAGCAACCCAGTGTTTCTGTATATCATATACATTATTACCATAAGTATTTTTATTGCAATATTCATGAGCAGAGCAGTTACAAGGCCTTAGTCTTGTCCCCATCAAAGTGATAACAAGAACTATGTGATGTGGAGCCTGGCCTTACAGTAGCATGCGATTTTTACATTAATATGAAAATCATTAGAAGAGTTACCAAAGTCACTTCTGATTTCCCTGACAGACAGGTTAGGGCAAATTTTAGTTTTGAGTAAGAAGTTTGTAAGTGATGTATTTGAGCTCCTTGTGTGCTTTCATGATTCAAATAAGTACAGAAAATGATAATCGGTTGTTTTTGTAGATAACACTACTCCCTGGATTTTTGACAGAGTGTTTTTCTGAGGATGATTTCTGCTAAGAATTTTAATGTTCTTCATGTATTTACAGGTTTTATCTTTTGTTTCTAAAGAGGATGAACTGTTTTAGATGAATTTACTTGATATTCCTTCCTCACCCTAAACTCACAGTAACTCTGAGCTGATGAGTATGGGGTTTTCTTTGATTTACAGCAAATTTGGGAAGTTTCTAATTTCTTGTCCTTTCTGCAGTCATATTCTAGTAGCTAAAAGTCTGATATATTTCAAGACATTTTTACTAAGTGTTCCTGGCATGTAAAAGAAAAGAATAAGATTATGGATCTTCCCCCTTTCATTTTTTTGAACTGGAAGGCTTGGATAGTGTTGATAAAAGTTAGATTTTTAGATATTAATCCAGCTGGCAGCTATTTGGGTTTTGCTGACCATCCATTTTCTTGTGTTTGAACTAGCTGGAACGAGATGAGTCAATGGGAAAGTGAGTATGAATTTTCAACTCCTTTTAAAGTATTTATTTCAGAATTCTAAAACCCAGCAAAAAAGATTTGATGTAATGAAGGCCAGCGTTTCTTCTCTCCCATTGAAAAGCTTGGATTATAATTGATGAGCGCATGCACTCTGGCCTGAGCTGACTGCAGAGGTTATCTCCTGAAGTCCTTTCCTTGCCCCCATCACACTATTGTCTGAGGGTCTTGTGAGTCAGCTCCCAAGCAGGTGCAGTTTTTGCTATAACATTTAAAGACAAAACAAAAGATTCCTAGAGTCGCCTTCTGACTCATCATGATCAAATGATTTTGGCTAATCTGAATGCTTGTTGAAGTTTTGCTTATCTAATGTGTGGATTTAGTGATCATAATGAAGTCATGGAGTTGATTCCACTCTGAAGGGACTTTATGAAAGAAAATTATTGCCCGTATTCATGTTGAAATGGATTCAGTCTGCTTATTTTTCAATCCTTATGCAAAATCTGAGAATACTCTGGTCTTCAGTTGTACAGATTCAAGTCCAGAGCAGTCCATTTCTGACGTGTTCTTGGTGAATGAGGGAGTATTTCTTCAGCCCAGAATCCACTTTCCCATATGAAAATTAAGCTTCAAATACCACAAGTGTAACGCTGATTGACGGGATATATAATGTAAAAGCAAGATAGCTTTTTAAAGAAATGCATTTAAGGTTAAGTGGGAAGGGGGTGTAATTAGAAATAATTGTAATTCTTGAGGGAAAAAAAAAAATCATAGCAGAAAGAAAAATCAGAACTTTAGAATGCGGTTATTTTCATGTCGTAAATCTGAATCTATTGCATCACTGTTTTTTGACGTTTGTGTGAGGTAGATGATTATCACTAGCAAAAAATACAGGCTGACAAAGCTAAAAATTTAGCTTTTATTTTGTGTGATATTGAGCTGTCCACAAGACTGCTTCAGTTCTTAGCAGTAATGTTAACGATGGAAATCTGAAATGTGGCTATTTCAATTTCTGAAGGAAGTTCTTAGTGTCCTTGTAAACATATCATATGTTATAAGGTCTGTTTTTCAAATGAGCTGCATTTATGTATTGTAACTTTTATGTAATGAGTTACCCTGGAAACACAATTAGGCAAATAGTGCTCATTCTTGCAGCCTTTTCCCGCAGATAATTAATCACAATGAGAGCTGGGCCCCAAGCTACATGCAGAAGTGTATAGGGAATGTATAGGGCATTTTTTTATGGTCCAGCCTGTGATGCTTAGGAAACTCTCTCTATTTGGGAAAAAAAAAAAAAACTATTTAGAACAGTATTTTTTTTTCTTTTGCAAAATATATTTTAATGCATAAAGTTGTGAAATTTTGACATATTCTTGACATTACACTCATCAATTAGTAAAAAAATAATATGAGCATACATTAAAAACCGGGCATAGGCTACAGATTTTTACTAAAATGAATGAGTGACCATGGGGAAGGTGTAGTTGGTTGTTTCTCTGCATGTGCTGTGGGGACAGTGTTTTTAAATGATTTCCTATATGAATATAGAGATCTAAAAGAAAAAAAAAAAAAAAAAAGAAATTATTGATGTAATTTCTTTGTTTTGTATTCTTTTCAATAGTTTAGTGCTCAGGGATTACTTTGAAAGATATGTATTTTATACTTATTTTTTGTTCTTGGGATTTTGTTGGAAAAGAATTGGGACTAGGAAATGGTAGTAGAAAGCAAACCTAATTATTCAGGGTTTGGGGAAAAGGAATTGTGAAGAAAGACTGATCAGACATGGGCTGTTCCTTGGGAAAGGGAGCACGAAGGGGGGTCCCCATAGAGCGTCAGAAGACCCTGAAAGGAATGTATTGATGTCAGTAAGCAGCTTGAGATAGTGACTAATTTGAAAACAAGAGGTCATTGACTGAAACTAAGGAGGAGACAAGCAGATAAGGGAATTTGGGCGGCATTTTTTTTGCACAATGGGTAAGTTAGAGTATGGAAAAGTGGAAAAGCTGGTCATAGAAGTACAGTGCTGTTGGTTCAAGAAGCAGCTGGGCAAATGTTTGGAAAAGGACGCTTACATACAGAGTGAATAACTAGTTTTTTGTAGTTAATCTCATGCAGAAGTCCATAGAAGATTTGAAGAGAAGTATTTAATTGACCAAATGGTGATCTTCTGGCTTTAAAGGGTACAATATCCATTACTGAACTTCTACAGCTGCACCAGTTTAGTCACTTTTAAGGATAAACTCGTAAAAGAATTAATCCATAATAGTTGAATCTTTTATTCAACTCAATCCATGTACTGTCTTGTGAAAGCATTACCACTTACGTGCAACACAAAATCGAAGTAATGTAAAATGTAGTTCTTCCAATTTCATAGATTCAACTGGACAGGCTGCTTCTGAGTCCTGAGTGAAGTAAATTCTCATTTTCCAAAGCGGACTCCGAGACTTATTAGGGCAAACTGAGGAACATCTTCAGAAATAAGATTTTCTAGATAAGCATCTTAACTTTGTCCACGTTTCTTTCAGCACATGGAGATGAACTGCTTTTTGGGTCGTTAGCTGGCATTTTATAGAAGAGGTGTAGAGAGAAAGAAGCAGATTGTGTAAAACTCCATAGGAGCTGACACTATAAACAGACAGTAGCAGCACATCCACAGTCCTTGTTGAGTCATCATTACCCTTTGTGTACACGTGTGAGCATGCATGTATAAGTTAAATTTAAGTGCATAACCTAGTATTTTCTGGAGTCATCATGGGTGACAGTAGGATATATTACCACATATGGAATATAGATTTTGAAATTCAGTTTCTCACATATAGTAATTTAGTCATATTTCTTTTTTCTTCTGGGAGAAATTATACTTACCAAAGAAGCTATGTATGTTGAGAAGTATGCTATAATACAGCCTTATGTGTGCTGAAAGTGGGAAAGGACTGGGCCTCACATATTCATTCATCCATTGCACCTGGACTGCATGTTTTTTCTTCACTGACATAGGATATTACCTTAAAAACTAGTGTGTCAGTAGTGAGTTTATATTGCTGTAAACCAGTGAAAGCTCAGCAGAATTGTCCTGTAGCAGTTCTTAAAATACCTGTCAATTCCTAGCTTTCCTCTTTAGTATCACCTTCCTTTGAATTGCACTGTGCTAAGCCACATCAGTTACATTTATAGGTCCAGGGAGGGTGAAAGTGCAGTTTTCAAGTATTAAAATAAAATATGTGAACAGTATCGCATTATGTATGTAGATTCTGTGTGTGTATATGTGTGTATAAGACCGTCACAATATTTTTCATTGCTTTACTTTCATTAAAGTAATCCCTTTTCCATTTGTATGTCTTCTTTGCCTGTTACATTTTTGTTGTTGGGGTTTTTTTGGTGATAGTGATAGTTTTGGTTTATACTTTTTGTAATGCTTTCTTTTGTTGTTTTTTTTTCTTAAAGTAGTGAAATTGTCATTTGGATCTGATTTTTAGATGTATAGAATCACTTACGTGTTTTGACCAAGAATATAGACTGTTCATAAATTCAGATATAGGTTGAATCCATCCCTTACTGCATACACGCGTGCACATAGAATCAGTGTTAAATGAAAATGCCAGCCTGGATACATTTATTTTCTTCGTTATCTGTAAATCGTTGGGTTTTTGCAGATGCTTTTCTCCTCCCATGAAAAGCATTAAAAGCTCCTTCTGGCCTGTAGCACAACTCCAGCAGTAGACATTTGGGCTAGTAAAAATTGCTTTTATTTTTGTAGTTTCTACCTGCTGTTCAGCTCTCTCTTTTGACTCTAGTATTTACAAATGTTTTTAGTGAATGGGCACACAGACAGTGTACGTTGAAGCAAGAAAATATTCTTGTTTGGATTTTGTAGCAGTTACAAACCAGCCGTCACAAGCAGCAGTTCCTCCTACAAAGTGTTCTTCACTTGTGTGGTGTTCCCCGCACTGTATGGCAGCCCGTCTGTCTTTTGGTTGTGGTTCCATGGTGCTTTTTTCTTTGCCATCTCCATTAAGGTTTCAAAAGCAGGGGGTGAGGGAGGGAGAAAGCAGCAGTCACAAAACACACGTGTCAAACACCATTAGATTTAACAGATTCCAGTGTTTGTGAGCCTGAAACCACAGTGCAAAAACTCATCTCTTTTCAACTCAGGATTGTTTCAGATAACTGTAGCAGAATAAAGCATCTAGCATTGAGCATCTCACCTAACCTAGTTGTTTAGGTCTCTTTAGTTGCCATCGGAGAGTGATTAACACCTCTGGAGAGTAATTCTCAGGCGAATGAATTGCCCACCAGAGTCTTCCCAGGATCTCCTGGCTGTTGGGAGAGGAGATAACTAACTCCAGCTCGAACTTCAAGGATGGCTGGAGTAGATAAGATGAGGCTGAGCCTTTGAGACTCAGCTAGTTAGTAAAGACTACCGGTGTGCCATAAAAACTAATGGTCAGTGAAGAAGTGGTGTTACACTCCCCCTAGTTATGACCCTCCCTTCTTTAATCAGATTGAATTTGCCCCTCATATGGTGTGATTAAATGTTTCACAGCAACATTAAGCACTCAATGGTTCAGACCCTGGCTGGAGCAGCTATGCAAGCCGTCCTTTAGTGACTGTCAGTGGGAAGCTGGAGGCATCTAGGGCTTCCGGGGCAATGCAGATCTGTGGCATATCCATACTATGTCCAGCTGGCATGGATGCTAAAAACAGCATAGCTGTGAGAGTGTAATAGTCTATGAGTGCTGATTTACATTGCAGACTCACCAGAGAGCCCACTCCTGTTTCTGTTCCCTGTGCTATGCAGGCATTAGGTTCCTGGCAGACCTGGTTCTAGGCACTGTCTGCCCTTCTTCAGGGGATGCCTCTCCTTGGGTCTCCACATTTCCTTGTCTGTCTCCTTGCTGAGACAAAGCTGAGCTTGGAAAATGTTGTGCTCAACACAAGAGAGCCCATTTGTGAGAATACTCACGTGGGGTGAGAGGAAAGGCAGCATAAAGCTGCTGTGCACGGGGTTGGTCTGGCCGTGAAGCATCTCATGTAAGTGTGAGTCACACAGTCATCACCCAAACACGAAAAATGTTTGTATTCTTCCTAAATGCAGACCTGCTGTGATGAGACAGCTGATTGTCCGTGCCGACACTACATTTTTGCCCTTATTTTTTTTCTCACTTGTATTCTTACTTGTTCATAATGTTAGGCTTGAGTTTTCCAACTGAGTGACTCTGAGGCTAAGAGCTGCCAATCAGCAGCCTCTTGCAAATATTAATTGGGTCTTTTTCAGCTTCTAGCAACATCAGTGGAAAGAATGGCATCTTCCTTCAAGGTTTTAACAAGCCCATTTTTAATCTGACCTAACAAGTCTCTTTGCCCTTTAAGGTCTAATTCAAAATCTATAGAATATAATACATATAAAAAGATGCATTCAGAAGGTAATATCTGACTATTGAATATTTACTGCTGCAAAAATAAAGGTGTTTGACAAATCATTTCAGTGTTCCCCTTAGTGCTCTGTTATTTTTCTGTGGGATAAATTCTTACTCCCACACAGATCATCATCATCTCCTTAAGGAGAAATGGTAACAGTGCTAATAATCCCATATTTACAACTCTCACCATGACTCCTGCATCGTATATTCAGCTTTGGGATCATTTTGTGATCAAGAAGAACAGAAGCAGGGCCGAGGGAGGTATAAAGGGTGTTGAGTTAAAAGAATAAAACAGAGTATTTATCTAGGTCCTCACCTCCTTACTATCCAAATAGATTTGCCTTCATAATAACTTACAAAGTAGGAAGAAAAATGGTTTACTTTATAAATGTTGGTGTGAAACGTAGGGTGAATTTAATGATTTAACTGAAGTGGTGCAGGAAGGTGGAATCTCAGGCTAGAAGAGAAGTCAGATGTGTCTAAACATAGCACCCTAATGACCAGGCTGTCCTTTAGGACTAGCAGTAACGAATTTATAGCTGTTCTGCAGAGTTATAATCCGATCTGTTGGAGGATGTGTGCCTGTAGATCTGAAAGTTTTTCCCAGCTAGAAAATCCTTTTTAATGTAATATTTATGAGTGATATGTATTTGTGAAACATGCACAAAGAAAACTCTTCAGCTTTGGTAATTTAAAAAGAAACCCCCCGCAAATAATTACTTTGATGAAGTATTTAAGGATCATTTTATTTATATAAATATACAGAAGATTCAGAGAATCTAGAATCTAAAAAATTCCTTTTAATACTGTGCTTTAATATAAAATTCTTTCAGTCTCACAGAATGTGTGCTGCACTTTTCATTAGTAATGAATAAAATAATAGGACTTTTGCCTTTGCTTTCAGTGCAAGTATGTTCAAGCTTATTACACAAAAATAAAATCTCAAAACTTGCTTTAATTAAGACAATTTTCAACTAATGTAACAAATGCTGACTGTTATTATAACTGAAAAAATGTCAGTATGTTTTCAGGTGCACAATCTCTGCACTTTGTTGAACCTGAAAACCACTTTTTCATGATAGGCATCATCATTTCTTCCCAGCTAATGTATAAAAACACATTTACCCTCTTTGCAAACTTCGCCCCATTCCCGTACCATCACAGTGATTGCAGTGCTGCAGAGTGGAAGGGAGCATTCTTCACCAAGTGTTTCTCGTGTGTCTTGTGCCTTTCAGGATAGATCCTTTGCCAGGTTAGAGGGAGGAGACAAGGAGGGGAAGATTTCATTTTTACAATAATAAAACGAACATTAGGAAATTTGTAATAATTTTAAGTATTTTGAGCTGCTTTCTGGTCATGTCATGAAGCCTACTGCAGCAGCACTGGCTAGCTCATTATTTGTTGCATGAGGAACTGGGGATTCCACTTCTACCCATGCTCTCATGACACACTGGATCCTCCATTTATATGACTATTTGAGGGCAAACACTTTAACCCCTTGAGGGCTGCTAATCAAGAGCACCAGCTGTTAAGTGCCAGCATGCTTCCTGCACTGCTGCCTACGGGGAGAGAAAGGGCTGGAAAGGATATGACCCTAAACTTCAGCAACTGCTTTTCTCCTTGGGGGCAAAGTATAATTCAGCTCGCATCTTCTCTTGTGTTCTCTCAGTGTATCCAGTTGTTTCTGATGCGGACTGTTGTGCACTTACTGTGCATACTTAAAGCCTTTAGAAGGATGGTGGTTAATTACCAAAGTTTAAAATCTGCATTGTGTTGGTGTGGAAATGTGTTGGGAGGTATTTGCTCAGCTAGCTCTCTGAGCTGCAAAGGGATTGCGTGGTTGTTTTTTTGCATCACTGCTGGTGCAGCATTAGTTCAGTCTCATTCTGAGTTACATTCTCCCATTCATTAAAAACAAGTGATGAAACCCTGTGTGAAATAGGAGCCTATCTCAAACAGAACCCAAATGTATTCCCTACAGGGTGAAATAAAGCCAGAAGTGAGAAGGCAGTTCTTCATTTTTTAAATGCTCCCTCTTTTATCTCCCCTTTTATTTTCAGAAACCAGTACTATTGTTGAACAAATAAATATTGGAGGGGAGAAAAGATAGAAAACCTTCCCTTTTTGGCACATTTCTGTGTCTAGCAATTTATATTCAAACTCTTTTGATTTAGGCATAATAAGGGAATAGATGGAGAGCATGTACTGGTGGATGTGGGAGAGGTCTGTTCATGTGGAGAGAAAAAGAAGTCATGCTGGCTTTATTCAGTGCTATTAATTTCATCCTTTTTCTCATGAATTTTCTGTTCCAGGATATTTTTCTTTCAAAACAAGTGCCCATCTTTGTAACACGAAGTTTTGCCTCTCCAGGTACTTAGGTAGTTCCTTTCACCATTGTACCACAGGTATTCAGAAGTGTGAGAAAGGGGTAGAAAATGGATCTGTGCCTGTGCTTTGCCTTTGCCTGTCCACCCCTGGTCTCCCTCAGATAGACACGTGCCTTGGGCAGAATCATGCTTTGCTCTCTTTACTTTTCTATTACTTTTGGCTGAGGCCATCAGAAGTGCTTGTGGGTGCTGTGCTGATCCCAACTCATGGGCTCAGGGGTATTGATCAGTAAAAAATGTTGATGTGGGGACTTTTGTTGGCAAAACCCCCCAAAGCTAGCCTCCCATTAAGCATCTCGGCCCACCAGGACTATTCTTATGTTCCAATGCAAGCATATGCTTTAGTGTTTTGCTAAATCAGGGTTTTATTGTCAGGCATTGTTCATACTATTAGGCATGTCATTCTGTTAATGATGATAAAAAAGCAAGCTTCAGTTCACCAGTAAATGCCTGCAATCTGCGTCACAGCGATGGAGGAATTAACCCTTTCAAAGGTAGGCTCAGAAGCCCATCTGGCCATTAAGGAGTGTTATTAGGTCTTGTCAGAAACCTTTTCCCAGCACCTAATATGTTATTGTGTTGTCCTGAGGCTAGAGTAGCTTCAAATGAAGAGCATCTCTCTCTGGGGAAGGCGCACATGCATCTGCAGCCACAGGGAAGCCCATGGGACACATGGGCTCACCAGCTCAGTGGGGTTCATCCTTGCAGGGATGCTAACTAGGACCATGGTTAACCTCATCTGTGCGTGTCAGCGTGTTAAATTTTCCTCATATCTTAATTTCTGAGAAAGAGAATTCCTCTAATGTCAAGCCAAGGTGCTAGCAGGATATTTTAATCCTGGGAATGTAATGAGGGCACAAGTAAGGCTGTAAAGCACATGGGATACTTACATAACCCTGCTCCCATGGAAGGCAGTGGGGGAACAGGAAATTCCCACTAATTTGTGCTTGCGTGAGACCAAACACCAAAATGAGCTCCTGTGCTGTGCCTTCACAAAGATTGTACCTTTACTGATGGTTTCCAGATGAAATGCAGCTGTAAAACGTACAGCAGACCTAAGACAGAATTACTGCTACTGTCACTGTTACCAGACCTAAAAGCATGTGTTAATATGTATTGATGTATTGTTCTGATCCTTTTAAGCATGTGTGGGGTTTTGTTTTTTACTTTTTAATAAAACTTACTATTTTGTCTAATGCTGTTCCCTGATCATTCCTATACAGTATGGAGGGGGAGCAATAGGACAAATGTACAATGCCCCAACTCATAGTAGTAAACAAAAATATCTAAGTTGGCACTGTTACATTTACTGAATGATTTCATTCCAGTTCTGATACAGCTGATATTTTCAAGGAGGCACTTGCAAACTGATTATCCTCTTAGGAAGTGACAAATGTACGGGGCAGTAGGGGATGTGGAGTGGGCATGGGACAGTCCTGCTGTGGTCATGGTGCCCGTCTGCCCAATGCTTTGGTGCTGTGTGTTGTTCTGGCAAGATGCAGACGGGACAGATGTGAGACCAAATTCCATCGCTGAACTTCTCAGCAGGAAGGGTTTCCAGCCCTACTTCTGCTCTTGGGGTTCATGCAGGGACTAACGGGAGGAACCAAGATTTTGATTTTTTCTCCAATAACACGTATCTGCTTAGGCACTGAAGGAAAATGACATGATCAAGAAAAATCTCCAACTGAAGACGAAATTGAGGAGGAAAACAGCAGGATGTCAGTGGCGGGTGGCAGAAGTTCAACTAAACCTTGTTTTAACAACATCAATATTTGTGTGGGTTGGGCCCTTCATTCCATGCATAATCCTAGAAGTGACAAAGGGCACTCAATGACATGGCCACAGTGGACCCTTAGGTTCTGCTAAATAAATTCTGCTCTAGGTTCAAAGGCATTTTTTAAGAATTTGTTTTTCTCTGGCTTTTCTTGAATTAATGTTAATAAAAGCTGCCCCAACCTCTTATTTTTCTATATGAACACAAAAATTGCAGCTGCCTGCCAAGTCTGCTGAGAGATGGATGTAATAATTTTCAATTGTACTGTTAGCCCAAAGGGAGCCCGATAGCAAGAGATTGACAGATGCAGCATGGATTATCTTGTGCTCTGAACTCAGCCCAATTTGTGGTTTGTTGCAGGTGCTAAAGAGATTGATATTGCTGCTACCCTGGAGCACTTGAGGGACCAGAGACCAGGCATGGTCCAGACGAAGGTACTGTCAATAAATCCACTGGGATTTTAAATACATTAAAGGTCTTTCACAGTAGTTGTTTTCATGACAGAAGAGAGAGGGTATGACCTAATTTAATGCACGTCGCTTGCTGATTACTGTTTGGCTCCCCACCAACTGAGGTTTATTTATGCTGAAGATTTATCTAGGCTACTTTCTTTGGTGTTTACTCCTCTTTCTTGCAATATCTCCAACATCCATCTTGATTGCCATATATGAAGGGCAGTCAAGATAACAGTCTGTAGTTTACTAAAGAAAATGTGCATGTGAAAAAATGTCATTGCTTTCATCCTAAAATATGGATTATTTTCTTAGAGTAAGTGTGCTTAACTGCGCATCTAATATTTTCTAAAAGCCCTCAACTCTTAAAGCAAACATGACTGTTGGATTTTTTTTTTTCTGAAAGTAATGCTTTGAATTAACGGAAATATAGTTTTGAAGGAAATCAAGCCATTTTTAGCATCTTTGAGGGGAAGAGCTTACAGTGTGCCTAAAGCCATGTCCTTTATGGATGAAGTGTTGTGACTGCATTTGTACCCAATGGTGTGGTGACTATCTTACTCTTTAATTACCATCAGTTGTAACAGCCTCAAAGTTTTCTGTAATGTGTAGCTTTTAAGGATAGCTGGTAGCGTGACTGCTGTTCTTTCCATTAGGAATGAAACTTTTTTATTGTTACAATTTATATGGAATGATATTAGGGGGTATTTGCTGCAAGTTAAAGCTGCACATATGACCATAAAGAAAGCTTTTCATGACACTGAGACCAAATAAATCTGAATGTGACATTGTAAAATCTTGAATGAGAGTTATAACCCCAAACTGAATAACTGGAGCAGCAGTGACAGCACTCTGTCATGGTCAGGGAGAAACCTATAGGAACGTTTGTTACATTTAGGGAGTTGAAGCTGCTGGGGGACAAAGGTGAAATAAATCTGTTTTTCAGGAATCATTAGTCAATAACTTTTCCTGAATCTGTTTTTAATCATGCTGTCTTCTCACTTAATATTAGAAGTGATATTGGAAAACAGGGAGCGGGGGTGGCTGGGTGCAGGGGTATTAGATCTAATTTACCCAGTAAGTAAGTAGATAAAAAATTAAGATGAGCCAGCCAAGGCTAACTAACCTGTATCAGCAAGACATAAAATTGCACACATCTTTCTTCTGCTTTGATGAATCAAACTGGAGAAAAAAAGGCCTATAGCACACAGCACCCAGTGTCTCACATGTGTATTCTAAGGGAAGATGCAAGTCCTGAGCAAACTCTGTAAATGCACCCAATTTGTATGGCAGCTCTGTAGAAATATGGAGCTCTGATTCTGGTTTGTCTCTCTTTTCTGAGAAATTACAGCTTATTGCCTTTAACAAAAGAAAAGAAGAAAAAAAAACAGCTCTAGAAGCAAAGAATGATTCTCTTAGTTAGCTCAGAAATAGTTACCTGAGTCCCCTGAGAAGCTCACTGGAGACATGTTTCTCCCTTCCAAACATCCCTCTGGAAGAGCTGCAGAAAAGCAAATGTAACCAATGTTTTCACCCAGGATGAGAAATTTTCCCAGGATGTGGCTTATCTCACCTTTTGCTCTTTCTTCCATCATTCTTATGTTTTCAAAACCACCCAAATCACTTATTCAAGCTAATGTCTTGCAAATTATAAATATCTGGTTGCATGCTAGCAGTGTGCTGTCCCCGGAGAATTTTTCTGACGGATTTAAAAAAAAACCCTGTGCTTTCCCAACTGAATACAAATGAGGAATATTAGACTCCTGGAGTAATTTAAAACAATGGATTAAAAGTCAGGTTAGAAATGCCAGTTAGAGAATATCCTTAGGCAAAATAAACACCGACTTCCTTTAGCATTGTGATTGTGTTTCCAGCAGGCAGCGCTCCACATTTTTAATAAGCATGTGAAAGATTTGTTTGCAACATTTTGTCTTCTGGAAAGGATCTTTAATTCAAAAGCACTGTATATAATAAATGGTAATGAAATTATCATAACGACATTCTGCATTTCTGAGAAGCATAATAGAGGGTTTGTGGTTTTGTTACTTTTTTTGCAGGGGGAATCATAAAATAGAATTGATATGCCACATGTGAGAGGAAAAGTAATGTGTGAAAAGAAGCGTGTTTTCTGTCATGAGAAAAATATTTCTCCTTTTTCTCTTTCCTGTGTCCTTCCACTAGCAATCTGTACTATTATGCATGTTATACATATATGCTATATACTGCATGCACCTACTTTGTTTTCCAGAGAATTTTTATTTGAGGTCTTAAAGAAATTTGGCATATTGTTATATATTTCTAAACTTATTATTTCTAAATATGTTCATGTCACCTCTGCATTGTAAGTGGGCTGACAACACAACATGCCTGCCCAGCTTGATTTTCTAGGCAAAGCCTAGGTGTCTAAGTGAGTAGCACATGTGAATGAGCTCTAGAGAATGACAAACTGAACTCCTTTAAAACTGTTGCAGTTGCTTTTATCTGTGGTTGTCCTTGTGTGTAGGTATGGAGGGATGTGAAGGCTTTCCTTTGGAGAGTGGTAGTATACCTCAGTTGGAGCTGCACTGTGTTCTTTGCCTGCGTGTGTTGTGCAGAAGGAAAGAGGAAAAAGAGCTCAGATGCAGCATCCCCAGAAGACCCAGTTCTCAAACATCTCATGATCAAACATTTATTTTCTGTCTCCTTTATGGCAGCATTTCACAGTCAGTTTGGAGCTCTGGTGTAAAGATGCTGTATGAGTTGTTTTGCCTCACTAATTTAGGGTCACACCTGATGGAAGCTGGCAGTCTCCACTGAGGTTGTCTCCAAAATGCATATCTGAGCTTGGAAGTTGGTGTTGATCAATTCAGGGTCCTGAGGTGAGAACTGCCTTCCCCATGGCCAGTGCAGCGATGCCCTGTGCTCTCGTGTGAGCCACCCCTGTGTGAGAGGCAAAGGCACTTCAGGGCTGATTTGCTCAGTGAATTAAGTTATTTTCAGCAATGGGACTAATATTAAAATATTGTAGTCCCTGATCTTACAAGTTTTTCCTTATGGTAAAATGAGGGGTACATTAGGTACCTCATTACATGAGTGATAGCAGCTTCCCTTCTTCGGAACCGTCACCAGCCTCTCAGAAGAGGCATTTAACCATTGTGGACACTTGGCTGCGTCACCCTGCAGCCTGGCAGTGCTTGGATCAGCTTCCCTACTACTGTTGTGCTCCCCATTTGGTTCTGATATGGTGCGTCTGGATGAACGCCTTCTCTGCCCTCCAGCTATGCTCACACATTCACTGTGCTATGCTCAAAATATAGCTGCTGCTCTTGGGTGGCCACCAGCATTTCCTCATCCGCTTTAATTGCAGAGACCTTGAGGCAGGCACAGTCAGACCAACAGACTGTTTTCTGTGCCTAATGAGGGTGAGTTCTAATCTTTAGGGTGAACTGATGTGTGATTAAAAAACAATGGATGCAGTCCAGCGAATGTGCAAGGATGCCATTTTGACAGCACCAAACAGACAGCGTAATTCTTGAACATTGATTTATCTGAGAAATTATTCTGTTCTGGTCTTCTTTTTCTGCTTGGTAACTGTGCCCACTATGGCTGCCCTCTGAGGCATCTGTGCTCAGGAGATGGATGCAGAGAGGTGAGACAAGGTGGACGAGACTGACACTGAAATGCAGGAGTTAAAAGTCAGTTGTCTTCCTGAATTATGAGTCACTCACCTATAGTTTGTCCTTTCATCCTTCCTGCAGATTTCCATTGTTGAAAGTGAGTGCTGTTGGACCAGTAACCACCTTCAGGGCTGGCTGTGTTCAACAGCCATTTGCCACTGCTTCACCCATCCCACACAGCCCTGGGCAGCTCCTGCTGCACATCCCTGTTCTGACTGGAGGCACAGATGGCATCCTGGCAGGGTTCATCTCAGACCTCTATTCTTAAAGTCACTTCCTCCAAAGCTCTTAACCCCAGTTGGTTTAAACCACTGGAATAGTTCTAGAAAATCCAAACACTTCTGCACAGTCCTTGACTGCTGTCCTTGGTTTGCTTATTCTCTTAAGTAAACTACACACATTTCTTTTTCCATCTGAAAAGAAGCAGACAGAAAATCATCCTGTCAGATATTTCATTAAGCTAAATTTCTGAGAAAGATTACTCACTCTAGAAAATACAACACCTGCTAACCTTGAGGAAGCAAAGCTCCTTTGTCCTTCTTTAGAACCAGACAGTTTAGGAACATGTTAGGGTTGCAGATAGGTGTAGTGGCTATTCCTGCCTGTGTCCTTCACACCTCCCCTAACTCAGCACAGAAATCTGTTACTGATTTTTGTTTTATGCTTATGGTAAATTAGTAGCATAAACCTTCCTAAGTGTGAATAAAGTGGACCAAATATTGCTAGGTAATTTGTGGGTACCGAAGAGCAGTTGAAAAAGGAAGCTGGAAAAGACTAATAAGAGGTAAAGCAAAAAGCATGCATTTCTCTATTTAGCAGGCAAAATGTGAGGAAGCATATATTTAGCTAATTTCAACTGGAAACACCTGAGAGAAGCCAAAGTTTCTCTTTTGCAGTGTATTGCCTACTTCATATCTCAGTTTTGTTAATGAGTTTCCATCTTCGTGTCAGAAAGAAATGGCTGGTGATCAACTACTCCCAAATGTTTCTGGCCAAGCAATTGCAATACATCATTGTGTCCCACTTGCTTAGTTTCTGCTACCAACATTTTTCTCCATTAAAATGACTCTAGTTTCAGGATGCTGTCAAACCTGTTATATGGCATCAATAATCCCCAAGCATTCTGTTCCTTGCTGTTGCAACATGCAGTTCATCCTGCATATTCCTATTTTCAACAATGTCTTGAGGATGCTCAGCTGCAGAGCAGTGCTCCAGGGTGTCAGAAAGTTTTTTGGTTTATTATCCAGGGTCAGAAAGGCTTTGCAGACTAATCTTAACTAATTGGAGGGCTGGGCAATCACCAGCTACATGAATGTTTAAAAGAGCAATTTTTAAAAGGGATGGGGCAATCCTGGCTCTGTGTACAGACTGGGGGATGAGAGAGCAGCCCTGGAGAAGGGATCAGGGGGTTCTGGCTGTGGGCAGGTTGGGTCTGAGCCAGCAGCGTGCCCCGGAGCCAAAGGGCCAACCGTACCCTGGGGGCAGCAGGCCCAGCACTGCCATGGGGCTGGGGACGGGCTGTCCTGTTGTGCTCTGTGCTGTGCAGCCTCACCTCCAGCACTGGGTGAGCACCACGTTATAAGAAACTAATGAAACTATTACAGTGTCCAAAGGAGGGTTACAAAGATGGGAAGGGTCTGGAGGGCAAGGGGTGTGAGGAGCACTAAGGCTTCTGGGTTTGTTGGTCCAGAGCAGAGCAGGTTGAGGGGAGGCATCATGGCGGCTGCAGCTCCTCACAGGGGCAACGACAGGGCCTGAGGGAATATCGTGGAGCTGTCAGGGGAGGGGCAGCTGGGGGTGAGGGTGGTGGGCATGGAATGGGCTGCCCAGGGCAGCGGGCACAGCCCCAGTGCTGGAGCTCACGGAGTATTGGGACACCGCTCTGAAAACAGGGCTGGGTTTGGGTGCTGCTGTGTGGAGCCGGGGTTGGACTCAAGGATCCTTATGGGTCCCTTCCAGCTCGGGATATTCTGTGATTCTATGATATGCCTTTGCTCTCTCCACAGGAGCAGTTTGAATTTGCTTTGACAGCAGTTGCAGAGGAAGTGAATGCAATACTCAAGGCACTTCCTCAGTGAGCAGCTCGGTGTCCCGGAGGTTCGCGCAGGATCCAGCCCTCGTTTCCTCATCCTCAGTCCCTGTGAATGTTCTTGGAAACCGTGACCTGACCTTAACTATGTATTTTCTGTTGTAACCACATAGTGATAGGGTCCTTAGGAACTCCTTTAGCTGATAAAAGTTCAACAGTTAAAATGTGTCTTCTGTTTTTGGGTTTTAAAACAAATTTTAAGAAAATACATCAAAGCCTCGGATTAAGTGACAGAACAGTCCACCTAATTCCTCTCTCATCCTCAAAGACCTGAATGTCAAACTTGGAAAGCACACATTCCTGTTCTTACTAACAAATATTCAGTATTGTAGGTAACTAGTGCAGTTAATATAGTCTCAGAAAACAGTGTTCTGTTGTATTTTGTAACTCCTTAAAAACCAAATGAGAGTGAGGGGCCTGAAAGGGATGGCGATTGTCCCTCTACAATGCTGAGCGGAGGCATGGAACTGTGCAGAGGGTGTGAGTAAACACAGGTCCAGGCTCTGGCAAAGGGAGCTTGCACCTTCTCATGCTGAGCTTTAGCAAGCAAACATTTTCTTAACTGTTGTTTACTTTTCAGCTTTGTGCTGTGAATGGAAGAAAATCTGAGCTATAAGTAAATAGGCCAGCACGGTTGTTACAACTGGGGAGAACAAGTTGGTCACCTTAATGGGAACCTGGGGACCAGTGAGCACCACAGCTCTGGCCACGTACCTACAGTGTGGAGTGGGCAAGCATAGATGCACCTCCAACCATGAGCAAGGCACCTGGCCCACCAGGCGCATGTCCAGAGCTCGCATGGACACGGATTGTTGACATTATGGGATTACTGAGGAAGAAAACGGGACTCTTCTCTTTATATTTTTGCATTTTGCTCTTTCAAGCTCTGCTGTGCCATCCTTTTGAGCCGGGGAAATGTATTTCTGTAAAAGCCTGGCCGAAGGAAGAATTGCCAATCTGCATTTTATGATCCTCATCAAGTTTGTCTGAGCCAGCCATTTGTTGCACCTTTCTGCTCTTTTCTTTTTCTGAATGATGCCTATTTTAACTATTAATGGATAAAGAAGCACATAAGTTGAATTTCAGAGATTCTTCTGTTCTCAAAATCCTAATACCTGCTGTTGCAAAGTAATGCTGAAATATGTCTGTAAACGGCTTGGTTACGTAATTTTGCTTATGTGAAACCACAGTTTTAGTTGTGGCACTCTACTAAAGGGATTGAAGCTGCTGATGGAAAGTACTCTGATTTGTTTGAATGAAGGGCCTGAAAGTGACATTTTCAAATGTGACTCTTAATTTCATTTTCAAAACTGAATACTTGGACACTTTCATCTGTTATCCTCCATCTCTGTGATTTAAGAATTTTAGTGTTGGTTTGTGGGTTTTTTTTTCCCCAAAATCTTGACAGCATTATATACCTGGAAAATACATAATTAGATTTAATTCAGGAGAGTGAAAGTTTTATAAACTTCTAATCAGTGAAATGTTAAAAATACAGTATTGGAGAGTTTCGCTGGAACAGAGGTCACGGGCATCTATTGAAATCAACCAGGTTGCAGTTCTGTGTTGTAGGCATGAATATTGGTGATTTATTCTTTTTAGCAATTAAAGAGTTATTTAAAAAAAAAAAATAGCAACAACAAAGCAGAAGACTTGTTACTTTTCGCCATACATTTTTGCATGCTTTTCTTGGTATGTGCTGTTGCTTAATTTGTGCATCCCATTACTATGGCAGTACAGAGCATTTACTGCAGATGCCATCATCCTCTTAAGTACATATGCTGTACATTAAGCCACATGTTTATTTTATGGCCTAAGCATTTTAGAGCTTTCCTAGCAATAACTAAAAAAACTAATGGAGTATGAATGAGAAAATTGCCTTTTTCATTTGATAATTTAGGCTTAACAGGTTTCTTTTATTACTTTAGCTAACACACAATTGCAGATCAGGGCAGATGAGATCAGTTTGAGCAGTATCAGCAACTGTTTGAGGTAGATTTACTGTGAGCCATGTACTGCAGCTTTCTGAAAATACAGGTAGTTACATCCATACAAACAGTCCAAGGAATCAAAATAAGGGCATCCTAAGTCTACCCCTCAGATTCTTGGGTAAAACTACTTCTCAGGGCAAGATGCTGTACCATTGCCTACTGCCAATGGGATAATGGGTTTTCAGCACAGATTTCTGCCCTGAGATTTATTGGTGTTCGCCTCCTGACCGTCCCTGTGCATACCACAAACATGGCTGATGAGCTGTTCGTTTGCACTTCAGGAATATTTTTTAATTGTTCTTCTGCAAATATTTGCATTTCATAATAGTAATTTCAGGGTGATCTCTATTATTTCACAAGCGGCTGAGTATGAGACTAAAATATTGGTCTTCATGCTTTGGAGTTTATTTAGTGTAAATTAGAGGGCATTAATCTTCCCCAGTGCTAATGGGGCAGGATGTGTTGTTTTATTCATACTTGTAGGCTGATATACACAATGGAAGGATGCAATCTTACTCAGAGGGTTGGGATATCTCCCACTGAATGTCATGGACAATCCTGTTTTTTCAGCCATTTTGCACAGTTCTTCCACAAAGAGATGCCGGGCTTATTCTGTTGATTGTAAGCTACCACACAGATTATTTCCTCTGTGCAGGTAAGACATTGTTCACACCTCTCCATAAATGCCCTGCTCCTGTGGGCAGTCATTTGTTGCAGGGCATATGAGTGAAATGCAGGTCAGTTGCACCAGGGTGATCCAGAAGGGTCTGACAATCCATTTCCCAGGGAGATGCCAAAATCATGGAAATAGAAACCTGGTGAAAACAGAGAGAGATTTCTCATGCAGGACAGGTATTTATTTATCCTTCTGACTGCAGTTCATGATCCTTACAGCTGGATAAAGGATGTGGCTCAGGCTGCCCCAGACCAACTGGATTTGAAACCTGCCCCATGTTCCCTGGTGAGATAAGTGGGGGCCCAAGGTCAGATGGTACCCATGAGCCTTCCCTGGTCAGTGTTCTACTTGATCTTTAGTAAATGGACAGTCATTGAGGCTGGGTTGACACCCAGTGCATGCCCATAAACAGCACATGTTTAATATTGACCATCCTAGTGTTCTTGATGAAGACAAATCAAATATACAGGTGGTTGAATTTTAAAATTATATTTAAGGGGGAAGCTGCCAGAGGGTAGTTTAACCCCAGTGCTTGCAGTATCCTTCCTCAATGTTCGAAGCATAGGGAGATAAGCCTCATTTCCCACCAGCATGGCAGTGAATGTGACCAGATGCCAGCAGTCCCATGCTTACATTGTCCCAGTGGGTGCAGACATGAGGGACAGGGAAGTGTTTGCCACCAATGCAGGCAGTTTGTAGGTGTAGCAGCACAGTCCCTCCCCTGCTTTCACCCTTCCCACAAGAAGCACTGGATTTGGAGGGACAGAAGGATAGTACAGCCTAATTCCCCAAAGCTGAGATCCTTGGGTTTCAGTACGTGTCATGGGGAAAGCAGTGTGGGTTTTGCTGTCACCATCACCTATTTCAGGTGAAGCTCTAACCATTGCCTTTGACCATCATTCATGGGAGCTGGAGCAGCCTGGGTAACAGCCAGTAGAAGTCTTCGGCAGTTGTAAGGGCCAAAAATGAGTTGTAGCAGAAAATCCCCAATCTAAATCTTAATTCAGTAGCAAAGCAAGCAAGATTATTTTTATAGACACTGCAAGAGGTTTAAAACATTTAAGAATATTTTTAAAATCTACACCGATGATTAAACCTTGTTTCTGTCTCTAGCATGCATGCAGAACCAATCTCCATCCATCCCCACGGGAACGACAGCTATAGAACCTGTAAGGAGTTCATGCTTTATTTGTCAAGTGAAACATTAATAAGATCCAGCCCGCTTCATAATTTCCAGACTAGTCATTAATTAAAATAAATAAATAAATAAACGTTTATTGGAATAGAAAACAAGTATTTGATTAGCTTTGTTACAGAACAATAGCTCTCCTAATTTTTATTCTGCATATTTTATTCTTTGTTTAGAAAATTCTCTTAAGAAGCAGTTGA
The DNA here is from genome assembly GCF_987193195.1 of Phasianus colchicus. NCBI lineage: Eukaryota > Metazoa > Chordata > Aves > Galliformes > Phasianidae > Phasianus > Phasianus colchicus. The sequence goes on from NC_143441.1 coordinate 44,722,677, forward strand.
GATAATTCGCTTTTTAAAACTGTACAGTTTCTATGGTTTTGCTTTTTAAATGAGAGTACACTTTGTAGATTTGATTATTATATTTTTCTGTTAAGATTACACTGGACATTACAAAAGCATTCCCCACCACAGTGAGAAGAAAGCTATCCTGTTGGTTTACTGTAAAAGAAAAAAAATAATTAGAACAAAATTGCAGAGCTGTGGCGTACTCAATCCAATTAGAGCATGACTCTTTACTACTCTTCATTTACCACATTAGAAATAAAATAAAGTTACACCAGCAAGATTTCATTTGAAGCTGTTCTTGCATGCTGTTTGTACTGTATTTGATGGCATAATATTGTTTCATTTACAACCTTTTCTTTTTCGCCACTCTATTATATTCTTTCTCTGTATATAGTTAAAAAGAAGAAAAAAAAAAATAGATTATACAAAGTATTTTGTTCTACCTCTGTAAAAATCATACTTGTGAATAAAGTCACGTTGTCTGTGGAGCACGGTATTGTGGATACAGCATTAGCAGCTGGTGTTTGCTTTTATTTGGGGGTAGGAGGGCTCCTCCTGTCGCTGGATCCTTATCCCTGTGCTGACGAAGGGGACAGGCAGGGTCCTGCTGAGCCGTAGAGGTGCTCACTGCTCTGCTGCAAGACGGTGCAGCCTCCTCTGCCTTTGGGATGCAGGCTTCTACCTCTGCAGCTCCCTGCTGAGGGAGGGCTGGGGGCCACGCTGCTCCAGGCAGACCCCTGCATTCAGGTCATATGGGAGAATGAATACATGATGGAAATTCTCCTTGTGCAACAGGGAGGTGAAAAAAATGTGGGCTGTGAGCACAGGTTGGTGGGTCAGAGCTTTGCCTAATGGCAGTACGGGCTGCGTGAGGCTTCACAGATTTGAAACAGCCGCAGGATTGACAGAAGGATTTGAACGGGTAATGGAAAATATTCACTGTTACATTAAGTAAGGTTAAGAGGAGTGAAGACTAAGGTTCCCACGTAAGCACAGAATAAAATAAGCAGTCTTTTCCCTGGAGATAGAAAGTAATTTTCCCATAAACACTGTCCATTGTATGAACGTCTGTATCTTCGCATGAGGCATCTATTGTTAGCTGTTATCAGAGGCAGGCTTTATGATTAGACAGCCCTACTGTGGCAATTTGCATGGCTCTGTATTGTGTGCTGAAACTTCAATTGTGTTTTAAAGTTCACTGCTTACCTGAAAATAACGAGAAAAATGTAAATAAACAGGAAGGCAGAAACCACGCTCATCCAGCTCACTCCTTTCCCATCTGAAGAATCATATTTTACATTATTTAACCTTGTTTATGTAGTTGCCTATTTTAATATCTGTGGCTTTCTCAGTGTAAGAAGGTGACTTTCATCTTGGAAGCACAATATATGCACCATTACAGCTATTTTCCTGTTGCTGTAATTTAGGAGGTCTTTTATCTGCAAGATAGCTTTCAAAAGCCTCTGGTAACATCAGATGGAGGACAAAAAGAGGAAAACATTTAACTGTATTTCTACTGGAGTATTATGTATCTTCTAGGACAGTTGTGCATACATCAGGTCATACAGCCAATGCTTGCTTTTGCTTCTGCTGCTCAGATACATGTATTCTTGCTCTCCACAGTGCTCTCGGACTGTGGGCTAGTGTCTCAGCTGCATTCAGAGGGCATTGCTTTGTTGCTTATATTCTTGTTCACGCATTTCTAGCTCTAACTCAGACTGGGTATTATCTTCTGGTGGGCTCAGGAAAGATGTGGGTTTGAGTTTGAGCTAGCACTAGTAAGTGGGAATCCCACTTACAGCAGTAAGACACAGAAGCCATGGCATGCCCTTGCTCCTGATGCCAGCCCATCATCCCACCAGCTGCCTCAGCAGCCTTGGGGAGGAGGAAAGAACTGCCCTCTCTGCTGTCCTGATATGGCAGAAGGGAGAGACTTGCTTCTGCAATAGCAAGATGAAAAACAAAGTCTTCTCAGGTTGCCTGAAGAGCCTTGGGGGTTTCATTTTTAGAACTAGCTGTAAAATTTCAGGGCTGATGGGACTAATATTTCCATTTTGCATGCTGAACAAATATAAAGAGCTACCATCCATAGGGAGGGGTAAACAGAAGACTGTTTATTCTTGGTTTAGTGATAGGACCAGTACATTGTGTGCTTCAGACAACTGAATCCTTAGGGAAATTCTTATTGCAGTGGAGTTAAACCAAAAATTCTGCCTTGAGATTGCTCCAGCTACACTCACATGTGTGTAAATCAGCAATACAGAAAAGAACTTCTACATGGAAGTCCATCTTGGGAGATAAAGATTTAAGCTAAGTTTTAGGGTATATGACAGATGTCTTTCCCCTTCATCAGTTTTGGCCACAGTACTCAAAGATACAGGAATGTGGTACTCCATCATTTACAGCAGAGGTTAGAGGTCAGTTTCAACTAACCTTTGTGTAGTTTTTGCAGAGTCATCATAACAATCCTTTGTTGTCACTGGAGGAAAATAAACATTTTTCCTTTTCTATACCAAAGACTCATTTCTCCTCTTACAGAGCTTGACCCATGTCCAATCTACTTGGCTACCCATCACCTTGTCTTTCCCATTCAGAATATAAGAAAGACATAAAACTATTATAGAGTCGAAGGGAGTCTGCAGAGATGGTGAAAACTCTAGAGGGCAAGACGTATGAGGAGCAGCACCTCAGCTCAGACATAGGGTATGAATGTTGGGTGGTGCTGCATGGAGCCAGGGCTTGGACTCGATGATCCTTCCAACTCAGGATATTCTATGATTCAGTAATTCTGTGATTTCTATTTCTACTACAATTGCATTGAGTGGGAACAAGGCCCAGATTGTAGTGCACCATTGTGTGGTAATGTTTTTATCTTTTTTCTTTTCTTCAGAATTTCATTCATAGCAATACCATGCTTCCTTGTCTCCCTGGAAATAATTCACCCTGCCGTCATTATTATCTCTGTTGTTAGGGATGTCTTTTGTGATGCACACTGCTTTATGTTTATCAACAGCAATTGCACCTGCCATTTTCACACAGTCTGACATTATCACAAGATCTCTCCATGACACTTGGCACTTACTTTTGTTTTTAGGACTGTAGATAATATGTGTCATCCACACACTCTCACCTCACTATCACCTCCTCCCTTTTCACATCGTTTCTACTGGGGAATCACCAGCATTGCAAAAACTGCCCATTTCTTCCCAACCTGTTTCTTGTCTATTAACCAAACATTAATCAACAAAAGAGATTCTCCTTAGACCCACGGCAGCTCAGTTTTCTAGAATAACCTTTCTTGAGACAGCCTTTCCCAAGCACTTTTAGGAAAGCTGAATACACAAAATCAACTAAAAAATAATCACAAAATCTGTATCAATGCACTCATTGACTCCTTCAAAGCCTTCTAGCACACTTTTGAGACACAACTTTGCTCTGCAAAAGCTGTGTTGCTTCTCCATCCTCCTTATTCCATCAATTTTGTAGGATCTAAACATGAGGGGTGGGATGCAGATTATTGAGTAAAACACTGAAATTTAAATGGCTTTTATATCCTGTCAGAGTTAATGGAGAGTTGCTGAATTGACCTCAAAAGCCTCAGAGTAATGTGGGTTGGATGGAGCTTGGCAGCTCACCCAAAGTCCCATCCAAGGTGGTAGTGGAAGCACTTAGAGCAGGCTTCTCTGGGTTACTGCCCATTGAATGTTGAATATCTCCAGATATGCAGATTCCCCTGGGTCCTCTTTGTGAAAAATGTATTTGACGACCTACACAAAATTTCCCCTGATGTAAATTGATAGCAGCTCCCCCAAAGTAGAAACATGCATCCAAATCCCTCTTAGCTTCACCAGTAAGGTTGTCATTTGCTTTAGGGGACACTCAGATGTAACATACATGAAAGCATTTATATGTAAGAGTTTTAATCAATGAGCTGGATTCCACCCTGTGGGCAAGATTCAGTGCTTCTCTTTAAGTGTTTGATGGCATTGGGGTTGGTGCAGTGCCCTGCTTGGCCTCCAGCACTCATGCCAAATGGTTGAGGGCCTGAAGCCTCGTGTTTTGTTGGCCAGTCCTGTGCTGTTGCCTTAATTTTCCTGAGGAGCTTCAGATGGCATTGGGTACCTGAATTCGTGGAACTGAATCCCATATCATCATGTTTCTGTCTGTTGTACCCTGTAGCTTCTACTGAAATTCAAGCTGTGGGAGGGAATTTCACAGGACAGCACCCACTGCCCCCAAACCAGCAGCACCTTTTGAAAATCATCATTATGTGATTGTTTGAACGCCCATTAGCACTGGATTTGAGAGAGAGCCATGATTCTGCAGCAGACAACATTTCTTGAGTATACACCAAGGCTGGGTACGAGGTGCTGTGGTGACAGCAGCAGGGCACAACTGGAGAGCAGCCCTTTGGTGGGGAGAACTGAATGGCTTTGTATGCCTTACTGCCGGTGACAGCCCTGTGTGGGAACACAGGCAACACTGCTTTCCAGCACAAGAGGGGAAAAAAAAGAGAAAAGTGGCCAAAAACCTGATATTTAGCATTTTGAGTTAATGTAAAAAAAAATAAAAAATAAAAAAGGAAACTAGTGAACAGCCGTGTTCTAGTAGCACTTGTTTCTAAATGTGGTAGCTATTTCCTTTACGCAGGAAATCTGCTCCATTTTCCAGCAGATTTCATTTGTGTTGTCCAAGTTAGAATGTTTGTTCCTGCATACGGATATTACGATAGAGCATGAGCATGAGCAAGACTGGTTCCATGGTGTTACGGACCTGTTAGGCAGAAGTCAAATCAGATCCACAGCTTTCAACCCTGATAAAAGCATTGCCAAGGCTGAGAGGAAACCAGTGCTCTCATGTGTGCTGAAGGGGGAAAGCAAATCAGCACTTTTTCCAGTATTGCTTTTTCATTATTTATAGATTAGTTTCCATGAACAGAAATATACGTCTTTCTTTTTTCTTTTCTTTCTTTTCTTTTTTTTCTTTTTTCTTTTTTTTTTAAAGCTAATAATATCTGGTGTGTTTAGCCAGATAAATGGCCTGACTCAGCAAGATGTTCCTAGCAGAACAGGTAATGGGCTTCAGCATTGACTCCCTACTTCATCTGCTCTACTGTTCCTCCTCAGCAGGGCCCGTGATCTATCTTTTTATACTTTTTTACTTTAATTTTTAATACAGTATTATAGAAGCTCAAATAACTTGTTGAGAGTTGCTAGGATTCCTCTGAAATGAATGACAGTTCTGCTCAACCCAAGGGGGCTTGGAACCAGATGATCTTTGCGGTCCCTTCCAACCCAAGCTATTCTGTTTCTACTACATAGCTCCATTGCAAAGACCAACAAGAATGGTAACAAAGTTATACTGTTCCCAAGCACTTGATGTGGACTTAGCCTTCATTATAGTTTTCACACTAACCAGTGAACCTTTTGGAGCAATTCTCAGGTTATGTCTCTTCTGTTAAATCGCCTTCTTCATAAAAATAAAGAAGTTCTAAGGTTGAAGGAGGCAAGGCCTGACAATACAACATGATAAGATAATGAGAATGCTCTGGAAAGAAAACATTTTCAATATACTACTGGCAAGTATTTTGTTCTGAAAGATTTCATTACAGTTGTGTTTTCTGTCCTAGCCTCTACAGCATGTCTTACTGCACTTCCTTACATTTCCCACCTCCCCACTGTTCCTCCAGCATGTGTTTTTTCTCTTCCAGTTTCATGAAAACTTGTGGGGAAATATTGGTGGGAGGTGGATGGTTGGGTTATATGATCTTGGAGGTCGTTTCCAACATTGGTGATCTATGATTCTATGATTCTAAGAGCCCTGCACTCCAAATCCTAGTGACCTCAGAGAGTAGGTTTATTTCTTCCACTTCTTCCAAGTATGTTATTAAGTTTTTTTTATTTTAGGGAAAATTAACTTAATCATTTGTCCGAGTTTCTTTTTAATGTACAGTGAGATGTGGAGTGAAAAAAAATTATCAGGATCTCGATGCCTCCTCCTACCTGTAGCAATGGGCAATGCCTGGTGCTTCAGTGCAGGTTTGACCTTTCAGCAGATGACAGAAAACAGCAGTGCACCACCAACAGGTATTTTTATACACCCTCCACTAAGTATTCTCTGAATGTGTCTCCTGGGCTGTGTTTCCATGAATCACTGTGCCAAGGCTCCACAGCCATTATCCAAGTGAAGATCCCCAGCACTTCAGTCTGCAACATAGGCATAATGGGTAGGATTTGCTTCCCCTAATTCAGCCAGATGAAAATTAAGTGGTAGTCTCAGCTAGTCCTGCCAACTTCTACCTACCCATATCAGCAGTAACAGATAAGCACTTGCAAGTTATTTAGCCCGGAATTGTTGGGGTCTGAAAGTGGGAAAAGACTGTTCCCAATGGAAAATACAGGCTGGGCATGAGGTAGGCAGGACATTATTGAAATAGGCTCTGTCACAGAAGGAAGAGCATCATAGCAAGATCATAGGATCGTACATAAGGTTGAAAATGACCAAGATCATCTGGTCCAACAATAACAAGTAGGAAGCCTTCTCCCTGAAAGCTGTATCTTTACATCTCCCCTGAAAGCTGCTAATCTGCAGTGTTCCTGGTACTTTGGTCAGGGAAATGGCATCTCTTTTGGGAGGACAATGATGCCAATGGGCAACTGCTGAGCCCTGATCCCACAGACCCTCCCTGATGTGCTGGGAGGGCTGCAGCACACAGCTGGTGAGCGGATAGCAGGAATTGCCTGTGTAGAGGCTAAATGCATGTAGACATTGTGAATAAGGATATTATAAAGTTGCAGAGGAAAAAAGCCATGAATTTTGTTGTTTGGTTGTCGGGTTTTTTTTAGCCAGAGACATTAGCAGCCATACCTGTATCATGATCCATTTCTTAGATCTATCCTTTGTGCCTTGATACAAGTTTGCTCTTCTGCCATCTTTAGATTTAAGTTTGACATGAGCCCAGATGTTGGGCAGTACCTTTGGGTGGTGAACTCAAGTTGAGAAGCTGCCCTAATATGGTGTGAAATGGCTTGGTGCTGTTGAGAATGGAAGACAACCTGTCTTTAATAAAGTTAGGCACTAGATAAAGCCATCTGAGTGGCACTGTGGCCATATGGGTTAGGACCCTATCCACACTAGAGACACAGGGTCACCTTCTGGCCCAACTGAGATCAAAGTTCGGCCTTCTTTTGACCCATGCTGCAGCCAAGACATCACCCTTGGTTTAACATTTATGTACATTATGGGCTGTGTTAGGCTATGGCAGAGCCTATTCCACTTGGTTTGCACCCAAGCAGGATCGATGAAGCCTTTTGCACCATATTAAGATAAGCAGCTTCCCATCTCAGAAAGCACAAGATGGCTTTTCTTTATAGTTCAGCGTTGTCTTTCCTGAGCTCACATGCTCTGAGATGGAGCAGCAGAAGCAGAGCAGAGCCATGTGATGACCTGTCCCTTACAGCACCAAGCAGAAATGGAGATGCACAGGACTCGCTTTCCCTGCCGTGGTGTGAGATACACTGATAATGGCATCGTTATGTGACTGACAAGATGTTCTGCCCCTGGAGAGAGGGGCATAAATTCATTAGCCAAAAGAAGGGCTTGGAGGTGAGTCATGAGAGGCCTGGTAATCTGATAAAAAGGAATGTTTCCTTATTAAAATACAAATGGAAAGCTTTATTATTGTTATTTTTAAAAATTTACCTTCCCCACTGAAAGGCCAGCAGGCTACTATAATCTCGTCTACTTTCCTTCCGTATTTGACTTAGCATAAATGGCTCTTTTGTTTCTGAATAACTCCTAGCACTTAAAAGTGCAACAAAATGAGTTTGTATTTCCTTCTCACTTTTTTTCCTGATGTTGTCTGTTTTTCCCTGCCTTGATTATGTTTGAAAATGCATTTCGTTGTACAATTTCAACTAATGGGGCTGCAAATTTTCTTAACTCCTCTCCTAACACAGTCTTTTCCCATTGTGGCCCATGCCTTGCGCACAGTTTATCCACACAAAGAGCAGTGCTTTATATATCACAGACCTATATATACATAAACAACAACAGCAGAAAAATTACTATGAATATGAATAGCCAACAGATGGATCAGTGTACCTCCAGACGTTGGTGCTGGATAAAATAGCGTCACAGCACTCCTACCAAGCACATGTTCACTTACTCATGATTGGGCGTCTATAGCTTTTTGGTGTAGGTGATGCCCACCCCTTCGCTACCATCTTGGCTCTGCTGGGAGCTGGGAGTCATTCTGACTGTATTAGTGTTCCTGGCTGGCAGCAGTCCCTCTCCACCCTGTTCCCTGTGCTGACTCCACCAACACAATAGGTTCTAACTGGAAGGAAACTGCAAATCCAATAGCCTTCCAACAGCCACTGTAGCTGTAGTTTTGGATCTGTTTAAAATAATAAAAGGGAGGCAGCTGGTTCTAATGTGGAAGTCAGCACATTTGGTTTCCTAATGGAACTTCAGGGATGAATAAATGCTCAGATTCCTCCATGTATAAAACAGGGGTTGTGACACTCATTTTTGCTAAATACTAGGAAGGGTATATAGACAGTAGCACATTCTGCAGTTGATTCTTCTCTCTCCCTTGTGTGACTGTACGCAGTGGGTCAGGATGCAAAATACGAGGTCAAGTTATCTGCATTGCTGCAAGGATTTCTGGAGCTAATTTTAATAGCAATTGACAGATTTTAAATTAGAATATATATATATATATATAAATGATTCCCAGTTTCCAAGTAGCTTGAGAATTTGCTGTAAAACTGACAGACTTCTACTGAACAATGCAATGTTTTCTGATAAATCAATGGGGAAAAAATATGGAAATTTACTCTTCAGGATACTCTCGTTCAAAGAACCCTTCCCTGAAAACTGGTTGTTTCATAGTGAGACACTTTAACCACACAGCTGCTAGTCTGCATAAGAAACTCTCCATTTCTGTTTCCATTTCTCAGGCCAGATTCTGTGCACTTGCCATTTTCTGTAGATGGAAGACTGTAGTATAACGCCATAAAGTTCTGGGTGGAGAAAAATTACAACTTTCAGTGTCCCAAAATGTTTTATTACAAAACAATTCCAGCCATGAGGAGCTGCTCTATTTATGGCTGCATGAATAGTCACAATACTTTGCTCACTATTAGCTTTAAAGACAAAAACTAGAAGGTAATTCAGGACCCAGATGAATGTTTAAAACTGTGGTAGATGTAATTTAAGGATTCTTATCCCTGGAGCTTCAGTCCTAATTGTTCCATGCCTGGGACTGTTGTATGTCCATTGGTTTCCTGTCTCACCATCTGAGAAGCTTGTGTCATCTGACACATCCCAACAGAATGTGCCAGCAGTGAGTATTAAATGCACCACTGATCTACTCACATTCGTAGCTAGCTGATGGGAGGACCATGGACCAAACAGGGCTTGTAGATATGCAAAACCAAGGCTTTTTATCATTGCATCTTCCCCAGAAATATCCTGAGGACTTTGGACCTGCCATGAGTGCAGTGAGGACAGAGCTGTGCTTGCCCCTCCTGGTGTCCCTGTCCAAAGGTCATTAAAGGAGGAGAATGGATCATTTTCAAAGATCCAGTTAGGAGACAAATTGCTAAGACACATCAAACATGAGTACTGGAAGACTTAAAGGTGAAGCTCTGATAACACAAAATTATTCTTGCTCTTAGTTCCCCTGAGATTTATCCAGCAAATGCTTGACTTGACTTTTCCATATATTGCTATTGGTTTCAAGAAGAATGTTCACAGCATGTTGTATAGAACTGTGTCCTTATTTTATCCATCTGCATTTCTGCTCTAATTTATTGACTCCTCCAGCTCTGATGATTAGGTCAGGCAGTGTCACATGCTTCGAGTACCAAGGCCAATTAACACCCTTTCTGGGTGACCAGGATTGCCGATCGATTAAGCTGCTCCATCCCACTGAGATTCTTTGCAGACGCGTGGTCATATAAAACACATTGAAATAGAATTAATGAAAAGCCAGGCCTGAATGACAGCCGAAATGCTTTTTTATTTCTGGAAGCAGCCCAAGAAGGGGTTTATTGGACTCCTCTCCTCAGCACTTGGAAAGAAATATCAGCTGTTATTAAAAAGAAAACCTTTTAGGGTTTTGGGGAAGGAATTCAGTTCAGCAAACTAGATAGAACCTACTAAAACTTCGGAACAAAACATCCCCCTCGCATCCAGAAGAGACTGAAAACAGGAAACCAAAGTAATAATAAAACAGAGACTTCTAAAAGATGTCCACATTTTGCCTATTTCCTTTTGTCCTGGACAGAGGTATTTTTAAACAATATTCCTAAACTGTTTGGCTCACTCTCCTCAGTTTTTCAACACCCAAATTCAAATGGAATTAATTCAATAGAAGTGCCTACATACCCGTGAGGAGCTGTGTTTGAAGTATTTCTTCCAGGAAACCCAACCCACATTCCAGCTCACGTCGTGGTACAAGGGACAAGAGTCTGCTGTGCTGGATGCCCTCGTCATGGGTAATGGGGACAGCAGAGAGATGGATACAGGGTTTTGCTTGCTGGAGAAAGTGACTTGAAGCACCATGCAGTGCTATCTCTTTCCAAGAGGGGATCAGACTGGTATGACCTCACACCAGAGCCATCTCTCGAGCATCGATCCCCATTTTCTCACTCCTAGTATAAATTGCTGAAAAGAAATCTACAATATAAATATATTGTAGATTTTATATCTGTCTATGTATGTTGATATAAAGATCTGTATTGTTCTTTCTTCTGAAACTTGAATACTTTGTCACTTCTCCTGTGATGCTATTTCCTATGTTCCTACAAAGACTGATGTCATCTCTTGACTGTGTCTTAACAGGCAGTCCCACGTGGTCCGCCTCGCAGGACTGCATCATCACTGGGGGAATTAAAAAATAGCTGAAAAGCAAACTACAAGAAAAATTGAATCTTTGGGTTTTGTTGTTGTTGTTATTTTGGAATATACATTTTCAAGGGAACACCAGTCAGTTGAAAAGCCAGCAAATTATTTCATATGAGAGAAACTGGGGCTAACAGCTCCTGGTCTGCATCAAAACCAGAGTTAATGAGAGCTGTGAGACACCCACACAGAGCAGGGCCAAAGCCATGGCAGGAGGAGCTGAATCACCGGATGACAGAAGCTTTCACCAGCTTCTTCAGGTAGCTGCAGCCTCAGGCCTCACTAAGAAGCTAGCGTAGGCTCTCTACCACATTTCACATGAAATAATTCTCATCTTTCCAATTTCTCTTCTGTAAACAGCCAAGAGATACTTCTCTGACATTAATGCGAGCTGAGCTGGAACTGAGGTTTACAGCCTCTGAAAAAAAATAATCAGTGAGAGTGCAGTCAGCAGCAGGGTTTGGGGAAGGCAAGGCAAATCAGAGCAAAAGGAGGCACAGGAGAAGGGTCCAGTCCCCAAAGCAGGGGTCTGAGAACACAAGGGCAGCAGAACAAGACATGAAGGCATTTACTATTTCCTTTCTGAGGAAAATTATGTTCAGCGTGACAGCAGCCATCATGCCCCTAGCTCAGGTGAGCACGCTCTGTACCACGCACAAACCCATCTCCAGTCTAAAGAGAACAAAGTCTAACTGGGAAAGATAGAGGAAAAATAATGATGGAAACCACTGAATGATTGATTGGGCTGAATATGATGTAGAAAACAGAAACAGGCTCCCAATCTGACACCCGTGCTTGGTGGAAAAGCTTTCTGTGGGACAAGGTCATGTTCCTCGTCTTGAATCCACATCCCAGGACTTGCACTTGTGGCAAATTCAGCCTCAGCCTGACTGAAGAGCTGGCAGGGCTCAGCCTGTGCAAGCACAGTCACACTGAAGATTTGGACATCACATCTCCATGCTGGACATTGTGAAAATGGGATTGCAGAAGGTTTCAAAACCCTCTCTTGGTTATGCAGCCAATTTCCCTCATGGTCCTTTCCATCTGACTCCTTGCTTTGGACAGTCTCTGATGCCAGTCAACTCATCAGCTTTCTGTAGAGAGAGAGTAATTTTGGAAAGCTGAAACATGGTCTTAATTAACATGCTATTGTGGTTAATCTGTTTTACCAATCCCTTAATAAAGAGAATCAATAGTTACAGACATCAAAGTTGATGAGATCCCTCATAGGAAAAGAAAAATCTATAAAACATAGATGGCTACACTTCTCAAAGCTGCAAATTAAAACCAATGAGTTCCACTAAGTCTTACCCCAAGGTGAACATTACTGGTGTTGTGACACTGTGCACAGCTGGGTCCTGGGCCAGAACTGTTCTGCAGACTTTTGAGCAGCAGTGGTCTTGTGCCTACTGCCTTCATAATCATGCCAGCTTGAATCACACCCCAGTGCACAACAGGGTGGATAGGCAAGATTAACATGATTTTTCTTAGTATAGACCGTCCAACTGTAGGTGGCCGTGGCAGTCATGTAGATACAGTAGTAGAAACGGTTACCCTTATAGCCTTGTGGAAAAAATTTACCAGGCACGGCATTAACTTGACTTACCTGACTTTTACTGTGATTGATGAAAGCAAAATGTGAATCATGAAGTACTTAGCTGTCAAAAAAATCTTTGCCATGAAGTATAATATTTTTCAGTTTTGAAGTATGTGAAGAAGATTTATCCCCGCAATAATTTGGTGACTTCATTAAAACTCTACAGACTGAAAAAAAAAAGAAAAAAAGCCTGAGACCTGCCCAACCTCTGCTTGCTTCTACCGAAGGGAAACACAGCCATTGTGGGTAAGAGCTTCGCCCCTTTTTGTGGCTGGTTGTTAAGCTCTAAACAAAGTTAAGTAGCTCTTGAGTTGGCCATCGGCATAGGTCGTTTGCATTAGCATGATCCCTTTGGGTATGAAATGACTGGATCAGAGCACAATTTACCACAAAGGTCTAAGCTGTAGCAAGTACACGTTCTTCCTTATGCTTGATGGGGATATTGTCATTTTCTAATCTTTAATTTTCTTAATTTTTCTTGGAGAATAAATGTGACAGAGATGCCCCAAAGCCAACCAAGAACAGATGAAGGGATATTGGGTCAGTGTAGGGACAAATACAATTGTTCAAGCCTTTATCTATAGCAGCGGCTACAGAACAACTTTCAGTCAGGAAGCTGAGCAGACAGGTACCCTGTCTGTAAAGGAAAAGCAGCCTTTGGGGTCTCAGGGCCTCTGAGCAAACAACTGACTGAATTCTCATTGCTGCACACAGCTGTTCAAGTAACACAGATTTCCTGCACATCGCCTGCCTGCCTCAGGGGGACGCGTGGGGTGGGTAAGGTGCACCACAGTGAATCCAGTTATCAAAGCAGACCCTTCTCTGTACATTTCCTGTTATCTCAACTTCTGTGTCAGAAATGTTCTCTTCCAATTTTCTGATAAATCCTGACTGCTTCTGGCCTGAAGTACTGATGTGACTTTTTACTTTTTGAGTAGATCCTTCCCAAAGTGGTGAGAGTTTTTTTTGTTTTTTTGTTTTTTTTTTTTAACTGGATTGATATAAAGATTCTGTGCTTTTTTTCCTTCTGAAACTTCAGTACTTTGTGCCTTCTCCTGTGATGCTATTTCCAATGTTCCTACAAAGACTGATGTCATCTCTAGACTGTGTCTTAACAGGGAGTCCCACGTGGTCTGCCTTGCAGGACTGCATTGTCACTGGGGGAATTAAAAAGGTCCAAAGTGAAAAAAGAAACAAAAAGTGTTAGATACCATTCCTCCTGGAACTAGGCAACCAAGCTCCCAACAGATTTTTGTAAAGCATCCCCCATGATATCTGTTTCTCCATCTGATTAAAAGCTCTTCTTTGTTTAAAAATAAACCTCCCATTCTTTCCATTTTTCTAAAAATATTCACACTTCTAGCTGAGATGCTGCTAATTGGTGACATCTTTGTATTCTGAGTCTTACTCATTCCTGATCAAACAGAAGAGTCAGGCTTCAGTGATTCTTTGTGTTGGTGTTAAAAGCTTCACGCATTGGACATGCATTCCCCATCTTGCAACAAACAAGTATTTTTGTCCTTATGGTGTAGGAGATTTTGATGGTCATTTTCTTGCTAAAACTGTTGACTTGCCTTATTACTGTTGTCATATATTTGTATGCTCTTCTTATGATACTAGGAAAAAATTTCTTCTCAGAAGGAGTGGGGATGCAATGGCACAGGCTGCCCAGGGAAGTGGTGCAGTCACCATCCCTGAAGGTGTTCCAGAGCTGTGGAGATGTGGCACTGAGGGACGTGATCTGTGGGTGTGGTGGCAGTAGGCTGATAGTTAGATCTTGGTGGTCTTTTCCAGCCTTAATGATTTTACAATTCTGTGATATCTCAGAGAAGAATAGGCATATTTTAAAAGCCTGCTGATGAAAGAAAATCACACCTGTAAATGATAGGCCCCAATCCAATGCTTTGATTTATGTGGGCCAGATGCAGATACACTAATTCTATTAGGAATCCATGTGTAGCACATTCCTGTCAATAAACCCAGAGAAATAGTTAAAATCATTGACAAGAACAGGTTGCTTGTGGGGTGGGAGTGACAGCACAATGCAGGATGAAATCCTGTCCCTATCCATGTCAGGGATGGGAGTTGGGACTTGTTAGTTTAGATTCCACTCATGGTTCATTGTTTTCCTCCCTGGAAGTTTTAAAGACATGTAATTATTTGCACAAGCTGAACAAGGCTGGCAAATTCAATAAGGCAAGTTTTTGATAAAGGTCTTTTGTTAATTTAGTACCAGACCTGGAAAAAATATATATATAGCCTTAGGTTGTTGAGATTAATGAAGCACATCGTGGAGGTGTCCTGAACTGGATGCATTAGCAAATGTATCTAAGCCAAGAAGGCACCAGCAAAGAGCAGAGTGAGGTGCCTTACTTAGGCACTCCCCAGCAATTTACAAGGACACAGAGGAGCCAGAAATAAATAAAGCCACAGTGCAATAGGGATGCAGTGGGCTGCTCATTGCTGTGGGTTGAGCAGATACAGATCAGACATGGAAGGAAAAAGAAGGTGGTATATTTCTCCCTAGAAGTCGCCTGGCTGACATAGCCTCTGTACAGTAGAGCATGGATAAGCAAGCCACCTCACATTATCACTTCCATCTCTCATGCTGGGTTTTGTAGAGTGATAAAGAATTAGGTTTAGCAAATTAGGTAGGGGAAAGGGAATTTGGAAATGACACTCCCGATGATTGATGATACTAATAAGTATTGTGCCAAGGAGATCCCCTTCCCCCATCAAATAGGGCACATGCACACACAGCCTTGCACACCAAACATAAACATTACCGTGTGCAATATATACTGAGGCATTTATAGAGGGGAAAATTTAAAAAAAAAAAAATGTGCACAGAAATCTTCATACAATATCTGTACAGTGCTGCAAAATATACATATACTATCCATATGTCGGAACGTGCAGGGAAGTACACAATTTATACGCACAGAAATCTGTTTATTTTTAAAATTCCCCTGCACACAAATCTCCTTTTGCAAGATAGATAACAGGACAAAACCATGGCAGATGATTGTTAATCTTGTGCTGCAGGAAGCTCTAGTTCAGCTCCCTGGTTTTGCTTCATCTGAGGCAAGATTTGAACCTTTCCCCTGGGGGGAAGGTGCTCTGCAGAGGAAATATTTTTGCTTCAGCCTGTTCATTCAAACAGGGAGAAGTGGAAGTAGACTTATGGTAGGATGTGGGAGGAGCAGGTGTACTTTTTTGCTTCAGATGAATCAGAGTAAGTTTTGAACCTGTCTGCCATGCACAGGTGCTTTAACAACTAAAACGTACTGGGCTAGGATGGACAGACTGGTACGTGGACAAGAGTGTCTTAGTGGTCTTTTCCAAGCTTAACAATCCCATGATTCTATGAAATACATGGGCGTACTTGTCCTTAGCTTGTCTACTGGGTGAGCCATATCCCATTTAACCATCCTCCTACAACATTTTCAAGGCACTGGATATTCAAGTGGGGAAGTTCTCACTTCAATAACCTGTCGTCAGGCCCTGTTTCAATTGAGCTGGAGCTCTTAGCAGCTTCTCAGCTACAGGCAGCACAATTACTCAGTCATCTCGGACACACATCGGAGTGTGTGGCAGCTTAATAAGATTTTAATGATGACAATAGCACCTCTCTGGTAGATTTGGGTGCTGAAGGATACCTAAATACCCTTTGAAGAACTGGACCTCTGTTGCTATGGTGATAAAAACTGTATAAAAAGCTACATGGAATGGAATAAAATATTGTATTTAAATAGATCCATGGAGATCTACAAGTTTATTTCTCTTTTAGGTTTCATATCCATGCACGTTGATGTGTGCCTACCATAGCTTCCATCTGCTGTTTGGTTTGACACATGAGATTAGGTGACACGGCAATGCACTCCTTGCTCTCACTGCAGCAGCCAGCCCATACAGTCAGAGATCTGTTGTACAGTGAAAACTGGAAATGCTACTTTTGCCCACTCTTGAGGAACGTGTTAATCAAATACAAAGCAACTGGTGAGCTGTGCTAGCAGGTATCTGGAAGGTGGTGTATATGTGTGTGTGTGCTGACAGCAAACCTCTTTGCAGCAGATTAAATTGGGGGCTATTGGATGACTGCAAGACTGAGACTTCAGCACTACTCACTCCCAAACCGAGTAACAGTAAAATTAATGTAGACTCCTTTCCTCAAGGTATTTTCTTCTGTCTTGTTAAAATTTTAATCCAGAGCACCACCACTGTCGAGAATAGAATGGGGCTCCCCATACAGAGCAGCTTCCTGATCTCTGTAAGAATCATTTCAGAGCATAAAAAGGCTTTGTTCTGCTGTCAGCTGAGATGCAGCTTTTCACCACTGCAGCATGTAGTGTCTCCTTCCAGCAGATTCCTTCTGAAATTATCCCTAGCTCTTTGTAACATGACAGGAGATGCACAGTTCGTCCATTTGTATGTGCTGGTTACCACACAGTGCTTTGCCTTAAACCAGCTTACGGACAAAGTTAATCCACTCTTCTGGAATACTGGCTTTTAAAGTAAAACTTCTGCTCTCCAATTTTTTTTCTTTTTTTTTTTCTTTTTTTCTAGTTTCCTGGTCTGACTCATCATCATTTCAGAAGTCTGGAACTGCTTTTGTGCTACAGATAACAGCTAAGAAATGCCCAGAATTGTCCAAATCACAGAATCACAGAGATGTTGGTTGGATGTGACTTCTGGATGTCTTTTGCCTCCATCTTCCTACTCACCATCTAATCAGGTCCAGGGCTCTGTGTAGCTCAAACTTGCAAAGCTTAAATCACGGATGTTGCACAGCCTTACTGCTGAGTTCTTCCACTGCTCTCTTAATGTAGCCCAGGACACTACAATAACACTCTGTCAGAGCTCAACACTGGCACATAGTCAGTCAACATCATCTTCCTCCATGGCATCTCCAGGAACGCTGCAGCTTAGGCAGTCTTTTCCCATGCCAGGGATGATTCTGTTCAATGTGTAGGACTTTCTGTTTCTAACTGATGCCCCTGAGGTTTCTGTTGGTTTCTGAGAGCTGCAGCAGCCTGAATGCTGCTAGTCCATTGCCTCCAGCAAGCAGCCAGCAAAACTGTGGAGCTGGCAAGGCAGAGATAATCCCATGTTTGCTAGACAGAAACACCAACGGCTCAGACTTACAAGCCCATACCACCATTAAATCATTTTGAATCTTACATTCATCAAAAGTAGCACCTTTAAACTACTGCTTTCGTGAAACCTAGTGGGACCTCAGCATCTGTGGTCATCACAGCCTCAAGTATCAGTGTTCCTGCAGCAATTAATATATTTTTGGACATAGAAGTTTCTCAGCTTTAACAGGTCTGAACAGATCAGTATCTATTTTGGATATGACTCCTGTTGTTATCCACAAATTAGACATCTGCCTTGCATGCAGAGGAGCCTAAGCTAGTAATTCAGGAGTAAAAGACCAGACAACACATAGGGAGAAAGACAGCAAATGACCAGAGAAGTCTACTGTGACAACTCTCTGCCAGTCCCTTGTCAGCATCCCCGCGAATCTTCTCTTTCAGGATATTGGCTGCCTGTGACATTATTTCTTCATCCAGAATTCAAATGAGAGTGATCAGAGGCTGACCCGCAGAGTTTAGTTCATCATGTTGTTTCTTTTCCTACTGATTACATAAATAATCAAAGGAAGGAAAGCGCCTTTTACATTAATACACAATTGCACAAGCTTCTGTGAGAACATAGGGAGGAGTATGTGGAGTGGCAAAGCCAAGTTTGAATTGTCTTATCTTGTGAGTCTAAAGACATGCCATCTTCAAAGGGACAAAGCAGTTTGACCTAAACCCATCTTCATTCACAACCTATCAGTGCATTTGGAGTGCATGGGCAAACATCAGGATTTAGCACTGAAGTTCCTCATGGTTCTCATTTCTCTAGGTAGAAAATAGAAGTGGAAACCCAGAGGAACATGATGAACAGAGAACCAGACCTGTGGAAATGGGGCAAAAGTTATATTCTCATCCTTCTGCATTCAAGAGAATATGGAGGCTGCAGTGTAAGATCATAATGAGTTAAGGCTAAAATATCTGCCATTGAGGTTGTCTGCTTCATGTTTGGTGCTCAAGGATAGATGGGAAAATGCAGAACAGAAGTTTCTCCATCCCAGCTAGTGAATTTTCTAAAATATACTCTCTCAATTTCATCCTAATGAAGCGACTTTCCATCAGATGACTGAGGTCATAGCGCAGAAGACTGGAGCCTCTGTATGGTCGTGAAGTGAAGGCTGCAAACAGACATAACGGGTCATAAGCTCTAATATTCAGCATAGATATCTTAATGTTCCCCAGAAATTAGCCTCTATTGCTTAGCTCTGCCACCACTCAGCCAGCTGGCATGAGTGCCCGAAACACCTTTGGAGTGCCGTTTCATGTCACCGTGGCAGAATTTTCCTCTATTCCCTTCTGGCACAGTCTTGCAACCTGCTTGTGGCTGCCCAGCGTCTCTTCAAGCTTCAGATCTGTGTTCAGAATCACAGCTGGGTCCTGCTGCTACCAGAGCTAATTAGTTGTGCGGGTCACTGCCTTCATGAAGATGTTTTTGTTGTCCTGGTGCTGCGTACCCTGTTGCTTTGCTACTGGCACTTACCCTGCTTTCAGCACAGAGCCTTAAGGCTCCACGACTCCACTGGAGATAGACTCTTAGTACAGTAATTAGGCTCAAACACAGAGGGAAAGCAGCCCATGTTCTGCCACAGCTTGTACCTCTTCTTAGGTGTCCTCTCTCCCCTTTGCTTTGTCTATTTAGTGGCAGCATGCTCTAATTAAATCATTTGGGTCTAGCTTGTTGTAGCCAGGCTGGACAGGAGCTCTGATGGAAGTAAATCACATAGAAGGGTGACATCTGTTCACCCCTAAGGTGAAGGGCCACAGGCAGATGGGTAAGCTCCCAGATCTCTGCCATGGGGTATAGCCTCATTCCTGTTGTGTTCCTCAAATTGGCTCAAATGGGATCACAGTGAGCCAAGGTGTCACAAGAGCCTGGGGAATGCAAAGGGACCAGGGAAAGCACAGCATCCGCAGTGAGGAGAATACACTTGAGCAGGCTGAGAGCCACAAGGCCAAGCTGCCTTGTGAAGCCTTATCTGAGGAAGCACTGGGGTTGTCATGCAGTGGGCACTCACACAGTGATTGCTGACTGCTGTGATCTTAACATCTTCTTCAGGACACCTGACATCGAAAACCTGCAAAGATTCAACCCTAACAAATAAATTGTTGTACTCTCCCATGAATAAGTTGAGACATTCTGTTAAGGATATTGAACTTACCTGCTGTATTTTACACCCCCAAAATGAGCACTGACTCATGCATCCTGAACACAGGTGGAATCAGCCAAAGAAGGAAGGAGAAGCTCTCTGTTTTCTTCAGATATGCAGCAAACGTCCAAAGAGGAAATGCTACAGCAACTGCAAAACATGAGACGTTCTTCTGGGGGCGTTCGGATTAGTCTGATGACAACACTGCTATCCGGTAGGCAAGGAACAAATCCTTTTCTCAGAAAGGCAGATGTGAAGTGCTGTGCTGCTGATCGACTTCAGTGATACTTATCAAGAACTGTATCACAGCAGAATGTGGAAATAGGCCCTTCGTGCTTAATTTTCTGAGGAGCTCAGAATCTTTCTGAATAATAGAAATATGTAGATTCGGATTGAATATTGTGCCAGAATCCTTGGTACTAGATTCACCAGGGTGCTGGAGTGCCCAACTGCTGTTTTGTGCATTAACTTGCAGACCAGCTCTCCTCCAAGCCTCTTTGCTACCTAAATTACAGAGATGTCCAGGTCTTCCCTCCCCTCTGCAAGTCTCCACGGCACCTGAATTTCAGCTGCTGCAGCTCCCTATCTCGGGCTAACAAATCAAACATTCCCCCTTCTTGCTGTGCTCATGGGACCTGAGTAATTCCACGCTGCAATAAAGACATAAATATTCATTAAGTCACAGGGAGCAAGAAAATGTAAGGAATTGATTCTATGGCCTTGGAGGCTCGATCCTGACATGCACCAGGGGGAGAGGGAGGGCTGGAACCCTAATTTTCTGAATGCTAAATTACACATGTATAGGTAGGATCTCCTATGAAATGGGAAATAACAATTGTGAGATAGATTGGGACTGCCTAATCCTGCCAAACTCAGTACTGCATTGAGTAGAAAGTGTCCTGAAAGAGGAGAGATTTGGCTGTGAGATCCTGACCTGGAACAGCAGAGCAGGAGTTTGCCTTGTGGTGTTCCCTGCCCACTGGGAGAGGACCTAGTGGAAGGGAGGAGTGTCTGCTGTGAGAAGGTGCAGGGAGGTGAGGGATAGCAGCTCCAGGTACGGCTGCAGGATTCCTTCATCTAGGCAAGGGAAAATGCATCAGTGGAACAGATGTCAGGCATTTCAGTCAGCACTTTGCAGGAGAAGATCTACACAAGCCCAATACTACGGCCCCTGGCAAACTTTACCAGTGGAAACTTTGACTTTTAGGGAATTGAGTGCTACCTGGAAGGAGATAGGAGGAAAGTAGAGATTCACATTTGGGCTTACAAAATAAAGCTGTCCCTGTTAACCCAGCCCCAGGTCTGTTTCTTCCTGACGACTCCAAGTTCACATTTTTAACCATTTGTTCCTTCACTCCAGGACTTACTAATAATAACAACAAAAATAAGAGGGGAGGGAAGTGCAATATCCAAACACTCTATGGGCAGTCAGCAGCACACACACAGCCACTCCCTACTGTACTGCAGTGTCAGAAGAATTCCTCAGCTCTGCCATTGTGATAGCACCTAAACAAAAGGGACCAAGCAGATCCTGATGCTACCCAGAGCAGGTTGCTGAAGCAAACCCAAGCATGAGCTCACATTGTGCATTTACCAGTGCAGTAAGTGCTGGTGTGCCCTCATCTCCCTGCAGCCACTCTGCAGTGTGTACCAAGTACCCTTCTGCTGCTGCATTTCTCTAATTCTCTTTCGGATTCATATGGAATATATTCTCGCCTCTTTTGTCTAACCTTTGTCTTTCAGCTTTTTGTCTGCCTTGTGAATTCTGCCTAATTAGGAACCTTTCAAATTCCCTTGTGACCTCAAGTTTTCTCATGCAGAATTCAGAATTAGAGCATTTTTGTGGCTGCTTTTTAGGGCTGGGTCTTTTTAGTGCTTTAAAAGTGCTAAAATAACTATTAACAATACTTTGCACTTGCGTACAGTTGTGCTTTTTTGTTGGTGGGGTGTTTTCATTTGTTTGTTTGCTTATTTCCTCCAGGGACCACAAAGCATTTTATAAGTGGTAATTAATTAAGATTCAACATTGTGAGGGGAGGAATCATAGAATCATAGAATGGCCTGGGTTGAAAAGGACCACAGTGATCATCCAGTTCCAACCCCCTGCTATGTGCAGGGTCACCAACCACCAGACCAGGCTGCCCAGAGCCACATCCAGCCTGGCCTTGAACACATCCAGGGATGGGGCATCCACAACCTCTTTGGGCAACCTGTTCCAGTGTGTCACCACCCCTTGTGTGAAAAACTTCCTCCTAATATGTAATCTAAACCTCCCCTCTCTCAGCTTAAAACCATTCCCCCTTGTCTTATCATTACCCACCCTCATAAACAGCCATTCCCCCTCCTGTTTATATGCTCACATCAAGTACTGCAAGGATGAATATGTAGGGACACATCTCGTTTCCACCACAGGAATTCAGCCATCTCTGGGGTAGGCAGCAATAACTAGTTAATGCAACATATTGAGTGGCAGGCAGCAGCTTCCAGGCTAGAAAGTAGAAGCAATACAACACAACACGCTGTTGAATATACAAAAGGAATTTACGCAAAAAGACTGAACTGACTGACACGGAGTGAATTTTAAGCACAATGCCGAGTTTAGCCCTCCTCCCATCCAGGGGCCAGTTCGCAGAGGAACCCCCCGCCCGCTGACCTGGAGCAGGTCGCTCCCGGCTGCCCGCCCCCTGCAGCCCCGCTGGGACTCCCGCCTGCTCCGGAACGCAGAGCGAACAGTGCCACCTACTGAACCCTGCGCTCGTAGGGGCGGCTGCCCGGCAGATGCATCACCCGCACCTGTGAAACCCGGAGTGTTTTGTCAACAGCGTACACACAGTGCGTGTACAGAGAGAGACAGACAGCAGAAAAGTCGTTATGCCAAAAGAGGAGCAAACTTCGGCTTGTTTACTGATAGCACTTTTTCATTACGGTGACGAGAAAAGACACAAACACGGAGCGAAGCACCAGCTGCAAGCTGTGTTTGAGGCCCCACGATAGCTGGCAGTCCTGTGTTGCCTCTGCTGCCTCAGTCTTCAGAATATTAATGAAGAGTGTTTATTATTTTCAACACTCCTTCCCCTTACAAGGATAGTATTAATGATATGAGGAAGTAAACAATTCACTGAGCCACAGAGCCCTAACAGTTATTAATTTCCGAGGAGCTATCCTCACACCAATCTAGGAACTGGGACACTGGAGAATGATGTGAATAAACATAACACATACAAACACTGGCTTACAAATATCAGATGTCGGGCCAGCTGGACGGAACTCTTCCTTTACAACAATCACACGTTTGGACATTTGGTATCTAAAATCGTGCAGTTTTAGCTTGAATGTTGTTCAGGTTCTTTGCTGCAGTCTCTACTGCTGCAGTCCAGCTGGGTCACCCTCTCCCAAAGCAACCCCAGTGGAGGCATACAAGGCATACAGGCTCCTACACTCTGCCTCAATATCCTGGAGATGAGTTGGAATTTCTCCTGGTATCACCAGCATGAATTCCCTGTTGCTGGTACAGCTGCATCACTTTGGAGCTGTTGAAGGCGAGCGTTGTTGGATAAAGACACAATAGGAAGCCATGGCAAAATGCTCTTGCATGCCTGATGAATGCCTCACCTGGCTGCTGCTTAGTTCTCCTTTGCTTTCATGGCTTGGCTTGAAAAGAAGAGATGGATGCTCTCATCCAGGATACAAGGTGCTCTGCTGGTCTTGGAAATGGGAGAACATTTCACCTTGGGCTAAAGAAAGCCAAGTTAAATACTCCCAATCCCAGACTCTACTGCTGCGTAGTTTAAAACATAGGAAATGGCACCAGCAGTACAACACTCCCACTTCTTAGGAAAACAGATTTAGCAGATTTGAAAGGCATGAAAACAACTAACATTTACAGTGGCTCCTTTTCCTTATACTGCGCCCCATCCTCCCCCAAGCAAGGCAAATAGAAGCAACCTCTGCACTGCAAGTCTTTATAACTTCCTATGCCACTGCCTGACAAAGAGATTTAAGTGGATGTCTCCCTCTCTTTTTTCTTCATCCCAGGTTCCTAAATTTCAACTGTGTATGCTAATTAGACCAGTTGGGCTCAGGCTGCTGGCAGTAGTCCTCATTACCCTTTGGAGATTATCCCAACAGCCTGTGGGGACCAGATCTTAGAGAACTCTGCAAAATCCAGCAGAAAAGGTGCACTTTGAGATCAGCTCCCAGCAGAGCTGAGGAGTGCAGAGCCAGCTCAAGGCTGGTAAAACTCAGTTCTGCAAAGGCAGGAGGAAAAAAAAAAAGGAATATTTAGGGAAGGGATGTAGGAGAAAAAAGCAGGGAGACACCAGTTTGGGGGAAAATTGCTTTTTCTAAGTTCACTCTGGGCTGCTGGACCATCTGCCCAAATGCTGTGAGTGGGGAACAGGAGATGCTGGACCATGAGAAGGGAGACAGCCTGGGAAGAAGAGCAGGACCAGCTGCTTCGGTTGTTGCTCAGGAGAAGGGAAGCAGGAGGCTGACCCCAGAACCAGGAATGGTTGATTCCTAGAATCTCCGCCAGTAGCTGTGCAGATAGCAACTGGCCAGACTGGGCACCGGGGCAGTGCTGTGCCACAGAGCTTGCACAAGCAGCCCGTCAGCAGAGCGATGCAGTTGGGCCAGCCCCAGCTGCTGCAGGAAACCAACTGTACAGGTCTGTATGGGCAGCCCTGGAAGAATGAAGACAGAGGGGTAAGATTCTTTTTCGGAGCACTGTTTTCCCAAAGCTCTGTCCAGGTGCCAAGATTCATCTTGCTGGAGCCTTGTGGAGATGTGGGACCTTCCCAAGGAAGCTCCCTCGTGTGCTGTGGCAGCTACCTTTTTCAACCTCCATTGTCTGAGCTTGCATTATTGACCTGTGGGGAAGGGAATTCAATTTTTCTGAAAGGCAATGGCTAGTTTCATTTTCTTATATATGAATCCACATTCGATTGCAAGATTTGTACATGGTACTGAATGCTGAGCTCCTAATCCTCACCAAAGCCCCTGGGTGTGCCTTCACTATAGGAACAAATAAAAATAGTGATTGCATTAGGTATCCATTCATCAAAGCAGGGTGCCATCTAAGGATGCTGCCTCTTATAGCCTCACTATAGTGCATTAACTTCCAAAACAAAAATAATTCAAATAATAATTTCTGTTTCAGGTTGCTCTAAGCCAGATACTCATAAGGGCAGGCTGTCAAGTTTCTAGCACCAATTAATGTATTGATAAAGCTTCTGGAGTAGTGATATTAACAGCATCTTCTAACAAAGATACCTGCAGGTAATATCAACCCAATTACTATTGAATCTGAGATGGGGGAGCCGGTGAACCTGTCTTAACAAAATTACCAAGATACATTGAATTATTTCTACCAATATGGAAACTAATACAAGAGCAAAGCACTGAGTGAGACATATTTGTCTTTGTTGAGCAAAGCTGAAGTGCAGATGTTCCCCAGGCCATTCTGGCCCATGTTGGTGATATATTCAGAGCTCTGGATGTTTCAAGTAAATATGTCGTTAGCCACACTCCCTCTGCTGTCCCTACTGATTTTCATTAAAGAAATAGATCCTTAAAGCAAAGAGAGACCCATCAACAGAAGGATGTTTTTTACAACATACATTATAGTCAGGAGGAAACTTAGCATCAAGGTGGGACACCAAAAGTAGATGCTTTTACTGAGCTACGGATGGTCACAAACCATTAGTGTACTTCCACTCTTGCAGCAAAATCCATGTGGCCAAACCAGCATTTAACATCCTTTGGATCCACCCCGGTCAATTCAGAGATGTTAGCTTCAGGGTAAGGAGAATGGGGAATGTGATCAGACATGAACAATCACAAAGGCTTTATTGTAAGCAAAAGGAAAGAACATTGGATGAGAGAAATTTGGAATGTGTCCATCTTAGCTCTGTGACAAATGTTTCTGCAGTCTCAAAATTTTAGTGTCCCCTCTAAACAGAGTAGTTAAAATTCTAATGTGCCCCAATCGTGCTCTGTCACTTTTTCACTTAATCCATATATGTGTGTGTGTGTGTATACTATACATATTATTGAGTGATTCATCAAGGAAACTAAGGAGCAAACTACACACAGGCTAACAGTTCTACTTAAAGACATTGCTTTCACTGTTTCTCTTCCTTTGGTTATATTTTGCAATGATGTCTCCACTCTGTTTTCTCTTAATTATCCTTAATTCTATTAAACAGACAAACATCAACTGCAAATAATGCATGCTTAATTATGCAGTGTTGCTGGTTGATACAGTATTAGCATCAGCTTTTCTTTTAATATTTTGGCAGCACACAAATGAAACCTTTACAATATATTTAAATAGCCTCTCTCACAGCAATGGTCATGAATCCATCGCATGCACAGCCTCACCCCTGGCCATGGAAGGCCAGTAGGGATGGTAAAAGGGAGCAGCTCCCACCCAAATGAGCTTCCAGATGCCCTCGCTTGATATAGATCTGATGGCAGGAGGTTAGCAAATGGTTGCCAGGTGCCCCTAGAGATATGCAGGAGGTTCCATCATGCAATACAAAACAATCATTTTCAAAATAAAGCAAAAAAATTCTCTGGGTTTTTTCATCATTATTATTTGTAATCGCTTCTGAGGAGGGAGAAGCCTTGTCAGTCCAGATGGGGCCAGCATATATAATGAATGACACAGTACATTGCACAGGAACCAGAAGTAGCTGAGAGCAATAGGGTCCCTGGACTGTCGCTATGGCATTATAGAAAAACAGATCCAAATGGAATTTGGTAAAAGATGTAGCCATGTACACAAAGGGCCATCTTTGCAATGAAGATATTGCAAAGATGCTATGCAGCAGGCAGCATTTTTCACCTGTGAACACAAAAAAAATCTGGCAGAATCTGGTGCAGCAACCACTTTGCTGTGCTATGGGAGATTTGATCTGGTCCTCCAGGAGCCTAGGATCTTCTCGAGTCTGGCTTTGTGTGGCATATGTGCCACAAAGTCTGTGATTAAAACCAGAAACATTTCTTATAGACTGCCCAGGTGTAAAAAACCTTGTGAGATGAGGTTTATTTTATAAGGTGCTTTGCTACTTTTTAACGTCTTTTCCATCTGTATGCTGCCTGTGCAGAAGTAGTACATTTTCCTGCCCTGCTATACAGCAGCTAAAACAGATCCATGAGCCATGTCCTTGTTTCAGAGGCTAAACAACACCCCGGTTGGCCCTAGGTCTCACTCTTTCCCTTGGCAGCCTCCCATCATTACCAGCATCCAGAGGCAGTGAACCTTCCTAGGCGGGATGGCAGTGGGCCCAAAGGATGGTTCAGAAGTAAAGGGATAGGATATATGACCCTTTTCAGGGAGCTGGTCATACTGTTCCAAGCAGATTCATACTTGTGTTAATTTCCAGGAGTAAATACTGCTTGAAGACAGAACGTTTGCTCCGAATAAGGCTATGAAGAGGGTTTGGTACTGTAATGGGAGAGGCAAAACAAGTCTCACAGGAGTGCTGGCCCTGCTTGAAGATGAGGTCTGGGCGAGAGGGCCTGCATGGCCAACATCAGAGTGATGTAGGGACAGATCCTGAGCCCTGAGGGGCCTGCCCAGAGGTCTTGAAGCATCCTAAAGCTCCTACAGCAAGCACTGCCGTGAGCAGTGGGACCCTCCTGTGCTGGCTTCCTACAGCGGCTGGCCACTGAATGAGTGAAGAGCTTCAAACAGTGCAGAAGCAGCTCCCTGCACTAACACAGCTGAGTCATGAAGGCCAGAGGCAGCTACTGCGGGGCTGCACAAAGGCTGAATAATGAAGGGAAGCTTACACTGCTGCTGCTGCCTGTACCCCAGGACTCGTTTTATTCTTGCTAGCTCTCAGCCAGTCACCATTCATGCACAGGTGCAACTATAAAGGGCCAAATGTGGAAGGCAGGGTGTGACTAAGCCCAAAAATGAGCGACACAAATGCATTATTCATGCAGAAATCTTACAATGCTCTGCAATTCCTTTCTTTGGAGCAGATCACTCTGCTATCAACATCAGCTGCAAGGCTCTTTGTTTCTGACACCTGCCTTTGTGTGTCTTTTTTACCTTAGAAGTGAGGTGACTATGTATTTGCATGAAATAGCTGGTTGGGTCAAATTCTGTGAGGGAGTAGTGATGGCAAGAGGAGCGATGGGATCCAGATTTCATGTGCCACGTCTGCCTCTTTGAGGAGTCAGTGTGCTGTCATGAACTTTGCTAGAGATCTGTTTTTGAGGTACCTGTAAGAAGGGTAGAGATGTATTAGAAGGACAGAGCAAGGAGAGAGGAAGAGGGGACCAGAGAAAGGGAAAAGGGTAGGTGAGGAAGGAAGAAGAAAGGAACTTCCAACCAGTACAAAAAAGCTCGAAGCTTGACTTTGTGGTTGAAAATAATAGGGTTTTTAACAGTTAAAAGGTTTTAAAAGGTCATTATGCATTTAGAGGCAAAAGAGCAATATGAATTTCTAAGCAGCAACATCTGGAAGATCAAAAGAAATCATACTTCAATCAACATGAAAATCTCTGCTCATTACACGCAATCATATTTAGTTATTAATAGACATCGGCTAGACACTGACATTTTACACATTTCATCCTATGATGCGCCAGGGACACTTCTGGCATTTAGTTTATCATTTTCATCAGTGTCATGGAAAGAGTGACCGATATGACCCCAAAAAATCTCACACTGTCAGTCATCGTAAGTGAATTTATCAACACATACGAAATCGGAATCCACATGAGAGTTTTAACTGTTTGCATACTAAATTACTTCATTCTTCACGCTTCAAAAAAAAGCTCAGTTTTGCATAATAAATAATGATAAGGGCCAGCGGACAATTACATAAGTGGAAACAGTATGCAAAACGCTTAGAATTCAAATTTGTTGTATGAATATATCCAGAAGTTGCTTAAGTAATCAGCTCAGCGGCTGTATTACCCATTGTTAGAGGTTAATACAAAAGCTCTTCAGCTTGTATTAAAGGCAGCCCAACTTAAACTGTAACGGGCACATGTCCTGGTAGTATTTTCCCTTTGTTATCTAGCTTCCAACTGACTCAAATATGCAGATTAGGTGAATATTGAAATTAAGCGCTCTGTTGTTTTGATTCAGAAAACGAAGAAGTCTTTGGGAGGAAGGAGTCAGTCCTAAAATAGCACTGACTCCAACATGAGCACAAAAGGAGAGCACTGCAAGCCAGCAGCTCTCCCCTAACCCCCTGCCTTGTGGTGTGAGAGGGAGGGCTTGTAACTGGGAATGGTTTGCTAAACTGGCATATTCGATTTCATGACTGATTTTTGTGTGTAATAATTGCATTAAAAAAATAATGAGAGTGGGTTTCTTTCTAGTTTTACCAATCACTATGGCAAACATGCTGAGACGCTTCAGACAGAAATGTGATTTTACTTCTAATGACAATTATTTTTGGACTGAATTGTAATTTAGTTCGTTAATTAGATCTGTCACTGCATTTTCTAACTCAGTTATTGCATCCTTTGATGATTTTACCAGAATTATACTTCTATTTCTGCCAATTTGCATTCTATGCTTTAATAATTCTTCAGACAAATATGCTAGGCAGTTGATTACATTTTGTGGCAGCAGTAATGTAAACCCTCTCCTGTGTTACATTGATTCTAAAGTCATCTGATCACTGAACCAACAAGCCAGGCCAATAGTGCTCTGAACGAGAGAACTATTCAGAGGAATTCAGCCAGGAACAGAATGCAGACATGCTTTTTTAGTTATTAAATTGAAATAAACACATACAAACAATCGTAAATGAAAAGAAGACTTTAAAAAAACCCAACACTTTGCATATTCTAAAATTCATTTCATTGTCAGCTAAATCAGATCTCATCTACTAAGTGATTTTAAAGCAAGTTGACTGGGGATTGCAATTTATTAATGATCTGTCAGATTTTTAAAGATCTTGCCATTTTTATAACATTAAAAATTAGATTGTTTTTATGCAAATAATGGCTTACTGCTGGCCCAGAACTGTGGGTGTAGTTAGATGTTTACTTTTGGAATACAAGCAATGTGATCAAAACAGACGCTTAAAAAATCTTCAGCGCTTCCAAGCTACCAATTCCTCAAAGCCTCGCTGTGTACCCAGACATCTGCCAGTCAGGTGCTGTGTGACATGGATTACAACACAAAGTCCTGATTCTGAAAATACCCACAACTAAACATAGCTGTTAGGGCAACGAGCAGCCCCATAAGGCTGTGCTGGGCTGTGGTTGCACTGCCTGCCCCGAACAGGGGGACAGCTCATAGCTGCCCTGGGGCAGGGATAGAATGGGGAATGGGCACTGTTTCCCTCTTCTCTTTGCTTGCTCAAAACCGAAATAACTGCTGTGCTTCTCTTAATGGAATTCAAGAGCTCTCATAGAAGAGAGAGATCTCCAAGCCAAAACACCATCACTTGCCTAATTTTCCTGCCATTTTCCTATGCAGTTAAGCCTCATGCCTAAAAAATGTTTATTCTTTATGCCACTATAATTTTCAAGTTTTTTGAAGTAATGAAGTATTTCTTTTTTTCCAGAATAACTCTGTAGTGTCCTAGGAAGGCAACCTGTAATACAGCATTCAGCCATTGGCTCTAGGGATGCACTTCCTTACAGCACACTGCAGGACTTCCAGGACACAGGGACCAGCTAATCACTTCCCAGTAGTCTTCGTCCTACACTTCATTTAATTTGTCCAAGCGTGCCCAATTTTCAAACCACTAACCACCAGCACAGGGTGATTTGTGCGCAGAGTATATTTGTAATTATAATAGTTAAGCACAGATTTGTAATTATTTCTTAACCTTCATGGATTTCCTTTACGTAAGTGGATGTTTTCTTGAAATGTTGGGCTGCAAAACAGAAACGGCTATAGCTTGAAAAGGCTTTAAAAGGGCTGGGAAATGGAGCAATGCTTGTGTATCAGACCAGTGCTCAGAAAGACCTTGTTGGAGTAGGAAGGCAACACTGAATGAGCACAGCCCTGCAAGGGTGCTGTGCATTGTTCTATAATCCAGGCACGGTCACTGGGCATCAATTTCCTTTACATCCTCTTCCATATGTTTCTCAACCACTGAAGCGCATTTCAAAATTACTAGACATTATAATAATAGGTTCCAACCTGAATGGTTAAAATTCCAAAGATTTGATTAGAAATAACTAAGAATTTCTTACAATAGTTCTTTCCCAGACTGATGCATGCACACCAAGCAGGAAATGGTGGTGGGGATGAGCTCATGAGCTTGGAAGTGGAATTGCTAGAGAGGATGTCTGGGAATTTCTATCTTATCGTCTGTGTGGATTTTTGTAATGCCTTCATGGTTTAATCTTGGCAAGTTACTTCCTCTGCTATAAATGTAGTTAAGAAATTAAGACAGTGTTGTCTCGTGTTTTTGTGGACCATGCCATGAAAAATATTGACATTTAATGCCTATTCTGTTTTCTGGAGGGGGGAAGAAGAGAGCCTGATGGAGCTGTACGTGTCCCTGTTCATTGCAGGGAGTTGGACCAGATGACCCTTGAAGATCCCTTCCAACTCAACTCTATGCTTCTATGATTCTATAACAGTTGTTAAACAGACATGACAGAAGATGTGTCATTAAAGTACATGGATATGTAGAAAAGGTGTGCCATTTGACCAGTTATTCCAGAATTAAACTCTTTGAAGAAAATTAAGCTGTAAAAAGTATGAAGCTGTAGAAGCACTGTATGAACAGGGCAGGATGGGGGTGGATTTGAAAGTCTGTTTTTTTTGCAAAAAAAAAAAAAAAATCACTTATAACTACTGCCATTTATACCTGCCTATAATTAAAAAAGTAAATAAATTAAAAAAATTAAAAACAGGTGCAGAACTTTAGGTGTGGAAAGGTAAGATATTGCTCTTGTATTCTAGTGATGACAGGATGTTCCTGTGACGCAGTGGGGTCCTGGCCCTTGTTCCTATGGCTTCTCTCCTCCTAATGGAGGCCTGAAGCAAGACAAGGTGGGCTAGCTGTGGAAAGAACGTCAGAATGGATGTAGTCACTGAAACAGAGATGCCTCCACACAAAATTTGTACCAGCACAACTCATTCCAAAACAGAGTCATGCTGCTTTCAAAGTGGTTTAAATTAAAGCAGAGTCAAAATGAAAGGAAAAGGGAAAAGAAGAAAGGGTGAGGAGAAAGGGAAAAAGGGGAGGGGAGGGGAGGGGAGGGGAGGGGAGGGGAGGGGAGGGGAGGGGAGGGGAGGGGAGGGGAGGGGAGGGGAGGGGAGGGGAGGGGAAGGGGAAGGGGAGGGGAAGGGGAGGGGAAGGGAAGGGGAAGGGAAGGGGAAGGGGAGGGGAAGGGGAGGGGAAGGGAAGGGGAAGGGAAGGGGAAGGGAAGGGGAAGGGAAGGGGAAGGGAAGGGGAAGGGAGGGGAAGGGAAGGGAAGGGAAGGGAAGGGAAGGGAAGGGAAGGGAAGGGAAGGGAAGGGAAGGGAAGGGAAGGGAAGGGAAGGGAAGGGAAGGGAAGGGAAGGGAAGGGAAGGGAAGGGAAGGGAAGGGAAGGGAAGGGAAGGGAAGGGAAGGGAAGGGAAGGGAAGGGAAGGGAAGGGAAGGGAAGGGAAGGGAAGGGAAGGGAAGGGAAGGGAAGGGATCTTTTGTATGAGAATGCAAGGCATCTTCTGTAAAAAAAAAAACAACAAAAGTTACAGGGAAGGGAAAAGAAACCCACTTCTATGTTGCCAAAGCCCTTTCTGACTGGAGGGAATCTCAGCTGAATGACCACCACTGCCTGCAACTGGAGTTGCAGCCTGCACAGGGGAGCAGCAGGATTCTCATTCTCTCGCCTTGCTGACCGAGGGCTGGGACAATCCAGCTCGTTATTTTCAAAGGCACAGCTCAAAGCAGTAGGTCCAGCGCTTGCTAGGCCCACATTAGTCCATTTACAGCATTTGTCCTAGCCTGTTACCAAGCTTCTGGCAGGGCTGGAGACAAAAACAGTCTCTGAATGAAGGCTGGGCAAATGGCAGTGCGAAAAAACCACTTCTGTTTTTGCTGTTTGGAGGGGAATTTGCTGAGAAATCCAGCATGAGGCAGCACACAGCTGCAGTGAGTAGGGAGCAGGTCCTTGCTGCGTCCCACACCAGGCAGTTGCACAAGGAGCTGAGGTGCTCTTCTTCCACTGTATTCATCTGCACTTCTGAAGTCAGGGTGGGAATGGAGAAACTGGACTTAAGACTGCTGCTTTCACCCCACGCTTTCTCGGCGATCTGAGCCATTCCCTAGCTGTGAAGCAGCATCAGACTTTCCTCCATGCACACCACAGAGTCTTGGTAGCAGTTCAGGAGCTGGCTTTGGAAATTGCATCTTTGCATCTCAATGATAGACTGGGCCCAGTCAGCTAACGGCAAGAAGAAACTCAGAAAACCTGCAATAAAGTTGGTTACTTTTGTTAGCAGCAGTTTTGTACAGCATTCCTAAATCTACAAACAACAGCAAATACAATCTAGCAAAAATTTTCTCTGAGAAATTTCACTGTGGAGCAAATCTTCATGACCGAGTTAGAAACCCAATGTATTCACAGTGCTGCAATGGAAATTATAATAACAGATGTAATAAGGCTACTGGAAAACGCTAATTCTTGTAGGTGTTCATTCCTTCATCATCTTATGGTTCCTTTCTTCCCAAACTAGAAATAAATATATAAGTTAAATGGAATATAAATGCCCACCTAATTGTGCAGATGCATAGTTAATTAATCACTTAATTTAACCCACTTAGCTTCAGTAGGAAAGAAATGTAATCTGACAGTCAAGGCAGCAATATTTTTTCTGTTCACTCTGGTGTTTGAAAACATCTACATTTTTAAAACAATGCTTATTCTCAAAGGATTGATGCTAATCTTTTCGCTTAATTTGATTTCAAAAAGATTTTATAACATTTAATAGGTAAACTATGCACTCTGGGTAAAAATAACTGTCCCATTATGCGTCTGGTAAATATTAACAAATTTTATTAAAAACAAATATGTATATCTGTGAATAGATAGATTGGAGAGCTACTTAGCTGTGGAAATTTGCTTTGGGCTGAAACTTGATAAAAAAAATTGTGTGCTTATGACTCCAGAGTACACACTGCTACAAAACATCGAACGGTGTGCTTTATTATATTCTAAATCTAAGATTCCCATGCTAATGGCTCGCTGGTATGCATTACCATAATGCAGCATTAAACAAGCTATGCTACACTGCCTCCACACCACGTTTCTGTCCATCAGTGGGAGCTGATCTGCAGCTCTGTGCTGCCTGAGCTAAGCCTGCTTGCTTTCACTTGCCTTCAAGTCATCTACAGAGTGTTGGTATGGCTGTGTCTCTTGCCCAGCGTGGGCTTTGTCCATATTGAAGCAAAGGCTGCTCAGTGTGGCTCAGAAGGGCTTGGCAAAACTGAGGTTTTTGCCTTGAGGATGAAGGATCGATGAGGACGAATCCATGCACACCTGGGGAGGCTTGAGGCTGAGATTACTGATCCTAGTATTGCCAGGGATGGGAGCGAGCATGTGGCCCAGCATGAGGGAACTGCAGGGAAAGGCTAGGATGAAACACTTAGCACATACAGCACAGAGCTCTAAACTGCACACACATGGCACTGGCAAGGTTGGGATGGTTTCCAACAGAAGGAAACAAGGGGTACTGAGGACTATTAACAAAATCCCACTTTTTCTGTATTCATGGAAGACTTTTAGGAAAGACTTAAGGAAAACTTCCAAGCAAAGCTCAGTGAGATTACTGACACACTCAGACATAAACACGTGCTTAAAACTTGGACTGATTCCAAAGCTGTAGAGAAATAATATCCTTAACAATGTACACTACATGCCCCTCTATTAGCTATACTGAGCTACTATATTTGTGGACATAATTCATTTTTTGTAGAAGATATACACTCACACACTCATATACATATATATATAACTGCACACATATGTACATACATATTTTATATATATATATATATATATATATATATAATCAGCATCTACCACCTAAAAAACATAAGATATTTTCAACATAACATTCTTGGCCATCAAGTCCTTGCATATTTCTCCATCCAGCTTTGCCTTTGCCCTGAAGACTACTAAACAATTTCAGCAGGTTCTGCTTCTTGTGCATTGCCCTGGCAAGAGGCTGGCAACTGCGATCCACTTGGAGAGGGACACAAAGACATGGCCCAGCTCTCCCTACCACATCTATCACTTTTCCTCCCACCTTTACTGAGCAGACCCGTGACACCAGCTGGGTTCCACGGTTAGTCCTGGCACTGCTGGGGTCTGGCTGCCTGCAATTGATGGAGCCTGGCAGTCCCACATCCTGAGCTGAGCACAAAACCAGCCTGAACCTGGAGACAGGCGGAGGAAATCAAAGAAAACCTAAAAATTGCTATTGCTTAAACAAATAGCAATGGACTTTAATGGATACCCAGCAAAAAGACAAGCCTGCCAAAGAAACCCTGAGCAGTGAGGTGCAAGAGCAGAAAGGCCAGGCTACGCTATGATTTGTTTAATCAGAAATATAATGGGTGGCAGTGGAGAAAAAGGTCTTGCCAGTAACACAGTACAGCGGGGTCTTTAGCAAGGCATGAACTTTACACTCAGGAAGTCTTTCCTGAGGAATAAATTCATATCGGCTTGAATATGGGCTTTGTCACAAAGAGTGACAAGTGGCTGAGTGGCTGTAAACAAAAGGTAATGATAAATGACACTGCATCACGTCGGTGTGTCTGCGTGAAAGTGACGGCCAATGAGATACCGTCACGAATAGGCTGGAACTGTCAGCATGACAGCCCGTTTTTATTTAACATCTTTGCTAATGATCTGGAATAGGCAGGAGAGATGCATGGTATTTACTTCATTTGATTTCCAAGAAAAGACGCAAGACTCTCACCTGCTCCTGGGAGACCCCTAGTATCAAAGCACCCGTTCTCCCACTGTCTGCAGGGATGGACTGCAGCAAGGCTGTGCAGGCGATGGTAAGAGAATGAGCCCGATGGCGGAGGTGGTGGCAGCCACACAAAAGAATATGTAGCAATTATCTGCCTGGTGAGGGGGCTGCACAGGAGCAAGCCAGCTCTTGACGTAAGCAAAATGCAGTAAAGCAGATAAATAAATGTGTGCGGTGGGGAAGGGGGTGTTTTCAATAAACCTGCAGAGATTTTTGCTCCAAATTATATTAAGTGTTTCTTTGGGGGGATTTCTTATCTCCTCCTTTCTGGTGTCACTGCGTTCATTCACATCATAGTGAAGTCAATAGAGAGAAAGAGGTGAGATGACATTCATTACCTGAACGTCATGAAGGTTTTAAATGACAAGGGGGGAACAGCAGCAGCAGGAAGGTTTGAATGGGCAGAGCAAAGGAGGAGCAGAGGCGGAGAAATCACTGGTGCAGCTCAGGCAGAAATCCTACCAAATATGCTGAAGTCAATGGGAAATGGAATGTTAATTTTTGCCATCTAGATGGAAGCAGGCATGGCTCTGCTACGTCCTGTGCATCTTGCTGCCGACAGAGGAGCAATATAGTTTGAATGTGAGAGGGAAATCCTCAAAACAAGGAAAACAGAATAAATGGCAAACAAAAGAAGTCACATCCTGGAGGAAGAGATAATCCCTCCACACCACAACCAGCCCAGGGGGATTGGGATTGCTTTGGTCGGCTCCTGTGGCTAATGGGCAGGGGGGAAAAAGCAAGCAAGCCCTGCTAGGTTTCTCCTATACCATTTTTGACTCCTCTTATTCATACCGAAGATGGTTTTTAGCAAGCTGCTCAGGAAGCAGTTCCTCTAACCACTCCCCTTACTTCTTGATCCTTGCTGCTGTATTGTGTAGGCAGTGCTATTATCAGATGCTGAAAGCCATCAGGATTTGAGGAAGAACGAGACAGAGCATGGCAAGGAGAATGAAAACAAATTATTAGTAATTTCTTCAGGAATTCAGAGGGCAGCTTTAGAAAATAGTGCAGGTCTGCCTTCTGCCCACATTTTGCCAAGGTGAGCATACTGTTGCCCCTTCTCAATTTTGTCTTATTTTCCTAAAGATATTTTGAAAAGTGGTTTTTCCTTTACTGCTGTGCAATAAGCCAAGGAACAATATCCCCAGTCACAGGGGAACCCTGCCATTTCATTGCCACATGCACAAGGAGATGCCATTGCTGAACATCAGCATGCTGGCACTATGCTGAACTGTGAAGCTGAGAGGTAGGGCGATGAGTCACATCCTCAGCTGATCACGTGGAGAGGTGAACTGACACTGTTTAATGACACTCAGTCTAGTTATTCTCACAAATGCCCCAAAATCCAGAAATATAGTAGTAATGTCACTTCATATGTTTGGACAAGATTCCTAAATTCATGGGTTGTGCTGCAGTACAAATAATTAATGAAGATGACCAAGAGCACGTCTCGTAACGGTTTCAGCCAAGGAATGCCA
The DNA here is from genome assembly GCF_987193195.1 of Phasianus colchicus. Lineage (NCBI taxonomy): Eukaryota > Metazoa > Chordata > Aves > Galliformes > Phasianidae > Phasianus > Phasianus colchicus. Next base: position 44,759,920 of record NC_143441.1, read on the forward strand.
AACATTAGCATGCAAAGGACTTTTAAACAAATCATTTCACATTGCCTTCATAAAATAAAATAAAGAGTCCTTGACTCTTTAAAAAGTTATTTCCCTCAGCTCTGAGTGGTGTAAATACAATATGATTTCATGACTTAAGACATGTGCTGTCCTGATCAGGCTGTTCTGTATCACCGAGATGCCAAAATTTGGCTAGCAGAAGTGGAAACACGGCATGAAAGAACGCATTAGAGGCAGGCTGAAGAAACTGCTTTATTCTATTTTGTGTTATGACCCATGTTACAGCAGAAAAAATATATCAGATTGTTGTTCTCTTCCTGTGAGCCAAAAAGGAGGGTTGTCATACCTCCCTGAGACACAGTCATGACCCCAGGTCAAGAATTACTTACATGATGGTCCACTAAAACTCTTCTTGTTGACTATGGCAATCAGATCACACTGGGAAACTTCCACCTCTCGTGTCATAAGAGATTTAGCAGTCAGAATTCAATCCTGTTCCTATTCAAGGGCAAAGATGCCACTGCCATCAATAGGAGCAGCACTGGTATGAAAGAGTTCAGATGTCAAGTGTGTATTTGCAGAAACTGATTTCGCTGAAGACTATGCAGATATTATTATGCTGCTCTCTTCCTCATTGCTGTCCTTTTATATTATCTGAGGCAGAGTGCCCGCAGAGGACACAGATGCATTCTATTAGATGTAGAGTGAGTATTGTTAAAAATATCCTCTCTAATACCAACTACATATTTACTCCTTTGTAACCTCATCAACTGTGACACTATGTAATTACAGATTGTTCAAGAGTCTTGTCTGCCCACTCAGTGCCAAAATGAAAAACAACTAAAGAAAACATAAAAAGCAAAACAGATAACTGAGCACGAGCCCTCTGCCATGATCCCAAGAGTATAAGAATAAGCTTGCTACAGCTCTGGAGAGATCATGCCACCCTACAGCATTCTCTTTGTCAGCAACTCTTTACTACACTAAAGTTGCTAATAGAATCAAAGAGTAGTATGTGAGAAAGTGAAAGTTTGAAAGAGAAAGCACAGATCAGTTACTTTTAATGGCAATTCTTATTTCTGCTGCACAAGTTTTCAAAAAAAGTCTGATGGTTTGCATGTTTTGATTCATTGTTGTTGCTGTTGTTGTGTGTAATGATCTCTTGTGTTGAGTTGATGCAAACTGTTATGTCAGGACCATGCTTAAACATACAGTGAAGTGCTGTCCCCATTACTCAGTCCTCAGCTCTCATCGTGTTTTCAGACCTACATGGGCAGAGCAGTGGTACAGGCAGAGCTCTGCAAGGTTTGGGAGCTCTGCATGGATGAGACAACCTTCCTATGCCAATCCAAATGAAGCTTAAGAGAGAAAATAAACAAAAAGATAAAATTCACTATGAAATACAGGGTAATTTTTTAAAATGTAATTTAGCAGGTGTTTAGTTATTATCCTGAAAATAAGGCACGAATGTTTTTGTGACTCATATTTCTGCTTTAGTTAAATTCTCTCTCCATAGCTGTAATTTAAAACATTTGCTTCATCCTGGGAGGAAAAAAAAAAAAAAAAAAAAGAAGCTTGAAATAAATCACTGCTGTAGAACTTACCCTGTAGGGTACATGCAGAAACTACAACAATGGCAAATGTTGAATTCTGATCATGGCTCCTCCCTGGGGAAGAGCCATACTCACCTTCTTATTTTTGGCTGCCTCATTCCTTCTACACTAAATGCTTTGGTCCAGCCAGCTATAAATAGTTTATATTACAGTCCCACAAGCCTGCTGGAATAGAGATGGCATTACAGTTTTGTCTTAGCTCTATTTTGATATTTTCATGATGAAAAAGTGCTAACAAAATATATGAATAAATGGAGAGGTGGGGTGAGAAACAACTTATGAATAGAAGACTGACAGTGAAATGTTTATTATTCCTTTATGCTTAATATGGACTTGCTAAGTTAAGTGGTTGGAGTTTTCTGTGATTTTGCTGCGAACACATTCATGATCATTTGGGGACCATCCATTTTTTCTGAAGGTAGGAGAATTAAGGATGCATAACGTCATAGAGAATGCTGCAGGTTATCACTGCTTCAACCAGTGTTCATCAACAGCCACAAGCCTCTTTATAAAGCACCTTTTACATCTACATATGATATAAAGTGTGAGAGCTCCACTGGCAGGAAACAACCTCATTGGAGTTTGGCTGGTTTATGTCAGGTATGGTCTAGGAAGGGGACTGCTTTGCAAACATTACCTATCAGTAGTGTAGAAATGAGCTGGCAGGCTGCTTGGAGATGGGGAGGTGCATCTAGCAGAGATTTGCTTTTCAAGAGAAAATGCCTCTTCCAAATACTTGAGCAGTGATCAATCATTCGATCATTCCTTTTGAACCTCTCCTCTTTCTTTCCTACATAACTTCTTTCTTTTTCCTCATCATTTGCAACAAGACAGTGTTGGTTTCCTACTATGCAGCATACAGAAGAAAGAAAGCTCTGTCAGGGGGTGAGCAAGGGTTCGGAAGTGGTTTTCCAGAAGCAAAACCTCGGGTAAGTTATAGAAAGACTCTATCAATTTATATAGGTGTTTACTTGTGGAAAAGATACCTAATAATGGGCTTTCAATCTTGTTGACAAAAACTTGAACAAGATTGAATGGCTGGAAGTTGAAGTTAGACAAATTCAACCTTGAAACAAGATGTAATTTTCTGGCAGACAGGGTAATTAAACACTAAAAGATTATCAGCGAAAGTGGGGTCTCACTATTGGCTGGAGGTTTTGAGGTGATACTGAATACCTTCCTAAAAGAAGTGGTTTCATTCAGCCTCAGCAAGGTGGGATACAAAGGATATCCTCTCCCTCATGCACAGTTGGCCAGCTGTATATGATTAGGTGTTTAGGGATTTATTTTTATTATTTGGGGTTGGGTTTTTTTTTGTTGTTGTTGTACTGCTTTGGGTTTGTTTTTTGTTTGTTTGTTTGTTTGTTTTGTGCCCTTTTTGTGTTGTTTTTTTTTTGTTGGTGGTGGTGGTGGTGTTTTTCAAAATTACAGGCTGGTCATCACTGACAAGAAGGCACTAAACAAACCAAACCTGCTGCCTGAACAGACAGAGACAAATGTTCCTAGATACTTGATAAGTATTTCTGGCTTACATGAAGAGAATCATATTGATTGGCAGATAGAAGAATGGAAAGAATTTCTCTGGTGAAATTGGAAAGAAATTAGTTAAAAGATGGAAGAAGGTATTACTTTCATTAATTGAGATCAATTAGGCATGTTCCATTTAACAAACACTCCATCACTGCTGTAGCCTCACATATACTTGTTGTGAGCAAAGCCTCACATAGCTTCTTCTTTCTGTCCTATGTCTGTAGCATGCAACTGTTATCCCTGAGAATGTTAGTGCCTGGCTCTAACTAAAACTGAAATGAATGGGCTTGTTATGCAGGAGATCAAATTAGACAATTTTCAGTTCTTTCTTAACCTAGAGGAAACTACTTCAAGAAATCAATGTTCAGTGGTTCCATTGATCACAATATGAGTTTTGGTACCAATGTCAACAAAATTTCTATAAATTCAAAGCTAGAATAGGCATAATTCAAACATACCAACTTACTTTGCTAATAGCTATGAGTTTCAAGACCTTCCTGACAAGCTCAAACAATACAGAATCAAGCAGCCCACTGTATCACACAGGATATGCCAAAAGGGAAATGGAGCTCTTGCTTGCAAATAAGCTATGTAACATTTACAAATACACATTAATGATCTGTGCCACTTCTATTCATACAACCAGCTACCATATCAATGTTTCTGCAACATGAGCACAGGCTCCTTATCAAGCATCTAGAATTCAGCTATTGTCGTTCTGTCTAGAGAAGAATCCTACCCATCATGGAACTTTTTTCCCAGGCCACTGTGAGATACATAATAGCAAGTATTTGAAATCCAGTGAAATCACAGGATATGAAGACCATATCCAAAGTTCCATTATCCCTCTTATGTCATTGTTTTATCTCCGTTTTGGGTAAACTGCAACATTTTGACCTATTCTACTTGACCACAGAACACAGACAAAACACTGTGCTGTGTCACTATGGTAATTGCTGCAAATATGCAGTGGTTTCTGCAGATCATTTCACTACTGTCTGACTTCATCTTTCCAAGTCACCTACCAGCCTACCAAGCTGCCTTTAGAGCATTTTCTGTGGCTACATTTGCATTGATCCTACCAACAACTGCTGCGGCAACTATTTCCCTTGGAGTAACTGTTTCTGGCTCTTTCCAGTCTCAGAAACAAGTGGCATGCAGAAGAAGACTGTACAGCAAACAGCAAAAAATGGCATGACTGTTGAGTTTGATGATACAGAGCTCTTTTGAAGAAGACAAAGTGAGTCTCCTGTAAAGCTTTAAAGACTGTAACCCACCATGACAGCACACTGTTTTGGGTCTAGTGATCCCAACACACAGAATTCCAAAACAGAAGTTCATCTCAACCTGAGGAAGATAGAACTAAATATATCAAGCAAATATTTTATCTTCATTGCCTGAGCTCACTCAATCTACTGTAGATATCTCTTCTGCAAATGTCTAACATGTGATGAAATAAATCCCATCACTGTGAAAGAGAAGGTTTGGATTCCTATTAGACCGCATCACATTGGCTGCATTTTCTTCATTCTGTTGCCAACACACAGAAGGATGATTAGACTACAGACAAAACCAAATCTGAAACATTGCCTTGCTCTTAGAAGTAAAAACCTCTGTAGCAACAGCTGGGTCTGAACCATTCAGCTCTTTCTTCCCAGTCTGTAACTCCCAATATCCTTGATTCAAACTACAAAACTGTTACAGCACATTAGTATGTTATGACAACAAGTCATACAAGGGTATTTTTTGGAGAACTACCAGCAGACTCAAAGAGGTGAGCCCAGATGGGTCAGGTTTGTGTCTGTGAAGCTAGACAGAGGCCCAGGGACAGATTAAAAAGGGCTCACCATATCCTTGTTCATACTAATAACGAAAACTGCCTGTCTTAGGGTTTGCTAACAGAGTGTTCCCAGTGCCCTTGACCTGAAACTCACTTTGCTTTTGACATTTCCTGAGCAGCTGGCATTAAACAGTGGGTTTCTTTATCTGGGCTGCAGTACTCTACTTTATCCTTTGTTGATTCTCATCAGCTTCATCACACCATACAATGTTTGTGGATTAATGTAAACTCTATGAAGATTATTGATGGTGCAAACCAGTTGAAATTACTTCAAGAGAAAATGTTTAAAATTATAGAAGCATATTTGTGAAGACTGTTTGTGTCAGAGCACTATTTTAGAACTGTTATAATTAAAAATGCAAAGCTTTTTTTTATTTTGTTTACAGAGTCCTTAATAGAAAGAAAGCCTTATAAAGTTTTAATTATTTTTAAGTAAATTGAAAAAATGCCTTTTGTCTTTAAAAGTAAGAAACCCCTACTGAAATAAAGAACAAAAATTTGGAAAAAGAAAAATACAACTTTGATGTTTTCAGTGGAAACAGATTTGATTTTTTTTTCAATCAGATGCTACAGATATAGAGAAAAAAAATATATAATTTACTTCCTTGTCTTCCTTTGTCATAACCACTCTGAAGACTGCCTCATGGGTCTGAGCAAACACCAGCCTTCCACTCATCATGCACCCGAAAGTTCCTTTTCCTCATTCAGCTCCTTCCTTAAGAACTGCTGCTTTTGTGAAACCTTTCCGCGTCACTTTTCTCCCTGTTGATGACTCCAAATCTTTCTTGCACTTGAACTATTGTCCAATATATACTGTATCCATTTGAGTAAAGTTGTTAGGTCCACGCTGTAAAGGCTTTCAAACCCTCCTGCACCCCTCAGCACACAAACACAGCCAGGTAGTTCTAAAATCTTAAACAGGAAAACTCAGCAAGTTTCCTATTTGAGAAGCTGCTTTCAGAATGTCCTGTGGGAGTCATGGAGCTTATGGTTAGGTGCTCCATTAGTGATATTAGGACCAATGCATGAAAACAAAATCTATGCTGCAGATATCATCACAGTGCCTAGCTTTACTAAGACTTTGCCACAACCTATAGCTATCACAAGGTCTCACTGTTCAAATTTCTTGAATGGAACAACCACCATGAACCAGCACTGTGCCTTCGCTGCCCAGAAAGCCAACCATATACTGGGCTGCATCCAAAGCAGAGTGGTCAGCAGGGAGGAGGTGATCCTGTCCCTCTGCTGGTGAGATCTCACCTGGAGCACTGCCTCCAGATGTCTATCAATTTAGACATTCAAAGTCAACCTGACCTAGTCGTAATTGTTTCTCTTCACTGCAGGGGAGCTGGACCAGATGGCCTTTCAAGGTCCCCTGCAACTCAAACACTTCTATGATTCTATCATTCTACTTCCTCAATAGAAGTAATGGAGGGACACTCAGCTCATTTATAGCACTGGAAACATGTATGTGCTTAAACTGCATCTTGTCCAAACATTTGCAGACTATTTAAGTTATTCCAAATCTCATGGTACATGCTCCATTTATAAAGATGTAGGAATAATAATCTTCCAGTGGCCTAGGCATAGAATATGATATAAGAAATAAAGAATGAAGTCTTTAAACACAATTATTTTGTTAACAAAATCATGGCCTACATTTTCTGTACTTAGAAACTAGAAATGTAGTCTTTATTCTACTTTATGTTGCACAGAACTAGTGCCCTACTGCCACACACACAATATCAAATTTAATGCATCCATGTACACAAACGTTAATACTGTGTTTTCAGAAAACTGCATCTCTCAGACACTTCTGAGGTTTAAGCACCATTGTGTCTCTAATGACACATCTATAGCCTGAACTTTTTTTTAATGGAATTTGATTAATGCTCTGTCAGGAATTAGTGGGATAGGCAATACAGTTTTGCTCCATTTTCTTCAATATAAAACATCTTACTAATAGAAAATAATAAAATGTAAGAGCCATCACAGCTGAAGCTCTTAGGCCAAGTGATGGCCAGACTTGAGCATGTTTTCCATATCTGTACATGACGTTTCATGGATTTTCTTGTTATTTTTTTCAGTACTCAACAAAATGCTTAATAATCTCAGAAATAAGGTATCATTCCGCTTGGAATCACAGGAGGATCAGATATATTTCATCTTCATCTCAGAGATCTCACATAAATCATTTACTTCTCCCTGAGGAAGAACCATGAACCAGTCTGAGATGTAAAGAGCATGAATTCCAAAATACAAAATCTCTAGAAATTCATTTAATTGCTCAGTTATTTCCTTGCTGAGTGTGCAGTCACCTTAAAAGCAGGGTTTTGAGGGGAGTGGGCCCAACATGCTCCTCACATTGGTTGTGAACCTTTGAGGTGCCAAGAGCCCCTGATGTGGTCAATATATGGACAGCTGTGGATACTCACACCTGGCTGAGCCTGACCTTTGTGCTAACGAATGCCAAAATTACACGTGGTTAAATCTAACACAAAATAAGGATCAGATTCATTATTCAATGAGACACATTTTTCAATTCATATTTGTCCACAGAAGCTTAACACAGAGAGGACAGAAGTAATTTGTCACCAGGAAGAAAAAAAACACTAAAGTTTGCATAGGCACGAGAGAGATGTCTGCTTTGACATCAGTGTTCACTGAGTATAGTAAAATATAAACACTCCTGTAGTATAAGGTGCCTCATAATTCCTACTAGATGAAGAGTCAGCTGCAGGCAGAAACACTGGGTTTTGCAGCAGTGTGCAGCAGGCATGGCAGAGACGGGGCAGCTGCAGGGAACTCCTCTCACGCTGCCTGGAGCCATTGGTGATGCCCCAAACTACATGAGCTAAGCTGGAGAAAAGTCTTAGGTCGTATTTGGGCAAAGGTATCGTTCCTCAAGCAGGAAAGCCCAGAGCTGGCCTGGCTGCTCGACTCCATCGCGCTGCGAGGGGACAATTTCCTCTCCAGCTGCTGGAAAATACCACTTCTGTCGTTTGTGTCCTATTTGGTCTCTGAACCAAAGAAGGGGGGAAAATAATACCCCAGCGGGTCACAGAGTTCAGTGAAAATCCTACAAGCTTTTCCTGAACAAATAACAGTCAGCGACCTCTGGCCCCATCTTTGCATAAGAATTAACATCAGTGCTCAGGAGTCACTGCTGTGACTGGTGGCTACGCAAATGCCACATTCTTATTTAAAACTCGGATATTTTTTTTTTTTCTTATTTTTTAAAATATATATATATATTTTTAAGAACCCGGTAGAAAAGGAGGGCCTTGCAGCTCATCTGCATTACAGATGAGGCCTCTTGGAGAAAATCAAGCATCCATAATTCATTACATGTTTCCTGCAGGGCCTGGAGACGGCCGAGGCCCTAGCAACAGAGTCATAGCAACAGAGGCCGGCCCCAGCCAATCGGCGGGCAGCTTTCTGACGCCGCTCAGCCAATCCGAGGGGGCGGCAGAGACGGAGGCGCCGTCGCCCATCGGGCAGCGCCGCCCAGACGCGAGGCGGTGCCGCCGGTGGTTCGCCCAGCTGGGGAGCGGGGAGGGGTGAGCTGGTTTGTTCTGTGGAATTGAGGTGCTTTTGGGAAGCCTGTCCAACCAATCCTTAACAGTATGGTTGGAATGAGTGTGAAGTGAAAGGTGAGGTGAGTTTTGATCTGTGGGAGGTGGAATAGTAATTTATTTTTTTTTTAATTGTAGGCAAGAGTACATATTCTGAAGCGTTTCTACCTTGAGGATGAGTTCTGAGGGAAAAGGCTGTGTGTGTGCCTAGCACAACACCTGTGCAAGTCTCTTAATAAAGATTTCCAACTGCTGCTCTCTCCAAAGCAGAAATAACCTGCTCTAATTTGTGCTCCACGACTGCAAGATCTGCTTCTGAAAGGATCGCCTTGAAAAACTGATATTTTTTCCCTAAGTTGCACCCTACAACAATAATTACCGCTCAGCAGAGTTGCCCTTCCACGCTAATAGCTTGTCTTGCCTCCTGTGACACTGCCATTGTTCTGCAGTGACACAGAACAAAGCGAAAATGAAGGAAGTGGGGACGAGGAGTTGGAGGAAACAAAAAGGCGGTGTGCTGGAAGCTGCAATGGAAGTGCAGAAAGCATCGAGCCTTCCCACACACAGCTCGTTTGTGGAGTTTTGTTAAGTGCTGGAAAGTCATAGTGCTGTTACCTGCACAGAAATGTGTAATTTCCTTTAGTGAGGGGGAGGAAAGGTACCGGGTTTTGTTTGGATTAAGTAAGTGTACTGTAAATAGGAAAGCTGCTTGATCCCCGAAGGCACAGAATTGTGGCTTATTGCAGCCGTCGTATTCTCTAAAATAATTTATTTTTTCTCTGAATGGCATAAGGAAATACTTTCCTTTGAAATATTCGTATTTAACTGAAATTTTAAAATACTCTGTGTCCATTTATATGCAGCTACAGAGGTTTATAAATCCTGGTATAAAACTGTATCTGTTTTCGTTTATCTTTTGGGAAAATGAAAAGCAATCATTTATCCAAACCTGAACATTGCACTTGAAGCCACGATATTGCAGGTTATCTAAGCAAGCGTTTCACCCTCAACCCAAAAGTCAATCCCAAATTCCACTCTAATGCGTATGTTGCTCAGATAGTGAAAGCTGAGATTAGAAGATTTGCTATTGATGCTTCAAAGTACATTTTGGGACCCAGTGCCCCATATTGAACTTTAACAGATGATGCATAAATTGACTAAAGCCAGGAAGGCTCCCAGAGGAAGATTGAAAAATACATTCCAATCTATCCTCGTATATTTTATAAAATGTTGGAAACAACCTGCTTTGTCAAAGCCTTCTGAAATGCTACGGATGAAAAAATATCACATCCCCAACTTTTTGCATCTGTCAGATGGCTGGGAAGACTTCTTTATGATTCATTTCTTTCAGTGAATTAGTAGGACTAATTACTATGTTTTCTGTTTAAAAGTGGCTGGTTTTTCCTTGTTTGAAGAGAAGCCATGTAAAATTTTTTTTGTAGCAGTATTTTGCAGCATTTAAACCTGAAATAAAAATGTTTGTTTTACCTTAAGGAAACAGCAACAATTAGTCACAATGAGTCTGAAAACATAATTACTGGTTGTAAATTAAAATTCTTTTTTTTTTTTTTTCCCTTGGTGAGCAAGATCAACTTAGCAATTTCATATTTTACTTGCAATTAGACACAAATGAAAACTTGAACACCAAGTCTGTGACTGTTCATTAAAATCATTTAATGAACCCTGTGGTCTGCATAGTTAAAAATAAGAAATTGCCTTCCAGGATGGTTAAGTTGTCCCATACCTTTTTCCTTAACTTTGACAGATTCAATGTAAGGCTGGAGGCATGCTTACTCTGAAAGGCACAGTGTTCTCTAATGAGCTGTTAAGCTAATGAATTTCTTATCCTCTTATGTGGATAAAAGTTTCTGGTAGAAGTCAAAAGATCTCAGCTTTTTAAGTGGATTTGTGCTTTGCATCTGGGGAGGGAGGGAAGGAAAGGGTACTGCAAAGACTGAAATTCATTGTGATTCTTAACAAGAAGCACCATGTGGCAATAGCTTCCTCAATGAAACCATTACCATTAAGAATCCTTGTGTGCTCAGTTTGAAGTGTGGAACACTCCAAAGCAGAGCAACAGATCCATGGGCACACGTGGGAAAAGGAGCTCATGCTTAAACGAGTCCATCGGGTCTATTCAGGAGAGAGGATTCTCTTCCCACTGACATCTGTGAATGACTCCATGTGTGGACAGGGAAGCTCACTGCTGTGCAGAGGACCCACGCCCCACTTACACACAACAAAGTAAGTAGAATAATATATCATTTCTACTTACAAAGGCGAAATCCTCATCTAATGCAGTGATGAACAGTATCTCTCCTCAACTCCACAGTGCTGAGGTGCTGTAGAAATAATACTGCACATTTTCACAGAGATCCCAAAGCATTTTGCAGCCATTCACTGACCAAGCTTCAGGTCGTCAGAGAGATACGTTTCACCTGAGGGATGAAAACTGTTTTGTTTCACACTTCAGTGCTACTGCCTCTGTGGAGATGATGCATTATCTCAGGGGCTGGATGGGAAAGCCCTGAATGATTTCAGTACACTGACTTGGGCAAAGTGTAATCACAGTACCAGGGGTCAACAAGCCTTAAAAGAAGTCACTCTGACTCTGCAGAAATAGGAAGGAGGAGAAAAGAAGTCTTGACTACAATTTGTTCTCCTCTAAATGGTCTTGGACTTCATCAAGGGGAGCTTTGAGTCTTGCTAAGCAATTTATTGCAGGCTCTGGGTACAAATTAATTTACACTGACAAATTAGTTTCTCTGCTCAACCAATCTTGTGAGCACACAGAAAGTCCATGCATATTTTTGTGAGCAGCCTGCCATTCCCATCAGTTAAAATAGTGGAGGCTGAATGCCTTTACAATGTAGAAGTGAATTTTCCGCTGTGTTTTTAGTGCTAAATTCTTGTTCCAATGTAAGCAGAAATACATGGTTTATTTGCCATGGCTCTGCTTTAGAGGTAGCAAAGGCAAGCTTCTGGACTTCAGTGCGAACTGCAGGGCCATGTCTCTAAAGTAATTTGGCCCTAGGATGTGAAAGAAAAAGATCACCTGCAAAAACAAAGCTCTTGACAAGAGATCTCAATTCTGTATTAGCTTCTTAAAGACCTTCCCATAGACTGATGTAAAGCCTGGTCATGGCATGAATCAAAGCATGTGAAATTCACCGCTGACACTTGCACTGATTTCAAGATATTTGTATGAAACTGCTATGGGCTGTCTTGCAGTAATTCAAACTGCAGACAACACAGAACTTGAATTTTCTGGTGTATTTCATTATTCCTTGCTTTCTCACAGCAATTCACAGGAGCTAATCGCCAGACTTAGGGCTGCTGTGTACATGGAGGTCAGCAGAAATCTTGCTATGAATTTGCAGCAGTGCCACCACAACCTCCAAGTGGCTCCAAATCTACACGGCAGCGTTTTGCTTTTATTTGGACTTTAAAGCTTTGCTTGACCAATGCCTCAGCAGCCTCCCTGAAAATTCTTCAGAAAAGAAAACTAGAAACGGCCCTTTTGTTATTGTCTTTTTCCAAAAGGGGCCCAGGTAGTGACTTGTGAGCTCCCTCATACAAAGAGAATAGAGGGAAAAAAGAAATAATCTCCCTACCCCCCATGTGCCAGAGAAAGCAGGCGCGCCAAAGAGGGTGTGCGTACGCTGCGAGAGCAAGGCTAGGGCAGGGGCTGACCTCCGGCTGCCTATCCACCACAAAAGAGACCGTGGCATTGACACAGCCTGACTGTTCTCCTTCGAAGGGGATGGATTGAGAGGAAGTGACCCTTACTGCCCCTCTTCTGCGGGGGACCTTGTGAATAACTGTTGCTCTTCTCTTCCTTCCTTCCTCAGGCAGGTCAGAGAAATTAACGCTGAGAACACTCTCTCTTACTTTGTTGTTGGAGCAAGAAAAAAGAAGACTTTTCCCTTGAAACGGATGAGCAAGAACTGTAGAGGTGCTAACTTTTTGCTGTTTCTGCCTTGGGAAACACGGAATGATTCCCAGACTGATCCACAGATGACAGGTTAGCGGACAGCAGCACTGGCTCTGAGTGCAACTGTGTCTGGCTTTGTTTTCCAAGGAGACCCATAGAACAATCCATGCAGCTCAGTTCCCAAGAATTAGGAGCAGGCTTTATTCATTGAGAGATTCAGAGCTCTTAGAGCTCACCATCTAATGGCATCTGAAAAGTTTCTACTGAAACCCAGGCCACAGAGGAGATTAAAGAGGATCCTGGGGGCTGTAGGATGCAGAAAGTCAATCTGGGAATTGAAAGGAAGCAGAAGCTGCTAGGCCCACTTCTCAGCAGTGCCAGCATCTTTGCCCATCCCTTCTGAAGTTCACGGGGTGCCAAACCTTGCACCCAAGGACAGCCCTAAATAGGTTGGAGCTTGCAAGTGCCCAGCCTACTTCATATATCTTTGTTGTTGAGGGGCCATAGGTAAAGCACATGGACTCAGTTGCTCCCCTTTCTTTTCAAAGGACTTTTAAATGTCTCTCAGCTGCACTTGGGGGTGAGTCGGGGAGGGAGGGAGTGACCTTTGGATTCTCCCTCTAGAGGGAACCTGAGAAAATGACCTTTTGGCCCTTAGCTCTGCAGGGGCTCTGGAGAGGTCGGAGGGAATGACTCTTGGTCCAATCTCACTCTCCACAGGGGCTAAGGGAAAAATAGAGAGAGAGAATGAACTCCAGGAATATGCGATCACAGGAATTTTTGTCTTCTTCTGAAAAGGGGGCATGTTTATTTTGTAGCCCTGGTAAGAAAAATAACCTGCCACTGAGAAACAAGCACATCCTTTTAAGGCAAGAATGAGCTTCAACTCAGTGACCTAGAAATCAAGGCAGAAAGTAAAAGCTAATAAATAAATAAATAAGTAAATAAAATAATCAGGGATGTCGTGCAAAATCAAGGGGTGCCCTCTGAAGAGGTGTAATCAAGGCTCTGAGCCATCAGTTATAATGGTTTTGATTAAAGAAAGCTGTGCAGAAGTAATCTATTTTATTTTTAAATGGCCTGATTTTCCCTCACTACTCTCTTGGAGACTGAACCTAGAACAACTTGAAGGAGGACATAAAATGTTCATTGAAAATAGGTGAAAAGGTATGCATTTAATAAGAAAAACTCACATCTTTTAAAGTTACTTTTGGGTTTTGATGGCATGCATTAAAATTGGCTGAAAAAAGCAATGCCTTAGTAAATAAAAACATGAAAAACTTCCAAATCCTGGCTGATCAAGCCACGCGGTTCCTTTCTGCAAACTCAATGCCTGTTCACAGTGTTGAACTTCCTCGCTTGTTTCCAATATAGCTGAAACCCTAAAGTCTGAAAGTCTTCAGTTCCTGTATAGGGTCAGACATATTGTCTTTGCTTGATAAATAACGACAAATAGTAGAAAAGAACCTCAAAAGAATCACAGCTAGGTTGGGAGGGGAGGAAGGTTTACATTTTCTCCCTCAAGAAGGTCAGATGTTTATTCAAGCCTATCCAAACCTTTTGAACAGATCATGGGCTGTGCTGGAAATCTCAAGAGAGCAGCATTTCCTGGAGAGTGGAAGGAATATCTGTCTTCAGAACAGCCATCTGCAAAGTGTCATGCTGGTTTTGAGTCTGACAGTGCAAAAGGCTCACCGAGATACCAGGTGCAGAAATGTAGCCTATTTCTTAAAAGGTTATTGGAATAAAGTGAGCTGAGTTCTTGTGGCAGCAGGAATAAAGCATGTGGTATTTACTGCCCGTTATTGCTCTGCACTGCACTGAATTCCTCCCACATGACTTACATGTTGGAAATGGGATGTCCTTGTACCTTTATCTAGGTGAGTCAACGTGCATTTTTATACTCACGGTATTTTTTAGAAGAACTTCAAAACTTTATTATCAGTGCTTGGCTCGTTCTCACTCTATTTTTCAAGTTAGTTAAAATAGCCTACATAAAATAGTAGAGTATGGAAAAACAAGGGGAGGCCAAAATGTCTACCAGGTGAGCAACTTTGATTCAGTAAGTTGCATGCTTCAGTGGATCCAGTCACTACTTAAAACGGGTTGCCTGTCTTCACGTGGGAACAGCCTCATGTTTTAGTCAGAGATGCTTGTGTGCCTTTGGTTTCATTTTGATGCCTCTTTATGCTTCAGGCTCATGACCACATCATTTCCACATTCCAAGCTTGACATAAAGACTACCATTCACAGAAAGAGGCATGTTTTCATGAGAAACTCATTGTGTAATGTAGCCTTGTAAAAAGTGTCAATAGCACATTTACAGCACAGCAGAGCCGCTTAAAGCTGAGTGTCTTAACACTCATTTATGGAAGATGGCTGTAAACATGAGCATGGGCAAGGTTTAGATGTCTTCTTTGCAAAGGTAAGCAATAGCATTAGGCAGTGTCTGCAGCTGCAGCTCCCTGTGCAAGGACTAGGAGCTGGAAATACTGCTGTCTCTATAAAATACAGGAATCCAGACAAACCTGCAAATTAAGAATTTTGTAGAGGCTTGGGAATTATCTTTGTCCACAACGAATGGGCAAAAGCTTACTGTATCCTCTAATCCCAACTTATAATTAACATTTGATTTCCAAAAGCGTGGCAATCTTGTGTTCTTTTCAGTAACAGCATGTGTTCTATATTCATAGGAAATCAAAGTTGTACGCTGTTTACATTTCAGCAGCATGCTTCAGAAAATGAATTTAGCCATTCAAGGCTTGGGTGCTTTTAAATAATATTAATAAAATGAGAAAGTCATGGGATGGAGGACCAAATGGAGATACATTGTCACCTGCTGTAATTACTTTCTTAATATGCCATCTGTTGCCTTAGGTTCTAGGGTCAGGAAGTGAAATAAGCAATGGTCTAAAATAATGCTGCTTAAGCTGTTTGTGAGTAATAATATAATGGCACTCTTGGCCCTTGCCTGTACCTGTTTCCCAGAGTGAGACCCGCTCTCCCCAACTACCTGGGAGCATCCCAGCCAGCAGCCCTGCAGGACTTTTCCTGTGATCCTGTGATTCCTGCTGGGAGGAATAAGGGCAGGGTCAGTGGTTATAAGCTCTGGCAGCTCCATGCAGCCTTTCAGGCTGACACCAAGAACATTTTCCCCTTTAAATAATCAGCTATTGGAGAATTATCATGGAATCGTTCTTTGTTTAATCCACTCTTGTTGTTGGGTAGCTTGTGTGACTCCATGCACCAAAGCAAATGACTGAAAAATCCAGAACAGGAAACTTTTGATATGTAAGCAGCAAACACTTGTGTTCATCCAGGCCTTCCTTTGCTTGACCATGCGTGTGTATATTCTTAGGGGGAAAAGTACCCTGCTTTCCAGCTAAAGCCTGTTGTATATGAATGTATGCAAGTAGGAAGCAGAGCAGAGCAAAATACATTTGAATCTAAAAATGTATGTGAAAATACACATGCATCCATTGCATATCAAGACTACATCCCACTGGCTCCCTTTGGCATAAACAGCGTGTTCCTGAATTGTCCTTCAGAAGAAAAGCTACTCCTTTAACCATATAGAGAATGCTAGACAAAATTGGATTTATGCAGAGGAAAAACAACTTTTTTGTCATTTCCAGATAGGAGTTGTTTACATAGCAGTTGCAAGACGTGCAAAGCAGAAAAAAAAAATACTCATCCCTGAAGATGCAGAGTCACTTAAAGCAAAGAAATTCCTCACATAACTTATGACACTGATGCAATATAAATGTACAGAACAAATGCTCACACTCATTAAAGATGGAGAGGGTGCCTGGAGTGTCAGAGCTAGGAGTTGGGTTCAGTTTACAGTTCTCCTCTTGGTTGGTGTGCTAGCCTGGTCAGTTCATGTGAACTCTTCACAAGCTGCATGGATTTCCCCGGATCTCACATTACACATAGGTGAAATGCTGTGAATCCACTGAAGTTTTGCCACTGAGGAATGAAAAACACATTTAATTTGTTATTGTTAAGTGAAAGAAGGCAGTATCTGACTGAAATCCATGCCTTTGAAATTGGTGAACTTCTTTCTCTTAATTGTGGTGAGTCATGATTATAAGTGAATGTGCACGTGTGTAAATGTTATGGGGAAAAAAAACAAAACCAAAAAACAGAAAGATGGCTGGAATCAGACTTACAGTTGTATTTTAACCTATTCTAAGTATGTTGTGATACAGCTACAACCAGTAGTTTTGACTGTATTTTTATCCCCACAAGAATTGGCTGCCATGCCTTTGGGGAGTGTTTTTGTGTCAAAATACCACCAAGCAAAGTGTGTTTGCTGAAACTGCAACACCTTTTGTATGTATTATGGCACATACTAAAACAAGGGGAGGGGGATTCAGTGACACATACTGATTAATTGGTTAACAGGAGCTTCCTCATACTCATTACAGCTATTCAGCCATATCACTTTCTAAATCTGAAGACACAATTTTATCTGAAAGCCCATATGGCTTATCAGGAAACTGTGCGTATAGAAAATTACCACAATCCCGAACCAAGATAATATTTATCTAATAGACCATAACAGCTTGGGAAGAGTCAATATGGTCTCTCATTTGAGCATGCATTTTGCTATGCATTCTACCTATACAAACACAAGTCATTTACATTGCAAGCTATCTGCCTGGTAAATCCATTTTTAGGTAATTCTTGTAACAGTGGATATTTTTTTATGAGAGATTATAAAGATCGTTTGAATGTATTGTAGCTCATGTAATAATTTGGAGATGACTGAGTATTTGCCTGGTGGATTGTAATGGACTCTGATGGAGCTGTTGGCTTTTATCAGCTAAACCCATATTTTGGTATGTAAGCAAATTTGAAAGAGCAAAATATTTGCCGAACAATCAGCCAGACTGCTGTGTCTGACTTGCAGCATCCTGCCTGCTCTGAGTCACCAGGTTGATAAAGGTGCAGCCTGCCTGCTGCCAGGGCCCAGGTCTGGCACAAGTGAGCCATTACTGTAAATTCTGTCTCATCCCTTCCACTCACAGAAATCAAGGAGTATGAAGAGCACCTTGCTGGGGGTTAATGGCTGAATTGGAAGTGAAGAGGTAACCCTTTCACCTAATCCCACAAACCTCTGCAGAGAACGCCCTGTAGTGAAGTCATGCTTACTCTGAAAGTCCTGGGTGGGTCCTGCTTTTGTGTTCGGAGATCCTTTGACATTGTAGTTAAATAGGTTCTTTTTCTCTCTCCATTTTTTTAGGTTCTGTTTTCCCTCTACTGGAAAAGTGAAGGAGAATAAAGAGACGAATGGCAAGAAGAGTGTCAGCATTTGAATGGAAAAGGAAAATTAGCAGGAAGATCTTGTCTAGGATTTATTTCAGTATTTTAATATTGTTCAAAGTGAAGGATCAGTCTGTTATCAAAGAATATAGAGGTTTTTGTGAAGCAGACATTTAAAAGGTAAACTTTTTGACAGCAAATATTTTTTAATGACAAAATTTTGAGCAACTATAGCAGAGAAAAAATCCCTCCTGAGGAAGGACTGCTCAAAATCACAGAGTGGCCCCTTGGCATAATCTCTGAGAGCCTGCACTGAGAGGGATGAAAGTGTCTGTCCTTTTCACTGAATGCAGAGGGACCCCACGTGGCTGGTGAATACTATGTGCCTGACTCCTACACCATTCAAGTCACAGGAGTTGAAAACTGCTTTTTCACCAAATCCTCTCACTGAAGAAAAATGGAAAAACAGCCGGGCAACAGCAGCCTTTCCAGCAGTTTTCCATAGGTTATCGAAGCAAATTTCACCACATATCAAGGTTTAGTCCTTTTAAGGAAAATGATTGTGTTTATGCCATCTCCCAAGTCTTTCAGTGGCATTTCCAGAAGAGGCAGGTGGTGTGGATACTGAGTGCAATAGGGAGAGACTTACTCTCTTGAAATCACACAGAAAGTGTGGACTTTTTGTGTACCGGAGTTATGGTAGGTCCTAATGTAACACTTTATAAACAGAGTTGTAATTATTACAATCGTGAGACATTTATGCAGTCAGCCACAGAATGCTAAAATAAAATTTCTGTTAAACAATGTTCAATAAAATGCAGTTTTCCATCAGATCACTTTTCTCGAAGAGTGTCAGTAAAATGGCCGCTGTCACAGTGCCAATGAGATGTAATGGAAGATAGATAGTACTTAACATCCTTAAAAATGCATTTAGATTTGATGGTTGAGGGCTTGTCATCAGCAGACAGAACAGGCATCGAGATCCCAAATCCTTCCTACTAGCTAAATAAACAAACACAATCTGCATTCCATTGAAACTATGGAAGAAGTATGCTAGATATGAAGATGGCAGATTCCCACCACAGAGGCTGCACTAGTCACTGCAGCTTTGCTTAAATTTTGAAGAAAAGGACTGGGGAGGAACCTACAGAAAATAAATGGAACTATTTCTGCCATTCCATGTCTTGCAGAGTGAATGAAGAGTGAAAGTGAGATTTCCACTCGCTGTCCCCTGCTTATGTGATGTACTGTGAGGGTACGTAGGAAGCCTCAAACCTGTTAATATATATTCTGCAGGGTGGGTAAGTGTGCTATATTTAATTTCCATTGAAACAGTGCTTCTCTCTGAGGCTTCCTACATACCTTCATATCTCATCCATCCACTATCGACTTTGCTCCTTCCTCACTTCTTGCTGCCATCACATCAGTCACAGCTGTGTCCCAGCAGTACTTCTGACCCAATCCCGTATCCCACTGCTTCCTGTTGCAGTCTTCAGGTCTTCTTGTGATTCCATCTTAGGAAAATATTTAAGAATATACATATTTAATTATTATAAAATAAATCTACCCCCAGTTAGTTATGTGCCTCAGTTTCCCCATTATTGCTGGGGGAGATGCCATTAACTCACATCACAGTTGCATGATGAGCTCCCACACACGCACATAATGTCCTTGGGAAAATGCCATTGACTTCTCCAAAGGATTGAATTGCCTCACTTTAATTTTAGCTGGTTTCGTTCGTAACCTCCAACGTTCTTTCCTTACAGAGCGTGTCTGTGCATGATTTTATTATGGGTAAAAGCAGAATGCATCAGGAAAGTTCCTGAATGACAAAATGTAGCACTCCAGCCTCCTGGAGTTTAATTATATTTGTATGCCCACTCCTGCTTCAGTGACTCTTTCAGAGGTTCCCACTCGCAGCTGCAGCTAAGTGGGCATGTCTTAAGGTGACAGATTGAGAATATATATTCAAGTATATGTAGAAGTACATCTACTTTTCCATTTCTCCTTTGTTTCTGCCACTCACTCACCGATGTCAAAATCACACACTTGCAATTTAAACCCCAATATACATCATTATGGCAACTCAAAACTAAAAAGTATTGCTCACATTCCTCCCTCACCTTTCACAGAATTTCACACTTCTTTTCCCTGCTTGCCCATCCTATTCCTCCCATACCATCCCCTAGTGATGCTCTTCTTTGGCTATGTCCGTGCCACCCCAGCAGCATTGCTTTTACCACAGCATTATGACCTAGGTCTAAGCTGGCAGCTATAAAAGCTTTCAATCCAAATCAGAATTTGTGACAAAAATCAATACTTTCTTCAAAAGATTCTATTGGGTCTTACGATTTGTATCACTTGTGTATTCACCTGAAGAATTTGGAATTCCCTCAGTACTGCAAAGCTTCCCTAGCAGGGCCAGTGTTTCTTGGCTTACATTTTAAAAACTGTTTGCTTCAGCCACACTTGTGCTTCTTTTGTGTTCACTTTCTTTGAATATTCATGTGATTGAATTCTGTTTCCATTAAGATTCACAGAAAGTGAACCTCAGAGCTGCAGATATATTCGCAGAAGCAGCGTTTTACATTTGCACACTTAGGTATTCAGAGCTAAAAGCACTCACTCAAAGAACAAAATCACTACCTTTTCGCCATCCAGTCCCACGTAAAACTGTTTATTACCCACAAAGAACTGATTTTTGATCCAGCTATAGAGACTTCTCACTTGCTCACAAAAAAGCCTCCAAACCCATATATTTCAGTAATACAGGGAAATCACTACTTTCTGTAGATTTGTTCGAGCAGAAGAAAAGTTTAGCCAGATTATGTATTATCAAGCATTTGTTCAGAATTTGGATCCTCTTGCCACAGAAGTGTGACCTCATGTAGACGTTTGCAGTACAGAAACTGTGACACACAGCTGAGCAGATACAGGCTTTTCAGCAGAGATGTTGCACATCCACCTGACACAGTTAATTAAAATGTCAGTTCTATAGGAGTAAAGGGAGATGAATGTGAGCCAAACAGCTGAGCAGAGAATTTTGTTTTGCCTTTGAGCAATTCACTGTAATTTTGTTTAAACACAGGGTGTTGTTTTTTTCCCCATTGTATTGATCAATACAAAGCTACAAAAATTACCCTAAAAAAACACTGGCATATTCAAACCTGTTTCTTAACAACTTGCCCCTTACTGTTCCTAAACTTTTCAGTCTCTTTGGTGCTGTGGCCTGATATACTAACATCAGTGGATTTCAGTGGGAGTTACAGCAGTTTTGCTAGGAGGGTGTTCAGCATCAAGTGCTGTACTGAGTGACAACATGGGGTTAAGTCATCTTCCACCAGGGTGTACAAAGTAGCATGTGGTTTGTTGGATATATAGCCTAAATGCAAATGCTAAATTGGCACAAATGTCAGGACTGTGTTGATGATGTGTGTTGATGGCACAGAGCTGGGAGGTGTTCCCAAAACAGAGACGAACTGGTGCGTTGTACAGAAGGAACTGCATGACACTGTGGTCTGGAAATAATAACAGAAATAAGATGAAATTCATTCAAAATACAAAATAAAAACCGGTATGTCCACATCACCTGCTGTAAGGTAGGTGCTCATCACAGGGGAATGTCTCAGAGGTCAGAAGCTGACCTCAGGGCAGCTGTGTGCCTCCAGCCGGGGGCAGTTGTGAGAAGCCTGTCTTCAGCTATTCCAGGAGTCATATATCTAGGAGACCTATGGATGTATATGTTAAGAATCATGATCTAGCGTACTGATCCAATGGCTCAGTAGCGTTTTCAAAGAAGAGACGTTTGGACTTCAGTCTTTGAGTAAGGCTTTGTTTGTGTATTAGCTCATCTGAAATATTGCATGGACTCTGATGATCCTGTAGGTATAACATAGTTGGGTTATATTTTTGCAGAGCACCCAAAGAAGGGACTTCATGTTCAGACCTCCTCATTGCCCTCCAGAGATACTCTCAGAGACGTCAGATGTTTGGACTTGCTTGACAGTTGAAGAATGTATATGCTTATATGTGACAGCCTTTGGGAGAGCCTGATTCCTAGAAAGCATAAACTAGGCCTCTAGTCAGCAGTAGTGACTCATCAACAAGAGGCTCTGCCTTCAAGGATGTCTCAGACTCCCTGGTGTCTGGCAGGCCAGCACACAAATGCTGCAAACACCTTTATTTGGACTTTTTGTAAACGTTATGGGTGGATTTACTCCCTTCTACTGAAAAACTGGACCAGAACCCAATCCTTCCACTGATTAAAAACCTTCCAATTTACAGCTAAATGTATTTAAGATCAGTGTGCACAGGGAATCAAGTAAAACAAAAGAAGAGGCAATTTGCAAGGTGTATGGCCAGGCTCTTAGTTACAGTGTTGAAAGCAAATGCTCACAAAGAAGAAAATGCAAATGAAATGTCTGCTCAGGGATCACTACCAACCTCCAGCACCTAGACACCCAGCAGCCTTTCCAGCTGCCAGGTCTGGGAATCCAGAGCTCTCAGCATCACTCTGCCTTCCAAACAACTCCCCAGTTTCCATTTCTACTCCTGTGCCAGGTGTGGTACCAGCCTCAGGAGCTGATGACCTGATTTTCATCCCGTCATCCCTGGATATCCCTTAAGCATCAGAATCTTTTAAGTGATACCTAAGGTGATACAGCATGAAGGTGAGGAGCACCAGATCCAAGAGGTTCAGCATGCAGGTGGGAAGGAGCAGGACAGAATGCAAAGGACAGGCTGTTTTCTGTCTTCCTGAAAGAGAAGGAGGAAATAGATCTGGAAAACAGAACTGGAGAGGGAAGAGGAGGGGTGTGAGAACTAAATGATTTATGTGCATGTACAAATGAGAGAATGAGAGGCAAAGTTTCAAACTGGTAATTGGTTTGGGATTTTTATTGATTATAAATTGAAATTCCAATCTGTAGTTAATAATCTGAGCCTGAACCATACCTGCTATGCAGAGTTGCTAACACATCTCTATAAAATGTTGTGCAAGACAGCAGCTAGACATAAATTCTGCAATGCTTATGATTTCCAGCATGTTACTTTCTATAAAGACCCTCCATTGGTATTAAGTACGGTAGTAGACATAGATGTGAAATGCTGCTTGGAAGCATCTTTTCCAGCACTTTGTTTCCTGTGACCCATTTCCCACACCTTCCCTTTGGTTCTCAAATAAAGTAAGTGGAAGAGTCACGTGTGAAAGTGGGTTCAAAGATCACTGATGCTACTTTAATTTCAGTGCTTATTTCACTCTTTTTGCTTTGGAGATAATGATTTATACCCACGTCAGAAAGTTTAGGTTTGGGTTTGGGTCTGTGTGATTTGGGCTGAGTTGGCAGTGCAGCGTTTTGAATTTATGGATGTGCTCCTTCTATATAAAATGCTTTTGACTTGACAGGGCAAAAAAAGGGGGCAAAAGCACCCATATGCTTTTATCTCTTCTCTTACACACGACTTCAACAATAATATAATAATTTTCATTTTAAAGTGCACTAATGCCATTTTAATCATTTATTGAGCAACTAACATAATACAAAGGAAAGGATGAAATGGAATATTTGTGGCTGTGGAGACAGATATCATTATTCAAGGGTGGAAGCATGTGAAAGGGTAAAGGGGGTTTAAAGAGATACTCTTTTGTTGTACTTAACACTGATAAATGACATACAAGTCAGGATAACAGGGCAGAGCTCCTGTCAGGGAGACAATGATAAATGTGGAGCCTGGGACAGAAAGGTCCACTAAACAGAAATCTGTATATGACACGTTGTACATTTGATAGACTCATCTGCATCGTCTGACTAATCCACAAAGCATTTCTCTTTGCTCGAATTATGGCCCTCGAGCACATCTTGTATAATCACCAAGTTCATGTTTGTTTTCCCCTTTTCCTATGGCAGCAAAGATCAATTCCCTTAATCAGTGCAACATACAAGAGTAAAAACAGTAGGGAAAAATGTTCTTTTACAAATATAATTGATACTTATTTCAGGCTAATCATTGTATAATATGAAATAAAAAGCAGTCAGACCTTATTTATAATTGCTGCTTTCTCAGAAATCTTCCTTTTAAAAAGATGCCCAGCATCAGCCTGTTCACAGAAAGATCCATTTAAGAGAAAACAAAATCCCCAACTACTTCTTCTCTGTGAGTGAGACAGAATGTCTGTGATTCATGTGTTAAGCTTCATACATCCCATGCCCCAAGCACCATGACCCACACTTCTCAAATGTCCTCGCGTCAAAAAGGAAGACAGAGGAGAGGAGGCAGCCATAAAAGGCATTCACATCCACGAGAAGCAATTTTAACAGTTCTCAAAGAAAAAATTCCAAGAATACGCTCATGTAGCATTCACTGAACCCTCTTAGCAGATGACTAAGCCTCACGCTTTCAATAGGAGAAACGTGCATGAAGGGATAAGTGTGATATCAGGAGGTAAGAACACAAAGGAAGATTGAGTGAAAGTAATTCAGCAAGATTGGCGGAAGATTGGGCGCTGATGGTCAGTCCCCTCTGGATTCCTTTAAGCACACAGATGTTTTTACAGCATGTGCTATGGGCCCGACAGGCGTGTGGGGCTGCCAGGATCCAGGTGGGACCACTTTCTCCCTTACAGCAGGTTAGGAATGCATTCATCTCATAGCATAGCTGCCAGACTCGCTGTGTGCTGACAGCAAAAGGTGAGTCACAGGTGTAACAATGAAACCCACATTTCCAAACTATATCTTGCTTTAAATCTACAAGAGACAAAGAAAGGCAACACATCAAGTCCTCCCTGTTTGCTGCCAGCACAGCAAGCATACGATCCGCAGACCTGAACTCTGGCTCTGCTGTGTGCTGTGTCCTTTGCCTATGGACCTCCTGTGTCCCACGTGAACCAGAAGCAATGCGAGTAAGGAGGGCATTTGTTCTTAGTACCATTTTTCTCCTTGTTGCAGTTCTTGCAGGGGGAAGGGCTGTTTACTCACCTGTGTTTGCACACGTATTCAGGCTGCTCTTCATCCTGTCAGCAAGCAGCAAGGGCCCATATATTCACAAAAAGGTCAGCAAAATACCCCAGCAAATGGATGGGGCCCCCTTCAAACCATCCGTTGCCATAACGTGGTGCCTTGATGCCGTAGCTAAAAGTGATTCAGTCGAAACAAATTGATCTGGGGAGGAAAGAGGGAGAAGGGAGGAGGATAGCATGCTGTCCCCCACATGCTGCTTTCTGTCTTAACTTGTTACCTTTTGTAACGCAAGTAACTGCATCTTGATGTGGAATTCTTCTGCCAGGCCCTGAAATCAAACAGTATATTAAGATAGCAGCCCTCACCATCAGGGCTTGGAAAGTATGTTTATTACACATTTCTTCCATTAAAATCCATTTCTACAACTGTGAATTTGAATATTGATTTCAGGGTAAAAGTTGATCCTTTCAATTAGAATGCATAAAAAATACTCTGCGTTTTCCTTTCTTTCACTACTGCGATTACCTTTCTTGATATGAACATAGTAAAAGGAAAGCTTTAATAAAATGTGAGCTGTTTGTTATGTGTACCTGTTTTTTTTTTTTCCTTCTGTAATTTTTCAACAAAGAAAGGAAGAACTGATATAAACTCCAGGGGGATTTTTTGAAGTCTATTCAATAGTAATGTAAAATGCAAATTAAATATTTGTTCAGTGTTTAGTCGTTCCTCGGAGACTAAACGAAATTCTTCATCATGACCTCTATGCTGACCTTCGCATCAAATTAGGAAGTTTTGGTGTTTAGGTAGAACCATGTACGTTGTCCCTGGAAGCAATTGGAAAGAAGAAATGAATATTTCACGGCAACTGCAATTTGTTCCAGGGATCTGTATTCATTTTGTGCCATATCTGCTCACCGAAGACTACAATTTACCTTTTCAGAATTTCATTTAATGATCTGACATTTGAGACACTTCCTAATTAATTCTGTCTCTGCCTAAGCCAGCTGTGATAAATATAACCTGTGCATACAGGATTACATTGTTGCTTTTAGAAAATACATCAGAGAAGAAAGGTGAATCTTCCATGATAGGAAGTTCACATCAGCTGTATCATAAACTATGCAGCTCTTGTTGTTAACCTGAAATAGCCACCATACTAAATAGTGTGAAATGCTGTGCCACATGGGTGGGCATATAGCCTGTTTACTTCTTCACAGGACAATTTTAATGGCAAAAATTGTTCTTCAGCACATGCAAGCAGTTATTTCTGAGCTTGGCACTCGCAGGATGCTTGCTTACAGGGAGCTCAGTGCCCAGAATAGTTCTCATCTCAGACACATTCACACAGAAGCGGTCAGCATGAGGAGATTCGGCAGGAGGGCAGCGTGTGCAATCCCCTCATAACACAGAGGGAAGGCCTCGGGCTGTGTCCCATTGCTGGGCTGACTGGAGGACACTGGTTCTAAGTGTCACGATATGAAAACGGTCCACAGCAGTTCCGTTTCACGTGCCACAAGATGTGCTTTTCCATCAAGGAGCAAAAATCTATAGGATAAGATTGTGACAGATCTTGAGCTGTTCATTATTTTCTACGTAACAGATCAAGCTGTAGAGCAAATAGTAATTGTAGAAAACTGGAATAAGTATAAGAGTTCTAAATTACTGTTTCTATGGTGACTTTAATAAATATTCTTTGGAAGATAAATTTAGATACCGAGGAACATAAATGCTTCCTGCCTTCTGTTCCAGACAAAAATAGAATCCTATCTGCACCGCGATATGTTTCAGACACATTTGGCATCTCTTCCCCAGATTGACACTTTTTCTGAGTGATTTTTCTTTTCACAGGAAGTAGAGGCTGGGCTGTAAATATTAGTTGATGTAGTCTGGGAGAAATTGTGATTTGGCAAGAGGTGGCTTGTAATAACAGAAGTAGTCCTGATACAGAAAAGGAAAATACTGCAGCTGCAAATTGGACTTTGCAGGAACATTGTGAAATCCCCTCAATGAAGTTGTGAGCTGTAATGCCGGGCCGAAATGATACAAAAAGCATTTCTCCTTTCTTTCTTTTCCTCCTGTGTCTGCAGAACTAATGACTCGAGGTAAAGTTAGAGCTTTCATTTTTAACCAGAAATAATTGTTAACCAGAAAAATAACTGCCTCCGGCTGCAGTCTTCCATTTGAGAGGCAGCAGGAGCGAGCGGGGCTGGGAGCTCTCCTGCAGGTCGCGCTGGGTTTGGTTTTGTAGCGGAGGTGTCCCTCCAGTGGCTTATCAAAAAAATGCAGCGTTGGATAAGGAGTATTTCATATCACAAAATGAAACGAGGTGTTCTCACGTCTCCCAGTGCTAACAACCCTTTATTACCTCAGAAACAATGCCAGTATCAGGTGAGAGAAATAGGCTGAGATGAGTTCAGTTCATCCGATCAACAAGAAGTATAGGCATGTTCTCTTTAATGAAAAAGAAGAATGAAAGGGGAGATCCACCTTTATTTATCCTATCATGTATTTACATCATCTCAGTTCTTGGAGTCTCAGTAACAAACCCATGAGAATACGTTTCTTATCCCAAAGAGTTTATAATCAAAGGAAAAAAAAATAAACAGGAAATATGGGAAATAATGAAAAAATGTGTATTATTCATAATATACTTTCGTAGTCTGTGTAATATCAAAGCTGGCTTTTTCTTAAGTCTTATTGCAAAGGAGAATTGAAATAAGAGCTTGGAAGGCGGGTAATGATGGAGCTTGGCAGCTGTTTGCAGGATGGCTCTCCCAAGCCTCAGGGCCCAATGGAAGAATGTATTATGGGCGTTTGTTGAAACAATTAACAGGTGGGTGATGGCACTCTGGCACAGAGTAACCACCTCGAGAGACAGCCAAAGCTGATGTGGAAGGTAGGGAACCAGCCAGGGTGGGTCCTGAGAGGCTGTGTTCAGTGTAACTGAGAAATGGTCAGTGGTGGCTCTGCAAAAAGAAAGGTGAGTGATGATCCAGGCTTCAGAATGAACCGTGGTGGTCCTTGGCTAGTAGCAGCGTAAAAGAAAAGAACCTGAAGTGATCCAGGAATTAAATGTGGATATCTGGAGGAGAGCTGTGTGTTGATGGGACATGTTGGCTGTTATAGAAGTCAGCAGTCAAGAACTACTGACTACTACATCTCAGTCAGGATGAGGGCCTGGATGACCCAGAATAGTGTTATCACTTTCCATGATTAGGGGAGGATGCACAAAGACAGAGTCAGTGGGAGGAACGATGAAAAATTCCACCCAAAGTGATGGCTGCGTACCTACAAAGACATGTCAGGGTTTTAGTCTGAACAGGAAAGGCAGGATTCAGCTCATACTTAGTATAGCTTTCTGCCAGGGTGACAGGAATCAGAGCATAAGTCTCTTCCCCAGACTCACTGATTTTTACAGCACTTGATTTTTTTACCATTAAATGTGAAAATAAAAGTTTTATGATCTTTATTTTATCGATGTGGTTTATTTTGCTGTAGAGCTGCTTAATTCTCTGCCATATCGGGAATGACATTTGCCATGGATGCCAGCCAATAAGTTTGTGAAAGTTTTCTGGTTCCCTGGAAACCCTCTCTAACATCCCACCCTGCCTGAAGTTTAGACAGTGACACATCTCAGCGTTACATACCTCCCATGCTTCAGTTCTGAAAGGATTTTTCCCTTTTGCATATGAAGATGATGTGACATAGCCTAGATTGGCTTTTGAGACATTCTTGACATGCTCGAGATGCTCCGTGTTTAAGAGAAATGTTTATTTTACAGTTCACAGCCAAGGGCAGCTGGCCTGGCTCAGAATCCATTGACTGCATTGGGAATTGGCTCTGGCTGATATTAGCTGCCCTGAGCCCGCCAACGCATACACGACTGACCAAAAGCATAAACCTGAGAACTGGGGGAATTGTGCTACCAGCTAATAAAAAAATAAAAATAAATTAAAGAAAAGAAAAAAAAAAAGAGCTTATTAGATAAAACAAAAAGAACAATGTTTGGCGTTCAATTCTAAGAGGATTTACCTTCACCCAAGCCTTAACCGGTTTAGAGCACTGCTGAAATGTGGATCTGGGCCTCAGTCCAGTACTGCCTGGGAAGAGGAGACACAAATCAGTATCGCTGGAGACCAGGCTCCAGCCTCAGAGACCCAAGCAAAGGATCAGCAAGCCCCTGTGGCTGCACTTCCACAGTCCAACAATTGAAATTGAAATGCAAGTTGCTCTACTGAAGTTAAAAAAAAAAAAAAAAAAAAGTTTAATAACTAATAATAACATAATAACATTCTCCAGGCTCTCTCTCCATGTAGACAAGTCTTGCAGTGTTTCCTGAGGCTATCAGGCAGACCTCCAGCAGATTTCCAGATTTTTTTGCACTGTCTCCTATTTGCAGAGCAGCTGTTTCCTCCAAAATAAGTGGGATTTGCTCCTGCTGGCTTTATCCCTTTTACACATAAAATAACATGGGTAGAACAATAACAAACAGATGTGATGTATGATATATCATAAAATCTAACAGCGACATCTCTCTCCAGCCCAGGAGGGTTATTTAATTTATCAGGTTTAACGAGTGTTCAAGCAGTTTATGACACATACTGATTCATGCAATCTAAATGCAGCTATGTCATTAATATCATATAAATCTTTTTAAGCAAGAATCTATTCTTTCACGCCAAAAAAATGGTATCTGTGTTACACCAAGGGCTTGTGCTTCATCAAATAAATTCAATCGGGATTAGGCTAGTGATTTCAAATAAAATTATTCTGTACTGAAAGCAAGTTTATTATTTTCTAATATTAGTTCTGTTCCTGTGCTCTGATAGTAGGAGGGTGCTGAAACCGTGCAAAGAGTGAGAAACCTAGCGGACAGATTGGGTTTTGGGGCTGCTGTGATTTTACTCTCCATTTGTGAAACCTGTATCCAGTTGTTAGTAATAAAGGCCATACATAACACCTATTACAAGAGACAACACAGGACTTAAATTAATAATATAGTGCAGGGTCAAGGTCAAAGAGCATTTTGATAGCAAAATCAGCAGCTGTTATTTTCATGTACATATATGTCTCCAGCCATACGTTATTTTGAAATGGCCATCTATACATCACTCATGGATTGATGAGAGCTTCTGGCAGTGCTCCAAAAGATGTAAAGTGCAAATCACAGTTGGGAACTGGCAAATTTCTAGTTTTATTTTTAGTTTTTAAAATATGAATGGGATTTCTGTGAGAAGGATACCAGTAAAATATTTCCCAGGCTTCAGAATTATTCTCCTCAAATAATTCAAGTAATGCTTTACAGATCTGCAAAATCCCAGTCAAGAAATTTTAAAACAGAAAAACTAGGCAAGGTAGGGATGATGGTCACTTTCCTTACAATATAAATCGATACTCACATGTTTATTTTGAAAGCTTATCTTTATCGTAATAAAAGGTTTGAAGCTAAGTGTATAAAGTCTTAAAGATATGGAACCCACTTTAAATGATATTGAGCACTGAATGGTTTATGACAGCTAGCCTTGATACAGCCACATGTACATCAGCAACATCCTTGTGTATGATTTGATAATATAGTAGTCCTCTACTGAGGCAATTTTATTTAGAAGTTGTGATGCAAATTTAAACTATATTGAAATCTTAACTTCAGAATAAATTACCTATTTTAACTTGGGCAAGTCACTTAAGATTAGATTTTCAAGCAGAACATGGTCACTCCAGTGCTTAAGAAGAGTACTGTCGCCAGTCTGTCACCTCAAGGCCTGCTGTCAAGAGAAGGCAAGCTGACCTCACAAGATGTTGTAGGGGAAGGGGCTGAGAAAGCCTACCTCTATAGGAAGCTGTTCTATAGGAGAACTCCTCATTAAAGGTAGGCATGGAGATCACTTCTACCATTTTATTTTTACAAAATGCAACACCTAGAAGGCAAAGGTACTGCTGTAGCATATAGAGCCCATCGCACAGTGCTCACAGCTCCCAAGGGTTATAGGAGCCTTGCTCAGCAGTTGTGGCGTTGGCTATATTGTAGAGCTGAAGCTTTTCCACACTGCATGAAATCCTTAAATTGCTGTTTTAAAGATGACTGGTTGTTATCCTGAGCTGCTGTCCACAGAGCAGTTCCTAAAGGGTGTTACAGAGCCATGCTGGAGCTCCTGAAGGATGGGCCCCATGGAGCAGACCCATGTTGGAGCAGTGCTTAAAGAATTGGAGCCGGTGGGAAGCCCACATAGGATCAGTTGGGGAAGGACAGCATCCTGTGGGAGGGACCCTGCATGAAGCAGGGGAAGAGAGGTGATCGTGGAAGAACGGCAGTGATGAAGTGTTTGAGACTGACTGCAGTCCCATTCCCCTGCACCACTTGGGAAGAGGAGGTAGAAGAGGGTGGATGAAGACATGGTGTTTGTAGGCTGGGCAGGAAGGCTTTCAGTTTTGGTGTCAGAACTGCTATTTTCACTCTTCATTCTATGCCCACAGAAAGGAGATAACACTTTTCCCCCAGCTGTTGATAAAATGGCAAGGAAAAAAATTCTAGAAGTGGCAAGGGCATTATAACTAAAAGCTGGGTAAATAGAGACAATTTACCTCAAAGGTTCCAGAATCTGAGGCTGAAACAGAGAAGGAAAATTTTGTCTGTCCTAGAATGAATGACTTTGAAAAGAGTGAAAAGCCTAGAAGCAGACTCCAAATTAAAACTATATTTTTCTCTCTTCAGAGGAAAACTGGTTAAAACACGAAGCAGAGGGTAGGAGTGGGGCTGAATCACGGTGTGACAAGGAAGGACCAGGCACTGAACACACCCTGCACCAGCAAGTCTGAAGACACACGTACCCAGTTACACTGCCCCGGCATGGCTTACTACAAAACAATTACCAGAGCCTCATAATAGAATCATAGAATCATCGAGATTGGAAAGACCTCCAAGATCATCAAGTCCAATTGTCCACCTACCTCCAACATTGCCCACTAAACCATGTCCCTCAGTACCAATATTACAGTCATTTCTTGAACACCTCCAGGGACAGTGACTCCACTACTTCCCTATTCCAGTGCTCGACCACTAAGAAGTTGTTCTATCTCTTGGAGAAGTTTTTCCTAATATCCAACTTGAAACTCCACAACAGGAAATATTATAAGGAAAGGGATGCACCAAATGGAGGTGAACTTCTGAAAGCTGTCACCATCCCAATCTGTAAAGCTGTGGGAATGAAAAAAAGAGCTGGAACTGAGAGGAGATGGGGAGTGAAAGGACCTTACAGAAGGAGAGGCTCAGAGCAACGAGGTCCCTTATGACAGTGCTGGGAATCATACAGAAGTGATATAATTAATCCACTTCTCATGATGCTCTGAGCCAACCATACACTTTAGGAAAGACACAGTTTGAAAAGATGAAGGTTCAACGAGGAAAAAGAAAGAAAAAGGATTTTTAATAAAGAATCACCCATTTGTAGTCCATTCACAATTTGCCAAATCTCTGCTGCTCATACCCAGCGCAGCGCTGTCCTGCAGCAGTGGGCAGGCAGCTTGGTGGGCACGTGTGGCACTCTTAGCACGGAGCTGCTCTGCTAGCAGGCTTATGCCATGCTCTCACAGCACAGGCTGTGCTAATGTGAGTGTGCTCAGAGCATGCCTGGTATTTTTGGAAGCCTGAGGCAGACTCAAAATAGTTGAGCGCTGATGTGTCTGGGATGGGGATTAGGAGGCTGGACTCATGGTAGCAGGTCATGCAGCCCCAAGGAGCTGCTGTCAGTGCTTTACCCATGCCCCACTGTCAGTACAATCTGCTTGGTAGTCTCATAAACTAAGCCAGAGGCAAAACACACGCTCTGCAGAGTTAAACAACCAGCCTTGAGTATCTGTAGGAGGCCTGGCCATTCCAGCTGCTCGTTTTGCTATGAGTGGTCCTCCAGACGTCCTTCACAGCAGCCATTTTGTCACCACCCTCATCCTTCCCTTTCTCCAGCCAGGCCAGCTCACCTCCAAATCCAGCAGCGTGCCGTGTTGGTCTTTACAGATTTAAATCCTTCACACTGCCTTGGGGCCAGTTTTATAATTGTGAAAGCTGATGGACCTAGAAGGAGGACATAGGCATTGGTCCCATTGCAAAGACATTACCCTTAGGGTCTGTATTGAATTTTTTTGCTTCCAATCTTTTCCACAATTGGAAATGAAAAGGAAAAAAAAAAAGCCCTCTTTCTGTTGAAGTTGCTGGAAAAATCCAGTCCATGCGTGCTTTGATAGGAGACAGTCTAATCCTCTTCTTGCTTGAGTGGTCTCTCCAATTTCTGCCGTGGAGCTGACAAGTCCCCTTGGGTTTATGGGGAGGGATTTTTTTTAGACGATGACTCTTTTTTTTTTTTTTGCTCTGTTGATTTTACCTCAGGGGAAATCACTGAGAATTTTTTTCCACAAGAAATAGCTTCTCCTTATTTATTTAGATAAGCTTTCTAATTCCATTAAAGGTAGCTGTTTTGGGGACCTTTTTAAATGTTCCTTCATTTGCTCTGCATCCTTGAGATCTTGCAGCATCTCCTTACACTAGTTGGTTGGGCCAGTCAGGGTTACGTTAGGCCCGTCTAACAAGTGGGATGATATATTTAAGGCCCTTGGAGAGGAAAGTTACAGGTCTGTTCTGGTTCAGCAGAGCTGAAGGAAAGCCAGAAGAGAATGGGTGACATTGCTTCTGCATTAAACCATGCCCCAGAAATATGAGTACTTGCAATTGGCAGGTTACAAATGCTGAAGATAAATAATTGAAGGAGTTGAATAACATTCCTGTGATGGATGTGCAATTTTTTTTCTCTAAAACAGGAATATTTATTCCTATAGCCCTGCTCTATGTCACATTCAGGAGTCACAGACACAGCACAGGAACAGCTGGATAAAGATTTAGAAGCTGAATAATGCCAAAGGCAGAAGTGTGTTGCCATAGCAGTTCCTCCAAACACCATTTAAACCGTTCGGTTTTGTTTTCTCTTGACAAATATGGGATAAACTAATTACATTGCTTTTTCAGATAGGAAGTGAAATAAAAGCCCTTATCTCTGGGAAAGCCCTCAGATATGACTGTAATTGTACAAATACTTGCACTGCAAATACCATTAGGGCAAGCAATGAGAGCAGAAGGGTGGAGCGCAGCACTCAGCAGATCTCTCCATCTCCACTTCTGGTGCCTCTAGATTTCAGGGAGAAGCAGAAGTGTGTTATCTCAGTACTGGGAGGAAGGGAGAGTGCTCTGTGGGGCTGAATTCAATTTTTATAAGCTACAAGATTGTTTAATCTTGCTCAGTGTTATTTCTCTGTGTGCTCTCTTTATGAAATGGCACAATTGAGGTGCTGCTCTGAAGAATTAATGAGCTAAACGGACTGAATGAAGTGCAAAAGAAAGAGATTAAATTGCCTTATTTTATACACAGGGACCCAAATGAACAGCTGGTTGGTAACCATTTTAGGACTGACTAAAGAATACAAGAACAGAGTCAAGAACTACATGCAGATCCCCCAAGTCCCTGGCTACTCATTTAACCATGAAAGCCTTCTTCTGAAGAACAGAGTTAGGCTTGCAGTGTGGCCATGAATCACACATCAAACCACCCTGAGTAATATAATTTGCAATGCCCAAAGCTAGGAATTGCAGAAAACCAAATGAGCTCTCAAGAAGAAATTGTAACAGACTTTTACAAAGTGGATAAATATTAGGCTAATGAGCTGGGAAATTCAGCTGTATCAAAAATGAGGAAACTTAAGATACATAAAGATCTTGGCTGATGCCTAATAAAGTGTTTTAAGAACAGCTTCAACCTGACCTATACAGACAGGAACATGCCACCCTCTTCCTAGGGGAAAGCAGAACATTGCTTTATTTATGAAGTCAGGAACCTGACAGGAGTACATTAAGTACAGTGGAGCAAGGTTCTTTCTAGAAACAGAGATGATAGTAGGATCTGGGGGTTTACTGTGTGAGTATCTGAGCTAATCAGTAAAGTGCTCCGTGTTTGGAGCAGTACAAATTAGTTGGCAAGGACTGCTTAAAGGTAATGTGAGTAGATGGGATTTTTTAAACTATTGCACTGGGAAGGATACATCATGATGTAATTCATTGAATATCAATATCTACTAAGGCAAATAACACAGCAAAAGCTAGGGCTAGATTAACGTTTGGCTAGTTGCATTCAGAAAGGCATTGTGCACTCCAAAAGGAATAGGAAAGCCATTTCAGGATCTTTCATATAAGGTACATCCTGGTAATTTCATCAAATTATGGCCCAGTTCTGTGGGAGCAATGAATTATTTCTACTATTTGAAAATTCTGTTCCTAGGCAAAATAAAATATCCTTTAAGAGTGAGATTCAGTGATATACATGATACTAACTTATTTATGTTACGTATATGAAGCAATAAATGAGTCCAGAGTTTTACCTCGGTCTGTGTTCACAGAATTGCAGGGGTTTGAAAGGACCTCCAGAGATCATTGAGTCCGACCCCACTGCTGCAGGGGGTTCCTTACAGTAGGTCACACAGGCTGGTGAACACATGGATCTTCTCCAAAGAAAGAGACTCCACAACCTCTCTGGGCAGCCTGTTCCTGTGCTCTGTCACCCTCACTGTAAAGAAGCTCTTCTGCATGTTTGTGTGGAACTTCCTATGGTCCGATTTTTGGCCATTACTCCTTTGCCATATCACAACGCTCCACTGAAGAGTTCAGCCTCATCCAGCTGCCTCCTGCACTTTAGATATTTATAAACATTGGTCAGATTCCCTCTCAGTTTTCTCTTCTCTAGACTGAACAGCCCCAGGTCTCTCAGTCTTTCCTCATATGGGAGAAGCTCCAGGCCCTTTATCATCCTTGTTGCCATCTGCTGGGCCCTTCCTGGAGCCCAGGAGCCCAGAACTGGATGCAGTATTCCAGATGTGGCTTCACCAGGCAGAACAGAGGAACAGGATCACCTCAGCCTGCTGACCACATGTCTCCTATGCAGCCCAGGATATGGCTGGCTTTCTGCACTGCGAGGGCACACTGCTGGCTCATGCCCAGCTGCCATCTACCAGTACCCCCAAGTCCTTTTCAGCAGGGCTGTGCTCTACCCTTACACTACCAGCTGGTACTGATAGCGGGGCTTGTCAACCCAGGTGCAGGACTTGGCATTTGGATTTGTTGAACTTGATGAGGTTCACCTGGGCTCACTGCTAAGCCTGTCCTGGATGGCATCCCACCCCTCGGGTGTGTTGACTGCACCACACATCAGGGCCTCCTTAATCCTTTTGCCTATGAGAGGCACAAAAAGAGTAGAGGACTCAGCCCTCAGTTAAGCTGTTTATTTACTACAGGAAAAAAAGTAGGAACAGCTTCATAGAAAGACGGCTCTAGGTAATGCCTTGCACAGCTATTGGGCAAAGCAGCTCTGCTTCCCTGCAGTTAAATTGGGTCTGTGTTTTTTCTTTCTGTCAGTATTGTGGAACTTAACAGTAAGTCCTCAGCACTGACCATCATCTCCCAGTGAGTGCAGGGAGGTGAGAGCAGGTGCTCAATGCTGTTCCCCCTTCCTCCTTCCTCCAGCTCCTCCATTCCCCATACTGCATCCTTCCCTGCCAGCACAGCTTCACACCTGCTCGACCATGTTCCAAACAGGCCTCACACCTTTAAAAACAGATGTTTTCTTGATCATCACCTATAGAAAAAGTTCTTAATAAAAGTGGAGATTAGTATATATATATTTAAATAACTTAGCAGCACTAGAAAAACAGCCTTCACACTCCAAAGGTAAAGGCATTATTTCATGAAAGCAAGCACTCTGACTGCAAGACACAGACCACTATCGATTGCCAGTCTCATAAATCACATTTATTTTCCAAATAATAGGAAGATTCATTGTTTTCTGCCAAGCAGTGTCACCTGGTAATAGAAGCCAGTCAAAGCAACAGTAATTTTCACACCATAAAAACAGTATCAAGTCTGTTCATTGAGTAGGATGAATGCTATTGATCAGGGGGGAAATAAATAAATAAAACAGGAGACAAAAGTAAAGAAATTAAGTGATGATGTATAGATGTGTAATGAAAGGTCTGTTCACATTTCCATTATTCAGCTTCCCTCCACAGGCCCAACAGTAAGATAAAAAGCAGCGGAAAGGTCCCACCCTAGCTGCAGCTTATCAACATGAAAACAGCCCCAGAGCGTTCAACTGAATTGGCTTTCCATGCTGCAGAGAGACACAGGGCTGAGGGAGTGGGGCTGCAGAGGAGTCACCACCAGGGAAAAGCACAGAGCAATGGGGCCACAGCCACTGCGAGGGTCACTCACATGCACAGTAAGTGGTGCTGCAAGAGAAGCTGAGCATACAAATCCTTATGGTCAGAATTCACCCAAACACATACTAAAAAACAAACAAAAATTCTGAAGGACCCTGTTTGGTGCTTCTTGATGACTGCAGTGCTTTAATCCAGTGCTAGTAGTGCAGCCAGCAGTAATGGAAAGGAAAAGCTTGTTTAGGAAGCCCTATGAGCTCGTCTGCCTGTCTCTGGGCATCTTTGGATTAAATTGAAAAGCATGAGGCCAGTCTCTAAACTCCTGAATGTCATAGAATAGAATCTTAGAATGATTATAGTTGGAAAAGACCTCTAAGATCATCAAGTCCAACCATGCATCTACCACCAA
Organism: Phasianus colchicus; assembly: GCF_987193195.1. Taxonomy (NCBI): domain Eukaryota; kingdom Metazoa; phylum Chordata; class Aves; order Galliformes; family Phasianidae; genus Phasianus; species Phasianus colchicus. The sequence goes on from NC_143441.1 coordinate 44,797,288, forward strand.
TATTGCCCGCTAAACCATGTCCCTAAATACCACATCTATACATTTCCACATCATTCCTTCATACTGTTAGCTCTTTGACAGCAACAGGTGGTGGTATCACTGCATTTTTCTAGTTGAAGTCAGCAGAAAGTAGCCCTAAAATAAAAGCATGTCCCCTCGGCTTGCAGAGCCACTCTTGACCTGATGACTCCAGTTTTAAAATTGACCCATGGCAGCAACAGACTGATGACTTCTCTGGGTGGAAAATAGGTTCTGAAGCAACTCATTGTTAGCAACTTTAACAAAACATTGCTAAACCACGGACCTAAACCTATCAGCTAACTAGCCTAGGAAAAACTTAGTAATCCCTGCATGAACCAGCAGTTGTTTCATAATTGTTCTGGTAGAAACATCTTTAGCTCTTCAGCTTTCTCAGCTGACACATCACAATAAAACATGATATGAGGTGACTCATTGCCATCGTGTTCTATCACATCCCATCACCTAATGCAACCTGAGACTTGCATTACACATTAGCTGAATAATATTTTCCTAAGCGTTCATGATAGAAAAATCTGTGTTTCCAAGGGAAGTCATTGCGTTGATTAAAAAATCGCCACCACCACACCTGAATTCTGCTGAGAAAGAAGAGACATTGGGCTCAGGTACACACAGAAATGCTCCTGCTGAGCACAGCAGGGCTGTTACAGGAGCAGAGGCACTGCAAGCAGAAATCCTGTTGCTCAGCTTGTGTCTTGCCTGGTTGGGCAAAACATGATGGCTGAATGATGTTCTAATGGGTCTTTTCCAACCTTCATCATTCTGTGATAATCGTGAAGTGGAGAGGGATCTAAACCAGAGCTGCAGAGCTCTAAAAACATGAGAGATTCTGACACAAGCTTTTAGGGGTTGGATCCAGCTAGGCAATGGGCCAGCACTGACTTTGCACTTCAACAATCATTTGATCTCCTGCACCCTCCCATCTCTGCAAATCCTCCCCTACCGTCACTGATATTTCCTCATGACTAACTGCCCAGCTGATTAAGATTTCCCAGATGAAGCTGGTGACCCTAAAACCCAGTAAGCAAATACTTGAATGCAGCCTTCCCTGAACAAGAGAGAATAGGGATGATCACAGCCCTGATTTCCACATCTGGGAAATACCATCTGGATAGGGGACAAAATGAGGTTGAAAGGGGAAAAGCAGTGCCACATGCAGTGCTGCAGAAATCAGGGATGTGCACACCGTCAGCTATTAGGGACTGCTAGATGGCATGGGTGGGAAGGAAGGGGAAGGTGTGAGAAGGAGGAACCCTTTACTCAGAGAGCAGTGAGGAGCTGACACTGCTGCTCAGAGAGCTGTGGATGCCCCATCCCTGGAGGTGTTCAAGGCCAGGTTGGATGGGGCCCTGGGCAACCTGAGCTGGTGGGTGGCAACCAGCCTATGGCAGGGTGTGGAAACTATATGATCTTTAAGGTCCCTTCCAATCCAAGCCATTCTATAGTTCTATGACCAAGCTCTGGAGATACCAACATGGCAATGAGCTCACATTGAGCTTCATGGGAAAATCAGGCATAGTGTGGAAAAGGTGAATGAAAATGTGGTGTTCCAGGTCTCGTCTAATGAAAGGATGGAGAAAGGGAGAAAGCCAAAGGGAGAGGTTTAAAACAAAGGCAATCTCTCTTCTCCCAGTAGGTTCCTTGCTTTAGGACATTGTGTCCATTAAGCAATTTCCCAGGAAAATGGAAATCAATGCAAACAAAAATTAAGCAACGAAAAAATGACATTTCTAGATCTAGGAGCCTCTGACTTTGAGTGTTGCAACTGGGAAAATACTGTAGTGAAGTGTTATTATGTGCCCAGCCTGTTCTTGTGCTCTCCTCTAGGCATCCACCATTAATCACTAACAAAGGAAGGCCAGTCAGTGGGCCAGGGAGGGAACAAGTCATTTTTGTGGGTGTAAAACATGACTCATAGTGCTGGGCAGGACCTGGTGCTGGTTACCCACTGACTTGGATCCAAAAGCCCAGGTTGTCCCAACATACTGGTACAGCAGGTTGTGGCTTGTATCTGCTGCAGGATCGAGTCATGCACCTTTGGTGCACGTCCGCTCCGGGTGCTGTGGAAAGTGTCTACTTAGTGCTCCTCTGTGGCTGCTTGAAGCTCATTAATGCTGTGAGTGCTCAGTTAATTACAGGAGCTTCAACCTCTCTCTTGCTCTCACGTAGCAGTATGCAACCAGCACTGCTCTGCTTAGCGTATTAAAGCATCCAAGGCTGTCCAAAATCCAGGCAGAAATTTGTATTTCTTAAATTTTATCTTTATACATTACTGAGATAGGAGACAGAAGTTGGGCCTGATGATCCCTATGGGTCACTTCCAACACAGGATATTCTATGATGTGATGTGTTCACCTACTAGGTGATCAACCACTCTGTACTCTAAGCTTTCATCTTAAACACTTGGAAGCAAATTCTATTTTTTAAATTAAGGAAATTCTCCCAAGAGAATTCTCTCCTCTAACTCTTTAATTTTGGGATAATGTAAAAACAACGCTTTCCATATCACAATGCATTGCAACCACTGGCAGCCTACAGGAGAAACGAGCCACTCTGCACTGACCAAAGGATGAGCTCTTCCCAAACAAGGGATGGAAAAAATGATGTGTGCTCTGTAAGTAGAAAGGTGTGTGTGCATGCCAATGGAAACAACTCCGAGGAGATGCAATCAAGCAGTGCAGTGAGGTATTGTTCCCTCTTTGGGGATGTTTTAGAAAATCTGTGATCTTCCAGACAGACACAGAGGTGTTTTCCTGAAATCAAAGTATTCAGACTCATTATGAGAACGTGCCTTTATTTCCCCAGACACTCAGTTTTTGGGCTGGCTTTGCAGTGACAACATGAGGCATCCTGGAAGAAGGAAGTTCTGGGGTGCTGCAGTTCAGGATATGCAAAATAAAGTGAGTAGTCTATTCCTTGTGACAAGAGCAATGAGGTAACCTAACCCTGCACATGGAAGCATCCCCTCAGAGCAGCTCAGCGCTTTGGCAATGCTTCTCCTGCTGTCAGTAGCTGCTGTCAGAGGGCACCAGCAAGGTACTTAGCAAACCTGACACTTCCCAATAACCCACCCAAGCCTTTTCTGCTGGAAAAACTTGTGGGAAGCCAAAGTGCATGGACACAAGGCAGCTGAATCTGTTACTGTTTCAAATATAAGCATTTTTTTAAACCTGAGCATCTGTAGACCATTCAAAGCTCCCCAATTTCAATCAGCAGAGAGGAAATTTTCCTTGCCTTGCTTAGAGTTCTCAGTGCTACAGGTAGAAACGGGCAGAGTTCTGCAAATGGTGATAAAAAGTCTCTGAAGATCTGATTCCAACTCACACATTGGGAAGAGAAGAATTAAATATATTTAATCATGCGTGGTGCTACCACTCCCCCTGTCAACATAAGAATTAGAGGGAAGGGAGAAAGATGCTTGACAGGAAAGACGGAGCGAGAAGGAGAACACTGAAATCTGAGCTAAGTTTGAACATGCAAAGATGGTGAAGGGTCTGGAGGACAAGATGGACAAGGAGCACTGAGGCCCCTGGGTTTGCTGGGCACAGAGCAGAGGAGCTGAGAGGAGGGCTTATGGCCATTCAGCTCCTCACAGGGAGTGGAGGGCAGCACTGAGCTGTGCTCTCTGCAACGGCAACAGGGCCGGAGGGAATGCATTCTTTTCTGGGTACCTGATTTCTTTCCAAAAGGAGCATCTTTGAGGTGTGTTATATCACTGACCACATACATGAACCATGAGATGGCTCTGAAAGGGAAGAAGCAGCCAAGCCGACAGAGAAAGCTGGGGTTGGTCTTACCTTTAGGAGTGGTGTTTCCAGGTCTGAAGGCTGCCCGGTACGATCGTGGTCTGGGCAAACAACTTGAAAGCACATTTTTATCAATTTGACACCTATTCTCCCCAAGATCATTTAAGATCAAAGTCTTGCCAAACCATAGTTCAAAGAGCAGGCTGTGCACATCTCTAAAAGGTGTGGAAAAAAAGCCCTGAATTTAAACCATTTTCATTGTGGCAGGAGCAGGAACCTTTATCTCTCGCTGCTTCGCTTGTTTGTGATCGTGTCCTCCTACCTGAAGATAAGACTATTTTGTTTTCAGTGTATCATTTTAATTATGCTGTTTCTCAGCTCACTGTGTATTCTTCACCCGTATCATTTAACTTTCTCATGGGATACTAAAAGGGATTGAAAACACCCTGTGTCTCTGAGCCCCAGCGTCTGCTCTGTAACAAATCCTTTTGCAACACATTTTATACATTGCACCAGGTCTGTTTCTATCCTCAGCTCTTCCATGCGAGTGTTGTTGGATGGTCAGGAAATCTTTTCCTACCTTTCATAATCCATTTATTCACACATCAATCGTGGGCCAATGCTATCAGTGGTGTTATCTCACACCCACCTGCATTTTCTAGCCCAGACACATACCTAAAGTAACCGTACCACCATGTGGCCTTCACCTTTGGCAGAGGGATGCAAAGCCCTCACGTATGTGCCTGCTCAGACCCAGACCTGTGTCCGAGTTGCCCTACAACCCAGCATGTCAGAAAACACAAGCTGGTAACCCTGCTCTATGGCACTCTGTTGCCTTTCAGTTAATATCCAGAAATAACCAGGCTGAAGGAAGGAATTATGGCCCTGGGCCCATGTTTCTTAATTTCTGGGCAAGCTTGGGCAGATTCTAGGTAGTTATAAGGAAGATGATGCCCATGATTCCCTCCTCTGGGGATACTGTGTTTCCCAGGAGTTTCTCTCTCTGAAGAGATGCAGAGGTACAGCTGCAAGCACACCTGCTGTGATAAGGATGCCCTCAAAGCAACGGCATCCCAAGGTTGTGCAGCCATTAATGGGGAGACTTCACTGAGGACTCAGGCTTCCTAACCAACTTCCTACCAACAACCCGTAGGTCTCATAGCTAAGTAAAGCTCAGTCCTCGCTCAAGCCTAATGCAGGATAGGAGTCAGGCATCTATTTACGTACCTAAATCCCAGTCTGCTCCAACTCTTCCGGACACATTCTTGATCCAAAGCCATGCTGTTCTGTGACACGAGGCTGCTCACAGCATGGGGACAGCCTAGGGAGACAGCCCTAGGCTGGTGTCACCTCTCCCTTCCTCACCTCTCCTGCTTTTCCACAGCATGCACCATTTTCCTCAGAAAAAAAAAGGCATTCTAACAGCTTAAAATTGACATAGCTGTTGGTGGGGACTCCTCCCAGGATGCAGAAGGAGATCTAATGGGATGCAATTCAAAGTGCTATGTACTGCTCAGTATGACACTTGTACAGCTCACATGCAAGCTCCATTTGATGTATACGGCTCTTTGGCAACGTATCAAGGACAAACCCTAGCTCTCCAGTATCAGCCATTTGACATGGGCTCTGTATCAAATCGCTCATGGATTCAACAAAAGGCATCACGGGGGGTGAGGCTGTGGGTATTTTATGCAGGTGGGCTTCCTCTTTTGTGCCTACAGCTTAAACTATAATTGAAATTAAACATGAACGTCTGCTGTCAGCTCTAGTCTACATTCCAGTGCAAGAGGACAAAGTATAAAGGAGAATTTTCTTTATTTTTAAATATTAGTAACACTGCACAAAATGAAAAAGTGATACTTAAGTGACAGAAAACTGGTACTCAGGCTTATTTCATATTGAGCTTAATTTAACACCCTAACAGTTCACGTATGGTTATATGTTTGCGTAAGGTTACATTATGCCATGTATTTGAAGCTAAACCGCTCAGATACCAGACACGGAATTTGTTACATCAAACCATGCTAAAATGCAGACTTGATTTTTCAGTTTAGCTCCTTCCTTACACCATTATATGCATTGCTCTATTAGGATGAGTGAGTTTCTCCAGGATTTAAGTCTGTTACATCAACAGCGCATTGGCGAGAGGAGACAAAAGGAACAACACAAAACCATGGGCTGGTAACTCCCGCCTGGAGGTTAAGAAGAGAGGCAACAGATTGACAAGAAACATGCAGGTAAATGCTTAAGGCAACAGAAGGGCTCTGTACAAACTAGAAGGTTAAGGGAAGCAATATATCATGCACATGAGAAAATTATGGGAAGCAAGGAAGTAACTTAGCCAGAGAATGCAGATTTCCTTTAAACTGAAGACACGTTTTCAAATTTAACAACAACAAAAAAAAAGTCCTGCAATAAAAGTGACACAGAATGCTTTCATACATAAAGATGTGAATTCTTTGCAGAAACAACCTGATAAAATCTTACACAGATTCTGAAATACGTTCATTATCTAAAATCTACTCAGCAGGAAGAGCAGTTGTAAAATGGCACTTAGGTCATTTGTCTCTAGTTTCTGAAAGCAAAATTTTAAAATAAGGAATGATTTCACTAAATGATTCATTGGGAGTCAACCACAGTTGAAGAAATCAGTAGGAGTGCTTACAGACCATGATTATGCCAAGTTAAAACCAAAGGATGTAACTTCATCATACACTTTAAAATGAAGGATCATTCTGATAGCGGGGACAAGCCTTTGCTGCCCAGCTTGGGTGATAAAAAGAAAAAAAACATTGAAGTCATTTATTAAGTTTGCATAAATTACCATATGAGAGAGCTCACGTCTCAGTCCTACCCTCAGTGATGGAGGGAACAGGATTGGTGCTTTACTCTTCTTTCAGCAAGCCTGCTGGTGATGCTGGGGTGACTGAACAAACAGGCGTTTGCACAATTCTCTGTATCCCACAAAACAAATTAATTCTAGGCAAGGGGAACTTCAGTCCCAGGGAAGGAAGAGGTAAGAGATTCTGTAATACCCTCCAATCTTCAAACATAACACACTTCTAACCACGATCAGCCCCATCCAAACTCCTTAACCTGACTGGCAAGAAAGCCACTCCGTGAAAACTAAAAAGAATAATATAGTGCAATTTTAGTACAGTCTTAAACATGAGTCACTTCCTTACTAGCAGTGTGAACAACTGAAAAATATACACAGAAGAGGTGTGCTCAAATGTAACGTAAGTTGCCGTTTTAATAAAGGGATTGGCATAGCAGAGATGTCCATTTTAGTAACTCCCTTTGGTTGACTTCTTCTTCTTCTGTTCCTCTCTCTGCTTCTGCTTCCTCCTCTTGCTGCCTTCTTTGTATCCTGAGGAAACAGGGCTTGTGAAACACCATTCACAGTATCCATGGCCTTTTCTATCTATCAAAAGCACACATTCTCTGAATGGTTTAAAGAGTCTTAAAGAAAAGATCTGGCTTTCCAATTTTTGTTGGTTTGTTTTTAAATCATCTGTTCAACTAGGATAGAAAGAAAACCGCATCTATCTTTGAAGTCTGAAAATATCTGAGAGCTTTCAAAAGACTTCAAAGCCATTCAGGAAAAGCTTCAAAATCAGAACACATGCAAACCCAGAATGATTTTCCAAACGGAAGCAATAAGTAAGACTTACACAACAGGAGCCATTTCAGTACTGGTGTTTCCGGCCCACGGGAGTTAAAGAGTTACCACAATATTTGCATTTCCATTTAAAGAATAGGGAATGCTGAGAATTCTGAGCAAATAAGGTGCTCCGTGTTTACCAATATGCATTTTACATGCAGGTCATCAGCCTGCTCATGCTCAACAATGCACCATAGGCTATACTCTACTGCAGCTCATGGAAGCATTATGTTCAAGCAACAATTACTTGCTACTGGTTCAATAGGCACAAGCTTCCAGCCGTGTGATCATCATCCCAACACTGGTTTTCAACCCAGAGAAATGCATGGAGAACAGTTCCTGCTCTGCATCCTGTCCTCTCCTCCAAGTTGGCAGCAAAGCGCAGCCTTGCCAGTGCTGTGCAGAACCAGCACCATACCTACCAAGTGCACTTTGAAATCTCAACCCAGAGGTAGCACATATTTCCCTCAAATAACCAAAAGCAAATCATGCCATGAGATGTCAAGAGGGATCTTCTAGCTCAGTGGTGTTCTGCCCCTGGGAATCTGTGCGCTCTGCACAGGGAATGGGGCCCCTACAATACACATGGGATCCAGGCTGAGAGTTGAAGAATGGCCAGCAAGGACACAGCTCTGCCTGTCTGGAATTTGGCTTCTGCTCTCCAGTTGGTCTGCAAGCAGTTGGATAGGACCCTGAGAATGCCACCTCACCACAGTTGATCCCTCCAGTTAGCACCAACAGCAAAATGAAGATGGAAATAGGAAACGGCGTGAGGTCAGAGAGCCACAGTCACCAGAATGCTTTGAGCCCTTCCCGAGCACAATTACTTTTGTTGAGCTGTAGTTCCTCAGTTTAAGGCTTCAGCAGAAGCACACAATAGTGTTTGGGCTAAAGCCACTTCAGACGCTAGCAAACATTCGAGTATGAGAGGAAATACACTCCCTTGCAGCACAGGGAAACTGCTCCAAGGTTATCACTCTAGCTCCTACACTGTATCAACAGTATTACCTCACCTTTTGCAATCATTTGAGTCAAGGACCAGGATGTTTATTTAGAAATTCTGCCATGAATGATTAGCCTGTGCAAAGTTAGAGTGGAAAACATTGTTATTGTTTAAGAAATAAAAAAAACTGCCAGCGCTTTGTGGAACTGCAGATGATGATCTGTTTGCATGGTGCCCACTCACCCTCCTGACAGAGCCCCATTCCAGGCAACACTGCCTCAATATCTCCTCAGTAGCTCCATCTACAAAGTTTACTTCCATGTCAGCCCCTCAGTCTGCCATACATTGTCAAAACTGGGATCCCTTAGCATTAAAAGATGCTGTAAGGGACAGAAGGGCTCACATATCTCTTGGGTTTCCTGCAGAGGCCAATGGAGGCAGAGGAGACATGCTGGCTCCTGAAGGTTGGTCATCCAAAGATTGTTATTCAAAGGATTCTCCTCTTCACCGGAGGGAAAAACAGCAGCATATCAGCTGATCAGAACTACTTCACGTAATAACGATGAAACGTTAACACGTATTTGGGAAAGCATCATTAAACCCTAACAGGTTATTAGTGTCATAATTTTGTCATTTTTCATTTTCACAACACTGTCAGCATTTCCAAAAGGCTTCCACGTACAGGCATGACTGCTTTTGATGCGGCTATTTTATATCAATTTCTTTTTTTGTGCATTCATCTACTTTCTTCAAATGTGTGAGGTTGTGAAAGGAATCCCAGCAACTTTTCCTTAAGAACACTGTGAGTCAAATGTAAATTATGGCTCAAAGTGAATACCACATAATTCATTGTCTTACAAATGAAACAATTCAAATGTTAAAGTAATGCAGTATGAAGATATCTAGGTATTTGACAATGAGGTCTCCTACCAGCTCAGGAATGATAAGGGTAAAAAGTGGAAATCTTTCAAATGTTATCGTTGACACACAGAAACAGATGGGCCAAAGTAGGAGATAACACACAAATATAGAGTATTCCTCAGGAGAAAACTGCCACGTCCTTTCTGCTTCCAGCCTGCTGTGATAAATAATTTCACTCCCAACCCTTTCCCTTTCTACCCTCACCAAAGAAGAAAGGATAAGTCGAACTCTGTCTGTCTGTTAGCTCCAGTGATGCTATGCTGGGTGATAACAGCCAGAAACCTGATCCAAACAAGTGGAGCAGCTCCTAACAAAAATAAGAATTGCACACAAAAGATGTAACCTTTCACTGGACTGCTTTAACCAGCACTAATTAAAAGCGTATTTAGCTGCCTTGGTTGAGAAGCCTAGCCCCAAAGTCGTGAGAGAACAAAATCTGAATTAGAAAGCAGCAGCCCCATTACTATTTGATTAATTTGTAGTAAACGTGTCCTGGTGAGTCGCCAGCATCACAGAGCGCTCATGGAAACTTGCCATAGTTGCTGCCCAGCTGAGCGGGCTTCAACCAAGCAGTCCTGGTCCTGGAGAGTGGCTTGGCAAATTTCCACCCTTGGAAGTAATTGTTATCCATCTAAACTCTAGAATTGCATTCTATTAAGATAAAGAGCCTCAGGGGAGGGTGGAGGAAAAATAGTTTCTGAGAGCTTCCCAAAGCTTTGATATTTGGAATCAGACTCGCTCAAATGAAGGTAGATATCAGACTAACTTGGTACTTTCTTGCTGCTGTCAGCTGCCAGGAATGGATAAAGCAAGAATCCACGTCATTTGGAATTACACCTGCTTTACAACCTGGATAATTCTTGTCTACAATGAACAGCATCTGCTGAACCACTCTCCATTTCATTTCCCTCTCTTCTACTTCCAGAAGAACCATAAAGAGCACAGAAGTTATTCCAGTCTTCAGAAAGCTGATCAAAGCTGAAGCCAACTTCCAACACTTTGTAGCAAAACCCTCAACCACTCAACAAGGACCAAAACAAACAGGGCAGCCTCTCTGCTGAGTCCCAGATTGACTTTTCTCCTGGTTTGTCACCACTCAGCCATCTGTACCTTGCAGAGGCACAGTTATTTTCAGTCTGAATTCGTTACATTCTTGGGAGGCAATGGCAAGTGAGGTATATCACTTTCAGTGATGGATCCAAAGGGACAAGCCAGGAGGCCCCAGTGTGCACATGGAGCTTTAATGGGCCAAAAGATCATTGTGCAAGTTGGTTTTGCAGACCACGCTTCTTAATTTTCTGCTCTTAGAGGTATTTCTCTAATCAAAACAATAAATGTAAAAGTAATTTCAAAGTTTGCTAGCTTATCTGAGCTGGAGCCACCAGCTGTTACTGCAGCCTGGCCATTCTCAGAAACGCCATTACAAAAATTCACCCCCAGTCACATCTTCAGTATAATTTCATGCATGTGACTCAGTTTACAACTATAGCTCTACTTTCACATTCCCTCCTTCAGCCCAAGCCGCGGCCCAACAGAGACCACAGTTTGACCTACTAATCCTCTCACCACAACCACGGCTGCTGCCCATGCCATAGAGCATCGTGGAAAAAGAGCCTGCCTTTATGTAAAGGGCTGCAGTGACAAAACATCCCACCCTGTCTAGGTATGCCACTCCACTGTTTAATTACCTTGGCTGTTAAATCCAAGGGATGAGTTCTCCAGTTTCACTGTCCAACCCTGTGATGTAATTCACACTTTGATCTTCTAGGGGACTAAAAAAACTGTAGCCACGTACTGGGGCCTTCCTTCGTGCTTGCTCACCATACTATTTTCATTACCAATTCTGCGAAGAATTGTTAGAAGAACATACCAAGCCAGATACAACCTGCTTACCTGCTCTTAATTAAGGTAACACATTGTTGAATTCAGTCCAAGGTTTTACTCCCACATGGCAAGCAAAAGCTTGCAAGGCTTGGAAGCCCTTCCATGTGCAATCCAGCCACTTTCTATGGGAAGCAAAAGGGTAATGGGATGCTCTACTACCAGCAGCCAAAAAAAAAAAAACCGTGCACAAGGGCAGCTCCAATAGAGCCAGGGAGGCAAGGAGCCCAGGCCAGTAGGCATTCCTTCCACCCTCTGCCCACAAAGGAGTGGGGCAGGGAGCCACACTGCGGGACACAGAGCAACGGGAGAGCTCGTTCCCATCACACCCGCACATCCAGCATTCCTCATGTATTAGGTTTCTACAGAAAACAAAGCGGCTTTACTTTCCATTACATACCCAAATGGAAGTATGTGAGGGAATTACAAGGCAATTAGTCTGGACAACCAGCACTTCAAATTTACTAGTTAGTAATGCGTAATTCAGGAAATCATATGTTGGTAAGAAGAACGGACACTGTGTTAAAGACGTAATGAAGCTTGAATAGCTCAAGTTTCCAGCAGAGGAACCCATGCCAGTAAGTATCAGGATTAGTTAAGCTCATTCTTCTGAAGAGGTTTCTTTGGTGATGCCAGCAGATGAGAATGAATCAAAAATGAATTATTAATGTTGTAAGCTCTAGGTTAACGCAAGCTATTTCATTCAAAAGGAAGAGCAAACCTTGCAATATCATCTTGCAAACAACAATCTTTTGCATCAAGTATTTTCCAGTATTTTTACAGTTAAGTATTTAAATTGTTCCTGCTAGATACAGATCAAAACTCCCAAGTCACAGTTCCATTAGCAGTTGCAACCTCCAGGTCTATGCTGCACCAATATGGTACAATTTGGATACCCCTACTCAGATGAACACCACACAGTCTGGGAGTGCACTACTAGCAGTACCTGAGTTCTTGCCATAGAAGTTATCTGTTTGGAGCTAGAGAACTGTTCTCAGCAACCTCAGAACACAAGGTGAAGTTTTATTCTAAAAGACCAGTAACAACGTGAAACCTGAAGCAATTCCTACTAAAACGCAAAGCATTCCACTAAGATGGAGGATCAGATCCAACTGAATTAGCTTCGTATTAAAACCTCACTGCAGTGACCAGAAGCCCTCACAGCAGAGAGGATTCACTGCACGTCTGAGTATCGTCTGAAAGTCAGCACTGGGGAGACGTGGGCTTCACCACACAGCCCAAATGAAACCTACCCCCCGCCCTTCCGATTCAACTTGCTAAGGACTTACAAATTAAAACTCAAGCATTCCCACTCCTTAAGCTGGGAAAAGAGGACCATTTCACTGCAGGTGACTCATGAACCGCTGAGAATTTGCTTTGGGTGCTAGAGCAGGACAACATCTAAAACTGCCGTGCGGCAATCGCTGCCAAGGGCCGCGTGCCAACGGTGGCAAAAACGATCCATCCCAGTGGAGCCGCGCCAGGCCGAGCCCGTGGAGCTCTGCTATTTTCCACCACAGCTTTGGATCAAGGCAGAGAACGATGCGGCTCTTCCCCCCGCGCACGGCAGCTGTCGTGGTGATAAATGAGAAGCCAAGTGGGAGCAAGCAAGTGGTCTGTGCAATGAGAGAGCTGTGGAGCCTGCTGAGCTGACAGAGGTGAGCACCCACGGAAGAGAACAGCATTGCTGGCCAGGGCTCACGCATGAACTTCCCAGGCAGAGATTAAGACACTCACGTAGGTTTTTATGACTAACTCGACCAGTCCTTCAGCAGCCACTGTCTGTCTATCAGAGGAACAGCAGGCAAAACATTTAAAGCAACAGTAAAATCATAGTCTTGACTGTAATCCTATTTTCAACCCTGAATCTGTAATACCTGTTTTACGGCAATCTACTGGTTGGACAGAGGATTTGGGGATTGTGCAAATAATTCAGGAAATTCATTTTAATTGCAAACTTGTGCGCCTTGGAACATAAATAGACTCACAGCTAGAAGCCCAGAGCAATGTTATAACAGCTCCAAAAATTGTTCTTTGGGAACTGGTACAAAACATTGTTAGGACCACAGGGAACCTGAAGTCCCCCAAATAGCGAGCCAAGTTATTGGGTTTTTTTACCAGCTACAAACACAGAAATCTGACCCTGTAACCCTCGTACAGGAGCCTTCAGTACATCAGCCCAGGGATTAGGTGGACGATTCTGGAGTTTTGGGTTTTTTTTCTTAAAGATCAAATCAAATTAGCTATCCCTCATGAAACTAAAAACTTCTAGTAACTGATCAGGAAAACATTTATTTGAATATTTTTGCCAGCTGGCATTGTTTATCGTATTAGTAGGTCTTTCATACAGTATAGGGTGCTAGACTTAAAGGCTCAAATACAGTAGAATTTGGTATAGCATTGGGAACGTGTGTGCATGTGCGTGTGTTCTGGGGAACAGGGTATTTTTCCTTCATTTTTTTGCAGCACACCTTTCCCATGCACTGTGTGTGCCCTGAGGAGCCCAGGCACTCATAGTTCCCAGCAGTTCACTGAACCCAGTGCTGCTGAGAAGGGCCCTGAGCGTGGGCATCCATGCATCAAGGCATCTTCATGTTTCAGAGGCACAGAATGGCTGAGGTTGAAAGGACCTCTGGGTCCATCTGGCCCAACCCCAGCCCAGCAGGTGCCCAGCACCACATCCAGGTGGCTTTTGGAGATCTCTATGAACACCTCACAGCCTCTTTGGTCAGCCCATGCCAGTGCTAAGTCACTAACACAGTAACCTGTCCTGGCAGTCTTGAGCGAGCTTTGACCACATGTTCTGATTAAATCAAGTGGCTCTGAGTATTCTGTTGCCTGAGATAGCCTCTGGATTATATTGCCAAAACATTACAGATGGGAAGTACATCAAAGGACTAAGCACTTCCAAAAATAACCAGGCCAATTGCTACACTTCCTTGTTTGCCTGAACAGTCTCAGCCCCCTCAATTAGGATTTAGATGCCCAAAATTGCAGCTTCCAGAATTAATATGAAGCTGCTGAGCTTTTCCTTCAGCAAGGAAACCAAGCACTATTTAAATAAATGAATGTGCAAAGTACTGTGATTAGTTATTCTCTAACAGGCCTTCATTTTTAAGAACAAAGAGCACGGGCACTTCAGCAGCATAACAAAACAAAGTTTCCCCTGGATCCTTGGGTCAAGCCCTGAGTATCCCAGGGCATTTATGAATCTAGGCTACGTGGATGAGCATAGCTAATGCAGACGAAGGCACTCAAGCGGCCGTTTATTATCCACTGGGCGCCAGCATTAAGTCACACAGCAACATCCCCTGGCTTGGCTTTTGTTTTTCCCCTTTAGGCTAACTGATGAATCCTTTTTTGCGCATTTCTCATCAACATGATTTTGCACACCTGATAAATAAAAGGGGTTCTCCAAGCTGCTTGCAACCCGGCTCTTTTCTTGCTCTTCCACCTCATCGCTATTGTAATGATAGGCATATCTGGGGGAACTGGCAGGCTTGTGTGGCTTCAGCAGGCGAGTGTTGGTGGGCTGGAAGGGCAGGGCGTGCTGTCCTCTCCGTCGGCACTCCTCAGCAAAGGCTTCTTCATTTGCCTCACCTGGAAAAGCAATGAGAGTGAGAAAAGTGAGCTGCATCCAGAATGCTGAAAGGCTCACGTGAAACAATGGAAATTTGGGCTGAAAAAAGGGCCTCACTGAACTCCTGCCTCGGCTGTCTGCACACTCATGCAGAGGGCTTCAGAGCTGTCTGTAGCCAGGGGAGTGCCTGGAGCTGAAGGCTCCATCAGCTGCCTTTCACCATACTGGGGCCACCATGAGGTAGGAAGGGCGAGCAATCTGACACAATATTGCAATGGTACACAGCACAGCAGCTTGTTACACCTTGCCTTGACCATCAGCATAGGAAGGGTTAGCCCTGTCTGAGGGCGAGGGATAGAGAGAAATACTCGTGCTAGGCTAGCTATGGGGACCATGTGGGAAAACCAAAGCAAATGTGGGCTCACAGGGGATGGATGCTGGATATCTACAGCTGGAAGGGTGGTGGAGAAGCACTGGAGATCAAATGAAGGTGGGAAACCAGGCTGAAGATGCCAAAGATAAGCACATTTCAAGGACTAAAACGGATGCACTCTCCAAAGAATGGAAGCAAAGGAAACTGAAGCCTGATGTCTGGAAAAAGTACTATGAAAGATGAGGCACCCCAGTCATTCTCATGGTATTTTGCAAATGAAGACACTCTTGCTGCAGAATATACAACAGTACCAATGCCGTGAAGTACAGAGATCAGCTACTTGAGACAAAACCCACACATCAAAAAGCAAATGGTAAGATCACAAATGAAAGCATTCCATGGGGAAAACAAGAAAACAATAAGAAAACAGAGAGAAAAACTGAAAAGAAGGGCGTGTATCAGATTTGTCTCCTAAAGGCTATTGGAAGTGTCATTAATTCAATTACTTAAATAGTTTTAATAGCGCTGATGAAATAAAGCGTCACTTTGTTTGCATCAAAAGCGATGCGTCACACTGGGGAGGTTTTCTCCTGGGCATCAGCTGCTTTGGGAGGGGTGTGTGCACTCAGCAAGTGCTCTTAGTTCACAGCTGGAAAATGCTTTGAAGATGGAAAAAGGACCACGTTTGCAGTAATACCCACAGTGTGCACCAAACAACCGACGCTCCCAAACCAAGCAGGCGGCATCGTCTTTACCTTGTAAGCGTACCCTGGGAGATGCTTCTGAGGGCATGAGGAAGAGGAGGCAAGGTATTTTTTAGGAAGTCATTTCACAGCACAACATAAGGCCTCGGGGAGAGGAGGGATCCGGCACGTGGCTCACGTCCCCATGTCCAAACACCACGCCAGCACGAGGCTGTGGGCACGCTGGTCTCTGCGGCAGGGGACGGCTGGCTGCCGTCGCATGGGGACAGCAAGGCAGCGGGCAAGGAAAAGCTCAGGGGATAGAATCATAGAATCATGAAGGCTGGAAAAGACCACCAAGATCATCGAGTCCAACTCCAACCCATCCCACCACGTCCACTGGGTCACATCGCCACGTTTCTTGAACACTTCCATGGACGGTGACTCAACCACCTCCCTGTGCAGCCTGTGCCACTACCCAACACTCTTTCTGAGATTTTTTTCCTAATATCCAACCAGAACCTCCCCCAGCAATTCCCAATTTCCCATAAGATCCTACAGGGTTTCCCACTCACATGCTATACAAACAGCACTGAAGCATGTGTCAGCCTGGTGATGCTGGCTCTATCAAGGTGAAGCCAATGAGACACCAGGAATGAGAAGGAATAGGAAAGCCACATAACAACAATCATACATGCAAAAGCCAGTCAAGATTGGTCACGTCCTAACAGTGCACCAGAACTGAGACATCCCTCCCACGGAAACACAAACCACGTTGTTTTCCTTCCAATATATAAATCTTGCTTGATGAATGTGCAGCATTTGTATTGACAAGCAAGTGCAGGAAGGAGAACTGCACTGCATTGCAGGCCCTAAAGCCCTCTGTGCATCACACCCCAATTAAACTCACAGATACCTAACACAATTGGCTATGAGACCATGTGCTTTGCACACACCCCAATAAATTACACCCAGCCATGTAAGAGATCAATCCCACAGCTCTCCTCTAATCCAGACAGCATGAAAGGAACAGTCTGAAGAATTCAAAATAACCTTATCCCTCCCAGTGCCATGCTCACAGCACTGCTGCTCTCCTGCCCCCTCCATCAGATGCTCCCAGGGCGCATTTAAGGTTTAAAGAACTCAGGGCAGACCAGGAATAAAACCAGCTGTACCACCTGCAATGCTGAGATTTAGCTGAGAAGCTTTTACCATGAGAAAGTGCAGCAACCAAGAAGTGCTGCAGCACTGCTAAAGCTTTGCCTGTGCTGACATTTGCACCGGGAAAGGCATTGAGGAACAAATTTTGGGGACAGCACTGCTCCAAAGCACCCTTGGCTCACCATCCTTCAGCTCATCCCTGCCCAGGGCACCCACGTGTGCAGTCCCACAGTGGGGACTGACCTGGGTTAAAAATAATGCTCTTTCCATCAGCTTATTTTTAACTCAGCCCAACCCCTACATGCCACAAAACCAGGGGACGGGGCAGCTCCTGGGGTCCACCTTACATCTGCCATATGCAGAAGATCTCATTAACCAAGGCAAATATTAATTAAAAGCCTCACAGCTATTTCACTTGCAAAACCAGCTCAGAGAAGTTATGCTTCTTAGGGTTCGTTCTGAAAATGAGGGTTTAGGAATGATAGCTCTAACCTTTAAAAACAGTCATTAGAGTTTGATTTTCAGGTGCTCCAATGACAAGTTGCTTCTGGTGATCCAAAGGGTGCGATGTCTCATGGCACCAAATAAGACCCCGGCACCAAAAACCAGCTTGTGGTAGCAAGAGCTGCGGCGTGGGGGGAAGGAGCAGCGCCTTTAAGCTGTCATTAACCAGCAGAGGGCAATATTGCCCATCACGTGGGCGAATGTTATCAGAAAAGTCACTGCCAACTCAGACTTACTGGGCAACATATGGATTTCATGTGTTGAATGCAAAGTGTGAGCAGGATGCTTGGCTGGGGTGGGCGCTCCAGGGAGCCAAAGGGCCCACGTCCACTCCTGGGAAATGGAAATTGTGGAATCATAGAATGGCCTGGGTTGAAGAGGACCACAATGATCATCCAGTTCCAACCCCCTGCTATGTGCAGGGTCGCCAATCACCAGACCAGGCTGCCCAGAGCCACATCCAGCCTGGCCTTGAATGCCTGCAGGGATGGGGCATCCACAACCTCCTTGGGCAACCTGTTCCAGTGTGTCACCACCCCTTGTGTGAAAAACTTCCTCCTAATATCTAACCTAAACCTCCCCTGTCTCAGTTTAAGACCATTCCCCCTTGTTCTATCACTATCTGCCCTTGTAAACAGCTGTTCCCCCTCCCTTTTATACGCTCCCTTCAAGTTTTGGAAGGCCACAATGAGGTCTCCCTGGAGCCTTCCCTTCTCTAAGCTAAACAAGCCCAGTTCCCTCAGCCTTTCTTCATAGGAGAAATGACACCCACTGGGAACGATATGGCAATGAGAACGAGGACAGTGAGGTGGGACAGGGAGATCCTGCTGCGCACCTGAGCCATGGCGAGGGTCGATTTCTGACTGTTTAAAATATGGGATAACTAACTAATGCTGTTTGGGATTTTTTGGGGGCTCAATCCCAGCATTTGTGTCTCCTTCAAGGCACATGAAGCACCTCACGTTCACATCCATGAAGTGGGAGGCAGCGATGCTGGAGTGGCTGATGCCTCAGCAGTCAGGTGCTGTGGGAAGAAACAGCTCTTTACTGATGGCTGCATCACCTGTCCAACGTGGCTAATGAGCACTCCTACACCACAAGTCTGGTGATGCCATCACCTGTGTAAAAGGTTCTCATTTTGAAATGGAGGAGCCCTGCCCACCAAGTATGTATGTGTTCGTACCAAAAACACTTTTTATAACGATAGCATCGTTATTTTGTGTTAATTAGTGCACATCCTGGTTTTCTGGAATTGAATCGAATTCCTACTAGGAATCGGAAGTAATTAAAGGCAAGATAGTAATTAACAGAAGGAGAGCAAACGGAGGTAAACATCCTGAGGATACTGAACCACGTATTTCAGCTCACCACCACTTCCCGTGCAAAAGGAAGCTGAGTCTTGGTGGCTCCCGCACTGCAGCCCTACTTTTCACATGGCATTTCATTCTGCATGCTTAATGAAAAAGAAAACCAACACAGGATTATCTCCCATAACTAACAAACACAGCACAGAAACTAGATAATACATTAAAGCTCCCACGTGCCAGTCTGTGACCCATGAGAACTTTGCTCTGCTCCTATCTTTCTCAGTTATGGCCTTGAGCATGTCCAAATGACTTTCTAACACTTTCAGATTCGAGGTGATTCACAAAGCACTGAACCCTCTGGGGCCACTGCGGGGTGAGGCTGTGCGCTCACTGACTGCTCCCGGTGCTATGGGGAGATCTGGGCCACGCTGAGAACAAAATCCCCACTGGAGGATGTTTATCTGTCACAAGAGTCACAACCTGATGATAGGACTGTCGTAGCGATACAGCTTTCTGCTGAGACAACAGTTCTGGTGTTCATATTTACGTCGGTGGATGAGAGCAGGGTTCTTCCGTGACTCAGATCAACCACTGCTGGGAAATGCAGCGCTTTAGAGGAGCCTGAGCAACTCCCCGAGATCAACAGCTTCTGTTGCTCCTTCTCTTAGAGCTCTGTGCCCGATGCCACGCAGCACGGACAGAACGCCAGGGCTACAAGCAGCTGCAGCAGAACCCAGAGCAAGGCTAAGCTGCTTCCTCTGCCAGGAGCTCACCGCAAGGAAGCGGGGATTTCCCACGATGCTTAGAGGAAAAACAGCCATTTTGAAATCTACTGATAATAATAATTAAAAAAAAAAAAAAAAAAAACCCAAAACAACGCAATTGGCCTCTGAATCCCAAAGAGCCTGAAATCATTCCGAAACTATCCGGGGAATGCCGGAGCAGCTGCAGAATCTGCACCATCACCGCTGGGCAGAGCTTTCGTAAACCGTAAAGGAGTAACAGTGAAGCACCAGACATTTTGAGCTGTCTTTCCCCAATTGCCAATGATCATTTTTCCTCTAGAGCAACTGCCCAGCCCTCCTCAGTGCCACAATTATATTCAAAGAGAGAAGGAGATGAAGGGCTTTGCTGCGGTGAGCGATGTCCTCCATGCAACACTGAGCTGGAAAAGTGCCCGAGTGCTGAGCTGCTTAACAACTGCGTGTGCTGTGGGCTCTCCATCAATCAATGCCCTCTCCAGGCAGTGGTGGGGATGTCCCACCTCATCCCTCCCTCACATCACAGCTGTGCAGCATCAGACACGTGTTACCCACCTGCTGCTACAGCCTCCCATGCTAAGTCTGTAATTTCAGGGATTTTGTGCAAGGTTTCCCAGGCTGTTGTTTTTCCCTCTGCTGTGGGAGCCGGGCTCAGACCCATTTTCTGAGAGAGGAAAACAAACCCACAGTGGCTGGAGAAAGCATGGGAGGTGGTGGTGAAGTCACTGGGAAGTGATGGAAAGAACAGGGACAGGGAAAAGGACAGAGTGTTGAAGTCAACACTGCACTTCTATTTCTGTCAGGGCAGAGTCGTGGCTGCAGCATGCCTTGTATTTGGGGAAGGGCAGGGCTCCCTCCATGCTTTCTGCTTAATGCACACAGCAATCCTCTGCCCTTCTGGCTTTTAAAGCTGGCAACACATTTGTTCCTTTTATTCCTGCTCCACCCGTGCTCAGCCTGTTCTTGCACCACCCACACTCCCATTATAGGGGAAGGCAGGGGAATCCCCACTGCCCCTTTTCCTTCTGCTGACACCACTAACCTGGGATATGTGCAACAGGAAGAGCTCTTTGTACCCCCAAGCCTTCCAACAAAGAGTGGTCTTCTACACCCCCTTGGTCCCATCCTTCAGCCCTGCCTGAACCAACATGAATCCTACGTGAATCCAACCTGAGCTACCAATGCCCACAGCCACTCCTGTTTGAATGCGCCGAGTGCTGCAGCCCGGAGTACCAACAGGGGAGAACATGCATTCATCTCCTCACTGCCAGAACATACTTACCAGATGATCCTTTAAAGCCCAGTGTAACCAGCAGGTGACACAAACCCTCACGCTCCCACCAGGCAGAGACGCCTCCATTTGCACGCTGCTGCTCAATGTGAATTTCATTACATGCAAAAGGCTCCATCACACAGAGGTCTTGCTCATAGAGACTACTTAAAAGCTAAAGCTTTCTATATTTCTCATGCCAAATAAGACCTGAAATGAAGTAGGTGACTGTGAGGACTCAGTGTATTTCCACCTGCTGCCGAGTCACGCCAGAACCTTTCCATACTTTCCTTTGAATCACTTCACATTGTGCTAAGGTACAGAACCACAGTACCTGACAGGGTGCAGATATATTAGAGATTTCCATCTCAGCCTGAGCCAAATGTGCCAGCACGTCTCCTTTCTACTACAAGGGACTCAGAACTCACGTTTCACTTTGAAATTGGTTTTTGAAGCACAAACCAAAAGCCTTTTGAAAGAAAAACCAACCGGCCCTTATGATACAACTTAAAGCTCATTGGTTTTCAGCTCTTTTGTTCTTGCAACAAACCTATCTTTAAGCCATTTAACTAAAATAAATTCTCAAGGCATTGCACCCTGTATCCTCTTAGTGGCCTTCACCCCAAGGAGCATGCCCAGAGCAGTTCAGGGCAAGCTGCAGATTGCAAATCAGACTGCTTTGTTATGCTACTTTTTCTTCCTGCTGATTATTTAAATCAGTTTTCAAAGACTTAATGTACAGCAAATCCTGCTGTACATTCCAGACTGCTGTGAAATGATACAAAAAGCAAAGCCATGCAGTTAAAAGAAAAAAGAATCTTATGAGTGACTTCACAAAAATGTGATGAATGACTTCCACAGCTGTTTTGTCAACGCTTCCATAGTAATTTGGCAAAAGCACAAGACTGCCAAGTTTGTGTGCTGATCCAATGGCTATTAGTGCTGCTGAAGTCTTACAGACACAAGGCAGGCTCCCTGTTTGATGGTGCATTGCCCTTGCTCGGTGTATAAGCTCTCATCTTTTCAGGTTAATCATTTGAAAAATATTCTCTTCTACCCTGAGCCTTAAATGTGACACCAAGGGTTTCACATACGATTATAAAAAAGAAGAGCTATCCACCCTCTTTGGTTATACCCCACAAGATGTAAGCCATTTCTCATCCATCATACACACAGGACATCCAGCTCCCAGTGCAATGTCTGCACAACTGCCTGATTTACACAAAAGAATACCAGAACCTTTTAAATGACCCTGAAAACACCACATGCTCCCTGAGACAGAGATCTGGCAGTATATTATGAACCTTCACCGCAAAACCCAATGCCATTTTTTGACACCTTCCTGACAACAAAGGACACTTTGCAATTAGCAGGCATTCTTGTTCAATATTGACAAATAAAGATTTAATTTAAAGGAAAAAAATCTTGTAAGTTGACTTTCAAAGCTAATTTTGATTAAATGTTTACCTACAAGCCAGCATCCAGGCCCCACAGGTGCCACCACTCCCAAACTATACCACTTCTTGCTGCTCATCATCTCCAGTTCTAAACAAACTAAATTGAGCTCTTCAACCTACGCCTTCAAACCCACCATAGCTCAGGAATACTACAAGATATTTCCCAAACCTGGGCCTATCCACAATAAATACTGATGCAACTTACACACACTTATATATAAACACAAAAGTTAGAGTTCAATATGTACTGCTTGAACTGAAGTCCTGACCAAACTAACCCAGTAGTAAACAGAGAAATTAACATTTTCACAGCTTAAAAAACACCAAACTGAAACACTACTGTGATGCAGCAACAGCAATACTTACAATTATCCTTTGTGTCTGGAAACAGTACCATCAGTCACTGTATATCTGCTTCTGAAGAGATCCAGTTGGAAGAGAGGGCGTTCTACCAAGAGGACTTTGTGAAGCAGGAGGAGCTCACTGATGCCAGCATCTGCTTGGTACGCTCAACACAGACACTGGGAAGGCCACCTGAGATACAACAGGCACTGGAGCAACCCTGGCACAAAGCGGTCCACAGTCTGACACCGTCCCAAATGCTGTATCTCTGCCTTCTATTTTTATTACACCTTTGGGATGCAGGGGGTGAAGCACAAAGCACAACATTAACACCTTCGGAGCACAATCTCTGGGACCACATGGCAAAAAAGGCAGAGCAGAACTGAAGAGCCTCCATAAAGGCAAAGAAATTGGAGAAGGCCAAGTTCCAGAGGAGAGCACGGGGTGTCCCAACGCCCACAAGCACTTAGTGCAGAGGCAGATGCACCCATGGAAGTGATGTACCCACGCTGGAGCTGCATGCCAGGAGAACAACTCACCACCTTTGGCTGATGGAACTAGCTCTGCTCAGCATCAACCAGCTCACCCCGCATCTCCTGTGGCTCTGCAAAGGCAACGAAAAGCCTTTCCAAATACTTAAGTGGCTTCGTCAGCAGACTCACTCTACCAGTGGAATAAATATTTGAGAGAAAAAAATTGCTTCATCAGGATTGTTTCACTACAGGAATTTCTGTACAATGAGCAGACCAAAGTGCAGGATCCAGCTAACCTAATTCCCTTCCCTCTTCAACACCACTAAACTCAAAACCTTCCCAGAAACACTTGCCAAGTTTTGCTAAGCTTTAAGAAGCCAAACCTCATTTACACTACAGCATTTCTCCCCAACTCTGAAAAATCATTACTGTTCACTTTGCAGAGTTCAAAGCATACTGCAGTGACCCTGTGGCACCAAAAGAAAACCCGAAACAGATGCACAACAGATGAAACAGATTTCCACACAATTACATGCATGCAAATCAGCAACTGACATAAAAAGTCCCAGCACCTGCTGAGAAATAGCTTTATTAAGGGAAGCCTTCAAACACTGAACCTCCAGTGAGAAGTGATCAATAAATCCATGCTCATAACACAAAGACACTGGGACATGTCTGATTACAGAGAAAACCCTGCAAAGACCTCAGTGTCCATCTACATTGCCATCTCCATTGAAATTGTTTGTTTTAAGGGAATGTGTCTCAAATCTCGTAAAACTGGAGAGGCTTTAACCTGTTAGTAATATACTGCCTAATTGACATTAAAGCTGCAATTTAAGTTGCTGACTTGGCTACATGCCACTTACAGGCCCATACTCAACACCTGAGACGCCAATAATTTGGAGGATTTTAGCACCACACCCTGAAAACACAAGAGTTAGCTGTATCTGGGGCCAGCCAGATATGAATGAAAGGCAACTTTCTGCTAGAGAAGAGGCTGGGAGGTGAAACACGCACACCCACCCCTATCTCCTGCTTTGAAAAAAAAAAAAAAAAGGAAAAAAAAAGGCTTTTGCTATTGGAAACTATTCTGCCCAGGGCAACAAGCACCTCCCCTGCACTCAGCTTCCTGACTTATTCTACAAAAACAGTTACCAGGGATCTAGTCATCTTACATAAACATTGCAAGGAGGACAGCACACACGTGATCTCAGAGTAGAGGAGAGGGAAGAGTGGAAACTACGGCAGAGTGCTCAAAGAATCTTTCGTTCTTGAGTTTGCTCATCCAGAATAGGCTGGCTCAAACACCCAGGTTTTCTCTGAGAAATGGTTTATTTCCTCAAGTTTTTAAGGAACGATTATAAGAATTGTCTTCTAGCTTTACTGCACGAGGAAGAATTTAAAATCATCTCCATCTCTTGTTGTATGGCACACAACTCTGTATTGCAACCATTAATTGTGTAGTTAAAATTACTAAAGGCAAACACCGGGTAGGATATGGGAGAAATTACTCAACTTTTCATCTTTAAAACAGGAATCTCTTTCAGTTCTTCTGGGCTAATACTCCCAAAATGGATCAAAAAATAAGTCCACAGCAACACTTTAGAACTATTTTGGAAAGTCTCATCTAGTGGTTGGCAACCCTGCCCATGGCAGGGGGTTGGAGCTCGATGTTCGTTAAGGTCCTTTCCAATCCAAGCCAATTTATGATTAGATACCCCTCCTCACAAAAGATAATGGAAGTGGTACACCCTCCATTACTAGCTGATATTGATTTAACATCTCAAAAATCGAAGAATATGTATCATGAAGTATATTTCTTTCCTTTCTATTAAGCAGTGGAAAAGACTATAACCTACTTTATTGTTTTCAACACGGTTCCCCAGCTAAATTGTTGTGTTTTGCCTAACAATACCTGAACACACAACTCGAGGGAACTTGTGTCATACAAAAGGTTGCATTTCCTAACTTCAAAACAGGCTCCCCATGGAACGTAACTCAAAAACGTTGAAGTTCCTTCGAAAATATGGATAAGTTGGTTGCAACTATTTTGCTTTAACAAATTACAGCCTGACACTTCTAAAAATAATAGTCTTGAAGTGGTTTTTCTGCTAACATAGAGTCTGCAAATACAAGGTGTACACTGGCTACGTATTTCAAGAGTAGAATGATTTCTGTGCAGCACTTCTCCTAAGCCAGGAAAGGGCTGAGCAGTATGGCACGTACACGTATTTGCTTTTCCATTAATGAATTTCCAGGTTACCACAGCTATGGCTATATTGGTGAAGCTGCCCTGCTTTCAGTCTGCTATTTCATCAGTAGGGAGGAAACAGAGTTTTTGTAATTTGTATAGAAAGAAAACCACAAAAGCTATTTTAAGTGTTGAGTATTTAGATATCGAAAACATGGTTAATTTGACCTCAGAAGAACTACAATTTAGTACAAATAGTTCTGGTAGTTCCACTGCCCTCCATGAAGGGCACCTTCCCAAGAAAGTTAGGAAGGACCTTGAAATAACAGAGCTGTGCCATTAAGTTATAAGATAAAACCTTAAGTCTTATGATTTTGTTCCAAGATGTCTTTTATGGTTTTATGACCCAAATGCTGCTGAGTTAGAATTCCAGGAACTTGCCTATCCACAAGCTTCTCTTAGAAATAAATCTGATTAAGGATGAATATTAACAAATGCAGCACTGGGTATTTTCAAAACCCAAATAAGTATCTACGGACAGTTGTTGGTTTTTTTTTCATGCACATAAGCCCTGTAGGAGATGCTTCTCTGGCAGTTCACTGCAGAAATATTTTTTTCTGACATAATGTACTTTTAAGTATTTAGCACACTACCAGAATGGCTCCAATTAACAAAAAAGCCATCCTTTTTCACTGCAGTAACTCCACATTCAGAACACTCGTGTTGCTGTCCACTAAAGATTTAACACACAGACAGAATAAAAACTTGAAATCATTAATGCTTTGACTACATTTTTTGAATGAACAGTTTGTTCTTACAAACTAATCTTTGTCATAACCTTACGTTAACAAGAAACGTCTTAGTCCTTATCTCAGGACCTGAAATGAGGATCTCTCAAGGTTTTGTTGGAAAAAAACAGGAGACATACAGGGGCTCACTGTAATTACAAATGAAGTTCTCTGGGACAGTCACTGAGGTCCTTGGCCAGATTTTCTGTTTGTCACTAAACGCCCAATCTGTCCACTACAACAAAGCAACAACTTACCTTAACAGTTCAGAACATCTTTCTCACATAAATTCCACTCTTGGCATGTACACATCCCGAAGTGGATGCTCTAGAGCAATATTCATCACACAATACCTGTCTCCTAGATGCATGCTGCCTCCTGTCTTCCCAAGCACACTGCTTCCACCGGCCCTCCCAACAGCCAAGTCAACGCCACATGCAGCCCCAACCCTTCAACTCCTTCATCACTAAGGCACCCACTGTCTCAAAACGATAAAAAATGTTACATACATGAATGTTAACCCATCAGAGAGGAAGGGAAAGAGACAATCTTACTTAGACACTACGAAGAAAGGTCTGAAGGACCTCTGTATCTTGAGCTGCACCTCAGGCTCCTGAGTTTTTGGTACTACATAGAAGCTAAACACTTGCTTCCCACTAAAACATAATTTAAAGAAAGATGAACACCAAGACAATGTAAGCTACAGAAACCACTTCATGGAAGCTTCTTCAACAGTTCATCATCCACATGTTAAAAAAAAAAATGCATGCTCTTATTTGAATTTGTCTAGCCTCAAACAAACATTTATATTCTCCCAAACAAGGCACAATTTAACATGCAGTTCTACTTTATCGGTATACATATTAAAAAAAAAAAAGTTAAAGAATTAAATTGGATTTAGCACATCATCCTCAGGCTGCAGAAGTACCTTCTGTTTCTGTCCTGGCAGGAGAAGCAGCCTCTCCATTAACACACAGCATCTGCCAGCACAGAGGTGTGAACAGATGTGGGAAATGCCCACTTCTCGATTCACTGTGACAGCTTGTGATCAGGTTTTCCTGACAAGACAAGGCAAAGGCCAAGTAAAGGAAAAAGTCTTTGGAATTTATGTTTATGGCCCTAGCAGGCTGAGTTGTTTTTTCACTTCTCCCTTACTGTTTTTTTGCCCTGTGAAGCGGTATCATGAGTATCAAGGCTGTTTCTTTTTGGAGCTGAACTATACGAGCCAGAAAAATGGAAGTTCAACGGGATGTATGCTGTGAAAGGAAGTGTTTGATGACTGTTCTGTTTTCTCTTAGACCTTCCTAAGAGAAAAACTTAGCTATGATCAAGGCCTAAGAGGTAAGTTTAAGACTCAAGCCAAGAAGTACATGAACATTACCCATGCTTGCCAGCAATATCCAAATGCGTCCAACCTGAATTTATAGCTCTCTACTGCTTCCCTGAACGTTCACTCACCTCCCAGTTTGTACAGAAGAGTTTAAGAATCTCCCTTCTGTAGCAGGGGGGTTGGAACTTGATGATCCTTAGGGTCCCTTCCAACTCAAACCATTCTATGATTCTACTGAAACTAATTATATACGATGATAAGGATCTGACCGCATTTCCCATAAGCAGTCATGAGAAATGTATACGTAGAGATTAGCAGAATAATTCTGAGACGTGCCTGAGCAACTACCTGACAGGGCACTTCCAAAGAATCCAAAATACCAAAATGTAATCTGATGAGAGGTAGTATTATTAGAAGAAAAAATACTTAGTCCTATGAACAGCTAAGACAGTCTGGAGGAAAGGCTGAGCTTTCAAATAGAAGTCCGAAACAATTTTAAAATATTCCCAGCCTAGTTCCCTGTGGAAGAATAATGACAGAGACCAAAAGTGAAAGTACTATGAAATAAGAAGCAATATAAAACAAATATCACAACAGGAGGACAAATTCTGATTAAGTTTATGGTTTCATTTTTGTTCAGTTCAGAGTAGAGGGCAGCCTCCAATGACATGCCCATGGAAACCGCCAGAGGTGGCTGTAGTGACAGTTACACAGACTTGTGATAAATAAGCAAGTTAATCTTATTCCATGTATCGATTACAATGATTAACACACATTGCATATATTTCTGGGGAGAAACTGAAAGGCCACTGATCTGCTCAGCTCCTCTATGGGATGCATTAAGGCTTCTGCAGGCTTTGGATTTTTTTCTCCAGCTAAACTCCCCTCTGGGAGCAAATTTCAATCAAGCTCGTGACTACAACAAAGATAGAAGAATCCTGTCCCAGAGCTGCTGCTTTGCATCCTTAGCTGCTTTGCTAACAGCTTCAGGCAACTAGGTTACAGACAGAACCAAAATAACTCTCATCTGGCCATCAGGAATGTGCGCTCCAAAATCTGAACTCTGCGCACTCAGGCTGTACACTCCTTAACCCACACCATTAATCTGTTCAAATAGACCTACAGATAAGACATAATGCAGGTTTCATATTTCATGTTTAACAGTAAATAAGAAGAGGAACTGAAGCCTTCTGAATACAACATATCATTTGTTATACCATGTAAAAGGCTAGCATCCTTACTGCAGTCTTTACAAATTATTAATATTTAATCTCTCTCAGAATTAACGTGCAGTTGTGTTAAATAATTCAGCTTTATTTCAAGTACTGGTAAGTCAGCAACTACAGGCTTTTTTCCTTTTTCTATGAAGTTGCATTTCAAGTTGGCTGCATTGAAAAGAACAGCTGACAGCACTCTGACCTGTGATTTGATATGAAGGATAAGCTATAGAGCAAACTGAAGTACTAAGAGCTGTTACCAGCAGCCTCTAAAAACGTATTTTCTCAATTGTTAATTTAAATAAAGCTCAAAAGTTATGTACTTCTACTGATTTTAAATTGAATCCACAGTGCAACTTTTATTTTTTTTGCTTGACAGTAACGTCAGTAACAGTTTGTGTCACTAACAGAGTAACTTTGCTTGGTTCCAACACTAAGGCAGCATAAGGGCCATTTTGGTATTTTAAATGGAAGATGAAAGACAAGCAATAACAAGATGAAAACCCAAACTACATCTAGTATTATGTAAAGCAAATTTAAAGACACAAGTCAGTCCCTAAGAAAACAAGACCAGAGACAGCAAACGGTACTCTCAAAGTCTGGGTACAGCTGACTATTCAGTTACTGATGTCTGCACTGCAACTACCCGGTGAGAGAACACAATGACTTACAGTAAGTCTAAGACATTCACAGCATCAGAACCAAAGAAAGGTTTTCCAAAATCACTTCTGAAACACTTCCCCAAGAAGACTAACAAGAATTCTAACACTAAGCTCAAGCATTATATTAATACAGCGTTCTTTAGAGAAGTTCTCTGGCCGTAAGCATTCACAGAACTATAACTCACTCATTGTAAAATGCAACACTTACAGCTAGGCACCACCTTCTTACACTCATAAATTAAGGCAAAATGGGAAACAAGCTCATGTTTCAGATAGAACAGAAACACATTCAGGAAGTTCAGGTTTCAAAAAACAAATCCCTTGTCATGGTCTAGAATACAGAAGCACACTGAAATGCAACACAGACACATCTTTGCTCACACCTAGAGCTACTACACTGAGGGGGGCAAGCACACGGGACCAGGCAGACACACAAATATTGACAGAGAAGTACATAATATACTTAGGCTTATTTACAGTTTTGGGGTTTTTTAAAGTCTTTCCCAAGTCCTGCCTTCAGCATTCTAAGACACAAGCCCTCAGTCATGAGCTGATACAATCTGACCTACAAACACCATGTGTGCTCACTCCACAGAGCACAGCTCTCCCACTAAGACCACAAAAATGCCTGTGATTCTCAAAGGATGAGGTCTTCTAAGAACTGAGAACTACAACAGCTGCAATGATTTTCAAATGTGAAGCATTCTAAGGCAAAAATCACAGCTTTTTCAATAAAGCAAAGTGAAAGGATAGATGCCATGCAATCTGAAAAGTTTAGTACGTTGCACTGAAGTTACCACCATGCACAACAGACCAAAAGGAGGCTGCACCAAGAAAAAGCATTACAAAGTTATTGTATTCTACCAATGAACTTTGAAGCAGGGCATGAAAGAGTAAGTGACAAAGATTCCAAAGATTCAAGAACTCCATCTTAGCTTTTCCAAACCACCAGAGGAGGTTTGATTTAAACTGGGTGGTGCCCCCAGGCATTCAAATTAATCCCTCCTGTATGAAGAAGTGATACTTTTAACCATACAACACCCATTTTTGTCAGCTCTCATCCCACTGCATATGTGATGTGTAGCATATGCTAAAGTTAGGAACTTCTGCTGTTATTTTTTGTGCTACCTGGGCTAAAATATATGTGTAAGGAGATGTGCTGCCCTGGATGACCCATAGTGTGGCAGCTTTGAACATACATGCTAAGTACATGTTAGTAAGAAATGATACAAAAGTTTCCAGAGCAATCTAATAAATGTATTTTTCAGCAGCAAAATGACAAAGTCTGAATATCTAATATGTAATAGGAAAGAAGAAGGTAAGTTGGATCCACAATAAGCATAGGACAAGGATTCATTTCTGTATTAAAAATTAAGCTGGATGTTGTGGAGCTGTATGATTTCAATTAATTGTACATAATGAAACAGGTGGAGACTACTGCATTTTAGTCACGCATACAGTGTCAGTTTTTCAATCCACAATTTACCCTTGAGTGAATGTTTTAAATCTCTCTAAGAACAAATGCAAGCACGTGAGTACAGAACTGCCACTAGCAGCTATGTTACCAGAATTGCCTCATTAACTTGAGCTACGTTAAGTGTTAACCTAAAAAAACGAGAGTAAAATAGAAGGTAAAGTTTGGCTGCTCAACATAAAAACTAATGGGTATCAACAGGAAGGAATTCAAACTCAACTCCAGAACGTCCTAATTTTATTTGAGTTGGTTAATCAATTTTGAAGCTTTTTTTTTTTTAGAACAGTTTACATAACTTAATGGAACATGTCCTATGAATGTAAATTAACATTTTTCAGAACTCAAGACACCACAACAAAGTCAGATTTTGAAATAAATTACTTGTTTAGTTATCATGTGGATCAAGAGGAAACATACAAGGGGAAGGAAAAACAGCATCAATAAGAAAACACTGTTTGTTAAGTTCCAGACTGAGTTTGTGCTTCTACACAAAAAAAAAAAAAAACCAAAAAAATACAACACTGAAGTAACAAGAATTCTCCAGAGAACTTGAAAAAGGACATAACAACTCTAGTCCCAAAATCAAAGTATACATTAATGCCCACTATCAATTTGGTTCTCTGAACTTAACATGAGAAAGAGAAATTTAAGAGCGGCTAACTCTAAATGTGCATTAAATCACAGCAGTTTTTTAGATGGGTGGTATTAGGTGAAAGTTGAACCAGCTGTTTTGCATGACAAATATGAACAAATCTTTGTTGTATTTAATAGTCGATGCATTTGTTAGTACAAAGTAGATGATGTTCAGTAAGAAGGCATTAAATGATCACCTGAAAACACCATGCTGTTTTCCTACACATGAAGCCAGACTACAGAACTTGGTGAAGGCCAGATGTTCAAAGCTTGTGCAAAGACAGAAGCTGCACACCCATGATTTAAGCTGACATTCCCCAGAGCCTGGCAGGTGTTAACATATGCCAATATTTATTTGCATTCTTCCTTCACATTATCAAATCATCTGCCACTGAACTTTGAAAATCTGGTCTTAGCTACAAAC
Organism: Phasianus colchicus; assembly: GCF_987193195.1. NCBI lineage: Eukaryota > Metazoa > Chordata > Aves > Galliformes > Phasianidae > Phasianus > Phasianus colchicus. Next base: position 44,829,112 of record NC_143441.1, read on the forward strand.
TGACACTTTGCCTTACTCAATTAGTTAAAAGGAAAAAAGTATATATATAAAGTATATAGAATGAGAGAGAGAAGGGCACTCAACCATCATTTTTTTGGTTGATGTTAAAATGTCAAAACTAAAGCGAGTTCTTCCATCTAGACATTTTCCTTTCATTTGTCCCTGACAGTTTTGAATAAACCTTCTCCAAATCAACTGTTTGTTCTCAAAATGTGCAAAAAATTTTAGCATTCAGAAACCATTAAAAAAAAAAAGACTGATTTTTTTTGGGCGCTATACATTATTTTTTTGAATTAGCCTCAGATCCTGAAGCCTCAGCAAACTTTGTTTTTAAAATGGAGGGACACACTTTTGGCTCAGAGGAGGGAAAAAAAAAAGATTATAGCAAAAGATGGAGTTAAAAGAGTCAACCTATGAATGCTTCTTAAAAACAAGTGCTTCAAATGCAGTTTTAGAAAAGAAATTAAATATGTTTGCAGTCACACTGAAGCAAACATCTGCAAAGAAAAAAAGGCCCTCATCCTTAAGATGGAAGAAAAAGGTGATGGGGAAAAAAAAAAGCACTGTTTTCCCAAGTTGCCCAAATCACACACAGACACAAGAAGGTTACAAATGCCATTCATGAAAGAATGCACCACAAACATCAGCATTTATTCATTTTGAATTATTATTTTTTTTTTAGCAAATGACAAAAGACCCAGCTTACTGGCTTCACTTTTGTTAACCTTTTGCTTACATTACACATTTAAACATTTGTCAAAACTTACTAAGTTGTCTGCATTCATGCACAACTAGAAAACATCCTTAATTTATTTAAACCAGAAATGCATTACCAGAAATGTATTAACATCGTTCGCTAGTAAACGTTAAAAAAAGAAGTTGAAATTAAAAACCTTATCCTGGAAATGTTAACTTCACAGCAGACTTAAACTACTATTGGCTCACATTTCAAACAAATTGGAAAAAGCAAGATTCATGCTAGTGTTAGTGTACATCTTGCCCTAGCACTACTGAAGGATCATGGTTCACCTTGGATCATATATGTTAAAAAGAAAAGTGCATACAGAAATTTACAACAATTTTAAGGACAAAAAATGGTCCTATTGATGTGGTCCCAACAATTAACTCAAAAGTCTATGACAAATACGAGCTCCGGTGAGCTATTTATACTACTTAAGATTAAGTACGGATATACAGAAAGTTGAGTTCATTTGAAATCTTCAAAAATTGTTCCTGTCAATCCTCAAATGGTGGCTGTTATAGCTTAAAATTTCTGTTAAATGCGTGCGTTGAATTACTTGTTATCCAAGCGCAGCAGCTGCTCCTTACCATTTATTGTTAGTGACCTTAACTGGCCATCTTCTTCAACTTCTACTCTCTCTTGTCCATTCTCAAAAATTCTGTAGGACAGAACACACAGTTACCTATTTTAAAGCACTATCAGCAGTTTGAAAGCCTACACCAGACCTAGCCTTCTAGATAATGAAGTGTAACAGAGCACTGCCTGCTTAACACAACAGTAGTTGGCAAGGTTTCACAATTAACAGTACAGAAGATGTAACCAGTAACCACGTGCATTCCATCAGTGATACTGCTTATTTCCAGAAAGTAATTTTCCTGTTATAAGTTTGAATCCTACAGTTAATTCACAACTAGATTTTAACTAGCATGGCATTCCCCCCTCATGATTAAAATGAAGAAACCACATAGATGAATATAAACTCTGAAAACTGAACTCAGCGAGGAAAACACATCCATATTAAAAATGGAGGAATGGCTTCCCATTCCAAAATGTTATGCAAAAATGATTTTCGTTGGGTATTTCTTTTCCTTAAACGTTTATCTACAGTAATCATATCCAATTACTGGATCAGTAAGTTGAAAGAGTACTGAACATAATGTAGGGTACTCTACATTTTCCCAAATGCAGCAATTTCTCTGCTTTTGCATAGCAGTTGCCTATGGGTATGCTATGTGCAATACCTGAAAACACTTTCATTTTACACATGGGCAGTCCCACAGTAGGTCTTACAAGGCTGAACAATTCTCAGCTACTAGAAGCTTAGACAAAAACACTACCTTCTTCATTTTCAGATGCTATAACTATAAGCAACTCAGCAAAGCCAAGAGTCACAGAACCCAACACCACTTTTTTGCCTTTATTTTTTCAGAAAAATCCAAATTTTCTCACGACCACAACATCAAGAGCAATAATACAAACCAATGTTGTTGCTACGTAAATAGCTATATGCATGTATGTATAACCATATATTTCTATGTAGTTCTGGAAATCTCTTACCTCTTTGTAGTAATTTTTCTGCCGTTAACTATTTTAGTTGAGGTTGATACTGATTTGAAGTTTCCCATCCCACTGCCACCAAATGACGTAGAGGAGAACGAAGTAAGGCCTCCATGCCCCAGAGAACCAAATGAAGTAAAACCTATTGGGGAAAAAGTTAACATGAAAATTACTTGAATAAAGCCATAATTTTGCATGACTGTGGTCTTCAAATTTATCAGCTACTCAAACTACCTCCTAGCTTTAGGATGCCCTTTGATGGCTCCATCAACACAGCATCAGTGACTCATGGCATTAAACACCAGCGTGAATGTAAGATCTCCAGCCTCACTGACTTCTTCCACATGGACACAGTTCCAAATGCAGAGCATTGCCCTCTTTTAAAGAAAAGGCCTGTCAGCTGAATCCAACCATTGTAACATTATATCCCCTAAGGGTAAAACTAATAGCTATAACAAGTCTGATTTTTCATTTTAACAGATACAGTGTGTTGCCCTACATTAGCAGACAACACAAGTTTTGTATTGCTAACATCTCAACTAATACTCAGAATCTTCACACTTGAAACAATGCTGACTACCATAAACTCTCAACAAGCTCTGAGACACAGACCTCACCATTCGAGTTAACTATTCCAGAACTCATTCTAAATAATACCATGAGTTTCAAAACACAATTTTCCCAGGGTGTTTTCCAAAACTTAACTAAACGCAGTCACACCAGTGCTCAAGGACAAATAGAACTAAAACAATTCTCAAGCCACAGAGAAACTGCAACACAGTCTTAGAGGTCTGTTCACTCTTTATCAGCTTTCAAGTAGACCAAATATTGTAATGAAGGTTTTATTTACATTCAGACTTGTCAGAGAGCAGACTACATCAGTCTCCCAAATTTCAGTCTCAAAACATTCCCAAAACATCAGTCTCACAATTTCCTGAATTAGAAGGCAACTTTTAAAAAGTACTTATCTGCTTACTACGCTGAGATCCTTTGTGAACCAAAACTACATTCTTTGTTAAATGCTACCTTATTTACCTGTGTCAAATGAAGGAAAAGGACTTCCAAAAGCAGGGAATCCACCAAAGGCAGAGAAAAATGATCCACCAGCTCTGCTTCTGCTTCCCCTTGGACCTCGTCTGCCCCCAAAGAAGTCCTCAAAAGGATCTTCTACAAAACAAAAGACATTTAAAGAGGTTAATCTCACTGTATTTCATCATTAAGGTTTCTTTGAGTTAAGGAAAAAAAGTTCTAGTTGTAAGGTTCTTCCTTTGAAATGCTTGATTCTACCGAGATAACACATTCACTAAAAAGGCAACTCCCATTGTCCTTTTGGACTAAATTCTGTCTCACATTTAGAATTACAATCATTAAGTAGTTGATTTCCTTATCATTTTAGCCATTTGGTATTAAAACAACAATAAACTTACTGTAAACGCTCTTTCATTTCTCAGCACAGTAAGCAGTAAAAGTTATAACATTAGCATACTTATTTCAGATGCTCACACAGCATAATCGACTGGGGAGCACGATAAAAGAACTGCAAATAAATATCAATTTAACTGTGTCTACTCAGCATTTGTCAGATTTAGAACTCTTCAGATGCATTACTACACAGCAATAAGGAGTAACACTACGGAAAAATTAAAATCTCAATATTTAACAGTGTTTACAACACTGGACATATATACTGCTCACAGCTTGCTGCTGTTCCAGATACTGCAGTCCACCACTATGAGGTCTCTAAAAAGTAACTTCCAGAACATGTGTGTCAATAATTGAAATATAAAAAGCCTGAAGGACTGAACTATGACTCAAATTTCAATTACTCTGTGTGTTTATTTTAGCCCTTGCCACACTAGATACTTTAAACAATTATTCTGGTGCAGATTTAAGTAGTAAATTATGGGACACTGTGCATTCAGACACTATCAAGCAGGAGGAAAAGGTGAAAAACAGAGAGCACCATGGAAAAAACTGTCAAGTGCACACACAACAGTTACATCAGCAGCAGTTATCAATTCCATTCCCATTAGGAGAACAATAGATTCTTTCTAAAGATAGATACTACACACATATATAAAATTATACATAAACAAAAATGTATTAGATAGGCATTTTTTATATGTAAATAGACACCTCTGCAAGAATATCCCTATTTACTTAGAAGCAATCAAGCTTTCCTAAAATACAGATATTACTAGGCTATCTGAAAAGGCTAACACTCTTCAAACAAAGAGCATTAGATTTCAGTCATGTAACACATACTCAATACATACATTCCTTATTTTGAACTCCAAAGTTAAGACCTTCAACTCATCAAAAAGAACTCTACGAGGATGAGTGCTGCACAGTACCAACAATTTTACCAAATTTTTTAAGTGGAGATTCAGTATTAAAAGCTAAATCAGCTTAAGCTCTTCCTGAGAAATGGAGAAACTGGTGACAGCATCAGCAGGGTCACGAAAGCAAGGTAAACTGATGTAACTGTACTACTGTTCTGATGTACTAATTGACAACCAAAAGGTCAGAGATCAACCCACTTCTGGTACCACCACAGAAATCCAAGCTCATGTATGCTACATCACCAAGTTCACTCACTAGTGACATTTCTAAAGCAATCAGTCTGGTAAAAAAAAATTACTACTTATCATGTGGTGCATGCGTGATTCGTTCACAGAAGTGTCACAATGTATTTAAGGCTGAACAAATAAAGCCCCTAAGCTCCAAGAACATATTCCCACCAGGGAAGATAGAAAATGCCAGGAACAAAATAACCCTAGTTTACACAGTTATTGAATAAAAAGGCAGGACCAAACTTTTATCTTACATACACCACCAAGCAATGATAAAGTTTCCTTGTTTCCAGGCTTTTTCACTGTTGTGTTCCTGTGCTATTTTTACCTAAGATAATCTGTTATTATCTTTAAAACACTAGAAGTAATACCAGTTCTTGGGCATAGCAATATGGGAACCTCTAACTACAGTTTGCACGTCCCAAACAAGCACTGTAACCATTCTTTTTAAAACTGTTTTTTTTAAACCACTGCAGTTAATTGTTTTGAAGCCTAATATATTCTTGCTAGGGTGACTCAGAAGTTAGTTATGAAGGTCATTCACTCACGTGTACAAATGATCTATATAATATTACTCTCACTGTTAAGCTTTCTATTTATAGTCCAATTTTTCCTGTTACCTGGAGTTCGAATAGAAACAAAACAACCTGCCATGTAAGCTCTGCATATAAGATCCCCCTGTGCTATCAGCCTATTCCACAAGTGACTCTCCCACATAGCAGCAGCCAGAATGAAGGTTTTATGGGAGATCCCAGAATCCCCCTGAGATCCCCACTGTCAACACAGCTGTAGATGGATTACTGCCTGCTCCTCTCCTAACCTACACTTGGGCATGCTCCATATCAGCCTCTGGCAACCCTACACACCAAAAAAAACAAAATCTGTACTTCACTTCCAGCCTCAGGTGATTCCAGTTTGCAGTTCTGCTAATAATCCTCCAATGTTCCGCCAGTAATTCTCGCCAATAAATGGGATGCTCAAACCACATTGCAACTGATTGCTGAATCCTCAGCAAGACAACTCAGAGACAGGGAGATGGGGAGCTTTTCCAAGGCAACATTCTCTCTTTCCATGACTGTGCTGACAGACATTCAAGCACAGCATGCAGAAAAAATGCCAAAAAGACTGAGGAGTTAAGGCAGCAGGAGGCTTCTGTATGATCATTGGTTGTATCCTCCACCACATACACATTCATACAGCAACCTCGCAACTGCTCAGGCACTGTTTATGCTTTTAGACCATAAATCAGGATGATGAATAGTCCCACTCAGCAGAATAATAACATTTCAGCCTGGTAGGTCTATTTTTATGATTTAGCGGAACCTTTCAATGCATGATAACCTTTCCATATAGACAGCTTTTCCAAAATGGTTCAAATAAAGCTAACACCAAAATATCGGGGTGTTTTGTTTTAATGACTCCTCCTACAATAATAATTTCGGTGCATTTTACAATTTATGATTTTCTTTTTTGATGTCACGTGCTTATCAGAGCAACAAAACTGAGCAGCAAAGAAAAAAAGCCCCCCAAAACCACACAACAACCACAAGTAAAGACTCTTCCAAAAATGGAAAACAACATACTGTGCAATTGACAAACACCATAAAACCAAAATGCTGGACCTTAAGGTACTACTGAATATTGTTTATTTTAATCAGGCTAGTACCAGAAGCTTATGAGATGACAAACTATCATATGCAGCTCCAAAAGAAATGGTCAGCACACTTCTGACATCAAACTTGTGGCACCATGAAAACAGCAAGGATCAGAAGGTGAGAGGTTCAGGAAGACAGGGAGAGCTTTCTACTGGATCAGTGGCATGGGATGAAACAGAGACCTTGGGGAGAAAAGTAAATGCTTATGCAAAGAATTCATGGTAAACTGTTAGGAAAAAATGAAACACAACAAAGGACTCCGGGATTCTTGCTGTTCTTAGGTGGAAAGACTGCAGTTACATAAGCCAAGTTAATATATATATAGGTAGGAAGGAACACAAAACTTCCAGCAACAGAAGACCACACGTTAACAAACCCATCTGAAAATTCTGATGTTAGAAGTAATGTGTTCCTAAAAGAATTTACGCTAATTCAAAAGCAACTGTCCTGTTCATCTGGGTAAATCATTACAGCAGCTCACTGGTGTACAGCAGAACCCTACTTTACCACCTGGAAAATAATTTAACCTCAAAACAAACCAAACACAACCACCACCACTGGAAAGTCTCCTTGCAGCTGAAGATGAAGTGGGTCATGATCCCCTCCTCACCCTTAGTTCTCAGCTGTAACACACAGGATTTTCTCATGTCAGCAGCATGATCCACTTGCAGAATACTAGAAAAGATGAGCTCCATTTTGCTCTCCTGTCCTGCCCACAATCCCAGAATTGTATGACAAGTGGCATTAACTCACTGATCCAAAAGAAAACACTGCATATTTGTACTGTTAGCTTTCTCCTGCATCCATGAGCTAACCTGACCCCGCACTGGCAAGACTGGAGTATTTGAAAGCAAGCAGGCAGGAAAGCACAAAACAGTGGAGGAAGGGAATAAGGAAGGTAACAGCTGACTACCTGCACTCATCCTCAATCCAGTTTTACTTCGTGACTTTCATTAAAATCAACCTACGACATTAGCTCAAACCTTCACCAAAAGTAAAGCTATCACATTTCCTCCTGCAGTCACTTCTACCATGACACTGTCATGGTTGGGGCAATCAGATCACTCACTGCTCAGCCTGATGGAAGTTCCACCACATCAGTTTTTCCCAGTGCATCTGTAAAAGCAACTACACTGCTACAATGAGGGCAGCTGAAACAAGCGCCCAATGATCAGAAGGAGAACAGGGGCATGGTGCCAGCAGTAATGCCATGTTAACCTTCACCACACAGTAAAGCTTATCCCAGTGCAGTGCCATTGCTCACCTTCAAAAAATTGAATAGTCACACTGGTAGCAGGTGTTCTCACATGCTCCAACTGCTTTAGCCAGAGGCTCTGACAGTGTTACAGGTAAGTATGTAAAGGGTCACTGTAGAAACAGGATCACTGCTCAGTCACCACACCTTGGACTACCTGCCCAACCAGTAAACCTTCTTCCCTTTCGTTCACTTCAAGGGAAGCCACATTACTGCCTCTGCCAAAATGTGACAGTGAGGAAAAGCTCAACACCTATACTGCAGATGCAGAAGGATGACACCATAATTGCAATGCACTGGGCAAAGTGAAGAGCTTGGCCCTCACAGAAGGAAGCAGTCGAACTGAACTGTGTTCAGTATTGCAGTCTGCACTGTTTCAGCAAGCAAAGACAGAGCCTGCCATGAACTCTTTATATCAAAGCACACTGTAAGTGACTCTATGGACCATATCAGAATAATCAATGTAATAAAAGCAGGTCAGATAGCATGCTCACGCAAAGGGCTATAGATTTATAACATGTACAATAAAATGAAATTACTGGAGTAGATGTTTCTATCTTATCTCCTATTTGAAAAAGGTCTCAAAGATGCAGATTCACAGAAAATACACATAGAGCTTACGCTATAGTTTTGGAGAGTACCCAAGACACAACAAAGTATACCATCAGAACTTCACAAGCTGCAGAACCTATAGGTATTTCCCAAGGAAATATTTTCATCCTTAATTATAAAGTATGTTATCAGTTGATCTCTTGATGAAGAGATCGGAAGAGCCACAAAGATGCTGTTGCAAACAGTGCTGATTCATCTGTCTAGTGTATTTCACCAGTCTTTTATAACTGCACATTCCGTAAATGAAATGTCAAACAGATGCTTGCCCCACTTACTTATGAAAGCTTACCAGTAGAATTGTCATAGCATTTGAAAAGTCTTTCTAAAGATATATAGCAGTGATTCTGGATTAGCAATTTCCTACATAAAAGAGACTGAGAGCATTACCTTTTAATCCCATCTAAACCATAATTATACAGACACAGATCACTGTGCAAATCATAGAATCATAAAATCACTCAGGTTGGAAATGACCTTAAAGATCATCCAAGTCCAAGGTACGCTCAGGCATACCTTAAAAATGAAGGATTCTTCTACTACCACTGTATGACATGCTTGCCTTGTGCCATGCCCAGCACTTGTCTTCTTAAAGACAAATTTAACCTGCTAGACATCCAAGAGAAAAAATAATTTTGGAGACCAATAAGCTGAACCACCTCAGAGATACACACAATTCACACTACAATACAATACAATACAATTAACTAAAGGTAGGGGAAAGAAGGCATGCCTGGGAACTCCTCTTAGGCCAGTGTGCTATCAAACAGCTCCTCAATGCATCTAGGGGGACATCACTCAAAGATTCGAGTTTTAAGAGACAGAAGAACTTGGAGCGTGGCCTCTTCAACAGCACAAGCTGCTTGGAGCCACTGCATTACTTCCATCTGTGTGATAATGGTGGCAGGGTGAGATGATTCCTGCAATGGAAATGCTTCCTTTGAATCTATAAACTTATTTCTGAAACATGACTGATAATAAGATCCAGACCATTCCATGAATAATTGTTGCACACTTCCATATCAAAGCAATGAATGCACAAAGCTCTGAACTTTATATATACCAAAAGTTGCAAATTTGGGTCAACAAAAAGTTTAATTACAAAGAGGACAACATTGTACAAGACAGCTTTAATTGAAAGCCTCCTCCATTTGCAGCTTTAGTAATCTGACTAACAAATTTACTTTGCCTTAGACTATCTAATCATCATAATTATCACAAGATGTGATTACACATGGATTAAAACCATGATCTTACTCTCATGCCTCAGCAAGACTGTATCTAAATATAAAAAAAAAAAGCTTTTGAATTTGAACTTGCCATTTCTAGGTAACTTATCCAGAAATTTCTCTCTCATCTTCCCTTGGCTCCAACTACTCAAGTCACTTTTCTATGCTTGTGATAAAAAGCTCCATGAAGCTATGCCATTTTTGAAACAATGTCGTAAAACACATTCCGTATAAAATACGTTTTGCACAGTTTTCCAGGTGAAGACTCTTTAGACTTAGAGTAACTCACCACACTTCTCCAGAAATTCACCTACTGTTTATGTACCCCGTATTGCAGAAGTCAACTTGCAGTAATTTTCTGTTGTATAACAGAACCAAACTGCATAACATAGAGCTATCCAGTTGAGTTTCTCCTTGACAAAAATGTCTGCCCAGTTAGCCATGTAACAAAGTTACATTTTTACTGTTGGAAATCAAAGGTACAATCAGAGTTTTGAATCTCAGAAGGTACACTGACAAAACAAGCTAACACACGCCAGAGCTGCCAAGTTCATTATCTATGTAGAATGAGACAGACTTCTCTCAGCCACCAAAGTCCAGAGAGGACACCCATCTGGAGCAGCTCAACACATGTGACCACGGAGGAAAGCACTATTCCTTGCAGGATTTATTTGCCTGGACGCACAGGTATCTAATGCTGTTTGACATGCTCTGAAGCATCCTGCCTAGCTCCTAATAACTGAAGGGTAGTGGTCTGCTCTAGCACCTGGGTTTTATTTTCTAGCCCATACAGAAATTATAGACTCTATACTGAACATAGGATCTGATCTCCTTTATAGGTCACAACTTACGCAGCAGAACATATGCTGAGATGCTGAATTAGAATTCTACCACTTCTGAGAAAATCCTCATACATTTGACTAAGTAAAATCACAATGGCAAACGAGCATCAGCACTATGGTAAGATCAGTTTAACAGTTTTGTCACACATTGCTTCCTTTACCTAAACTAAGCACAGACTTCAAGAGATACCTAGATTATCTAGATACCTGTAGATATCTGTACCTACAGAGGCTCCACCCCCCAAACAAACAAGTGACATAAAACCTGGAGGATTCTCTAGCTGATGTACGCAGCTGTTTTTATCTTGATACCAGAAAATCATTTGTGGTATACCAATTCATTCTTGGAGACATGCTGTAACAGTTTAAAGCAACCTAGTCAGTCCAGAATCTCTCTCTCCAAATTACATTAAATATTTACAGACCAAGAGGTCAAATTCAGCAGACAAAGTCCACAGAGAATATTCCAGTGTATACTTCTTCTGTCCAATGTTATTTCCTTCCAATCTACAGAGACAAAGCTGCCACAAATTTAAGGTTTTTTTTAAGCCACGCCTTCTGATAAACATGCGCAGGTAATCCAAACTTACCATGTGCTATCACATCAACTGACAAAAAAATACTGTTACAGACATTTTAATATAAAATTGTTTACTACCCATTTTCAGAGCTACTTCTCATAGAGCTATTTTAGCTAACTATGTTCTATAGGATTGAAATGAATCAGCCACAGCAAAGATGGACATAACTGAAACAAGTAGATTACTTACCGAAGAACTCAAATGAAAAAGGGTCCCTTCCACCAAAAAACTCCCTAAAGACATCATTTGGGTTACGGAATGTAAATCCAAATTCAAATGGATTATCATGGTGACTTCCACCTGCAAAAAACAAGTTGAAAAAACAAGTTGAAAAAATCCTCACACACTAGCGCTACCATAAAGTTCAAGCCAATGCAACTTCTCAGGCATTTAAAAAGAAGTATATACTAAAATTCCTATTATTTCTATCATCCTCTCAGGTATCCCACAAAGTAAATACACTTAATTCCTAATTGATATTAATTCAATTAATTCTATTTTCTTTTTCCAGATATCAGCAGACAAATCATAAAACATAATAATCATAATATACTGTCTTAGTATAGGCAATCCTAGACTCTTCTTTAAAAAAGCAGCAGAAAATGGCTTTCCAGCGGAACAAAAGAACTGCCAATTGACAACATACCTCCACCTCCATTTATTAAGCCTTCTTTTCCAAATCTGTCATAGATGTCACGTTTTTTAGCTACAAGAAAAGTTGTACATCGTATCAGTAATTAAACATAATAACTTGTTAAAATAATAATAATAATAATTAAAAAACACTTAACTGGTCTTTTCAGCTAAACTTCTTCTCAAAGCTAGTTTATTTAAGAAAGTTCTGACAAGAAACCAGTAAAAATTTTTGTTGAGGGCTACCAAAGCAGTTTAGGTTCAGAAAAAGCAGACAAGTCATTACACTTACTACCACGTAGATATAGAATCCTAGGGCCCCTTGTATTAGAAAAAAAAAATACTGTCATGTATGACAAACATCAAAAGGATACATGTCCTTATACAGTCATGGAAAACTTTTGGTTGAAAAGCTCTGGGATTCAACCCTCTATGTTGGTTGAAACTTGGCTAGATAAAGCCCAGGTCACCTCTCTTCAAAAAAGAAGATTCCACAGGCTCTCTTGACAAACTGTTTTTTGTGCTGAAGGATTTTCATTGTAACATTTTGTTCTCTTTATTCAACTGGAACACCCCTTGTTGCAGATCTTTGCCTTTTATTGTGCAAGACCAAGTTCACTGTGAGAAAGTGGTAAGAAACGAAGAACAGAATTTTGTGTGACTATAAACTCCATCAATAGCCACTCTATTTTAATAAGGAGACCAGAAAGTTGTTTAAAAAAAAAATCCATGAAAGGATTGGACTCAAACTGCTTGCTCTCTGTTGTTTTAGCAGACATGGAATGCTCTTCATTTCATGCAGACCAGCACTCCAGTATCCACAAGTACTGGAGAGAAAGCAAATTAATTCCACATTACTACAGAAGATCAGCCTGCACTGCTGGCACTGGAGGCAAATCTGAGAGTATTTTGCTGATACTCCCTAGAAATATCAGTCAGGACATGTGATTTTAGATTCTTCATGTTAACGTCTTATTCCCACTGTAAGATTTTCACTGGAAGACATTTTTGAAATTCAAATAGCATAACTGAAAGAAAATGCTGTTACCTCAAACAGCTACTGAAAAACAAAATACTTCCTCGTGGCTACAGAAATCCAATTTTACATAGTGGTTATCATTTAGAAACGATGCAACCTTGCAATAGGTACACATATACACGCACACAGAACAAAGCCTAGTTCAGTACCTTTGGTATTGCCTTTTTAGAACACAACTGAAGGAAGTTAACCTACGTCCATCAATTAAAAATGGACACAGAACTGTCCGAAGCAGCAGAAAACAGTTAAGACCCGAAAGCTCAACAAGCCTGAAGTTCACCTTGAAAAAAATTTAATGTTCTTGAAACTTGAAGACAAGCATGCCCTATGATCAGACCATTTCAACATCCTTTGCATTTGTAATCCCTTACACAGCTACCTTCCTTGCAAAAATGTCTTCATTCACGCCTGTAATGGTGTGAGAAACTTTATTAAGTTTGCAGGACAGCTGACTGCCCCTCAACCATTGGGCTCAGGATTTAGTGACTGTTAAGATCCCAGTAACTTTGGTTTGGTATACATCCAAGAACAGGAAATATTTTCAGAAAATATTTTTCAGAAAGCGTTCTAAAATTCCAGGAATGTATTGTTTCCAAAGAATCTAAAGATCTATATGCCACCCAGACCAGTATCCTACTTTCATCTTACTCAGAGTTTACTTAAGAAGGTGAAGCTACTCTAGAAGATGAAAGTTCATAAATTCAGTTTTATTTCCACCATGCCAATTAAGAATCAAAATCAGATCGAAGACACAGGGTGTACAAGACAGCTAAACCAGGCCAACTTCTGAAAGGTAATCTAGATCCTGCTGCTACTTTAAATAGAGCTTTCCCACTCACTCACTGGTTCCAGGTGAAATCAAGGACACTTTAGAAATAGAATACAGACAGCTGCAGTCAATTACAGAGGAAAATAATCAAAATTGCTTAAATCACTTCATTATGATTCAGACTGCTTCTGCCAAGACATTTGCAAAAGTTAATGCTGCTTTTCAAGCAAAAAGACACAGGTGAACTAGAAAGTGAATTCCTCCACCACACAGGTCAGGCTAAGCAACTGATTTCAATTAACACTTCCCCTGTATTTATGGTAATATTGGTTTGACCTCCTCAGACAGAAGTGGATCTTAGCTTCCAAAAGGAAATTGTCTCTGTTACTCATCCAAAAAGATACTGAATTTTTGGTTTCAAAAATTTCTGCTCATTCTGTCTTACCTGCAAGCTTCCCCCCCCCCCCATCCCTTCCTTTTGCACACAAAGTAGTCTAGTTGCATGGAAAGATATGGTTAAAATACCCCTTTAAAAGCACCATGAATTTTTCTCCTCAGCATTTTCAGTCTTAAACTGACTATCTAGAGAGCTGCATTGCAAAAGCCCATTTAAAATACCTACCATCTGACAGAACTTCATAGGCCTCGGCTACTTGTTTAAATTGCTGCTCTGCTTCTTCTTTATTTTCTGGATTCTTATCAGGGTGCCATTTTAATGCCAATTTACGGTACCTAATTGGAAGGAAATAAGAGGATATTTTACATTGAAATGAAGAAATATGCTATAAGCATAGACTAGATATCAGGAATTCTACACTGTGAGGATGATGAGACACTGGAATAGGTTGCTCAAGGAGGCTGTGAAGGCCTCTCTGGAGGCATTCAAGGCCAGGCTGGATGGGGCTGTGAGCAACCTGGTCAAGAAGGAGGTGTCCCTGCCTATAGCAGAGGGTTGGAACCACGTGATTTTAAGGGTCCATTCCAAACCAAACCATTCTGTGATTCTAAACACAAAATGTGTCGAACAAGTTTTCAGGGACTAAAGTACTTATAGAGTTCCCAGTACCTTATATCTTGCCTCTAGAACAGCATCAACAGATCTTGCAGGTATACAAAGAACTGTCTACCCAGATTTGCTTAAAAAAAAAAAAAATTTAAAAACTGGGAGTTCTTCAGATATTTTTAGATTTGGTATTCCTGAGTTTCTGACACAAGGCAGGGGTGGCAAGGCATTCTGTAACATTTCTGCTATACCGTTCTTCTTAAATGCTCCATATTCCAACTACACTAAACCAAAACAAACTACTGTAAACATCAACAGTACTCTTCTGATCCAGACAGAGATGATAAAGCTTCAGGAGCACCTTAGTAACTAACTGTGGTAGTATCTCACATCAGAGGCACGTTTGATGGCTAACTCGTACACAATCCCTATGCTCAAAAGGGATGTTTTAGGCTAAGTGTTCAAAACTACTTAGAGGAGCAAAGCTAAACTTGTGCAAATGTTGATTCGTAGCATTTCACACACTCATGCAGCATTACAGTTCAAATTCTGAGTTGACACAGATTTTCTTGTGCAAATTCCTGCACATACAAGGGACAAAAAAAGTAAAGTGTCACGCACTAGTGCAATTTGATTAATTGTAAAGCAGGGCACCCAGAAGAAGGCAAGATAAACACAGAATTTCTACGTCACTCAAAACTGTGTCTTAATGTCAAACGTTTTTGGTATACTAGGAACATGCACTATGGGAACGTCTCCTTCCAATAGTTTGCTGTTAAGTAAACAGTAACTTTTAGGGGAAAACAAAAGGCAGTATGCCAAATACTCGTTAATAACTTAGAAATCTAAGCACCTCTGCAAAAGGAGGGGAAGATGGGTTGCAGTTCAGCCATGGAATATTACCTCAGATGATGACTATTCACCCAGGCATTGAAAACAAAGAGGATATATTTGCTCCTTAAAATATCCCATATATATCACAGTGATACTTACGCTTTTTTAATATCTTCTGCTGAGGCATGCTTCTGCACTCCCAGAACTTCATAATAATCCACCATGTTTCAGCAGTTGTCTTGTTAACAACAGGTGGGTCTTTCAAATCCTGCAACAACAAGAGCTTGTAAATGAAGTCTGTATGGTAATGCTGCATCATTTTTAAAAAGATCAAGGCAGAACTTACTATGTGCTACCACCAAAGCTGATCTAGCAGGTGACTGCTTTTACACAGCCAAATGTTCCAAAAATACACACACACACAGACACACACACACTAAAGATTCACTTATTTTACGTTGACACATGAGCCAATTACTTTGATTCTAATTTGGATTCATGTTCTTTAATTTCACTGAAACACAGTGAAAAGAGATTAAGGAAAGCAGCAGGTTCCTGAAATAAATTAGACAGAAAAGCTGGTTTTAATCACTACAGAAAGAAGGAATTGTACTGTATGCCATCATTTTTATATTCACATGAATAACTTCTGAATGGAAAAGCAGCCACACACCATATTACTTTATGGCACCTAGGTGATATCTTAAGCACATGAGTGTAAGCAGACAGCAATGTTCTTTCACGGCACTTTTTAGTAGCCTTTCTTGTATTCAAATCTTGACAGACAAATCACACGTTGCCAAAGCTGCTGAATGCCATTTACTGATTACCAACAGCCAGAAAAGACCACTGAATTGAAGGCTAACCAACCAACTCAAATAAGTAAGCTGTTTGTATTCCTTAGAATGAGAGAATAAAGTTTTCACAGGAACAAAAATAAACTGAAACCACTTTTTTTCCCCCTTCGAGTCACTCTGTGTGTCCTCTTACAGTCCAGGTAGTTTCCTTTTTACATTTACAGAAGTGCTGTAAGAATCAAACACAACACTCTGAAATAAATTTACTCTACTGATACTACATGCATCTTTCAATACCCTAAGATACAAACATTGAAGTGAGACCTCCTTTTACAGTAATTAGATACTTCTTCAAAATAACATTGCTGTTGTAGGTTAAAGCCAAATGAACTTACAAAGGTGGGGATGTGGTTACATACACAACTCCTCAAATGGCAGGTTCTTGCTTAAACTGGCGCTGCCATGCACTTCCCACCCCACTACCAACATAAACAAACACACAGGAAAAAAATACGTGCTTTTTGCAATCTAGTTAGCCAGAGTTCCACAGACACTGAAAACATTAAAGTGCAGCAGGTAAGGAGACCTCTAATTGACACTGCCCTTTGATGAAACCTCCACGCTGAAACAAACAGTATGGGTGTAGTTAATAACGCAACCAACACTAAGAAGGGATGCTGGAAGACACGCAGTAAAATGAACATCAAGAATGCCAAAACACATATAATAAGAGCAAGCTTCAATATGTAAACAGGTTACAAAAAATAACCCAGAATACTCAACTAACAACCAGCCTAGCAAGATTTGCTGTTTCCCAAACAAATGCGAAAGATGCGAAACTCTTGGAATGAATCCAGAGGAGGGCCACTAAGATGACCAGAGAGCTGGAGCATCTCTCCTGTGAGGAACGGTTGAGGGAACTGGACTTGTTTACCTTGGAGAAGAGAAGGCTCCAGGGAGACCTCATTGTGGCCTTCCAAAACTTGAAGGGAGCGTATAAACAGGAGGGGGAACAGCTGTTCACAAGGGCAGATAGTGATAGAACAAGGGGGAATGGTCTTAAACTGAGACAGGGGAGGTTTAGGTTAGATATTAGGAGGAAGTTTTTCACACAGAGGGTGGTGATGCACTGGAACAGATTGCCCAAGGAGGGTGTGGATGCCCCATCCCTGCAGGCATTCAAGGCCAGGCTGGATGTGGCTCTGAACAGCCTGGTCTGGTGACTGGCGACCTTGCACATAGCAGGGGGTTGGAACTGGATGATCATTGTGGTCCTTTTCAACCCAGGCCATTCTATGATTCTATGAAATGACCAGAACAGCCCTACCATCACACAGATGAGGAGCACAGTTAGCAGGGGTTAAGTACATTATCTAATCTTGGAGCCAATCATCATGAGCAACAGTATATGTAGAACACACACGTTGTAGAAAGAATCCAAAGGAAAAAAAATCCTGTGTTTGCATGTTGCATCTCCTGTGGATGTGGTATTGCTCAGTTTTCACTTGCCACCAATGCGATACACGCAGTTCAGACACGCAAGCAGCTTTCTGAAGAAAACAAACTGCTCGCATTCTCTCACTCAATCATTCAGGCAACAGAAAGAGTTCATCTACAATTAATCAACATTTCTATCTGCAAGTTACCATAAAGCATAAACTGCACTGCTACAATTTCAGGCATCAACGGAATGTTTTCTTGTGTCTGAGAAAGTTTTAACAATATTTACATAAGGAAAACTCATCTGAAGCTTTTTCTACCATCCAACTTAGGCAAAACATACTAAGCCACAGAACAGATAGCATCAGCTAACGTTCTGCCCCTTAAAAATACAGATTTCTGCACAGCACCCAGTAAGCAGGGGAAAAAACCTCACAAACTAGAAACCTGCCTACAATACAGGAAAATAAAAGATTTAAAATATTTACTCGGAAAAACAACCACCATCAACTTGCAACAAAAGAGAAAACACTTATGATTGATAGTTTAAAAGCAATAGTAACGTGCCTGGTTAAAATGCCCCAACAATTCCAAGAAACAAACCAGCTACCCCCCCTGCAAAGCAAAATCCAGAACTACTCAGCTATCCTTATCAACATGACATAAAGATCTTTTCCCAGTCTCAAACACATCAAAGATTTGTCCTCAAATGCACGAGCAACTCTTATTAATTAGGCACTCGTGAGTCTTTTTCCTTCCACGAGGATTCCAGACCACATTAATTAACTGCCACTTCCAACCACAGCAAACCTTCAAAGCCTCAAAAGAAAAATCAAGCAAAAATATTCCAAATAGAAACTTCTCATAACCTTTGTTTTTTACTTGCATAAATCTACAGCTGCTCGTATGCGTCACTGCACTGTGTTTACAGGATTCTATCAGCTATTCCAACTCCTCATGAGCATGAACAAACCCAACTGCCAAACATTCCTGTGAAATAAAAGTTTTCATAGATTTCTCAGATCTCACAGAAGTTCTGGCTTACCAAGAAGCACAGCACTCAACACTGATACAAAGCAACCAACATGCTGAGGCTTGAGACCTTCCTCTCACAGTAAAGCCCGAAGCTGTATCAGTTCAGAATGATCTTGAAATGCGTCTTGTAGTCTCTCTATGCAGTGAAGTCCTCAGCTACAGAGAAGGCATGAGTATATTTACAAAAGATACATAGAGATCTAGAGATCTTCTGTAAGATCAGATGACAAGGAAGAGGTAATTTATCAGACACACAGCCTTCCACAATGACAAAGCAGCAGCCCAAACTAAACACAGAGTAGAGGAAGGCACCTAAATGAGAAGTTATTAAATCGTCCAGGAGTGAATTTAGACAACAAGGGCCATGTGACCTTTGCAGTCAGAAAGTTATCTATTTCTGGCCATGAAGCAATGGTACAGCAAGAACAGTCCTCAAAGATTCCAGAACAGCTCGAGCTTAGTGACTTGTTCAGTCACCTGGGTAGAGGGACATCAGGTTCCAAATTCCCTGATTCACACAATTTACCCAAGAAGCTGGTATCGACACCCTATGAGATGCCCAGCCAACCAACCCCTCCTACCTGTCTGCTTTCCACATGTGAATCATTACATCCAGAAAGTAACACAGGAGAACACCCTCTTTCAAACCCCAGCTCAGCTCCAGCTTGGGTCTGACCTACCAGCAGCAACTGAGCAATTCACAGATGTCTCCGGTATGTCAGCAGATGATGCACACGCAGTAGGTGACACACATGCTCTAGGATCTTTGAGAATTACAACCTGTGATTATGAAAATAAGATTTCTCACATTCCAAGAGTTCTTATTAGAAAGCAGTGTGTCAGACCTGA
Organism: Phasianus colchicus; assembly: GCF_987193195.1. Taxonomy (NCBI): domain Eukaryota; kingdom Metazoa; phylum Chordata; class Aves; order Galliformes; family Phasianidae; genus Phasianus; species Phasianus colchicus. The sequence continues at coordinate 44,848,554 of NC_143441.1, forward strand.
TGAGTTTTTATACTCCTTCAAAGAACGACAAACACTCCAAGCAGCATTAGCACTGCTGGATCCAGGGCCATGGATAAGATGGCATGCAACAAACACTCAAGTCTTCTAGTATCTTTTAAACTGATTTTTATATAGCTAGAATACCTTAATTAGCTCTTATTATTTACAGTCCAGTAAACATAGAGGCATACCCTAATATTTCCAGGCTGAACACAACAACCTCAGGATGAAATTCAGTCACGTCAATTGCTCATCGCCTACAGATTTCAAATATAATCCCTGGATTGTAATGACTTGCCTACTCTATCTTTCCAAGCAAATCTTCTAGAAGAAAGGTTAAAAAAAAAAAGTCATCATAAAGCACTAGCTGCCATAAAAAACAGCACAGAAACCCCACTCATACAACAACCAAGGAGATTTCACCCAGCACAACACACTAAGCTATAAGCAAAACCTCTGCACTTTTAACTTCCACTGACCCCAGCTCAGAAAAGCTACCTTAGAGTTTCATCTCGCAGGCTCCACAAACTGGTTTCTTTCATGAAAAATGTAAATACACAGCATAATTGAAGTAAGCAAAATGTACTTAAATAACAACGTTTATCCTCATCACGTTACACTGCCAAGCATCCCCGAGAGATGAATCTAACCAAATCAACATTCCAAAATGCTTACTTTAATCCTATGCTTACAACAAACATCCTGTCTCCATGTTAGAAAACAGTTGTCCTGAAGTCGTTTTCTGAGTCCAGTTTTACTTAAGACAGACTTCCACAGATTCACACTATATTTTAAGACAAAACAAGTTCTCCTAATCAAACAAAATTTTTGGCACGCAGGTTTTAATGGAAGCTCTTCTATAAAGTAGCTACAAATGGCCTCAGCCTTATTATTTGAGCCACAAACTCCTTCAGTATAGGATTACCCACAACAGAACTGAGAAGGGCAGGCAGGGCATACAGGTCAGTACAAAACAAACTGGATATCCAGAAAAAAGACATTCATATGCATGAACGTAGTTAAATAAACAAACAGTCCAAACTTAAGAGAAATCCAACATCCATTGAAATATACCATTTCATTCAAAGGCACATAAGTTCAACCTACTAACATCATCAACTAGAATCACAGAACTGTTTGAGTTGGAAGGGACCCTTAAAAGCCATTTGGTCCAACTCCCCCGCAGTGAACAGGGAAACCCACAGCTCCATCAGGTGCTCAGAGCCCCATCCAACCTGACCTTGGGTGTCTCCAGGGATGGGGCATCCACCACATCTCTGGGCAACATGTCCCAAGGCCTTTCCCTTCTCACTGCAGAAGAGTTTTTCTTTATATTCAACCTAAACCTACCATCTTTTAATTTGTAACCATTTTCCCTTATCCTGTCACCACAGACCCTGCCGAAGAGTCTACCTTCTCTCTTACAGCCCCTTTAGATACCAACAGGCCGCTCTCAGGTCTCCCCACAGCTCTCTCTCCTCCAAGCTGCACAGCCCCAGCTCTCTCAGCCTGTCCATGCAGGAGAGGTGTTCCATCCGTTGGGTCTTCCTCTTGGTATGCTCCAAAAGGTCCATGTCTCTCCCGTACTGAGGACTCCACAGTACTTTCAATTTAAATCTATGCTGAAATAAATGATCATCCTAAGAACTAACAAGTTCTGACAAACTTAAGTAGCTTTTCATTGATCTTTCCCTTCTGTTAATAAATTGATTAACATTATGGCCAAAGGAAAAGCTACTGATAGAAAATGTTCTGTTCAAAGCACCACAATTTCTAAGGCATGGAAGGTCTACTCCACACTGACAGCCCTGTGTATTGACATGGGTGAGATGTGCCAGCAGCACAAGAGCAGAATGCCAACACGCATGGCTGCATCACTGCCCAACCTCATGGGACATTTCAGTCAATGCCAGACCAAACGCAGTGCCTGCGGCCTCACATGGACACACAAACATCACTCTGATCTGGCACAACCTCACCTCAAATGTGTCAAACAGACGTCAGAGTTCTGAAAAATTTTACAGTTAAAAATATATATCTCCACAGCTAAGTAGAAACACTACTAGGAACTGATAGGCCCTTCATACTGAAATGAGCGTTTAACATTAAGTTTCTCCCCAATATCCCATCAAAAAGACAACTTGTTTATTTTCCAGAAGATAAGCCTCACATGGTTTCTCCTAAAATCCAGCCAAATTGTGTTAGCAAAACACCTCAATCCAGCAGAGTAAGAAGAAAATAGCAGAGAAAAGCCTTTCAGGTAAGAATGTAGTACAGACAAAGCACAAGTACTGAAAGAGACAAATCTGACAGAGCAGCTTCTAGGTAGAAAAATTATTACTAAAAGCACATTTTAAATACCATTACTAGTCAAAGCAGCAATACATATTTCTCCTCCAGTGTTTGGGTTATTAAAGAAAATTTAATCTGAATTTGACTTGCATCTCCAAGAGACTCCTGCTCTCCACTGAACAGCAGCACAAGAGACAAGAGTAGAAAGGACAGTTACACAAGCACTATGCACTATTTCAGCATTTACTTCTAGTTTTAAACAACTGAAAAGAAACACGTAAGAAAGGCAGAGACAAGACTGGTAAATACATTTACTCGTTCAACCAAACAAATCTTCTCTGACAATATAATCCAGCAAACTAAACGGTATTTTAACAACTAAGCTCTCGATCATCAGCCGAGCATAATTCCTAACAGAAGTACAACCATCTCCAAAGGGTAAACAAAAATCAAGGTCAGCACGCAGTGGGAAGAACAGCCTTGGAGGACCAAGGGACAGAGCCTGCTGTGAGCAGCTGGGCTGACACCGTGCCAACACCTTGTTCTTCACATGCTGACACTTCACCTCATAAAAACATTGAGACCCGACCACTGGCTACGCCACATCAAAAGCGTTCCTGTCATTTTAAATTTAACTTCAGTGATATTACCTTGTTCGGATTGGAACCAGCCAATCAATTTACTGTTATCAAAACTTTAAAAGGAATCTCCCCCAACGTTTTGATGAAGCTTTTCTACTATCTTCTGTGGGCTGAAGTACGTTGCACTGGTTTTCAGTAGCCACCCAGAGTGCTGACAAGCTGCAACACAGCATAAACTCTTGCAATAAACAGAAATACTGACCATAAATAACTTCACTTCCCAACCCAGCAGTCATACAGAAAGGTAGCAGACACTGACCATGACAACAACAACCAGCCTTACACTGGGCTTTCAGCTTAGCTTGGAACCTGGCAACACCTGGCCTCAAAACGCTGCTGCCTTCACCCACAACACCGAGTTCTGACCCTGCTCTCAGTTACTAAATGGAAAATGGAACTCAATTCCCATCAGAAAAAAATAAAAGATTAAAAAAAAAAAAATAGAAAATGGCACGTTTAGTTTACAAGTATACCAAAATAACTCGATGAACAAAGGAAGCCGAAGCGAAGGGCCTGTTCAATAGCTGCAGAGCCCTATCGGAGCACACACTCCTCGCTTTCTGCAGCCGAAACCAGCCCAGCAGAAACGGAAGCGTGGATTTTCCCCGCCTAAGCCTCCTCCGCTCTCGGTACGCACGAGGCACGGCCGATGTGGCACAGCCCGGCCCGGCGATCCCACGGCTCCCTGCGCGCTGCGGGCTGAGCCCAGAGCAGCCCCTACGCACACTCCCTCTCTCCTTCCTGCCCGCCCGCCCGCAACTCCCCGCCGCCTGCTTCGGCCCAGCGGAGCCGCCGACAGAACGGCGGCAGAGCCCTCAGCGCAGCGCCCAGCATGGCGGCACGGCGCCTCCGACAGCAGCGCTCGGGGCCCGGGCCCACAGCGCTGCCGCTAAGAGCCGCGGCCCGGCCCAGACATCGGCTCCCCCTACCGCTCGCTCGCTCTCCCCTTCCCCCGCTGGGACCAAGCGACGCCCGCCAGAGGCCCGACCCCACGCTCACCCGCTGCGGTGCCTGCGCAGCGCGGCCGCGACCTCCCCGCCAGCAGCCCAGGACAACGGCAACAGCGGCGGCTTCCTCAGCCGCAAACAGGAAATGGCGTCACGAGCGTCGTCACTTCCGCCAGGCTGTTTCCGGAAGTTTCTCGAACGACGCACGGGCCGTTTGCTCCCGCACGGCCGCGCGCACGCGAGGGTCGGGCGCCCCCTGCTGGCCGTGGGCGGTACTGCGGCGCGGGGCGCTCCATGGGGAGGGGTGGCCGCTTGCATTCGCCGCAACCGTGCGAGGGAGAGCGCCTTGCTCACGGCTAAGGGCTGCCTGCGTGTGAGTCAGTTTGACATTTTTCTGCAAAACACAGAAAACACAAAGATATTTCCTAATGAAGAGGAAGAAACAAGAGGTTTAATCATTAGAAAAATCACATAATTGTGTCTTAATTGGCTAACGCTTATCGTTGACTTAGAAGTGAGACATGAATACATTTCCCAAGGCACTGCGGAAAGAATGGTTGGTACAGCCACCAATTACAAACATCATTCACTGGGGTACCTTTTTTAACTTAATATCATTATCTGTGGTAGTTCAAAGGAAAGATGACAGGAACTCATTATATATGTATTTGTTTTCTTGATATAATGTTTTTTGCTGTCTAATTTCCATTCTCTGGGTTACAGGGAAAGGCAGAGGATTGCCATCAACACAGCAGATGACAAACCCAGCTGGGAGCACACTGTAGGGATCTGAGAGAGAGCAATGTCCGTATCCCCAAAACACAGCACTGCACGGGTTGTTATGGCCCAGGTACAGCTTCCAGCATTTACAATCACAGGTCCTGTGAGCAGGGAGAAATAAGTGCACAGGCTTCGTGCTGATGTCACCCCTAACACAGCAGCCAGGGCACCGCTCAGCTTCAACTCACCTGTGGTGTCCAGCTCCCCCTGTTGGTTCCTGCTGGAGTCACCTTTCCAAGATGTCAGCTCAGCCTTCAGCATTTTCCAGGTCAATGCGATCTGTTACGCATCCACCCACAGCTCAAAAGAAATATTGTGGCAATGGTTGCTTTACTTTTAAGAGGAGCACTCGGATAAAATATTCAGTTAACTACTGCTGAGCCACTTTCTCACCCAAACTTTCTCTCGTTCAAGCTGCGGAGTTCAGGTACCACAGAGAAGGGCTAAAAAACCCATGGTTTGATTTGCTCTCTATACTCAGTCCCACTCAATTCAGTTAAGATTTCTCGGGAGTATTACTTAAGTTTTAGCATTAGTCTTACAGTAGGACAAAAGTCCTCAAAAAAGAACTTGGCTACCCAAGAGTTTTAACACAGAGACTGCAAGATCCTCCTGTATGGAAATAGTTAACACAGATAAAAGGAGGAGGAGCAACTTTAGGTAAAGAGCCCAAACCACTTGCTTACCTGAAGTAATATCCTGAGAAGGACTTTAGTTGTAGGAAATGTTTAATTAGATCTGCTGATAAGACTAATAAAACAGAAAAACCAATAGCAGCAGCTGATAAGGTATGGTGGTTCTATGGGCAGTGGTGTGGAAGATTTGGGCAGACATGGGCTGGCATCTAAGTGTTGAGTCATAAGAATAAATCGTGCTCTTAGGGGATCTCCATTGCTCAGGAATTTTCAGCTCTCACCTTGGAACATGAGGCAAAGATCATTCTTCACTTTCACAGAAATTCAGCTGCCCAGAAGTTGAGTATTGTAGTTCAAACCCTCTGACTGTGAAGAACGAGAGATGGAGGGGCGTCTCCAGGGCACGATTTGTTCTACCCACCTTGGCAATGCATATCAGTAAAGGAAGAACCGACCTCTGGATCTCCAAGTTGCCTCTGCCATAGGTAGTGCCCTGCCAGCCACCTCCCAGATGGCAGAAGTTAAGCGAGGGCCCAACTGATAACTATAAGCTAACGATAGGATCGCGTGGCGATAGAATCACGTGGCATGAGTCCAGGAGATATCAGCATTTCACATTGTTCCCAGATTCGTTTGCTGGGATTTTTTTTAAATCATTTTTTATTACTTACGGAGGTCAATTATGAAAAGCCCATCAGAACATAAGAAAATGCTGCATTAGAGAGAGATTAATATTAGTTTCTTTGATGTGGTAATGGCTGTAGCCTTTTTGGCCTTAATGCTGCTTAATGAATCTAGTTTTTCTATTTACAGATTCTATTTTTGGTGTTAGCAAAGAACTTATGTATCAAAGACTGTTCTCACATCATTTGATTATAGTAATACTGGCAAAGCAATTCTGGAAAGTGCCACTTAATTAAATATAAGCACTAACTTTTTTGCTGATAGCTTATCAGAAACAATTAGACTTGAAATACGGGCAATGCACCTAACGTTTAAGACTTTGAGTAGAAGCTTTAAAAGCACAAAATAATCAATTATCATTAGAATTCTCCTGAGTTTTTCTGCTGAGCACAACCTGAGTTTTCAATTGTATGGAGCTTCTTAGGTAACCAATAGGATCCAAGTTTATCTGGATGCCTCTTTGTAACCAAAAGCTTGAGCAGAAAGGATGTTTTTGAGGAGTGGCTGAAACACTTCAGGATAGCTGGTGCTTTCCCCAGCTCCTCATAAAGCACCAGATATATTCTACTGATTACTTGGGGTGTACAGACAACATTCTAAGAACAGCTGCTGGCAGCCACAAGATCTCACAGTCTGTGACAAGTGCTTATTTCTTGCAAGGACAGCCTGATCAGCATTTCTATTAATTAATTTGATCTGAGATAGGCTTCCTTATCTGTACGCTAATGACAAATACATGTTAATTCTATGTCATTTTTCATCCATAACCAGATAGGTCTAACAGGTAAGTACATCTCAAGAGATGCACAGAACTCAGAGCTGTGCTACTGTCTGAAAGACAGAGGTGAAAAATACTATGCAGAGCAGTAATAGAAATCAATCAATTACAGATACGAAGATAGAAGGTAGTAATTTCTTCAGAAGGTGCGTTTGACAGCATACAGCAAAACTGCACAGCAGCTGATGAGAAATGCTTTTCCTGGATCTAACATTTGGATAAGCAGAATTAGCAAGATGATTTGCAATAACACCATCTGGCGAATGAACGTTTCCTTCTTCCGCAACCAAGAACTACGTGCAACTACAAACACAGAACAAAAGAGAAATAAAGCAAAACTATCTTTTGTAATGTCCAAATGTTACACAGAGTGAACTAATGGCAGCTCTGGGGAGGCAGAAAAGAATAATCATGAATATATGTGACATTTGAGCAAACCATTCCAATGAATTAAATGCTGCAAACAGAATACACGTTTGTACAGTGCAGCAGATAGTTTTTCAAAGAGTGTCAGTGCTCTCGAGTACAATGCTGAAAGGATGCACTGAGTCAAAGCTAAGCTTTATGGTCCAGGCTGGGCTCACAGTGGGAACTCCAGAGCCTGACAACTGAAGTTACACATCATGATGAGGATACAGACCAACTAAGAGTCTGTATCAGCACCCCTGTTGTAAGCTGTGGAATACTATCAAACTTTAGCCACAGAACTCCGCATGTATTGCAAAATGAAAGAAAAGAGTGTTTCTGCAAAGTTTCAAGAAAACTCAAATTATTTTATTCACAAAAGCAGAAGTCAATAAAAATATAGATATCCTGATCAGTTTTACAGACCATGTTTGTTTCTCCTTTACTGACAGGCAAAGCAACATGGGAAAAAAAAATAGTAACAAGCATTTACATCACAAACCATTATTAACACAGACTCATGTACATGAGCAAATAGATTTTAAAGTTTTTGCATATAAATACAAAAAAAATTACAATTCAAACAAAACACTCCAAGAAAAACAGCTCATTTTTTCTTGTTTTTTGTGCTGCATTCTTTTTTTTCAGTGATGGAAAGAGCATGTGCTGCATTATTGGCATTTAACAAATTGCTTCTGGCTTTAACTGCAATTTAGCATGATCTCACTGCATGGCTTGAAGTCCTTCTTTGATTTCCAAGCCCCTTTGTAGATCAAGTTAGGATGTTCCTACTAGACTCAAGTGATGCCCCTGTCCACACTGTTACTGACAGCATCAAGCAGCTCATTTTACTTCCAATTTGGAGCACCCCACAGAAAACTAACCAAAGATATCCTTGTTCAAACTTTTATCAGCTCAGTGTTCACTTGTGAAGCCGAAGACAAATCTCTCCTTGTAGATGGAAATTTTCCCCAGAAATAAAAAAGTGAGATCTGCAAAATGTACATAAGCATGGCTTCTTGGGATGATGGAAAATAGCAGTGATAACTAACAAGGCATGCCATTTCTGTGGGGCTTTAATATCCAGCAAGCAGAACTAAACTTACATCCAGAAGAATTCTCACCAAGAGACAAAGACCAACTGCTACATTTATTCTTTCATTTCTCTTTTATTCCTTTTAACTGTGGAGAGACAAAGAATTTGTACTCTTCCCATCATAAAGATGGATTTTTTTTTTAAGCTTGCTTTAAAGTTTATTTGAAAAAGGCAAAAAGAAAATGTTGCCATATTCCAAAAAGCAAGAACTGATCCAGGAAGAAAACACACAGAACTACTGAAACTGTATGGAAGGGCTGTCCTGCACAGACAGCAACTCCAAAACCGCAATTGGGACAGCCGAGCTGATGATCAAAAACTACAGTAATGTTTCAGGTTAGCTGCAGGCAAAGTGCTTTTTGCCTCTGCCTACCTAAACTCCGTGAGCATCACAACTGGGAAAGAACCCTGCACTTGTTTTAAAAAACAGAAAATCCATTTTCATATATAAACAATTCTTGCCATGTGAGAGCTACAAGAGATCATTTAAACCACTTAGCTCATCAGGACACGACTAACTACACTCACATTGTTTTTCATCCTTCCCTCTCTTATCCCTTAAAATATTCAGCAATAAAGCATGGATAAGCAGGATCTCACACTTCATCTTGTCTATATCATAAACAGTTGACAGTCAGAACTGAAAAACTTGTTGCCTACAGAAAACCCTACCCTCTTATTGCAGTCTGAGTACTTCTTCCTCCAGTCTACCCCACGTGTTGAACTCGCAGTAACAGAACACCACGCACTGCCTCCTCTTACAGAAGCTGGAAGCATACAATACCAGTCATGATTACACGGCGTGACTTCAACACAGTATTTGAATAGGGCTACTTTTTTATTACTGTTATTATTTTTTTTATTTTTTATTTTTACAAAATACAGATACAACACTACCAAAAGAATGAAATTGAAAAATAATTTCAAAATATTTAAAGCATTAGGTTATAAAATAAATAATGCTTTCAAGAAGCGTTCATGTTTTGCAGTTAAGAGGAGGCAGTTTCACTACTACCGATTTCTTTTTCAACTTCTTTACAAGTTTCATAATTTACGTAGAAAAAATATACATGAAAAGAATTCTGGGAAAACGTATAGGTTGGTTATGTATTATTTAATATAAATAAAAAGCCTAAAGCAAAACAAAAAAGAAAAACAATTACTTTATTTCTGTACATCAAGACTACAAACAGCATTTTAACACTCCATTTTTTACCCAACTTAAGAAATTATACATTTTTATATGGTTACCAGTAAACATCTTAAAACCACTCAATTTCCCCACATTTAAAAGGATATTGCTGGTTACTGCTTTTTAAATATGAAATCCAACAGTTTTCAGTAACAGCAATTTATTTCTTTTTTGCATAAGAGATGAATATAAAACTGATTGTAAATTTTGATGATTTAAAATATAAAACTAAAGTTCAGATGGATGCACTTATTAATCTTACAGTTTCAACTATAATTCCTTTTTCAAACTGACTGCAGTTCCCATACAAACACCCAGTGCCTACTACCAGAATCACAGAACCATAGGGATGGAAGGGACCTCTGGAGATCAGCCAGTCCAAACCCCACCACTAAAGCAGGTTCCCTACAGTAGGTTACAAGTAGGTCAGAGGATCAGTTCCTTCCACGTGAAACCAAGTTACTCCCAGAAATCAAGTTACACAAAGCAGCATATTCCCACCTACTTCTCTTAGCAAAAATACTGCAGGCAAATGGATGTGAAAGCTGTCTAATCACAAAAAATAATGAATTTGATTAGCAACTACAGCACAGATAAGGTATTTAGGATGGAAAAAAATGACAGGCGAAAGGAATGTGAACACCACAGGCTTCGAATATAAAAGAAAGCCTGATAACTTTGGTTTAAATAATTTTAATAGTTGTTACATGTGTATTTTTCTGAAGTGATGACTTTTGCATGTATGTGTGTATGCAACAGGAGGCTGATACATTAAATAAAATCTGTACAGGCACAAAAGACAGAAACAGAACAGAGAAAACGTGGATAGTCCTATCAGTTTATGACAGTGTTCAAGTGGTAATGACACAGCCAAAGGTTGAACTCAAAATAAGCATGCGAATCTGTTTTCTTCAAGGTATTTCAGAAAGCACAAATAAAATATTATAAACATTTTATCTCAGTGCCTACCATCTTTAGGGAAGGTAGTATCAAACAAAATCAGTTATGTCTTAATTGTAACAACTATGGTTTGTAAACAATTCTACAGCATAAATGAAGATGTTAGGATATCAGTAATGAACATTTTCGTCCTCTCAGCTGTGGGATATCTGCAAACATCTGCTTCACTTTCATCTAAAAGACTACTCACAGGATGTTAGCCTCATCTCACCCCGATGTGCTGCACGGTACACAACTTTAATGCCAGTTTGTGACTTTTTTCTTATGTTTGAACAGCACAAAGCCAAAGCTTCATCTTTGGTTAATTTCACTGAGATGCCACTTTTTTTTTTTTTTCTTACATGTGCTCTTTCTTCCCATGAACACAGAGAACAACTGCACTGCAAACAGCATTCAGTATTTTGAATCATCAACAGTGTCAATTTAATATTAATTAATGAAAGCTAACTAACAGATTGTGTTTAAAAATGAAACCTATTTGAGGGCATCTGATAAGACATAAGAGCTGCAGAAATTTACACTGAATTCCCTCAAAACTGTGTGGATACAGGTGCTGCTTATAGAATAGGCACTGGTTCATTCCTCTGCAGATCATCCAAACAAGCATCAGCTCAACTCAGCTTAGTTCAAATCCAGCAGCACATTCAATGGCATAGAGAAGCTTGCTCCGCATAAGATTTTCATCATAAAACTCAGGAAGCTTCAGCAAGTTCATGCAGGTACTGGCAGTAGGTAGCCTGTCTAAATCAGATCCTCCATTGTGAATGCAAAATGCAGGATATAACTCCTGGAAAATGCAAGAATAAAAAAAAAAAACATAACAAGAAATAAATACATGCCAAAAGCTAACCTGTAACAGCTGCCATAGTTTTCTAGGAAATAAATCATTAGATTAAAGACTGTCACAATGACATATTCAAATAGCATTTTCTTTCATTCCTGATGACCCCAAAAGCCCTCTTGAATAGGGTACTGCCTCTCCCTAATGAATTTTGATGGGGATGAGATAACTAGCAGAACACAAAGCCATTTATCTAGTTCTAAGGAAAAACAGTAATTTGTTGTTGTCCACACACTCTGTTCTGCAAATATGTGACACCACAAAACAGTGAAATATGAAGTGGAAATCATAAAGCAGCATGCAGAAAATCCTAGTTGTATTTGAGAGAAACAAAGGATCATGAACTTCAGACTCTTCTTGCAAAGCCTACCAAATGCATATGGATCCTATTTCTTCTGTAGAACAGGAAAACGATGCGTTCCCATCACACTGAAGTTATCTGAAATGCCTGCTGGCTGTAGGGAACTAGCGACCACTCGCAGGAATGGAGCTAAGTGGAAAAGGATGTTCTGTCGTGTTTGAACGATGTCATGTTTGTCATTGTACAATGACATCATATCATCTGTGAATTACACTTTTTTTCTTCCCAGTCAGGGAAGACATGTTCCAGGACACACACAAATTCCAACAAATGAAATTTTGCTCTAGCTAGTGAAGTGATGTGCTATGCCACTTACAACACTCTTGTGGTTGAGCTTAAAAGTATTCCAATTTTATCAATAAATATTACATGAGCATTTACTTATCATTTCAGAGCGATGCTCTGAGGAGAAAAAGGATGAATGAGTGACCAGACTACGTGGAAAGTATTACCACAGTTCCTTTCTCTGACATCCAAACAAACAAAACCCACCAAACTCCTAAACAAATAAACAACCCATGTTCAAACATACCCTTCTATGTTCCAAAACATTAGTCTGTTGGCATACTCCAGCTACATCAAATAAATTCTTCAAGCAGATGAGGCCTTCGTTTTACTTCTTCCCACCAAAATATGTGACCATTTTCTTTGTTAAATTCAATTGTCTGATAATTGTCTGATATATGACTCAGGCCTTTCTTGCTCTAAAGGGATTTCTGTCTGAACTAATCTCTCACTAAGCCTAAAATTTATTAATTTCAAGGCAAGCAGAACTAATGACTTGAGTAGACCTGTCCATGTGTAAGATTACACAAGTGTTTACACTAGTGTAGTCTGCAATTCTGGATCAAGCAGCAATATATATTCTTCAAATGAAGAACTAACTTTATTTACAGAAATTATACTGTTTATTCATAGAGTGATTACAAAATCATCCAGCTGTTAATGGGGTGAAACAGATGTGTACAATCACAGGACACTGTAATGATACAAATTTGTCAAATCCTAATTATTGCTATGATATGATTAACCATGGGTCTGAAGAACAGACTTTTGTCCCTTGGATATAATTCTGTATGTAACATTTTGTTTCAATAAATAGGATTCCCTTCTTCCGAGAAAGACCTTAGTGAGAAAGATATTTGTTACTCTAAAGCACTGCTTCTCCTGGCAATAAAGTATTCATTTGATCAAATGCTTGCCTAAGAAGTGTAGAACACTTCTGATTATTAGAAACTGAAAAAACCAGCCCAGCTCCAAAGGCAGAAGGTCAATGAGATTCTAAGCTAAATTATTGTTCAAATGGAGGCCTTAAAAAAAAGTATTTCATGGCTAAAATGCTGCATTTTTACTGTTCCTTTCAAAATGCTAATTGAATTCCTCTATTTTAGCTTTAAGAATGGAAAAATGAAGTTCTAAATTGGAATGTCATGCCAAGGGCACCATTTTTTGCATAATTAAATACTGCACAGCAGGAAACTGCAATAGTTTGGAACTGAGAAGTGTCATCAATTTATTATGTGACCTGATTTGAACTTAGCAGTTTTCAACCACGCTTTATGAATTATTATTTTTTTTTTGTCTGTAACAATCACATTTATTAAACTTATTAAACTTTAATTAGCCTTAGCAAATGTTATTCTGAGTCTGGCAGTGAGAGTTCCAAATTTTTCAACGATGCAAAGCTAGGCTGTGCTGTGTGTAAGCTATGAATGTCAAGACATTCCCTAGCCTGCTTTGTCTAGTCTGCAGGGAAGAAAGCTGAAAGGTGACCTCACTGCTCCCTACAGCTTCTGAGGGAGGGGAAGCTGTTGGACTCGATCGTTCTTGAAGATCCCTTCAAACTGAACCGTTCTATCTTAAAGTACATTAACTTTAAGAAAAGTGGAAATTTATACACGTATGTGTATGTGTGTGTCTATACATGTTTGTTGGTAAAGCCACGTTAACAGAAGACTTAGATAACCCATGTGAACAAATCATTGGATAACTCAAATGGCAAGCACCACACGAGTAATTGGCTTAACTCCTGCCCAGTGCTGCCCAGCACATCTACAGAAAAGCCTGTACTGAAAGTTCTAATGCTCAGAAAAAATGGCTAAAAAGTCAGGATGACATATACCTTAAACCCCAGAAGAGGTGGCCGAGAGCAGCTTGTTACAAACTTGAGTAGTTTGCGTTTCTCCTCATCAGTGAACCTTTCTACAACTCTCCAGAATGTTTTTATTACAGGATGGTCTGCTGCATAGCCACCTATAAAGAGATTTAAATAATTTACAGATAAAACAGTTTTATGCAAGAAATAAACTCTTCAGAAAACCTACCAACAATTTTGAAAACTGCAGAAAATCTCAACACCACAAGGTTTAAAATGCTAACCCTGTCATTTAAAGTATCTTTGATCACTGCATTTCTAGTGTCTCATTCATTGCTTATCCATGGCTACTCTCTCTTTTAGCTTCTTAACTACTAAGAAAACTAACAGTTTCAGTTATATTTATGGTAAATTCAGAGAAGAATGAAGACACCTTACATTTTTTTCAGAAAGAAGTATGAATTCTCTATTTGGGCTGAGAAATAAATGACCAAGTCATTTGCAGACTTATATTCTAGGCATCCAGACACAATCTCTGACTAACACTCTTTTAGAAAAGGAATTACATATCTTCTACTTATTTATAATTACTCAAATGTAAACATACAAAAAATAAACCAAACATCTGTCTCACAGCATTGATTAAATCAGACCCTACATTTAAAAAAAAACAGCATAAGAAGCAAATTGACTTATACCTTATCAGTCGTAACAGACTTTTTGTATTTTTTTATTATTTTTTTTAACCTCAAGTAAAGCATACACACCTGAATAATTTGTGAAAGATTTAAGGTCATCCAAACTAATAGGAACCTGGGCACCAGAGATCAAAACCTAACAGTGAAGGAAATCAGACAATTGTATTAGATGCAAAAAAAAAAAATCAACATCTGCAGCTTAAAGCAAGTTTGCTACTATTTAAAGTAGGAATACCTGTATTTCCTGTTGATCAAACATTCGTAGCCATTCCAGATTCACAACGTTGGCCAATCCCTGACGGAAAGCCAGGCAGTGCTGTCGGATCTGTTTGTTCAGCCTGTAGTCTGCCACCAGGTGGATGTACGCGATGCGGTTAGCGCTGGTCACAGGAATGTCTTTTCCACCCGGCTTCAGCTCAACCACCTGTAAAAACACAGCTAGCCTTCATCATCTCGATAAACTTCAATTCCATGAAGCTGGAAAACTGAACAGCACGACATTCTGATATGTGATTTGTGTTTTTAAGATTTACTAGAATGTATTCCAGAATATTCACCTCAAAAATCCAAGTTATAAGGACAGTTAGTATCTGCTTACTTGTGAGAGCAAGTTGTGTGGCTTTGAGCCTTCAGACCTAGGAATTAAGAAGCAAATGCAGCTTCATGCAACTGCCAACTGTCAGCTTCACTGAAGGTAGGTGCCCCAAATAAGCACCATGCTCATACAAGGCACCTTCCTTCTGTCTGAATTAGGAAAGCACTGCTTGATGGGTTGTGCTTTTCTGGTTAACTGTTGGTGGTTGTGAGCGCTGCAGCATCACATTATGGCAAAAGCAGTGTCTGCTGAGCCAAAATTAGGACTCTAATTTACAGGATGGTAAGCATTTGCAAGTCCCATTGCTGAAAAGACAAGTTATATATGTTCAGCAATTTCCACAAAAACAAATCAACCCTAAAACTTCTGGTTCTGCTGAGAAACACAGCTCTCATCTTTCATGTACGCACAGATGCCTTAGCATGGAAAAAGTAATGGAGAAAAACAAAGCAAAACAAACATACTGTAATTGCATTTAGACATCAACAGTAATTGTTATTATCAAAATGCCAATGATTTTTACGTATTTTACTCCTTACTACAGAAGGATAATTTTGCTAAATAGCAGCCCAATCTAAACAGACTGTTAGAGTACTAGAAGAACTAAATAACTGAAAAGCTGCAATACATTCAGCTTTGAAACCCTTCACAAAAATGCTTGGTTTTCCATTCTTCAGAGACAGGAATTTATTTATTTTTATTTTTACGACAGTGCATTTCAGTCTGGGATGATAATCCTTTCTTTAAAGTATAGAGAGTTAAACACAGGAATAGTTTTTCTTTTGCAACACGCTACCCAATAACAGAGCTCTTTAGTACTAAGGAAAACACAGCTCCCCAGGCATTCACACTTGTACCGATTTGTTTCTTTAAAGGCCAAAAGAGAACATTAAGATCTGTTAAGAATCTAAGAATATGACCTCCTAGATAACACAGGCCACAGAATTCTATTCAGAGATTCCCGTCTTTTACTTGATAAATCCACTGGTGTGTTTAAGCACAGTTTTAAGAGAGAGGCAATCCTGGTGTAGAGATTTGACGTGATGGAGAATTTACCACTTTCCTTAATAAGCCACAACAACCTGAATTGCGACAGGTGCTAAAACTATCTTCCTTTCCACCTTAATCCTGCAACTGCCATTTTGTTAAGCCTACAGTAAAACACCTCACCAGTATCCCACATCACCTCTGCGTGTGGGTAGTGCCAACTGTGTTTAAGTGCTGCTCCCTACAGGATGAAGGAGTAATACAAAGGTGTGAGTTTCTCTCACAGTGTTATGTCCTGGCAACCACCACACGCATTGCTTTGCTCCCTTTTGAGTGAGCTTCCTTCCAAAAGACCCTTTTGTATTTCAGAACTACAGTGCCACCTGTTCTTTTATCATTATTTCACCAAGTACAATTCCTCTCTCTGAAGCACATATTGAATTTGGCCACATAAAGCATACTTATATCTCCTAACTCATCAAACTTAAGATTACATAAGCCAACAATAACAAACAGTCATCATTTCATTTCCATACAATCATTTACGTAAAAAGATTCCTGAATTCACTTTCTCTCTAAAGTAACAAAAGGGAACTATTGGCAGTTGTTTTCAGATTCATCCCAACAGTTGGAGAACTAAAAGTTCCAGCTTTCCTTGCAGGTTAACAGATACAGGAGAATACAAACCCAAGCATATGCTTATGTTGTAATAGTGCTATCTTGACAGTGGATTAAAGGAAAAATGCATTCAGTTTTTAATAAAAGCTATTTTCCTATTCAGTTTTAAAGTCAAGAACACCAGTTACAGATTTCCTATTCAGAAAGACCACAACACAAGCTAATGAGTCTTAAGGTTTAATCAGCTTGCATTTTATTTTTATCCATCCAATTTCTGCCACTAGATGGTGCAAAGCAGTAACACACAGGTACAGGATGGAAGAGAGGCTTCCCAAAATGCAAATCCTTGTGCCATCACCTTATTTTCTATTCCGTAGATCTAAGTTAAATATATATATATTCCACTTTAATTTTGTTCATTATCATTTTAAAAAGCAACTGAATTATACATATTATTTAGGTGAGTGTTTGGATAATTCAGACAATACCATACAACACTGAATTTTATTCCAAACTCACAGAATGTGTCTTCAAAATAAAGAAAATATTAACATGGGATAGAAAAGTATCATATTTTTAATAAGCTGCTAGATGATTTATTTTCTAATTTTACTTTATTTTTTTAGAAATGTGGATAGAAGTGCTGCATTTGGCCTGACTCAAGGTTACAGACACCTCCAGTTATTGTTGCGCACACTTCTAATTTGCACTTCAAACTTTCAAGGCTATAAATTCGATTATATGTTACTGCAAATACATGCTTCTAGAAACTGCACTCAGCTTACATTCATATTCCCATTTAGAGTATGACCATTACAGTTTGTAAAAACTATAAATACATACACACTTTCTATACAGTTGCATTTTAAGTGAACAGTTCAGACAAGCGTTTGACTTATATCTACTAGTTTGAACATAGAATAAAACAGAAATACATACACACACAGAAGAGAAACAGTAGAAAACACCATTCAGGCAGAATGAATTCAGGAGATTTATCTTCTGGCTCACTGAACTACCACACAAAGCTGCTTTGCAATGCCTTTAGGGGCAATCAGTGGCAACTCTAATAGCAAACAAACGTAAGTCTTGCACAGATGTGATGACTGGCTTCCCAGGCTTATAGTGAAAAAGGGAATATTTAGGGAGTGAAATACTTTATGAAAGAATAAGGGACATGTCACCTAGGCATTCTGAAGTATGAAGAACCTTTCTTTGTATTTGACTTAAGACAAGTAACCTATGTAACTTCAAAAAGCATTCATTGTTTTAAATAAAGTCAAGAACTCTTACAAGCCTGTTTTTAGTACAGGTGAAAATATTCTTATTTTCTCTTGGTCTCCAATCAGTTTTTTTTTGTTTTTTTTTTTCTTTCACACCATCACTAAAGATTTCCTCCATTCTGGAAACATGCAGATAAAGATCTTCTTTCTTCCCCTATCATTTGCCTTCCAGATGTTCAGGCAGGAGTCTCAGGTAGGAAACTGCATTTGAATGTCTAAGAATGCAATTGCTATAAGGATTATAAATCTGCCTGAGTAGGATCAACCGCAATCTAAACATTTTGCTTCTCAAAAGACTTCCCGTATCATCCATCCACCCACTGCATCCTCATAACAAGGCCACCACAGAAGAAACTTCCATGGTTATTTTTAAGACTTCAAAATCATCTCTCATGGAAATTTAAAGGCAAAAAACTCTACTTTCACTTGTCAAAATATCTGCAGTAACAAAAACAGCATTCACATCTGCTTTAAAAAGCCGTGTCCTGACATCAATTTTTACACTCTGGACTTCACAGAAACTGCTGTCTTATAGTTCTTTTGAGACTTCTTACTTACTTACTTACTGTCATTTTATACAGCTGATCTAGCAGCTGAAAACTAGGCTGGTATCACTGCATTAGATGGTTCTTCATCAAAAATTAAAGCCGTCTAGTGTTGGAAGGTAAGGTTGATGGCAGAGCTCCCCTAATTAACAGGTCTAATGTGCAAATTATTAAGTACCTTTTTCAACTTCTGGTGAATGCACTTTGACAATAGTTTAATGGGATCTAAAAGCACATTACAGGATTGGAATCAATACTCTGATAATAGAATTTCTATCTTCTACCACTGACAGGCAATAGAGCCCCTTCTGAATGTGTCTTTCATTGCAGATAATGTTTTTGTGCCACCATTGCTGGATGGACACTGTCACAAGGATAGCTATTTACAATGATAGATTTATGATGCATTTATTGAGCACTAATTCATTAGTCACTAAAGTGGTTGTTTAGATGAAAACAGGAGATAATGTACGCTGAACATAAGGAGTGCAAATTAAGCTCTTTTCCCAAAGTGAATTAGCCTTACCTTGACACAATCAATTAGTATGCAATGGTTACAAGTCAAATACCAGACAGAGTATTTATCCACAAGGTTTATTAAGATAATGAAATGAAATAGAAGAAGCAACTTGCTGCATTAAAACAAAGAAGATACTGAAAAGAACCAATTAGTTGTATTGAACTACACTAAAATATAGTCTCATTAAAAGACAGTTAATACTTCAAGAGTATAGTGTTCTCTCTCCAAGTATAAACAGCAACAAAACATCAGAGTATTTCATTTAGCCTATGTTTCATTTAGTTATTCAAAAGCTCACATTTAACCTTTCTTTTAAGGTTATGCCAAGTAAGTAAAGGCAAATACACACTTATTACAAGTTCTGTAGCAGTAGGTGCCACTGGCATCACGTCTGTCCTGTGTCTTAACGTGTTATTTCTGAGCTACTTCACTTTTCTGTGTCCTTCTACCCTACTTGTTGAGGTTGGTTCTAACTTGCTGGTATGGCTGAGTTTTTTAGGATGTATGCAGTGGACATACATAGTACGGAAATTACCACCTTTACAGAAGATATTAACGATTTTTAATTTATAATTAGAGGCAAAATTGGATTGCGTAAATGAAGCCACACAGAATACACACAGTTACAGACCAACAAGAAAGTCCAAGTTTACATTAGAAACTGTCATCTTGTATTCTTTGCAACCCAATAACCAGATGCACCTATAGCACAGAAATGAATTCAGTATAATCAGTCACTTACAGTCACTCTCCGATATGATCCAGGAACCCAAAATCGGAGGCTATTATTTTAAAACTGCAATACAATCCACATTTTAACAGCTTCCTAAACGACAGGAAATTGGTAACAGGATGGTAAAGACCAACTCTAAGCTTGATGCTGTTAAGACAAGTCCTGGACAGCAATCTGGCTATGATTTAAACAGCAATAAAAGAACTTGACATCACAATTGCAAAACTCTGCTACTGCATCTCAGTGGTACTACTGCTTCTGTGCAAGCATGCCCAAGCCAAGCCTTCCTCAGCCAGCAGGAACCCAAAGAGAACTGGATTCTCGCTTTGAGAGTTTTTTTTATTTCTTCTACAAGAAATAAGGCCTGAATCAGGATGCTGCTGCACATCATAATGATGTCAGGTCTACTATTTGACCCAAATATTAATTAAAGAGCATTAAAGGAAGGCCACAAGCACACCATTTTAGATTTTCAATAGTCAAAGAGGGAGCGTGACAAAGGAGATTAACTGTATTACCACACGTCTGCATTCTTTTCAAGCACTGCTGATGTTTGTTTTCTACTATGAGCACAAGTGATCATTAGCCTTCACAAGAGAGTAAATAAGCCATGGTCAAGTCGTACAGTGCAACTGCACTACAAATTCAAACTTACGGACCTGAATAATCACTTCCAGAAGCAATGAATTCCACTCTGACTCACTGGTGGCTCAGTCCCCCAGAAAAATGAAAATGTTTTTCTCTCAAAATTAAGGTTTCATCTCAGGCCCTCTCCTCTGAGCACTGGTCAGCTGAATTAACTCTTATCTCACAAGAGATCACTTATTTAAAAACATCAGTTTTTAACTCCAATTCCAAAATCAAACAGTTCTTCTATAGTCTACTTATCATCTAACTTCTGCAATTGTCTGAAGTGGAATCAAAGAAACACTATTTCATTCAAGAAGTTATGTCAGACAACAGAACTTTTCACATCCGTTAGAAAATCATCACTATCATTTATTATTTAAACTCCCAGATCCTTCCTATCATCGTCAAAAGCACAGTTCCAAAGTACAAAGTTAGTTATTTACTACTTCAAACACTGAGTCAGAATCCTACAGGTGCCTCACAACAGACAGCATCTGTAGCAGTTATTCCTTATCACTTTCAAAATAAAAATAAAATTAGTAGAGATATTCATATTCCACCAGGCATACATTAAAGAAAAAAAAAACAAACAACCCAAAGCCACTCCTTACCTGTGCTTCCCCGAGGTCATTGTTTACTACAGTGAAGTTTAGTCCCAGTTCTTCTACATCTCCTTCATAGCTCTTGAGAAAAAGCAAGTTTTTGTACATTTCTGGATCCAATGAAGCTAAATGATGAATGTCAACGTCGGCACTTGTCCCCAGTAATTTGGAGAGGAAAAAACTAGCAAAGGGCAGCTCCACGAGCATATTTTCATAAAGAGCCTGAAAAGCAAAGCAATTAAAAGCACATTACGTTTCACTGTGATACATGCAAGAATTACAAATGCAGCTGTCTATTTCTCAGCTCAATAATTCAGTGCCTGAATAGGATCTTCTAGTATGGCAATAGCACAGATATGGCATTAATTTTAAAGAGTTTCAACTTAGTTTTGAAATTTGAACGTCTTTGTGAAATAGAAAGCTCCAAAATTTTACAAATTAATGAAGTGATGACTTCAAATGCAAGGTCACCACTTATTTACCATTGATCTTTGTGTCCAAAGTATTATAGCAAACAGGAAGAGCATAAATTGTATAGATTTTTTTGCAAGAAAAACTATGCTTCTAAAAAAAAAAAAGAAGAAGCTTATACAGATTCATTGCTGCGTATCTGATGAATGATGGTACTCCTGTTTATGTTTAAGTGGAGAACTTGTCACACCTGTACTATACGTCCCGTTCTTCCTACACCTGGCACTGTTACACTGTCTAATGACCAATGAATCAGAAATGAGTCTGAGCTGAACTTGCAGTATTCGTCAAAGAGAAAATGTATATTTTTAATGTAAAGTTTAAAACTTCCTCAAAGATTACTGAAAATAGACAAGATCACAGAAACACCCAGTTGATTCGATGCACACAAATATATTACAGTTCAGTGCACAGCAAACAACTTTGCACATTTTTCACATAATCATAAACAACTTCTTGTTGACTGGAAAAAAAAAAAGACGTTTGGGGAAATCCTTCAAAAGAGAGAGATGGAAACTTTATAGCTAGGAAAAGCAAGCATGAAAACATTTAGAGAAAGCTTACACAAGTAAGACAAACATAAAAGACCTTCCCTTTCAAAAAAAACCCTGAAATACACTGCCTGCCTTTCCTATTGTCCAGCTATTTGCCACGCTACACCTCATATTTTTATACTATCATTACTATCACTGCCAGGCTGATCAGGAAAGGCATCATCAACACAGCACCACTGTTTGCTCTCTGCAAAAGCCATGTTTTGGCATTACTTAATTCTTAATGCAGCCTGCTGTAAGCTTAGTAAACACATAAATCAGAACAGCACAATGAACATAAAGGAGAAGAAAGAATAAATGTAGCTGTGATCACTAAATGATATTCCAAAGACTTCAAGAAAAATATTCACAATTCCTTAAACTTTTGAAAGAACAATTCTATGAGGTGAGTTAGACCTTGCAGAAAGAATTGATAATAACGAGTTCAAAGCCAAAGGGTGCATTATATTTAGAGCTATATGATTTATCCAAGGTGTAAAGTCGAAATCCTCATTTGTATAGTTGACTTTAAAAGCAAACTGGAGGGATAAATCATTAATTTGCAATGTATAAGGTCAGTGTTTGCTGTTCCTGCATTAGTAACAATAAAGCTATTGTAATTCTTTAAATATATCAAAGCTACCCAGATTTAAAATGGGATTCCATCTATGACTCATAAAATGTAAATGCAGAGGTGCAATTTTTTACACAAGGCAGGTTTAAGCCTTTAGAGCATTTAATATACAAGGACTAATAAATGATAGCACTAAAAACTATGATCACATCAGCTAAATGGATTATAAATTAAATTTCCATAATGTATGCAACTGAAATACAAATGTAGACATAAATCAAGGTATTTTCTAAACACAGGTTAATTACACAAATTCAAAACCTGTCTATTTTTTATGCAAAACAATCCACTTAGCATTTTTCAAACTGGTCTGAAGTCTCAGCACTCACAACACTTGATCCTAGAAGCCTATCAATAATTCCGTGTCGGGAAAAAAACAGCAATAGGTATATTGAAGAAACTTGTATGTTATTTTTCAAGTGTCTGTCTCTTATGAGTGTTTATTGCTAGAAATTGTGCCAAAATGATTTGAAATAAAAAGGATTAATTATACTAGAAGCTTTTTAATATAAGTGAGTGCAGCTGCAATGCAATTAATGCAAATCGTGACGCTATCAGGAAAATAAATGTGAACAACATCACTGGCTATTTCTGTTTGCTGCCAAATAACTTCAGTAATTTACTACATTAAGAATCAATAAAAAAATAATGCTTTTGAAATGCATCGCTATTAATCTTCAGGTAATTCCAAAGTGAACATTTATAACTTCATCTAAAAACTATATAAAGCATTTTTAAATAAACTGAATTTTGCAACTTGAAAATAACTTTAATTACTACCACTCCTTTTAGCTAAGTAATTGCAAAGTTAGAAGCAAATTATTTTTGGAATCAAGACTAAGAGTAATGTTTTAATTAGTATAAAAGTCAAGCTGTCCTAATGAAGTTGAAGAAAAAAAGGTCAGTAAAAAACTGGTAAATAATATCATGAACTCAATCCTGTAAGGTGCAGCCAGCACATAGATGTAAGGGGAGAGATCCACTCCTTCCTTCATAATCCCTTAACAAATTGTCTTGGGAGCTACTGCTACCCAGTTTTGAGCTGTTTCCTGCCCATCCAGCTCTCTGAATTGGCTGTCTGCAACAGGAACATCTACAGGTGGGAAAGCACGACCACCTCTTACAGAGGTAACCAGCTGTGGGGATGGATGAGCTTCAACGTGAAGGTCCCAGCCTACCCAGACCATCCTCTATGTTTACATCAGGAGAGCTGCACAAGCAATGCAACGCTCCTAGGTGACACAGTGAAGCTCAGGCTGGACAGGGCACCTGATGGAGCTGTAGGCATTTCTGCTCGCTGCAGGGAGTTGGACCAGATGGCCTTTTAAGGTCCCTTCCAGCTCAAACAGTTCTATGAGCCTCTTGGCTGAAAGGCTGTGTTTTGCTGAAAGGGCCAGGATTTGCTGAAAGGATCTGGATTTCCCAGCATTATTTCAAACTCACCCAGGTTACATTACAGAAAGTAGCTTTCAGTTAAAGGAACTTCAGACATTTTCCTTCTCCTGCATGCACGAATGTTTGTAGAACACAGCAGGTGATTAAAAAAAAAACAACAACAACAAAATAAAAAAAACCTACTGTGGTCACTAAGTTCTGACTTCACACACACAAAGCATGAGGTCCAAAGTCTGAAGTTTCTCTTTTTAACAAGATTAGCTGGTTACAGCTACAGTAAAGCATTTGTACACAGTCTGGTTCACCTAAAATTGATTGCAGTATTGACTAGTTATGAAACCCTTTACTCGTTTCAGCAACAATCTGGTAGTCTAACCTGAAAAAATATGAGGGTATTACACTGAGATACTTAAAAATACACTGAATGCATTTGTTAATTATCTGTGATGTCAGGGGGAACAGCTCAGGCAAACAACTTTCAGAACACAGGCATGTCAGCAGCTCTAATGCATCTCAGCCACAGGCAGCATCTAGTAAGGCAGGTAGAAATATGCAGCATGCAGTTCTCAGGGCGAGGAGGGCTCTTCCTTGCTTTCAACATAACAAGAACTGTATCTGAGTGGGACTGTGGCATCTACCAGAACACTATCCAAGCACTACAGGTCCCACAAAGTACCTGTTCAGGTACACCTACCAGCTTGTTTTAAAACTGGACAAAGTTTGGAGCAGTCAAGTCACTTCCTACAAACATACAGACACATCAGCATCACACAGGAGAGGGCACAGGACAGCACAACACGCTGAATGAAGCTCCAGTTGTGTCAACAACTTCACAGGTGAGCCAACTAAACCTTCCTGACTGTGAAGCAGCTTTACTGCTTTTACTTTCAGGTCTACAATTAATTTTCTCTTTTATTATTTCAACTAAACTCTTTCTTGGTAAAACTAATTAATCACTCTTCCTACCCTACATTAATCCTTCACAGCCAAGAACTGCATACAAAAACTAAAACAATGCTACAGTCACACCCCTAGAAAGATGCAGGGCTTATGGGCCGAAGCAGTAAATGATGGGGCTTCAATTCAGTTACTTCCCTAATCAGCCCTCGAGACCTCAACCTCTTGTATTTCAGTCATTTTAAACAGTTACTATTAAATAATACTTAGCACTTACAGAGTGCAATAGATCTTCAAAGCTGTACAGAACCATTAATTAAAATGGTAGAAGAATGGCAAAACCATTACAACTTCCTTCTACTGCATTATTTATATTCTATATATATTTCACCATAGTCAAAAATGCTTTGTGGCCAGCAAACGCTTTTCTACCCTAATGATAAAACTAAAAATATAAGATCCGTTAAAATTGACATATGCCCACATTTTTGAAGCACTTTTAAAATTACTGTTTAGCAATTTTAAGGTAAAATAATTTCTTCAAGATAGACTCAATAATATCCTTTAAAGTTGGCAAAATCAAACTGATATGGCAAAACAGGAAAATAAAATTACTTATATTAAATGCTACAATGCAGTATGTCTGCTGTTTGGTAGCTCTAAGTCACTTTCTCAGTCTCTGAGCTCTACAACAGTGATTTATATCACATAAGTAATGGATAATGCAGTACAGTAACTTCTCTACATGACTACAAAAATACACAGCACGCTTACTATTCAAATACCATTTTTTAAAAAGGAGTTCACATTTCTACAGCAAGATGCCTATGAGAGAGCTTTGTTCACACCTCCTGCAGCAGTGTCAGTATTCCCAGCTTCTAAACTATTATTTTCAGAAACAACTCGAGCCATGTGCAACTCGTATTACATTTGATTTCCCACGCACTGGAATTTGAAAGTCAACAAGCACACGTCCACAGCAACTCCGAACATCTTGGGTAACAAGAGGGGCTTGCCTGCCAGCTTTGCTCTGCTCAGTGTACAGACCCAAAACTGATTACAGGAATTTGATGAGCATAAAGTGAACTCACCACTGACTCATGAACACATCACCATTTAAAAGCAAGGATACATTTCCAGGCACTGTTGGAGCGTAACAGTTTTAACAACCTTGAGTTCATTTTCAATTTAAAAGTGTCACGTCACTCAAGTAATTTTATTCTAAGAATTTAGAACGCAATTTTATTACATGAAATTTTATTACCAAAATGGAACGTTTCAGAAATTTTGGTAGTAGCAGAAAATCATCATTCAGCAACTAGGTACTTTCAGACTATTTTTATAGGAACAGTTACCTCTGTAACTTAGGCTGCATATACAACATAAACTGCAATCAATATCTATTGGGATAGAGAAGGGTTATAGGTACCAGATAACTGAGAGTTAATCATTCCCTACCGAAGTTCCTGTAAATGCTTAATAGATTTTCTTGACTCAAATTTAAACATAATTTAATAAGAGCAGAAGATAAAAGGTAGACATCTCCTCTTATTTAAGTTTCAATCTTCAGAACAATTGGAACGCTCACTACTAACCTCTGGATGGGCTTCTAAGATAAATCTGTATTATAAGAGCAGTGAAAATAGTCACTTTCAAAAAGAGTTCAAATCCAATAAAGAATTTCAGTAAATATTCCAAACTTAATTGATTTAAATGGATGTAGGTGTTTCCAACCATGAAAAAAGATCAGGATACCATTACCGCACACTCTGTTTATTTATTCCCTGTCTAGGAACCTGATTTAGAGGCAATAAAATGCAATCAGTACACAAACCAGAAGCAGGAATCATCTGCTAATGGAACTTTTAATTGAGGAGTGACCAGTGACATGAGGTAATTCTTTCCATGCAGAACTCCTTGCAGAGACCTCTGTGCACTTTATCACGGTAAACAATCACTAACATATGCATTAAAGAAAATTTAAATACATTATGACCCAATAAATATCACAATCAATCAATACACATTTTTCCTTCCCAAAGATTTAGAGTTAAAATACCACATTTTGGTAGTCTTTTAGTGCTAGACATATATTTACAAGGTTAGTACTAGCATAGCTATTTGTAATCAAAAGATAATTGGTTATGTTAAATGAACCAGTACACAAAGGGACCGGCAGGCTGAATAACCATGTCAGAAAACAGATTCAAGATAGCTTACATCTACATTCATAATAAGGAAATAACTTCCACAAACAATCAATTTCGCTCTCTTACAAAATCAGAAAGGATCTTAATTAAAAGGACAACAAGCAAAAGGAAGGGTTGGCCTAAAAACTGAAAGAAAAAATCTTCAGCCATTAGAGAAACAGAAGAAGAATAAGTACTGTGTTTGATGCACCATCCTACCAAATACTGAAATTACACGATGTCCAGTTCTTCTAATTGTTTAGTTTTCTTGCTTTTTTTCCATACGTGCTTCTGGTTCAAAAAAGGTATACAGAAACACTTGCTTTTAGTTTGCAACTCTTTACATGCAGATTTAAGATCTTAGGATCTGATCTAGATACTGCTGTGAAAAACTCCCATTGATTCAAATTATTTTAGACAAGGTCCCAGTATAATAAAGAACTACTTTAGTTTTTCTGCAAAATCAAGACACTGGTAATCTGCAAATTGCACTTTCTAGCCAGGAATTATATTCTGCACAACAAATGAGCTCACCTGCAACAGCTCCATGCAAAGCTATAAATTGTAACTACATGACATACTCTTTAAGATACAGAAAAATAAGCTGAGTATGATTAACAATTCCTCGTTTAAGTTCCACCACTAAAGCAGTAACAATCTACTGCTATACTTAGTTCTTTATGCTGCCTTCCCAAACATCTAAGATGAAACTAAGTTTCTGACAAAACAAATCTGAACCTTTTCAGAAATCCAATGAAAGACTGCAGACTGTTGTACTGCTTAGGATAAGAGATCTAATACTGTATTTCAAAGGTAGTTCTTATGTTCTTCAGCAAAATTAAAGCACAACTTGCTTATTCTATTCAATGTGCTAAATTAAGGAAAGAGAACTGGAGATGGTTGAGTTCAGTATAACTGAAGTTGAGTGCATTAGACTAGTATCT
The DNA here is from genome assembly GCF_987193195.1 of Phasianus colchicus. Classification (NCBI taxonomy): domain Eukaryota; kingdom Metazoa; phylum Chordata; class Aves; order Galliformes; family Phasianidae; genus Phasianus; species Phasianus colchicus. The sequence goes on from NC_143441.1 coordinate 44,876,535, forward strand.
CCAGCTTCAGTCTGTCTCCTAGAGGAAGGCATCCATTGCAGAGCCATGTATACAGAAACCAGCAAGTTTATGTCCAAAAGGAAGGAAACTATAAAAATGATCATTCTTTCTGTGGATTTTCTGCCATGTAATTAAACTAATGCTAATGTATCATCAAACATAACTAAATTACCATAAGAATTATCTATACTTGATGTAAACTAATTCTAAATGCAAAGAATGGGAGCCAAATGGATGGATCCAGGCAGTCAGTGGTGCCCAGTGACAGGACAAAGGGCAGTGGGTACAAACTGGAAAACAAGAAGATCTCAACATGAGAAAAACCTTCTCAGGGCACTGGTACAGGCTGCTCAGAGCAGTGGTGGAGTCTCGTTCTCTGGAGATACTCAAAACCTGTCTGGATGCTCTCCTGTGGAATCTACTGTATAGAACTGCTTTAGCAGGGGATTGGACTAGATGAGCTCCAACTGTCCCGTCCAAGCCCTATGGTTCTGTGATTCTATTCTTTTGGACGTGGTGTTGAGGGACATGGTTTAGTGAGAACTATTGGTGATCAGTGGATGGTTGGACTGGGTGATTCTATGGGTCTTTTCCAACCTTGGTGATTCCATGATTCTATGATTCTATGAATGTCCTCTTCCTATCACATTAATGACACGGAATAAATGCAAAATTTAAGCAGGAAAGGCAGAAAGACAATATAGTTGGTATACAAGACTCAGCTTAGGCCTGATCACAGTGAAGTTCAGATTTAAATTCTGCAACTGACACTGTCTTCCTGACCCCTGCTTCTGTTGAAGTGATTAATAATGTTTCCGACTTTTCATGTTTGCAGCAGATATTCAAAAACCAGTCGAAAGAAAACCCTCACTTCAGATTCTCAGATGCTGTTCCCAAATTCCCCTTCTCCGGTTCTGCCCCTCCAAGATTTGGCTGCCTGCCAACACAACTTTTGTTGATTCTAGAGAATCAAGTCTGCTACATGCCAAAGCTGCAACAGGAAAGTCTGCACGTGGAAAGATTTTCAGCACTGATATAATATTACTGCTTGCGGAAAGAAAGCTAACCAAACTGGGTGCTTGCTCACTGTCCAATCATACCTACTGTGAGAGCAAAAGGATTGCAACATCCCATCCTCATCTGTGGAAGTCTACATGAGTCAAGTCTTTACTTCTCAGAAAGGACAAGGAAGGATTTGGGGATAGGGCACCTCTGTCTGAATGTCCCTGACAGCACGTGACACCATCAGCTCTCAGGGTTCAGGAAGCCACTACTGTTCTTCCAGCAGGGGAAATGAAAAGGTTCCAGCTGCAAAGCCCTCCAGTGGTACAACACCACCACACAAGGTGCTCGTGGTAAGCTTAGCTTCTGCTTTCAGGAAAAGGAGAAGAAACTGCTTAAAAAGCTTTAATGTTAAAATAATATTTACATTGCAGAACGAAGTCATTGAAAGTTGAGAAACGTAAACTTTGAAAGTGTTTGAGTAGCTGCTGGTTAAGCAAACTCATTTCTATATTGGTTGGGTTTTTTTGTTGTTTTTTTTTAAGAATGGTTTCAGACAATATAAGCGACTACATGATCACATGGTATTTTATTTTTTTTTTTTAACAAGACCTTTTCCTCATTGAGCCATCAGTAAAAGCTGTTTGGACAGCCACGCAGTTTGTGCAAGATGGATTTGAATTTCTTCCCTAACTACAGAAGTTAGGGAAGACAGAAATCTAGACAATGAGTAACTCATTCAAGGGTGACAATAATTTTTAAATGCACAATTTTTATATGCACAGTTTTTAAAGACAAGTTCTAAATCTTCTGATGTTTCTATTTCTTACCTGATCAAGTAACACAGAAGATGCCAAGCTGTTAAACAATTTCCAGATGAGAATAAAAAGTGAATTAGGTGCAAGCCTATGGTACTGAAAGCTGAGTGGTGGTTACCAAGAGACAGAGAATTTCGATAAATTATTATATTTTAATGCATTTGTTCTCTGGTAGTGTTGAAACTTGTTAAGTGAGAGTTTTCGATGGCAGTGTTCTTTACATACCAGTTTTCACAAATAAGAAATTGCTGTGGATGCCTGATTGCTTCCTTTGCTATATATCTGCTATGTTTGCAAAGAGGCTTTTAATAACCTACTATTGCTCTCAAATAACCCTGTGCAAAGCAAAAAATGGACACATTTCTGAAAACAGGTCAGTGGGTGTTCAATAACTTAACTGAGACCACAATACTGGCAGGTTTTGAACTGTACGGCCGTGCCTTATCTTTCTGCTGAATTCATCAGGTCTCTAAATACATGACTAAAAAGGTGTCTGTGCACCTGGATATGGGTAATTATTAAATGATGCTGTCAGTTCATACCTTATGTAAACATTCTGCGAATACAAAAACAATTTATGCCTTCAGAAAGTTAAATAATAGACCTTCTGATTTTAAAACGACAGAAAACTGTACTTGCAGCAATCTACAGGAGATTAAAATATCCCCTACATCTTCTGTCTGCGGTAACATTTAAAATTCAATTATAGAAAATGTGTTCTTTTGTCAGAAAAAATTAAAGATTCAAAGTTACAAACATTTTATTGAAAAGATTCCTCTTGCAACTACACACACAAGTCTGTAGGGCCAGACTACGTAGGTTTCTTCCAATCTACAAAGAACATCCATCTATTTCAGCAACACACGTTTGTCAACATACTCTTAAGCTTACAGCTGGATTAAAATAAGGACACCGACCATATGTGAAATCTCACTGCAGGACTTTAAGCTCCAAAATACTTCTTGCAGCTAAATGAGACTTCATTTTTAGTACGTTCCATTTTAGATTGCAGAATAGCAATCAATACCTTTTTTTTTTTTCTGAAATAGAACTTGTATTCTAAACTTTCACAATTATTAGCTTTAGAGAATAATTTCAAGGACTCAGGAATACTCTCAATATGAAATATGATCACAGATGAAAATGAATGAAATAATGTAATGGTTTCTTTAAAAAAAAAATTAAAAATAATCTAGCCCAGCAGGGGTTTATCAGCCACTGAAAGTCTACAATAGCAAAACAGCAAGCACTACAGCTTTAAAAAGATATAAAATACACATGAAAAAGAACCCAAGCAGAATTAGTGAAACTATTTTTAAATACCTCATAAATATTGTAAATGCTCATAGCAAATTTTAATGCTGTAAGAACTGTACCTCATACAGCCAGGAACTGTTTGGTTCTGTAAATAATCTCAGAGATCCCCAGTGATGAAAATCTAAACTGGAATCAAATTTCAGAACGTCCCATGCTAAAAATCATCACAAACATAGTAGTCCTATAGGCTTCAAGCAAATTAACATTAAAAAAAGAAGATAAACACAGAGATAGACATGCACATTTTGTTCTGCTGCTAGTTAGGGTATGTCAGTTCTCTGTACTTTTGATGTAACTTAGTGAAATGAATGAGAAAGTTCAGTAAGACGTGGAAATAATGCTTGGACCCAACATTTGAGAGTTATGAGGATCTTTCTACACTTGAGGAAAATGTCTCCCACCTACCCCATCCAAAAACATTTACTGAATAATTTCAGTACTATGATAGCTTTATATTATATAGCACTGTTTTTACCTTTCCAAGCATTCTTCCAAGAAAGTAGTAATGTCGGGCATAAGAGTCTCCAACAAGCATCTGTGCAGCAGGATTGGGATAAAGAAGTCCCTCATTGGTGGTCTTAAAAAATCCCTGGTTAGGGTTAAATCCTGATTTCAGTAGTTCATTCAAAAATTCTCTGAAAATTCCACCACCATCAATACCAGCTTCATCAAGACCATGTGCATTAAGCAAGTGAACACGAATGCGCTTTTTTAGGTCAGGTTCTGCAGAGAAAGAGAAAGAGACTCAAATGTAACTATCTATTGAATTTTGCTTGCAACTCCGTGTACGTTTCTATCTATGCTATTTGTATATTAAAAAAAAGACACTAGTAAGCAGTACTGTTGCAAAAATCTATTATTGGCTTGAATTTCAGGATATTCAATGTGTATGATTCAATTTGTAGAAGGCATCTTGCTGTAAGAGAGCTCAAAAGATGAACCAGAAAGACACTGGTAGGGGAAGAAAAATTATCCCAAGTATTTTCAAAAGCCCCAATAATTATTTGAAAATTCTATTTATATAAAGCATTGTGAATGGAAGGTTCTACTCTGTCTTGTCTGAAGGAACTGTTAGTAAGTGCTGGACTCCCTTACAAGGATCGACTGATACACAACAACTTAATTAATATTCTTTGAAACCAAACTTAATAATTCTGCTACTTTGGACTCCATGCTACAGCATGTAATTCCACTGAGCAAGGTGTGGTCAGGTTTGATGTATTCTGTTTGTGATGTTGCCTAGAAATAACCTTACAAGAGAGCATTTTTAATTTATTTGTTGATTGACAAATACTGTACTGTACACACCTGCTTGCAACACAGAGAAACTCTACAATCAGCATGGGTGATACCCATCGTCCACAATACTTCCCTGCCCTCCTCATACACAAATGATGAAGAAACAAGAAATAACTAAAACTACTTCTCAGCCTGTTACCAAAGGAAGTGCTCCCACTCTCCTTTTATCCACCACCATTGTTCCTCCCTTCCATAGGTCCACTCTTCTCAACCCTGAAGTGATCCATCATTTCAGCTCATTGATTCAGCATTCATCCCTTTCTTTGGATTACTTTCCTGCTTGCTCTGATAGATAACTGCTTACTCCTGGAAAAGAGCAAGGTCAGCACCACAGACAAGTCAGATACCCAAGCTGAGGAGCTGTTGCTCACAAGGCACTATCAAGATGTTAGCTCAACTCAGTTTTCTTGCAATAAACTTATCTCAAACTTCAGCTGCCATCTGCCATTTCTCTGCTGGAAATGTGAACAGTTATTTGAGGTGGGAAGGTGGCAGAAAGACAGAAGTGGCTGGAATGGTTTTTTTCCTCCTACTTGACTAGAGATTCTCTCTGAATTTTTCTAATACGAGTCCCAGAGCAAGAAATATTTAGTCCTTGAACTGTGTGTGCATACCTGAGAAGGTAAGCCCTTTTGCTCAACTCACTGAAGGCTTCCAGTGTATAAAAACAGCTTTTATAATAAACTCTGCATCGACTATACTTACCTCCCACCATCAAACCAACCAATAGTAAACGAGTAATAATAAAACCTTCTACCGCTTCATTTCATGAGCTACAAATGCTCATACAAATACACTGTGGGTGGACAGTTGATATCCATGAAAGAATGTTCAACATCAGAATCTCTCCTGATCCACCAAGCATCAAGCTTAGTGAATACCTCTAGATCTACTAGGAACTGCCCAGTCTTTTCAAAAACTGAACTGCTTTTAAAAATCACTTATTAGTTCTTCACTCAAATGAAATGCTCTCCTGCACAAAAATTCTGCTGGCTACAAGAACAGGACAGCCATTTTCAGTCACAGCCACTGCAAAAGATCTAGTAGCTCATTACTATTTTGCTCAAGTAAGCAAATACGTAAATACTTGATGAGATGGACTAAATGCATTAGAATTTGGTAACTTCATTGTAAACCTACCATTTTCAGGAGAAAGTTTATCATAAGCATCTTCATAAATATAATTTCTCCTAATGGTGACATTAATTCCATCCAAAAATGGCCCATCTCCTTGAACTTCTTGTTTATCAGCATAGATTAGTCTTTGAAAAATCTGTTAAAATGAATGAAAAAAAAATCAAGTTACTGCACAGATCTACACATCCAGTGAAAGATGGCTTTTCACTACTATTACTGTCCTTTAAGCTTCTTTGGGCACTCACTTTCAAGTGATTTGTCCTCTCTGTCATCGAGCTCCAGAAATACAGAGCCATGTCCCAGGGGAGGGAAGAAGAGGGGACAGACATGCAAAAACTTTCTTGTGCTAAGATATCATCCTCAATTCTTTCTACATAAAGAGGCACATCTACAGACTTTGTGTCAGTCATTCCAGCTTCCTCTCCCTAACTTTCAGAGTTCTGAAATGCAAAGTATTTAAAGACAAAGGGAAAAAGACATGAGTATTTTGAACACAGAGGCAATCCTCAGTATTAGCAAACAATTATTTTTGTTGTCGTAATACTTAGGAACATTTCCAGTATCAAGATATGAGGTGTCAGTACTCCTCTTAGAAGCAGTGAGCAAGTAATTCACACTGATACAGTGGACAGTATTGCCTGAACGTCATCCAACTAAAATAAAAAAAATAATGCCAGCTGAAGCATAGATTTAACTTCACATTGCCCCTGTACAAGTCATCACAATAGGAACCCGTTAAGAATTCCTCTGAATAGTAATTGTAACTGTTTCTATACCAAGATGCAGCATGGCCTTTCTGCCTAATGCATGAATAATGTTCAAAATATCCCCAATACAGAGAGTATCTGTTTACTGATGTCCTCTCTTGCATATTTCCCCATATTGAATGAATACTTCAGTATATTTTCTAGGAGATGTAATCTCCCAATAATATCAGATTGCTTTCGTAACTAAGAATTTTTGGGTTCTGCACAGATGTTTACACACAATCACATACACACATCATGAGAGAAAAAAATCTGACAACAGTAGACAATACTAGAGTGAAATCTAAAATCTACTACTTATGGACGCTATAGTTAGCAAAGACAACTCTCCTGGCAGAAGAATCACTGTAGACAAAGCCAGACTCCCTATAGTGAACAGCAAAAAGCCAAGAAAAAAAAGCCATAAGGTGAAGAAAGAGTAACACTGAACTGATGTAAAGAAAAAAGAAAAATCAGGAAGAGCATGGTTAAGCATCAGAAAAGATCATACGGACAGTCTGTGAAATCAGGACAGTTGATTCTTAGTGTCATGATCTAACTCTGAATGAACTCCTGACTGAAGAGGGAAGGGAACTAGAGTACCTCAAGAAGTCCCCTCTGATCTGAACTTTCCTATAGTTGAACAACATCAAGACCCACAACCATGGGCACTTCCATTTTATGGACAGGGTGTAAGAATATGCTGAATATGGTCTATTAAGTACTACTACACAATACTAGGTCCAATGAGTGATTTGAAGGTGGTTATCACTGAAAAAAATTGTTTTGGTACAGTCTGGACTCCTAAATGATCCAATGTTCATGCAAATGCAATTCCTAAAATCAAGAATGCCAATACATAACTGAAGTATTTGTAGTGACTTAAGAATAACAGATGGGAAAATGTGCCTGAAGCACACATCGTAACATCAGCACTGGCAAGCTGACAATAGCATGGGCTAAGGGAAATGGACAGTGAGGCAGACTGAAAGTTGTCTGAACAACTGTACCAAAAGGTTATGAGCAGCAAAAGTCTACTAGGCCAATCACCACTGGAAACTTCAGTAAGTGGTGTAATATTCAATAAAATTCCAGTTATTGCTTCCCATAAAGGATCAAGGTTCTTCATACAAATTTTATTTACTTGTAGTTAGTGATGAACTGACAGCTGCACACCAATGTGCTTTAAGGCCAAATGGGTAACAGACCCTGGGATCAGCAAGCTGAACAGCTCACCACAAAACTGGACTGAGTAATTGCTTATAAGAGTATCTAATGTTTGGAAATTCAAAGAAGTTAGAAAGTCAAAGGATATACGGAGCAAGCATGACTTTAAAACCAGGCCACTTACAACAAATGACAGCTGGGAGGGGGAAAAAGTAACAATTATAATGCAATTTCCTACAAAACAACCTGCAGTAAAAGGAGTGGTAGGAGACTCCACAAGCATGCTGTCTCCTACTGCTACACCAAAAGGGCCGTACTTGGTCCGAAAAGCAGTTTAAGAGGACCTTGTGAATAACAGAAGCGTGCAGTCTGGAGCTTTATCCTTCTCACAAACTCCCAGACAATTTTTAATGATTGAGAAGATGCCGTACTCCAAAATGAGAAGCTAAGTTTCAGTTTTTGTGATAACAGAAAACAGGTTTTATGAATTCTAGAAACTTATGATAGGTACAACTTAAAGCTTTATGAGCCTAGAGGTTGTAGACAGTGACAGAATATTAACCCAGATTCCTGCCTGACGTCACTTCCAATTGTTTTGCTGTAATCCCAGTTCAGTCCTGCCACATGGTATTAAGATTTTTTGTGGGAACAACTGTTTCACAGAAGCCTGAAAAAAACAAGTCCTCTTCCACTAAACCTGCCATTGCCTTTTTGACAAATACTGACTTACTTTCCCTGTGGAACTGTTCTTCATTCCCTTGATGGTGTCTTGTAATTAAATGTTTCCAAGACAGTTCACTATTATTATTTTATTTTTTTTTTTTAAGTAATTGGTACTTTTGACAAAAGCAGTTCAAAAAAGCCCTATAACAATTATAGCTTAAAATATATATATATACTGCGAACTGAACTAGTTGATAGAACTAGCAATTATACATTCAAAATCTAGAAAGCACACAAAAATGAGTCAAACTGTACAATAACCCTGCAGGTTTTAAACCACATCATTCTTTACATTCAGCTACTCAGACACTGAATGCAAAAAAAAAAAAAAAAAAAAAATCAATCTCTAGGCACTGTTTTGTTAAAATAGACATCTATCAAGTTGTTCTGAGTAAATTCACCCACTGCACCAGCCTCCAGTCTTGCCCCTGCAATGTTTGTAGTAAATACACAAGCTAGCACACTGCTTGCCACAAGAGGGTGCAATCATGTAGATCAATCAGGAATGAATACATCACTGCTCTCATATCTTGGAATCTGTGTTCCTAATTTTAATACATTTACTATAAAGGATAACAGAATCATTGAAAAAATAAGAAAGTAGTCTGACTTCATATATTCAGTTGCCACATGAACAAATATGGCATGTCAGATAATTCAGCAGAGAAACAAGCCAGTATCTAGTTAGCCACATGCTCTGTTAAGCTTATTGAAAAACAGAAAGAAACAATCTCAAAACCCAAAACTAAGCATTAATTTAGAAATAAGGTACCTTTACTCTTTCTTCAAAAGGAACGACAAAAGGTAGCTCTGTCAGAATTGCAAGCTGTCGTTCTTCAGATACAGAAAGAGGTGCTGGTTCCAAACCCACTTAAAATAGAAATAATACTTTTAATAATTTTGGAAACAATTTTAAACAATTCTGACTTAATTTTTAAATCAAGTTACTCAATTTACTTTGCATTAAAATACAAGTATTAAAATAGTAACACAAAGCCTTACCTTTCGTTACTTGTTAGGCAACCAGAAATAAAAAGCAGTCTGAGAACAAAATATATATAAATGTATTCATGTTTAAGTTTATTTAGAAGAAAAGTTGTTGTAATATTACTGAATTTTAAACTTTGTAATTAAGAAAAAGCACATCACAGAAGACAAGAAGTAGTAATTATGATTTTAATCACAAGAATACACAATATTCCCATCCCAGTAACCAAAAAAGTTTGAAGTGCTTTCAACTACAACCTCCACTTTCAAACAAATTGTTTTACACATTAAAAGATAAGAATTAAACCAAATCTGAAGAAATCAACAGAAAAATAGCATTTGTTTCTCTAGGTTTTCTCGGTACAGTAATCACATGAAATCTTAGTTACTACAGAAATACTGCCCTTCTACGACAGGGCATCATGGCAGTGTTCACTGATGAGACATTTTGTAGAGGAGTTTGGTTTTTGTTTTGTCAGGCTTTTTTGCTTGGGGGAGGTTTGTCTGTTTGCTTCTGGTGCCATTTTTACTCCTGAAAGCACTTTAAGTAGGGATATTATAAGCACTAAGTTAACAGGACATAACCCAATGCACCACTATACCTGATGTATACTCATTTGGGGAAGGAACACTGCAATCCTTTGGAATTTCTGATAAAATACTTATCTGTGATTACTCTCAGTTTCTTAATTAAAAGTCAGTGTATGCTGTCTATTAAGCTAAGGGTCAAAAGCATTTTAAATAAAAAGTGCATGTACAGCAAAGGTAAACTACTACATGATTTCGATGGTTCAATTATTCCAGTCAATTAGTCAATTTTATCTGCATTTCTCCATCACAGCTTTTTTCTTTAAAGAGAAATATGAGACAGAGTCATCAATACAGAGGGCATTTAGAATTCATGAGTCTGCCATTTAGGCAAATGAAAAAGTGCAAATAAACACGGCCATATGCGATGCAGCGGTACTTTCATGCTAATTGGCTTTATCCCATATGGAGTCAAGAGGGCTTGCACAAGTCACACGCACACTTAGCATGAATGTGTGAAAACAAGCAGGTGATTGCACTATTTTTAGCCTGCTTTCTTATCAAAATGATGTTTACATCAACAGTGTAGTCTTCTCCTGACGCGTTCCCTTCAATACATCTTTGAACTAAACAGATGAATTTAAAATTCAACAGAGAAACTGAAAAACACTCAAGTTTTACAAGAAATTGCAACTGGCTTGAGAACAGAAATTCCCTTAGTGACCAGACTACAAAAAAAAGCAAGGAGATCTCAGTTCTTATCAGCCCAGTACATCAGCTTACATGTTTGTCACCCAAATCAAGCTAACTCATTAAACAGAGGGCACTGATGCAGTTTTGGGAAGGGAAAGAAAGGAGCAAGGTCGAGGTGTTGCAGGTCCGAGGGGAAGGAGACTAATAGGAGGTGGATGAGAACCTAGGAATAACGAACATGGAACAGCTCTGACAGGAGGAAGTTGCATTTGAAAGATGCTGAGACAATACAGCATGGCAATACCTAAAAAACATACAGATTTTCAGCAATTTTTACTAAGCACTTGTTTTTAAGACTTCCTACTATACACTGCTGACAACTGATCATTTCCAAAAGGAGAAACTAAATTGAACAAAAAATTGATTCAGAATTCTCAGGAATACTTACACTAGACCAACTAGTTGCTACCTAATAACTAGACTAATATCATCATAACCATTTAAACAAAATTTGTCATACAATAACAAAAACAATTTTGTTTTTGTCAAACAAAAATAAGTCCTTAGGTTTCAAACTTGGACAAATCTCTTAGTTCTACAGAGCTTTATGGCAGCCTCAAAGGCTATGGTCTTCTATAAATGATCTGCTGTTCCTGGCTAAGACACTAGCAAATGACATCATCTTCAAAGAGAGGTATGGACTCTCACAGACAAATCATTTTGCTGCTAAAAAGGTCCCATTTTTAATTTATTATTAAGATCTTCCCAAGTATTTGTGATTTAACTAGAACATAACAAGGTAAAATTCTAGAACAGTGAAGATACAAAGGTCTGAAAAGCAGAAACAGACTGTCAACACTCAAAAAGTGCACTAGTGCAATTAAACTAGTGTAAGTTTTCCCTGATACTAAGTTAGCCCAATTCCCAAATGCTTCTTTAGAAGTTCCATAAAGTTTTCTCATTTTGAGTGCTTCAAAGAAAAAAGTCCAATCAGAGACAATATTTACTAACAGTAATTAATATTTATCATGATACCAAGAATTTGTTATAATAAATACGTATACAGTAAAAATAAAACTTTATTATTTTGTATATTGCACAAATGTATGCATTTTTTATCTTCTGCCACTGCCTTTTATGCATATTCACACTTTTTAACACTTATCACTTGTTACCATTACATCTCATCAATGCCAGCAAAACCAGCAGCTTGGAGAAGCTGTTACACAATAAATATTCCAAAGACATACAAACACACTCAAGATTATAAATGACTGCTTTGCCTTCTGTTATTATTAAAACTTTATACAAGATGTTCAGCTCAACTCTGCAAAAGGTAAGTTTTCTTTGCATTAGGCAAGCTTATTTTGCCTTAGTAAAGCAAAAGTTGCATAGATTGTATCTTACCATCCAAAGTAGACTGCAGTGGTCCTATTCTTCCCATTCTTCTGACTCTCCACACATGTCTAGCAGATGGCACGTAGAGCTGTGTAACCTAGTAAGATTAACATGTAAAATTTTGATATCAAAGATTCTACAGAAGTAGAGTTTGAATTCTGAGATGTAAAACAAATTCTCTTACTTTGAATTGAGAATCAAGATAACACTTCTGTTTAAGACTACTTTCTTTAATGTGTGTGGGTATTATGTCCTACCAACTCTGAAGAACTATCACACAGTGAAATGGAAATTTCAAACTTAAAGTAAGCAAACAAGCAATAATGAAAAATAAATGGAAGAATTTATTGTTTTCCATTGCCATACAACACCTCCAACTGTTAGAACATCTAGCGCTGCACGGTAGTTTGCCTCAGATATGACTGGCTTAAGATCCAAGTTTTCAGTGATTCAAAGGAGGTACGTGCACATTCATAACAGCGTTGGTGTTTGCATGCATACATACACAAGTTCAAGCAACTCCATTCTGTTCAAAGGCTTTTAGGAAAAAAGTGAGCTCTAGGTGAGATAAGCACAGCAAACGCAACTGAGTTTTACTCTATTTTGGAAGTAAATTTTGAGGTATGATTTTGTATGAGAACAACTACTGTCTTTCTATTTTAAGAGCTTAAAATAATATGAAAAACTGCAAAAAAAAAAAAAAAAAGCTATACAGTTTCCAACTCTCTGTTGTAAATAGAGCTTAATTGCAATAATGCACTGTAGTGTGGGTCCTACTTTATGACCTGGTTAAGCGATTTAATGTCGAAGCTTCTTAACAGATGCAAGACTTCTATACTACAGAGATAAGCAGTGTTACTACACATTTTAAACAATATTAGAAGTGCAAAATATCAACACTGCTGATATTGTTAGGAATCAAAAATTAAACTTCATCACCAGTAATGCTCTATGAAAAAGAATATAATTACACGTACCTTATCTGCTTTAATGTTTTCTTGCTCTGAGAGCCAGTGATTTGGTGGACAGAAATTTCTCCTTGTATCTCTTGCTTTCAGCATTTTCACCAAGTTTGTGATGACCTAGATGTTAGAAATACATATATTCAATATACTCTTAGTACTGTGAGTGAAATTCTAGAAATGACAAGCTAAAACTTGAGAAAAAATTAGTAATGCATGAAATCAGTACTTACTCTAACTTACTAAAGTCTACATTTATATTTAAAAACCTTAGAGCATGAGTAACTGTGGTTCACTAATACGTAATCCAAAAAAACCTACCTTATTAAAGTCTCATTTCAAATTTTAAGAGCTAGGACTCAGTAATCCCTACGACTTCACACCTATAAAGTTAAATGCCAGTTCAGCAAAGCCTAATCAAATCATTACCAGCACTGAATTACTCCTTTACAGAAATAATACTTAACTAGGTCATTTAACTCTGCTTTATATAACTACATTTTTTTCCCCACTTACATATATAGGCTTTTAAAACCTTAAGCATACGAATAGATGCATGTTTGAGACAGATATATGCCTATTCTTTATTACATCACATTCCAAATCTAAGATTCTGAACAATCTGGCAGATGGCTAAATTTCCTCTGTCCACAAGAAAGTCTCTCAAGCTTCCATGCATCATTTTTCAATGAAAACGATCCACAGAAGAATGGAACTTTTGCTTTCCATCTCAAGATAGCAAAGGTCACATATCACACCACACCACACTAGACAAATCGTAGGGATCAATCAATTACAGTGGGTATTTCTGCCTACAGTTAATGAACTTAACTAACTAGCCAGCAGAAGATCAGATGATGTGCATCTTAATGGTCAAACTCTACAGAAGTCATGAACATCAGTTTTGAAAGTAAAGAAGGGGAGGGCAAAAGCATTAAAGAGACACCAAAAGTACATTTCTGAAGTACATGAAAGATGTGCCTAGTACTATTTGCTGCACTAACTAAAGCATTTTCAGCTAAAGGTGCCTCAGGGAAGTCATAAGCACCTGCCAATTATATCACCTCACTGAAGTCACTATCCATGTGGAAAAACAAATGCTGGTATTTTTAAAAGCTCTATATCTGAAAAAAAGAGACTGTGGGCTCCTTTTATTGTGGTCAGAGCTAGCTAGAAAAAAAAGTTATCTTAAGGTATCTATCGCTTATCGAATAAACTATACCCTCAATGACCCTGTCTCTATTAAAACAGCTCCTAGTGTGACCAGCTCACTTATTTCTATCTGTTTTTAGTTAAACTCTAAGATTCTTAAGAGATCTGATTTAACAGATTCATAAAGTAAACATCCTACTGAGAAGGGCCCAGCCCAAGCATGCCTGACAGCAGACTACAAACGGACAACTTAAAAAAAAAAATCATAGCCAATATTATGCTAGTGGTCAGGATAAGAAGCCTAAGAAGCACCTACAGTCTTGAAAATACACATACAGGGTGGTGGGTTACAATTTGCATTTCATATGTACGTATGTATCATAATGTTATTTACAAACTAAAATGTGTTAAATATAAGCCTTTCAAGCATGTTAAGTCAGTAAGCCCAGGAAAAAGTATAAGCAATCTCCTGGAAGCCATCTGGTAAAGTGGTTTAACAGATTTTTGCTTATCATCTTCACTTACAGTGCATGATGATGTTACACTCCTATGCCACTCAACCACAAGGCACAGCATATTAGTTTAAACCATGATGTTTAATTCTCTTTTTAATTCACAAGGAGCTCAAATCATGAAAGGTAAATTTGTAAATGAGAAAACAACAGAAAATTAGTTTATGCACAGCTGCATAAAAAATTGTGAGGCTGGGAAAAATGTTTGTCATGGTCACTGGAGTGTCTCTGCAATTGTACTACTTTCCTTGGCAGTTTTCTCCAATCCACAACAGAAGGAAAAGTATCAAGGTAACATCTACTCCATCACAAGTGCTGGCATACTTGCTTGTATGCCTTCTCCCCAAAGTAGGTGCAGTATTTGTGCAAGACAGAATCAACTTCAACCAACATTACATAAAATTAAGTGGAATCAATACAATTTAAAACTTAGTAGCCTCAAAGAAGTTACTGCTGCTGTGATAAACACACACCTGTTTTGAAACTTAGAACTACAGCACTTGAGAAAGGAAGAAAAACACACAGCTTTTCTGAAGTAATGTTCCTAAAAGACAGCATTAAAAGGCAGGTGTCAAAGAGTGACACAGAGTTTAATGGGCCTTCTAAAGGAATCTGTGTCTAGATACTACACAAAAGACCTTTAAAGATCCAGCTCCTGTTGAATAAAAGAACAAAAGAATGCTATTAAGGAGACTGTCTGATTACACAGGAATTTTCATCACCTTGCCCTTATAAAATTCAGTGCAGGTGAGATGAGTCACTGAAGCTCTGTGGTCCCATTACCACTATACTTAAGGGAAAAAAAAAAAAACAGAAAATTTTCCACGTGAAGACCATGCTAATAAAGTGTTTTTACAAGCAGTTAAAGAAGACCTGAAGGAAGCTGAATCAAATTAGCTGAGACTGGAATTCCTTCTACAGAATAAATGGGTTACTGAGAATGCTAGCAGTCTATACTTGAGACTTGTTTGTAAGATTTAAAATATATTTTAATGAAAGAAAAGACTCATTCAATTAACAATAATTAAGCTTTCTTTCCCATAAAGCCACAGGTGTGAGTAACCCTCAAAATTCTTATTCACGAGAAAGAGCAACTTAAGTTCTAAGTACATGAAAACAAGTTTTATTAAGGAATAACAGACTGCTTTGAATTAACCCTGTGAAATTATGTTCTTCTACAGAATTTGTAGCAGTTGACTACAAGTCCCATTACACCAAGCCAAAAAAGAGTGATACTGCTTAATAAAGACATTTTCACACCCTTCCAAAAACTTCCAATTTGCCAGCCAATAAGTATGTTTAACTGTCAGCAGTCACTGTTTTCAGGTTTACCATTGCCTTGCTGCTGGAATGTACTTCATATCAGACATCAGTGGCATGGAAAACTTGTAAAACAAATGTGAGAAATTAAAAGGAATGTTAGGGAAGCAATGGATGATAGGGAAGCAATATGCCTTTGTAGGCACCTTGCAAAAGCTTCAGAAAGGACAAATCTCTCATATTTGACACAGTGTAAATAAAAGTAATTTCTACTTCAACACCTTAAATTTATAAACTTCTTCAGTTCTGTTTTAGGGTGAGGTTTTTTTGGAAGAAGATATTGCTGCCTGCTCACTATAAGGAACCTACTTGAAAGTTGCTCTCAAAGATTTCATGCTTCTTAACGGAGTGAACTTCAACTGTATTGGGCTTTTATTTGTAATACTTCTCCGAAGGAGTAAACAAGCAAAGCTTTATTACTAACTGCATTTCTGGGTAAAACCAGTCTTCACGATGCCCTCAAGATTTACACAGGTAAATCAACTAAAGGAAGACAATTCTGGCACCTGAAAATATAAACAGCACTTGATACAAG
Organism: Phasianus colchicus; assembly: GCF_987193195.1. Lineage (NCBI taxonomy): Eukaryota > Metazoa > Chordata > Aves > Galliformes > Phasianidae > Phasianus > Phasianus colchicus. The sequence continues at coordinate 44,892,831 of NC_143441.1, forward strand.
TTGATACCTGCCTGCCAAAGTGAGACAGAGTAACTTGGAATTTTACAACTTGCTGCATGAAAGTACAATATGGTCAAATTCACTGGAAATTTAAGAAGCTAACAAAAGAGTAAATAAGACAAAGTAAGGAGAGCAAACAGAAGATGGCATGTCATAAACTGCTAACAGAGAAATGCTCCTAATATGCTGTTCTCGTTAGAGAAATAGACATACTGGGGTTTTCACTTGTGACCTTTAAATTGAAAGTTTATTTGGCAATTTAAAGACAAGTAATTAAATTAAATCGTGCAAACATATATTAGATCAATCAGTGCAAATTACAGATTCAGTGGTGCATTAGGACTGTATTCAATGCAATCAAAACATTATCAGTTACTCTCACTGCTATTAATGCTTATGCTCATAAGTGAAATGTGTTGTAAAATCAGACAGAATAGGCTGGATAGAGGCTATCTTAGACTTGTAGAATGAATAAGCATTCCTTAATTAGCCCATCAGGTTAAGTGCAAGCCTTAATGGGCCTTTCCTAAAGTCTAGCATGACATCTTTCTCCAAACATGGCCAAGAAGAAAGTTCCATTAGCAATATTAATACAAGCTTAGTTGATCATTTTCATTCAATTAACTTCTTTCAATTAAATAGATAGCTTGACAAAAGCAGTGATAAAAGACCTGAAGGGACAGCTGATGACTCGAACTGAACATTAGTGTGCGAGAGGTCACCAGTATTAAACGGACTGTAAATCTACCATTCAATTTGGAAAATGCATTTCTTCTGCTCCCACTTCTTTAATGAGCAATTTTAGCTGACTAGATATGTTTGCTGCAGAATTTTCGTGACAAGTCAAGCACTCCATTTTTTTCAGCAACAGCTATATTAGGTTTTTTCCCTGCCAACATTTTCAGCTTCTATTATGCCTTAGAATGACATGGATAAAACTAACAGAAATATATTGGTAGATAGCCAGAAATGATGTACATTTAGTTTAGATTTGCTAAGCCAAATTCACCATCTCGTTAGTATTCCAGCAAGCCCAAAAGGAGTACCACCATCACATTTTGGTAAAACACCAACAAACCAGTGGTGAAGCCTAGCACCAATACTGAAGTACCCGAGGTCACCACATAATCCCATTAGAACTGCACACCCATGTAATGCTATAATCACATATGAAGTATCTTGCTGAACAGGATTTCAGGACAAAATGTCTGTTCCATGCAGAAACTTTTATTTTATAAACATAATAAGAAAATTAAACTAAGACTTGTGAAAAATAGTTATCTGAATTTAATTACTCAAAGTTCAGCACATAGTCCAAAAATCATCTTCCTGAGTTCACATTCCTGAAAACTGTAAAAAAAAAAAAAAAAAAAAAAAAAAAAAAATAGAACTAGCAAAAATAAAATGTATCCAGCCTCATTTATTCAACCTAAGTCTGAAAATGTTATTTTAAGCTATTCAGAAAACTGACACAACTTACCTTGAATAACTGAATCCACCTTTTTTGTTCAGTCTGTATACACTGCTGCATCTCCGTATTTTTTGTTACTCCAACACTTCTAAATGCTGCAATATATTCCTCACGAACCTCTGGTTTTGTTTCTGGATAAGCCAACTTTATGATTCCTAAGCATGCATCTCGAAGGCAGCGTGATAATATTACAAGCTCTTCTAGTGTAAAAGGCATCATTGATGATTGTCTTTGACCTACAACTAAACAAACCACAAGTTTAAGTTTCTTTCAACGTTTTCTTTTTTGCTATTAAAAAACACTGATTTCATTGGAACTCCAGTATTCACATCCAATCTGATACCAATCGAAAACATCACACAAAAAGAGAATGAGTACATATTTATAAAAAACAATGACCTTATAATTGTTTACAGACACAATTACAATATTCTCTTATTTTCTTCAGCAACTATGTTAAAAATTTGAATTAATCTACAGATTCAGTCCAGATCTTCATTCTCTTCACCAGTTCATTGTAAATTACCATGATTAAAAACTTGCATAATAGAACCTGTAAAGCTATGGTTCCCATGGTGCAGACCATCTTTTTTTTTTTTCTCCCCTAAATGCAATCACCATGAAAGAACCAGATGACAGCTGATTGCTCAGGGGACCATCAGCAAGTCAGCCCAGCAAAACCTTCCCCACAGATGTCAGCAAATCATTGCCCAGGGAATCCTAAAGCTGTAAATTCCAGACACTGAGCAGTTCCCAACAAATTGATATGGCAGCAGAACATTTGTTCTAGAACTGCCATATAAGAAGCATGTGGTGAATCTCTATTCTTTTATAGAAAGTATAAGGTAGTTAATATTCCTGCTTCTTAACAAAGGATCACCCAGAAGCAACTGAACTGCATGGATTTAGTCCTCTAAGTCTGACAATTCAACATTTTAAGCAGCCTCACACAAACTCACTTTGTAAAGCACTGTTACCAATTATGATTCAAACTCACCTTCAATAGGATCACCAAAGAATTCATTATCGTGAATAGAAATAAGTGAATGACTAAACAAAGAACTAAACAGGTAGAAGAGAGGGATAATTCGACTAGAGTCTTCTAAAGACATTGGAGAACCTCTTGAAATCACTTGAAGAAGTGGTACCATAGACCTGAAAATACAATATTCATAATTAAGACACTTAATTAAATACCTGAAAAAAAATATTAACTTTAGCATTCCAGTAAAAATATTAAATATCATCTCCTGTAACAAAATAGGGACTGCTGTCTCAGTTTAATAACTATGCACCATTCTTGCAAAATAAAGTTGTTCTAACTTCTTGTCACTAAACTCACTCAGTGTCTCAAAACACACCAAACTGGTGTCAGCACAGACTGCAGGTGCTTTCTAGTTTAGAACCAAAGCAAAGCAAAGACAGGTTAAGTAATATACATCTTTGCATACAGAAAACCTGCAGGTTCAATGTTTCAGTTCCTATGGAACACACTTCTTGCACAGTCAGTTTCTGGACTAGTCAGAGTTTATGAGATAAAACCAACATACCTGGGAGGAAGTACTGGGAACTTTAGTATTTACTGCATTAGTGCTAGTAAGCACTCTAAAATCTACAAGACACCTGTCGTATTTTAATAAAGATTTACCATCTTTTTTTCTTACAACTGTTGAATTCCCAAGTTTTATGAAATCATAGTACCACTAATGTCAATGAAATAGGAACAAAGCAAATCTTTCAGTTTTGCTTTCAATCATTGTCCACAAGCACTATCATGCCACAACCTGCCTTGTTCTCTTTTTAACTAAATATATTTTATTCAGTTTCAGAGATAGTGGAGTACATACCCTGTAATCATTCGTGTAGTCATTGAAGATATCAAATACCAAAGATGCCTCAGGAATCTGGCATTAAAGGCTAAACTATAAAGGAGCCTGAAAGAGGAAGTTCAAATAAATCACGTCTGCCAATACAGCATATTTACAAAACACAATGCTTTGTACAGAACTTTACTGCCAAGCATTCCTCAAACATAAACAATTCAAGGATACTTTTTCAAGATGGGGTTTTATTCTAATCACATCTGATGAAAGCTCCAAAGTTTTAAAACAAGCATATAAATCCTTGTATCTAATACAGTTCCCATTTACTCAGCAACAAACCACATGACAGAGACCCAGGTTTGCAGTATTCCACAAAATTAAACATACATTAAGTAAATACAATGTTTGTTATTTTTCTGAGAATTTTTGAAACTTAATGTAATGAATCACATTAACACATAGAGAGGTCACTTCTGTGACTCATCTGACACTAATAAACAGAATTTTTTCACTGCAAGTAGATTCTAATACCTTAAAATTGATACTAGTAGCAACAGTAGTTCCACCCAGATAAAAATAATTATGTCTACAAATCAGCTACACACAGGACTGACCTTACCATACCAATTCAGTCATGATTTTGATAAACTTTTTATAGAAGTGAAAAATAAAAACTTGCTGATACTAAAAGTAGTCTATTCCTTTCCTCTGCAGGAAAAAAAAAAAAAAAGACAAGTAACAAACATAATTTAAAACAATTCACACATTCTAGAAGTAAAAAAAAAAAAACAAACAAATCAGGACTTGACTGACTAAGCTATCATTTTACTGATATTGAAGAACTATATTAGCTACTCTCCAAGGTATCCCAATCACTATTAGCAAAGATGGTAAAATAGACATTCAGGTCCACATTGCCTTTTAGATGTCAACAGTCTCAGAGCATTGAAATTTCTCATGACCATACACACAGGAGGTAGGAAGCTGGGAAATAGAGCAGGGAGGACAGACAAGAAGGGCTGTCTGAAAAAACAGTATTTATTACAGACCACATGGATAAATTAAAATTCGCCAGATGGCAAAATGAAAGGAGGTGCACATTTAATTAAGGAAAAAAGTAAAATGTTCTTAAGTGTTTACTGAATATTTGAAGAGCTTCTAAGCAACAATTCATTTCAAGACAGGAAAACAAAATCCCTAGCACACCCACACACAAACACTGCATAGTGTCATATGCCACTGGATCCTAGCTTACTGGCTGCTTAAGCCCTATGGGCTCTTTTATTGCTGCCTTCTCTAAAGCACAGCCTTCTCTCATGTACCCAGACTCTTCTTCAGGCTCTCACCTGCCATGCACCCATCCAAGGGTGGGTGCACCCACAAAGGGACTGCAAGTCTGGCACAGAACAGGCACACAAAGAAAAAGAAATGAAGATAAGGAAGAAAGTCTGCAATGCGTTTTTGCTGATATATCATCCCCTTTGTTACAAGAAGTGAAGATTTTAAATCCTTGTAATATATGCAATATTATAAAAGGAATTAGAAGCCTCACATCACAGAAGTTGTGTGATGATAAACACTACCAAACTTGAGTCAAATTTTAAACTACTGGAGCAGAAGTTAGTTAAACGTATGCTTTAACTGTAAAATTAAGCTCTATTCCAACTATGCAGCTTTTTTTTTCTTCTTCTTATTTTTAAATTAACCTGAATTTGATCTGTGGGAATTTTATTTTCTTCTAAATTCACATTATTTGGACAACTGGGTAGAAGTTACGCATTATGTAAGGAAGGGTTTATTATATCAAGATAATTTAGGAAAAGAAGGATATATATTTTAACTTTTAAATATCTGAATGATAGCTCAGATGTCTTGGTTGCTTAGATGAGAAATCTCTTTACTGACCTTCAGTTTTCAGCCTCCTACGGAAAGAAAAAGCAATTTGGCAGAGTGCCATGAAGTCTCAGAGGGCTTCCAAGTAAAAACTTGTTAATTTGACAATCATCCCTGGAAATTACCTAATAGGTTTAGCAGAAATGAACAAACATTATGGACACTGAACCTGTAATAATGTAATTCATTTTTCCATTCTAGCAACATTCAGTAATAATTAAGGGAAAAAAGAAGAAACCTTAAGAGCTTATTATAATAACCTTTGTCTAAGTTTTACCCATTTTTATTCTGTATTGGCAATCCAGGCAGCCAAGTGTAGCAGCTGCCACATTTTATGGCCCAATTCCAGAAACACTGCATGTATTCAACTTTTGTGAATCCCTTTCCTGAAAATCAGGTTAAATACACCATGTGCAGTCGGTAGAAGATGCTATCATACAGCATCTTTTGTCAATATGAAATACTTATTAAATATGAAAACTGAAGAATTCATCAATTCTAATGTTCTCACAGTTACCAGAAAATAAATACAAAACTACAAACTAAACATATTCATCAGTCTGTTAAAAAGTATTACTGATTGCTGAAGGTGCGTCAAGAACCACCCCCTACCTTCCTGCTCTAAGCACAGAATTTTGCTTTCAAAGTCAAAGGAAATAATTTTAGGAAAGTGAACAATAGAAATGCAAGGATGCCTGGGAGAAGTCACATGTTTGCAAAGGCTGGACAAATCAGCTGTGTTTAAAAAAAATAAAGTAATTTTAAATAGCTTCAATATTTTTGACTTCAAAATGAAAATACCTGGAAAAAAAAAAAAACCTAAAATCTTACAATTTAAAGAGTATGAATACGTAGAATTTAAATAGGTCAAAATCTACTTACTCCACTGACTTCGGTCAGATAAGAAATAAATGCACATGTGCTACACATCAGCATTTCCAAATGAAACTACATGAGATTGACACAACATAAAGTAACAATGGAAGAGAAACTGCAGAAAATTAGAGATGGTTTAATTGGAAATATTGGTGGTGGGTGAATGGTTGGACTGGATGATCTTAGAGGTCTTTTCCAAACTTGGTGATCCTATGATTCTATAGTTTACAGAACCTGAAGATAAAGTATCTTTAGTCTGCAAAGTCTGTAGATGAGTTAAAGTTCATATAAAGCTTGAATGTCCACACAGTCTCAAAACCACACACGACCACTTGAGATGAAAAAGATCAGAAAACATTTCTCTTCAACACTCTTAATTCATTTTCAATAATCTGTACTATTCAAAAAACAAAGGAAGCAGCTAAAGCTTAAATTGTGATTTTTTACCCCCTCCCATCTTCTTGTACTGAATTTTCTTGAGAAATCTTACTGTATATTACCAATTCTCTATTATGAGATCATTGAATGTGGTTTTATATAATGGATTCACTAATAGATTTTTCTCATAAGCTTTAATACTCAGATTTATCACTACAGTTTGGGAGAATAACCATTTTTCAACTAACAGAAACGATGAGCTCCTCTCAAGCAGCAAAATGAAGACTGTCAGCTCAGGTTATGACAGAGTTAATTCACTCCACGACTCCCCGTGAAATATCTGTTTTACACGTGCTAAATTAAATTATCCGCTCCCCGAAGTACCAACATAATGGCCATTTACTTAGAACCTTGTTTCTCTCTGTAGGCATCTAATTGTTCACAAAGGCCACGTGATTTATGTCTACTTGCCAGAAAGGTATTTTTGGGCACCTCTGGTTTAAAAAAAAAGCGTCAAATTCCTCCTGCGCAATGGGACAGATTAAATGACCCATTAAGCTTAATTTAGCTGAGGCACCACTACAAGTTAATTAGTTAAAGGCAAGATTTTCAGTCTGGGCCATAAATTGGGCCCAGTTTCCCACTGAGACCATTTAAGTTAATGAAGAGAATACAACAGGACGAGAGGAGCTCATGCATCTGATAAAGGTCACTGTAGCCAGGCAGGGGGCTGGCACTGCACAGCTGCAAGGTGGCACAGGGAAGGGAAAGCAGCAAAGCAGTCTTGCCATGCGCTGCATCACTCTGTAAGCTGCTTGATGCTTCTGTCTCTTTGTACTGGACAAAAAAAAAAAAAACAGAAGATGAAGCTTCAAAATGTAAAAGCTTCATATACAGTGATTCTTGTTTCAGAAAAAACACAAGAACGTTTCCTAATGAAGTGCTGTAATAGCCTTACGTACAGCCCAAGCATCTTCATTCAGCACATACACGGGTACAGACTGCTCCTATTACACCCTAAGTCAGTTTTCCAATTAATTCTCACCCACAGGGTAAGATTAGCAGTGTTATGTAAATAAAACAGCGTCAACGTACAGAACAGTTCAATCAAGCCAGCAATTACCCTGGGCCACCAACCAGACGGCTGATAACCACTGATGTACCAATGGCTGTTTGGTATTAAACTGTACTGATAAACTTCATTAATTAAATTAAATTAATAAATTATCTCCCTAAATATTTTACAGAATTGGAATCTGTCTGTGAAGTATAGCTTTAATGAACAAAAGTCTTGCAAATCTCTTCATAATGGTAATGAGGGCGATACTGACTCGTGGGGTTTTTTGTGTTGTGGGCTTCCTTTTTAATTGGATTTGCTCACATCTTCCCAGAATACAGTCAGAATTTAATGTACCTAATACAACTAATACAATCCTGGACCATTTAAGCAAAACAAACAAACAAAAAAAACTACTACACAGTAGGTGTTCTCTGATAAACTTGAATGTGCAGAATATTAAAAATGGGGAGGAAAATAAAGAAAGTACTGACAGTCCAACTCAAAATCCACCACTCTCTCAGAGTATCAGAATGGAACTTGAAAGGCTTGCTCCTTCTGGTCTGAAGTAGGCTACACTTTGGGCTACTGTCATAACCAGATGCAAAGAAATTACAAAGCTCATGCAGTGACAGTAACGTTCCTAGCAGCACAGATCACCACCATCAGTCACATCACTCAGATGTATGGAGGGGCCACAAGCAGAAAAAGCAATCAGCTTTAATGGAAAAATTCTGAATTTCTCATCTTTTTTTTTTTTTTTTTCCCCAAGAAGGAAAAGATCCGCAGAACTATTTAAAATAACACAGATTTGTTGTTTCTTCTTTTCCAAAGGCTGTGTCAACCTTAGCATAGTTTTCTTTCCAGATCATAAACAGTTATTTTCAGTTATTAAGCTGTTCAGTTTTCAGTTATTAAGTTATTTAGTATTTCACTTTACAAATCTGCAGCATTTATATTTGCTAATCATCATTATTCTACTGCAGTCGTAAATGCTGCTAAATAAGCAAGGTCTTTCTATCAGGCTTTTCTATCTTTTTTTGTGTTTTTAAAAAGAAAATAAAAATTTAATGTATTCTAAGCTCAGTCATTGCAAATAAATTACTTTTGCTTAACTAAGCTATCTAAACTATTTCCTCATGGCTTAATTAGCAGCATTTTATAGTAAATATTACTCATTTAAAGTTTAACTTCAAAAGGGTTAAGCATCTTGCAAAATACTCATTGAATTTCATGTAATACTTTGGCAATTTAAAAAAAACAATAATCAGGCAAAACCAATGTAGAAATTAATGAAGAAAATACATTATTTTGAAACTGCAGAAGGTTTATTACCTTTAAAACAAGCATCAAATATTCTTTGAAAAATCCTCTGAAAAAGAACATTTAGAATACCTGCTTGGAAACTTAGGCCAGGTCTGAAAAACACTGAACAGGACAAAAGATTGACATCTACTGACACAATCATGCCTGGTAAACCCAACATGATGACTGACTCAGGAGTCAGAATTAGTTAACATCGACTTCAGTTCATCAAATGCCTGTATGAATTACTTTTGATTGTGAAAATAATTCAACAAGTATTACCAATTAAAAACACTGTTTTTTCTAAAATTGGTAAATTCAACTACTTTGGAGCTGTACAAAAGCTGTAATGGAAAGCAACTTCCATATTTCAAGATGTCAACTAGAGCCTTCATAGCTTCTGAATTTATGTTAACTACCTTGTTATCACAAAGACCTAATATGGCTTCTCAGAGGAAATAGATGCCATACTCACACAATTAAATTTGTGCAGGATTTCTTTATTCATTAAGCATCCTTTCCACAGTTCACCAGCAAACCTCAAGTCAAAGCAATGATGCATTTAACCTCAGTAATTACTATCCAAGGCAATGTACTACTTTCAACAATAAAGGGGGATACTAATTCATTCAACTGCTGCTATGATCTTCAGGTCTCACATCCTGCTCTAATGCAATTAGTCTACAAAGAACTAATTACCCTAATCGAGCAATCACAGTTTCACTGACATCTTACTTCCTCTACCAGCTATAAACACCACTGAGCTAAGATAGCACCAAATTAGTTTTCTGTATCATTGTTTACAATGCAGTTTGAATTGATTATGTTTACAACATTCCCTAAATACTTAGTTTATTGCTAGCAACTACATACTTATTCACAACTACTTGCACCACAGTTACTTTAATACTTGCAGATTTTTGACTGATGATAAAATGGTAAAAAAAATAAAGTTGGCCACTGACACCTGTTTTACATTTTGTAGCAAAATTTGTGAAAGAATACTGCACAACTGGATTAGTATTTTACTTCCATTTCAGGTTTCAAAGCCCTTCCCAACAACAATTTTTTTTTCTAATAGATTGGAATTGTTTCAGTTTGTAGCAAGAGAGATAACTGGTTGTATGTTAAAGGAGGTAGAGAACAAACCGATTTCTGCACTCAGCTGCATAATGAGACTGGAATCCAAATCACTGTAAGTTTTAAAAATAAGTTAAGATGGTATTCTGCAAGCATGACGTTAAACGCTGCCTCTGAGAAAGAGGACAAAAAATTACTTCCCCAGAATCTCTGCCAACCAATCCGTGGGAGATTTTCTGATCACAAATACATACCCACAGTCCCTCAACACAGTGATGCAACTCACTAAACAAAGCATGGGCTTACACTTTTGGATTCAGTGATTTGTCCTAAGGAATGCAATGAACATTCTTCTTTATTTCAGCTGATCATAAAAGATCTCAAGAAAAAAAATTAAAAAACAGTGTATTTAACCAAACAGCCTATCCAGTTAAACGAATTTTAGATGTACTACAGTTCAATGTCACTATTATTTATACTTGCCTGACTTTTGGCACCATCATTCGGTGTTGCACCATTAGCGTGTGGCAGATTGATGCCATCAAGGTAAAGACCTCTTCGCTAGCTGAATCTCTCCAAACCATATTCAACAGAGTGTTTGTCTGCTGCTTTGTATCCAGTTTCTTCAGACACTCCTCAGTAATGTACTGAACTGATATTCTCCCATCACCCTATAAACATACCAAAGAAAAAATTCCTTTGAATTACTTTTAATGATCAAGTAAATGCTTTCTAAAAAAAAAAAAAAAAAATCAGAATTTTACTGGAACAAGTATTTCCAGTATGATAATTACAACATGAGCACATTTGTATATACCAGGAGCGTTCCTGAAAGCATCACACCTTAGAGTCAATTTAAATTCCTAGGCAGGCAAGTGCTGGATCACGGTTATTGATCTTCTCACTTAAGTCAGTAGGAAAGATTCCCTTTAATGCTCTTCAACACTTGAATACAATAAGGTAAGATCATTCACAGGCATAAAATATGCAAATACTAATCTCTCCCCCAGCGAAATCAGTTAGCACAGGGCATGAAGTTCAGAAATGGATGCCTCCTGTGCATTCTTTTAGAAATGGTATTTTCACATTCATCACCCACTGACTAACCAACAAACTTCAGGATATCTAATACATGTAAAGCTAGTGTAAGAAGTACACAATGAGGAATCCTTTTTGTTGGCACAGAACACAGCAGAGCTCAAAATTCTCTTTTATTTATTTCCTCCTTCTATCTTGTCCTCAAGAAAGCAGAAAACACTCTGGGTCACTGAAGGATAAAAGTTCCTTTTTTTTTTTTTTTAAAGTAAGATAGGTATGCTTGGAAATATGAATACATTAAAAAAACACAGTAGAAACACCAGAAAAACACATACTGCAGCAAATCATATCATGTAATAAGGTTTCCTCAGAGAAGATCTTCTCTCTAATTAACAAGTTACTGTAAATTAACAGTAAAGAGAAATTTATGTTTTTTTTTTTTTTAATCTAATTACCTCTTAAACATCACTGTATCTCTAAAGCACAAACAGAATCTCACAATATATATTACAGTGCATGCATGGCCCACAAATTAAATATCTGAATTCTAAATTTTGGGGTTAAAAATGGCAATTATTTTGTACTTTGGACAATATATTATTTACTGGGTAAATAGGCAGTTTATTCACACTATACTGATAAAGATTTTTGAGTAACAGTAATACACTACATCTAAAAATCCCAGCTCAGCGTGGGAGACAAAGATCACCCACACAGCTGTTTGGGTTCCTCCCCACTCCACTCTGTTTTGCTTTAACGAACACTAAGTTTGGTGTAATCTCACACATTGCACAGGAGAAGACTGCACCCTGCATTAGTCCTCTGAGTAGCAGTACATATTTTGAGAGGTTATATAAAGGTCATTAAGAAACTGTTGAATTTACATCTCTCCAGCTGCGGTTGTTCAAAACCTTGGTCTGAGTGTTAAGAGGTTAAAGTTACCATGGGTTCAATTCATTAGTCAAAGTTTTACAACATGCTTAAACTCCAGTGAAAAGTCATTTTTACACTACTCTCTATATATCACAGCAGAAAATAAGTGTTCCACCCTGAAGGCTTTGAAGATAATGTATATATTCAAAAACTGAGCTAATTCAACGGGTAAAGACTGTACTTGAATGTAGAATATTTCAATGAGGAAAAAAAAAATACAATGTTGGAAGATCAGATTAGCATGTTTCAGTATACCCTAGTGTCACCATGACCTTAAGAAATGAGGAGAATACTGGTCTCTGTAAAATTTAAGTAGAGAAGTTCAATTTTGTTTTTGTTAAAAGAAGAAAGCTCTGTTATCCAGAAATTACACTACCTGAACTATGCTAGTATACTACGAGCTTTATTTGTGCTTTTCCTTTTTTAACAATCAGTTCTATTTGTTTGCAATGAACAGCCATCTACTTATAAGAAGTAAACATGGCTCCTGCTATGAGTACCTAGAAAAATACTGGACTCAGGGTGATCATGGTTTTGCCTATATTTGCCAATACTGTAAATCAAACTCATTTAAAGAAATTCTATAATGCTTACTGGTGTAGTTGTCATTTTACTGATCTCTTCATCCTCATCTTCAGAATCACTGTTTGCATCTTGACAATTTGTACCAGCACTAGATACAGGCAGCTGAGAGAGAAAAGCTTGGAGTACCCTCAAATACACAAGCAGTCCTTCTTCTGAAAGGGATCCTATACCAAATACATTGAAATAAAAGATCTTTAGCTAGGCAGTTCTTCACTGTATTTTACTGGAAATATCTAACAAAAAACCACATTTTGCCAAACCCTCCCAATTAAGTGCATTTTCTTCCTAAAAGGGGAAAAATGGCTAAAAAACACAGATCTCTAATACTTGTATCCACAAACTGCTAGGCAACAAAGTAGGTTATGGAAACACATGAAATACTAACTCAAATATGAAAAAGCAATAACAGGTCATATAGCCTTCTCACCCAAATATGTCTCTCCAACTGTTAACACGAAGTAAAAAAGCCATGGAGCTCGATCACTTTTTCTTGAACATCCATTTTCTGCTAATAATAGTGCATTCAGAAAGAATTCATAGGGGAAAACGATCTGCACATCAGCCAGCGCTGGAATGATGAAATGGAATATCTGATCTGTGAAAGGTGCTGCCACAAACTCCTCTGTGAAGGCTGCAAAAATCTGTTGTCTAAAATGAAGAAAAAATGTCTTGATGGAAAATACAGGTGACACTTCTCACAAGTACGTCCATGGAATGACAGATCAAATTTTGCAAGTTTGAACACATTCACCAAGAAGACAGCAAAGTGACACTTCATTAATTCTGTGCCAGAAAACTGAATTTCTCAGATTTCTTGAAAAGTATAGTACTTATACAATGTCTTTTCCCTGATTATCTTAATCATAACATTACCCTTTACACTTAAACACATGGAAAACTATTCTGAAGTTAAATTTGTTTTAATCATGAAATAAAAAATAAACTAAAAAATCCTTTGGGTTTTTTTTCTTCTTTATAATGTAACACAAAACACTATCACATGCAGCAGAGCCAGTTCCATCTTTTTTCTGTCTTTCCATATACCTGACTCATTCTCCTTGCAAGCTATGACTTAGTTATTCCCTCTCTCATAAACCTGCCACAAAATTCTTAAATGCAGAATGCTTTTCATCTGACTTTGGCAACATCTTTATACTCAACTAAGTTTTTCCACACCGATGCTCCTTCATGAATCATTACTACTGGACATAAATTGAACTGCACTGAAAAAACAGTTGGATGTTAAACAACAATAAACTGTGAAGCTCTGACAGTAACAAGTATACAAGTATCTAATATTATTTTTACTTACCTTGCACCTTCTGGACAGGAGCTGTATGTAAAGTGCAATGGTTTCAGAACATTCTCCAGAAGTATTTTTGCAAGAGGGACTCGAGAAACATCAGAATACTCAATACTTGATGGAAGCTTACTATTAATTAACAAATAAAGCGACTTGTAGTAGCCTACAAATAAGTAAAATCATTATTTAAATACAGTATTACTGTTTTGCTTTTCTTTATAAAACATATACTTACTTAACAATTATAACTTTAACAAAATTCTGTAATTCACTGCAAGAAGCTTTACCTACGAATATATATTACAATAGTACAAGTCATATTCACATAACCAAGAGCAGATACCAGCTTTATCTTTGGAAGCATCAGTTTATAAATTCAGAGACAAATAACTGCATTCAGATTCAGTTTGACTTTCAAAGACCAACCAATCCTGCTGATAAAGTGAATAGTTTGATATATTTTTTGAAATATTGACTTATGAAATATGTTCTCCTCTTTTCGACAGCTTGCTTTTTGCTCTTTCAGAAATTAATTTCTCCCTCTACACAGAAACACAACAGTATCTTACATGTTCTGCTAACAAAGCTCTTCAGTCTGAAGTTTACAAACACCTTGTTTTAGCAGACTGAAGAACACAATTACTGTTCCAAAAGAGGAACCTCTCAGACAGTAATAAAATATATTACCATTGGAGCCACAAAGATGTGTGTAGAGGGTAATGTGTCTCACTGTCAGAAATTCTTTTTTTGTCTCACTGCAATACAAATGGAATCACATGATTTCATTCTTCCTAATCCAACTTCCTCTTACTCAATGAAATCCTAAATTAAGACAAGTTTCACTACTACAGGAACCACTGTAAATACATAAATAGCATTTTATCTCTCACTGAGAGACTGCGTCTGGGACATTTTGTCACAGTAACCCTAACTGACATATAACGTAACAAAAGCCACTATAAGGAACGACAATACTCATGTGGAGAATGAACTGTATTTCAAAACACATAATAAAAGCTGAATACAGCTTCTTTACAACTTAACCATCATAAATACTGAGGAGACTGTACACTTGTTGTGCATGCATGCTTCCTCTTGTTTTAATCATGATTAGAAAGCTGAATTTTTTTTTTTACTAAAATTTAACATCCTGGTAAACCTTTATATATCAGAATGAATATTACACTAAAAAAAAGAAATATTAAAGTGACTTTAAAGACATTAATTATGAAATAAACAATACTTCCATAGTCTTAATTATGCTTAGTCAAGTAAATTAAATGTCCTATAATAAAATTCATTTTTTTCCCTACAGTAACTTCAAAATGTGGAATCTGCACACATCTTTATTAACCTAAGACAGACTTGTTCTACAGAATGTACTCTAAAACTCACAAGTACAGAATTATTGCAAAGATTAACCAATTGGAAGGTGCTAGCCTACATTTTACAACCACGAAGCTGGATCCAGGATGTGTTTTCATACCATTTCTGGCATTTTTCCCCAGCTACCAGTCACTGCAAACTCAAGTGGTATCACAAAAGCAAATTATTTTTTTCCCACATCCTCAGAGCAATAACGTTTCTTCAAGACAACACGAATTTTGGCGATAACTACACAACTCATTAACTTTCAGTATGTTTGCACAGGTGTAACTGATTGCAGCTCAGCAAACAGTTTTGTTGATGATGCCACGAAGCAAATAAAGGTTAGGTCACCATCTCTTTGCTAAGGTGTCTTTTTCTAGTGCTAGCAAGAAGAAAAATTAATACCAATTTACAACAATAATGATCACTAGTAGTTATGGAGAACTATATCCACCTACTCTCAAACTCTGCAGTGAAAGTCTGTATATATAATTAGGGAGAATACTGAATATATGAACAGAATATCTGAAGAATTTAAATAGTAATTTCTCAAGCAGTAACCTCATTACAAAATATCTGTCTCACGTATGGGTTAGTGTATGTAGCATTTAATTTGTGTCTGTATTAAAGGCAAAACATAATGAAACTACATGACTTTCAGGTGTTATGCATTTTGTTCATTTCTTGAGTGTCGCTGAGAACTTCTAGTTCCTAGCTACTCACCTTTCTGAATCATGTAGTGCAAAATTTGTTCAATTAGTGATGTTACATAGCTGACATCTTGTAAAACAGGTAAATATGTATTCTCAGATGAGAATACCTCAAGCATTCTCATAGGAAGTGCAACATTCAGACTGTCGTCATTGCAGTTTTGCAATAGCCTACAAATAAAATGAAACAAAAATAATTTATCAAGAGATTTCTCTCATTTCATCATAAACACATGCACATCAATGTACAAACAAAACTACAGCAACTTTCCTAATTAATTTTAAAATAACTTACTTCTAAGTGTACTCTTCCAAGTGTTCTCAATAATTAACATCTTATTGTTGGCACCATTATAATAATAATTCCTGGTTTTACAGTATGGGCTGGGAACAAATACTGTTTTAGTTAAACATATGATGTTTCCCAGAATGTCTTAGACTACAGACTTCAGTATTAAGAATACACCCACCCCCAATCTGTTAGCAAATTGCTTATGGAACAACTAGGAGTAAGTAGGAGTGACAATTCAGAGCCCATTCAGAATTAAAACTATTTGTTACAATGAGACACATACAGGCAGAGCTGCTCCTACAGTGTCCTTTCCTTCACAGCCATCCAGAAAGACAGAACAATCACAGCAAAAGTGACTCTGAAACACAGCTAAGGCATTTCACTAAACAGATTCAAGACACTTCGACAAGAACTTATTGGCAGACATAGCTGCTACCAAGCTATCTTTTTTTTTTTTTGCTAAAGTTTTGTTTTGCTTTGTTTAGTTTTTTTAAATGTAATGTCAAAAGCTACAACTTTTTATGAAGCTGAGCTTACACAAGAGGAACACTCCTTCTCACTACATGTCTCATCTCTTGCTTTCTGGGCTTCTGCACCAAACTGTTAGTAGCTCAGAAAAAACAAGCCATACAGTATAGCAAGATTCAGTGATCCGAAAGAAAATCTTCAACATTAAAAGGAAACAAGATTTCTCAAAGCTCTAGAGAGTATTGCTAATAAAAGCAATCATTATAATGCTTCCAAAATTAGGTTTTAGATGACAGTTACTCCAGTAGTTTCATAGATCTACCTTCCATTGGTTCTCCAAAATGAATGTGAAAAGGTCAGTACCAATAATGAATCTACTGTTGAAGACAGTAAAATAACTGCTTCACATGCCTTAAGTCCAAAGCAAAGGAAGGGCATTTTCAACATCAATATTAAAACAGAACATCCAAAAATAGTCAAACTCATAGGATACTTTTTGATTGCTATTAGTTCAAGAAAACCTTCTGGTTCCAACAAACACTTGTAATGACCTTGCTACATGCAAACACTTAGGGGATACACTTAAGTCCATCCTTAGGGAGTACGTTCCTTAAGCATGTATTGCATATGAACTTAAAAGTCAGTGGAATTGAGAACATTTCATTTTCCTTAAGCATGAAAAAATGTCATCATGGCCTGTATTTATAGTGATCATAAACAGTTCTCTCCATTTGCTGCACAAAAAAACAAGCAAGTGCCCAATGCAATTTCTGAACACACTTTAGGCAGCGGTGTATAGAAAAAAGAATTTACCTGCAACACAGCCCCAACAGTCTTTTTATTTGGAATAAGCAAGTAAGTCGGTCTGGACCATCCAATTGCTTAACAAACTGAGAACTCTGTTTAATTAAATTCTGACACAGCCATATCTGGAAAACATACAAGTTTACAATTTATTACATCTCAGTTCTGTTGTTTCAAGCAAGTGAAGAGCAGCTGTATGTAACATAGGTATAATATCCATATTTTTATCAACACAGGTCTTGCATAAAATCGATCTTAAATGTATGCAACATCTCCTTTGGAGAACTTAAAAAAACATAAAATAAGACAACCATATCAGTTAAGGAATAAAAATATTCATTGAGCTACGTAAAACATGACTATTAACTTCCTAAATTAACAGAAATATATTTACAAATAACTTTTTCAACAAATTTGTTAATAAAAATACCTTCAGAATTATCAGAGAGCTAGTACAAAATTATTACTTAAAAACATTTCTTATAACGTTTTTAATAAATTACTGTGAATCAGAGACAAAGGATTTTTCATTTCATAGACTACACACACACAAAATCTAATTTTTAAGTTATTTCATCTAAACAGAGAACAAGAGTGCAGGTCAGCAAAATGAACTTCTTGAAGTGGTTAAATCCATTTCTGCATCCCTTCCTAAGCCTTCCAAGAAAAAGTATTCCAATAGAACAGATCAAAATATTTACAATACTCACCAAACGCTTCGAATCCTCATTCTGTTTATAGAAAAAGAGTAGCTGACGAACTAAAAGAGTCAAATTAGCCCCATTAGCAGTAGAAAAGGTTCCTCCAGTTTGGGCCAAATTAGCACAGCGATCAAATTCACTTCTCTGGGTAGAGTACTTAAAATAAAGGAAGATACACATTAGTGTATTGATAATGGTTATGAATTTATATAGGGATGTGGCATTTTTAGAATCTCATTTGTTTCCCATCCCAACTGGTAGCAAAATAATTAAATGCACCTATTCATTAAAAGAACACATACACAAAAATCACAAAGTCGTATTTGCTTCTGTAACTCAAAAGGTACACATAGCAACAAATTTGTTGCTCCTCAAGTCAAAATTATCACACCAAACATTTTCAACTAGTTTACTCAATCAATATTAGCAAATGTAAACAGACAGAACTCTTTCCCAGAACAATCAAGCCAAGAGCAGCTTAAAAAGAATATCCTTTTGACTCAGATGACTACCTTAGTCACACTCAGAAGTTTTGCTGATACGCGAAAGCTGCAAGTATGTAAGTGTCAAGTCAAAAAAGTTACATCATCCCACTCAAGTCAGCTGTCACAAAGGTGCTTTGCTGAATAAGCATTAATCTACTAAAGAACTGAGGCTCAGCAAATGTCAAGAGACAATAAGAACTTACACTTCATCAGCACACCAAATATTCAAATATGTCAAGATTTCTTTTTTTTTTTAAACAGAAAATTGATTTTCCAGCTAGACTGCTTTACCTCTTTCTCAGCAAACAAGTACTTACCTGATGATTTCTGTCTCTGTAACCCCTTACAAATGATTGGATTATTATTGCATTTTTCAGCCTTCGCCTTTCTTCCTGTAAAATGAAGGAAAAATAAATAAATAGAAATAAACACTGTGCAACCAAATCTCATTTCTACAATTTTATCTGATAAATTTGTATTCAAAAGACTTCTTTAATTCAAATTAAGCACTATCGTTAAGAAAAAAGTATCTGATATTCTGCATCCAATACACACAAAAGCAGAAGAAAGCTTTTTATTGCTCTAAGTGTGCAATTACCACTAGGTTATAGCAAAAGAATTCTTAATACTCTGTAAGTACATAATACCACAGAAATCAATATAAACACATTTACATTTTATTTGACAGCTCTAATGCTACAACGCTGAAGAACTCAGTGACACTATTCCTCTTTCTGCACAGATCAGCTGACACTGAAGACCCACTTCCTTCCATTCAAGTGACAACTCTGTATTAAGAACCCAGCACAGTTTAGATTAGCAAGGGGAGGGAACAACAACAAGAGAACAAAAACAAAGCAAAACACACAATGTTTATTTGGACAAATCTGAAGAGAAATGAAGGCAGTGCTTCGAGCCTAACAGCTCTACAGGGAAACTCCAGAGAAAAAAAATCCTGCTCTACTTTAAACAAGACAAAGAAAGCAAGTCAGAGTCATTTTATGAAGCCTTCATCACCAACCAGAACGAGCAGTTATAACCATGCCTGTAAAATAGCTCACTTTCTGGGTAACTGAAAGCCAGCTTGCTTCAGGTATTATGGAGAAAGTACTCAGCACATTCCCTGTCAACACCCCAGCACATCTGATCACAGGGAAGTGGCTACTGTAAACCACTTTCCAACAATGTCCATACAGTTTCTTAGGAGATGAAAGAAAGAAGTAAAGAAAATTCTTAAACAACTCCTCTGAATAAACCTGCCCTTGAAATCCTCTGATTAATTCCTGAGCCTGGACCAAAATGAAAGTTTTCTATTCCAAAAGATACTGCAGAGAAAAAGATACTCAGCAGCAGAAGTACAAAGTATGGGAACAAGCAGGAGAGTTCCAATTACAGACAGGCATTCTCTCTTCATAATCATAATATAATGCTCAACTGAAAAGTCGGTATCTTCTCTTTCTAGATATTGTTTTTATCCTAGCACATCTAACAGTCAATTAGTGACCCATAATTGCAAAGGTTTTAAGTCTAAGGTCACTGCTAAGGTTCAGCTACAGGCACTTTTTAAAGACATAACTGGTCTTGGTCTCAGAGGAGTCATCCTTTAAAAAAAATAATACTAATCACTCCTATACCAGAGCAGTTCATTCACTCATTTTGTGAAGAACTGAGACATGTCATCTCCTGTGATGTGTATGTCTGTGCATACATACAGAAATATGACACTGTATCAACTCTGAACTACTTGATACAACTATTATATTCATAAATATGCAACTGAATGGGTTATTTTGATATTTGGCAAAATGTTTTTTAAGTACAAGTGAGTCTTTGCCTATGTTGATAAGAACTCCAGTGATTGCAAATTTGATTACTAACACAACATTAAGTAACCAGTGAAATCTTAGCAGTTTCATAGATAGAGAGAAAAAAAAAAGCAGTAACTATCCCCAGACAGAGATGAGCCACCAAAAAACTGCATTTAATCCAGCAAGACTCAAACACATATTCAAAGGGGCAAATAGCTGTTTCCCTTGATTTGAATGAAAACTGGACAGTAACATTTTAAAACCAACACTCAAGGCCATGTTTTATCATCTTCCTCCTCATATCAGAAGAGGAAAGAATGTCAAAATTAATACATTCACTCACACCATAGTACTAAATGGATCTCATTTTGCCACATACCACAGAACCACAAAACAGCTCAGGCTGCAATATTCACCAAGACATTGTGCTACAGAACTGAACTTTTTCCTTCCTACGTGTATTCCCTCTTTTCCGCTTTGTTCCAGCTCAAATTCCCAAAGGCAGTAACATACATCAACACGATCCAGAAGATTTCCTGAAAACTCAGACATCAGCCTCACAACCGCTTCTCACTCTCTCAGTCATCAGCTGACTCCAAAGAGCTTTACAATGCATTCAAGTATTGTTTCAACTACAACTTTCAGAACTGAGAGTCAAACTGGAGAAGAGGTTTGCTGAAGGTCATTCTGGAAGCCGCAGCAGAAAAAGGAGTAGAAAACGGCTTGCCAAGATCAGTCCACAAGACAAAGAAATGGAAGAATTTACTAACCAAATGCCTGTATTTTCTCAACGAAGACTAGATCAAATGAGCATCAAAATAAAAGGAAAAATTCCCTTTCCACCAAGGGCATACTTAATTATCTTCTTTTGAAATGAAAATCACTTCTGGGAAGGACCATAAAAGCAGCTGATTTTGTTGCTTCCAGTATACTGGAATAGTGCACAAGATTTGCCAACTGAAAGCAAGCATTCCTGAACTAAGCATGTCTGCAACAGAATAAAGCACTGGACTGCAAAGGTTACTGTATCAAAGACAAATCCAGCATGCATGCAAACGCTTATAGTTACTTTACCTCTCGTTTTCGCCTTTCTTCTTGAGTGCGATGCAGGAGCGAAGCCTTTTCCTCCTAAATGGCACAAATAAACATACAAGGTCATTTTCATTCAAACACAAGATTTTGAATCCTTCACAATATTTCATCAAAACTTTTTTTTTCTGGGGGGCGGAACTGTTCATACACACAACACTCAACAAAAATTAAGTATTAATTATTTCCTGCACTTAAAAGCACACCTAACACAGCCTCACAGAAGAGCAGTGACAACGGCTGTGTAAAAACCACAATGACAGACAAACAATAGCAAAACCAACCGCTCCACATTCAGATTTGTGCTCTCAGCATCCCAGTAACCAAGGCAAACAGAATTCATTAATTAAACGAGGAAGTGGAAACATAATAGGGTCCCGATCCTACCAGGTACTTCGAATGTTTGCTGAGCACTTTCCTGGCTGGACATGTGAGCTATTGGCCCAGGTGTGCACAGCAAGCTGCGGCAGCTCAAAGCAATCACTACTGCTACGAAGCTCCATGCCTTGGCTAACTTGCTAACGGACTAAACTCTTCAATTTATTTATACTTTCCTCAAAAACTGTCCAGAATAGATACCAAAGTAGGCTTCTGTAACACAAATGGAATCTTTTCTTTAAAAATTCTGAACTCCAAATTAGGGCTACAAGCTGAAAGTTCCAGGAGAACACTGTCTTCAACAGTGAGAAAGAAGGGAATGCTGAGGGGTGCACAAAGCTTCTGGAGGGCAATAACAATGCAAGAACAAACTTATCAGCTTCAAGCTACAACCTTAAATGTGTACACATAGGCTACAAAATATAAATAATGCTTTATTTGCATGTATCTCTTAATGGACAGATCTCTGTTGTTTCCAATGAAATAAAATAATTCCCTTTTGATGCCAAATATTCACCTCCCACTAGAGAAAATAACAAGGAAACTGCCTGAACCCCAGCACCTTCCTAAATCCAATCCAGAACAGGCAACATATTGAAGGAAACTTTCCTTTTTCACTGCTCTTATACACATAACTTTTTCTTTCTATGGCATTTCTAACCCGGGGCAGTTAAGAAGCAAAATACACTCAAGCTGAAAATGTCCTGCATCTGAATACCTAAAAATAAACCTGAAGTTGGCAAACAAACATTTTAATATTGAATCACTTCTGAAACAACTGTGCTGCAATATTTAAATGTCTACAGGCAGAAACAAAAACCAATGGCAGATTCTTCTTCTGTACCTTTTCCGAAGGCAGAGAGGAAGCAAGAGGGTCATTCACCCAGCCTCATTAGGACAGAAAATACCTGAGCACAGAGCACCATGGACAATGAAAAACAAAGCACTGATACAAAAAAAGGGAACTTAAAACTAGATTTGTATTTCAGATCATCCACTGGAGCAAGCCCAAAAGAAAAAATCCCACAAGAAGGTTAACCATCTTTTCCTCTAAAGACAGTACTTTACAGCCAAAGACACCACTAAATACAGCTACTGCCTTCTAAATACAAGGGTTTCTTCCACTTGTTAAACACAGTAAAAGGAAATCACAACAAAGTCCATACCTAAAACAATAAATCTCAACTCAAGCAACAGGAAGGGGTTTGTGTCTGTCTGGAAGTGTAAAGTGAAAAAACTGATAGCAGATACATTGACAAAGTAATGTAATAAATTGAGAAATAACCAACAGATAACCTAAAATTTCAAATGTTTTTCTTCTTAAATATACAATAATTCTTTTCTAACTGCTGGTCGGGGGGAGAGCTGTAAGTGGGCAGCCTCTCCTCACTCAGTGCACCTCCAGCTTTGTGTTGGGATCTCCCTGAAGAGAGCACTTCTCAAATCAATACACTTCCACTACAAACGCAAATACTTGCTTTGACTATTTCTGAAGGCATACATCACCTTCTTAAACTAAATGTAAGAGGCACTGCCCCAAGCCAAAGGGCTAAATATACAGGTAGGCACTGCCCAACTGAAGAAAGGAAAAAAAAATCTCTTTCAGTTATTCAGCACAATTTGAATATATCACCACTTCAGAAGTTAAGAAATAACTCTATGAACATGCAAAAGAAAAGAAACTTGCTGTGGGAAAGTGATGACCAAAAGCCTATGGCCTATGAAGGTCATTGTAAAACACTCACTTCTTACAGTCAGATAACCATACAGACACCTCTCAAATCCCTTGTCTCTTTAACAGAGTGAAAAAGAGCTGAGCTCAGCAGCTGCTGTGCAACCCAAGAGACGCCGTGCCCAGGACTGCCTGCAGCCCCACAGCCCTGCAGCCACACACACTGCAGTACGGGATGCACATTTGGCAACTCCCACCTACGGCAGACACAAATCCTGGCAGCTGGAGGACAACAGTACAACACTGCCTGTCCCAGGAGCTACCAACCAACAGAAGCCTGCAGAGATGACACCTGGCCCACTCCTACTCCCTACCTCTGTAACAACCAAGCTATCCACTTGCTTCTCTTGCTTTTCAAGTTGACACCCTCCTTTTGGATACTGAAAAAGGCAGGTATCAAATCTACCTACCCAGGCAGGCAGGCAGGCATCTAAGCATCAGCTTGTCTTTACACTTCCAACCCTAACTCAAAAGGAGGGGAAAGCCATTCCTCCAAACTCCTGACACATCCCATGATTTAGCCTTCCCCCTTCAGAAGCTCAGCCTGTCAAGCACAGAGCTGGACAAAGAAAAAAAGAAAGCAAAGAAACAGTGAGCATTAGCAGAATGCAGTGTGACCTTAGGGATGATGAGACAGAGTAAGAATGAAGAGTAAAGAGTTGAAACCAAAGCAGCAGATGGGGGACAGCAGTCAGAAAGGACAGCTTACAACTGCCAAAGAGATGTTAAGTAATATTTAGCATGTTAATTTACACATCAGGATAAAAGTGGTGGGTAGTACATTAATCACTGCAGCGTTGAAAGCTGCACTGCTGCTGCCCAGGTGAGAAGAGCAGCATCCAACTGCAACCATGTAAATGGCTGAGCTTCAAAAACTCCAAGCAAATACTTAACAAAAAGGTGGAACAACTGTTTTCACACCTTCATTTTGCTGAAATGCATTCCTTTCCCAGAAAAGTATGTTCATGTAACTCCCAGCCTTTAAATACCCTAGGAGAAGACTGCCTAAAATCCATTAAATTGTATTCTTTTTGTTCTGTATTTTAATACCTCATACTTCAAGTGTTTATAAACCTCCAGCTTTCATGGCTCAAAAATCAGGTTTAGAAAAGAAATAGGTATACTTTTTTTAACATCACTTGACAGTTGTCTTACTTAAGGCATCCTGACTCCACACTAGACAACATAAAATCTAAATTTACGAGGTGCAAAGGTGAAACAGAGCACTTATTTTCACGCACTGTTTAAACATTGAGTACATTAAGGAAAAAAATAACAATGGTAACAACTGAAGTATTAATCATTGAGATTTCTTAGTAAAATTTAGTGGCTTATTCTCCTTTTAAGTTGAAAATGCTGTTCTATTTAGCATTAAAAAAGACGATGCTAAGTATGAGGCGTGACTTCTGGGAAATTTTCATAGAAATAAGGACAAATAAGCACTTGATGTTTTAACTTCTGAGGACAATTACAAAATCCTTTGTTTTCCACCTGCCAAACACAGGAACTTGAATCTTTTCTCTTTCCTTAAAATAATGACATTTCAGACAAACTTAGCTTGAACTCCATGAACATCAATATTCACACCTAAAGCAAATGAGATGACTTAAGCAATTTACAGAAGCGAATTCCTTTCAACACGGGTGGTGGATAAATTCTAAGTTGGCAAATGAAAGGAAGATTTCGTATCATCCATCTACAGATATACATATAAATGTGGACAATGTGCAGCTGCCCACCCTCCAAAGTGCTTCCCAATTCCCAATATAATCACAGAGCATCCTGAACATATCCAGAGCAATTTAAATTCCATTTGGGCTTCAATTTTACCTTGGGACACAGAAAGTACCTGGCACCACCTTTACCATGGTAGCAGCAAGGCCACACACAGCAGAGCCACAAAGTAACTGGAGGCTCCAGAGGCCATGTGAGAAGGTTCCTTTCTAAATTTATTCTCAGTTTGCCCATAGTAAGTGTTGTTTTATAGGATGCTGGCATTCTGAGTCACTTTGACTGTTCTCTGAAAAGAGCCAAAAAAAAAAAGAATACACACCTGTAAGAGCACAAATGTGTTTTGAGTGTGAGACAACAGCACGTAGCTGAAAGCAGCAGTGCCATCACCGCTCTCAGCTAACTACAACCTGCAGCTTCCTTTCAAGTGAGGAGGATGTTAAATGTCACCCAGAGAAAAAAAACTCACAATGATCTCACATGCACCAATTACCTAGATCCCTATGCACGCTTCACCTGGAAGTTGAAGGGGAACATACAGGAATGTGATGTCAGTAACAGAAAAAAATAAAACTTTGTAAACTACAAACTTCTTTGCTTATTCAGAAAAGGCGTATTAAAAGAAATAAAGGGGACGTTGTAAAGTTATTCGTAAAGCTGTCTCATTTTGTATTGTAATTTAAAATTATTTTTAAAAGTCTAGGGATTCATAAAAGCACTTGTGCATATGTTTTAGATTATACATTTGACTTCATAACATCTTAACCATTTTTCCCCTGTTAAAGGCTTACAAGAAGTCATTAACAGAGCTCATCACCTGTAGAGCTACAGAGCCCCTACTACACCTCAGTGCAGGCACAGAGGATTCCCCAACATGTTATGAACTAAAGGACTGGTGCCTCATATTTTTCTTATCGTTGGCAAAATGCATCAAGGAGCAGCAGCTCTGACTTGACCAAACCAAGCTGAAAAGTTTCTTGGATTCCCACTCTGCCACCAGGATACCAACTTCACAACACAATGAGTGAAACCTGCAAGCTGTCACCAGAAGGGATGGTGACACCACCAGGAGCATACAGCGCTCAGCGCTCTCCTGCCTCAGCCTAGTGACTACTCAGCTGAAGGCTGGCTGAGATCAGCTCTGTGCTCCAACAGAACACTCACCCTATAGCACCCCCAAAATAGGCAAGTTTTGCATTAGTTCAGTGAGCCCATTCACTGTTTGTAACATAGGGTGAGTTGGAAACCACTCG
This sequence comes from Phasianus colchicus, assembly GCF_987193195.1. NCBI lineage: Eukaryota > Metazoa > Chordata > Aves > Galliformes > Phasianidae > Phasianus > Phasianus colchicus. The sequence continues at coordinate 44,919,392 of NC_143441.1, forward strand.
CTGCAGGGCCATCAGCTCCAGTCCTCTGTACAGTCAGACTTGGCTTAGCTCAATTTGAAGTACACCCCAAAAGAGCTCTTCAAGTGTACCCCTTCATTCCTGCCCAACACACCACAGAGTTTTCCCACAGCAATCCCTAATAACAGCCAGCCTGCATTTTGGGGCCTACATAACTTAAGAAGTACTAAAAAAAAAAAAATTGTACCAGTTACAATGAAAAGTACATCTGAAAATAACTTCTGAAGAGCCTCATAAAGCAGGGAATTGTGTTTTAATGGTGACAATAAAGACCCCTAAAATTAATAACAGTACAACAACTTATCACATTGTAAACAAACCATCAAAACAGTATCCATGCTCTTTACCAAATACACAACCAATAACCCAGATGAATCAGCAGATTTGTGAAAGGAGGTGGACAGAACAGTCCGCATGCTGACAACGTCATCTATATTCTACACCTATTATAAAATGTTGTATTAAAACGTTACCACATTCTGAAAGGAGCAGTCATGTTGATCGAATTAATTCTGCAATCCAAGACTCAGCAAACTTTTGGCAAAAAGTTAAGCTGGATTTCAGTGCTTTTCTACTGCATTCAAAACCCAGACCATCCCAATGAACACAAGATGCACACACTGTAAATGCAGGCCTGAAGCTGCTGCTTTCATCATTCAAAAACATGGTAAGACTTAGTGGTGAGAAAGCACATTGGATTCAGTACCTTCTGTAAGGAAAGCTGCTAGTAATTAAAATCAGCATTTCATATTGCATCTTATCATCCTTTTTTTTTATACCTCTGTGTTCTTGTTTTTACACATTATACATCATCAAGAGGGTACTATGTAGGTCTGAGAATCTGACAACTCATCTCTTCAAACTAATACATCTATTAACTTTAGTCTGCCTTACGTCTTTATAAATTTATAATCACATCAGGACTGTAAGTTTTCTAACTGCCGCCACAAGTCCCATTTTAGACACAACAATATCTGCATCATTGCATCTATGCTGGTAGGACTCAGTTAGGTGTCAGAAGGCCTGAGGAAGTCTTGGTACATCTCCACTACAGAAATAAATGGCAATGTCAGGTTGGCTGCCAGCATACGTGACCCACGACCAACAAGGTTACCAGTTGTGGCTGCAGTTATTATTAGCAAAACCTCTTTTTACCAGTCAGGTTTGCTGATGGTTTATCTTGGTGTAGTTATATCCACATCAGAACGACACTGCTGGCATCTGAAGTGCTGACTGACTGACTCCACACACTGCAGTGCCTGGCTTTGTACCTGTGTTTTGCTAAATACAGCTATACAGGTGCAACAAAACGTGGAAAAGCTCCCCAAATCAAACAGAAAACTAATCCTAAGCATTAAACAGCCAGCATACAAGCCTACAGGTAAAAGGAAACATGTTCACAAGCAGCCCAGGACATGAGACAAGAGTCATGGACCACACATAAACATCTGGCACATGACTCTCCACTGTAGTGTGTTTACATAGAAGTGGATATAAACTTCTAAGTGTTTAACACTGCACAGGTTCTGAAAACCAGCAGCTGTTCAGGATGGCCAGAGCTACAACTAACTGTTTTGCCTTGATGCAGCGCAAGCATTCCACGTAGCACAGTAATGTCCTGCAATCTGTGCACCACTCAGTATAAAGCTGATCGATTGTGAAATATTATCCTTTTATTGGACCGAGTGAAGTTTATACAACAGTTTCAGTTTCACTTCCTTTCTAGTATAATATTCACTCTGGTAAATTTGTACCTGCAGAAAGTTAGTACATTTGTCCCATACAGCTAACACGTAAAACGACAGAAAATTCTGTTGGATTTCCATGAAGAAATCAGTAGGTGTAACAAGAGATACATCAGTTGTTTATTTTCAGAGGAGGAAACACGCTCTGTAAGTAATGCTATTAGCAAGTTGATGCCAAAAGCTGCCAAGTGCCTGAAGCTTGTTGTCAAGGGCCAGGGCATGTTCTGCCAATTCCTACTTCAACTGGGCAATATTTATGATATTTTCTACTCATGTAATGCAACTGTATGTGGTCTAATGAACAGATCTGTCTTCAGATAAGATGATTCAGGTGAGAAGCTGCACAACTTATATGCCATTCTGTTAAACACTCTCGTTACTAAAAGATGCAAGACGCCAAAAGAAAACTTCATCATGACTTTAATGGCACACACTGAAAGTGGTTGAGTCACCATCCCTGGATGTGTTTAAGAACTGTTTGGACGTGGTGCTCAGAGACACGATTTAGCGGAGGGCTGTTAGCTAGGGTAAGCGTGGTTAGGTCATGGCTGGACTTGATGGTCTTTAAGGTCTTTTCCAAGCTGAGCAATTCTATGATTCTGTTACCTTCCAAAGTTATTACCAAACCCTATCAGTTGTAGAGAACTGAACTTGCTTACAGTACACAATAACAAAAACCTTTTCTTGCTCCCATGAAGATTAAAATAATAATGAAAACAGCAAACAGCTTCACGTGCAACCATGATAACACAAGGAACCAGAGTGTCCCTGACACATCAGGCCTTCCTCTCGCTCCCTGCCCAACCACCCAGCTCTTGCAGTAAACAGGGCAGTCAAACCAAAACAAACCACTCTGCTTCTTCTCCATCGATAAAGGCCGGCAGACACCGAACTGCCGCTCGCTCTGCACACGACGAGCTGAACGTAAACCTGGGAGAGCAGAGCTGTAGCTACCGGCGCCCTGACAGCCTCCAGCCATGCGGGCAAAGCCTTCCCCAGCAGCACACGCTGACCGTGGCCGCTAAGGCCGCTGCCCCAGCGCCGAGGCGAGGCGGGTGTCCCCGGGCTCAGCTCCGGGCCGGCAGCCTGGGAGGGTCGTGTGGCCTGGTGGGAAGCAAAATAAACGAGAGAACAGATCCGGGGAGATAAACGCATCATCAGGAGGGGAGGATTTCGGCTCCGTGGTAGACCTTAGTCATAGCTGCTCCCATTTTTTTTTTTTTTAATTTATTATTTTTTATTTTTTAAAGGCCCAAAGGTAAAAATAACGACAGACACAAAGCGAAGCGGACGTAAACACGGAGACAGACAGGCGGCGTCTCTTACCTTCCTACTCGCTCCTCCGAGAGACACCTTGGGCCTTGTTTTGAAATCCCCTTCAAAGCTGAACATGTTTACCGCTTATCCCATCTAGAGCGGAGCCCGGCCCGGAGCGGACACCGCCGCCAGCGCCGAGCGGAGGGACCGCCACGGCCCCGGGGAGCCGCGAGCCCCGGCTGGCACCCCGCGGCCAGCGAGCCCCGCGCCGCTCCCCCCCGTCCCTCCCCCGCCCCGCGGCCTTCGCTCCCCCGGTCGCCCCCCTTCTGTCCGGCGGCTGCGCGTAGCGGGAGGGAGGAGAAGGAGGAGGAGGGAGGGAGAGGTAGGAGGGGGCTGGCGGGGCTGCTTCGCTCGCACTGGGGGAGCAGCCGGCGGTGGAAAGAAGATGGCCGCCGCCCGCAGCTCGCCAGGCGCGCTCCCGACGACAGGAGCGTGCGCCGCCCCTCCGTGACCGCGCCTCCGTCTGAGCCGCCGCGCGCGGCGTGCCCCGGGTCTGCCCCGAGCGCGGCCGGGATGGAGGAGCTCGGAGCTGCCGAACCGAAAGGCCGCGAGCTTGCTTGAAACACCGGTGCTTTTCAATTCATCCGTCCTTTCTGTAGAATGAGCCCGTGGTTGCCGTTACCCCATTGCGAAGTCCAGTCCGAAAACGGGATGCGACGCCGCTCAGGGTCCTGTGCCCGCACGGGGTATGAAAACTCACCAAGAAACAGTCCTGAGCTGGTGGGGCTGGGGCCACAACAGGCCCGGGATGGGAACGCAGCCGTCACCTCGCAGCAGCACACCTCGGGGTGAAACCGCACCCGAGGCTCTTTTTGTCACATTCCTCAGCCCGACCGCCATTTCTCAGCGTCCTTTCAGACGCAGAGGTGATACGGATGAAAGCAATAACAAAAAGCATTTATTCACTCCGCAGCTACGAGGTGCTAAGTGAATCTGTGTGCTACACTCCCGCTTTCATTTCCTTTAGTGGAAATGTGAGTTCTCACATCGCTGTATCCCAAGAAATGGCAAGGATCTGTGACGTAAGGCTGAGTGCTCTCAGGAGCTAGCTTGTACCCAAAACCACGTCAGTCTCAAAGCTGAGAGACAAATTGTTGAGATTTCTTTGAATTTTGATGATTTCAAAGCATCTAGATTTTAAAATTTCAGTCTTTTTAATGGCAAGGCTGTATATGAGCTGTGCTTTTCCCAAGATAACATAGTTTCGGTATGAGCAAGCCTGGCCTATAAATACTATTTACTGATGCAGCTGAGGTTTAGGGCATTGTGAAATACCATCTCAAATGTTAATTCACAGTTGAAACACATTGTATTGCTGATGTAATGTCACACCACTGCTGTACAGTATGGCACCAAGGAAAAGGAATACTCTACATAGGAAGTGTAGCAAGCTTTCTTCCAAGCCTGACAGCCTTCTTTTCCAGTGGAGTTATCACAGAATCATAGAATTGTTTGAGTTGGAAGGGACCCTAAAAGACCATCTGGTCCAACCCCCCTGCAATGAACAGGGACACCTACAGCTCCATCAGGTGCTCAGAGCCCTGTGAGCCTGATCCTGGGTGTCTCCAGGGACGGGGCATCCACCACCTCTCTGGGCAACCTGTGCCAGTGCTTCACTACCCTTAATGTAAAATACTTTCTCCTTATATCCAATCTAAATTTCCCCTCTTTTAGTTTGAAACCACTTTCCCTTGTCTCGTGACAACAGACCCTTCCTTTTTGTAGCCTCTCAAACAAGCCTGGTACATCTCATGCAAAATAATAATAATAAAATTAAATTAAATAAAGTAATAATCCAGACATCTGTATCAGTTAGTTCATTGATTTTCACAAGTGGAGAAATGATCTGTTCGGTCCTAAGTTCACACCAAATTATTACCAGTAGCCAAATAATTATTGGTAGCAAAGACAACTTAGGGAAGTGTAAGAAACCATACAAATGTGAAACTGCACACACAGAGCAGAGTTTCTGTACAACAGATCTGGGACTAATGCACACTTGGCAGGGGTCCTCTTTAACGTTAGAAAGACACAAAATCCAGGATGTTCCCTGCTGAAGAAGTGTTTGGTAGCTGTCCCAACTGATGATTTGTGTGTGCCCCTAGAGGCCACGCTAGGTGTAATTTTATTAAACAAAGATAACTTAGAATAAACTGAGGTTTTGTATTTTGAATACAGTGAATTTAAGGAAGCATACAAAAAACTAAACTTATTTTCTCTTTAGTTTGTGGAGAAGACATATGAGTCAGAAAACACACTTTTTCAAGAAGTCAGAGTAGGGGGCTTTAAAGCATCCAGAGCAAAGTTTGAAGATGGAGTGGGCGCAGGTTTGATCCAAGGACAGGCAATGCCCTCACCATGCCAGGACATAATCTTACAGGATTCAAAATAGTAGGCAGAAGCCAATAGTGGTTATAGAATCCACCGACAGCCCCAGACATGGTGAGAGGGAGAGTCCAAAGTGCCTACCCACAAGTAGCAGAAAACAAGAGATAAGCCCAAGGTTCATCCAGGAAAACAGAGGAAACCCAGATCTCCTGGGCTGTTCCTGAGGCAAGGAGTGACTGGGACTCCCAGCTGAAGCTGATCAGGACAATTAAGTCCTCTTAGAGCATTCAGAGCCTTGACAAACAAATAACTAAGGACTGAGGAAAACTGCTCTTGTATGGATGTCTGTGTTAACGCCCACCTGCCTCTCCTGCTGCAATGAAGTTAGCTCCATATGCAGTTTCCCATTTTTCCCATCTCCTTTCTTATTGCACATTCCATGCGGCTTTTTTTTTTTTTTTTCACCTTACAGTTTTATGTCCTTTGATTGTTCCTTTTCCTCTTTGCACACATATGCACACATGCTTCCAGGTACAACTGGCCTGCAGAAGTCCAGTTGTTCACCAGACGGCAAACTGTTAAAGAACTTCCATTATTCAAAATTGCCTTAATTCCTCTGAGCCATATTGATCTTTTTTACCTCTTATTTGAAAGCAGGTATTTGGGCTATTCAATCTGAATATGTGAGAATCACCAATGACAAGTATTCCATTTTCAAGAAAATTCCTTTTTTTTCTTCGGTGTTGTAAGACGTGTTTCCCTCACCATGCTCTATGAATCACTATCTCTGAGTACATACGGGCATACAAAATATCTCTAAATAATGTCTCTAACTATATGATGCTCTAAAGCACCTTTCATGCATCTGTACTGAGTACAATGTAGGTAGATCACTGCAACCAAGGAAGTTCGGTGTCTGAAGTATCTTTTGCTGTCTAAAATATCTTTCAGTATTAAAAGAAAGAACGGGGACTGGCTCTTTAGCAGGGCTGTTGTGACTGGACAAGGGAAAATATTTTCAAAGTAAAATAGAAGATACAGACTGGATACAAGGAGAAAGCTGTTTACAGTTAGGGCAGTGATGCACAGGATCACGTTGCCCAGAGAGGTGGAGGATGTCCCTTCCTTAAAGACATTAGTGGTTGGGCTGGATGATGTGCTAAGCATCTGATCAAGCTGTAGGTGTCCCTGTTCATTGTAAGGGGGGCTGGACCAGATGTCCTTTAATAATTCTATGGTTCTATGATTCTGTTCCCCCCTCTTTTTTTTTTTTTTTTTTTTTAACCATAGTTTTACCAAGACTATTAGTACATTTGCAACGTAGTTTTGAAAGAAAACCAAATGAATCTCACATCTAAGTATTGCTTTTTATCTTCCAGCTGTGTTGGAGCTAGAAAGTCAAAGGATCATACTAAAAGTGAAACGTTTTTGTTTGCTTTCACTGTCATCTTGAAGCAAAGTGTAAATTCATAATTGCATTACCTTTATTTCCACAGCAACATAGAGCATCACATATAAGGACGTTGCTTATCGCACACATTCCAACTGATGAAGCTTTCAGTTAAGGTTACTCAACATTCTTATGTGACAAAATCATTGACGCAGGGGAAAGGGAATTTATATTTGCATACAGAAATAAGTTTAACCATTTGGATTGAAAATTTTCGTGTCAGGAATCTGCCTCAGTCTGACGTCTGGAAAGTATGATTTAAAACGTCTGAGTCATTTCTGAGAATATAAAAAAAGTGTTGTTTTGACTACAGTTAAAATAAGTGGTATGTGCCTTTGAGTGAAGCAGGGTAGATTTTGGAGAAGCTACTTAGAGTTTGGCTGGGAGTGCTGTCTTGAAAGCTGTCTTGAACAGAAGAATGTGCTTTTCATGGTCATTGTTGTGTATATTATATCCACAGTCTTTAGGCTAATTAAAACAAGCAGTAGATTCCTAAAAAGCTCAGTTCCTAGAAGCCCTATGTGTGAGAAACAGATGCCTTCTGTGAAGTTATGCCCTCCCTGACAGGGCAGCACGTGGGGTAGGAGCATGGCCATAGCTGCAGCAGGACAAGAAGTCCTTCTCCACTTGCTTTGTTTCTCATTACACATTCCCATCCTCTGTCTCACCAACAAACACAAGATGAACTAAGCAAGCAGAAAAATACTCTTTCCTCCCTCTTATTTTTTTAAATAGTTTTGCTATTACAACCCTGAACCGGTCCACATGAGACAAGCTAAGGTCCAGTAGGAGATGGTGATGAATGAAGCAGGCTGAACAGCATGCATTTTTCTAAACTTGTGCCTCTGAGCTTACTGCACTGAAAAAATAGGATTGCACCATATACTAACATGCCTGCTGTGGCTGAAGCCACTGCTCTTTAAGAACTGAACAAAGGGGAGCATTTTCATAGCACCCATATGCCAAATGTCCCTGGAGTGTAGATGTACTCTGGACAGAAATCTGTGATTACATCAGTAAATCTGAATCATAACATGTATGTCCAGTGACCCAGTCTCAGCATGTTTTACATCTCCTCTGGGATGTCATCAAGGTTTGACTGTCTATTGCTTTTTTGCTTGAAGATGGGGGACAGAGAATGAAACACGGATAGACATTATGCCTGAGCTGAAGTCAGATTAAGTTCTGGCACTGGTACGGAGTAGGGGTAAGTTTTCAGAAGCTATGAAAATAACTTCTTTTTAATGGATGGCATAAAAATGAAAGCAGCAACGCACACAAGACAGTCATGTTTGTTGAAAATAAGGGCAAAGAGCAATTCAGTTCACATCAGAAAGAATTTTTTCTGGAGATTCTATCATGGGCTGAAGAGAATCACGGGCCTGAGAATAACAAAGTACAGAAAAAACTGTGGCTTATATCTGGCTGTTGTAAGATCATAGCCCCTTATACTCTCTTGTCTTCTTTTTCTCTTTTCACTATGCATGACTTGGAGCAACATAGTTTTTTAACATCTTCTAAACATAGTTTGTTGACTCCTTGGTACTGAGCAGCAGAAAACCAGGCATGATGATGTAATGGTGAGCAGTAATGAAAAGATAAAATTAATTATTTCCCAGTGATTATGAAGACCTTCAGTTTATGGTGTGCTGGGTGCTAAAGATAGTGTTACTGATGTGACTTAAGAACTTCTAAAATTACAGTGCTACTGGTAATTACTGTGAATAGAGGCACGGTCTGTCTTTGTGAGGAAGACATCTTCTAGTTTTTATAAACTTTCCATATATTAAAACAAAAGCATCAAAACCCAAATATTGTTCATGTGGTTTTTACCCTTTGAATGAGCACCGTTCTTCACCTGCAATAGTTTTTTACTGTCAAACTAATACCCAAACAACTTAACTTCCCATGCACTGTCAGTCCGGCTCTGTCCTGTGCTATTATTCCTGTTGGTATAATCCTTATTTAAGGTAAGCAATCAAGAGCGTGTTTGGCAATTGCTCATTGTCACAGGATATGATGGCCAAACTGTCACCATCTTACCATTACTTTCCGTTTCCTCTGCAATTACAATAAAGTGTCCTAAACTTTTATGCTGACTTGCTGAACTCAGATGAAAATCTATGCGTCCTATATTTCTTTCCAAGATGCAGAAACATTTTTTACAAGAGTGCATAATAAATGAAGAGTAAATAAGTTAGAAATACTTTAATTTACAGGAGATGAGGTTTGAGAATACTCCAAACGCTATGATAGGCCAATATCTGATTTCTAGAAATACTTTAATAAGGTTTGCTACTTATAAGGATTGATAGTGGGGCATAATTTTTTTTTTTTTTTTAATTTATTTACTCTGGGTAAAACACTGAAAATTAAATCTCTTCTATCAGAGAAGATACTGGCAAGAACATAAGGTAAAAAGCACTTCACTTAAGCACTTCCTTTAGTTATACTGAGTGCCAACAGACACTGCCAAGGAATGAAGACATTTTATTTAAAATTACACTGGCAAGAGACCATCAAATTATCCTTAACATTTTCATTAAATTGAGATACAGATATAGTTAGGGTAGTAAATCTTTTCAATACAAGGAGTTTATTCCTGAGCCAAGGCCAGATTCAGCAGTAATTGCAGGAACTATTAAGACCTAAAGCCTCATCTACATTACCAAAACAACTGTTCAAGGCTTTAGCCCAGTTTTGAAAAATGGACCAGATCCATCCTGTACTACAAAACTATCAGTGAACTACAATGATGCATTTGGATTCCAGTCTGCGGCGATCGTTTCATGTTTCGTTGGCTTGACTTGTGCAGATTTGGGGGTTTCCATTAGAAATCTGTGAATGCCTTTAGGTTGCTTGCAGTTCATGCTCCCAAAGCTCTAAAACAATCAAACCATTGGTACCTTTCACAATACTGACACCTTATTCCTCTGCAGGAATGCCTACTAAAGGTACTGAGGAACCTCATATCCGTAGTTTCCAATGTCTTGGGGAAAAAAAAAGAGAAAAAAAAACCTGTTATTACCCTGTGGTTTCAGCTCTGTTACAAGATATACATAGCAAAATTTCCCCTCAGAGATTCCTACATTTGATTCACAGCCTTTGATTGAACAAGATCATTTATTTTAGGCATCCAGTTCTAAGTAGTGTGGGGATAAGGGCTTATTATACTTTTATAGCTGTAATTGAGAGCCGTTTTATGTTACTTGGCAAGTGTTAGTTACCCATAAATCCTAGTTTGTTTTCTGGATTTAAAAATTGTAAACACACTTAATTCCAATACTAGTGCTGCAAAGATATTCAGCTAAATAATAAAGTAAAGATTAAAATGCTCTCTCCCAAGTCTGCCTAAAAACTTGAGTATTAATTTATTTTAATAGGAATGGAGCGTCCATAATCCTTACATGTTTTGAAAGCCCAGTTACAAAGAATAATTGCCAAAAAGTGAATACAAATGTAACTTCATACTTACCTTTGTTATCTTTGGCTCACCTTTAATACACCTAGAGGCTTTCCCTATGTATAAGCATTGTAAAAATTACCACTGTAAGCAAATTCCAACATGCTGATTTTATGCTGACAGAAACATGCATGCATATCTAACTGTTGTCAAAATACGTTCCACTTCATTTCCTATTTAAATTGTTTGGAGTACTTTCACTCTCCCTTGGTGCCCGTGTAAGCAAGAGCCTTATCTAAGTGAAATCATTCATGTGAATAGAGGAAAACCAGACCAGCTTATTTCTGTACTTTGAGTTATGTGAACTTCCTTGTGATCCAATGAAAAACACACACATACATGCAAATATGTATATAGATCTATACAGAAGTGTTTTCTAGCAAAGGCTCCCAGAAGAATTTAAAGAGGTCCTTCACAAAAAATTACCCATAATTGAAAATTTTAAGGGATTTGAAAGTCTGAAGAAGAAGATCCCAGTACATCCCAACCTGTCATTAAGTGTTAACACTCAGATGCGTTGTTTGGTGTACTGGTTCTCATAACAATGAAAAGAAGTAATGAAAATATAAGCCAATATCATACCCAGTCAGAATTATTATTAATTATGAGACGAAAGTGACCTTCAAAACCTACTAGAAGCATGGGAATTGGAGGCAATTGATAAGGTCATCTTCTGAAGAACAGTTGAAAAATTATATAAAGGGAATAAATTATAATATTTTGGAAAATATTCAAGAGAAAACAAGGGGAAGAAAAAGAGAAACCAGTTAAGATAACTAAGAGGAAACAATAAACTTCTGATATCTTAAATGACTGTGAACAATTTACTGCAGCTGCACAATGGAGTTCTAGAAGATTCTTCTGACTTACCTTTGAACATAAATCAAGGTATTTAGATTAATTTTCTTCTCTGATTGTATTTCTTAGTGCTAAGTGGTTGTGCGTATGTTCAATTATAAACTTAGATTTTGCATAGCTGAGACTGATTTAGCTCTGCAGCTGATAAAAATCAGGATGGCTACACAGAACTCAATAGAGACAAAGACAATTTATACTGCCTAATAAGGTTTCCGGGTTTTACTCCTGCCTACACTAGTATTTCATTGTGAGTGAGATCAGTGTCATGTAATTTTAACTGTCTAAATATTAGGCTTCTAGTCTAACCTCTTCATATAGACCTCATAATAGAGAGAGGCATTTCCTTCTTCTTCCAACTCCTTCTTTATACCGGGTTCAGCTGATCACTTGCTGATTATGAGTGTTTATTGACCACCAGTTTGTGAGAGAGTAGGTGCTGACCATTGTGCATGGTTGAAGTTAGCCAGCATGAGTTCACACTCCTCAGCACTAAAGATGAGCCACACAACACTCACCCATAAAGGAGCCACAGTGCTTAGGTACTTCTAAACAGACTTTGAGATCTAGAAGGCAAATTGTTTAGGATTACTGTTAGCATCACAGATGGATGCTGAGAAAAGAACTAAAGGCTGTCGAGTGATTCTCATTTTATTTTGGATTCCTCAATGTAAGAAAGGCATTGTAATACTGGAGCAAATGTGTCAGAGGACCAATAAGATGATGAGAGGCTGGACCATATGATACAAAGAGAGGCTGCAAGAATTGGGTTTGGTTAGCTTTAAGAAGAGAAACTGAAGGAAAGACCTTATTGCTCCCTGTAACTAATAGCAGGGCGTGGAGCCAGACCCCTCTTGGAGTATTGCACAGCAAGATGACAAGAGGCAATGAAGAGGTGAAGAGGGAAATTCTGACTAGCTATTAGGAAGGAAATTTTCATGGTAGAGATGGTCAGACAATGCAAAGGACACAGATACTTTGTGAACCCTCCATTCTTGGTGATATCCAGGCCTTCACTGCTCAAGGTGCTGAGCAGCCTGTTGCCACTGCTTTGAGCAGAGGTGTTGGACTAAGTCTATGTGTCCCTTCTAATCTCCCAAGCTGTTTTCCAGTTCTTTGATTCGGTTCCTAGCTAAATAGCCACAGGGTGACCATTTACATCTGAGCTGGTTGTCCTCGGTTCCCTTTGACATCAATGTTGTGACTCATTCAGTACTGACTTTAAGACCAGTCCATGCTCAGCATTATTGCTCAATTTCTGACATCTTTTTATGACAAAGGAGCCTCGTCTAAGCCATAACATCTTAGTCGTATCAGTCTTTTGCTCTTTACCTCGCTTTGCCATTTCTAAAGCAGAGATACTTCCACCTCAGTATTTTTTTTTTTTTTTGGAGGAACAGATACATGAATATTTGAGTATCATGCAGAGACTGTGATGTTGGCTGCTATATATGGAAAGAGAAAAAAGAAATAAAGTTTCCAGATGATGACAGCACTGTGGCTGCCTCCTTGCTTAAGCAATGCCAACAATTTTTTTTTTTTAAAGCTTTTTATCTTCAAATATATTTCAGAGCCAGTTCACAGTGAGAGGAGCTTCTTAACATATGAACTTTCAGGTGGCTGGGTTGAAGAAAATATGAAGCTTTCCTTTAAACAATTAGAGCCCATTTTACTAATCAATTTTTGTCAGGCTCCTAGAAACATTTTTCATGATCAGATCCAAATTGTCTCGAACAGCTTGAACTAGTGACCTTTTATCAGTCCGGTTTTGGGCACTCTGATACATCCCTGCTCAAATTAAATAAATCACAAACCTTAATTAACGCAGACTGGTATGACTGCAAAAGCAATGAATTAGTTTGTACGCTGTCTGAGAGATCACAAACTTACAGTAGTTACAATTAATGGATTTAATTTTAAATGCTGGGGCTCCTGCATGAAAGTGCCTGAGAAGTCTATCTTGGCATTCTTATTGCTCTTTAATTATAATTGATGTACCTGGGAAAGATGTCAGCAGTGTACATTTTAATACAGGTGATAGTCTCCCTTAAGAGCCCATAGTCCTTGCTTGAAACAGTCAATGATACGCAACAAGGTTTTGATGAAATCCAAATTTATTAGGGTTATTAAAAGTCATTAATTATTTGGCACTGTAAAGATGTAATCTGGTACTATTTTTTAATGGACAGCTTTATATATTTAAGTTTGAGAAGTTAGGTTTATTTTTAGTTAAAATACTTCTATCACTTTTGCCCCTCTCCTGTCACTCCTATTTCTAACAGATTTATCTCATTTTTTTCCTCCTTAGGCTGAATTCTTATTTTTCAAGTAGATATTCGTAGCTATTTTCCATGTTTCTTTCTTCCAGCATCAGGAGAGGTCTTTACTACTCCACTATCACTGCTCTTGTGTGAAGCAGCTCCCGTGAGGTTCAACCAACAATGAACAATCAAGTCTGAAAAATAAAGCCAGACAACATCAGCAAAATATTGGATAAACACATCTTCTGTTAAATGACACCAAGTTCACTGGCATTGTTTGAGGTGTCAAACTTGATCTGGACATAAGTGACCTGAGAATTAAAAATTTTCCATAGGTAGTCATTTGCTTCTCTCCATCCCAGTCACAGCCCAGCAAGCAGCGCTGACACACGAACAATGCCTGCAGCTCCTGCCTCTGCAGAAGGACATGGGGCATAAAAAGTGGCAGCAATGGGGAAGGGGGTGGACAGTGACAAAAGCAGACAGCGTTGCTCCATGAGGAGCATGGCAAGGTCAGGTTTGCTGGGAGCTGAAGCCTCCCCCAGTGTGGTCTCCTTCACTTTCTCAGAGCTGGCTGGACCACACTCCCAGCCCTTCATCCCTATGGCAGTCCTGCCCAACTCATCAAATCCCCACTGCACCCGTTCTTTAGGATGATTATAGAAGACATATTTGCACCCTCGCTGATTCTCATAATGACACCCAAACCTTATGATAACTAATGCTTCCTTTAATGCCTCAACTTCTGAAGTTATTAGGCTGCAGGAAAACTCCAGCAGTCAGTTAAAGAAGAAAATTAATTTTCTAGTTACAGAAGCTGGAAGTGGGACATAGGCAAGTTCTGAAGGCTCATAAAAAACAAAAGGCAATTTAAAAGAATCCCATATGGGATTCGTGAAAGGTTTGTCATTGACTTTAATGCAGTCCGAATTGTCTTGATTCCTTTTAAAAAAAGTGTATTTCTTAGGGATGCATCATAATCATTGAGGCTCGATTCATCATTTTTAAATATTTATGGACTGGCAATGAAAAATTTTATGGAACTGTGTGGCTCACTGGTGTGACTTTGGTAAATCTTATGTATTACGCATCTCTGTAACAATAACCTACTATTTAGAAATTAAACAATGAAAATTGAATAACACAAATAACATACAAAGTGTGTTCTGTATTAATTATATCCTAACTTTCAGCAGTTCCATTCTCTATGGTTATCAGTTAGTCCCTTCAGCTACTGAAGTCAATAACAATGATTAATGATGCAGAATCAACTACAAATACTTTTCACTGAGACATGGAAACTTGTCTACAAGCTTTACTTGCTCTACATTATCTGATACAGTATCCTTAAACAAATAAATGTTTTGGCAGATAAGAACACTGGTTTGGGCTCGTGTAATGCAGGACGTGGAATTTGATCCTTTTCCTCTGCAGTGATCCGTGCACTTTGGATGTAGGGCTTGAGAAGACATCCTGCAACCAGCACGTTCCCTGCTACCACTGGCTCCATATGCATAATCCTTTGCACAAATTTATGGAGCTCCAGCCTAACAAAACTTAGGCTATTTGAATTAAAAACTGATGGTTTTATCCTTCGGGAATTTGGCCAATCCATCTTTCAGTTCATTCATCCCTTTGGCCTCTGAAATATTCTCCAAGACCAGAATCCTGGTGCTGCATGCCTGTAAAATTCTCAATGGGTGAAAAAAGTGCTGTCCTCTGTTTGCTTCACTTTTTTCACTTGAGTCTATATTGATTGTTCCATGACATTCAGGTCTTTCTCATTTTCCTGACTATTCTTATTAGAAGCTATTGAAGAATCTGGCTGATATGGAGACTAAAACTCTTTTTCTAGTCTCCAGCCTAAATCCACTCATGACTGGTTTATATCCATTTGTTCTCACATCAGCACTGGCCTGTGTCTTATCTGGTGGAGTGTTCAAACACAAACAAAATCTTCTTTCTGCCCAGTCCAGTTTCGCTCGTCTGAGCAAGCCTTGCCCTGCTGAGTTAGATGAGGTTTCCAGAACCCAGCTGTGTCAATTCAGCTGCCTATGCCATTGAAAGGGATGAGCCCTGATTTTTGTCTCCTCCTCTCTCTCCTGGCTATGTGTTTGTTATGTGCAACCAGTTCTGGCTCTTGTCTGAACTTCTGATTCAGCTTATTAAACTAGTAGAAAAATAACTCAGCATAAAACATTTTATGCCAATTTTGTTAGCTGCATCAGCTCAGTAGGCAGTGAGACAGAGCAAGGCTGGCTGTGGCCATCTCCAGGACCCTATCTCCTTGTACTTACTTATTTGAATGCATAGTTTGCATTTATTTTTCTCATATCTACCGTGCTAACTGGGTGAGGGAAGGGATCATCCTGCTCTGCTGTGTGCTGGGCACCACAACATAGTAAGTACATATAATGATTACAGTGTCCAAAGGAGGGCTGCAAAGATGGTGAAGGATCTGGAGGGCAAGGGGTGTGAGGAGCAGCTGGGGTGCCGGGTTTGTTGGGCACAGGACAGAGCAAGCTGAGGGAAGGCCTCATGGCCGTGCAGCTCCTCAAAGGGAGCGGAGGGACATTGACAGGGCTTGAGGGAACGGCACGGAGCTGTTAGGGGAGGGACAGCTGGGGGTGAGGGAAAGGCTGTGCCCCAGAGGGTGGTGGACATGAAATAGGCTGCCCAGGGCAGCGGGCACAGCCCCAGACTGACAAAGTTCAAAGAGTGTTCTGGATCCCATAATTTCTGTTATTGGGTACCTTCTGAAGGATGCTCAGGTTCACTTCAGTATGGACAATGCCTTTCAATTTATTACTATTGGCAAATTCTCACGTGTCTCAAAGTTATTAACAGAAATACAACAGATGATCCAAAAGTAATTCCTCCTTTTTTTGTGATGTTGGCCCACAACACCAGAAGTGAACTTTGGTAGTACAGCAGTAGAGGCTGAACCTTCCCACCAGTATTGTTCCATTTTGTTGTGGTAAGACAGATGGCAGCAGAGGGACAGCTTGACGCAATGGCATCTGACATGGAAGTGTGTATGAAACAGAAGGGTAGAACTGAATTCCTCCACGTGGAAAAGTGGCAGCCATTGACATTCATCAACTCTTGCTGGATGTTTATGGAGACCAGACGTTGGATGTGAGCACAGTGAGGTGACAGGTGGTGTGTTTCAGCAGTGGTGACAGCAGCAATGGGTCACTGGTGCAGGTTTTTTCGAGTGGCATGTGATGTTTATTGCTGGTGAAAATGCATAGCAAGTAGTGGTGACTATGCTGAAAAATAGTGCTTTGTAGCTGAGAATTTGCTCCATCAAATAATGATATTGTGCTCTTTCTATCTGTTGTCCTTCCCATGAGAATAAATAGGAGGCATTACTTTTGGAGTGAGCTAGATATTATGTAGGATAGGTCTAAGACTGGACAAGCTTTAGAGAACATCTCTGGTGACCCTACAGCTTTGACAGTTTCTGCTTGGCTGAAGTCTTTCTTCATTACCTAAACTGGGATTACAGTCATTTTAAGAAAAATGTGATGCAAGGCAGCCAGATTATGGCAGACAACTTGACCTGGACTGTTTTCATCACCATCCACAGTAACCTAAATCTAAATGAGGGAATAAGCGATAAAGAGAAAAGGGTAAAAGATATACACACTATATCACATTACTATGACCCTCTTTTTGTTTGCTCATACTAAGCTTTGTAAATGAGACTTGTTTCTAATCTAGACTACCTTTGGAAGTCTTCCTAGAAACAGCATGCTTTAAAGCTAGCTTTAAGTGAAGAGAAGATCATGACTTCCTTTCAGAGGCTGACTCATGCATCTGATCCTCTTAGCACTTAAAGAATGGGATAATGTTTTTCAGGTGACTATAGCAGAGCATTTTAGGAAGTTTCTTATTATCCCCTGTCTCCACTTCAGTTATTTTTAAATTATGATATTGTGGCATGTTTAGTATGGGTTTGAGACACTAGATACCATATCACAAATTATCTCTAGATATTTATTTATGTGATACCATACCACAAATTATCTCTAGATATTTATTTGTGTGATTTTAGAGACAGAACAATGAGATCTTGAATATTTAATTTTAGTTGTGGTGAAGGCTGTCTTTAGAAACTATGGTGATAAAGTGCAGTTTTTCTTCCTGATTCTGCACCAAGTTGATATTTCTTAAATAAAGCTTCTGTCCCCAGGAGCCACAAAAGCAAACAAAGCACCAGTGATGCAAGAAATATGTTTGTTGGCCCTGCCTACTATCTAGCACACGAGTCTGAAAGGAGAGCTGAATTTTACAGATATGCTTAACTTTTGAACTCAAGAAAAACTGTTTTCTTAGTTTCAGTCTGTTGCTGCTAGAACGACAGTTTCACAGAGCAGCTCCATATTATATTTGATATGGTTGCAGTGTGTCACGGATGATCAGTAATTCACTAAATATAGTATCTCTGCTAAAAATTTCCCAAGACATGACATCTTTTCATAGATTATATGTTGATTTTAAGAATGCTAACATTGAGAAGCCCAATAACAAAGCCTAGTGGAAAGTAACATTTTCCATAACATAACTGTGGTATCCAGAAAAAATATATAGAGCTGAGTGAATATAGTGAAAGTACAATTATATTCAAAGAGCATTTACCATTGTACTTGCATTAACCTTGCAAGTCTCAAGCCTAAAATGTCTCTATAATGTATTTAACCTTCTGTTTGATAATGAAATACAAAGAGCAGATCACTGTAGCAAAGTGCAGGAGGCAGTCACAGAACTCTCACTGTCCAGCCCTCCTGGAGCAGCCATCACCAAGTGCTGCAGTATGGAAATGAGAAACATGGCTGCAAAAACATGCAGTGTAACAGGTAAGGAAAAACAAAGCAATAGAGACAGAGAAGCGTCAAGAAATCCACTTATTTTTATCATGGTAGCTTATCCAGTGTCTTCCTGAAGTTGGAGCTACATTGTTTTTGAAACAGTAATAAAAAACAAACAACGCTTTTCCTATTTTCATAGAATCAAAGAATCATTAAGGTTGGAAAAGACCTCTGAGGTCATCTTGTCCAATCATCCACCTGCCGCCAATGTTGCTCACTAAACCATGTCCCTGAGTACCACATCTCCACATTTCTTGAACACCTCCAGAGACAGTAACTCCTTCATTTCTCTGAGCAGACTGTTCCGATGCCCAGCCACTTTCTGGACAAGTTTTTCCTAACATCTAACCTGGCCTTACTCTGGTGCAACTTGAGGCCATTCCCTCTAATCCTATCAAATTGTGGATCTAATAGACAAAAGAGAGTTTGAAGAATGGAAATATTTGTAACCTTGGAGAGATAATGTTTAGAGTCTTCATGGGTTGCCCAGGATCACATAAAGACAGAAAGTGCATTCCCATTCTATGAATCTGCTAATGATGCATTTCTTATTCCTTGGATTTGTTACTTTTAATTTATGTTTGTAGCAACTGCAGTACACTATTTTTAAAACTTGGCAGTTTAAAACTCTTTTAAATTTGGGGAAAAATTGGAAGTCGATTCAGTAATATCTTTTTTTGCCTTGCCTCTGCAATCTTCAAATCATCATGTGAATGTTATCACTTAATGTTCCAATGATTATTACCTTAAAAGAAATATAGCCTGATGTGACAAATGGATCCAATCACAAATGGACTTAAAATTTGGATGACTAATGGATCTGATGACAAATACTTAAAAGGCAGCCCAGTGCTGACATTTGCATCTAAAATAGGAATGAAATTATTTTATAATATATGAATAATAAGATGTCTCTGTCCCAAACTCTTAGTCATAGGAAACTGTACCCATTAGCTGAAATTGTTAGATAAAGTCGTTACATTATGTTCAAAGCATTTTTAAAGCAGTTCCTTTGGAAAATTTTATTGGCAAATAAAAATCATCTTTGGATCTGTCTAACAATAGAGTTTCTAAAGTCTGTAGGTTGAAAAATGACCCATTTGTAGATTATTCTAAAATTTAGAACACGGGCTATTTTAAGGTTTCGTAATGTGTAGATGTTGGCTTTAGTAGAGTCGCCACAATTTCATAATGCAGAGCTTGCTACGAATTATAGAACTCTTCCCAAAATGTATCTGATGTAAATTACTTTTCAAATTAGTTTGTCATAAAGTATTTTTCATGGCATATATTGCATCACACAATTGATTTTGAATTAATTCCTTCTGATGAAGCGTAAGCTATGTGCTGTATTTCCCCAGAACAAGTCACCCAAAGAACTGCAGAGATAACATATTTTATCTGTGGAGTAACTTCAGCTTTTCCAGTCAAGTGATGCAGCACTTCAGAGACTTAGTTATAAACTTATCTCCTGCAGGGCAAGAGCCTCTTGGCAGAAGCCCCTCGCTGAGGCCCTGTCGCCAAAATCTGAGCCCCATACTTGCCCTTTCTTCTCTCTCTTTGCCTTTCTGCCAGCTCGCAGAGCAAGTGGCTCTATGGGAAGCTCAGCTTTCAGTTACAGCTTCCACAACTCTGGAGAAAAGCTTGAAATGTAAATCAACGAGGGCATTCGTAAGCTAGAAATCAAAAGTATTCAATACTCATGGATTCTGTTACCATTTTAAGGCTATACAAGGTCTTTCAAGAGATCTTACAGAGTCAACCATTTTGATGTCTTTCTCCATTCCTGTGTGCAGGGTTTCCTTCCCACAGAGCTAAAACCCCATTGTTTCTGCTCTGGGGCTGTGGTGAAAATGCTTGGCCGCAGGACTGAAGGCCAGAGCAGCATGAGAAATGGATGTGACCCCACATAATGAAAGCCAAGGAAATCCATCAGCAATCCCACATCTTCCTGTGAAAAATCACATATTCCACAGTACTGGGAGATTTGTGCCAAAAGTTCACAAAGTCCCCCCATGGCTGCTCCCAGTTAAGTCATTTTAGAGGTATATAATCTCTACCTATTGTACAAATCATCCTATGGATGCAAGCATTGTAATAAGATATATCAGCTTGGACACATATACATTAAAAATGAGAAAATGCTATGAGACATCTGGATGTGTTCCAGGAATTACCCTGATACAGGACAAAGATTACTAGAATTTTCTTTTAAACTGAGCTCGTACCCTTTTTTTGTCTTCTTGACCTTCACGGAAGACCTAAAGTCTGTTGTACTTGTGCATTTTGGGCTTCATAAGATGTTTTTTTAAGGTCCGCTTTTATTTCTTTTGTTTAGACGCAGTCGCTTCCTGCCTGCACCAGAAATCCAGAGCACCTTGAAGCTGGTGAATCAAGACATCACAAGAGACAGGAGAATGACAGCTGTGAACTGGGATTATTGGTTGGGTGGCTCCTACAGAACTCCAGGGTGGTGTTGGCTTTAATAACCATATCATTTCAGGCACGGATATTTGGGCTGCTAGATACCAGCTCTCTCTTTTGGGGTCAGAGTACTCCCACTTCTAGAGATGTGCTCAGCATACCCATGCCAAGGAATTCAGGTCCACCTAGAGAAAAAAAGAAATGAGCAAGATGCAAGATTTCTGCTAATTTTTAGGTAGTAACTAAGTAGTGTAAGCTCTTTATTTAAGAAACAAGACAAATCCTTCATGTGTTCGTTATAAAGGCCAGTAGTAAAAGACAGAAGAGTCATTTTCAGGTTACTTTTAGAGCACAAGATGGAGCAATCGGGTGTTCTGAAAGCAGAGGAAACCCAAAAGAAATTATAGAGGTCAATTTAAAAGCCAAATCAATTATGATCAGTACTCTATACTGTTATACTTTCTAACTCTCATAGAGGAAACTTCAAGTGACAAACGTCTGATGAAAGATGGCCATCAGATGGAGTTTCCTCCTCCTCACCATAGGTTTTACATGGAGAAGATTAAATTGGCTGGCTTCACAGCCCTATTTCCTCTTAAGCTCATTGCTCTGTTCACTCAGTCACTGCCCACCACTTGCTAACATTATAGCTATGAAATTCCCCAGGAAAGCAAACAAGAGCAACATGAGAACTATCACAAAATCCTCTTCTCAAAAAAATGCCCAACTGAATTAAAATACTTTCAGTGATGGCCTTCTGCCACCATAGTGCTGCTCTATAGGAGAAGATTTACACCACACCAATGCACCCACTTTCCACCCACACCATGAAGGAACAAAATGTGGGAATTTTCTACCATAAGGAGGAAGCATTCTGGCCTTCCATCCCCTTGCATGTCCACGGGGTGAGAAACTCTTTGTCTTTGAGAGGCATTTCTGTCCCATCTCATACTGCTACTCTTGCTTCACAAGATGGCAACACATGTATTTGAAAACATGTATGACTAAATCTGCACCCACAGGCATTTTGCCTTGTATTTACTGAGAGAAGCCTGAGTTAAGGGCTGTGCCTTTCCACTCCTTCTTTTCTTCTGCCTCGTCAGTGCCTCTCTCCAAAACCCTGCAGCACTCAGAGCAAGTCCTTGGGGCCATGAGAACATGCAGGGAGGCAAAAGGAATGATGTTGCTCATGTTGTTTTCAGATCCTTCTAATGGCTTTGTAGGTGTGTTGAATACCTTCAGTCAGTCTTCTGCTAAAACACAAGTTTTCAGCTTTGTAAACTCTTACTTTCAGGCATTAGAAACACTTACAGTGTAATACTGTCAAATGCAATTTTGCTTGCAGGATAAAGTTTACGATATCTAAAATTGTGGTTTCAGTGACATGGTGGTCTGGATTTATTTTTTTCTCAGTTTCTTCCAGATCACATCTGGTACAGTTTCAACATTTTTTCATCTGCAAACTACATGTGGAATGAGAACGATAATAAAGTTGCAGCTACAAGACTTGGGTTGATAATGAAGAAAACAGAACAGAATCCAAGGATCTGGAATGGAAAGCATTGTGACTTTGTTAGTCGAGTTTTTATACTGACTTAGTTCCCAAAAGTTTAGAAGTTGGGCCTCAGCTTAATCCAGCAGGATTTAGGTCTTTTATTATTTTTACTTCATTTTTGTAGGTTTTTACAACATGAAGCTGCCACTCAAATCTCTCAGCAGTTTGGATAACTCACACAGGAAGGGTGAGCGGTGTTTTGTCTGCCAGAAAACATCCCCTATTCCCCTAACTTCAAAGAAGGCAGGGCTGGCTCCTGATGGTCTGCTTTGCTTCGCTGTCAGAAAACTGTTTTTCACAAGGTTAAAATACTACTCTACAAATTCTATTTGCACATGATGATAGTACAAGAGGCTTGGGTTTTCCAGTCAGGCCGAGCTGTGTTAGGCCTAGAGAAGACATGAAAAGGAAGTGTGGACACTGCCATCCTAATCCTGGGACCACTAGGCTGTTTCTCATTATTCCCATCTGCCTGTGGCCCCCAGGATTTATGGCTCACCAGAAGAGTGGGATTTGTTTTGGTCTATAGCCCCTTCCTTAGGAATAGATACAAGAGTCAGGGTAAAGCTGTCTTCCAAGGTACACGTGCTGCTGAACTGCTAGAAAATAATGTCATAAAGTGTAAGATAATATTAAATGTTCCTCTCCTTAAAACACCCATTTGTTTTGATGAAAACTTGTCAATAGTTCAAGAAATGGATGTCATGGAACTGGTGTCTTGTACTGTTTGCTCTGGGACATTTTTTCTTTCCTACCTGTACTTATTCTTCACCTCTCAGCCTTAGAACTGTTTTATCTCGGGTTTGTATAACACCTAGCACACTGGGACTCAACACAGGAAATAAAAAATATTGCAACAATAACTAAAATTAGAGGCCAGTGTCCAGTACTGCTGTGGAAAAACAGCAGGTTTTCCCATTCAAGGCATTCCTGAGAGAAAGCGAAAACAAGATCCCTTTGCTTTCTTGGCACTGAGTCGCTGATATGACTGTCATTTGGAGATTCTAGGAGCAACAGAGATAATGATATGAATGCAGTTTAATTAGTCATTCTACAACAGCAACAGTGACAATTAGAAGTGTTTTAGTACTTTTAGGTCAAGATTAAAAATGATAGAATTTATTGCTCCTGATTTAGAGATTAACATTGTGCCAGTTAATCAACTATTCAGTAAAAAGAATTGACAGTTCATTCACATTCTTCTTCCAGGTTGGCAAACTACTGTTTAATAGTTGTGGGTTTAAATATATGCATCCATATACACAGATGTGTATGTGTATGTATGTATGTATGAAGCTGGAGCAACAGTTGTACGTAGGGAAAACAAAAGTAACAATGAGAATCGTGTCAGTTTTCATTGACCCCTATAGCCACAGGGTTATTGCAGAATGAAAGATCAGATACAGCATTTGTTTGCTACATAAAAAGTACTCTGAAGCAAACATCCTGACCTGCTGTACTAAGGCAGCTAGAAACCACATCAGCTCAGCCCTACTTCCACTGCTGTATTTGTTAGTGAGTTGTCTGTAGATGTTTGGGGAGCACTGAATGAATGAATAACACAAAATTAACCTTTAACTTTGCCTGTGGGCTTGGCCATACCTATATTTCATATCTCAAAATAATCCAACATGCAGGTTAAACCCAGGTTCCAAAAATAGCCATTCTGACCTGCTTTGAATGGTGCCTCCAGACCATTCACACGCATTACTCATGTTACTCCTAGAACTAGCAGCAGAGGAGTAACTCAACCTTAAAACATTTGTGAGACAGGCATCTGTCCTGAACCTCCAATGCGATTCCCATCAAACCCAAAAGGGAGAGATATTATTGCTTCCAAGGTGCTGAGAAAGCTTTGTGTCGTGGACTGGTCGTCTCTGGTTTCTTTGCTCAGAAGATGATAAAGGTGATAAATAATCTAAATCAAAGTGGTGTGGATAATACGGCTTCACAGTACTGTGCTACTCAGCCAGAAGAGGATACAGCAGTATCCATAAGGTACACCTGAGTATGTGCAGGAAGGAGAAAGAAAGAGAAGCCAACGGTCCAAATTCCTTTTGTATTGGTATTCACACACATACTGAAGTTGTATAAGTGCAATGTATTATAATTTTTTTTATTTGCATCAAATCTATCAGTAGGAAATTGAAGAGCAAAAGAGGACTTTTGCATTTAAATAACTTGTTAATGTCTGGTAATCAAAACAGTCACAGAACAGCAATAAAGTACCTTTTCAAATGTTGCTGAAGGATGTCTATAAAGAGGATATAATGAAAAAGGACTGTCCAAATGTGCACAGATAATATAGTTAATGTATTACTTCTTTTATTATTTTATCATCTTTCATTAATTGCTGGCATCTTTCCTGCAGGAGCTGGTTTCATGAGAAGAGCTTTTAGTCAAATGTCCTAAATGAAACAATCACTTAGAACCCAAGAACAAGGTTGAAACAAGGTTCACCCGGCTTCCTTAAATCATGCTGGATGAGGGAGGGCAAAATATTACATTGGTTTCATTTTGAGGCATCCTAATTCTAGGATTGGACCAGACTCCACTGAACAATGCCCCTTGAAGTACAGCTGTGTCTCTGACATGAAGTAAAGAGTAAGCCTGAGATCATTAAAAGTATTTCTACTCAACTTGCTGACTTGTTTACCTGGGCTTGGTGTTTAACCATCTTTACTTAACTCAGAAGGAATGAACCAGGGATACACACTGGCCAAGAAATATTTTTTGCTCTTGCAAGCGAAATGGCCTGGCCAATGCTTCAGCGCTGAGCAAATTTGGACGGACTTCCAGAGAGCTCTGGGCTCACTTCTGAGCAAGCAAGAATGAGTCTTGGCCAGTGCAAATATTTCCCCTCTGCATTGG
Organism: Phasianus colchicus; assembly: GCF_987193195.1. NCBI lineage: Eukaryota > Metazoa > Chordata > Aves > Galliformes > Phasianidae > Phasianus > Phasianus colchicus. The sequence goes on from NC_143441.1 coordinate 44,944,553, forward strand.
CTACTAGAGGTCAAATGGCTTTTCCAGACAACTTATGATCCCTTTCCCAGGACTGGAGAAGCAGTACAGAGGTAATGTTTGAATGTCGAGACTGCTGTAACCATGGGCCAGATGGATCCCCAGGTGCAGCAATGGGCAACAAAGACTGGGGCCTACAACAGGAGGTGTTCGTCAGAGTCGCTTCTCATTCTCCACTCACTTACCTAAACCAGCAGAAGTCTACTGTGCAGGAATGCCCATAGTGAGCACCTGAGATGGCTCCGAGGAGTGAGAGGGATGGATAACATTTGGAAAGTATGCTCCACTGGGTGAAACACTCGGTGGATGGCTGGGCCCAAAGAGTTGTGGTCAATGGAGTTAAATCCAGTTGGCTGCCGGTCACGAGCGGTGTCCCCCAGGGCTCGGTACTGGGGCCACTTCTATTTGACATCTTTATTAATGATCTTGATGAGCGGATTGAGTGCACCCTCAGTAAGTTTGCAGATGACACCAAGTTGGGAGGGAGTGTTGATCTGCTTGAGGGGAGAAGGGCACTACAGAGGGACCTGGATAGACTGAATCGATGGGCCAAGATTAACTGCATGAGTTTCAATAGGGCCAAGTATTGGGTCCTGCATTTTGGTCATAAAAACCCCAGGCAACCCTACAGGCTTGGGAAAGAGTGGCTGGAAAACTGCCTGATGGAAAGGGACCTTGGTGTACTGATGGACAGTTGGCTGAATGTGAGCCAGCAGTGTGCCCAGGTGGCCAAGAAGGACAGTGGCATCCTGGCTTGTATCAGGAATGGAGTCGTTAGCAGGACTAGGGAAGTAATCCTGCCCCTGTACTCAGCATTGGTGAGGCCTCACCTCGAGTACTGTGTTCCGTTTTGGACACCTCAGTACAGAAAGGACATTGAGGTGCTGGACAGGTCCAAAGAAAGGCAACAGGGCTTGTGAAGGGCTTGGAGAATGTGCCCTATGAGGAGAGACTGAAAGAACTGGGGCTGTTTAGTCTGGGGAAAAGGAGGCTGAGGGGAGACCTCAGCTCTCTTCCAGTATCTGAAAGGTGTTTACAGCAGAGCGGGGTTGGTCTCTTCTCACTGGTGACAGGTGACAGGACGAGAGGAAATGGCCTTAAGTTGCACCAGGGTAAGTTTAGGTTGGATATCAGGAAAAACTTCTTTACAGAAAGGGTTGTTAAGCACTGGAATAGGCTCCCCAGGGAAGTGGTTGAGTCACCATCCCTGGATGTGTTTAAAAACCATTTGGATGTAGTGCTCAGGAACATGATTTAGCAGAGGGTTGTTAGTTAGGGTAGTATGGTTAGGTCATGGTTGGACTTGATGATCTTTAAAGTCTTTTTCAACCTGAGCAATTTTATGATTCTGTGATTTCAGTTGTATGCTGCTAAGTTCCTATTTCATTTATGGGCACTTTGGAAATGTGGTCCAAGGAATGCAACATATCCCTTCTCTGAACTATGGCCTGAGTCCAGTGAGGTCAACAGAAATGTTTCTGCTCCACCTCAAAGGGGTTTGAGTCAGATCCTTCATGTAACAGGGTTTGGATGTCTGGTTGTGCTCTCCATACAGGACCTTCTAAATGCTTCCCAGCTGACCCAAGGGTTCCATAACTGCCCCATCAATTTATGTCACGCTATCTGACAACCTACACCTTTTCCTTCCAAAGCTGCAGTGACCACAATTACACACCATCCTACCACTCACTTGAGAATATTTGTCTCCTCTCCTGTAACTTTTCAGTCCCACAGACATATCCTAACTCCAATAGCCCCTCCACCCCTTTTTAAGAGAAACATAATGAGCTCGACTATATCACGGATGTGGAAGTCAGCAATCAGATGTAGATATCATCACTTTAGATTGGCTGATTTTTATTAAAACTCAGAATCAGATTCGATATTTACCAGAATCCAATACAGCTACTTCCTTAATCACGAGGTATCAATTTTATGTTCCCATTGCAATAGTTTGCCATTCTTCTGGAACAAAGACTTGCACTTGTCTCTTTTCCAGTTACCAATCACCCAGCTCACATAATAAATACAGACCAGAAAGAATATTCTGAACTTTATGGAGGAAATGTCTAGAGAGAAACCCGTTTGTGGATACAGGACTAGGCACCATAGGGACAAATCAATAACTGAGAAGAAGCCAGAAACGAAAGCAGATATTCTTGTGCGAAAGCAAATTTTCCAAAAATCTGGTACCTCTGACCTTCAGACCACTAAGACTGATTTTAATGAAATTGCTCCCAGGTTGCTTAACTACAGTTGGGAGGAGAATGAATCCATATGTCTTCACTTTATATTAATTTCTAATACTGTACATAAGCCTAAAGGGCTGCCTCACTCCAGGAAGCATGCACTGAATGAGAGTGCAATTCCTGTCCTGACACAGTGTACGTTGCCACTTCTGCTTAATCACTCTAATTAAACTACATTTAGTTAACAGAATTTAAGAATACCTTGTTCAAAGGATAAAAGATATAAAGTAAGCATATGGTAACTTGATTTTAGTGGTTGAGTCTTCACCAGTTTGAAACTTTCTGCTTTGGGTCTGTTTGCATCCCACTGTGCTTGGCCAGTTTGGTATCAGAGTGCATCAAAGCTGACCATCAGGTGATGACTCCAAACAGGAGGAGAAAACACCACAGACACAAACCATACACTGACCTGCCCATGAAATATAAATTAAAAGGGACAGAGACACACCTGAATCAAACAGATTCTGGGAATCTCCTTGATGGTTCCCATATATTGGGGTATCCAAGCAGCATCTGCTTTTTTTGTTTTGTTCCAGCTTTTAACTGTTGTGGAGGCAGTCTCTGTTTCAGTTAAGACTCATAAATCTGTGTGAGCTCCTGCCCAGACTGAAGGACTGAAGGACTACACTGCCCATTGAAGAGCACCTAGAATACAATTCTGGCCAGACTCTCTCCACATGAAGAGAAAGTTTTCAAGCATGGGTTGTATTTGGGCACATTCAGGACATGAGAAATCCTTCATACCCGAGGGACACTTGGTCATTCATTCAGCATCTCACAGCAGGAGTTCTCAGCCAGGCTCAGTCAAATTATGCATGGATGTCTTGCAGGCATTCTACATAGGAGCCATGTGGGAGGAAGATGCAAAGAAGTTGAGTGGGAGATGATGAATGTACAAGCCACAGTGTGTTGGGTTGGTTCACCTGAAAAATTATATATAATTATAAGCTGAAATTAAAAATTATATATATCATTATAAGCTGAAAAAATATTCTAAAACCAAAAATGGTTAATCTGCAAGCAAATCAGGTGGTGGTGGCATTCAAACAGCATCCAGCAATGTTCAAGGACCCAAACTCAAAGACTTCAAATCACCCCTTCCACCCTCTCCTTGGACTCTGGATTGTACATTGTTAGGTACTATCTTCTGCTAGGTGCTCGTCGGGCACTTTATGATGCATTACTTGTTTTATCCATAGCCTGGGACAGGCTGAACACACCTAAGCAATCTGTCTGCTGTGTTTCTTAATTCTGACTGTTTTCCAATTTCCATAGCATTGGTTTAGCCTACTTCTATTCTCCAAAATTACTTTCTTTTAATAAAAACAGAATGCATTTAGATAGATAGATAGATGGATAGATAGATAGATAGATAGATAGATAGATAGATAGATAGATAGATAGATGGATGTAATTTTATTTTTGCCTGTCATTTGTTTGTTGGGGATAAGTTAGGGAAGTAACTATGAAAAGGTCTGAATTCAGGAAGGATTTTCTAAATACATCAACAATGAAATTTTTCCTAACAGGAAATAAGATTCCTTAGATTGATGAGGTCAGGTACAGGTTCCAGTTCCCCTTCCTCATCTGTAACAGCACCTTCCACTATTCAGACAGAACTGGAGATTTCCCACTTCATCTTTTCCTTTTGATGAGCAGAGGTGTGCAAACATTCTTCTCTGGGGATCTGATTTCAAAGCTCTTCCAAATTTTAATTTTGTGCATACTTTCACTCAATGCCAACTATTTTCTCCTTGTTATAGCTGTTCCCAGTTCAAAGGTCCCACTGTCAGCTTCTGCCTTTTTACAGGGATGGCAATGACTCTGTGGTCCCAAAGTAAGTTCAGGATCCTCCTTCTGCCTTCTTGTTAATGGAGGCTCCTTCCCACTGCAACTTTTTGCTGACTTTGTTGCTTCCTTTCTGAGCAGTTTAATAGTTTTAGGGTTTGATGATTTTTTGCTCTTCTTGCCAAAATCAAAACCATTTAAATGCTTGCCTTGCCTCTCTCAGTGAAAAGAACCTAGCGTGCTAAAAAGTGGGTTTGGGAGTTCAAAACCCAGGCAAGAGGAGATTGCCAATGCTTTAAAGTCATTCATTTCCAAAACAGAGGGAAAAGCAATTCTGTCATGACCTGTATTTTATTATCCATCTTATATTTGCATGCCAGGAGGACAGAAGGGACATGTTCTCTCCCCTGGATTGGCCAGAATAACTCATAGTACTTTTTAAAATCAATTATATTACAGAGCAGGTTTTCAGCAGTTCAGCCTGGAGCTGCTGTCAGGTCTTAGAAATAGAGTTGTCACAGACCTTGAGAAGCCCTTGGTCCAACCCCAAAAACACCTACGTAATCTCTGATTGATCTTTTGCTGCCTAATCTGCTAAAAATGATTTTGCTGTATTAGACCTCATGCCCCTCCTGCTTCTGTAGTTATCCCTTCGTGCTTTACCAGACCTCTGATGGTATAATGCTAACTGTGATCCTGTTTTGATTCCACCCACCATTTTCCTAACATCTGGTTTGACTGTAAAGGTGGAATAAGGAGGTCCTTTTTAAAACTTTATTTTTAACTGGAGCAAACAGATATCTAGCCTCTGTAAAACTGCACTAGAAATGAATTGCAAAAGTTTGAAAGAGAAATTTGCTGTCTGTTAGGTTATCCTCCACGTTGCTGTGGATTAAACATGGGCTTTGCTTTGCTCCTACACGGCATGCCTGCGAGCAGATCTCCTTCATGGTGGGGCAACTGAAAAGCTGGTTGGGAGCTTGGAAAAAGGCTGATTGTAGTGATCCCTGCCTTTCCTAACCCATTTTTTCTTACAGGTGTGTTGGAAGGAGATAGCTTATGCAGCAAAGACTGCAGGTGCCTTTCAGTGTCCAAAGGGGGACTATAAGAAAAAAGGGGACAGATTCTTTAGCGGGGTCTATTGTGATAGGGCAAGGGGAAATGGTGGCAAACTAAAAGAGGGGAGATATTGGACTGGATATAAGGAAGAATTTTTTTACCCTAAAGGCAGTAAGGAACTGACACAGGTTGCCTAGAAAGGTGGACGCGCCATCCCTGGAAGCACTCAGGGTCAGGCTGGATGGGCTCTGAGCATCTGATGGAGCTGTAGGTGTCCCTGTTCATTGCAGGGATGTGGATTAGATGATCTTTAAATGTCCCTTCCAACTCAAATGATTCTATGAAAAAAATTGTAAAAATACCTAGAAGTGCTGTCAGTCTCAGCATGTGAGGAGTTGGCTCAAAGTGAACAAAGTAGCCCCACAAAATGAACCCTAAACTACCCATTTAGAAAGGAGGTGGCATTTCTGCTGGAGCAGCACTGGTGAATTGTGGTGGCTACCGGCAGCTCTCCTAAACAGAACTGAACCAGAGTTTTTGGGTGGCCATTCATTCCTTCTGCTCCTTGTGCAAGGTTTCAAAGTCCCATGGTTAGTGAAATAAGTTGATAAATGATAAATGGCAGCAAAAATGAAAATCCCAACTGTGCCCCTAAGGACAAGTGTTCAGCTCTAGAAAAGCTTTCCACCACTGCAACCACATCTCTCCATCCTACAGAGGCTGCTGCTTCTGCTGTGATGAGACATTTAACAGGAGGGCGCAGTTCCACTTTATCCACCATGAGGTCTGGGGCAGCCAGATCTGATGCCTGATGTAGTGGTTGGCAGCTCTGCCCATAGCAGCGGATTGGAACTAAGTGATATTTGAGGTCCTTTCCCATTTAAGCCAATTTATGGTTCTGAGTTCCACTTGCAAAACAGAATTTGCTCAAGAGCTGACTTAGTTAGCAAAGCCAAAATGTCTCCAGATAGTCACCAGCACTTGTTTGTGTATGAAATCGTCATTGCATTACAGCAGTGGTTCTAAAAAAGGTTAATTACTTAGATGAATTGAAAAATCTATGTTCATTTACAAATGGACATAAAATGAAGACTCAATTATGATAATTTATTTACATTGTCAACTTAGATGAAAGCATATCCAAAAATATTGCTGGAAGTGAGGCCCTGGGGTCTGGTCCTTCAAAGCCTCAGCTACACCGGTAGCTCTTGGCACCAAGACCAGTGAGTGAGGACAGGACAAGGCTTTTGTTTCACTGAAAAATAGCACTGATCTTATTTAAGAATAAGATGAGCAGGTAATTCCTTCCTTACCCCCAAAGTCACGCATATTTGGTTGGGATAGTCAGGAGTGTTTTTGTTCTACAGTAAATTCATAGCAAATATAAATAGACACTTCCCTATATTTATTACTCCCAAGAGCCTTGTAGATGGATTTCACCTCACTTACCATACCACAAGCAAATTATGTTGAAATCCTTCCAAGATCTGAGATGATATGTTTATAAATTCTCCTTATTGAACTCTTGGCCTCAAGTAACTTTATTATAATAAAACATTTAGGTGTTTATTTTATTTTTTTAATGCATTCTGTTTACTGTGAGAGATGTGGCAGCAGTTTGTAATTTCCCATTCATCAGCTGGTTTTTATGCTGTGAAACAGGCATAAAGCATAAATGCATCAAATAATAAAATAACACCCCAGTGTATCAGATATATAATGAATTTCTGCATGTGTTGTTGCTTTTGTTATGCTGATTTACACCCCTTTTAATGTACATGGTCTTCTTAAACAACTTAGAGTTGATTGTTCTGGAACTAGGCCGTGATTCAAGACAACATACTGGATGCTTGCCATGTTTAGAGAAGTTATCGAAATCCCTCTGGGGGTAAACAATCATGGACTAAAGAGTTTAGGCTGTTCAACATCCCAAAGACATTTTCTGCCCACTGAACCTGATTGCTCAGGTGTGGCAAAAGCAAAATCAACACCAATGGAGGTGGGGATGAGTGAGCACAGAGGGACCACGATGTACACATGCACATCAGTGCTTTGCAGACCGCACAGCAATCCTGAAATGGTTTGGTGGTCAATGGCTCAATATCCAGATGGACACCAGTGATGAGTGGTATTCCTCAGCACTCAGTACTGGGACCGGTGCTGTTTAATACCTTCATCAGTGACACTGACAGTGGAATCGAATGTATCCTCAGCAGTTTGTGGATGACACCAAGCTGTGTGGTGCAATCCTTACCCCCGAGGGATGGGATGCTATCCAGAGAGATCTGGGCAGGCTGAGCAGTGGGCCCAGGAGAACCTCACAGGGTTCAACAAAGCCAAGTGCAATGTTTTGCACCTGGGTCACAGCATCCTCTGCTATGAGTACAAACTGGGGGATGTAAGGAAGGAGCACAGCCCTGCTGTGGACCACACCAGGAGAGAGCTCTGCCTTTCCTTCTCTGAACAACCACCTGCACTGCCTGAAGCCAAGCAGCAGTACCTTTGGTTGATGCCCATGTCTGCCTGTTGCTCCTCAGCACCCTCAGCTGCTCTGTACTGCTCAGCATCCCCTGCACCCACTGGGGCTGCAGAATGGTGAATGGTTGTAGTCACACTACCAGTATTGCCTTGCCCAGAATTTGCTGCCAGCAACGTAGCTGGAATTACTACGGCTGTTATCTCCTTTAATCTTATCTCTTACAGGCTTCCCAGCGAGTGGTAAGGATCGCAGTAACATCAATTACGCGTCCATTAGCATTACTGATATCACTTTTCTTGCAGCATTATCGAGATACAGATGTATAAAATGTCAATATTTCCTTCCCCTGCACTATGTTAATCGCACTGGACGTCGCCGCATGGCTGCTCATCGCAGGGGCTGGGATATTTATGCTCATTTAACATTTACAAGCCGCCAGTCTGCCTGGGCACTGCTCTCCACACAAACACGTGTGAAAGGCTAATGGGCTGGGCTGAAAAATGGGTCTGACTCCAGTAATTTTCTAAACACTTGAAACACATTAGGACTCTTACATCGCTCCACAGACACAAGGCCTGATTCTATTCATTCTCAAACTGGTGGCAAAATTCCCACAAAGTTCCCTGAAACCCAGCTCACATGCTGTGCCCAGTTCCTTCACAACCCTCGGATGCACGTTTTCTTGCCCCATAAAGTTGTACATACTCAGTATCATGAGGTGGTCTTGGACTTGCTCTGCTCTTACCCTGAGAGAGATTTTGCTCACCTGACCCCCACATAGAATTTCAGGGACACTACAGGCATGAGAAACCTGACTGGCCATGAAGACCAATACAAAGAACTCGTTAAGTACTTCAGCCTTCCCCATACCTGAGGAGGCCAACTCTCCTTTTTCATTTATCAGAGGGGGTATGCTCTCCTTTGCCTGTCTCTTTTGTCCAGTGTATCTAAAGAATTCCCTTTCTGTTGTTTTTCACATCCCTCACCAAGTTGAATTTCACATGCACCATGCTTCTGCGACTCCATCCCTGCACATTTGGACAGCATTCTGACATTCTTCCTAGGCTACCCATTCACTTATTTCCATTGCTTATAATTTACTTCTTTTTCCCCCTGCCTGACCAGCAGCTCCTTGCTCAGCCATTCTGGTTTCCTGCCTCAGTTATCGAGTTTCTTATTCTGGTGGACAGAAAGCTCCTAAGCTCTCGGAAAGGCATCCCTAAAGTGCTGCCAGCTCTGGTCTGTTCCCTTGTCACTAAGGACAGTTTCCCAGGGGATCTCATACAGCAATTCCTTAAACAGCTTGATGCTTGTTCTCTTGAAGTTCGGGGACCTGATTCCACTCTTTGCCAGGCTCACATTCCTTGAGATCACAAGTTCAACCACAGCGTGGTCACTGCAGCACAGGCTGCTTCTGATCTTAACTTCTTTTGCAATCTCTTCTGAGTTGGTGGCACCAAAGTGAGTTCCACGTTGGTGATGTCCTGTTCATTGCAGGGGAGTTGGACTAGGTGATGTATGAAAGTCCCTTCCAACTCAAATTATTAAATGATTCTATGATCTCTCTGTATATTATTGTCCCCTTTTCACACCTCTGTTGCAGCCCACCTCTGGCAAATTTGGGGCCAGGGACTGTGGTGTGGCTGTGTTTGCCCACTACCAAACACAGTGTGGTGCTGAGCCATCATCCTGATCCATCAGTTATCCCAATAGCTGCTACTGCTGCTGTCAGAGGTTGTAACAGAGCTGGCCATTAGTCTGTTCTTTTCTCCTTATGGGAAAGTAATTTCAGTTGAGATTGCCTAGTCTAAATGTTGTTATCATGGTATCATCCTCATTTTGCACTTATTTCACATAGTCTTGACATGATAACAATGTCTGTTTAATCTTGCATGGAAATTCCTTTTCAGTGTCCGTTGGTCTCTACTGATTTATGTGGACACTGCTTTCTTGTGTCACCATGAACTGCTCTCCATAGATTTTCCGTGTCATTGATTTGCCATCATCTCCACAATTCAATACAATTTTCCTCCGCTTGCATTTGATATTCTCATGTTGACACCAAAGACCTACCTCACTAATATTGTATTAACATCGCTCTGACACAGGGACAAATCCTCACACTAATAACATTTACTGATAATAGCATCACCGTAATGCAGTTACCAGTAATTTGCTTCCATAGGATTCAGTCTTTGGGCTTCACATCCAGACACCCTCTCAGAAGCAGTTGCATTGAGCGCTGCCAGCAGTGCAGTGCTCAATCCAAATGAGGAGTAACAGCTGCACACCGATAACTCAGCAGATTAGATCTTCAAATACCTTTGGGAGAAAATGTTTAAATCTGAAAAAAAAAAACTGGAAAAGAAAGAAACTTCCCATTCCATTGCAGAATAAGCCCAGGGAGTTTTCAGGTTTGCTTTATGAAAAACAAACAGAGGATCCTTGGAGTAAGCAACAGCCCAAGGGTTGTATCAGTTATGGGAGAGCTCCAAAGTCCATCCTATCCTCCACCTGACCCAGACGGCGCGCTGCCCTGACCTGCTGGCCATTCCCCATGCAGGGACCTCACTCTGCTTACAGCCAGAAGTTCTGGCTCAGACCTCAGCAATCTCTCTCAGCAAAATTTAATCAGTACTGATACGTTCCCATGGAAAGTTTCAGTTTCAATAAATCAGCATTTTCCAAGAAAAAACAACAACAACAACAAAAAACCATCTAGTTGGAAAACTCCCAGCACGCTCAGATCTCTGCTATCAGCTACAGAAAGTCAATATTGTTCTCCATCACCAGGACTGCCTCTACACTCCAATTTTTAAAGAAAGAGAAGCTAAGATCCCAATAAAGGGTATGATTTCTTGTCAGTACTGCCTGCGTGAATAAAGACCTGGGTTATCTCATAGGACATGTGCTCCAAAGTCACTTATAAGCTTTCAAAAGCTATTTTTTTCAACCTTGTGGCAGGGGGATTGGAACTGGATGATCTTTTAGGTTCTTTCCAAGCCAGGCCGTTCCATGATTCTGTTATTCTTTCTGCATCCACACAAGCCATTATGCTAACTGCAGCGAACCACCTATTCACTGGAGAGCTTTAGGAAAGCTCAGTATTAAACTGTCATTTTGTCAATAAAACATCATTTCACCAATGGAACGTCCAGGTGTCCCAAATCTTTCTGCATAATTAATTCTCCTGATGCATTAAGGAATGTTATACACAATATTAATCAAAAAGTACTGTCAATATAAGGACCATATATAAACCCAGCTAAGAAAACCACAAAACAGTTTGAAAGCTAAGCTCTTTTTTTTCTTTCCAGGATGATCCTTCAATCCAGGGAGATGTGGATTCTGCTATCAAAAATGCAATTAAGAAAATAGCATGGTGATCCATGGAACCAGCAGTGCAACTGAAAAGCTGTGAGTATTTTGTTTATTTCTCCAGAACCATTTTCTTATAAATGGGGCTTTGCTGGGACCTGAATTTAAACTGCAGCTTCTGATACACCAGAATCACTCAGACCAGGGCTTTGGAGGGAGCAGAATTTGTAGTTTGGGGGAAATCGTTTGATTTTGATATTTGGGTTTGTTCTGGATAAAAATAAATTGCCAAATGGTGTAAAACTTACTGAGAACACCTTGTCAGAGCAAATAAAAGCATTTTCTATCTAGTATAATTGAAATGCTTGAATTTTTCCAACGTCACTTCTGCAATGAGAAGAGAGCACTGTAATCCCAAGCTCCTCTCCAAGCCCTGGCGAGCACAGCTGCAGCCTCTCCTGCAAGGCACTGCTGCTGCTTCTTCCCAGTATGATATCTCTTCTCCTACTGCCCTCTCCAGCCTTTTCCATCCCCATTCCTATCTTTATTCTTATTCCCATCCCCGTCCCCATCCCCATCCCTATCCCCATCCCTATCCTTATCCTTATCCCTATCCCTATCCCTATCCCTATCCCTATCCCTATCCCTATCCCTATCCCTATCCCTATCCCTATTCCCATCTCCATTCCTACCCTTATTCCTATTCTCATCCTCATCCCATTCTCATCCTATCCCATCCCATCTCTGTCCACATCCCATCCCCCTTCCATCCCCATGTCATCCCCATCCTATCCCCATCCCCACGCTATCTCCATGCAGTTCTCATCCCATCCCCATCCCATCCTCATCCCATTTCCATCCCATCTTTATCCTATCCCCCACACCATCCCATCCCATCCGCATCCCATCCCCATCCCTCTTTGCCCACCCATCGCTGTGCAACATCTTGCTGCTCTCTGCAGACAAAGGGGGGGAAACATCTTCACATCCCAAGCAAAGATGAACCTTAGGATCTGGGCTACAGAGCTCACGAAGTTTCTGCTTTGGACAGTTTTATGACGTGGCCCAGGGCTGGGTTTGTGGGGTCAGTGACAGGAGGTGTGCCCCTGTGCCAGGGGAGCTGATCTGCTCTGTGTGCAGCCATAAATCATGGTTCAGCAGGCGTGCAGACACCACACCGATAGGGCATGGACGGTGGTGCCATTGGATCTTAACCTCATGCCTGGAAAGAGCTGAGTCCTCCTTGCTGAATTTAAAAATAATAAAAAAATCAGGCAGATATTTCAGCTCAGGAATTTCAAATCTGGTGGGCTCAGAAAGAAGGAGAAGCAGAAGGGGTGTTTGGGGGATATTTATTGACAGAGCGTGTTGGCAGCTCTGCCCACAGGAGCAGTAACTCAGACAGGGGAATGCTGCCTCTCTCACTCCTTACAGACACACACGAGGCTCTGGGGAGCACTGTGACAGGATCTACTGGAAATACTTTGAATTTAATCCAAATGTATCAGAATATTTTGAGAAAACCTTCCATCACTGTATTTACTTGGACCCCTCTGGATGTAGTCAAGAAATGCATAAGCAAAGCAAATAAGTTCTGCCCCTAAAATAAAGCAATTAAGTTCCAAAATTAATAATATGAACTTTAAATGACTTTCTAGCCTGCTATAAACAAGATCATGTTCTACAACATCTTCATCAGAGATGGTATTAAATTCCATTACCTCCTTGTAATTATTTCCCATCCTCAGCATAGGAAAATTGATGCTATGGTGCTATCTGCCCCCAGGAGCTTGGAGGTGCCACAAGTTGCCATGCTCTGCACAAAGCAGCCAGCAAAGCAGGGACACCGCTCCGATTTATCTCTGTTATTTGTGCTGGATATTTTCAGCATGTCTGCATTCTAAATGTATTTTAATGTAAAGGTTAATGGAGTTTTAATAAAGGGCAGATGGCCACTCTAATTGCAGAACACCCTGCGCACTCTTTTAAAAACCTCTTTAGCTGGCTAGACAGGTATTAATAAGTGTGAACGCCATTAGAAAATAGCAGAGGCTTGAATCAAATGCTTCTTCAAAGTTGAATTTATTATTAAACCAAAACTGCAATCGTTGCATACATTTTGCAAAGAAAAATTGTATCGCCAATATATTTCCCATCAAGCGATCCTGTGGATTCTCTACTATCTATTATCTGTACCTAAATTACATACAGTAAAGCAACAAATGTTGAATTCTCCATCATGTACTGCTCCTTATCCAGATGTCAACTTTCAGCCTTTCTCCGCTTTATTTTTCCAGCCCCTGCAGCCCTGCACAGCCTCCTCCCCGCTTCCCCAGTTTGATCTTTTTTGCAAGAGCGCGATCCCGGCTCACACAGCATTATGCATGCACATCACCATCCCTGGTATGCGGCTTAAAAAAGAAGAAAAAGGAAATAAAAGAGCACGAGCTATTTCGAAGCAGGCCCGGTGCCAAGCAGAGCCTTCAGCCTCCAGAAACCCAATGAGAGCAAAGTGTCTGGCTGAGCGCGCTCTGAGCAGCGAGCCAAAAGCAGAAGGGAATAGAGGAGCTACAGGTATCTATCCTGTGGGCTCCATCACCAAACCATTGGATTTTTTAAGTACTGAGAGCCGAGGTCCTTGAGTCAGATCAAATCCCATGTGAATGTGAGCGAATTGTGATGGGGATCACAGAATTATTAAGGATGCAGAGCCCCAGGAATCACTTCAGGCAGAAGCAGTACCCAGGAGCTTGCTGCCTCCTGCCCATAGGGGCAATGCTATCCCATACTACCGGGTTTCTGCCTGGTGAAAAATCTCTGCATCTCCCCTCGCCCACGTGGAATGGAAGGATGGAGGCACGCTCTGACCCCACAGCACCTGGAATAATTTAGAGCAGACAGCAATTTTCTGCTTTGGAAATAATTTCTCTAACCTCTTCCTGCCCCCGCTGCAGACCCCTCTGCACAGCCCCATGTACACCATCAGCATCGCCCTCTGCAATGAGCAGTTACATTAACACGGGTGTGAAATATGGGCTGGGACGTGGTTTGGGGCCACGTGATAGAATAGAAGTAAGTTTTATATCATTTTATGAAGGGCATTAATCAATGCTACATCACAACGAGAGCCTCGTGGAATCACATCCCACTGTCTCCTAAACTCGCTGTGATTGATGCCACTCGGGTGACAGTGGGTACAGTTGATGCTGGGAGTGGCCCACACTGGGGACTTGCTGCATTCGGTGCTTTCTGAGCCTCCACAAATGGGAGGGACGTTCGGAGCCCTGGCCAGGAGACAACAGCGTCTGTCACATTATCAATCTGCCCTTACAATTCATCTCTTATCCCGTGTGACATTTATGCTGCCCCTCTGACACACACACGGGGTCCCCAGCAATCCCGGGGCTGGACAACGTGGAGCCCCAAAAGTGACACAGGGGCAGAGCTCTGCGGTGGGACGGGACAGCCCAGGCGGGGGAGGGCTCAGCCGGGACACCGTCCGTCTTTCGGGGCGGCCCTCGGATCATTTCCTGTCACAGCCCCACGATTCTCCCAAAATCGCGCAGTTTCTTCCCACCTTCAGCACCGCCCCCGCCTCGATCGGTCGCAAAGAGCGGTGCAGAGCCATTTCCAGAACCCCGGTACCGCTCCCTGAAGGCTCCGCTGGGTGCAGTACCCGCGGGCGGGACTTGCGCGGGACGCGCAAAATCCGCGCAGGGCAAAACATCCGCGTCGCGCGCAAAACCCGCGCAGTTTGCGACATCCGCGCATTGTGCGACATCCGCACCGCGTTTCCCGACGCTGCGCTCGGGCAGATGTTGAAGACGTATGAGAGCGGAGTAGTTAAAAGCCGCATTATATAGTTCTGCCGAGTCTAAAATCGCATGTGCTGACCCATATATTTTAAACTGTAAACGGACTCCAGTCATTTAAAATATTGCAACGTCGATAGGACTAATTAATTGGAAATAAGAAACGAAAGAATACAATTAAACGAGAAGAGAATCATTTTCTAATTTAATAGCGGGACATTTATAAAGATCACGAGCTAAAAGGCGGCCGATGATCCCATCGACGCGGCGCTAAATCAGCGCAGCCCGGGGGGGGAGGGGGGAGAAGGGAAGCGGATCCGGCCCCTCCCGCGGGACCCCGCGCCCATTGCGCGCCCGCGGAGCAGGAGCGGCTCCCCGCGTCCGCGCCGCCCTCCGATAAGGGGATATTTTATCGGTCCCCATTTCCTAACCGTAATTTATGGCGATAAAACAGACACCCGGGGTCCTCTGAAATTGTCTTTTCATAATGAATAAATTTAAGGCGGCTAATTAATATATAAACTAACCCAATTTGTCAGGTTGATTTGTATTTTAGTTAATTGTGAAAGTAATTACCACACGGGCAAATTAACAGCTTTCTGGAAATGACCAAGGCAGGGGTTTTATTTCCTTCCTGGGTGAAGAAAATTCATTTTTCCCAGCTCTTGATGTGATGAATAAAAGCCATAAATCTGCGTGATTGGTGCAGGCAGAGTCTAAATGGCTTCATATTTCATTTTAGGTTTAATAGAAATATTCATGCTCTGTTTTAATGAAATTAAATTGAAGGGGGGTGGACTGCGGGGCCGGCGCTGGGCGCTTAAAGGGGCCGCGCACGGGCGGGGGCTGCGGGTGGGGCTGGGGGAGAGCAAGGGCCGTCGGGCTTCGGTTGGTCCAGGAAAATAAAATAATAATACAGTAAAATAAGGAAATTAAATGAAGAGATGGTATTCGGTGCGGGGATTGCGGCAGGAGTAGAAATAGAGGTGCGATTTTGGCAACGGGGACGCGATTTGGATAACAACGAAACGATTTGGGTTTTTTTTTGCTCGAGGTTGCGTGAGGAGCGGAACTGTAGAAGTTGGTTTGAAGGAAAAAAAAAAAAAAAAAAAAAAAAAAAGGACGTGCAAATAAATAAATAAAATAGTTTTTAAGGGAAATATGCCAATACCACGGCCTACCCGCGCAGGGAGAGGGGACGGGTGTGCTGGGAAGAGGACAGCAGGGTTTCGAGCGGCCCATTCGCAAACATGCCCCTCTTTGCAGGGCTGACACCTCCTGCGTGTCGTTTTCCTGGGAGGGGACGCGGGAGGGAAAACCGTGGAAGGGGGAGCTGAGGACCTGATGGGACCTAATAGGACCTGGAGGGGACACCTGGAGGGGTCACAATGCGGGGGGGGGGACCCAGGGAGTGAACACAGCAAGGAGACCTAAGGAAGGCACCAAAGGAGAGGACACGTAGGGCTTAGGGTGGACCCAGGGAAAGCGCCCGAAGGGGGGCATAAAGAGGGGAGCCGGGGCTCACCCAGCCCTGCCCCGCCTGACCCACGCTTCCCAGCTCCAGGCAGACCCCGCCGGCCGTGCCGTGCCGGGGAGCTGAGCCCCGCACCCCCCCCGCAGAGACTTGTTGATTTCCCCTGAGCAAATCCGGCTTTGATGCAGTCGTAGCGAGGGCGGCGAGCTGATGAATTGACAAAAACCAATCAGCTTTATTGGGAAACAGGTTAAGGGCAGCGGAGTGTCAATAGCTCTCCGCCCGCCCCGTCCATTAGCCGAGCAGCCTGATTACACCGAGCAGACCCTGCGCTGCTCGCACCGAAATTGCTTTCATAAACGCGCCATTATCAGCAGTCGATGCGGGCGTCTCATTTAGAGCCATCGGGAGGGGGGGGGTTATGTATCATCATCCCACGTACGGAGCGTGGCGGTATTTAGGCACTGAAGGTGCGGAGCGACTCCGGGGATCCGCGGGGCTCCGCCAATCCCAAGCGGGGTTGCGGCCGTTCCCACGGGGAGCCCTTCGAAGGGAGCGGAGGGGTCGGTGTGCCCCGGGCACGGGGGGGTCAAAGGGAGAACCGGGGCGGGCTGCTATCGCCGTTGAGATAACGGAGCATTGTTGGGCCCCGGGAGGGCGTTGGATCAACACAGGTGGGAGCTGCGGGAGTGCGGGGTGTCCAGAGAGGGGGGAGAGGTGGGGAATGTTAGAGAAGGAAAGGAAAAGGAACGAGAAGAAATGGAAAAAGGGGGAAAGGAAAAGGAGGAAAAGAGGGATAAGAAAAAATAAAAGAGGAAAAAGAGAAAGGAAAAATTTAAAAAAAAAAAAGAAAGAAAAGAAGGGAAAGGAGAAAGAGAAGGGAAGGAAGAGAAAACAGAAAAATAGAAAGAAGAAAAAAAAAGAACAAGAGATGGAAATGAAGTAGAAAAGAGGAAAAGGAAAAAAGAAAAGGAAAAAGGGGGGAAATTAGGAAAAAAACTGAGAAAAGAAAGAAAAAAGAAAAAAAGGAGAAAAAGGAAAGGGGAGGAAAAAAGAAAAAGGGAAAAAAGAAAAAAGGAGAAAAAGGAAAGGGGAGGAAAAAAAGAAAAAGGGAAAAAAGAAAAAAGGAGAAAAAGGAAAGGGGAGGAAAAAAAGAAAAAGGGAAAAAAGAAAAAAGGAAAAATGTGAAAAGAGGAAAAAAAAGAGGATGAAAAAGAAAAAAGGAAATGAAAAAGAAAATAAAAAATAAAATGGAAAAAAAGAAAAAAGGAAAAAATGGTGGGGAGGAAAAGTGAAGAGAAAGATAAGAAAATGGAAAAGGGGAAAAGGAAAAAGAAAAGAGACAAAGAGGAAAAGAGAAAAAGGGGAGGAAAGGAAAATGATGAAAAGGAAATAAAAGGAAGTGGAAGTAGGAAAGGAAAAGTAATGAAAGGGAAGAAATGGGGAAAAAAGGGAAAAAAATAAAGGAAATAAAAGGTGAAAATCGGGGGGGAAAAAGATAAAATGGAGGGAGGAAAGAATGAAAAGGAAGGGAAAAAATAAAAAAAAGAAAAAAAAAAAGGAAAAGACGGGGGAAGGGGAGAGGAAAAGGAAGGAAGAAAAGGAGAAGAAAAAAAAAAAAAGAGGGGGAAAGGAAGAAAGATGATATTGTTCGACTGGGAAAAAATATCTGAAGAATCGAACGCGCTCCCTGAGCACGGGCTGAGCCCTCGGGTGGGGCTGCGGGACGACACCGACGGGGCGGGAGAGGGGTGCGGGCCGGCGGCGGTGCGGGTGGGAAGAGCGGAGATGCGGGTGCGCGTCCCGGCCGCCTGCAGCGGGGAGATGGGGGGACGCGGAACGGAGGCGATGGAGATGGAGGAGAGCAGCGGGCACCGCGCCGTGCATGCCGCCTCCCGCCGCCGGGTCCCAGCGGGGCGCGCTCTGCCCGCGGCTGCGGGGCCGGGGCGGGGCGGTGCCGTCGGTGGGCGCGGCCCCCGCCCGTGACAGGTGCGCGGCGCGGCCAATGGCGGCCTGCGGCTCCCGCTACCGCCAATGGAGGCGGCGGCGGCGGCGGCCCAATGGGAGCCGCCTGCGGGCCTTGAAGGGGCGCTCCGCGCCGCGCGGCCGCACTCCGCCCCCGCCGCCGGGAGACGCGGCCCGGGCCGCGGTGCTTCGTGCTGCCGCCTCCGCCGCTCCCATGGAAAAGTCCAAAAATTTCCGCATCGACGCGCTGCTGGCTGTCGATCCCCCCAAGGCGGCGGCGCAGAGCGCTCCGCTGGCCCTGGTCACCGGCGGCTCCGGCGGCGGCAGCCCTCCGTCTTCGTCGTCGTCCTCCTCGTCGTCGTCGTCGTCCTCTTCTTCCGAGCTCCCCGCCGACTGCCCGCGCACCGACAGCCCCTCTCCGCCTCGCCTGCTGCCCGCGCACTGCGCGCTGCTGCCCAAAGCCGCCTTCCTGGGCGGGGGGGGACCCGGGGGCGGCCATCCGCAGCACCACGCCCTGGGGCTGCACCCCGCGGGGCCGGGCGGGCCGGGCATCTACGGGCACCCGGTGTACGGCTACCCGGCTTTGGGCGGGCAGCACCCGGCGCTTTCCTATTCCTATTCGCAAGTGCAGGGAGCTCACCCCGCGCACCCCTCCGCCGACCCCATCAAGCTGAGCGCCGGCACCTTTCAGCTGGACCAGTGGCTGCGGGCGAGCACGGCCGGCATGATCCTGCCCAAAATGCCCGACTTCGGCTGTGAGTATGCGCTGCTTCCTCCCCGTCTCCCGAGGCTTCCCTTAAACCCTCCCTATCGGGGCCGGCTGTATTGTTATCGCTGCTTTAAATCAATAATTATTATAACGAAGGGATATCCGTCCTGAATCCCGCACTATTCCTTCCATAGCATCTCCCCCCATTTTCCCATGCGCGGAGATGGCAGCGCGCCCCGACCGCTCCGCGCAGCCCCAGGGCGCTGCAGGGGCAGCTCCGGGCATCCCCCCATATCACCCTTGTGCTTATTGACTCTTTTTTTTTTTCTTTTTTTTTTCCTTTGACCGATGGATTGTAAACACCATCCTCTGAGCTCGGGGAATTGCGCGCAGAGCGGCACCCGCGGTGTCGTTTGACGAAAATCATGCCAGGAAAAACTAGTCGTGATTTTCAATATATATGAGGTGGCTTTTTTTCTTTTTTTCGTGCTCTACGCGCGTTCGCGGAAACAAAACCCCATTGTTTGCTCTCGGATTGGTGTTGTTTGGTCTGCGGCGTTCAGGGAGGGGGGGGAAAACCCACAGAGGAGCGCTGTCCGAGCGCTGCCCTCAAATAGGTGCGGGAGGGGAGGTGGGGGGGGGGGAGAACGGGGATGATAAAATCGCACCGCGGTGCGAAAATAGCCCCGGGCCTCCGCTGCCCTCCCTGTTTTCTAAGCCGAAGGAGCGAAAGTGCCAAAATTCGGTGAGAACCGCGCGATATCCCGCCGCATTCTTTTCATTTATTTTTGTTAGTGAAATCCTCGATTTGAAGCGTTATTAAAAGGGGGAAATGGGCGAATACATAAAATATAGGGAATATGTATTTTTTTTCTCGTTCCAAGGCCGTTTCCCAGTTTCTCGGCCCTTATCGGTGCTCTCCCGAATGCGGTCGCTGCCGCATCCCGTGGCTCCAGGTTACGGTTGGGGTTAACCAGCGCATCCCGTCCATTGGCTTTAGGATTAATTAACGCATCCCTCTAATTGCCAACTCCGGGATTTGCTAAACGCAACAAATCGCCGCTCCCGGGAGATGCCGCTTCGCCGCGATCCCCGGCAGCGTTTCGTTGTGCGGCCCTCAGGAGAACGAAGATTTTCTTTATTATTATTTTATTTAAACGACTTGTTTCACACCGTCCCTTTTCCCTCCCTCCCCCCCCACACACGCATCTTTTCGGTCCTATAAGGGATTCCCACCACCACCGCTCCTCTGTTCTCCTCTCGCTTCTCTCTTTGCTGCCCACCCCGCGCTGATGGCCGCGTTTCCCCCTTCTTTCCCCCCCGCTCCCCCTCAGCTCAGGCGCAGTCCAACCTCCTGGGGAAGTGCCGGCGGCCGCGCACCGCCTTCACCAGCCAACAGCTGCTGGAGCTGGAGCACCAGTTCAAGCTCAACAAGTACCTCTCCCGGCCCAAGCGCTTCGAAGTGGCCACGTCGCTGATGCTCACCGAGACGCAGGTGGGGAGAGAAATAAGGGAAAATAGTGATAAAAGGGAGAAAAAAAAAAAAAAAGGATGGGGAGGGCACGGAGGTGACACACCGAGAGGCGGTGGATGAGGAGATTGTCTCCCGTTTCTAGGTGAAGATTTGGTTCCAGAACCGCCGCATGAAATGGAAGCGCAGCAAAAAGGCGAAGGAGCAGGCGGCACAGGAGGCCGAGAAGCAGAAGGGAGGAGGAGAGGACAAAGCGGCCGAGGAGCTGCTGCTGCCCGGCCCGGAGAAAGGCGGAGGGAGGCGGCTGCGGGAGCTGCCCGACAGCGAGCCCGAGGAGGAGGAGGAAGAAGAAGAGGAGGAAGAGGAGGCCGAGGCCGGGCGGTGCTGCCCCTACCACTCCTCCGACTGCTCCGATGCGGACGAGGAGGACTCGCAGCCCGGGGGACGGCCCGGAGCCCCCCCGCCACCTCCCGTACAGCCGCAGTGAGCTCACGGCCTCCCCGTCGGGGCCGGCCCCGGCAACGGAGCCTCTTGGCCCCGCTCCCCATCCCGCTCTCCCATCCCTCCCAGCCCGGAGGGGGACGCGGAAGGCGATCTCCCGTCTGCCGAGCGGGAGGGAGGATTCACACAGTGTTGTTATTGACTGAAAAGCGGCCACGACTTGAGCCCCCGTCCCCTCCCTGCCCTATCGGAACAGTTTCCTTCTTACTATATATCGGGAAAAGTGTTTATGTCATGAACGTTAAAACTGCTGCAAATCTCAATACTGTCTTTATTTTTGTATATCGTATTTATAAAAAAAGAAAAAAAAAATTCCTTTACTTATGCATGCTAAATTATTACCCAGCCCCTCCCGCTGTGAGGTGGGGGGGAGGAATATAAATAAAGAGCGTTTTGTACTGTGGGGACGTGTGCGGCTCCTTGGGCTGGGGGGTCTGGGGCTGTCGGACGTGCGATTTCCACCCGCTTGTGGGGCTGCAGATCCAGAGCGGCGTTAATTCGCCTTTTGAGAAGGCGAGAGAGGTTGTAAAAAGGGACGAGGGGTTCCCGGGGCCGAGGAGAGCCCCTCCGAAGGCCGAGCGAGGCCGCTCTGGGCTTTCTCTCTTCAATAAATCCGCGGATCAATCGGTTCTTGTCACGGTGGCGTTTCCCGGGCTCAATTAGAGCGCATTTAAATACAATCAACCGCCTCGGCCCCGCCTGCTCCTCGGGGCTCAACCCCGCCAACGAACGGCGGAACCGCGTCCGCGCAACGTGCGCGGGGAACCGCAACCGCGCAGCCCGGGCGCAACGGCTTGTATGAGAGAAAACGGGCTGGAGAACCTCCGAAACGCGTCCTGCTCCCCCTCCGACGTTTTATACATAGATCTATGTGATGTTTTTATTTTTTGCATTTAAAAGCCGTATATATTTCTATTTTTTTGATCATTATTATTATTACTGTTGTTATTTTAATTCTTCTTTTATTATTGTCGTTATTTTTTAAGCATCTTTTCACAGTTCCTTCTTAACCTTCATTTCTCCCGTTCCGAGGAGCGCAGCCCAGTTTTCCTCTGCACGCAGAAAACCCCGATCCCGGATTGCTTCGAGCGTCGCTCCCCGGGATGGGATTTAGCGGCACTGCTGTTATTTATGACTTTACTGCCCGACACTCCCCAGGAATACGCTGTAATTCAAAGCCGCTCCCGGGGTAGAGCATAAATCTGGGCAGATCCTAGGTGTCAAAAACCTGATCGGGGGAAACTTGATTTAGGCTGATCGATGCCTGCTCCCCTTGCAGGGAAACAATCGAGTTACGGGCTCTGATTTAAATCGGTACAACGATTTTCCTTCGTTTGCAGGCCGCGGGGTTTGGGGAATATAAAGCGAGAAAAAGGAGGGGAGAGATGGCTTTGCGATTTTCAATCGCAATTTTCAATGCGGAAATTCGGCGCAGCACCGCGGCTTCTCTGCCCCCGAGCTCAAATGTGCCTCTCTGGCTGAGATCCATCTGCACTTCCCCCGAAATATCCCAAATCGGGCAACCTGTCTCGTTATCCTGAATAACGGTAATAGTAATCGTAAGGAGAACATAAGTGTAAGAAGTGAAATTTTTAAAAATATATATATATCAAGAGCGACCTGAGATCCCACCCTCAAAAAGAACCTCACTTCGTCCATTAATACCCAATTAACCCCCCGCTAATTAAGCACACCGACACGCCGCGGAGCTGTGTGCCCGAGCCCATGGAAAAGCCGCGCAGGGTGCGGGCAGCCGCTGCCGGGCTCCGTATCAAAGCGCTGCCGGTGTATTGTGTCTGTCTCAATAAAATTAATCTCTTTAAAGCCCGGCCCCTACAAGAATACCTTCAGTGTTCCAGACTACAAGGGCAAATATGTTTTTCAGATTCTGTTTTTATGGACGGATTAAAGTTTATTTTCCATAATAGGGCACCTAATAAAACTCATAAAGCTCTGTCAGTCTTACAGCTGGTGGCCTCATTTAACACTTTCACTTCGTAAATCATTTTACAGCTTACCAGGTGTTTCCAAAACCGAGAGGAGAGGAAGGGGGGAAGAGAACGAGAAGGGGGCACGGAGGAATTAAACGCTCTGCAGTCACCCGGCGGCCCCTCTCACGGTGGGATGCAAAGGTGGTGATCCCGATGGGGAGAAAATCCCTTTAATTGGGATTTTCCATTTTGAAGGGATGAGGCTCATTAACAGAGTGATAAAAGGAACGTGGAGATGGATGAGGGGGTGGCTGTGGGACCCCATTATCCTATGCTGCCCAACTGAGCATCCCCACACATAGCCCAGCACTGCTCTAACCCACTGCCCAATAGTGACCTCATCCCCCCAGTTGTGATTTAATGACTCTATTTGTTCCCCCACCCATCCTCAGGAGGTAGCAGGGCTCTTAAAGCCTCTCTGCCCTATTCGAGGAGTGGTGAGGTACGAACAAGAACCTGGAGAGGACATTTTCCTTTAAAAAAAGGCACCGTGCTTTAGGCATGGATGTCATTAACTGGCAATTTCATAAGCATTAAGTGCTAAAACAAAAGAACCCAAATAGGAGCCATATGGTCGAGGTAAACCTGCTAAAAGTCTTTCAAATGGGAAACCATAAATATATAATCCCCCATGAAACTTCTGGGGATGGAATTCCTCACTAGCAGAAGGACTATTGATTGTTTCTGAAGCCCAAACTCCTCCACTCAGCCAAAGCTAAATGGATTAAATACAGTTTTCATGCAGTGCTCAGGAAGATCCCATCCCACACCACATCCTCCTGCAGTGCCTTTTCCCCCTTCCTCTGCTGCTGGCACCCATGGCTCATAGAATCATAAAATGACTGGGGTTGGAAGGGACCTCAGAGCCCTGTTTGAATCCTGGGAATGGACATACAGAATGAACGATGGAATAAGAAGCTGGTAGGGAAACACGGTCTCTCTTTGGCATTGTGTGGGGTGACCAAATTCCATTCTGCTCCCAAAATTCACATCTGTCCATAATTCAATAGCAGCTGAGCATGGTTCTGGGAGTTGCTTGGTGACCATGGTACAGCAGGTTGGTGTTGTATTTTTCACTAGTGCTCACATGGACAGCATTCCAGCTAAGGGGTATTGGAGTTATCCTGGATGAGATTAGGCATTTTAGCCTTTTCTAGGACTTTTTCACAGAATCACAGAATTGTAGGGGTTGGAAGGTATCTCTGGAGATCAAGTATTCCAGCTTCTGATTTACTTTTTTTTTTTGCCATGAAGAATATGCTCTGGGAACCGAACAGCTTCAGCTCACTGAGCCCTGGGGCTGTTGGTGAAGCAATGGAAGTACCTTCACGGAATAGAATCGCTCACAGTATTTGGGAGGTTAGAGAGATCCTTGTCTGATCACAAACTATTATCAAAATCTGGCTGCCAGCTTCCTTTTGGTAAAGACACAGGTTTCTCTGAGTCATCTCTAACTGCTAACTGATGCTCCAACATCAGCAGATGAAGAGAACAACGAGCTCTTGCTTTTGTAAAGCCCTACAGAGTTCCTCAATGTGTGAAGCTGAGCTCCATTTTACTGCCTGCAGGACATTTGCAAGCACATCACAGTTTCCTCTAATTAAGCCATTATTTGGAATTATTATTCACAGGACCTCTGCTGATGTTCTTGGTCAATTGCAACTGCTGGCAGCTGGGGCTCATGCGTGCAGCAGCACCCCTCGTTCTGCCTCCCCCTACCCATGCCCTAAGGATGGAGAATTCCCATCCCTGTAGGAGGCTGTGGGTGCATCTTCCATAAGCACAAACCAGAGCAGGCAGCACAGACTGCAGCCTTGGGATGGGGCACAGGGCTGAACCCAGCTGGGAGCCTTGAGTCTCCCGATGCCTTTTTGGGAAGGTGAGTGGAAGTCTCCCCTTGCTAATTTCTGCAGTGTAACAGCAGCTGGCGATGTGCAGCACCCTGCACACAGCTGATGGCTCATTCTGGGCTTTGACATGATGAATCTCTAAAGCATGTATTGCTGCAGCAGGTGGGTGCAATTTTAGAAATGTTAATGAGTAATTACATAAAGGTTGTCTGCAGTCAGTGATGTTAATCACTGTGCTTTTGCCAGGGGTAATTAAAACAGCAATCCAGCAACACAAGCCAGTGGCTCCCGCTGTCTGTGCTGCCTTCCTCCCTCCCCAGCTCCCATCTCTTGCTCTTCTTCAGGGATTTTCCTGCTTTTTTCCACCTTAGGGCCCCCATCTTCCCTGAAGTGCCCGACTGAAGCCAGAGGATGTCCAAGCTCCCACTTTCACTTACTCTTGGATATGAGGAGAAGCAGACCCGGGGCAATGCCAGGCAGAGAGCTGCTGCCCCTGCAGTCCTGCCCTGAGCACCCCAGCACCGAGCTCTGCTCTGCAGGCACTCTGCTGGGACAGCACGTGCCAGCAGCCTCACCTCTCCCTGCCCTCCACTTCATCACCCAGCTGCTCTTCCCAGCTTTTTGTGCCTCAGTGACCTCTGCTGAAAGGATCGCGGCCACTATTAATCACTATCGAGGAGCTGGAGTAACAGCTATGGGAGTATAAAGTCTGTTGTTGCAAAACTTATATATATTTTGTCTACGTTTTAACCTTCAGCCCACACTCAGGTGCTGTTCGGTGGATCCGGAGTGGGTGTCCCAACCATCCAGGAGCTCTGGCAGGTGCAGGTAGTTCTGTTTTTCCGCTGACCATCTGTTCAGAGAGAATGTCTCAGTCATTGTACAGGCCCTCGTGGTGCTCGTTGATTTAGGGTGGGAAGTTCTTTTATCAGCTGGGAAATGGCAAAATGCCTGAAAGTGGAAGAGGCACTCCTTGGCTCTTCCAGAACTTCCTCTTTACTACACCCACAGCTGATATTTGAGCATCCATTTTAGCAGTGGAGGAACAATGCTGGAAAAGCTCAGTGTGCCTCAGATAGCTCTGCATCAACCCTGGGCAGCTCCAGCTCCTTCCTGCAGGAGCCATTTTGGGGAAAGCATCACTCAACATCCACGGAGGTGTCAAAACTTGGTCAAGAACAAAGGTCTGCTTCTCCCTCAGCAGCCCAAAGGGTGCTCAGAGCTCGCAGACCCAGAGAAGGGCAGTGCCAGAAGCATTGATGGGATTGTGATGTTCCCATATTGCCTTCAGACTGCAGACAAGAAAGCCAAACCCATTCAGTGCTGCAGCAGGAGGCTGCTGCCTCCATCTGATCTAACCATTTAGGTGGGGAAATCTGGAAAGTAAGAATCATCTTGTTGACGCTTTTAGGGCAAGCTGAAATAGAGATTAAGAAAAAAAAAACATTCACCCAGAATGTAAGGCTTTGGCTGAGGCAGGGAGATGATTTTGTGCATAAGGTGGAAGCTTAGAACATGAAAGCAAGATGATTTTCTTTTCCCAAGCTGAGTACATCTGGATCTCTTGTTTTTGTAGCAGAGCCATGCACTCCTCCCTTCCCAGCTTCAGCTGATTTTTAGTGAAAACTCTGCCATGCTCAGGAACCTTTCACATTTGGAAATGAAACATCCATTTCACTGCTATTGACAGCAGGCTTTAATAGAACCATTCATAAAGGGTCTCTATTTGTGGTGTTGCCGTGCACCTTTCCTTCCAGTTACATCATGTTTCTTTGCCATTTCAGAATGTTTTCACTTTAAAGCCTTCCATTCATCCACTGGTTTTCATGAGTCAACCAAGCATTATATCCTAGCCTATGAGTTTTAAGAAATTTTGGTGCCAGTAGGGATCCATGAGCATCACCAGAGGGTGAAGGGAGCTCCTCCAGGGGGTGAAGTCACTAGAAGTGGTTGATGGTGAACATCACATCTCTACTTATGATTTCTTGAAATCTGTTCCATCCAAATAGCCCATGCCTCTTGGAAAAGTGACCTACAAATCTAATTGGCCTATCAAACTCAACCAGAGCAAGCAAATTCTGGACCTGGGATGGGGCAATGAATGTATTGGATATTAGTATGGACATATATACAGACTGGGGGATGAGAGAGCAGCCCTGGAGAAGGGATCAGGGGGTTCTGGCTGTGTGCAGGCTGGGTCTGAGCCAGCAGCGTGCCCCAGAGCCAAAGGGCCAACCGTACCCTGGGGGCAGCAGGCCCAGCACTGCCATGGGGCTGGGGACGGGCTGTCCTGTTGTGCTCTGTGCTGTGCAGCCTCACCTCCAGCACTGGGTGGGCACCACGCTATAAGAAACTGATAAAACTACTACGGTGTCCAAAGGAGGGTTACAAAGATGGGAAGGGTCTGGAGGGCAAGGGGTGTGAGGAGCACTGAGGCTCCTGGGTTTGTTGGTGCAGAGCAGAGCAGGTTGAGGGGAGGCATCATGGCGGCTGCAGCTCCTCACAGGGGCAACGACAGGGCCTGAGGGTGGAGCTGTCAGGGGAGGGGCAGCTGGGGGTGAGGGTGGTGGGCATGGAATGGGCTGCCCAGGGCAGTGGGCACAGCCCCAGTGCTGGAGCTCACAGAGTATTGGGACACCGCTCTGAAAACAGGGCTGGGTTTGGGTGCTGCTGTGTGGAGCCGGGGTTGGACTCGGTGATCCTTACGGGTCCCTTTCAGTTCGGGCTGGTCTGTGATTCTGTGCTGACACTCAGGGATTCGTTGTGCCGAAAGCTCTGCCGTTTGCATTTGGCAGCTGCTCCCGGGCCGCAGCCCCCAGCACACAGAGTTCACAGTGTGAACCAAGCGATCCCAGATGTGCTGGGAGCGCGGTGTTGAGTTGCACACCTTTGCTAACGGGGCAGACCTGCTTGCGTTTGCGCTTTCGGAGCACGGCTGCTATCAGCTCATCGTCCCCCCTGCACGGGACAATGGAAAATGGGAAGTTCAGAAGCTTGGAGAACTTGGAGAGCTCAGGTGCAGAGCTAAAGCCCTGCCAGAAGGACTGGGGATGATTTATCAGCCTCACGCTCCGGCCAAAGCTGAAAACCAGACTTTACTGCCCTGTTAATATTGATACAAAAAACAGAGAAAGGGAAAAACATCATTGGTCAGCTTAAAAGAAAACAAAAACTGAAGCAGTGATAATAGCTGTGAGGGGGTACTACTGCGTAGTTTTAAGCAGGAAACTTTCTGCTGTATAGCTAAAAAAAAACCCCAAGCATCCGGCTTGCAGCTAAAGGCACCTAATGCAAATCCCACTGTTTTCCACCAGCTTGTCACATGTAAGGATTGGTGCAGCTGCTCGCCTTTCCGGTATGGGGTATTTATATCAATTTATATTTATATCAATTCAAAGCCCTCTTCTGCTTCATGTAAGGATTCTGCAGCATCTTTCTTAGTATGAAAAAGGGAACATTTCTTACAGGACTCTGCCTGCAGGAAAGCTTCTCTAAAAAAGTCTTTTTTTTTTTACATTAAGGGTGGTAAAGCACTGGCACAGGTTGCCCAGAGAGGTGATGGATGCACCATCACTGGAGGCACTCAAGGTCAGACTGGATGGGACGCTGAGCACCTGATAGAGCTGCAGGTGGAGCTCACTGCAGGGAGTTGGACCAGATGACCTTTAAGTGTCCCTCCCAACTCATTCTGTGATTCTCTGCAAGAAGAATTTTGTACATGAGCTACTGAGCATTTACCCTGTGGTAGACAAAGCTGTCATACCTTCCCTAGCAGCTTATGTTCAGCCTGCAGTTCTGCAGGGAGCTGCCTGCCAGCACAGGGCTTGTTGCTGTTATAGGGGCTGAGCCCAACTATAAGAGGAGGCACGTTGGCAGGGATGCCTTTGCTGGGGATGTTTTTTTTCCTCCAGGGTTTAAAAGAAGTGTATTGTCATCTCAGCTTTCCTTTCCACATGTGCCTTACAGCCTCAGGATGCAGTGGATTTTGGCTGCTTTCCTTGGAAATTCAGTTTTTCAAAAAAAAATTTATGTTTGTGCATAAATGTGATGCTGCAGGCAGGTAAAGTCTGCTTCCTTCAGAAAGAAAGCAATAGCTGTGAGTTAGAATAAAACACAATAGATGTTTGACATAAATAATAAGGCAAGTATGCTTTAAAAAAAAATAGCAATTGTAATTTTAGACTGTAAGGTTAAAGACATCTCCTCTAATTGCACAGCAACACCTGCACCGCACCGCCTCAGCCAGCTGCAGTAAGGGAATGGGCTCAGACCCATAAAACACCAGGCAGTATTTCCACGGGCAGTGGTGCTCAGTTCTGATCAGAGCAAGGCACACAAGCAGGACAGCCTGCTGCACTGAATTCCAGGGAGATGGATCAAGATCTGCCTTCAAGAGCAAAGCTGCCTCAACCACCTTCTCAGAGCAATGCATTGTATGTTATTAAACCACAAACGAGTTGAAATGCTGGATCCCCCTCAATCCCTGCAAAAAGGTAATTAATTGGGTGGCTGCTGCAGCCCAGAGGGAGTGACTTTTTACCTGTGCCCCATACATTCCATAGCAGTCACAATTTCTAGAGGCTCGCACAGATTTTCTCCCATGCCAAGCCTCCAAAACTTGACCAGGTTTACCACAGTTGTTTGTAAAGGTGCTGTTTACAGGCACACCTCAGCATTCTGCCTCCTATGTCACACAGTCCACCAAAGCACAGCACCACGTTGCCTATACTACTGTTCTAATTAGTATGGATTTTGAAAAGATTTCATACTTTTCCTTCTGTTGCATCTAAGACCCAACTGAGCAAAAATGAGCATTCCAAGTGGTTAAAGCTGCCAGTGGTCTGAATCAGGCTAAAGAAAGCATCTTTACTCATTTTTTTAGTTATCTCTTATTCGCAAACTATGTGCAAGCATAATCTGTGATTTTGAAACTGAGTCTCTCCAATCCCAGGATAACCTTTAACCAGTCCTTCCCAGAAGAGGAAGGCCAGAAAAACAGCTCCCTGCTGGGAGCAGCAGACCTCCTCCCAAAAGTGTCCCTCACACAACCAAGCAAAATATCCCACACTCAGCTCCAATTAAAAAAGAAATATTCTTATAAGGCTCATTTGCTGCACAACTCAAGACTTCCTTGCAGATGCCTTCTGGGAGCAAATTTTCCCAATGGGAACAGATCCAAAGAAAGAGAACAGATCAGTGGTAACAAATGCAATTAGGAAGCACCATAACTGATGGGTCTGCTGAGCAGCTGAGGGCAAGCCCACCATAGAAATTAAGCTGGCAGCCATCAAACAGGTAGATGCAGTACTTACTATGAACTTGGGAGTGCCCCCCACATTTCAGGTCACTCCCCTGCTGGCTATCCAGCTGGAATAAAAACAATATGAACAGCAGAACACTTCAGAAAATCAGTTTCATGTGTTGTTGTAGGGTGACAAAATAATATGAGTGTTACACAAAGAAACGTACACAGATTTTTAAGGCATTTGAATGGGAAGTGGAAGCAAACCCTTAAAGAAGATATTCCCTTACTAAGACTGCTATTATTCATGACTAGAAAATCTGATTAGCACAAATAATAAAGACTGGTAACTCCAATTTTAAAGCTGAGTAAAACAGGTTAAAGGAGCATAAAACTCTGTTTAATCTCTACACCCAACATAACTGGGCAAAGTCAGATCCCCAAGTCTTTTTACTACAACAATTCATAGAATTAGCTGATCAATTCAACACTTTAAGAAAAAAGTTACTTTCTTCCTGAACTGACTCATCAGTACTTGTGCCATCTAGTGGCTCACTCCTTCAAAAAAATGCACTAGTAGTTATTAAACAGCCTGTGGTTAAGGCTGTTTAACACACAACGGTCAGTCTCTTGAAAGCATTAAATATGCACTGCTGAACACTACTTCTGACCAGGAATATGACATAATAGAATCCAACCTCTTCTCCAGATATTTGTCTACACAAAGTACTCATACTTAAAAGGACATAACAAAAAACCCACCACATTTTCCCTTTCTTCAGAAACACCTTATATCGCCTTCAGTTAATCCAGTAACTAGTGTGCTGAGCACAGTTTCCATCACAAAAATGGATACAAGGCTGTCCCAATAATTAGGATCTGAGAGACCAAACAACCTTGGCAGCTACATGCAAACCTAGTTTTTCTGCACGTTTTACTTGATAAACAGAACTACAGTTTGAATTTGGATTCTTTTGCTTGCAAAGCTCTGCTTGCAAGTTCTGCTCTTTCTTTTAACAAGCCAGTTTCTTCATCACTGTTTTGGACTTGTGCATTTTTCAGTAAGAAGTGGGTAAGGAACAGTTTTAAGCCTTCCCGTAGCATTCCCAGTTTGGGATTGTCAGATATCCTGTAAAGATACAGATCAAAACATAATATTAGACTTCTACATTGCAGATAACAAACAAACAGACAAACAACACCTCAAAACCAAAGCAAACACTGAATTTGAAACTCCTTGTGTTACAGCATAATGGTTGAAACAACTTCCTCCTAACTTTGTGACGCTGTGACTGCAATACAACTCACTTCCTGGAATCAGTTGTAAATTATGGCTGTCTCCACTATAACCAAAATGTTGGAAGTCAATTTTAGATGGGTGTTTGCAGATATGTTTACAGCTTGTAGGGGATTAGGTGAAATGGAAGCATCAGGACAATATTTCAGTCCCTTCAAAGTAACTGATGTTTTTTTTTTTAACACTGTGGAGAAGGACTATAAAAAGTTTCCTGTCCCACGTATAAAAATAAGATCTTCTACACAACGTTCATTAAAAACATAATAATAAAAACAAAACCTTGAAGCTTTGCCTCATTAGTGTGAGAAAAAAGAAAATAATAAGAAAGAATTACTAGAGAAATCTACCAGCAAAGACTGAAACTCGGTGCACACAGATGGCAAAGCAATAAGGTATTCAGGGTTACAGAGCTCTGCTCATGAAAATCCTATGAAACATACATAATAAGGCTTTCAGATATTCAATGTAATACTTTTCACAGCTGTATGTGTATCACAACCTGCACTAACAAACAAGTGATACCTGCTGCCCCCCACTTCCAGCTTCCCCCAGGCAAGTTTTGCTTTTCAAGAGTGGATGTATGGCCTTTGAGAAAGGCAATGTATAATTCTAAACAAAATAGGCAAAGCTCATATCTTTTTTACAATTACTACTAATGAAAGATTCTCTGATGACTTACCTCCCAAAAATATCATTAATGTCATCACCATCTGTTTTGACTAACAGCATGCTTAGTACTTGTCGCAAGAAACGGACTTTGGGTTTATCTAGATCACCAAATTCAATTACCTGGTTTAAAATAGAGAAAATTCATTCAGCTTAAATATTTCAAACAAGTGAATCTTCTTCACAGTGAGCAGAACTCTTAGCCAACCTGCTGCCTCCCATATATACCGAGTCTGAGGTTTGGCACTGAAGAATTATCTGAGCACGCTGCCTCCATAAAGCCAATCAAAAAGGAAGCAGTCAAGTTTCTAAGGAATAACTTGTCCAACAGTAACAGAGTACAAATATATAAATTTTCAATTAGATAAGTACTTCAGAAGTACCTTGAACACTCTAGAATATTGCCTGCTTACCACATTGCAATCACTCTTAAATAAATTCTACAGTCTTCTCATTCTGAAATCCAAGCACTCTGTGTATTTCTTCCTGGTCTAATAAAAACCAACAGCGACTAAAATGCATGACACAAAATCCGAAGTCTGCCAATGAAATGGCCTCAGTTCCAAATCTTACAAATGTTCTACATATGGAATTCTGCAGGGATTGTAATGGTTTGTTTACCCTGTACATATAGTGGGGATCCAGTAACACTGCCTCCGGCAACAGTCATGAGACTTAAATCACCTGTTCCAAGGCAGCTTCTCAGTTTGGGAGAGCAGCAGCACTGGTTCCCTGACTTACGTCAGTAATACAGATGCATCCCCCATGAATTATGGACTGAAGGGCAGCACAAAACATGAGAATCCTGGGTTTGGTACAGAAGCCATGATGGCAAGGCAGTTACCCAAGCCTACTAGGCTCAATGGACTGAGTACAGATACAAAGATGTTTCTACATTGTGATCTTCAGGATTTTTGTATGCCTAGGCCACCTCAGGCTCCCTTATACCCAAAGGACAGTATTAGTGTAGGGAATGAAATTAATCTGCTGATTTTAGAACAACCTTTCGTCTTTGTGATAACAAACAGCTAGAGCACCATCTAGGTAACAGAGAATATGCATTTTACACAGAATGCAAGGAGAGCACACAATTATTTTAATGTACTTTAAAGTATTTTTATTTTAAAGTAAAATACACCAACCTTGAGAACTGAAAGTGGCAATGACTTCGTTCTGAGTAAGTGAACCAACAGTGATACCAAGTTGGAGATGGCACTGGCTGACAGGTTTCCCAAGTCTCTGATTTTGTCCCAAATACTAAACTGAAATGTCACCTAAGTATCAAAAAACCAAAACAAAACAACCAAATCAACCAAATGACTGTTTAAGTGAGAAATAGCAAAACCTTTGGATCTTCTATTCTTTATGAATCCTCTGTTCACCAGGAAATGTTTGATCAGACTGTTCAACTCCTTTCTAAATGTGCAAAACAGAAGAACGCAAACCTTCTGCAGAAGATGTTTTGTTTCCTACTCAGAGCTGACTCAGAGTACACCTTACTGAACGCATCCATATACAGTGAGAATTTTTCCTCAGGATAATGGGATCTCAACAGGCATGCATCTACTGTCAAATGCTTACTTCTGTCTCACTACAATAACGGCACTGAAAGTTGAAACTTCTTTACCTGAAATCGTCTTTCATATCCACAAATTTTGCTAGCCAAAAATGCATAGAAGGGGTTATATGTCTTCTCTTGTAAGCAGCAATAAAGGATAACGTGAACAATTTCTCTCTCCTGCTGATCTTTCAACCCAAGCCTAAAATTTAGGCAAGAGAATGAAAATAATTTAGTAAGGGGAAGAAAAGACATCTACAGCAGTCAACATCTTTAATACCTTCAAAACAGAACAGAACAAAAAACCCACAGACAAATCTAATTCAATTCTAGCTGTTGGAAAGTTCTTACAAAGTCCTTAAAGCACTGAATAAAAATCAAACCCTTTAAACTGTAAGCTAAGTCAGTATTTTGTTATGGCAACATGGAAGTGTTGCAGCATTAGTGGGTTAAAGAAGTGGCTGCAAAAGTAACACCAAAATGGACAGAGGTGGAGTGATCCAAGTATAATTCCTTCCTGGGAAGGGAAGAGTACACAAAAACAGCCCACTCCCTGTTTGAAGGTTTCCACAAAGGAAAACAGAGATGACCTGTCATCAAGGAGTCTGTCATTGTTTGCACCTTTGAAAGCAGAAATACTGCAGTAAGCACTGCAACTCAGTGTACCAGTACAGAGGATAAAGTATTAGCACTGTAGGATCAGTACAAAAGCAAGAAAACAATATCAGTAAGAAGTTACACTGTCTGTCTCTTAACATCATGGCCAAGGACAAATAGCCTTCCCACTTGAACATTTGACCACT
Organism: Phasianus colchicus; assembly: GCF_987193195.1. Classification (NCBI taxonomy): domain Eukaryota; kingdom Metazoa; phylum Chordata; class Aves; order Galliformes; family Phasianidae; genus Phasianus; species Phasianus colchicus. Next base: position 44,978,803 of record NC_143441.1, read on the forward strand.
CTGAAAGAGGGCTGAGGCACTTTGGCAAGGAACAGCAACTAACTCATAATGCACCTGTTCTTGTGAATAATATGATTTAGCTTCCAGGGCTGTCAAACACTTGGCAGCATTAAAACCAATTAAAATGAAGAATGCTTAATATTATAATCTGAAAAATGTCGAACAAAATTATTTTCATTGCTTCAAGCTCAAGTTTCTTATGGCATTAATATAACTCAAATGTATTTTGTAACTAAGTTCGACCTCACTGGAACTTGCTCTACAGTCTGTAGAGTACAGGCTGTCACAGTTTGAGTCTAACAGCATTGGCTGTATGCTGCTCCAGACACCTGCCATTACATTTGATTATAGATACGTATACGAGAAAAAAATACTGTCATTCAGCCAAAGAACAGAATTTAAGGTCTTACAACTGAAAAATTTGGGATGATTTCTAGGCTGATTTCTAATAAGCAGTGAAAGTTTAATACTGTTTTCCCAAAACAAAACAGCACTGTAACTGCTAGGTCTTGGATATCATTCATCTGCTCTCCTATCAGCCAAAGGGTGTCTGAGTTGGTTACAGAAGTCTTTTCAGAGAAAAATAGTTCTCAGCTATCTGGAACATATCTAAGAGATGAAGTTACACTGCAGTCACTGATTTGGTACAGTCTCCTCTTCCTTATTCATTATCACTTCTAACATGACTTAGGTATTTTGGAAATACTCATGTTGCCAAACAGTTGGAACCAAGTAAAATAGCATTTTAAAATTTGGTTTTGTTCTTATCTTCACTTGTTCAGAGATCCAGCAGTACTACTTCTTTTCAGACCTCGTACTCCTCAATAACTTCACTGTAAAGCTGGACAGATTTCAGAAGCCTGGTAATTTTCAATAAAGAAGCTGCAATCACCTCAACCATTAAATCACTCAAGAGGTACAACACCCCCATGGACTTGCATCACTTCAAAAATTTCCCTCTGTATATGGAATAACTACCTCTAAAGTAGATATTTTATCACCAACATAAGCCTGCCTCCAAGTAGGGTAGGTATCATCAGCTGAAGCTCACAACTATCATTGGCTCCAGATCAAAAATAGAAACATTCAGTCTGACCTTTTAGAAGTTGGATCCACTGATTACAGTAGATACAATCATATACCTTTATTCTGAATTGCACAACACAGTACAACAGGATATCTAAGACTTCTACAACTCTTTCAATTATTTTGTGAAATGCAGAGCATTTCCAGTTCATGCCTATGAAATAGCTTAAGAAATTGCCTGTTCATCAGATTTAAACAGCACTCATCTCCCCTCCAGTGAGAGTATGTGGTTTGGTAAGGATGTGCAGCTTTACAGATAATGGAACAGACCAAGTCTCACTCTGGCTCCTGTCATGTTCCCAACACTCACACGTTGAGCCACTTCAGGGAGCTGTTCTGGCTACAAGCTAACGGCTTGCTTTTGTTGAAAGGAGGAGAAAGAGAAGCAAGGTACAGCAGCCTGGATTTAAAATGGTTTAAATCACCATTTCACCACACCTCAACTCTGCCAGAGACCTAGCAGCAGATGAATCAACAAGTGCAATTAAAATAATCTTTATGTATTTCTCATGCTCTTCTTCAAGAGACTGACATCAAACGTATGAATGCAAATTTTCAAACACTCTGGAAAGCACTTTCATATTGAAGTTAATTCCTTCAGTGACAATTCTGTGTACTTTGCATTATACTCTGCCAGATGTGGGCAGATTTTAGACTCCTCCTCTATATGCATTTGCTGCATAAAAATCATTATTGACGCACATCAGGCAATCTGCAGACATAGTTCTTCTGACAAGCCTGTGTGTATACAGATTTGTATACTAGTTTAAATAACACAGATGAGAGGCAAGGATCAATTTGCAAATTGAGCTACCAGGCCTTGGCAAGAACTGCAGCAGCAGCAGCTAATTTCTTTTAATTGAACAAGGCCATATTAAGATATTGGAATGATTCCACCGCAGTCTTAAATCCAAGCTGTGTTTTGCAGAAGTGGCATTTAATCAAATATTAGTTGACTTTATTACAGTCTGTTTTGGTTTGGTTAGCAAATTAAATAATTGCATGCCATCCTGGTAAAACAATTCCTTTGAATTACAAGGTTGCAACAGGAAAGTTCAGACCTGATCTCCCCCTTCCCAGTTACTAAAGACTTGCAATTAATAAACTGACAGACACACAGAATAACTCAGTTTGAGCTTTTCTCTGATCACAGTCTTCTAAAAAACTGTTCTGGAAACTGGTCTTAACATGATAAGTGACTCTGGAGCAAATCTAAAGCTAATAAATTCTCCAGGATGAAATACATTCTGTAGGAGGGAGGCTCAGGTGCTAGAACACTACTACAAGTATGGACAGAGATGTACAAGGTGGCAAGAGCAAGTCTGCAACAGACTGGGATTCGCCAGAATGGGATCCATATTTTTTTCAATGGAAAAAACATAGAGCTCTTTAAATCAAAAGATGATGTAAATCACAGTTCTGGACATGAATGCAAACAAGAGGAGCTACTTACTTCCCCTGATCGCTAATTAGTTCTGCCTGACCCCTAGTAGTCCTTAAAGAATTTTGATTCCCTTCTCACCCTTTTATCTATCCTCATTTGCATCCCTAGTTACACATCTCTGTGATGTGTATTATTGATACATGCTGTTAAGCCCAGACCAGCATTGTTAGTTTTCCCACCCAGCTAAACGTCAGTTTTAGTTCTGGGCTTTCTTCCAACCTAGTCAGTACTTACTTAAGTAACTTTTCAAAGGCATCCATGAAGTCTTCACTTGTCATCAGTACACAGAAAATACTTCTCCTGATATCAGTGTTCATCCTCTGCTTACGAGCAAGTTCCATTATCTTTGAACTCACCTGAAAGGAAAAAAAAAAAAAAAAAAGAAGCTTTAAGAGAGTTATTTCTGTGCAGCCTCCAATAGGACCATTAATGAAAATCTCCGGTAAACGGTAAAGCATGAATCCAAAGGTCCTGAACTTTTGTCCAATAGAGGTACAGGCATCATCAGGAGCTTTTTCAGCTATGGAAATCTACTTTAATTGTGCCAATTACTTTTAAGAAGTGCTTCTCTAATGTATGGGACCATGCCATTACCAGCTCAACAAATTACTTTTAGAACCAGCTTAGATATATGCCACCCATGGACAGACAACACTACGTATAAGAATTCAAATAATCAAATCTACTTTAAGTGTCTTCTTCCATTTCACGTAACAAGCTACTTTTGCAATGCCACAGTTAAAATGGCACAGGATAAAAAGAAAGCAAACTATAACAAAGTATTACCAGAATAATAGTAATAGAATCAAGGTCATGAATCCATTACTTTGAAAATTTTAAGAGCAGAATTTACAATTCAAAAGTTTCACCTTACAGGAGTCCACAAAGTGTTTTTTGCGAGCTCCAAAACGAGTTATTCACCTATATCAAGAACATTCAGAACAACACAGACAACTATTAGATTTATAACCAGTCCTGCTTGGAATTACCTTCCCAATACGCAATTTTTGCTGAGCCTTGCTGTTTGTGTTATTGATCATTGGTGCTCCACTCCAGGATGAGCCTATGATCCACCAGCGACCAACCCGATCTGCATTGAGGAGGGACTCCAGGGAGACACGGAGCTGTGTTTCTTTTCCAGAACTACTGCTGTGAATCTTGAAGAACAAGAATAGTGTTTTTGAAGATATTTTTTAAGATACGTTATCTACTTAAAATTACTTTTAAATAAATGTTATAAATAAACACAGAAAAGTTGATCTCCAAAAGATCTTTAATTTAATTCCGTCATCTGTTCTTCCAAGCAGCAACCTGAAGAAAACTTACCAGTTTTCCTTTAGCTCTAATTTCTCAAACAGATGAAGCTGATCAAATCTGAACTGAAATCAAAACTGAATTGTTTCAGACACAATCCACAAGGCTCCGAAATATGAAAATAAGGAAAAAAAGCAACACATGAAAGTTTTCAGAACTTCCAGAATTATGGTCAACTTAGGAGCAGTATCTGTATCTATGCATAAAAAAAAAAATCTTTGGAAAAAAAGAACTTGTTATGATGACTCATTTCTTCTACACAATCATTAAACGTTCCACAATCTATGTCATGAACAGAGACATAGACTTTGCCTCCACACCTTTGATTAAGTCTTACATATTTTAGCAGACTCTTCTGCAGAAGGCTGATTGGTAGGAGATTGTTCAAGTACTAAAGTCATTTTTGACCACAAGAGTTTAAGATTGTTAAAAGGATTCCCAAATCTTTATTTTTAGATACAGGCATGCACACACACAATATACATATATGTATTATATAAACATAACTATCTTCTATACTACATATTACACAGTTTATTGCACATCATCAAGCTGACATAAACTAGAATTAATCATCTGTAGTGTAAGAGCAGCTGTGCTATATCTGTCAAGAAAGTTCTCACCAATGTTCTTTGCAATTTGCGGAGTTTTTCAACTGGTTGAGGATCATAACCAGGAATCTTACGCATGTCATTATTCCTCAGTGCCAACATGGTCTCCAGCATAAAACGAACCTACAGGGAAAAGAAATATTTATATGAATTACGTGCTGCAAGTTTGTTTAAAAATGTAGAAAATGTTTTGAAAATACTGTTTTGTGGGAGTAAGGAATTGATCTGGCAACGTACTTTGAAATTCAGATGACATGGATACAGATACAGAAAAGGATGTTTACTTTAACTCCCATTGTATTCATGTGGGTTCAAGCCTGAATTCAAAGTCTTAGCTGCTAAACACCAAACTTCTTGAAGTGTAAAAAGTAACATGAAACAGAGGAATTATCCATTGCATAATACGCATAACAGCTCTAGTTTCACCAGTTGCTAGCCAGATAAGGAGAAAGTAAATAACTAAATGCAATGATTGAGCTCTAAATGAGAACCTGAGTATAGCAGAAAGCATTTTGGTAAATTAACACATGTACCCATCCTTGGCAGTGCTGATTCAGAAGAGAAAATCCATAATGTACACATACCCTAGTCTGATCCTTAAGTTCTTTCTCTGCTGCGTTTGCTTTGCTCTGGGCTTCACTGATCAGATCCTTCAAAGCCAATGCATCATCTTTTCTCAAGGAAAAGCCCACGTTTTTCAGAAGAAACAAAATGAGTTCAATATCTTTTTCAGTGAAACTGCTAACAAGTTTCTTCAGAATATCAAAGATCAGCAGGCAATGAACTACATGGAAGTTATAAAGATGGGCAATCAAGGCAAGCAGATTTTCACATTCTTTCCCTTCAGCATCACTGCGACTGAGGTCATCAAATTTCTTCACCACAGCTTCCAAAAAGTGAGCACCGACCTGGCAATAGTTCCATTAAGGAAAAAAATAGTCAGCATTTAAACACTGGTAGCTTTTACAGACATCTGCAATACATTCATTTCGGGGACATTGATATTTTCATTTTAAAGAAATATTGTTGTTCCCATCAACAAACATGGATGTACTATATATATATATATATATATATAAATATATAAAATTGTGTCACATTTTCTTAAAGCATATGTTACTTAACCTCATACATGGAACACAGATGCCTTTTAAAGTCTATGCAAAAAGAATAAAGTGTTCTGAAATTACAGTACACACACATCACAATTTGCTCACACAGTTTTCACTAACAGTGCCTCTGCCAGACTGGCATGTTGTTACTGCTAACCATTCATCCAGTAAAAGCTGCACGTTCAAAACCACGTGCATCATAGTTAAGCATTCCAAATCAAAGTATTTAACAGGTGGTGAAGTAAAACAAACCCAAACATAAACATAGCAAGTTTTCACTTGCAGAGCATGAGCTTAAGCTGATTTTAAGGTGAGAATAAGACTCAGCCAGCTGTCAGAGGTACAGCTGAAAAAAAAACCAAACAACCCAGAATCTGTATTTATGAGGAAAAAAGAATGCTAAGGATTGGAATTAAAAAGCATATCAGAGCATTGTTAGGTAATTGACAGTAATGTCAAGTAAAAAACAGTAATGAACACATTACTGCTAGGGTTCAAACATAACTCCCCTCAGCCCACTCTCCTCACCATTACGACTGTGTTAATATTTGCTGGTTGTTTGTTTGTTTGTTTATCTTGTTTTCTATGTAAGTCCTGGCAGTAGCACTGACTTGCATGCCAATCCTCCAGTAACTGAAGATTAAACTATCCAGCAATCTCACTACACAAATGTATACACTCAGCCACTATAATCTTCACTTTTGCACTGACCAAGCTAATCCAAAACGCAGCTGTGTTACATTTGTGTGTAATGCATACTAGATTTATTTTATGCAAAAAAAAACCCCAAATCTATAGCACTTCATAATATTGTTAAATGCTACAAACGTATTGTAGGGGAACTGTCAGGACACAGCTTGAAGTGGTGATTGAGCACCTGGTGAAGGGGTGTGGCTGGCTCAGGGAGCACAGGTAAATTGTTTGCACCTGCACTCCTCACTTGACCAGAAGGGGAGGACCCAGGATAGAGCTCCCCTGGACTCATATAAGGACCAGCCACTAAAAAGGAAAGCATCTCTTGGACCTGGGCTGCCTCCTCAGGAGTGCTGCATAGCTACAAAGCCCCTTCACAGCTGGGTGAGCTCCATTCTTCTCTCCATATATGGCTATCAGCCTACCTGCGAATGCTTTGCCGAGTATTGCTGAGAACTTGTCAGAAACAGTTTTGCTTCTTCACGAACAGAACACTTATCATCAAAGGTGCTGAGTAAGAGGGCCATTAGTATAGAAGATAGTCTGAATATCAGCTGCCTATTACACAGTATTCTAGTAAGTTTCATCTTCTGAGTGGATTACATTTCTCCTCTTAAAATGGTGTTACAGTATCATGCATTACTTGTATTAGCAACAGCCTTCCAGGAAGCAGAGAAACAAAAAGTTTAACAGCAAGGCTGTGTAGGGAAGTTGTTGTAACTGCATCCATCTGATATTTAATATGGTTTCAGAGACCAGTTATTATTCGGGTCAACAAATACATAATGAAGAATTTGCATCAACACAGTTTATGCACTGTGGATGTAGGATGAGAATGTAATTAGATGGGAATACTCTACTGAAATACCTCAATTCTCTAATGAAAATGTCACTGAAATTAGCTCAAATACTTCCTTTGTAATTTCAGCTTCCTGACACTAAGCAAGACGTATTATGCCTCAATCATCCATTAACTTTAAAAACACAAAAAAGCCTCAACTTCTGAGAAAGCTGCCATAATTCCTTAAGTTTTTGACATTCTGGAATCCTTATACGTAGTTATGATTTGCACACCTGGGCTTTAAGAGAACCAAAGGGACTTTTTCCATTGATGCAGAAGGACTCCTGTAACTGCAGTCTTTCTTACCTGCATACACACAGTGCACAAATGTTCTCTTGAGCGTATATCTGTTCAATACAGATTCTATTTAGTGACACACAATCAGAAACGAAAAGGCACTCAAAGTGAAATATCAGCATGTTCCCCAACTTGTATCATTCAATAGTATTAATCCCCGCCACAAGAATTACCTCAGTTCCTACTGTATGGTGAAGAACGCTGACCAAAAGGACGTGCTCCATCATCAGTCTTGCAGGCATAGCAACTGCAGTAACACAAGCATTCATAAGGATGCTTGTTAGAGTTTCATTCATGTCCTTTCTACTGTTGGCCATGTAAAGCTCTTCCAGCTGTCCACTGATGGAGGACAAATTTGGCTCACTCAGCCTGTTGAGAAACAAAATTCAATGTTTGCTCTTTTGCTTCTTTGTACAGTTCCATCATTTCCAAGGTATCTAACTTGCAACCTGTTTTTAAGCCCAGCTAGTTCCTCTAAAATGAGTGAGAAGATGAATGTAATGGACCTCTTGTATCTTTCACTAAACTAAAACCCTCAAATTTATTTTATTCAATTTTAACACAGCATACTGGTATGGGAATAGTAGGGAACTCCCACTGCAAGGTTGTTTTTTTAAAAATAGATGTAATGAAATTGACATTTGGAGAATTATAGCTAGCAATTGTGGGCAGCAGCTGTGTGGAATTCAGCCCAATCTTAAATTTATTTTCTAGGTCTTTCAACTTCTGTAACTACCAATTTTGAAAAATTTCTATCAACAAAGATAATTATTATTAAGGATAGCAGACACAGCTGCCAACTTAAAAACACTTTGCAAAGACAAAAGTTCACATCCATGCCACTTTTCTTTGAATGATGAGCACTGTCACATAGAATCAGAAAGATTAATGACTTGTCCTTATTCCATTACCTATTAATGAGACCATTCACCATTTTCTTTAGTCTTCCCAATTCTTCTTTCTTCTTGCCATCAAGTGCCTCCTGAGCTTTTCTCACTTGAGGGGGAATGTACTTTGTTGCATCGTGATTATGTTCCTTATAAAGAAAACAGTCAGCAGATGAAATTAGTATTTTAAACACTTGAACTTAAGTATATGTTTCAATTTAAGATTAATATATCAGACTTTTTGTGAAGCATAAGTAATGCCAAAGGAAGAGCCTCATTCAGGAAAAAAGCATGCAGCAAGCTACTGCTTATGATCAGCTTGAGAGAAGCAGAAGAACCTACCTCTCCCCTTCACATGAAGTTTTAAGTAAATTAAGTAAATTTAAGTAAATTACTTTTATTAAAAGTGACATCTCAGGTTGCTAGTTTAACCAGACAGACAACAGAAACCCCCATAGGTGAAAGCCTCAGCTGCATTGGTGTTCTCAGATTAATTCAGTGCCATGTGGCTAAATAATGTTTGGCTTCCTCTCCTCTACTTACACTACAAAGCCAAAAACAAGCAGAATATCTGGGATGCACAGGAAGAAGGAACTCCAATTTCCACTGCATATTCATTGTCTTATAGGCTTTGTATGATCTTAGGGAAGTGCTTAAACTGGCTCTGGTATGGTGACACTTTTGTTCCTTTTATTTGTTGATTGTGTGTACACAAACAAGGCTTTGTGTGTTAGGCTGCAATGTGCCAGCATGTGCCTTTAGACTTGGTAGAAGCTCAGAAGTCAGCGCTGCTGCTGCTGGACCCAGCATGGTTTTCACCATCACTTCTCCACACTGGTCAGACAACAAACACCAGCGCTTTGCAGAGGTGATGTCAGGTTTGTGTACTTTGAGAAGCAAGTCTGCATTATTTCAAGCCAGCTCCCTACCTCCTGCTCTCCCTCCTCCGGGTCCGAGGCCTCGCTTCTCTCAGGCACCCTGCTGTCCTCGGGGGATGAGCTCTCACTGTCCCACTGTCCTTCCCCATCTGACCCCTCGAAGGTGTCAGAGGCTTCTACTAGCTCCTCGGGGTCATCCTCAGCCTTCTCAGAGTTCTCCCCAGCCTTCTCGGGGTTCTTCCCGCGCCCCCCAGGCTCCGGGTCCTCCTCCTCGTCGCTGCTCTGGCAGAGCCCTGCGAGGCCGGCGCCGGAGCCCAGTGCGCCCAGCACGTAGCCCAGCCCGTCCCGCAGGAAGCTCTGCGGCAGCTCCTCGGACGCGGCCTCCCCCTTCTTCCTGCGGCGCTTGCCGAGCCCCAGCTGCCGCTCCAGACGCCGGATCTCCCTGTCCTCCTCCTCGTTGGCCTCCAGCAGCGCCCGTTTCCTCGACGAAGCGGCTGCGGACGGCCGCGGGGCCGCTACCGGTGGCCGCGACGCTTTCGGGGCCGGTTTCTTCTTCTGCCGCGGTTCCGGCTGCTTTTTCTCGGCGGCGGCAGGCGAGGCCGGAGCCGCGGGGAGGGCAGCAGGAGCCGGCCGGGCCACAGCGGCGGGAACGTCCCCCGTGCCTCCACGCCGGAGGAGGCGGCGGCGGCTCCGCTTCAGCCTGCGCTTCTCCTTCCTCGCGTCCCGCCGGCTCTTCCGGCCCGGCTTCTCCGAGCCTTTCAGCGGGTGCTGCGGCGGCGGCGGCAGCTGGTCCCCGGCCGCCTGCACGAATTCCCGCACCGCCAGCCGCAGCCTGTCCAGCTTCCCGTCGCCGCGGCGAGCGCGGCCGGCCGCCCGCTTCATCCTGCCCCCAGTCACGCCGCGCCTGGGCGCCGCCATCTTGGGGAACAGCGGTGCTTCGCTTCCGCCTCTTGGGCGGCGTTTGGGGCTGCAGCGCCCCCTGCTGGGCCGGCGCGGGGCGGGAGCGGCCGTTCGTGGGGCGCGTGGCGGTCCACAGAACCGAAATCACAACATCGTGGGGGTTGAAAGGGACTTCTGGAGATCATCTAGCCCAGCCCCCTGCTGCGGATCGATTACACAAGTGTTTATCACAGAATCATCCTAGAAGCGTTTGAATTGGAACAGACCTTTAAGGCTATCCCTGCAATGAACAGGGACGCCTACAGCTCCATCAGGTGCTCAGAGCCCCGTCAGCCTGACCTCGAGTGTCTCCAAAGACAGGGCATCCACCTCTCTAGGCAGCCTGTGCCAGTGCCTCACTACCCTTATTGTTAAAAACTTCTTCCTTATATCCAGTCTGTATTTCTCGTTTTATTTTGAAACCATTTCCCCTTGTCCTGCCACCACAGACCTTGCCAAAGAGTCTGTCCCCTTCTTTCTTACAGCTCCTTTAGATACCAACAGGTCGCTCTCAGGACTCCCCATAGCCTTCTCTTATCCAGGCTGCGCAGCCCCAGCTCTCAGCCTGTCCTTATAGGAGAGGTGTTCCATCATTGGATCATTTTGTTGCCCTCCTCTGGACACACTCCAGCAGGTCCATGTCTCTCCTGTGCTGAGGACTCCATGTCTGGAGGCAGTGCTCCAGGTGAGGTCTCTCAGCTCAGAGCAGAGGGGCAGGATCCCCTCCCTCTTCCTGCTGACCACAATGCTTAGGATGCATCCCAGGATACAGTTGGCTTTCTAGACTGCAGGGACTCACTGCTGGCTCATGTCTGGCTTACCATCCACCACCTCGCCAGGTTCTTTTCAGAATAGGCTATACTCTATCCTTTTGTCCCCCAGCTTGTATTTTTTCCTAGTATAAATATGGTTGGTCCTTTCATTACAAAAGGGAAGCAAATAATTCCTCCCTCATAACCATAGTTCAAGGCCCTGCCACCAGCAAAGCAGGCAGGAGGTTCCTGTGGTCTCTCAACACCACAGGAGCCCAGAGTTCAGCATCCCCAGGCTCATCACGACCTTCCCCATTCCTTATTTAAAACTCTTCACCACATTGCTCTTTCTGAACATGCCAAAGGGCAACACTGACATCAGCTGCCAGTGCTACTGGGGCACTTCCCTGATAGCAATGGGATGTGATGATGCCACTCCTGGGGACTGGTGGCCCAAGTCACAGGCAAAGTAGATGAAAACTTGTCTGTCATTTCTGTGATTAGAAGGAATTAGATGTCCCGCATCTCTTTGCTGCTGTCAGCAGGAAAACCAATTGGCAGCTTGATTTATTTTTAGTCTCTTTTTTTCTTATGTAATCTGCTGGGTGTATGCATTTGGCCCCATGACTGTGTCCTCTCCTCTAGCCAACTTTGAAATCTAATGCTGAGTTTCAGTCATGTTTGGCAGTTCCCAAAGACAGTTCAGTTCTCCAAAACACAGACTTTCCCCAAATTTTATGGTTTATCAGATTTTCCATTGTAGGGGAAAAAGTTTCTCAGCTATACAAAGCTTAGACATTAATATATATCACAGAAAATCCAGGCAAAGGAAACCCTGCACACGTGACTCAGACTCAGAAGGAGGATCAGTCTTGAATTTCCTGTGGGTACCAAATCCATAAGAAGTCAGGCTTCATTATTTTTCTCTCTCTTGTTGCATTCCTGAACTCTCTTGAGCAATGAAGTACTGGAGAGAACTTCAGTTTTAGCTGAAAATTTAACATGGTATTATTATTCTGCAGATTATTTTTGCTTTTCTATGCATGTTTCCATACTCTCTCAATGACATCATGTGTCCTAGATGACCCCATGCTTCAGAAATCCAGCATTCTCAAGGCTGACGTGTAATGAATCTCTCCCTCTCAGTGACAAAATATGTTGCGTTGATTTGTCGAGGCACTCCTTTTGCTACATTTTAAACTATATATTATGCTCTAATTTATTGCTGCTCTGCTCTTTCTTCATGCACAGACAGCTCACATGCATTTTGCATCCTATTTATAGATTTATTGATAATACTATTCCATCAGCATGCCAGAATGGTAGATAAATACAGCTGAATATAATTTGAGCAAATATTAGATGCTTTTAAAACTAAGATTTGCATCTTCCTTCTGTCTTGTTGTGTAATTTGTCATTCAGGGCAAGGGAGCTTTCCAATAATGGGAAATCTCATATTTCTTCAAAGAAAGAGAATGCCAGTATTTGCCACCTACATGATCACCAACAGTTTGTGCATCAGAGGAAAACACTTCTTTTGCTGAATACATAATCCAAAATTTGGGTGAAAATGGACATGCTACTTTAGCAAAAAGTACAGAAGAAGAGTAATCATCACTTGTTACCAACACTTTCTAAGAATTAAGGTAAAGCAGAATTTCAGAGAAAATCTAAAAGTAATCATCAAGAAAATTCTATACTGAAAGAAATAACAATCTGCATGGATTTCACATTTAGATCTCTGCATCGTATCAGCATCGCTTAGCAAATCTGAATTCAGAACTGGGTGAATATTTTATAATTGTTCTTTGTTTTGACAGTGATCCCACAGCAGAGAACAAGCAGTAAGGGCAGCTTTCGTATTTAGAATTAAATTGAACATAATGGCATGATTCACTGGAAATGAAACTTTGTATAGAATTGTTGCTTCTGGATGTTTTTGCTTTCTGCTGCGATAACCTTTGTTAGCAGATGTCTTTTGCTATTAAATTTTATTCATGGACTTGCTTTTTTTTTTTTTTTTTTTTTTTTTTACCCATCCTTTAGCCATCTGTCTGCTATTTTTCCTGGTCACCTCCCACAAGTCATGAAGATGTTATTTAGTGTCTGTATTACACAGATAGTTGCTCTTTTGTAATTTGCCACTGTTGAGAACATGTTGCTATTTATTGTTGCTATTTATCAGCACAGGAAATATCTATGTTGTTCCAGGAAGACTTTTAGCTTGATTTCACAGGGTCATTCTTTGTTCTTATCAATGGAGAAAACTGCCTGATTCATGTAAGAATATTTCTTCAAATCCAAAGCCTTTTTTGACTCTACAGTCTGAAAAGTTAGTACCAGGATGAATTTATTCAGAGCGAGGAGAGCAGCAGAACAGTGTGAGCTTCCTTGAGACAGCTGTGACACCTGCTTTCCTGAGATACTGTTCACTCCCATGTCATGTTGCCACCACTGTGGTCAGCAGAATGACATTTGTTCTTGTGTGAAAAAGAAGGGCTGCTGGGAGAGATTTTCTGTGAGAGGATGTTTATCCTCTGGAATATGTTTTCCAAAGTCTCTGATCAGTGCAAAGTTGATGGCTCTTCAGTTCCATCTGTCTCAGAAGTTACTGGTAGGTGAGAGAAGTTATTTCCTTATTGCTTTAAAGACACATCTCTGTTGCTGAGATTTTTATTTTTTAATTTTTTTCTTTTCAGAACTGTGTCTTACAACTTAAGTCAGGCGCAATGAAAGTTGAACTACACAAATACTCTGTCCTGGTAGTTCCAGAATTTCCGCAGTCTTTGTATCTGGCCATGGGCCAGTCATTTTTCTTTTGTACAGGATGACTTATCTTCCCTCATTCTGACACTAAGACCATTGAAATGCCTCCTCCTTTATCTCCAATTTTGCCAGCAGAAGCTACCACCTGCAGCACCTTCGTGTGCCAGTGTGAAGGTAAATTCCTCTTTTTTAGGCTTTCCCAACAGATTTTCTGATTGAAAGCTGTTTGCTGAGTTTTTCTTATCATTTCTGTCCTTTAGTCCCTGAAATCAATGCCCTTTCAGTCACTGTTGACTGGTGATACTCATTAACAACAATCTACAGTTTGTGTAAACTAACACAGGCTGTTTTAATTGAAATGGACTAGGAATTAATCATAGGAGCAGCTCTACAAGTCAGTAACTCCCCCGCCAGCCCTCATCCTCCCTCCAAAAAGAAGTAGGAAAGTAGGAGCTGAAAGTGGTAATCTCAGCGAGCAAAATTAGATCAGGGAGAAGATGTTTTCACTGACTTTAATCATTAATGTGTTTTAGTTCATTGGAAGGAAGGAGTGGGTACTGAAGGTTATTATTTAGATAAATGATCTGAAAGGCAAGCATAAAAAGACAGGTATAATATGTGAAAGCAAAATCCCATTTCCCCAATCCATTAGCATTTTTAGTTTTAAACTAATAAGGGGATTATCTAATACGTGGCATGGGGATAACTGAAAGAGTGTAATCAGATGACTTTCTTGTTATTAAAAGGAAAAGGTAGGTTGCAACTAAAATGAGGTTTTAAATTAGTGCTTTGTGCACATCACAGTCCAAAAATACACAGTTATAAATCAAGATAACATCATCGATCAAACTCCCACATTATGGTACTTTGCATTTCCTATATGACATTCATATAATCAATGAAATGCCTCTATAGAAGACTTAAGTCTATGCTGAAAGTTGACCTTACTTAAAGAACACTTGTATTATACTGTCATTGACAAGGCAATTTTCATTAGAGCTGAAGTAAATATTTAACAAGGAACATTTCTTTTTTCCTCTGTTCTTTCTTTTTTTTGTTATTACTTAGCTTCAATGTATTGCTTGTAACTCTCTTCCCCGAAGATCAATCTGTGCGTATTTTTGTTGTTTAATTCTGATGAGGCAACTTGAAAAAAAATAATGCTTGAAAGTAGGAATGGTACTCTGGAATAGATACGTATGACTGCATGAGTTCAACAATTCACCTTTTACCTATTCATTTAAAGTGAATGTGCTGGCAATAATAAGTACCATGCCACTCACAGGAGCAATTCACCAATAGTGATGTTCAGTGTTACTGTTCATCCCACTGCTAATGCTGTCTTTTAACATGCAGGGTAAGTTAATTGTTTTCAGAGACAATTTCCAGCAGCTTTTCTTTAGCTCAGAGGGTGTTCTTAACTATTACCAAAAGCCCATTGTTCCTGCAGCTTTGTTAAACGTACAGAACATGATATGTATCTGAGTCAAGGTGCAATCAGGTACTTGGAAGCCTTTCCATGATGACAGCAAACTTTGGATCTGGTAACATGTTCTGTAACAGTAAAACCAATTTATACTTGTTAAGTTGCTATTCCACATCATAATATCTGTTCCTATAATATATTATGTTATTGTTCTTGACATAGCATTAATTTATATACAGTTCTTATTCAGGAACTATATTTGTCCAACTATAACTAGAATATGGCATTTCTGGTTAGACTTTCTTCTCTCTGCTTGCAAGCAAATTATGAGATTTGTGTCTACTGCAGTTTAAATAGAGCAGTAGAGCAGGAAAAGCAGAGTGCTCAGCAGAGCCCTAAGCAAATATACTATCTGAACTTCTCAGGCCTTTCCCAAGATTGGATCTCTAGTCTCTGCATGCCTTGAAGATGGAATCTTACCAGCTAACTTTAGTTATCTGTGAATAGATGTTTACAGTTGAGCAAATTAACCTAGGGTCCCTCTTGACTCTAAGGAAAGAAAAAGTAGCTTCTAGAGGTGAGGAACTGTTTTAGAAAGAGATTAATTACTGTGTAATCTACAGTGACTATAAAGAGAGCCTGCAGAGATCACTCCAGCTGAAAAATCATTGTAGATGTCTTGAGTGAGATGTTGAGTGTAGATGTTGTTGAGTGAGATTAATCCAATCTTAGTAATGTTACATGTAAAATGACTTAGAAATATCTTTTCATGCTTTGTGATATTATACCCACTAACTCAGGCCTCTGAGATCTCTGCCTGGGAGGGCTAAGTGAGATTCCTCTGGATACATCCAGGTCAATTCCATGCTTCAATGTGCTCTGTCAAAGAGTTTTTTCATAGACTGTATTTAACTTGTTTCCTTCTCTCAGCAGCCACATCTTCATCCACCATGTGATGGCCAGTTTGTGCCTCTGTCATTTTGGGATAACACCCTGTGATTTGCTGATGCAACTGAGACTGTGCTGAAAGCTGGATTAGTGAGTATTATTATTAGTGTGGATTATTTTTAATCCACAACTACTCATGAATGACTTTATAATCATCGCCAGTTTTAATCTATATAATCTATAAAGTCCTCACAAGACATTGATAATGTCCACCATCATCAGAACATTCCAGCCTGACAAAGCCTTTTCCTCCCTGACTGTTCTCACAAAGTGCTTTGAAACTGCAGCACCGATTTAGCTCTGACAGACAAGATGCAGTCACTTCATGGAGAAAACCCATTTTAAACTTCAGTTTCAGAATGAGATGGACAGCACCCCAGTCTCCATTAACCAGATGGTGAGATCTCCACTGGTTCAAGAGGCAGCTTTGCATGACAGTTGCAGACAATTGTTTAAGGCAGTATTTGGCATTTTGCTGCCCAAAGGGCTGGGCAGTGAAACAAAACCATGCATATACAAATTCTAACCTCATGTTTGAGTCTGGAACATACCTGACTCTGGAAGCCGCTCTAATATACTTCTACATCTGGTAATGTCTCTTTCAGGCAATCTTTAATTTTACAGATCAACTTACTTTTTTTTTTTTTGCAGCTGCTATAGGATAACATTATTCTGCCTTACTTGTCCTGGCAATACATTTCCTTACCCTTCTTTAAGCTAACACAGGATTTATGGCATAATCCACCAAATCCAAGATTTGATCCAAATGTAACTAATAAGCTGTTATTTGTCCTGGATCAGGTTTTTGTTTGTTTGTTTGTTTTTGTTTTGGCTGCAGAAAGAGGTAGACAGCAATAGGAAAGGGAAGTGCCCTTTCCATTGGCAGTACAGGCTGCAACTAGGCTAAATGAGTTATGAAAAGGCACCATTAGCAGATTACAAAAATGTACTGTGTCAGGATCCTGCCGGTGGGACAGTTAGTTCCCATGTTGATTTAAATGAGAATTCATTACTCTACAAGTGCAGCTGGTCTTTCTGTTGTGCCAATCTGTATTAACACCTGTGCCACATATGAAATAGATTCTGAAACACAGGTGAAAATAAGAACAATTACAAAACCCCTTTTAGTATAGTCACAGTGTTTATCGTGAGGTTTCTGTCTCTTGTTTTTCCTGAATTATTTTGCAAAAACAGTATGCTGACAAGTAAACTAATATAAAGAACAAGGCTCTATATAACTGTGTATGTGTGTGCCCATCTGTCTAGTTGGTATTTCTTTTCTCAGTATGAATTTTCTCCTTCCTTACTGATGCATAAGGTAAGATAATTATTTTTAGGACAACACATATTTGTTTGGATTCACTTACAGAGCCATGCTGTTAAACTTACTGCACTCCACTCCTGTATGTAACCATGGGAAAAGATGGTATGTGTTAGTATCATGTAGAATATTACAGTTACAGAAATAACTGTAAGGGTTTTATTCTTAATCTTACACTGGCAGTTGTACGTTCATAACTGTAGGTGCAATATTTTCATTAGGTATTTCTAAATTCTCACAATATGGAATGCTGATCTATTATGGGAGGATTCTGCAGTCCCCTAATGAAAAAGAAACAATGGGGAAGATGTATAATTGTGCTTTTGCCTATAAGATATGCCAAGATGTTTGCTTAAATTCTCATTTTTTTAATCCCCAATCATGCATGTGAGTGATTCCAGTTCTAAGACCTATTTATTACCTGTATTGTGTAATATTACTGCCTATTTTTGTGGTCTGTAGATGAAAAGAGTATGCTGTAGAGGAAGGTGAGCATACTGACAATTTGACCTTTCGTTTCAGTACAGAAGGTAACTAAAGAGGGTAAACAAAACAGCCATAATACTGATGCTGTTTGTCTACAGGCGAGCTACTACATGCAGGAGTTGTTTTCCTTCTTTGGCATTCACAGAAATAGAACAGCACAGGTTATACGACTCTAATGCTGCTTGGTAAATCGATCATGGCTTTTTTCCATTTCAATTTGAGTATTGCTAAAAACTTGATCTAAGGTATTTGAACACAGAATCAAAACCAAGGTCAAACTGAGTTCCAGTCTTGCCGTATTAACTGCCTCTTTGTAGTCCAGAGCAATTTACTTAATCCCTTTGTTTGAATTTAGTTTTTCAAAATACTTATAAATATTCTATGTGTTAACATGCACCACACTGATGGTGAGAGAATTGTTCAGATGTTCTTTGTAAAAACTGGTAAATAGGAAAGGTGCTAGGCAAGAAGTGGTACGAGAAATAGATCTAAGTAGCAAAATTCAAGTTCTGAACCTAATTGGATTTCCCTAAAGATGAAGAAGCACTGGGATTTTTCACTGACAGGGCAGTTAGGTACTGGCACTGCTGCCCAAAGCTCTTGATGCCCCATCCCTGGAAGTGCTCGAGGCCAGGTTGGATGGGGCCCTGAGCAGTCTGAGCTGGTGGGTTGCAACCAGCCCATGGCAGGGGATTGGAGCTCGATGATCTTTGAGGTTCCTTCCAACCCAAGCCATCCTATGATTCTATGATTTAGGGTTCAATATGACCATGATTATTTTTGATTAAGAGAAGCAAGCATTTGATCTATTTAGATGGACATTTGGAATTCCGTATTTAAACACAACTTCCACATGCTCAAGTTCAACAACTGCTGTTTCTGCTCAGCAGAAAAGGTCATTCTCATTAGGTGACAATGCAAATTGGATACATCACATCTGCATATTTAAATATGCATATGAGTGTTCTCATTTTTCTTTGGAAGTACAGACCTTTGAACCAAGTGGAATTTGTTCTACTCTAAGCTTGAAAGTGAACTTCTATGCAATAAAGATGATTGGGTGTCACAGGGCATCTGACATATTTTGTCTAATTGTGATTCCAGATATTTGATGGCAGACAGGAAGCTTGTGGCTGGATTTCACAAGAATGAAAAATTAGAAGTCAGCCTAGATTCCAGTTTTTGTGTTGGAACAGAGGTGATTAAGCAAAATTATTAGACCTATTCAAGGCCAACATCAATGATTGTTCTAAAGACCGGTGTTAAAGATTGATGTTAGTACCAGCCTCTTGATGCAGACTGGGAATGCAGCCATGGAACAATCCCAGCCTCCAGCAATAAGGAAACAGATTCAAGGTCACTACAAGCCTAGGTGCTTTATATAGCACATTTCAATGCCCACTTGGATTCTAGGCTGACCAAGGGATTTTGTAGTACCAAGCATTGACCTTTTAGTAGGTAATCACTGAAACTGATTATCAGATGAGAGAAATCTTGGCATCATTATTTCTGATGGACAACTCAGTATTATTCTGCAATAGAATTTCAAAATATTGTCACATTTTATTCTTCAGTAACTAGTTGGAATAAACACATGATCCAATATTACTCTGCAGTTCCTTCAAAAATAATTACATGCTAAAAATTGTAATATATCAAAAATTAATTACATTAAAAGTGCTTACTAATGTTTTGTTACTGCTCTGCTTCATCTTGGCATCTGCATGCCACCCATTAATTTATTTCAGTAAAAACTACAGGTCACATTGTGAAGTTCTTAATATATTTCTGTGCAGTTCAAGTTCCCCCTTTTTTTTTCCATAGCGTGTCTTTGGTAAAGACAGAGATTTGGGGTGCATGATTCTGTGAATGCACTGATGCAAGTAACAAGGGGAAATAGCTAAAGTAACACTTTATCTGTCTTTCAGTAGAGTATTTTTTCAGTTTGTATTATTTAAACTTGCCAATTTTTATAATTAACTGAAACATGTTAAAGAGTTTAAACTGCATTTTTCTTTTTTTTTTTTTTTTTAGGTA
This sequence comes from Phasianus colchicus, assembly GCF_987193195.1. NCBI lineage: Eukaryota > Metazoa > Chordata > Aves > Galliformes > Phasianidae > Phasianus > Phasianus colchicus. The sequence goes on from NC_143441.1 coordinate 44,998,641, forward strand.
CATACTCACACAAACTCATTTAAAAGAACACTATAAGCTGCTGCTTCTTTACAAAGGCAAAAACACCATCCATAGTAAAGTTAGTAGATAGTGATTTTGTCAAATAAACTAAAATAAATACCTTAATTCAAATTAACTCAGTGTAGCTATCAGTGTCTTTTGATGCTTGTAGAGAAATTCTGTGGAGAACACTGTGCAATGTATTTCAGGGCAGTTTATTTTTGTTGCAGGATAACAATGTATTTCAGAGAACTTTAAATAAAAACAAGTATGCACACACACAGATATATAAATATACACACATCATGTATAAGTATACATACAATGTAATATATAAACACTCATAAAAATTTTAAAATGTACACTTTATAACTTTTTGCAAGAGTGAACCTTTAAATAAATTCTTCCAAAAATGCCATCAGCTTGTCCTGCTGACATTGTGCATAACTTTCTTATTCCACCAGAGGACAGGAAATATTATTTGAAGTTTGTAGTTATTTCTTGACTCATTAATTCTCTATGAGGACTAGGTGTGTATAAAGAAAATGGACACATAGTATAGTTTCTCACACTTTCTGTTACTCTCAGTACTTAAAATGGGATAGGCCAGACAGAAAAACAAGTCTGTGATTGCTTTCAGTGAATGCTGTGGCTCAACATCTCTCTGATAGCTGGAGTGGCTCAACATCTTTATTAATGATCTTGATGAGGGGATTGTGTGCACCCTCAGTAAGTTTGCAGATGACACCAAGTTGGGAGGGAGTGTTGATCTGCCTGAGAGGAGAAAACCAGTGGCATCCTGGCTTGTATCAGGAGTGAAGTCACGAGCAGGACTAGGGAAGTAATCCTGCCCCTGTACTCAGCATTGGTGAGGCCTCACCTCGAGTACTGTGTTCCGTTTTGGGCACCTCAGTACAGAAAGGACATTGAGGTGCTGGACAGGTCCAAAGAAAGGCAACAGGGCTTGTGAAGGGCTTGGAGAATGTGCCCTATGAGGAGAGACTGAAAGAACTGGGGCTGTTTAGTCTGGGGAAAAGGAGGCTGAGGGGATACCTTACTGCTCTCTTCCGATATCTGAAAGGTGCTTACAGCAGAGCGGGGTTGGTCTCTTCTCACTGGTGACAGGTGACAGGACGAGGGGAAATGGCCTTAAGTTGCACCAGAGTAAGTTTAGGTTGGATATTAGGAAAAACTTCTTTACAGAAAGGGTTGTTAAGCACTGGAATAGGCTCCCCAGGGAAGTGGTTGAGTCACCATCCCTGGATGTGTTTAAAAACCATTTGGATGTAGTGCTCAGGAACATGATTTAGCAGAGGGTTGTTAGTTAGGGTAGTATGGTTAGATCATGATTGGACTTGATGATCTTTAAAGTCTTTTCCAACCTGAGTGATTCTATGATTCTATGGTAGCGTGATATCAGCTCTTGGGTTTTCAGAAGTGCTTTGGAGATTACTAGTCTGCAGCAATATAAAAATAAATTATATGTGGGGAACTTTGAATTGTACAGTATCTTTGGTGGGATTACTTCACAAGTACCAAATTATGTGATACATTTCATAACATGAGCAGACAGAATAGGCTTTGATTCATTTATAGTTCTTTAGACCACAGAGTAGAAATCTGAGGCTTCTGTCAGAGTTATTTGACTGAAAAATAAGAAGAATGGAAGTATGTTCTAGTGAAGGGTACAACTGATATAGGGTGAAGAGAGTCTGGAAAGGTTATGAAAAGGAAAAGTTATGGAAAAGTTGTGGTAGCAATGGTAATGGGATAGTTGGACTAGATGATCTTGTAGGTCCTTTCCAGTCTTGTGATTCTATGACTCTATGAGCATATGGGCATTCTAAGATTCTGCCTTCACCACTACAAAGGAAAATACAAACAGTATAATTTGGGAAAACAGCAACATTCAATTATTATTTCCTTCACAGGTTTCCTGAATGCATTCGAGATGAAATGTCACTTTGGTAATGGATTTGAAGAATGAAGAAGACTCATCTGAAAGAAGTTGGTTGTTTTCTTCTTTTGTTGATGAGAACCAGGTGTTAAATGCATAATGGGGCAGCACGTAGGTCTGAAATAATTTTCTATTTATGGTAATTCTGAGAGCATGGAACTCAATATTTTACCAGTGCCTACAAACTGCTGAATTATTTCCCCTGCCTTTTACTATTCAGGATGAAATAACACATTTCTATCAAAGTTTCCCAATGAAACCTCAATAACTTTGTACTATCCTTTACATTTGTGATTAATAACAGAACAACATGATTTAGAAACAAAAAACCATCTGTCTCAAACATGACTTCTTTGTAACCTTAACAGCATTGAAAATAGTTAAAATAGATGCTGCAAGCTTACCAAGGTAACCACTTTGAAGGGAAAAGGCTTCACAAATAATGAGTGAATGCTGTACCTGCTTTTAAAGTTGGAGAAACTTCCTGTCTGTGTGCCCCTTTAGAAGCTCTGCAGTCTTCTATCCTCTCACAGATGATACAGAGTCAGCATGTTGTGATGAGCTCACCAGAAGCTCCTGAATTTGTCACATGATGTGTAGAGCTTTATGTATTTTTCTTGCTAAGGTGGGACCAGAATTTTGGAAAAGTCTGACTGCAACAGCCATGTCATTGTAGATTATGTAGACTATGTAGAAAATGGGGAATTAGCTAGGAACAGGAAAACCAAGGGACACTAAAGCAAAACTAGATGTATTATTATCTCCTTGGGATGTTCAATGGATTAGGTTAGGGATTGGTTGGCTGGATGCAGCCACAGGGTTGTGAGCAATGGTTCTGTGTCAGGGTGGAGGCTGGTCACAAGCGGTGTTCCTCAGGGGTCTGTCTTGGAACTGGTGCTCTTCAACATCTTCATCAACATAGAAAACCACCGAAACAACCAAAGTGGGTATATTTGAGTATAATGTATGGTTTACAGGACCTAAAATTAGAAATGTGGAAATATTTTAGACTTGGATGAGTCACAATCTATTCCTTGTTCTATCTTCCCACTAGGAAGACAGTGTGAAATCTCTGGAGTCCTTCCCTCAACTATTCACCATAGTTGGGTTTTGCTTTATATGAATGCCAGAAGACTGTGCCAGGTCTTGAGAATCCTGCCATATTTTCATCATTTGGAGGCTATTACTTTACTGTACTTAAGAAAGGAAGCTAAGCTCTTAGAACTAAATGGGCTGATTTCATATTATTGGCATGATTTTTGGTAAAAGGCCTGCTATATCTGAGGCTTGTTACTGAAAATAAGTATTGGCGTATGTTATATAATAATCTTTTCATAGTTTCAGCATTTCCTGATAGACCACTGGTACAGTGGGTGAGTGTTATATGTTCTGTGGATTAAATACTGATCACTGGAGCTCAGCTTGAATATAGGCTTTGACGGGATAACTGCACAAAGTTCTGCAGGTCAGGAGACCTTAATTGCAGTGGCCCTTTTGGGCCTTCTAGCCTCTGATACTAGCAATGACATCAAATTAAAACTTCAGCATGGTAACTGGCAGATATTGTGGAAGTCCGTTTTATACATGTGAAAGTCTACTCTATGTATGAGTAGTGCATGAAGAAATACCTGCTGAAATTTATTTGGAATGTCCTTGAGCAACATTGAATTCTCCAAATTACATGGTGCCTGTGGAACAAACCTATTCATTTTGCTAATGAGACAGAGGAGAAAGATAAAGATTTAAAAAACGCCTGGCATCATATTTTATTAGTCACCCAATATTGACAGGGATCGAGGCTGTTAAATTCCAGAAAAGGATTACTTATTATCTTAACACTCCTGAGACGCATTAAACACATTTGAATTTAATTAGAAAGGAGTATCCATGATTTAAGAATAAATCTTGCCCCTATTAATTTTAGAAATTAAGATGATTTATTCCCTTTAAAATTCCTAGCATTTTGGATAAAAGTCCTTCATAAAAAGTGCAGAGCTTACTGTCAAAGACAGAATTTATACGTGTGATTTTGTGAACCTAACTGAAAAATGGTTGTAGTTTAATACTGGATAGATTTTTGAAATGCCTTCCATGTGGTATTTAACAGTACAGTTATCTTAGTCATGATGAGTCAGATACTAAATTTAAGAGAAGAAAATAAAATGATTTAACTAATAGAAAAGTGGTTTTTATGGTGTAAAGATTTGGCATTGCAATCCATTTTTCTCAAAAAATTGTTGTAAAATTGAATGCCTAAAAAATATGGAGGTAATGAAAAATAATTTGAGAATAGTTCCAAATAAGCATGTAGTCCTGCCAATTATTTATCTATCTAGCTATTCATTTATTTATTTTTAAAGGACAATGAGTACAGCCATGTTAGGTAGTCAGGAGCTGATGGTATGGGTGGACATTTACATTGCATTTATAATACAGCTAATGCATGGTCAAGTTTTACAATCAATACTAAATTGATGTAATAAAAAGCCCAGTGAAATGTGTTGAATGGCTCAGAAATCAAGGGAGAATATTAAAAAATGAGAGAAACAATGGAAGATAAGCAATCAGCAAAACTTGCAAAGAAAGCAGAAATCTAATGATGGGTGAAACTCTAAAGCCAGTGCAGAATGTTGTGTAGATGTAATGTTATAGTGCAGTGTGAGTAGAGCAGAGACTGTTTTCCTTTTAAGGAATGCAAGTGCTTTAAGGACGAGAACTAAACATTGAGTAGAAAGCACACCAGAGTAGAAAGCAGTTATTGGTAAGAACAGAAAAATTTTTTGAGCTTGGTTGGACTGACATATGCTGCTGCTGTCATTCCACTAGTGGTAGAACAACAGTAAAGCTTCTAATGATTATTTGCTAACACAAAAAATATTGGCTTCATTATTAAATGACTCTTTTGGATACTGTTCTAGTGTTGCCATGGAACCAACACATGATATTGGCAAGATTATATCCCATATGAGCAAACAACATTTCCAACCAATAAAATAAGTATTACGCGTACTTACTACTTAAGGAAGTTCACAAAGATGAGAAAAAGTATGAGCAAAACTGGATGAAAATGTAGAGAAGGAAACATTTTTTTTCGTGTATTTATTCCAGTTGATAAACTACTTACTGCTAGTATCACTGGCAGATAATACACACAAGAAAAAAAAAGGTTGGCAAATACTGGAAAATAACAGAGAGGTAAGTTACAAAGATGAAGTAATTATACAGAGCAATCTGAAGTGTTTGGGAAACAGAAAATAAAATGGGCTGAAATTCAATCAAGTGTCAATGGATGCACGAAGAACAAGGAATCCAGATCTTGTCTATTGAACCAGAGATATTCCAGGAAAACCATACTCAGAATAGACATTATGGATTGCTGCTGGTTGATACAAGTTCTCAGTCAGGAAACGTTATATTCCCAAACTGGATTTAGTGACTCCAACTAAACTGAAGGGACCACAAAACTCCCCTAGCTTCCAGGTCCAAATGCTCAACAAGATCTACCTGCAAACCACTCTTTTCCTCACAGATGCTAGGCATCCAGCCTGTGTTTAAAGATTGGAAAGAATTCAAGGAAGAAAGAAAAAAAACCCACGAGTTCGTGGTTGAAAATAAGGAGTAAATTTTCCTAGAGTAAATCTCTTAATTGACTGAAAAGGAGATTTTGAGGTGAACTGCTATGATTAACAGGAAATACCAAGTATTAAAGTTCTTCACTGTACTTGAGAAGGACAGAACAAGAATTGTAATTAGAAGCTGAAGGCAGTAAAATTCAAATCAGAAGCAAAGCATGATTTTTAATGTAGATGGTAATTAAATATTGAACATACCATGAAGAGAAGTAGTGAGTTTTTATTATTTTGATCCATCCACTGTGGCTGAATACCTGTCAGGGGCTTTAATCAGAAACTAACTTCTGAGCTCAAAATAGACAGACTGATGAAAGCAAGGCTTGTCTAGAGACTTTGTTTCTTTGTTTGTTTGTTTTATGATTTATTGTCCCTGGCAGAAGTTTGGGGTTCTACTGGTAAATACAGAGTAGAGGGGGAGGATCACCTCCCTTAACCTGCTGGCAGTGCTCATTTTAATGTACCCCAGTACACCATTGCTCCTCTTGGATGTGAAGGAACACTGCTGGCTCATGACCAACCTGCTATCTCCCCCAACACCCAGATCCTTCTCTGCAGAGCTCCTCTTCGGCATGTCAGCCCCTAAACTGTATCGATGCATATCGCTATTCCTCCCAAATGTAGGACTCTACTTGTAGATAGAGAGCAGTTCTGTCACCTCTTTCAGCACTCATGGGTGGATCCCATCAGGATACATCCGTCTGTGTGTGTTGAGTTTACCTAGTCGATCTCTGATCAGATCCTCCTCAACCAAGGAAAACTGTTCCTTTCCCCAGCCTTTTATCTCTGGGGTCTGGGATTCCTGAGGGGCAATCTTAGCAATGAAGCAAAGAAAGCATTCAGTAACTCCACCTTATCAATAGTGGAGATATTTTACTCTAATGTTCATTTTGAAAGCTTATGAAAAACCATATTACTTTGATGCATTTTTTAAATTTTACTTTTGGGGATTTATATACATACATATACAAAATCCAGCACGTACCAATGTGGATCTGTACTGAACTAGTTTACATCCAATTTTTGTGATAGCATTCTCATTTTTAATTTGAAGTTCTTTTTTTTGACTGTATCCATTTTACGGCATATATTAGATGGGGAGCTAAAGTTACTGTGTTGACCAGTGAAAAGATACAGTCTGGGAATATTTGCGACAACAACAAAAATCACAATCAAAAATTGTTTCATAAAGAAAAAGAAAACAACTAGAAAATAGAAAGAAGGTATGAATAAAAATGAAACCAGTCAGCAGTATTTCAAGTTGAATCCAGATTCAAGACTGATTGATCTTGCTTTCTTAAGTTACAATCTAATGACTGCTGTGATTTAGCTTATAAAATACATACTTTGCAATGGCCAACAAAGAAATATTCTTAATGTGCATAATAATTATATATATATATATATATATATATATATATATAGTTTGTTTGTTTGTTTGTTTTATACCACTTATTCTAACTTTTCAATCTTTTTTTCTCCTCCATAAATAGATTTTGAATATGTAAGGTGCTGGGTATCATCTGTGGCATGTGTGTACTCCAAGTTCCATCTAAAATCAGTCGTTGTTCTCAACAACATAGTAAATTGGGCATTAGGCTTCAATCTGTCCAATTCTTTAGTAGCATCTTGAATATAGTAATGTGAGTAGTCATATCAATTGACAGAATAATGCCCCATTTTCTGTTTATTCAAAACTGCATTTGACTGAATGATGACAAAAAGAAGCATCACTTATTCCAGTGTTGCTAGGTAAATGGTACCAATTCATATTTACAATTAAAAGGGTGATCTAAAATTCATTGACAAATTCTATGGGAATGTTCCCAGTGAAGCAGTTCCAGCTCTAGTGATTTCAATTTTAGCCAATGCAACTTATTAGCTTGAATATCCCAGCATCTTTTCTGGAGTATCTCAGTTAATCCAGTGCACATAAAACCTTCACTGGAGATTAAGAATACCAGACACTGTATTATCTTGAGGTAGAAAAACTGTTCTTTTAAAACAAGGCTGAAAAGGAACAAAACAAACAAGATCTATTAAATCCTCTCAACTCTTACAGGGGTTAAGCACCACTACGAGTCAGAAGTCTGCATTTTATTACTCTTTTTGGTTGTGCATGTACTTCTAGATTGGCAACTTGAGAAAAATTTCTTGATTATACTTAGAACAAACTTCTGTTTACTGAGGAGGTCAAAAGAATCACTGAGGACAGTTCCAACACTGTCTTTTTTTCTCTGTGTCTGAGGTATGGATGAAAGCCTCCAGCAGTCTTCTGCCTACTCATAAACGTACCTCAGGCTTCATTTTTGTATTTTGTATTTTTCTTTTGGTATGCTTCAAATATTACTTTCGTACTGATGAGCCCACATCAATGTGTTCGTTGCTAAACATTCTCATCAGTTTGCAACAGTAGCCTATACAAGACTGCATATCCCTTGATATAAATAGCTTTTGCAGTGGTGGCTACTGTGACATTCCTTTGTGGTGTAGACACCTTGGAACTAAGCAATAACTTCTGCCCAAGAAAGGAATTAAGCTATTTTTTTTTTTCCTGCCTTTTCAGCAAATATAAATATGTTTCAAGTTTCTGATGATGCAGCTGCTAGAAACGGAAGAGAGAACTTTCCAATCCATGATATGAAACAAATTACGTCCTGTATCTACTTGTTGGGTATATTTCAAATTGAATATACAGCTGGAACTTCAACTGTGCTCCTCCTTCGTCTTCGTATCAGTATGTGTATTTCTTAGCTAATTACTGCAGACCTAATCTCTGATTGTTCTCTCTATCTGGAGCAAGCCCTTCTCACAGGCCAAAGTCTCATGCAAAAGTCATCTTGGCAGCTACAGATGCTTTCAGCACACAGCATCCCTAGAAGAAGAGATGACTGGAGATCAGGGGGAATAGCTGAAGAAAACACAAATAGGTAATTACATTATCTGTCAGATACAATCTATTGCTGTGGACTGAATAGCTGTGAAGTAAGACAGCTTTTCCCAAGAACTGTGTCAAAATTGCTGCTCTCATTGCTCCTCCAGATCTATATTTAGTGGTCCTTTTGCATTCCGAAGGTCTCAGTAAGTACTGAGACACTCTCCCTGCACAGGCAGCGGACTTCAGAAGGACAGAGGGTGGGATTTTTCTCACCTCTTACACTCACTGTGCGATTCTGCTGTGTCTTTGGAAGTGTAGAAAGAATCAGGATGAAACTGCAGCTGTGCTGAAGCAGAAGGCAGTTCTCTGTAAACTCAGAACTTCAAGCAATGAATCACAGTTGAAGATGACTATTCATAGAATCATAGAATGGCCTGGGTTGAAAAGGACCACAGTGATCATCCAGTTCCAACCCCCTGCTGTGTGCAGGGTCACCAACCAGCAGACCAGGCTGCCCAGAGCCACATCCAGCCTGGCCTTGAATGCCTGCAGGGATGGGGCATCCACAACATCCTTGGGCAACCTGTTCCAGTGCGTCACCACCCTCTGTGTGAAAAATTTCCAGCTCATATCTAACCTAAGCCTCCCCTGTCTCAGTTTAAAACCATCCCCCTTTTTCTAACGAGAAAATTTAATGAAACACTTCCACATGTGCTTTTAAGCAAGAAAACGGACCACAGGATAGGAGATAAGCGTACTCCGACCGACAGCGCGCACAGTTATCACGTACGAGAGCAAACACGAGGTGAACCCGCCCCGTCCCCGCCCAGCTCCCGCCTTCCAGCCGGGCAGACCCCCGGGCACAGCGCCCTCCTCCTGTCAATCAACGCGGAGCCCCGCCCCCCACCCCATTTCCCGCCCATTGGCTCCTCCCCTCCCTCGGGCGGTTGAGGCGTGGCCGCGGTGTGCGCGCTGTCGCTGCGTGGTGACGCAGCAGGAGGAGCTGAGGCGGCATTGCCCGCCCTTCCTCCTCCTCCTCCTCCTCCGCGTCCCGCCGCACGCTGACAGAGCGGCGGAGCTCGTCGCCGCTGGACTCTCTCGGTCGCCGGCCGGGCTCGGGGGGAGCAGCGGGCGCTGCCGCCGGCCATGGTGGCCCGCCCGCCGCCGGGAGGACAGCAGCAGGCGCGGCGGCGGCGGCCGCCATTGCGCGCGGGGGCCGCGGGACTATGAAGGATGGAGGCGGACGAGGTGTCGATCCGCGAGCAGAACTTCCACAGCCAAGTGCGGGAGTACACGGTACGCGCCGTCACCCTCGGCCCTTCCCCCTCCCGACCCTTCACGGGAGCTGCTTTCCCCGCAGCCGCGCTGCCCTCCGGCCCGGCCTCCTCCGTGCCCGGCCCTGCGCTGCGCTCCCCGTGGCATCCCGCTTCTCCGTGTGCCTCCAGCGAGGCGGAGCAGCGCGGTGTGTGTGTGCACGCGTCTGTGTGCATAGGCGTGTTTCTGAGCAGCCCGTCCGTGCTGTGCTGTGCGGCTCAGCCTTTAAGTGCAGCCTGGTGTCCATGAGGGTACGTGTGGGTTCCGATGGCACTGCTTGTGCTGCTCACACCCTCCTCCGGTTGCAAGAACGCACATCCTTTGCAAGCACTGTATAACCTTCACAGTTGCTTACATCTCTCAGGTCCGTCTCTGGGTGAAGGAATACGGCTCACAGAGCAGCACCTGTGCTGTCCCATCTGCCTCAGCCCAGCACCTTACATGCAGATGGAGAGCGCTGTTGTGGTTTACTCCCAGATTGCCTCATCATTATTTGCAGGGCTATTCAAAGCCCGTAGGGGTGTTCTGATGGTGCTTATCTCTTGCTGCACATAGGAGGCACTGTTTTGGTTTGCCACATACCATCCTAACTCTGCTGGGTTAATTATATTCTCTTTGCAGTTACTGCTGTGTGAGTACTAAGAGATTTCTTGGATAAAAATCTCATAACTTAGCTTTGAGTGTTTCTCAGCTGTATGAGGAAGCAGTCTTAAATGTCACTGTCAATTTTGCCATAGGCCTACATAACTCAGTTATTTAATAAGAGACTTGACTGGATCCCTTGTGTGATAATTTCTGTATCTTAAAAATCCATGTGTTAACACTAACTTTCTCATGCTGTGGTATTACACTTTCAGAATACTTTCTTCTTAAGAGTGCAATGCAAGTTGGTATGCGGAGAGCTGTTGTTTCGGAGTTTTTTCTGGCTCTTCCTGTTTGTGTGAATGGATACGAGGTGTGTCAGGAGAGCCATGACCAGTGGAGGGGCACTGAGAGCCTAATACTTCTTTGTAAGGAAGTATTTATGTCCTCTGTAATGAAAGCAGAAATGTATACACAAATCTTGCAGCTCTTTTGGGTGTTAGAATTGTTTCCCAGTGTCCCTTTTACCATTTGTGTTTTTTTTTGTGTGTGCTGAATCTCATGCTTTTGTCCCCAGACTCTTGTTCTAACACCTCGTCTGCTATGTACTGTTTTTGTACTGAGGGAAGATGTGCAATCTAACCAATTCATTTTTTTCATTAAATTATTGAAGTGTATTGAATTCTTAAAGAGCTAACTAATGCATACTGCAGCTACTTCTCTAAAGCTTTGCAGCTCTTCTAAGAGCAATTACTAATTCTTTCTATTGGTGTAGTCATGTAAGTATTCATGTGGGAAAGCAAAAATGCATAATTCAGTGGTGCAGTGTTGCTTCTTGTGAAGAAAAAACTTCTTGTCCAGCTACAGTTTGATCATTGGTTTGGTGAAAAGCCTTCTACGTTATTGTTTAATCAGTGAGGAAGAAAGTTTTCACTTCTGAAACATACACAGTGTTGTGTTCTTGCCCTTAATTTCTGTATGAAGGCTGCAGTTGTGTGCACCTTTCTTGTAGCACTTGCACAGCTGCAGAAGTGTGCTGCAAGTGTGCATGTTGTCCGGCCTCCTGTTGCTCTTGTTGGTAGCTTACAGATAACGAAATACACAGAACATGTTGTTTACATGCACCATTATGCTTACAACCCCTGCAATTAGTTCTGCTCTAGCTGGTCTTGAAGCTGCATGGTGGAAATCATGTTGTCAAACATGTAGATGAACATTTGTGCTGTGGATACAGGTGTGGATGGGGCTTCACTGAAGGAGGGAATGTGTTCTGCTGTCTGACATGTGCATGAAGCTTTTGTTCCAGCTGCAGGTGGAGTGGGGTCATTGGGGTGGTAAATAAAAGGATTGAAGTTTTTGCAGTATTAGAGTGGAGGAAACCTGTCAACAGAAACAGCTCGAGCTTATGGAATCTGTTGATATCTTCCTGACTTAGCAGACCTAGTTCTGTAGCATGACCTTTACTGGAAGCCAAAATGTGCATTCAGGAGAGGAAGGAAATCAGGGCAAGTTTGACGTAGTTGAAAAGAAAACTCCTTTCTCTTCTGTTTAGTGAATTGTATTCATCCTCTTTGAATGGCTTTAGAGTTTCTAGATTGTGCATCCCGAAGGAGTCCTAAAGGCATGCAAAGCTTCACTTCAGTGTAATGCTTCATTTCTCTTTCATCTATTTTCAGAGCAAGCAAGCTTCTGAGTTTCCATGAAGTTTTGCTATGTAATGTAAAACAAAGGCTTGTTGCCCTTCAGCTGACAGTGTTTGACTTTTTTTTTTTCAGTAGTTGCCACCTTCTGATAATTTCTCCATTAAAGGAGAAATGTATTTGATGTATGTTTATGGATCAAGCAAGAATAATTCGGGACTTTTCAAAAAATAAAATAAATCTTTAATCTGCTTTTGAGGTGTCCTTTCCTGTGGTTTAATGTGTGATTAAATTTAGGTGCATCCATCTGTGAGCCACTTGTTTGGCGTGTCGGGATGGTTTCTGGTTTTTCAGGAGTGTACCTGTCTGCACGAGAATAGCCTGCCTTGTTCTGTTTCTTCATGGGATGATCCCTTCCTCACAAGAGGTCAGCTCTCTCACGTTTCAAGAATCGTGCTGAAACTAGGTTAATCTGTTGCTTGTAGGGCCTGTTTGGAATGCTTAATGGAACAAACAAGTGTCAGTCATGTAGTTAAAATTCTATGAGGTAAACATGGAGATTGATGACCCAGCATTAGAAACATGAGACATGACAGAACAATGGGTAAAGCCCTGCCCTCACAGAGCTGAACTTGTGCTCTGTTCTGGTTGCATCGTTCTGCAAATCAGCAGAGCATGGCAGCATGCCTTCTCTATTTGATCAGCATGCATGTGCAAGTATTGTAATACATAAATGCCAGGTAATGTGTGCTAGTCTATTGCTGTCTTTGTTGTATACTTAGTTTACCTTTCTTGATCCTTTGACTCATTTCTTGTTTGCTGAGTTCTTGCACATCCATGGAAGCTATGTAAGCTTCTGGGGAGTTGGTTTTTCCTTGTGTCCTATTTTTACATCTGTTTATACAACGTAATTAAAGTGTCCTGATCGCTGCTATAGCTTTTCACAGCCAAACTTGAAGTAGTTAAGTGGGGAAATTCAGTTTCTTTGCTCCTCTGGCTTTACTTTGAAAAATACTCTTATTTGTTCCCATTTGAGTCCTCTATTTTGCAATATTAGTTGGCTTTTTTCTTTAAAGTTTACTAATTCTTGATAGATTTCTTCCGCTTAAAAAATGTAAAATTTTCAGTTTATAAAACCATACACATGCACTTGGTTATGAGGCTTCCTTGACAAAATCAGTGAAGTGCCTGTGCTTATGTACAGGGTGAGAGTGAGGGGAAAATGTAGAGGAAAATAACTTGGTGAATGTGGAACCATTAGTTAAAAAGCAAAGTAGATTTGGAAATAATTAATTATACTAAATCCAACATGGGGGGGGGGGGGGGGAGGGGAAGAGAGCCAGTCCTGGCAGAATAAGTTTGAACACAAAAATGCTATTTAATTCCTTCATGCAAGTATAAGCAAACTCTTGCTTTCTGTTGACACTTTTTGTCCTCTTGTTGTGTTTCATGGTAGAGAGGTGTTCAGGATTCTTCACTAGGATCTGGTGTGTGGCTGCTGCTGGTGTTTGTCCCATATGTGGCTGTCGGAAGAGCGATCCCCTGGAGTGCTGTGGGCCTGCTGGCAGCCTGCTCTTGTTTGTGACCAGTTCTGCTTCCTTCATCTTCTGCTCTGCACAATAGCTGTGGTCCTTGCAGAGCGGTGTTTATGCCAAAAGTGATGATATTCTGGTTGTGGGCCAAGAGGAGTGTGCTGACTAGCAGCACTGGTAATTTTTAAAAACAACTTATTAAAAACAACTGATGTTTCTGTTTTTTGTAAAATGTCTTCTGGTTTGTTATACAGCCATATAGGGGGCAAATGCCAGCAGTAACTGCATTACACCAATTCATGTAGAAGAAGAACTCAAAGTTTATGCAAGTTTATTTTATTCACTGATGTTTCTTTTCTTCTTTTATCCTTGCAGTGAATATTTGTGGAGTACTTTATAACTTGAACTGCTTCTTGCATCTCAAAAAATAATTTTGCTTAGGTTTCTCAGTATTGCCTCTTTTCTGAAACGGGGGGGAAAAAGAAGAGAGAAAGGAGTACTTGTAGCAGTGGCATGAGAAACAAGAAGATTGCACATAATAACATAATTATATATATAAAAAATGCTCGCAGCATCGTATTATCTTAAAAGTACACTTTTACTGGTAAACATGTGTGCTGTTTTGTACTTGTGAAGCAGTGAGTCATCTTCTGGCTGTTGGTAATGAAGAGCAGTGCTGTTGGATCCATTTGGAATTAATAGGTATCTCTGAACACTTGGCTTGCATGAGCAGATAGAGATGTGCTTATTCTCAAAACAAGCAACTTTTGGACAGTTCTGCTTTTTCTATTTACATAAAAGGAGCAAGGAAGATGGAAGTGTTAAAAGTTATTGCAGTTCAAAAGAATTCCTTTAGAAAGCTGATACGTTTACTTGTAGGAGTTGACCAAGAGGGAGGCCTATTTTTGCGGAAGGTGCAGGAATCTCTTTAAGACTTCAGATTGACTTAAACTCAATATTAAAAAAAAATCTGTATGGGAAACTTAAACTTGATAATGTCAAGGTGCAGGTAGGATTTGAGACAAAGTTAAGAAACAGTGGAAGAACTGACAGCAAACAAGCTCTGTTCCTGATTATGACTACAGATAAGTGTACCCAATGTTGGGTTTTGTTTAGATAGCTGGTTGTGTTACACATGGACTGAATGAGATGGCAGGATGCATCTGAAAGAAAGGTGGGCTTTTGTGAATGTCTCAGGCTTTGCTGTGATGTGGGGAGAATGCTGGAATTTGACCATCTGAGAGAACTGCCTTCAGGGTGAGCCAGGTGGTGATGAAATTGCAGCTGTCAGAAGTGTGCTCCCAGTGAAGCTGTGGTAAGCAAGGGAGAGATTGGCTCTGGGTTAAAGAAAACTATTTGAACTGTGCATTTAATGCAGTGTAAGTTTACTGATTCTCTTTAAAGATTGCAGGTTATTTATTCATATGTTTTTAATGTGCTTCTTGTCTTGTTTTCATATTTGATTTGGTATATATCTTCATTTCAGAGGTTAGTGATGATCTTGTTGGGAAAACCTTAACTTCTGCAATGTTCTGTACTTTTTCCAGTCCTTCCAATGCTGTAAATGTATACTTCTGTAGATGGCTAGGGGCACTGACTTCTTGGTAGTTAGTAGTGTGCAAGCATTTGCATGATGTTTAATGTGGGAACAGGAGAGACTTTAAACATCATGACTGTAGTTTGCTTTTGTGCATATAGAAATTAGCAGCTTTGGATGATGCATCACTATAAAAGCAAAGCATATGATTAGGTAGAGATGAATTGGTACTGCTGCAACTTACTTGTTGGTTGTTCACATGACAAGAGGTGCCTCATCTGTTCCATGTGCTTTGATCCATCTCCACCTGTGCTTTCCTACTCTTTATTCCTGTCATTCTTCCCAGGTGAAAACAAAAACATTTGCCAAGTGGAACAGTAGGAAGGTTTTCAGCGGCTGTGTGGCATTTTAATGCACACTCAGACACGATAGCAGCAGTAGGATGGGTGTATAGTGCTTGTTTTATATTACAAAAGTTAAAACTCAATACTATAATGGAAACACCAAGGCTGGAAAAGACCTTCAAGATCATCCAGTCCAACCATCCACTTATCACCAACAGTTCTCATTAAACCATATCCCTCAACACACCTCCAAATATTTCTTGAACACCTCAGGATTGGTGACTCCATCACCTCCCTTGGCAGCCCATTCTACTGACTGACTACTCTTTCAGAAAAGTAGTGTTTCCTAACGTTCAGCCTAAATCTCCTCTGGTGCAGCTTGAAGCCATTCCCTCTAGTTCTATCACCAGCTACATGACAGAAGAGGCTGACCCCCAGCTCACTACAACCTCCTTTCAGTAGTTATAGAGAGCAGTAAGGTCTCCCCTGAGCCTCCTCTTCTCCAGACTGAACAATCCCAGCTCCTTCAGCTGCTCTTCATAAGGCCTGTTCTCCAGACCCCTCACCAGCCTTGTTGCCCTTCTTTGAACCTGCTCCAGAGCCTCAGTATCTTTCTTGCGGTGAGGGGCCCAAAACTGGACACAGTACTCAAGGTGCGGCCTCACCAGGGGGACAATCACTTCCCTGTTCCTGCTGGCAACACTGTTCCTGATGCAAGCCAGGATGCCATTGGCCTTCTTGGCCACACGGACACACTGCTGGCTCATTTTCAGCTCAGCATCAATCAATACCCCCAGGTCCATTTCCTCTACGCAGTCTTCCAGCCATTCTGCCCCAAGCTTGTAGCATTGCCTGGGGTTGTGGTGGCCAAAGTGCGGGACCTGGTATTTGGTCTTGTTGAACCTCATCCCATTGGCTACCCAGCCTATCCAGATTCTTCTGAAGGGTCTCACTACCCCCAGGCAGATCGACACTTCCAGCCAACTTGGTGTCATCTGCAAACTTAGTGAGGGTGCACTCAGTGCCCTCATCCAGGTCATCAATAAAGATATTGAAGAGTATTGAATTAACGCTACTACTTTAGGTAATAGTTGGTCAAGGAAAGCCACCACCAGTTCAGTTTTCAACTCTTAAGCATGTTCTTAAATGTGTTTTGCAGGTGTGTTCTGCCTTCTCTTTCTTTCTGTGCTGTTTTTTCTATTTAGGGAAAAGGATATGTTGTCATGTAACAGCAGGAAGTGAAGGTATGTCCATAGCCATTTTCTTGCATATGCTTCACCTAGAAATGCTGATGAATGTGTAATAACAGTAGCTTTTCTATCTTTGACACTGACATAGTTGCTGTTTGAAGTTATTTTCTTCCTTCCTTTATTCCGTATTTCCTTTTTCATTTCGCTTGATCACAGTGCAACACTGTCTTGTCTGTTTTGCTTCTCCAGGTTTACTTTGCCTACTCTAAGCACTGGTGTGCAGTTAAGTGGGAAGAAGTGATCATTTGTCTGCTTGGATGCTTTTCTAGTGAAAAGGTTACATGTGTGTTAAATCAAGTAAATGTGCTAAGGACTGTGAGCTCTTTTTAAATCAGAGCTCTGTGGTAGTTCCTTACTGTTAAAGCACTGTGTTCTGTAAGATACCCAGCTTTTTCATAGCAGGAGGGCATCACTGGCTAGAGTAGGGTAGTTAACAGAGGAGGATGATGGTTTTCAATCCATGGCATGAACTTAGGTCCAAAGTTTTAAAGGTCATCAGCATGAACAAATTGATGTCAGCTGATATTTATTAATATTGGGATATGTACAAGGTAACTTGAGCTAGTTCAGACTTTTGTTACTTGTGTTTAATATTAGACTGCAGTGCCAGCCCCTCAGATGCACATAGCAACAAGCTGAAAAGCATGCAGTTCATCTCCAGCTTCATCCTCACAGGAGCTGAGCTGTCTGGTACAGATCCAGAAGTATGATTCTCTGTGGAAGAGCTGGATATAAGATAACAAAGTGCAGTGCATCTCCAGAAGTGGTTTCTCTTGGTGTGTTCTGTGTGTAACCTCAGCAGAAACAGAGCACTTTGTTTCCTAAATGAACATGAAAAACCTCCAGGAAAGGATGGGTTTGTTTGCTTGTTGAGCCAGATTTTTTTTTTTTTTTTTTTTACTTCCATGCAGAGAAACATAAATGAATTACTTACTCCCAGTTAAAAGGAAGACCCTAAATGTAGCACCACATCTATGTGTTTTGTTTTCAGTTGCTGGGTGGTGTTTAGAAGAAGGAAAAAAAAAAAACAACACATAAATTATTTTGCTTAACTGTTAGACTCTGACAATAAAAATTCTTACATTCTTGTTGGTTTCCTTTGTGTTTGGGTGCACCTGGTCAATCAAAGATTGTGTGCTTCCCTTGTAATGTGAGAACATAGATTCCTAGGAGCAGCCTAACTACAGCAGCATGATGTCTGCTTTGTGCTTCTGTAAAATTAAAATAAATTTAAGGAAGTGAAAAATCTTAAAGGTTTTTAATTAATGCCACCAGTGCCAGGAATCCTCATTAATCACAGCTGTGTACATTCTGTCTTCACTTTCCCTTTGCATCTGGAAGAGCTTAATTTGAGCTTCACTGACAAACTTTGCAGAAGATTTTAGGTTATGAGCAATACAACTTGTCCCAGATTCACTGCGTTTGCAGCATCCTCACCTTTTGTCAGATCTTCTTGCAGAGATGAATGATGGCATAGAACACTGTTTCTTGATTGAAAATTGAAAACATGGCTTGCAGCATGACTTGGATTTAATAGCACGTTGTGGTTTTAGCTTATATATTACTGTCATACATAATACTTTTCTGAAGGAAAGTTTTTTTTTTAAAGAATATGGGTTCTTCCTTCACTAAACCTTCACTAAAGATACCAATGTACTTCTGTGCATGGTGTGCGTTCTGGAATGGTGTTCTATTTCAGTCTGACTACCTGGATGATTCTTAAGAACTTCGATTAGAAATAAAAGTTATATGTGGAGTTGCCCTATTTTAAGCTTTTTTTTAAAGGGGGAAAAATAAAGAGTTGCTAAGAATTATTTTTCAGAGACACGTGACTGTTGTTAGATTGCTTCCTTTGCATATGCTAAGGGCTATATCCAGAGAATACATATAAATATGTTTCTTAAACTGAGTAGATATGCTTTTGTAGTGGAGCTTTGAAGTGAATAAGGAGCTGGTTGTAGTGTCTGTGACAACAGATGTCACATTAGGAAAAATCTGCTATTCAGTTTCCTCGGGTCTCAGCATTAAGAGCATTCTTGCTCAGCTTTGACAACGAGGAGAGCTCTTGCTCTTGGGATGCACTCATTTCTTTAGGAGATCACTGCATCAGTGGAACACAGCGCACAAAGGCTACCCTGAAATAGAGGCAGTAGAGATTAAGGTGTGATTTCTAAAAGGGATAAAAAAGAGGTGGTGATGCACTTGAGCCCTGAAAACAAGTTTCTATCCCATGCTGAGAGCTGCTCAGCAGATGGGGAGAACAGCAGAGATGAATTCGGTGATTGGAGGATAACTCAATTGCTGACGTGGTTTTTGGGTGAACAGATTGAAGTATTTCGAATGCAGAAGGGATGGCCTAGTGCTGTTGGTAGCCATGAGCCTACCTGGAGCACTGCATACAAGCTCACTCATTTGTAATTAAGAAACATGGACTAAAACTAGAGCAAGTATGGGCAAGTAGTCTATTTTTTTGCTGCTGTACAAAAATACCTTGAAACAAAGAGCAGTGTGAGGAGTAAGAGCCCAGGATTGCAGCATGACAGGACAGTGGAGTCTATTCCTTGGCTTTCATGGACAAACACATTCCTTTTCCTCATCCTAAAGGAGTTCTACTCTAAAAATAGTTAGGATGCTAGCTTTTGCTGCTCCCTTTGGAAAGCTGGTTGCAAACAGCTCTGTGGGTTCCACTGACTATAAATTGAGACTGGAGACACATTTCTGAGTTTCCTTGACTTTTGAACAGTACAGAGCTTTAACTTGTGAACGCTCTTGTTAGAACCTGGAGCTTCTACTGATGAGAATTTGCTGCTTTCTTTTCTTTATTCATTAAAAATTCGATGTGTTTTCAGTAATAAACACCTCACCAAATATTTACAATGGCAACATTTTTTCTTCGTTGTGACAGAAGTAGAAGGGTAATTACACCAAGATATATAGTTACACATTACTGCTGAGTTGTTGAGTAGCTGTCATCTAAGACCAGAAATGCAGCATTTGACAGTTCATGTTACTGGGCAGCTTTCTCCTGCTGTGCCCTGCAAATAGGTCGGCAATCTCAGGGGTGTCCTCTAAGTACAGACCCATATTTTCACTGTAACCTTGCAATCAAAGCTAGAGTAAAGGGCAACTATTTTATTTGAGATTGCAGTCATACTTATGTTCTTTTTTTAAATAAAAGAGGGCTTAACAGTATTCTAGACAGAACCAAAGTTATTTGGGTCTTGTGGATTCTTTTTAAAAATAATTTTACTTGACCCTGTGTATGTCATACCTAATTTTCAAAGGTGGATGCCTAAAATTAGATGCCTCTGTCTGTAGGCTTGGTCTAGTTTCAAAGGAACTGGAAACTTAGAGAAGGACTCTTCAGCACTGGCACTGCGTTATCCATTACTGACAGGACAGGCTGTGTTGGAGTGCTCTGAAAACCCAAGATGCTTGGGTTTTTGCCCTTTCCAATTCAAAAGTATACCAGCATATTATTTTTTTTTATTAAATCACTTTTCGTTATTGAAGTTGCTGTCTTTGTAGCAGTCTCTGGGAAGCTGGGGCAGCGAGCTCTATTTGGATGAAATAGTTGAATTCAAAGGCATAGTTATGAAATCTGATTTTTAGCATCAGGATTTTGGACGTCACCACTGTGTGTTATCAGTTCAGAATGAGCTCAGTTGCCACTTCAGACCTATGGCATGGTACTATTGCTGGGGAAAGCATGTAGGGAAACTGCAGCCATGCTCAGACTCTTGGCTGTGCTTTGATTCTTATCTGTGTGGCTGCATGAGAGAAATAACACCACTAGTTTACTTTTATTTGTATTTTTTAATAAGTCCTTCTTTCCTGCTAGGGAGTTGGAACTTGATGATCTTCAAGGTCCTTTTCAATCCAAGCTGTTCTATGATTAAAGGCAACAGATCTTTAAAGAACCAATTAAATAAGTAGTTTAAGTGCTGCCTCATGAGGCAATCTTGCAATTTCAGATCAAAGTGGAGATTAAAACTCAGTTTGGAGCAAAACGCAAAACATATCAGTGTTCTAATGTTATGATTTGCAGATAACAGGCAGAACTGACTGAAAAGCCTATGTAGGCAATAGGGTGAACTCTCTTTGTTAATAAAACCTCCTAAAACAATTTGGGCTTATTCAGTTAACTGCTGTGTTCTGAGACCTCCTTGGTGACTGCTGGTATTGTGCACCAGCAAAAGGAAATAGAAAAATAGTCTTAATCATTAGGGCTACTCAAGTAGTTTCTCAGTCTTTGTGCATAGATACTGTGTTTGCAAGCTAATAAAAATGAATTATGCTGCTGGTATACAGCACCTTACTGTTATTGTTGAAGTACTAAAGAAGATTAAGGGTCACATCATCGCAGAGCGACGTGCTTTACTGTCTTCTGACTGACTCATGTTTTTAATGGGCATCAGTAAACTAGGTTAAGGAAGCAGTGCTGAGGCACTGAAGTCTCCTTCAAGAGATTTGATTCTTTTAGTTACCCCCTAACACATGGAGGATTAAAATTGTCTTATCATTCAGTTCCATCCCTCTCAAAATTTTTGAAGTATTTGTAGCTGTTTTGGCCTTGTCTAATTGTATTGAAGTTGTAGTGCCAGGTCTTAGAGACTTAGAAAGTCACCCCAGGCTGCAGGTATGTCTGACCTAAATAAGCTGTCTGACTTGTGAGGAGGGGAGCTCTGCCCTTGGCTTCTGTGATTGTAGAGGAGACTGTGTTTGACTGGCTCACATGTGATGTCCACTGTGGCAGTCTTGCTGGTGTATAATGCTGCCTAGAATTGGTTGAGCTCAATGTATGATGGAAACACCAAACAGCTGCTTCTTTATGTATGTTGATAGCTTATTCCATTATAGATCTTCAAAAGCCCATTGTACAATTGCCTCTATGTTAAATGTGTTACTGCTCTTTATATTGTCATAACTTAGATGGATTCAAACTTAAAAACAAACAAAAAAAGAAAACCCACAACCCTGCAACAAAAGAAAAACCCCAAACACACACAAAACAAACAAACATAAAATACTGCTGCTGGTAGGGCTTTTCTTTGTTCCCATTTTAAGGCAAAACCTGGTGGCCTTGTAGTGGATTACTATAGTAGCATTACTTTGAGTTGTTCTTACTGGTTTAACTTTCTATTAATAAGATAGAAACCATAAAACCAGTACTGATTTTATGATAATGATACCAGTGCTACTATTGATCTGCATTGAACTTTAAATTATTGATACTGTATTTTCTGTTTATTTTTTATTATAGCCCAGACATTTTTCACAATTTAAAAAATGCAACTTTTTTATTCCAGATCTGTTTTCTCCTATTTGCTGTTCTCTACATAGTGTCCTACTTCATAATCACAAGATACAAAAGAAAAGCAGGTAAGCATGAAGTTAATAATATATTCAAAGTTTGTTTTATTTCTTGAGTGAATAGGTGATTCCTTTCTTCTCTGCTATCACAAGAAAAGCAGAAGAACCTGCCTGGATCTCTGCTGAAATGTGTTTCTCTGACTGCTGTACTATGTCATCCTGTGCTGATCTGTTGGTATATGCTGCTGTCTTACCCTTTGTCAGCTCCCTTTGACCCCAAGCCGTGAGTTCTCCATCCCTTCTGTTGTGCCAGCTCTAGCACATCTTGGAGCCTTCTGCGTAATGTGAAGGGAGGAAACATATTGAAGTGTCTGTGAAGATCAGTGAGAGCCACAGCTGGTCCTTCATGATTGAGTGAGAATATGTGGTTGGAAGGAGGTGTGGATGGCCACAGCCTGTTTCATTATGGCACTGTGGCAGCCTGGATTTTAACTGTTTTGAGACAGAAGAAAGGGGAGAATTTCAAGTAGGAAATTCTGTCTCTATTGCCTTGAGATCTTGTTCTACTTTCATGTAGTCTTTGCTAGAATCAGTGTCTTTTTGTGTCAAAATCAAGTTCAGAACTCTAGCTGTTAAATGAAAAGGTTGCCAGTACTACTGAAGGGAAGTAGATTTAGTGTAGTGATTTTGCTTTGTTCAGGTGTAGTTGTTTTGGTGTTCTTCCTTAACCTGTTCTTTATGACCTCCTCACTGAACTCCTATTCCTTGAGATAATAGTTTTTTCCCTTACTTTAGAAACACTGTATGTCTGAAACTAAACTGTAGGGACCCCTGTCATTTTCTTCTATCTCTTCTAAAGGTAAATACCATAAAAATAATGTATACAGCAGTAGAATGTTTGACTCTTGATGGCTTATTTGGGACTTGATGCCCAGTCAGTCATGCTGGAAAAACATTTGATTGCCTCAAGATGTTGATGCTTCAAATTTGGGTAGAAACTGATTGTTGGACCTGTTAGAATAAAGTTTATTTCATAGATGGACTTGTATACAAGATAAAAAGTAAAATATTAAATAAATATAGTGTTTTTTTTTTTAAATGATGTATGCTCTTTAAACGTAGAGAATAGTTAAACAAGTGAATAAAATGTAATATGTTGTTATCCTGGTTTGTATTCTGGATATTACAAATCTGCTGCTATTTGGAGGTGTATAGAAGAATGGGGAGAAAGAATTGGTTTGACAAACTATTGGCTGTAAGGATGCTTTTTCCCTTTTTGGCAGTTGATCTCATCAGCTAGTGAGAAGAAATGCTTGCAGCTGTCATTACTTTTTGAAAGTTTTGTGACTGTTTACATAGACAAATTTCATATGCTTGCTGGAATCTTACTGATAAGTTTGTAATGTTAGCACTTCTGGAGTTTTTTGGAAAAGTTTGTTGTTTCTATAACAACTTCTCATAAAAAATCTGCACTTGATCTCTGAAAATGCCATAAGATTCCCATCAAAACAGCATCGGATTCCACTCAAAGAAATGGAAGCAAAACTCCTGTTCTTACAAAATTATTCTGTAAAAGTACATGTGTTGGTGACTGCTCATTTATTTTGAGTGTCCATGACTCTTAAACTTGAAACACCTGCTTTGTTTCTTCTTAAGTTGAAAAATAATTTTTGAGTAACCTCATGGAAAACCTCAGACTTTAAAGAAAAAAGCTCACTCTAAGATGGTATCGAATGTATAAATAACACCAAGAGGTACAGAAAAGGGTATAAGGAATAGATGAAGGGTTTAAGTGTTTGACCTCTTTTATTTCAAAAAAATTGGAATATACAACAACAGATTTTTCTTTACTGGCTCCAATTTATTTATTTATTTTTTTCAGATGAGCAAGAGGATGAAGATGCCATAGTTAACAGAATATCGTATGTATAGCTCTCTTTTTACGACTTTTTTTTCCTGAATATATGACAGGAATTGTGTATGCTTCCAAATCAAGTAAAAATCTATTTGAAATATGATGACAAATAAATGGTGCTTTCATAGAGCAGAGGAAGAATATTTGATTAGGTGGCAACTTGCATTCTGAAAGGTGTAATGAGGAGGCAGTTTGGTGTAGGGCTTCTTTCATCTGCGCCCTTCCTGGTAAGGACTATGTTGATCAAAAGGTTGCATGGGGACCTGATGCTAGAGGTACAGTGCAGTGCAAGATTTGCATCTAAGTTAAGGTGTGTAAACTGTAGATGTTTATATATGAAGTATGTCCCATTGTGCTACTCAGTGGCAATCTTGTCAAGGGGAGCAGTGGGTTCTGGGGAGCGACTTACTTCACAATGGAGTAGACATCTGCATTTGATCATCTGAAGAGTGCTTCTAAAAGAATAATGAATGGAAGTGAAACTCCTGCCAGGCCTGCTGGTCTGCCAGAGACTGTCCTCTTCCTGTTCTTTTTAATAAAGCTAGATATTAATCTCTCCTATTTAGATATATCTGAAGATTTAAAGAACACCTGTGAGCTGTTGCTGCCCTCTCAGTTTTGTAATTTGCTAAACTGTGTGGGTATGCTACTGACTTTTATAATGTTCTTAGCTCTTCCGTGGTGGTACTGTCATCTTGTTGGAAGGAGAGCTTCATTGCATGTTTTATTGATTTGTCTTGTACTCTGGGAAAGTGCCGAGTACATTGCAAGCTGTTCACTTTTGGTTGTGCACTTGTGGCAAGCTTGAAAGGCGCACAAACATGAAACAAATCTTAGACAAGCTTTGCTCACTGATGTCTGATATTTTTCTATTTAAAATGCTCGTTTGCCACAAGGCCTTCAGATCAAGAGAGGTAAATCCTACCTACTTTTCTAATGTAGGAAGCTCTCAGCTATAATTTAGAGAAAAGGTTCTCTCCTCTGCTTTAAAACTGCAGTAAATTAAAACTCTTCTAGGTTGAATGATTTTTGTGACAGCAGTGATCTTAGCCTGACTCTGAATTTTTCAGCATCCAAAGAGTAAAATTTGTCTGGTGGCTGTTATCCCTGCATCTTCTTTCCTAGTTTAGCTTAAAAATATAACAAATATAAATTGTAAATACTCTGTACTTCATGAGACTGCAGTGTAAGTCAGAACAGCGTTAGCACTTCAGAATAATATCTTTTCATTGAAAGTGGTGGGCATGTTATTTTTCAGAAAGCAATGACTGTCAAACATGCAGATATGTATTTCCTTGCATAGCACAGTTTTCAGGACTTAAGAGGTGGGTGGAGGAGAAAACAGTCCAACTGCAGTAGCATCTTAGAATATAGTGTGTTAGTTTTCACAATTCTGGCTTAGAATAATTCAGTATCCTTAAGAAAAAGAAAAATAGCTCAAACCAACAAAAGCATATAGCAGTACCTTCTTCTGAATGAAATTAGCCACACTTTCTTTTGCAAATTAAGTAATTTGGAATGAATAATATATTTGCAGAGACTATTATGGAAAAGTAACATTTCTGTAAGTGGCTTATAGACTTTCTTGTTATAAACTCAGATAATTCCCAATTTCTTTGTTACGCAGCTTTATTCTGTCAGTGAATTGTTCTGTAAAAATGTTTTTGCCTTTTTTTCTGAAGAGCACAGTTCTTTCCAATGCCACAAGATGGCATTTCATTTCAATTGTATTTGTGATCTGAAAGGAATAAGATTGAATACTTTACATAATCCTAATGATGCCTCTATATTGACTTCGCAGTTATCAAAAAACCCCAAGCTGTAAGATGATATTCTAATATGTAATTTGTGAAAGAAAAGCAGCAATTATTTGTTTGATGTTAATATATTTGTGTAATTGTACCCATTTTGTAGACACTAAAAAGCTGCTCTGCTTTTAAAAAAGTATAGTAAGAATTTAGGTGGAAATTAAAAGTAAGAGGAATTATCAAAAGAAATTTCATGAATTTCAGCAATTTATCTTGTAATTTTGAATGCATACAATTCCAAAGAGGATTACTAGTTAGTTACTAGTAATTAGTTACTAGTAAGTATTTCAGTGTATTCTGTAAGCTACTTGGTATTAGAATTTGCTTGTTTGATGTGAAATATTGTGGAAATCACAGGATTGCCTTCAGATACCAATTAATAGGTAGCTAACTACTTTGTTTAACCCTGTTCAGAGCATGTTGTTGTTGGTAACAGTGGTACATTTCTTTAAATTTCAGGCTGTTCTTGAGCACCTTCACTCTAGCAGTTTCAGCTGGTGCAGTCCTGCTTCTGCCTTTCTCAATAATCAGCAATGAGATCCTGCTTTCTTTTCCACAAAACTACTATATTCAGTGGTTAAATGGCTCACTAATTCATGGTTAGTACTCAGCATAATGTAATTAAAATGGATATCTTCATTATTTTTAAACTAATAACACTATTTTCATTTGAGATGTTAGATGAATTGTTGATATTTTCTTGGTTAGTTGGGTTTGCTGCTGGATTGTGCGTCATAAAAATCTGTTTTCATTGTTCTGTTGTTTAATCCCTTCAAGCCTGAGTAATTCTTTAATAAACCAAATTGACTTCTTGAAATACTGTTGTAAATAAGACCTACCTAAGCTTAAGTAACTTGAAAACATACTGTTAAACTTCCTGATGTGTAAATGCAAATTTCATAAGCCTGTTTGCTTATGATGATAACTACTTTGTATATAAAGGACATTTCACTTGAAGAAACATGCTAGCTGTGGGCAGTTATGATTAGATAGTTAAATTCAACTCTTAATTGTTTGTAAGTAAGGAAAATCAGAATGTAGATGTATCAAGCATAATAAAGAGGCATGATAAAAATGCAACTTGTTTTCATTGAAACAGTTCAAGAAGAGTGTAATTTCTGGAAACATACTTGCAGGGATGATGCCTTGAGCTTTGTATTCTTTCCAATACTGATTAATATGCTTGAGTGTAAGAAAATATATGTAATGAATACTAACTAATTTGATAACTTTTTGCACACCTCTATGTGTCTCAGGGAAATAGCTGGTGGGAACATGAACATGATGTTCTTCAATGCAATTGGTAGGAGGAAGGAGATAATATGTTATAAATTAATACTCTCTGAAATTTCAGAGGTACTTAATCTGAAATCATAAAATCATAGAATCACCAAGGTTGGAAAAGACCCACAGGATCACCTAGTCCAACCATCCACTGATCACCAATAGTTCTCACTAAACCATGTTCCTCAACACAATGTTCAAACATTCCTTGAACACCTCCAGGGTTGGTGACTCCACCACCTCCCTGGGCAGCCCATTCCACTGCCTAATGAATAAAGTTAAGATGGTAATTGGGCTCTGCATGAAATCACATCAAATCTCATTTTTTGTTTGGTAATACACACTTCAGTAAGACATCTGATAATATGCATAGCAAATTCCTGAATTTCCCCATCCCCCAACTTGGAAGGTTTCATTAATGAGAAGAAGTAATTTTACAACAGATTTGATGTGTGGGTAGGTAAAGCCAGGAGATAAAGCATGTCGTCTGTTATCTTTCTGAAATTGAGTGTTTTTTTTTGTGTGATCTACATAGCAAAACAAGAAAATAAGAGAAATTATGGAATAAAGACATACTTTAAGGGAATAGACTCTGTACTGTTCAGGAAGTGGGATATCATTGGAGAATGCCCCAAAGGTGAAGCAACCCAGGAGAGATGCTTATTTCCAGGGGTAACCTCCTTAAAGTGCTGTATGAGTGCACCTGAGTGTGCATGACAGCAAGTAGGTGTGGTGTGATAGGGAACTCCTGGGGTCAAATCTGAAGAGGAGTTTCATGGATGGTAGAAGTGGGGATGAGCTGCCTAGGAGGAGTATAGAAATAGCACCTGGATTAATATTTTGGGGTGAAATTAAGGAAGCCTGATTTCCTAACTGGGACATAGGGACACATATACAGCAAGATGAAGGAAAGCATCATCCTGTTGTTAACTTGAGGTAATTCTTGCCTTAGTCTTTGCTAGCAAGGTCTGCTTTAGGATTTCATGAGTCTGTACCAAATTGTGGCACAGAGGGGGAGGCAGGGGAGGGTAGAGACCCTGAGTGTTATAGGAGAGGACTGTGTTAGATAATGAAAGGGAACAGACAGATCAGAGGGCTGCATCCCTGGGTGCAAAGAGATTGTGGAAAAGAGAAAGCTCAGGGAGCTGACTGCAGTATTTACTGACCTACATGGGGATGAGAAAAGAGGCAGATTCTTTTCTGCTGCATGCAGTATGAAGCAGGAGGCAATGTGTGCAGGACATAAGGGAAATATGCTTCACAATGGATGGTTAAAAGGTCATCCAGAGAGACTAAATCCTTGGAAATTTTCCGAAATTTAACTGGCTAAAGTTTTGAGTAGCCTGACTGCACCTGCAGATTATCTATTGTAATGAGGGATCAGGCTCCATGACTTCAAAGTTTTTTGATAGTCACACTTGTATTAGGGTGCTGCTAGTTTAGCACGTCTCCTACTTGGTAATGGGCAATTTAGCTGTTCAGGCAGTTATATTCTTCTCTCTCAAACACGGGAAAAGAGACTGTTTCATAGAAAATAATCCTTCACACTGTGTCTGAGTTTACTTTGGGGAGAATACAGTGTTGCAGAGGATGAAAGTTCTATAGCGAGCAATTCTGCAGTATTCTATATGTTAGAGTTTTTATAATACTTCAGAAAATGCAGGTTATTTGGAAATCTACTGGAAAAATGTAGTTTTCAGATAGGAAGGCCTCTGAACTGTTCTGTGAACATCATCTTTTGATTTAATATGATAGTAATAGAATCATAGAGTGGCCTGGGTTGAAAAGGACCACAATGATCATTGAATGACCCCTGCTATGTGCAGGGTTGACAACCATCAGACCGGGCTGCCCAGAGCTACATCCAGCCTGGCCTTGAATAGCTCCAGGGATGGGGCATCCACAACCTAAAGTTGCAGTCCTTAAGCCTGCATGGTATCGTGTGCATTTCCTAAGTCCAATAGCAATGGCCAACAGTCAGCATCTGTGTGTTTCCAAGTTTGATCAAAGCTGGTGCTAGTGGTAGAGGTGACTGAACTAAAACAGAATTTACCTCAGTTGGTGTGAAGCCAGGAGAGAATTTTTACAGGTTTCAGGGGCTTCTCAGAACTTGAGGACAAGTCGGTGTTTATTTCAGAACTTTACCTTTGGAAGGGGCTCCCTCTTGTGGCATTCACTGGGTTTGCAAAGTAGTGTTGCTTTGCTTTTTAAAACCCTGTTCCTGTGAAAGAATAGTCTACCTATTTGAAGCGATTTGTGAATAATACGTGCTGAAAGCTGATAGAGAAAATGTTGCTATCTCTGCGACTGTCTAGCATTGATTTTATTTTATTTGATTTTTTACTGTTCTGCAAATGTTACTGAATGGGAAAACTGGTATTGCTTTAAAATGCTTATGTTAATTTATCGATGGCAGATATAGTCTGAGAAACTTAATTGTAATCTTAAGGTGTGTTGTTTTTACTGTTGGCTGTTGTTTTTTTGTCTGTTTTGTCATATAGAATAATGCCATAGAATAAAGTATATGCTTTCAATTTTTGAAACTAGGAAGAGGGCCTTTAGCTAGGCCCAGATTAAATAGTCTTAACTAATGTGTGCTGAGCTAAACCCAGACAGGGTTGAGCTTCTAACAGCTGTAGTGTTCACTTGTGCTGTTGTTAGGTACAGCCACCAGGTGGAGGTAGAATGCAAAGAAACAGTCATGAATCAGAAAAGAATTGCTGAGGCTGTTCTATGGTTGTCAAAGACCAAGTTTTTAATTTTTGTTTTATTAACTTATTTCTTTGGCGATTTTCTTAAGTCACTGCAAAAACGTTTAAGAAAAGAGACCTTTCCCCAAAACCAACCACTAAAACTGCTTAAAGCTTTATATATGTTAAGATCTGTAAACATCTTAGGCAGTTTCATGGTATGATCTATATAATAGTAACTATTTATTTTTTGTGTGTATTTTAATTTGATTTCTTATCCTAATTTGATAACTTAGAAATGTAATAGGGGAAGAAGGCCCTCTGTGTTCAGTCAGTGAAGTGGATGGAAAGAAAGATAAATGAGAACCTGTTGGAATGTATGCATATATACGTGTGTGAATGTATGTCATCAGCACTACAGTACTGTCCTTACCTCTCATAATGTTAAATTTATGTTGTAGCTCTGCAGTTTAATATTGTGTATCAGCTGCTAATGTGTAAATTTTAGTTTCCAACTTCTTAGGCATCACTTGAGATGTGTACCACCATCCCATCTCTTAAAATGCTCTGTACGTATTATATGCATCTCTTAGCACTGTTTTGATTTGTAGAGACATGTAACACAGCTGATGAAATTTTGACAATTGTGTATACAGTTTTAATTAGTTCAGTTTGTTAGTTTCAGATATATTTTCCATTAGAGAAAATATCTGAACTAGAAAGACTCCTACCTTCCCCTGTCCCCCCCAAAACAAACAAAATCAGGTAATAATATTTCAACTCAAAAACTTCTGTGCATTTTCTGGAGGAGTGGGTGTGTATATATATGTTTATACATACATATATATAAATGTATACACACATAAACAGAACTCTTGTTATTGTATTTCTGATAAGGACTTCTGATTCTATTCTTCCTGATGTTGTTTTGTGTTAATTAACGTTCCTTACATGGTAACAGGACCTTCCTGACAGCAAATTCTAAAGAGAAAAATCCCCTTCTTTGTTAGCTAAGTTTAGCCACCTTCAGGCAGTCTGTTTTCTTTAGCATTTCAGTATTGTATTTCATGCATCTTTTGGCTTTTTCTTGTCTTATTTTGTATCACTTACTTAGCTAAGCTTGTGTCCTGGCACTATCAACTGATGAAGTACATTCCCTGTCATTTTTTTCCTCCTTTAAATTAAATATTTTACAGGGAATAAACATAAGTCTGGTGAAAATCTTTTTTCTTCTTTTACTTTTCATTTTTGTTTCTTTTTAAGGAGTGAATAGGTGAAGATAACTCCTAAACATTTCATATTTTGAACTAAATACAGGGATTTTATTCCATAATGACTTCTCATACCATGCAGCACGCACTTCTTCCTATTTTTTCCAAACTGGATAATTTTTGGAAAGGAAACAAGCCTGTGTGTGAGAAGGAAGATGGTATTTTGATTTTTCTTTATTTTTTTTTTTTTATCCTGGAGGATGTTCTTTTTTGGATTTCAGGTGATATACTAGTCGTGTAGAATTGTGGATGTGTGTGTGTTTTTCTCAGCTGCTAAATAGAAGCTGTATTTTCAGGATGCTGTACTTGTCACACTAACTAAACCTGATAGCTACGCTTGTATGAATGTGCAGGTTAAGCTGTAGTACTTCTTAAGAAGAAATACAGCATTATGTAAACATCTGATAGGATGATGTTTATGAGTACGTATTTGTTTCAGAACATGTCCATATCAGAAAATCTTAATAAAGTGGATAGCCTTAATGGAGATCAGTTATCACTTCACATTGCTTCTTAAACCTTATCCCTTCCTGTTGATGTTACATGTGTTTTACAGATGTCCTAGTAGTAGTCAGTTGCTTTCTTCTAAGTCAGAGTGGTTGAGGTTGGAAGGGACCTCTGGAAATTGTCTTGTCTATGCCCCTACTCAATGTAGTCAGTTAGAAAAGACTATTCAAGGCCTTTTGGGTTTTATACACCTAAGAATGGAAATTATAGAATGCTTCTGGGCAACCTGTTGCAGTGTTTGACCACAATGGCAGTGAAAAAGATATATTTTTTTTCCTTCTTGTTTTTAGTTTGTGCTTGTTGCCTTGTCTCCTTTCACTGGAGACCACTACGAGAAGTCCAACTCTGCTTCCTTACCATCTCCCCCATCAGATATTTATATACATTGATGAAATCAGCTCTTTTTTTCTTGAAGATTAATTATCTTTGGGGTCTTTTGGGCTTGTTAGAATATATTCTGATTTGTATGGAGGAGCCTACAGCTGGCTGCAGCATTCCAAATGTACATCACCAGTGCTGAGTAGAGGAAGGGTTACCTCCTTTGGAATGCTTACAACACTTCTCCTAATGCAACAAAGAATGCATTTAGATGTCTTTGTTGCAAGAGCTCCTGTTCAACTTGGTACCTAACAGGACTTTAGAGACCTTTTCTACCAGGCTGTATTCTCACCAGTTGGTCCTCAATGTGCTCTGTGCCATTTGTCTAACCTGTTGAGGATCATCTGAACAGCAGAACGCTACTCCTATCACTGGCAAATTTGCTGAAGATGCACTCCTTCCTATCATCCAGGTCATTAATAAAGATGTTAACCTCAGTACTCCAGGGGTGGACCAGTGGTGCCTGGCTTCTAGCTTGACTTTATGCTGTTACTCACAACCTTTAGATCACAAAAGCTCAGCCACTTTTCAGTCTGCCTCATTGTCCAGTAGTCTATCCCATATTTCATGAGCTACTCCATGGGAATGTTCTGGGAGATGATGTTGAAAGCATTACTAAGGTTCAGATAGTCTAATCTCCTCTTATAACTGAGCTAATTATATCATTGTGGGAGCTGCAGTCTTTCAGTTTGGAGGTAGTGATAATATTTTTCAAAATGTCCACAGTTTGTTTAAGTTTCTCTGAAGGAAAAATGTGTGAGATAGTGAATACATAGAACTGATTTTTTTGAGATTTGCTTGTGATAAACTACTTTTCTCCTGAAATTTATTTTTTTAATACACCAAAAAGTGGGATATAGTGAAAGTAGTCAACCTGATTTTGCAGCCTGTTTTCCAAGATTTCACCCAGTTTCTCTCTTGAAGTTGGTACCCAATTCTTGTTCAAAGCTTATAATGCAGAATGATATGAGTATTTTCTTTTTTAAGCAGTGACCCATAGATAGCTCTGTATCCATTACACTCTGGTGTCTGTTAGTACTTAAATGTTTGCTTTGTTGTTGTATGTAACAAAGGAAAATGTAACATAAGTAACTTCTAATATAGAGAAACTTGTAATGTAAACTTTTTCTTGTTCATTTCAGGTTTGTGGAATCTTGCTTCTCTTTTTTCCAATTTATGTTTGTTTGTATTGATGCCCTTTGCCTTTTTCTTCTTGGAATCGGAAGGATTTGCTGGCTTAAAAAAGGTAGGAAAATGCTGTTAAATGCACGTGGAGTGTTTGCAGTACATGTTCCATTCTCAGTCCTCATTTCTAGTGGAACAAGTTACAGTTTTGGGAGGACTTCTGTGCTGGGTTGTGGATGCTTATGTGAATGTGTACATACAGATGTGCCAACTTGAACAAGCAGATGAAGTGAGCACACAATACGTGGTTGTGAGTAATCTTTAGGAAAAGTCCCATGTATGCTGACATCAAGAAAAAAACAAGAAAACGGTTTAACATGTGGTTTGTTTTTTAATAATGTTTTAACTGAGGTTTTTTTGAGGCAGATAATTTAGTTGGGATGTTTTTTAAACAAACAAGTTCAATCAATGCACTAGAAATAAAGCAGTGGGAAGAAGTCCAGGCTTCTTAATGGGATGGCTGATTAAATAACATGAACCGGAGAAAACTGAAAAGCGTGATGTGCGAGTTCTAAAAGTCAAAATGTTACAAAAAAAAGATTTTATTTAGAACTGTTCAGATGAAAGAGAACTTCAGAAATCATCTAGTCCACCTGCCTCATCACTGCAGGACTAAGCAAAAGTTAAGCATTTTATTAAGGGTATTATCCAAGTGCTTCTTGAACACTGATATGCGTGGGGCATACTTAACAATTAACAATGTGTTAAGAAAGCTAATCTTAACTATCTTAAATGAGTAGAAAATAACAAACAATTTTCAAGTTTATTGAATGTGGTAAAGTTGAGAGGACTGACTTCTGATGAAGCATGGAACTTGGGAAAGCAATTTCTCAATAACGTGATAATAATAATATACGAATAATAATGTGATCTAAAGAAATGTAATGAAATATTACTGTAAAGAGAGGCAAAGCAAAATGAATTGCAAATGGTGAACATCAAATGACTGAAACTAG
Source organism: Phasianus colchicus (assembly GCF_987193195.1). Classification (NCBI taxonomy): domain Eukaryota; kingdom Metazoa; phylum Chordata; class Aves; order Galliformes; family Phasianidae; genus Phasianus; species Phasianus colchicus. The sequence continues at coordinate 45,032,611 of NC_143441.1, forward strand.
AATGACTGTCTGGGGACTTGTTGAAGCACATGTTTTTAGTAGTTTTCATCATCCAGAAGATAACACTTTTTATTTTTAATGATACTATGCTTGAGGGGATTCCACACCCTTTGGATGACACTTCATAGAAAGCAAAGGATTCTGGAAAGTGCCCTGAAATAAGGAAAATGAAAAGAATGAGAAGACTATTGAGTTATCAATGGTTTGCATGTAGAATCAGCAAGGTGATGATTGTTGTGGGGAGGAAAACAGAATTCTTGGTTGCATTGACAAGGCCAGATGCACAGAGATGAAGTCACTGTTTTCGTTCTTGGTGGAATTGGGGAAGCTTCCAGACAAGTGCACCATTCAGTTTGAGATTGTTGAGTTCATATAGACACTTGAGGGAACAAGGGAAAACAAAGAAAGTGTTCTTGGAAAGCAGAGCATGAAGGAAACTTCAATTCAGAACAAATAATGTGAAGAATTAGGGATTGTCTTCTACAGTTGAAGCTTCTGGTAGATTACATAGACTGAGCAAGATAGCTCTGTCAGAATGGACCTGTGGAACCCTACTGGGATGGTGTGTACATACCTGTCTGGTATCCTGTTTTACTGACTGAACTGTAGATGTATGCAAATTACTTCAGTGTAAGCTTGGATGACCACACTAATGAATTCAGCTTCTGAAGTCTGGCAGTGCATTAACTGTTGTCTGTATTACTGTGTTTAGTTCTACTTACCCAGCTTGGACTGCAGAACGTTCTGCTTTCCACTCCTTCCTTCTCTTCAGATATCCATAGGCCTAACAACACTTCCAGCAGCTCAGTTTGTCCTTTCAGTTTTCAAGTGGAGAATGTTCCATTTTGCTTTTTTTGCCTGTGTTTAGCTACAGTTAAAGTATTTCAGAAGTACATTGGCTAGTCTTAGTCAAGTTTGTTCTTGGTTGGAGTGCTGACAAGAATGACTATTTTTCCTTCAGGCACTATATGTACAATGTGTTCTCCTGTAGATTGCTGTTGACTGCAACAGTTGCATTGTGTATCCTAGGTGCCTTAGACTTGGGATTTACATTAAACTTTAAAATTTATGTTGTAGCTGTTAAACATAGGAATGGGGTTTGTTGGTAGCTAGTAGCAAGATAAATAGGGTCACCTTTATATGTGTACACTTGGAAGCATTTACAACTCAAGATGAGATAAAACTGTAATCTGAGTGTAGATGTCAATAAAAGACTTCCCTTATATTTTAGCACGTTAGTTAATTCTTTCTCTTCAGCAAAGACTTCGAAACCATGATTACCTTGTAAAATTGTGGTACATAAAACCAGTTTATTAATGCTTGTGCAAGTCTTGTCATTCATCACGTTATACTAATGAGCCAGAGAGGTTTAAAAAAAAATAATAATAATTCAAATGCTATTATGGTTAATTGACAAAATCAGATTTCAGTGGTCTTCATTTAAAGGAGCATTTCATGCATGTAGCAAAGCTTGCAGCATTTAAGAGAAGAGTGAGCTACTGTGGATGTGAGGATGTTGAATAAAGTGGTTGGTGCAGAATATATAATCTTTATTCTTTCAGTTGGGAGTTTGATATGTGGTATGGGGAAAGTAGTTGATTTTAGGTATCTGCTCAGATCTAATTTGGACAAAAGGACTGTTTCACTGGAGGCTTTTATGGATTTCACCTTAAATGGGTCATTAAATTGCCTTTGTTATGATGAATCTTTGTTACAGTGAGTAAGTAGGTCCTCCGGGATTTAGGTGTACAGTCAAGACATCAATTTGAAGATGTTCTTGTAAGAATTACATGTTGGATTTTAATAGAAGTTATGAAAAATGAATAAGGGGTTCAGTTCTGAAATGGACTAATGTTTTATTTTGCTATTGGATTTCTTTGTTCAGTTTATATCGTGACAATATTGTTTATTCTCATTACATATGGGCCCAAATCCCTACGTTTTATGTTTGTCTGCCTATCATGAATTATGCTAAAAGTTGATTTTAATCTATTTGTTGTCGCATGTTGCAAGCTGTATTTCAGATAGCACAGAGGTTAGTATTTCAAGGTCTGTATATTTTTATTTCCATGCTCTTTTATGGAAGTATTGCCCCCTTAACTATTTTAAGTTTCATGAATCTGAATGGGTTTGATTAACCATCTTCCAATTTACTATGTCTTTTTTCTTGGTTGCTAGTATACTTTCTAAATGGCACATGGCCCCTCTTACAGACTCATTGACTTCCCTAGGGCAACAGTTTAAAACAACCAACCACTTGCATATTATGCAGAGGAGAGAAATACGGAAATTAGACACTCACCATGGGCGGATGCAGCACTGTGCTGAAAAATCAAACTGATTCTCTGCTTAGCTTTTAATTAAAGCCACTATTTTAATTCAAAAAGGGTATTTGGGGCCTAAGGGAGGGCTGACAGTGCACTTTTAAAGAGTTTAAGTGCTCTTTCTTGCTATAGTTTATTTCCATCTAATAGCAGATGCCATTATTATCTGGAATAATGTGTGTGTATATATATACATCTACAGTGATGTGCAAAACTTTATATACAGTGTGAATTTGTGCATACATTTACATGTAAACAGGTGTGAATTAGGCTTCTCAATACTATTGAAGTAATCAGAGTTCATTGTGTCACTGTTATTGTCATTGTTATGCCTCAGCCAGTGCTATTATCTGGAATAGCCTGAAGTACCTTCAATATCCTGCACTAGAATTGAAAACTTTTGCATGTCTTTAAATTCTTTAAATTCTTTGTCTTTGTAGAGTCTTTATATCAAGTTGTATTTCATGTTTAGATCCTCTGACAGCTCTTTGTCATGGGCCTTCATGTTCTGTAGTACAATTATGGAACAAAAGAGATGTCAGCTGTGTTCATTTGTTTCAGAATTAACCTTGTTCTTTAATGTTCCAAAAGAGGAAACTGTTATTTGTAGTTGAGCATCTATAGTTTGCAGTGCTGATGTTTCCATGTGTGATAAGGCTGCACAGAGAGTTACACAAATGCTGTGTGAAGAAGGCAAGCATTTTTGAAGAGATAATTGCTGTACCTTCCTTGACCTTAAAATGTGCTTTCTCTTGATGTAACTTCAACTGAAATTTGTATTTGTTTGAAGATGACGAAGATAAAGATGTTTAGGAGTAATTTCCTTGTAAGAAAATACAGAAGTGCGATTTACACCGTGAGAAACTGGTATAACTGGGTATTGCGTAATCAGGAGTGCAGAGTTTTAAAAAGGCTTTATGAAGCATTTTACCTTAATACTGATCTTTGAACTCGAAGTCACGGCATGAAGTTTAACATGAGCGACAGCAACATCCTGACCAATTATCCAAATTATCCAGACATCCCAAAATGTTCAGAACACAACACACAGAGTCTTTGGATTAAGAGGTTAACTCCTGGAACATCAAAGTAGTGCATGATAATAAAACCAAATAGTACAAAAATTTGAGGTAACTTCCTTGCTTAATTAATTAGGTAGACCAGGTGGAAGCGAAGAGGCCAGAGCTGGTGCTCAGAATGTCTATAAAGCTGAGCAACATGACAGCACAATGGAGGAGGAACAAAGATTTTTTTAATATACTTCTATCCTGTGTCACAGTTTGAAATTGTCCTGGTTTATGTCCCTTTTGGCAAACTTACATAAAAGTGACCCTGTACTGTATTTTATGACCAGATGACTTTTTTCCCAGTGGCTAATTTGTATCAGACCCTCATCTTAAAGACACACAGAAATGAGTAGGAAGTCCAAACAGGTTTGTCTCAATGAGCTTTCATTGCATGCTTTCATTATTTTTGCTCGTTTTTTGCCACTGATCATCCATAAATTGTTGGAAATGAGTGATTAAGGAAGTGCTGCTTAGTGTTAGTGGCACATGCACATTCTTGGTATGTTTTTTGTGGGTGAGAGGAAATCGCGTACTGCACAAACAAAAAGGAAAACTCCTGCTGGGAACCTTTCAAGGAAATTTAACTTGCATAATGTTTTGATCTTGGTGTTTATTACAGAAAATAAGAGTAATATTTCACCAGCTATTGTTATGTGTCAGCTAGGCTCTCCATCTGCTTGCCATTCCTTGATATCTCTTCCCAAAGTCTCATTTAGTTTATTTTAGTAAAAACACCACTTAAAAATGTAGCAACGTGTTCATATGCTTAAGGCAGGTGAGATGGGCCGGTGTTCTGAACAGTTTATTGCGTATTGCTTGCTACTGTATTAAATTCAGTTGTCGTGGCTGCAAAGTCCTGGTTGTATTAGCCGTTGTATTAGCAGTTGCAGCTTAGCTCTTGAAAGTAAATCTTGGGATGCACGTTCCATTCCCAATACTGAAATTCCCCGGTTTTCGCTACTAAAGGCTGATTTCTTCCCTTTCTGTACCTTTTCAGAGCTCAACTTTTGAAAGTGTTCATTGTAAATATAATCACTTATTTGGGGAGGGAGCAAAATGTTGGAACATTGCAAATGAAAGTTTTTTCTTTATTTCTGTAAAGATAAGCTGTTGTAACTTGCTGAGGAGCTACAGTATATACAGCTTACATCACCAACATTTGAGGTGTTGATATGCTTGTCATTGCTATTGATAGATTTTCCCACTCACTAAATAGACTAAATAAAGAGGCTAAACTCTGCTTAAATTTTGCAAGCTGTGTGTTACAGTGTATAGCATTTCAAACTTCAGGTAAGTAAACATCCCAATCAGGAAAGCTGCCCCTTTCCTTTCTTGATGGTTATGGAAATCGTAATTTCCTTGTTTTTTCCAGGCTTAATATAAATAAAACATTCCTAGTTTTCCTATTAGTATTTACAGGTCTCAGATTTTACTCTAGGTGTAGAACACAGCAAAATATTTTTGATATGTGATGAAAATATAGGAAGTCTGCTCACAGTTGGTTTTGAAGTATTTACTTCTAGAAACTGTTTTGCTAATCTCAAGAAGTATTTCATAGAGCGCAATTTGTTTTTATAACAAACGATCCTGGGGAAGCTTGCTTGGAAATCCTTCCTAATGTGAGATTGTCTTGAGTTGACCAATCAGTTTTCTGAATTTATCCCACTTACCCTGCAAAAGCGAATGCAAGAGACTCGAGCCTTAGTGGAAAACAGCATTTGACTTCATGTTTTATGCTTATTTGTACCTCTGTGGCAATAGCCACGGGCCACTGTGTGTAATGGCTCACCAAATAGTCCCAGGGTACCCTGTTAGCAGTGGATGTTTATTTGGCATTTAAGCTCATATTTATTTGTCTATAAAATCATTCAGCATGAACTGAAACTTTAGGGCTCTGATCTCTATGAAATGTTTACTAGTATGTAACTGAATTATTGTACATTATATTGCAGCCCATTTACTCTTTCCATTAGTAATACCAGAGACAAAAGTTGTTTAATCAGTCACATCAAAGGCAGCTGTTTGGTTTTGTATTTTTGACGTAAGCTAACATCTTAAGTTCAGATATGAAGGCTAGTTCTTTAAATCATTTTAAATGACACCACTTAATGTTTATTAGACTATTTTTGATGTTTAGAAGCAGATCCTGCTTTTTTTGGGATTCTGATTTGGCAAGATCAGGGCTTCTCCTCCCTTATTGAAATAAAAGCATATTTAACTGGCAGTTATACAAACCCATAACATAATCAGTAAGATGCAAGGTGGATAGCAGTTAAGGAACATATTTAATGGTAAATCCTGCAATAAGAATGTGTCTTGACTCTCTATATGCCTCCTGCTTTCCTTGAAGTCTCAGAAACAGCATGTGAACAGTGATATGTGGTGATTTCATTTATGATGTAGAAAGTGATTCAGGCACATTTAACACCGAATATGAGAAGTGCTTTTAAAATGACAGGAAAAAAGTAGATGAGGAGGATTAGCATGCCAGTTAGCATGTCACATTGATGAGTATCTGCACTAAACTGCCTGAAATCATATTGAAATTGCGGTTCTGTACAGCCAGATCCTTTACTTGTAGTTCTGCAGAGGAAAAGAATTTTTTTTTTCAGCAAATTAATCGAAAAAGACTGAGGTGAGTGCATGGACTTTTGAGGACCTATGATTGGAATATGTCACTATACTGGAGATTAGTAGAAGATTAAATAGATTTGTCTATTAAAGCAAAGCAGGGATCTGTGCTATTTGATCAAAATAAATGTAAGTAAGGTTACGTTAAAGACAGAACCTGAGAAGGGCTATGTGTAGGTCAGAAAGAGCTTGGGAATGTTGGTTCTGTTCGTTTTTGTATTTCAAAGTCTGGACTTCCATGTGCGTAATTTGTCCGTATTTAGACATGTAGGAACAAAGATTGTGCAAGACAGCAATTTCTTGGTAAATAACATGCATTCCTCACATCCAGTTGTGTTTCAGTAAGAGCAAGATAAAAACAAATTGGAGAATCAGTGGCTAGGATGGAGAAATTTGTGGCCATTGAGAAAGAATGGCTTAATGAGAATTTGTTTTTGTAGACATATAAAACATTTCATAAGGCTTTGTAAGACTTCTGAACTCCTTCAGAGGCATTACAAGCAAAATCGGACCTTTTTGTCACCATAAGGAGAACTGTGATTTGCTGAACGTGTGTACCAGTTTTGAATCTGGGGGCAGCTGAGGAGGGGAATAAGTGGATGTTGCTTGCTGCACACATTGGATCAAGATGTGAGGAGATGTGATCTGTGCTCCGTTTCACTGAAGCAGTTAAATGTCAGTTGGTTACTTCCATAAATTAGAATGTACTTCTTTTAAAGATGCCTCAGAGCAACTTACAGAAAATAGGGTAACCAGACATAAACTAAAAGTATATTTCACTCTGCATTGCTTTTCTGCAATAGCTGCCATGCTGTGACTTCAGAGCTGAGCAGTGATTCTGCTTTTCTGCAGTAGTTTATGGGTTTGAAGTTACAATTACTTTTTTGACAAGCTCTTCCAAGTAGACAGAAAAGCAGATTGTGCTGAGTTAATGTATGGTTGTGTAGCATTTTTGTGTTTGATCTATGAAAATCAATAGGATAACAGAATGAAACAGTGTTAGTAATATTGGAATAAAAATGCTTTTCAATAAAAATATCAAACAAGCTTAGTGTTATTTCAAAAAGTAGATTTCTGACCATTACCTCTCTAGCATAGTGTGAGAAACTGTAGTAGATGACTCCTGCATGAGTAGATAGTCATCTGTGAAACTAATCAGACTCCAGAAGTTAGCACTGGAGAATTAGCTATTCCAACTCATCTGAGCCAGGAACGAAATGCATTGCTGAACTTTTTGCTCTCCCCACTCCTACATTGTCCTGAACTTGTACAGTGCAGCTGTTACAAAGTTCTGCTGTACTTAACATGATTATATTTTGTGGAATTTCCATAATTCTTCATTAAAAGCTTTAACATGAAGCTGGAAATAAAATAACTTGTCAATCGTTGCTTTCACAGAATCACAGAATGGCCAAGGTTGGAAGGGACCTCAAGGATCATGAATCTCCAACTCCCTTGCCACATGCAGGGCCATCAACCTTCCCACCTAATGCTAGACCAGGCTGCCCAGGGCCCCATCCAATCTGGCCTTGAACACCTCCAGGGATGGGGCATCCACAACCTCTCTGGGCAGCCTGTTCCAGCTTTCCTTAGAATACATCTTTTGATTTTTTTTGTTTACAATTTTTCTTTGAATTTAGGCTAATTTATGGAGTTCTGTGTAAGTAAAAATACACATGCTAAAATATTTCTCCTGTTTGTAAAGTATACAGATGGTACAGCTCTGTACGGAATCTCTTTAGATTGTAAACTTGAAGCAATAGGTTCTAGAAATAACGTAGTCCCATGGGAGGTATATATTTTTTTGTTACTGGACTTTCTGTGTGCTAAAGTGTTTAACTTGGAATTGGAATCCTTTGAAATGACCGAGACATTCTGGATACTTTTTTTTAAGGCAGAAGTGAGTTGTTCAAAATTATTTGAATGGGAATGTGTAGGAATTAAGCATGTCTGAATTAAAGGCTCCAAGAAAGAAATGAGGTTGTCTCCCATCCCTGTCCGCTTCCATCTTATTTATTTGTTTTCATGCACTTCTTAAAAAGTTTCCCAGTTCGTTGAAAGGAGCTTCCAGCAGTCTGGTGCTCTGGCCAGTTCCTAGAAATGTGCTTTGTTGATCTCAGTTATGCCGAGATCAGCATCAAAAAAGCCCTTCAGGTTTAATTTTATTTTAGAGCTTTAGTAGTAATCTGTGTTCTTCTATGTTTCCTTTGCTTCAGAGAACTCATCTTTATGGCTTCTTTCCACCAGACCACTATTGTAAGTTCCAAGTCTTCTTCCTTTATATTTTTAGATGACTTATTTTAAGTTTCTGCCAGCTACAAAGAAGGTGGAAAATATCTATTTTTCTTCCTATCACTTCAGTGTAGCAGGAAAGATCCTTATCCAAAAGTAAGTGATTGTAGGGAGGCTCACGCTGTCAGAAATCCCACGGCTCCCTTGTTGTTGCTGCAGGTGGCTTTGGAAAGTCTGGGAAACTTGGTAGGCGGAGGGAGTGGAGCACTAAAGACCTAATTAGTGAGAGCTGAGCTGGCTAGTGGAGCAACAGAGGAAACTTGTGGAGGAAAGGGGGAGCATGGACAACCATTATTTTACTCTATGTATCCTTTCACATTTCTTCACCCTAAAGTTTGGGCTTTGTACTTCTATTACTGTGTCAATAGGAGATCTGCATCTGTCCTTTTTAATATGATCTTTGACATAGTTGAATGATGCCTTGATGTGGGAAGAGTCAGACGTATGCTCTTTCCTCAAGTAGTATGAATCCATATATTTGAAACAATGCTTTAGCTGCCAGACAACCAGTAAATCTCATGTTATCATTCTTCTTGGTGTTTGACTTGTCTTGGGTAAGTAAATAAATCCTAGGGTTAAAAAAAAAAAAAAAAAGAGTCAGAACCTTCTTCCATCCTGATGGTGAAGATGCAAACCTGCAAGGAACCCATCTAGCATCCTCTGCTGTTTGAGAGATGGACAGTTGTAGAACAGAAAATATAATGTAATAAAGTGGGTATGATGCTCTTCTGGGTCAGCAGAGACAGAGTCATGTGGCAGAGAGAGTCACTGCAGTGGGTGTGCTGCGTCCAGGAGAGATGTCTTCACCAACCTATTAAATAGGCATCTTTTCTTGATCTCTGGTTAGGTAAATTTGGATTTTTCTTTCCAGTTTGATGTGGGCCACACCTGTAATACTGCATTCATGTTTTTAGCTGGCACTCAAAAAATTCATGATTTCTTTTTCCATCAAGATCCTATAGTTTTCACTTTGCTTTTATTTTCTGTGTTTCTTTTTATAATCTTGATATTTTGTTAATTATACTGTATAACTATAAGCTTCTACAAAGTAAAGTGATTTCATCTGCCTCTTCTAGCACCATTGGCTAGAATGGTAACCACTGGAATCGCTTGGGAAAAGGTACTAAAAGAAATCAGCTGAAATTTGCTGGCAGTGTTTTAGAAATATGGAATTTTAAGGTTTGTGTTGTACAGAAAATAAATCCAGATTTTACTTTTGCTGTGTTGTGAAAAGTGTTCATTTCAACCTTTAAATTCCTATGGAACAGAAATGCAAGGCAAGAAGCAGAGTGGGAGGAGATCCCAAATGGAGAGGTCTCCATTTGACCAAGTATCAGTATGTTAGATTTAGTTTATTTCTTTGTTACCTGATGGTGTGGTTCTCTTTTATTTATTAAGAAATATGTATCTGCGCTGTTCTGAATAGGTCAGAGCAAAGGATGTGTAAAATATAGTTTCTAACTATAGGAATAGTTGATCACTTTGCTAATGCTCACAAACCAAGAAAAAAAGGAGGTATGAGGTGCTAAAAAAGTAACATATAGAACATCAAAATATAACATTCTTCAACCTAATACCTTCCATAATTCTAATTCTGTAGTGCTTCTGGTTATGTTTGCAGATGCTACAATGCATGTTTGTTGCAGCCAGTGTCTCAACAAGCACATCTTAAGGTTACTAGGACTCCTTTTTGTCACATGAAAACAATAGGTCTTGTGTGTATTTTAAATGTGCTGTGATTGCAGAAATGTTTCCCAGGCTTTCCCTATGGGTGAGGGCATAGTGTAAAAAAAAAGAAGTAATGTTTACCTACCTTACAAGAGGTCAAGATGTCCATGGAGAACTGTGTTTAAATTTTCTGCACCATAGAAACATTGTTAGGACTCCTTGTGTGTAACACATTGTGATTTTTACTTCACTGATCATTAACTTTTTCCCCTGTAAAATCTGCCTAAATCCATGTAAAGCTGTGTTTTTTGTAATGTAGTTCCAGAAATGTTCCTCTTACAGGAGCTATAATTTGTTCATCAAAATTACTGTAGCTAGGTACTGTTTTGGCACAAAAAACACTTCTTGGGATAGGCAGTAGTTCTTTGGTTTGGTGAGGAATTTTTGCTATTTATGGAAAGTTAAAAATAATGTTCTGCACGTTCTCCTGCTCTTTAATTGGTGTTAAAACAGGAACTCTTGGCAAATTTCTATACATGCGTGTTAAAACCTGTATTTTTATGAATGAATGCTTAAACTGTTGGGAAATAATAGTTGTTTCCTAATCACAATTGAAAGATCAAAAATGAGCCCAAACAGACTTGATTGCTGTCATTTATACAGTGGTCCCTCTAGCAGATGTACCAGTTGGTGGGTTTCTGGCTCTGGGTTGGAACCAGTGCGTTCCCTGGCCATACAGTGCATGTTTTGTTTTAGTTTTGCAAGAATGGCGATCATCAGAGATGTCCTTTTAAGCCTGTCAAGATTTTGTGTGACTCTTAAATGGACAGAGGAGCAGACAGCAGCACTACTGCATGATAGTTGCTAGTTATGCAAACTACCCAAAACCTTATGGACAATCTGTGTGGAGGAAGGTCTTCATTTGTTACTTGATCGTCATGCTATCTGATGACGAAGTGTTTCGGATGGTATAAATATAACAATACAAAATTTCAATAAAGAAAATAAGAATTTCTTGTTAGCTGGGACAGTAAGCTGAGTTTTAATTTTCATTTTAAATTCTACAACTATTATCAAATATACATTCTCTTCTGCAATAAAACCCAGCCTCTGGGTGTTGTGTGAACACACAGTGTGCAACGGGTCTTAATGTGTTGCAATTACTTAACAGTAATCCCATTTAATACCTGTTTACTGAAGAACAAAAATGAATTTTTTCTTAGCAATTATATATTAGTTTTGAATTTCTTATGACATCTGTCATCCTTTCAAAATGCTTGCTGCTCTTTGTACTTCATTGGGCTTTTCAGCGCAAATTACCTTTTCTGTCCACGTGCTGTTTTTAATACATTTTGGAAATTTGTTATCCGGGATGAAAGCGACATGGTAAGATTCTGATGATGCCTGAAAAAAAAAAAAAGATTGTCAGAACACTTAGAATAATTAAAACATTTCTTGCTAAAGCACAGCATTTCTGGAAACCTGAACCCCTAGGCCCGCTGCTACAGGCAGTACAAGTAGCTCAGGATTAAGCAGTATAAAAACTTCAGAATGTCTCAGCAATTGAATTTTAAAGAACTGGAAGTCTGAGAGTCAGATATCTGCAAGGCTTTACAAACCACAAGATCCTTAGAATTTGTTCTTAGGACAGCTTTTATTTGTACGCATACCTTGGAAGCTTCAAATGCTTTTTTTGTTCATCTTTTGTTGTTTTTTTTTCTCTCATTAGAGTACACAGAAGATGACAGATATTACTAGGCTTCTGGCAAGTTCCAGGCTGCTGGGATTGATGTGTTAAACATCTTTCTTTAACAAAGTATTTCAACTTGGTTAAGTTTACACTTTAAAGAACTGCATGAATTTTGAAAATGCTCTGAGTAAAAGCATAGGTGAGCTTTTGTCTAGACTGTGAAACATTTTTTGAAGTTGAAAAAAACTTAAAGGGAGAGTCTAAAGGATATCATCTGCCAGTCTTCCTTCCCAGTTTTCTTAGTAAAGAATTTAATTGTAATATCTAAACTTGTAATTAGTTTCTAAAGTTTTTGTTGACCACATAATTTTCCATTCTCCCTCTGGAGAACACTTTTTGTGTCAGGTTGGCTTGTGTGATGCCAAGCTTCTCCTTTCCTGACAACAGGGAACCATGCAGGTAATTTTCTTAGAGGAGTCTGTTTGTTTTGCTTTGCAGATGATCTGAAACTCACTTGAGGAAATTACAAGCTGTGTGATGTGTTTTGATTTCCTGTTCAGCAATTATCAAAGATCATCATGTGCTTATAAGTGTTGGAAACAGTGGTAATGGATCTGTTGTCAGATACTGTTGTGGAAAAAGATTTTAGATTGGTCTACCAAAACTAAAATCATTGCCTGACAAAGGAAATGATATTTTTCCTTCCAGATGAGGTTTACTGTTCCTAAAGGATGGCCCTGAGTGGATGAGTCTATACTGGGGGAATTGTTCCTCTCATTTTTGGGCCTACAAATTGAAGACTGAAAAACAGGATTGGATTCTTCTTCCTGACACTTCTAATGCGTTCTTTTTACCTCTTGATATTGCTGTCCTTTCCCTTTTGGGCTTTATATTTCACATCCTGTTCATCTTTCTCCTTTTTAAGGTTTTGTATAGTCTCCTCTCTTCCCTGTGGTCCCTTGAGGTGCAAGATCAGCACCTACACAAGTGAAGATGCTTCCTGATTTCTCTCTCTTCTGTTCATGTTGTTTTTTATTTTTTGAGATCTTCAGAGAGCATCTGAAAAAGTAACTATGGTACGTATCACTTCATCTATTTCATTCTGAGGACTATTCATCTTGGTCAAAGATGGAAATTTTCTAGTCTTTCCAACTGGCAAGTTGTCAATTCATCGAGAATCAAGCATGGCATTAGAGATTTTTTTTAAGAGAATTAATTGTTCTTCCCTGGGTATTCATATTTCTTTCTTTTCCACTCCTGTTTATGTCCACAAATGGAAACTGAAGTCATGAGGTCGCAGTGCTACTCTTGCTGCAGAGCAGTGAAACTAGGAATACCAGTGCTTTAACATTTATTTCCATTCCCCATTTCTTTTTAATACTTCAAGTGCAATTGTATCTCATGCAGCTTTTTTTTTTTTGATGTTTTGTACTTACAACATAGTTAAAAGAAATAATTAAAATCTTTTGTCTTTGCAACTTAACCAGCATCCCAGCAAAGAACTGACCAAGAGAAAGCCGGGGATTTGACTTAAAATTGACATGCTGATAGAAGTACTGCAGGGATAAAGCTTGTCTTACTGAAAAATAATGCAAGTGTATTATGAAGCTCTCTCCACAGTTGTCTTATTGCTGTATTTAACAACAACACAACTTAGCCTAAGGTAGAAGGGAACATGTTTAATTATTTCTAAAGGTTGTGAACGTGTTCATCTCGTAAGTCTACAGCATGGGAATTTTACTTAAGGCTGTGTGGTTAATGCTGTACTGAAATCTGAGTTTGATATCTTAATTGACTATCTTTAGTTCATACTGCTGTCAAGATTGTGCTCTTAATGCCCCTTCTTATAGGCTCTACAGATACTTACAGAAAAAAAAAATGCAAACTGAAAGAAGCTATTGAACTTTCCTTTATATACCAGAATGTGCAATAGATGCAAACCAGTTTTTCTCATCTTTGATGTACCCTTTTGGCTCTGAATTGTTTTCTGTGCTTGGTTTGGAAATAAATCCAGTATTGCAGGTTGGATTGAACTGAAGTAATAAATGAAACAGGGAATCGTGATCTGTGCATTTTTCTTAAATGAAGGACACCTCAGGAATTAGGTAGTATTTGTATTATCATGCAGGCTTCAAAGTTGTGATACTGAGAAACTTTCTAAAAAGCCCAATGCAAGGTGGTTGGTTTCGTAGTGCTTGCTTTTCTTGTTCTTACCTACCTGACAAAACCATCAGGTTCCAGATGAGGATGCAATATCATCATTTTCCCTCATGAAAACAATGCAGAAAACAAACAACATGAACAGTTTTCCCCTTACTCTTTCTTGTAATCAGTTTAGTTTCCATGGGAATGTTAAGTAAAGATCACAAGTGCAGATGAGACTATTTTCTCCCAATTAAACAATTGAACTTGCCCTAACCCTGTGTGCACATGTGTACCTACACATGCAACTTGCTGGTAGCTCACCTCTGACACTTGTACGGGTTTCAGCAGTTTTCAGTTGCACACCAGAAAGAAATCTAAAGGACATTTCCAGGTGATAAAAATGCATTTGCTTCTTCAACATTAAGATTTAGCGCTGTGCAACTGTTGTTCCTTTCGGAACTGAAATGCTAACTTGAAGTAGTCTCATATACCTGCATTTGTTAGCTCTGTACTCAAGGCAGATTTGATGCAGTCTGAACATGAACAATGAATGTACTCTTACAAGCTGCAGTTTCAGGTGGGTTTGCGGCTGCTTCTGAAGATGTCAAGTCTCTAAACTTGATGTTCACTTTTCACATACTGAATTGAGTAAATGGACTCCATGTGAAATAGCAGTGGTAGTATTTTTCTGTGCCATGGATGCACCACAACGTTTTTGTTCTTCTGAGGAAGGTGAGTAATATAGTGAGGCTGTGGGAGAGAAGTGAAATGACTCAAAGGAGAAATGTTAAGCAAAAATAAAAAAAGTCAGAATGTATTTGCTCCTAAGAAATAGAAAAAAAAAAATAATCAGCAGTGGATTTCTAACTTTGTTTGCATAATTTTGCTTTCAGTAAAGTGTTATGCTTCTTATGCATGTATTTGCCTACTTTTTCCCTGTCCTCATTCAGGAGTACAGTTTTCTGACTAGCTTTTAAAGATATTACTAATTTTAACACTCAAGCTTTATATTTTTGAGAAACAAAAGGCAAAACTACCTGAACACAAAAGCCTACCTTCTGCCAAGAAAAAAAAAGAATAAGTGGATGTGGCTCACTCTATAAATCATCAATTTTTGAATCCTGTTGTGTGTGTGTATAATACAAAAAATAAAAACTTGGAGTGTTAGAGTGAATCGTCACTCCTGCTTTAGTTTGTACATGAGACCACAGAATTGTTGATATATCACGTAACCATGGAGATAGATGGAACTAGTGAGTACAGAAGGAGATGGATCTAACTTTCTGAGTAGCATGGAAAAAATTAGGATGCATTATGCAGGTATCTTGCTTTGTGGAGTTTGTGTCTATAGTCTTTCTGGCAAGAAGGAATGGTTACCTCTGGTTGTGGCCATCTCTAAGGATCTGTCCTAACCTTGTCCTCAGAGAAAACTTGCAGCAAGAAGGAAGGTATTTACAGTTGATATCAACTCTGTTGCATCATGGTGCAATTCTTGGTTTTTTTGTTTTGACAATTGTACTCCATTCATTCAGACGAGGAGAATTCAGTGTTCTGGGTTCCACATAAGGTGAAATATTTTCTTGCTTTGCCCAGAAGAAGCCATTGCTGTGAAACAAATTGGAGAGGCTGACATCTGTACGTGAGAAGTTAAAATCCACTTTTTGTGGCTGAGGCTGCCGGAAACCCAGGGGGCAGCTTCACTTTTTTCACTTTTTTGCTTAGAAGAAGAGTTTTCAAGCTTCTTGTAAGGCATGGAGCAGGTCTCTTCCCGTGGATCCTTGAATGTTTTGGTTTTCTTCAACCATTGTCTTTGTTTCTGCTGCAAAACAAAGGCTCTGTATCTCTATCCTGTAGTGAAAGAAGGACGGATGCAGGGAAGTGTAGAAGATTTAACATATTTTATTTACCTCCTAAGGTTAGGTCACTGTTTTAAGTATATTCTCCAGGTCTGTAAGAAGTTTGTGATTTGGGGTGGGGTAACACCATAGAAGTTGAGCTCTAATACATTGATTTTCTGGTAACCTATTGCTTAAATTCACAACTTCAGTATTTAATATGTCTATGGAATATCTTTAATCTTTAAATATGTGTTTTGCTTATACTCTCGACTTGAAAATAGCTCATGGAAGTAAAGCAAGTTTTTGAGCACTAGAAAAATTACATTTTAATAAATGACTCTCAAAGCCACTTCTACTATATGTGAAATACACTGTAGGATTAAGTTAACCTCTTATCCATACTACCTCTAATATGAAGTTTGGTGTTTAAGAGCCTTGGTGGGCATTTGTCTGCATCTGCCCACTGAAGCCTTAAGGGAAATGTTGTGAAGGTCTCAAGTTGTCCGGTTTTCCCTTTGTGCTACCTTCGTGCTAACCTTCTGCAGGAGATTGATGGCAGGGAGGAGTTGGTGGTTATAGGAGATACATACATGTGATTAAGATGTCTCAGGTCTTCATTCATTGCTTGATGCTGTAGTTATATTGAGAGCCTGATTTTCAAGGTAAATGGTTTTGTGTGGAGTTTATTACTGTCTTGTGATAAGCAGGGAGAGAAAAGTTGGTAAGAGTGGGCAAAGAATAAGGTAAAACTTCCTTCTATGAACTGTGATGTAGATTTTTTCAGTATTGTCACACAAGCTGGGATATGAGAAACAGGCAAATGAGTTTATTTGTGGAGATGCATATACTGATAATTGAGGAAAAATAAAATTGCTACATGAACAGCAGTCTGAAGTTGTGTTGTTAATAGTAAGGATATTTGAAGATGTCCTGACTGCTCCATTGCTTAAAATAAGCAGTAAAACACAGTGTGTGTATACATGCATACTATAATATTGTGTATATATACGTAATACAAAGCTTTTTGGCATAGATGTGCAAATGTAACGCTTGGCTATTGGAGCGCTGTGACATTTCTACTCACAAACAACTGTGACAGAGCTCTGCAGGCACACACATCACACGCCTGCAGAACAGCTGGGCTCAGCACTCAGTGCTGGTGCTGCTGGAAGCAATGCAGCAGTGAGCAGGCTGGCTGGGAAAAGGAGCACTACTGCGAACTTGCGCTGGAGGGCTCTGCAGACTGTGAGGAATGGAGCAGAAGCAATTTCGGTTGAAGAATGTATTTTAACTAAATTGGTGTGTTGTACCTATGTGAGGTTTAATGCTTGCTGGGCTATTTGCCATAATTGCCTTTCCATTCCCTTGATTGGAATCATAGATAAAAATTTGCTAATCCACTTTCTTTGCTGAAAGTATTAGAAAAGTAATCCATCTTTTAAAAATGCTCAGACAAAATCATGCGGTATAAAGAATATTTTATGAAATAATGAGATTAATGAGAACTGTGAGGCATATGCAATTTAAAGCAGTTTTCTGTGGGGAGCATAAAGCAGTTTTTAAGGGGAAAAACTCAACCCAGGCATTATAAAGCCATAAGTACTTCCTTTTTTATGCACACGGAAGACTGTATTTTAAAAGCACATTACATGTTATCCTTTTGTCTGTGTGATAAAATACAGGTATATATCAAGGAAGAAGAAACTGCTATTTATTTGTATTTTACTTATGTTTGAAAATGTCTGATTGAAAGTCTCTGGCTTTTCTCCCTTCCCCTTCTTCTGCCTGCAGGGGATCAGAGCACGCATTCTGGAGACCCTCGTAATGCTCATACTTCTTGCACTGCTTATCCTTGGAATCGTATGGGTGGCTTCAGCTCTCATAGACAATGATGCTGCCAGTATGGAGTCTTTGTACGGTATGGAATTTTAAAGAACAAACAAATAAAAGACTCCTTTGCACTTGTTTTAATTCTATACACAGCTGTTTTCATTTAGGTTTATTTCTACTAAATGCTATCTGACTACTGCACAGATTGAGAGGTTGTATTAATGTAGTCAATAACTTTTTTCCCTTTCAATAAGTTTATTAGACGAGTTTTCAGTATGCTGATACTTTACATGCTTGTGTAGACAAGGTGTTGTATGTGTATGATAAAAACAAATGATTTTAGTGGCATAGCTACTAAAGATATTGAAGCCACTGAAGATATTTTTCAAGTTAAGTGCTACAGGATTTTGTTGCCTGCAGATTTGTTAACTGAGTAATTCTTAGTTTATACTCCAAAATACAGAAATTCTTCAATCCTGAGGAAGAAAGCTAAGGGAAAGGAGTTAATTTGGTTGTATTTATGACATAAATAGCCTATTTGTAATAAGCTAAAGCTGTGCCTATTGCATTTCTTGCAGACCTCTGGGAATTCTACCTCCCATATTTATATTCCTGTATATCACTGATGGGATGCTTGTTACTTCTGTGTAAGTATTTTCCTGATTTTTTTTCAAAAATATAATTTTTATTTTTTATTTTTAAAGGTTGAAGGAAACTTTTTCTTTGTGAAAGTTGGATGTGAAAAATTGTATATTTTTATAAGTTTAAATTTTGGTTTAAGTTTGATAAGTTGGAATTCTGAAGTTTGTAAACAAGTGCAGTGTTGCATTTGCACCTGCAATTGTAATTTCTTAAAGCAGATGTTTGAGAAGGAGGGGCTCTCATTCTCCATATGAAAACACAATTTTTACATGAAATGTCGGCAAAACATCACCAGTACAGAGTGAAATTAGATCATTTAGTTTGTCCTGTGTTCAGTAATCTATGCTCTTCCTGTTTTTAATTGGAAATATTCCTGTAAAGGCAGAAGTTGGAACATAATACAGTTAGTCCAGGACTGGTAACAGGTCAGTATGCAGTTGTATAGCAGACCTCCAGACAAAACAGTTAAAAACCAGTCTTATTCCAGCTAGTCCTAGCCAGAGTTCCATCATCCTTACTTAGGGGAATAGGGATGATGACAGGATGCTCCCAGTCAGACTTTGCGTCAGGGCTCTTTTCACCTCCACTGCCTGCATGTTATTTCTTTAAAATAAAATGAAATTGAGAGTGCAGGGAGCATCAGGACATGTCCCTTGCTATAAATTGTGACTTCACCTGTTCTCTGATTTTGAAAGGTTGACAGTTAACATTTACAGAACTGTCATTACAGAGTGGGGCTTGGTACTTTGAGACATTTACTTAACCAAGCATGTCAGCCTAGGAAAGGTGTTGCTTGGAGAACTTAGTGGATCTCCTTAGGTTCTTTGTATGTGGAGATTCTAAAACCGATGTTCAGGGAATGGGGAGTGAAGGTGGGGGGATATAAAAATTGTGATTCTGACTCTTACTCATGAACATTTGGGATATTTGAGATGAAATCTTTCAGTGGGGAATTTGGCTTACAAAACTTTCTGAGTGTGTCTTGCAGTTTGTTTCAGTGGATCTGAAAACAGTGTGTGTTCTAGCAATACAAATCATAATAATTGGGATTAAATGCCATTTTTTGGAGGTTATTTTGAATTTATAGAACCAAATCACTCCAGTTAGTTACAGCCCTCCAAGCTGTTATGTGCATAACAGAAAAGGGCAACTTTCAGTAGTTGAAACATGGTAGGTGCTGGGGTAGAGCTTCATTAGAACTTCAGGTGGCCTAATTGCTGAAGCAGTGTACCAGTAAGGAAATGACAGCCTTATTGCTGGGATGATTTGCAGCAGTGCTGCTTTTTTTTTTTCTCTTTTGCCTGCAGGCTCTCTCTTTAGTCAAGGAAGACTAGCTTAAGTTAGCTTTTGTGAATGCTTCTTTATTTCTGTGATATATAGTAGTTGTAGTGTTGCTAATGAAAGCAAATGTACTAGCTAATGAAAGCAAATGTAATCTTCATTATAACATCTTATGTGCTGCATTTCCTTTTTTAACAACATTTACGATAATGTAAACCATAAATGTCCAAATTCATGTTGTTACATACAACTCCCTTCCATCTCCTTCACCCTTCAGTATTTGAAGGCTTGTCTTCCTAATACTTGATAATAAAAAATTAATAGAATAAAATTCAGATTGAGCCTTTCTCCCAAGAAACTTACATGCTTTGTATCTGGAGGCTATCACAGGCTATCACTGTCAAAAAGGAAAAAATTGTTATTTCATACAAAGGAGGGCTTAAGATCTAACGGCTGTGCCTACTGTCAACTGAAGTTGCAGTGTAATTTTTACATCTTTGTGATCTCTTGACCTTACAACTGCACCTGTGAGAGCAGATTAAATGTCTGATGTTCACCAGCACAGTTGCCACTGTGTCATTCCATCCACACAAATGACATTGCATTTTCTAGATGGTGACTGTGTGCGTATTGCCCCAGGGTAATGGCTCCACAACTACCTGGGAATTGTTTGGGAAAATACAAATTGGCTGAGGGCAAACTCATGGTAGAGATAGTTAACAGCAACTTACTTGTATAGACAATGTTGCCTGAGCACCCAGGAACATCTTCTGGCACTGCTGATTTCACTAGAGTAGGCATAGCCTCTGGTGTCATAAGCTTGCTCACAGGATTATTTATTCAAAGCATAAGATCTCTCATTATAAGGGATCTCTATGATGACAGAAAAACAGTTGTGCCCTTGAAGGAGAGATGCTTGTCTTGTTCAAAATTGATACAACAGCAAAAGGTTTAAAGTTCAGAGTGTAATTTGGAAGATCTTTCAGTTATCTTGAAAACTGTATGTGGTTGCATGTGGAGTATAACATATTTGATACAGAACATGCAAAGAAAAGCTAGTCTTTGACTTCGAAATGACTGTTTTATGTAATGTTCCTTCCTTTGTAGTATGCACGCCAGTGGGACTTTCACGGATGTTTACAGTAATGGGTCAGTTGCTTGTGAAGCCAACAGTAAGTGTTACACAGATCTGTCCTTGAGTGCTATCTGGGAGAAGGTACAGTGGCATTTCAGTATTTTCCTGCAGAAGACTTGTACTGCTATTTAATTCTCTCTTCAGTTTATCTGAGTTCCTTTAGTTGTTATCTATATACTTGTTTTCAGTTTTTTTTCTTATAGCACAAGAGGCTGCTTTTCTCAAAGAACTTTTTCTAATAGTATAGACTTTCTCTGGTGTTAATATTAATGCACCAGTACTAATATTAATTGCCAGTATTGCCTACTAGTGCCTGAAAGGTGTGTTCTTGGTTTGAGCTCAAGAGGTAAGGATACAAGAGCAGAGAGTTATCTGGGGGTACACTTAGCTGAGAGAAATTGGCATTGCCATGAGGTAGCTGGCAACGTGAGAAATTCTAAAATGTAGATACTATATTGTGGTTGTACTGAAAGATGTGAAGGAATGGAAAAAATTTGTACCATAGGCAGATGCTCTAGTGACCTTGCTGTCATGTTTCCTAGTTTGTGTTTACTAAAATCTGGGTGTGCTTAGGTCTTTCATTTCTTATCATTGGCGGGGCAATCTTGAAAATAGAAAGAGAATGTATACAACTGTTTTGCTGCTTGTAAGCTTTAAATTCAAAGTGCCTGACGTTAAGGTAGATAGACAGGCTTCTTGGAAGCTAGAAACAAAAAACAACAGCAATTTATCTGCTTAAATTACTGGTTTATGAGAAATTCTTTTAATTTACTTTTTCAAGATCTGCCGTTCATTTTGTTTAAATCAGATTGGATGTGAAGGTCAGTAGGTTGTGAGTGTAGGTCACTGTAATGTCCCATTCCCCTAATATCCTTAGGCTGAGATTAAATGTAAGAGTCTTAACCAGAAATAAAAACATAACAGTTTGCTTGCAGCGAAGAAAAAGATCTGTAACAGAATGGAATCATCTCTTCTTTCTTGTTCTTTCTTGTATTTATATTTTGAAGTTGTAGAATATATATTCAAAATAAAGGTTACTGGAACAAAACAAGCCTAAGTAAATCAAAAAGGTGATTTTTTCTGTTGATACTCAGTCAATTCATATTTCTGTTTCCAAATACAGATTCTTGAGGACCTAGATGAGCAGATGTATATCATCACTTTAGAGGAAGAAGCAATTCAGAGGAAGCTTAATGGTATGCTTGTTCTGCTACTGCTTACAATACAGTATTTAGAGTACAGTGCTCCTAGTTATGAGTATTGATCTCAGTGTTAAATAGGCTCCTCTCTCAAAATAATTTGAGATCTTAGTATGAAACAGTCATTGTAAGCTTACAATGCATTGCTTACTGTGTTCAAGGTTAGCTTGTGTGTTTTTGTTTGTTTTTAACATATTCATCAGTTCTAATATGTTAATGTTCATAATAAGAAATGAAACAGAAGTTGACCAAACCCACCGCCCTTGCTGTAAAAATAATTTGGATTGATAAACAACTGTATTTTATCCCTTCCCAAAGAGCAGTAACTTACTCTGCCATCAGAAGGCTCAGTGTCCTACACTGTTAGTTCTGTTTATTTGCAGAAATTTTTTTTGTTTGTTTCAATTGTTTAATTAATTGTTAGTTTAGAATCTAAGTATTGTAGCAGTTCATTATATTCTGGGAGCTGTATGGTTAATTTAATTGTTGCTATGTATCCATTAATGAATAATTACAGAGAATAAATTACATCAATGTTTTGAGCTTTTTGATGTTAGTATTACAGTTCTGCCATTCTTGACAAAGTGTTCATGTTTTAAAGTATTTTAAAAGCAATGTGAAACTTTAGTTTCTAAGATAAGGAATAACAGATGCCAGTTATGGAAAAATGTATCAGTTCTAACTCTTTAAATCTAGAAATCACATTGTACGTACTCTTTTCTAAATTGCTATTAGCTGCGTGGGTAAGCTATTGATCCACTATTTATGCAGTTGTTTCAGTTTTGAAAAAAGAGATTTTTCATGTCATGGCTTTCATCTGCTGTTGTCTTCTCTGGAAGACGTGACTTATTTTAGCTTTAATTTTCTTCATTTCCTGCCTTTCTTTTCTACTCTTCGGTGATACCTCAATCTTTTCTTTCAGTTCTCAGTAAGTCTCTGGTAAAAGTTGATCAGGGAAGGGATCTTTGATAACAGTAGGTAATGGTCTTTGTTTCAACATTTAAAATGGGTGGAGGAGTAATCAGGCATCGTTTCAGTTTAAAAGTAGCATTTGCATTTGCTGTTTTGGAAGTTACTGCTTTTAATACTGACTTGTATGTATGCATATATACGCATATACATACAAGCATGCAAAAAGATGCTTGGAGTGAACATCTTTGAAGCTATGATGGGATAATTATAATTTTGTGTGTTTGATGTTGGCTAGCACCTGTAAAATATTTGTTACTGAATATTTTATGTTGTCATGGTGATGGTGCTTACGGATGAGAAAAAGCAATACGGAAAAATGAACAAATAGTTATTCAAGTATCTATTATAAGTAGTGCAGAGTGGTTTCCACCATTGAGGAGGAGAATGTAATTTAGATGATTGTTGTTTTTCTCTGTCTATGTCTGTTGCAATCACTTCTGAGATGGACCTACTAGAAATCTTAATTGAACCTGCATTTTGGTCTTCTAGTTAAGGAAGTCACCTGCGCTAGCAGAAAGATTGGATCTTTTTTGGTGAATTGTTTACAATTCAGCATAAAGTAGAACTGCAATCCACTCACATCTCATAGAGCTGGAGAGATGAATGATGTGGTGCTTAATTCTTCTTAGAAGAGGGAACTGAATTCTTCTGTTTCACATGCTGAGGGAATGATGTTGACACTGCTATCTAGAGAAATGCTTGAGAATGTAGGCTTCAGTATACGGAGAAAAATAGTGGACTTAAGATTTTATCTGCTTTTTAGCTTAACTTGTAAATAGCATGTAGGTGGAGGTGGATGTTACATGCACAAGATTTCTGTGAGTAATTATTTAAGTAATTAAGTACAGTTCTCATTTATGCGGCAAGGCTGGAAAGTTTCATCTTCTCTGCCAGAAGTCTTTCTAAGACACAAATTATACTGGGAAAATAGAGTCCATTTTTAAGAGGATCACAGAATGGGAGAGACCTCTGGAGATCATCTAGTTCAAACCCTTGCTAAAGCAGGTTCACTAGAGAATTTCTGTGTTCCAGTTGGAGCCTTTTGCTTCTTGTTCTGACACTGGGCGCCACTGGGAAGAGCCTGGCATCATCTGCTTGACTCCTGCCTGTTAGATATTTATAAGCATTGATAAGATCCCTCCTCAGTCTTCTCCAGACTGAACAGCCCCAGACCTCTTGGCCTTTCTTCACAGCCTTAAACAGTACTTGGTGGTTATCAGTGCTGATTATTTCGTGGTGGAATAATTGCTTTCACACCTAGTATTACTGTGGTCAGTCCTAATTAATGTTTCCTCAGACAGTGCCTGGATGTAGTCAGGGGTTAGCATGAATCTTTGTTCACAGGGTTGGCTGGGTAAAACATCTCTTGAGGAAGAGTTTGGCTGTATGAGCTGTGCCCTTCTTTCTTAGTGTGGATGTAACTATTGTGGCTGTGGTATAATTGATAAAATTTTATGTAAACCTCCTCTTATTTGAACACAAATCTATCTGGGAAACTGCTTGTTTTCTTTGTGAAAATTCATTTTCTCCCCTCTCCAGTATCGAAGTGAAAATTGGAGGGTGAGGGAGGGAAGGGTTTGATCGTGTTATCTACCCTAGTATTTTTATCTGTTGAAGAGATACTGGGATTTGGGAAAATGTTTGTTTCCAGTGTATTATATTTCAGTACCCACATCACTCCTACAGTTGAAGAATAAAGCTGGGACTTTTTTATATTAAAAGAAAAAAGTTGCCTTCAGCTATTAGTTTTCCTGAATCCAAAGAGACGGGTGGGGTAGGATCAAAAATACTTACTTGATCAAAGTTATTGGCTCTGAAGGTATCCTTACTTATGTAAGAAAGATGAAAGGTGTTGTTTTTATTGCACGCTAGTAACAGTGTAATTTTGAACTAATTGGTGTTGAACTGCCAATCACCTAGGGGGAATGCAAATAGATACTCTTACAATTTCCTTTGAGGTACTGAAATCTTATGTCGGGGCTGGAAGAAAAACAGAATAATACCGTTAAATTGACCTTAAATGAGCTGCTTTGTGGCTTTCTTGGAGAATCCCTTCTAACTTTTCATTGCTAGTCCAAACAAGTCTCGTCTACCAATTTGATTTATTGGCTAGACAGCGCTGACATTGAACTTTGTGCATGTTTGAAATAAAGCTAATGGTGTAGAGCTTTTAAGAATTTAGCTGCATCCTTTTCAAACACTCTTTTGACTGATCTGAAACTTCACCTTCCCTGCTCATAAAATATCCTTTTGTATAGCAACCTGTTTGCTACTTTTAAGGAGGAACCACAACAGCACTTAGATACAATTCAGAATATGTATGGAAGTGTCTCATTAGAGATCTAATTTGATTATGCTGACTTTGTTGGAAAGACTCCCATAGATATCAGTCTTGAGCTCTGAGTTAAAGGGAAAAAACTGCATATACCTCAAATAAAGGCTTCCCCTAGAGTCCACTTAAGTCAATTATGGAGAGGAGAACGTCAGATGCTAACTTTTCTTATTTTAACTGCTTCTATTATGGTTCTGGAGACTTTTTCCACTGAGCTCTAAAGCTATGTTCTTAATTCAACTTACAGTAATTAGTTGTTCCATAAAACACTGTCTTAGGAGTAGGAAATGATGATGAGACATGTTTAAAAATTAAAACAAACATGCAGAACAACCTTTGTTCTTAAAAAAAAAAAAAAAAAAATCCGACACAAAACACCACCATATTTTGATGACTGTTTCATTTCTCAACATAAATTTTAAATAATGACCATTGCAGACACTTCAAGTGAATGAAAATTGTTAGGACTAACAGTATTTATACATCTTTGTGGTAAGTTCTAGGATTCGAGATCTTTGTAAGATTTGAAGCCAATGTAAATATTATCATATCAGTGATATAACACGCATAAGAAAGATAAATTTAAACATCGCACGTTTTTGCATATAACACATTTCCTTTGTGTTAAAGAAACATGCAGTGAAACATTTCAGAAATGGATTTCTGAAAGATTTTTATGCTGAAAATTTCTGCATTGAAAAATTCATACTCAGAGTAAATGTTTCACCAAAAAAAAGAAAAAATTAAGAAATATGCTTGCTTCATTTAGCATGTCACACAGCAGAATACTGCAAGAATTGAAGGATGGAGGATGATAAATTTATCTTCTTACCTTGTATTGAAATTGTTAGGTTGATCAACAGAGAACAGAAAATAAGGAAACAATGAAACTGGACCATAAAGTAGTGTGAGCATGCCAGCAATCTACGTGCTATCTAGTTTCTGTAGGCAAATTATTGAGATATGAGATAAAAGCCTGTTCATGCTATTAGTCTCATAGAAATTTATTAGCATTAAAAAAAGCCAATAAAACATCTGTAATATTATGCTATTACAGGTTTGCCTGCCATCAGAGGTGAGGCCAAGGGTAGGGGATGGCCAGCAACTGGAGTCAAAGGTAGAAACCTAAGTGTGCTTGCACTGGGAAGTTTGATTGGCTGAATTGGAGGTTGAAAAGGATGGAGAGGAAAGATAGGCTGGCTTCCCTAGACCTACCCGGGGGAGGGGAGGAAGACTTGATGATTAACTTCTAGGCAGAAGATGAGCAAGGCAGAGAAGTACTAACGCTGTTGCCAATTTTCAGTTGGTGTAGAGAAAGGAGTTTGAGGAATTAGTTATTAGTGACATGTATATGCTGTAAACTAAAAGGGAGTGTGAAAGATTGGAATCTCATGGGTGGCTGTGAAGAAGGTTGAATTGTGGTGGTTGGTGGGAGTTCTGCAGCACGGAGTGGCTGACTACAATGGGCTGGTGGTAAAATGGAGATAAGGACAGAAGAAACTGCAACAGGTAGAGAAGCAGTATGGAGACTGAGAGACTAAGAAAAGGGAAGGAGAAGTAGAAGTTGAAACTGGAGGTCCAGTCACCACCTTGCTTAATTTGGGGGCGGAAGTGCATTTTGTCTTTAAGTTGCTAAATAATAATGCTCTTGAAGGGCATTCTTGATATGGTAGTCATATGGAGGCAAAAGAATGAGGCATACAAGCCATTCTGTGTCATGCTGCCACACCGTTAGTCATTTTTAAAAAGTAGTTGAATATCAGAAAGACTCCTGCAGCTTGAACTCACAAGTGTTAATGTGATGTCTCCTAAATCTGAATATTCACAGTATGTTCTGCAGTACTATATTTGGTCCCATCCAAAACAAAATAATGTCTTGTGTTTTAAAAGGGATATCTTCCACATTGGAAAACCAGACAGTAGAGTTGGAACGAGAGCTTGAAAAAGTGAAGTGCAAGAAAACAAATCTAGGTAATATGCTTTTCATACTGTTCCATGTGGATTGCAATTTAAGTGACTTTAAGGTACTGTGTTCATTTTGCAACATCACCTGATTAATTCCAATTGTTTCTAATTAAATATGTGCATTTGCAGTCCTTTCAAACTGTCGTTGGTTCTAGAATTGCCTTACATGGAATCGTTGTATCTGCCTAACAAATGTTTTAAAGAGAGAGTCTGATCTGGATTTTAATTTTAATGCAATTATAAAGAAACTGTAATACTTGGCATCCTGGCATGGAGATCAGTAGCACAACCATTTTCATGTATTGTGACATTTGTGACTCTTTGGCAGCCACCCAGTATGAGTCTCCCTACTTATTTGCAGGCTTGCAAAACTTTGCATTTATCAGTGTGCAAAGGTAAGACTGCAGTAAGAAGCTGTTGACTTTTCTTTTTGGTTGTATTGAATGTCAGTATGTCTAAAGTATGCTAGTCTCCTATTTTGTCAGTTATGTGATAAAAGAAAAAGAAGTTTAGATATTTAAATTCCCTTCTTACCCTTGAGTTCATACTAAAATATATGTACGGTTCTGCCCTTTATTATGTATCTCAATATTCAGTGTAATACTGCCTTACAGAGCAAGGTCTGGAATACAGCGCCATTATCTAGGAGACTTTATGAACTGAGTAAAAAAAGTGTTTTTAAATTCATTGTAGTTTAACCTCTGCTATACTACAGTATGCCAGGGGAAAAAAATGTTATGGTGGAAACAATGTTAAACAAGAAAAAAAAAATTGCTTCTGTCCTTCTCCCTAACTTTTCTGAGAGAAGTCTTCATTTTTGGGCATTGCTTTGTACCTCTCTTCAGAGTGGTTATTATCATGAATTGGTTGTTGTCAATTTGAGAGAAGATTGCTTTGTTATCCACATGCAAGAGTTTATAGAACCCTAAATAATTGTTGCTTGTTTCACTCTGAGCTCATCGGTGTTAATATGCTTCTGTGTTTCTCTTCTGAACAGAACGTCGGAAAAAAGCTTCTGCTTGGGAGAGGAATTTAGTGTATCCAGCTGTTATGATATTACTGCTGATTGAGACAGTAAGAATTCCGTTTTTTTAAAGGAAGAATAATGAAGAATTCTTCACTCATTTGGGGATGTTGTTTTAAATACTCTGGGTGATATCTTTAAGCAATAAACTCAATACATTTCCTGATCATTTTGAAAGAACTTACCATTATGAATTCCAGTGAGGATATATATACTCATTGCTCAAATGTGGAATGCTTTTAATTAATTAGATTGTTTCTTCTTCTTCATAGTCCATCTCAGTCCTATTAGTTGCTTTCAACATTCTTTACCTGTTGGTTGATGAGACTGCAATGCCAAAAGGATCAGGGGTAAAGTAAACTTCTCTTACGCCATTTCTATAGTCTTGGTAACACTTTGGAGACTTTACAGAAGTGCACTTTGAAACTTTATGAAGTTGCTCTGGGTTTCAGCTCTGCTGAAGCATTTACTACACATCGTGATATAGTGAGTTCTTAATAAAACCAGTCCATAATCTTTACAAACGTGTAATGATCAGTCAAGTAAATAACTGATCTGGAGTTTTGCATTTTTCTGGCATGATCTACTTCTATGCAGTCTAGAAATATTCAGTTTAAGGAAAAAAAAGGTAGTAAAGAAAGTATACGAAAAGCCTTTGAGATCATTGTGTTAATCTTTCAAAACATGTTTTT
The DNA here is from genome assembly GCF_987193195.1 of Phasianus colchicus. Taxonomy (NCBI): domain Eukaryota; kingdom Metazoa; phylum Chordata; class Aves; order Galliformes; family Phasianidae; genus Phasianus; species Phasianus colchicus. The sequence goes on from NC_143441.1 coordinate 45,061,338, forward strand.
TTCCTCCTTTATGATAAACAACCAAAAAAACTTCAAGAAAGTAAAGAATAGCATACTGAGTAGTAGTCCTTCTAATCACAAGGGTATGTAAGTTGGTAATGCTTTCCCCTGCCTGTAGCTATATATGAGGTTGCAGAGTTGTAAAAGCCATTTGGTTTGTTGGCTGCACTGTTTGTTGCTTTCTGAACAGTTGCTCATCTTTAGAGATCTCCTATTTTAGTTTCTGGAGTTCTCCTCTAGTATGGTGGATAGGTGCATGAATTGCAAAACTTTGTAACTTCCAACTTAATGCTGCATTTCACTCAAGTTTGAAAGCTAGATGATGCAATTGCAAGGGATGTGAGGCTTGCAGGTTATAGAACATCAGAATGATCCTTAAATAATTAAGAAAAAGTTTTGTTTCATCTAAGATGTATAATTGAACTATGTATACATGTTGTGTGTATGTTATTAAATTATGCAAAGTATTTTTTTCCTAGGGACCTGGAATAGGAAATGCGTCCCTATCCACCTTTGGTTTTGTGGGAGCAGCACTTGAAATAATTTTGATTTTGTATCCTTTCTTTAAGAATTCTGTCTGTTAATAAGCATTCTATCTAGTTTTCTGGGACTCTATTTACTAAGGCGTTTGGAAAGAAAAAAGAGATAGGTCATTCCTTCTCAAACACTCGAAGTATTTTGTTCCCCCCCCCCCCCCCTTCTGGCTCTTAAGACTTTTAGGAGACTGCTGAGAACTTGAGTGAAACTTACATTCTTTGGAGGTTCCTTTTTCCTTGATTCTCACAGCTATCTCATGGTGTCCTCTGTCGTCGGCTTCTACAGCCTTCGTTTTTTTGAAAATTTCATTCCCAGGAAGGATGATACAACTATGACAAAGGTAAGATAAACTCTGTGATGGTGACAGCCCCCTCCTCTCTCTTGCCACCCAAGACAAACTGACTCTTTTAGTTAGTAATTGCCCCGAATGGCTCATTTGCAGTGATCATTATTTGTTTGTAAGCTGCGTAAACACAAACTGGAAGATTTTCAAAATGCTGAATGAGTGGGAAAAAGGATGTGCTCTGTTTAGTTTGGATGGCATCCATTCACTTGTTAACAAGCTCTGCTATTCCCAGCTTTTTACTAGCTATAGAAAAGCTGGTGAAAGAACTTTTTTTCAAAGGAAATGTATTGCTAATGAGTAACTTTGATTGTGCCTAACTGTACTTCAGGGAGCTTGTTTGAAATCTGAAGAACTTGGTTGCTAGAAGTAATACAGACAGAGTAATTCAAATTTGAATAATTAAACTAAGACTGAGGAGATCTATTCAGCAACATTTTGCAGTTTGAGGCTAATTTGACTTTCTGCAATTTAGCACTGGCTTGAGTACAACAAATGCTGTTCCTTAGCATTAGGTAACATGTTTTTTTTTTTTTGCAAAATATTCCCACAGCTGACAAGGGGAGGTGATCAGTAACCAAGGAACAGATGTTGTATTTAATTATATATCATTGTGTTTCAGTATGAAGAAAAGGTATTGGATAAAAATGTTTTTATCATAAAGTATTGGAAAGGGGAAAGTAGGTAAACATGGAGTGGTTATAGTGGATTACTTAGGGAATTAGAATATACTTAATGTTTGTATAGTTTGTTTACAGTATACAAAAATAGTATAGAAATAAATAGTGATGCATGAATATCTACCCTCTTTTAAGGAGTTTGGAGTTTTTCTTTAGAATTCTTACAGAACTAGGGCTGAAGAAAGTGCTCCTTCCTGAGAGAAAGAAGTTTCAATTACTCTTTATAAAAGGCTTTACAAAAACTGGAATAAAATCTAACAGCTGTGATTTTTTTCATACTATTTAAAGTAGTCAACAGGCATTCAATTGAAAGGAAACTCTTTGTTGTAATTTTTTCAAATAATGCTAATCCTGCAAGCAGTTACATACAAAGCTTAAGCTGATATATCAGTCATCTAGTTAAGCTCATGGAATGGTTCTTTTCTAAACGGTTTGCAGGAATTAAATAGTTGATGCTTTGCAACATAGTAGCTTTGAATCTTAATGCTTTGATTAAAAATAAATGAATACATATTTGATTTTTTTTTTAAACTCTTGGATGATCAATTGTGCAACACCATATGGAGAGGTGTGACAGAGGTAATCAAGACTACCAACAGGTTGTAGAATTCTTAAGGTTCAGTTTGAACAATATTTTATTCAATTGTTTTTCCTATATCTTGACCAGATTTTCTTGTTGTTTTTTTTTTTTTCCCTTTAACGGTACTGTTTATCATCTCAATGCTATTTGACATATTCAAACAGATAATTGGAAACTGTGTCTCAATCTTGGTGCTGAGCTCAGCTTTGCCAGTGATGTCAAGGACACTGGGTAAGTGAAGTGTAGAATGTTATAATACAAAATATTAGAATAAAGGGCATTTAATAATGGGTTAAAAAAAACCCAAACAACTGAGCAACAAAACGTGTGGTTGTTACTCTCATGCTGTTGTCTGTGTTTGGGAGCCTTTCTATAATATGAGCTGTTTATTATACTGAAGAACGTGCATTTAAAAAACAGCAATGCATTTTCTGGAGAACACTTTTAAAAAGGCAGTGAGATTTCAAAATTATTGAAAGGAGATGTTGTGAAGAATACATGCTACATACAGGGCAGAATAAAATAGTTTTATGTTATGTTCAATGTCAAATTACAGTACTTTGTTTTTATGGAGAAAATACATTTGAGGATTTCAAATATAAAATGAAGTTACATTAAGTGGACATGCCTTCTAAAATAATGTAATGAATCTTTGTTGATTAATTCTATTTGGCACTGTGATAACCAGGCTACTTTCATTTTCACTGAAGTCTTCTTGCACTTTGCATTCCTTCAGTTTTAAAATGGAAATCATACGGATCTGATATTGCAGAGTTGAAGCAATTGTCATGTGTTTTTTTTTTTTTAAAGAACCAGCAGTAGCATTCAAAGTGAACAACGTAGCCGGTTGGAAAGACAAGATGTTCAAGATGTTTGGTATCTTAGTTTTGTTGAATTAGTTAATCTTCAGCTTGAATTCTAAAAGTTTGATTGCAAGGCTATTACCAAGTACATGAAAGTAGATGTTTAAGTAGTGGAAGATACTTGCAGCTAATGTGAATTTAATTGGCTGTATTGAAAAAAAACTTTATCTCAGGCTGTATGTCTTCAGTTTAAGTTAAAGCTCAGGCCCACAGATCAGCAACGTGTACAACAGCAGTTCTGTAGCTAATTATTTCCAACCAGAATACAGTCAAATCAAGAGTAGCTAATGTTTTCCACTAAGCTGTACTGTATATTTTTGTGGTGTATATCTACAGGCGAGTGTTACATACTAAATCATTTCTTTAACATAACATGATAGATGAGTGAATGACTGCGATGTGGGAATGTTGAATCCTAAAGTATGCACTCTAGAACTCTTAAAAAAAGAAACAAACACAAAACTGTAGCAAAACTTGAAATAAATAAAGGAGTAGGTCAAGTATTTAAGGCAGTGTTAGCATAAAGATAGTTTAAGACCTTCGTACAACACTTCTAGTGCTGAGGAAGATTTTATCGAAAAATTAGTGTATTAAAATAGAATTGCAACATTAGGATTGTGTTCGCTGCCTTACTGCATTAATCATTTGTTTTTTTTAAAAAGATCATTGTTAATGATCTGTGAGATTAACGGATGATAATAAGTGGCTTCTGTGGAAGAAAGTATACATGCTGGGTGCATTGTTGTCTCGTAGGAAACAGATTAATGGTAAAACTCACTTTAAAAAAAAAAAAAAAAGGCCGACAAATGAAATTCCTGAATAGTTTGCCATAGAGATAAATAAAAGAAGAAAAAAGATGGAACAATTAACACACAGCTAACAAATGCACAGACACAGCTGTCCAAACAGGATTAATAGAGTGTGTTAGAGTACAGTGAGTCATGTGGCGCTTTGCAAAAATATCAACATGTGTTGCACTACATGCTACTGCCCTGTGGGACTGAAAAGGTGAAAAGAAAGAAATATGTTAGGCAGATTCATCGTCTTTTCACATCATTATATAAGCAAGTTTCTAGACTGTACAGAAAGCACTAAATATTATTGTTATGTGAAAGGTAAAATAGCAAAAGCTATCTGGTACATGTATGGGACCTTCTTCAAGTTTTAAAGATGGAAATAGCGTTTTTTAATGTTAAACAGCATGCTTATGTGGATGAGCTGTCTCTAATCTTTCTTAGTCCGTGATAGCTTTTACTAAGCTAACTAATTTTATCAGAGCTTTTCAGCCTTAGTAGTCCTGCTTGAAAATTGTTTCCCACCAGCACTGTATTGCTATGAGGCAAATGGAGAACAGGGCACTTAACAGAGAAATAGAGAAACAAAGAATTGTGAACTAAATGGAATTTTCTAATATGATGAAAGCTTTCCCAGAATTCTTCTCTTGCTTGTAATGGTAGAGCAAAACGTGATATGAAACTCATTTGCAGATATCGTTTAAAATAGTGTTTCTTTTTTAACCTGAACAGCTTTTTTAAAACCTGATTTTTTTTAAAGCTGAACAATTATTTAGTGCTTCATTTGGGAAACTGTCGTGAACTGTCATGGATAAATGTCTACCAGAGCTGTAGCTTTCAGTTCTGAGCAGCTTTTCAAGTTGTGGTCTTGGGAACTGTTTTTTTTTTTTTTTCTACAGCCTGTGTAGATTGTGCTTCTGAGGAGTCACAAAAGCTTGTTAACCTTTTCCCCAGCACGCCTACAGAATGATGCTGTCTGATTTTCTCATGAGCAGTGACTTTTTTCTGTTTGTAAGGGGAAAATGTGTAGCTTATGTTACAGAAGTGTTGTGCTCCATTTTTGTTTGTCCTTGGAACTCCCGCACCATTGCCAGCTATTCTTCTGAACGCCTTTGTGTCCAGATAAATTCACCCAATTTTCTGCCTGTTTTGTTTCTTTTCCTTTGAGGGTCTGGAAGTCTATACATTCAGGTTTGACTTTCTCAGTTTTCCTGTAGCTCTGCAGCCTGAGTAAAACACTCTGCTGCTTTGAAAATGTTCTTAAGGGCACTGTTTGGCTTCAAGTGTGAAAACAACTGTTATTTTTCAACTGTTTACCACTTATTCAGTGCTTCATCTCTCTTGCTTTATTTCTACTTGCCTCTCTTTTGCTGTTTTGGTCAACTTTGGGTTGATTTTTTAAACCCCCTTTATCCTTTCAAACTTTTCTCATTGTGTCATGTTTTGCTTGAACACAAAAGTTGGTTCGATTTTTTTTTCAATTTAAATGACTGAGTACAAGAAACGTCTGCCTTTTAATATGCTGATGGCTGGCTGAGGAGTCTTGAGGGTCTTGAGACCGGACTGTGGTACAGTGAGGTTTGTAAGTGCTGAGCTTACCTTTGAAAGGAAGGTAGCAGCTGACCTCATTCTGTCTCTTCACTTAGTATTACTGATGAAGTTGTAGTTCTAAAAGGCCTCAACCTTTTCAAAAATAAGATGATAGAAAAAGATTCCAGATCCTGTAGAACCACGTCTAGTTTCTGATGCCATTTTAGTTCTGGCACAAGGTAGGCTTCCTTCCTTCACAATGTTAGTCTGAACTGTGAGAACATGTTGCCATGACATTTTCTGAGTTGTGTTTTTAGGTATGTAACAGCTCACTGATGCTAGACAATTATTATTTGTGTATTACAGAATCATAGAATGGCTTGGGTTGGAAGGGTTGGATGGTTAGGTTGGATGTCAGGGGGAAGTTCTTTACAGAGAGAGTGGTGAGGTGCTGGAACAGGCTGCCCAGAGAGGCGTGGATGCCCCGTCCCTAGAGGTGTTCAAGGCCAGGTTGAATGGGGCCCTGGGCAGCCTGGTCTAGTATTAAATGTGGAGGTTGGTGGCCCTGCCTGTGGTAGGGGCGTTGGAGATTGGTGATCCTTGAGGTCCCTTCCAACCCTGGCCATTCTGTGATTCTGTGACCCCAAGGATCACCAAGTTCCAATCCCCTGCCACAGGCAGGGCCACCAACCTCCAGATCTGGTACTAGACCAGGTTGCCCAGGACCTCATCCAACCTGGTCTTCAACACCTCCAGGAACAGAGCATCCATAACCTTTCTGGGCAGCCTGTTCCATCACTTCACCACTGTCTCTGTAAAGAATTTCCACCTGACATCCAATCTAAAGCTTCCCTCCTTGAGCTTAAAACCATTCCCCCTTGTCCTATCACTGTCTACCCTTGTAAAAAGTTGTGAAGATGACCTGTCAGCACCATCTTTCAGCCAGGCTCTTTTCCTTAGGTGCAAATACAGGCAGATAGCTCTGGGAAAAAAGCTGTAGTTGGAAAGCAGTCATTAAACTTCAGTTTCAAAAGCAGATGCTCTGAAGAACACAGACATACAAAAGCTCAGTGTTGTGGTTCTCATGGAACCTGTACTGCCTGTGTTTTTCAACAAGAAAGTCCACAATGTATTTTATCATTTTTCTGAAGTAGATTTTATAGAAACTGAAATTTTAAGCATTTTTCACTCTAATGTTGACTTTTCCCAGTTATTTTTACTGAAACTGTAAAAGCAGAATTCTTTTTTAGACTAAGGAGTTACTTGAGCTCTCATTATTCAAACATTTTGCTAGGAAACCTAAGAAAGCATTTTGCTAAGTGTCTTAGTTTTATGGTAGTCAAAGAGGCAAGTGACTTGATAGCATTTTCATGTCTGTTTAACCACGTCTTACAGTATGTTGTCTGAAACTACTTCACTTCCACACAGTGATAGTTGTACATTTTTCTGAAAATGTAATCAAGGTTTTAATGGAAGTCTCAAATTCAATTTTAACAGGAATTACTCGATTTGATCTGCTTGGAGACTTTGGAAGGTTTAACTGGCTGGGAAACTTCTATATTGTATTATCTTACAACTTGCTCTTTGCTATCATGACAACATTATGTCTGGTCAGAAAGTTCACTTCTGCTGTGCGAGAAGAGCTCCTGAAGGCATTAGGTAATAATAGCACTGGAAATTTAGTTTGTACTTCATATTACTTTTCTCTAGCATTGATACCTTGTATTGTTACTGTTCTTCCATGTTGTGAGAGCATAGAACATATTCTTTACTGCTCCTGAGCATACAGAAGTCTGAATATATATCCAAGCGTGAGCAGTGGTTGACGTTGATTCTTAAGGGGAATTTGGCATTTATTGGCAATTGGAAGGCAGAAGTAAGAGATTTTAATCTTCCTGTCTTTTTACCCTGACAGAGACACCTAATCCTTAAATTCTTGCTATGTGTATTATATTGAGCTGCTTTCAGATTCTGCATTCCAAAATGTAAATGTTCATGTGCTGTGTTTGTGTTTCAAAGCAACTTATTAATTCACTAAAAATAGGTTAGTGGAAGTCTCAGCTGCTTTGTTTTGATGTTTCTTTAAGTGCTACATGTTTACAAAGTCCTTGTACAAAATTTATGGGATCTTAATAACTGGCTGAGTAACAACTAGAGTTGATAACAGGATTTCGATCAAATCATGCTTTCACATTCAGGAATTTGCAAGTCTGGCCATACAAAAAAGGTGAAAAAAATATTTGATACTAAGAAGTTTTTACTGCATCTCGTGCTAACTAATGAATGAAGCTCCTTTTTACAACCATACAATAGTATTTGCTTAAATGGAATGGACTAACAGTGAAACTTCAGGGTTTGTTTATAAACATGGACTCAGTTGATAGTGTCTAAAAAGTACTTGTATTAGTTTTCACTGACTACTGCTTTCTGGAGTTGGGAACTTGCTGAACAAAATCCTAGAATGATTAAGTTAGTTTCAGAACTACTAAATAGGGCACTACAAAATGACTGATACTGTAGGACTAACAGAAGCCTTTCTGTCTTTTTTGACGTTGAGTTTTCAAGCTCCAAGGGAACAGGTGACTAGGGAAGTAGTGTGTAAATCTATTGATTTTTATGCTAAAATAGTTTCAGAGAAGTTGCACAGTTGATTTGAGAGAGTGCTTAGTTGAAGCAGTTTTTAGTTTGTATGTATTTTTCTGAATAGCTGTATGCATGAAATTTGGAGGAATCTCATTTTTTCCTTATTGTGTAATGTTTTTCAGGATTAGATAAACTTCATCTGTCAAACAATCCAAGAGACTCAGAGACAAAGCCGTCTGCAAATGGGCATCAGAAAACACTGTGATTGACAATCACCTGCAATCAACAGAGCTGAAAACATCAACCTCATGGCATTCCTGTCATCTCATCAGCTTTTTTATATTGTTCTTTTGTTGATAATCTGGGTCCAGCCTTGTCTCATTTCTTGATGCTGTGTGCTTCTGAGGAACTTAGCTGTATCACATTCTTCTCTTTCCAGTTAACTTTTGGTCTGCTTGTTTATTTCCCAGTAAGTTAATGCAGGAGGTGCCTTGAAGACTGGAAGTTGAAGAGAATAATTAATTTCTTTTTATTGACAGTCTCATATCTTTAGATACAAACCTGCTACCCTCTGAATGCACAGTATCTCCTGTGTAATGCAGACATAGCTTGTAAAGAATAACTTTGGGACTTTTTTTTTTTTAAAAAAAAAAGATAGACTTGAAGCCTAGTATGACCCTTATTGGAAATGTAAGCTACTTGGAGTGGGCATCCTTGATAGTAAACAAGCAGTTCCACTAAAAATGTTTTAAAAAATGAAAGTTACTGGTAAAGACCACAGATCATGTCGGACTCGGTTGGCTGATAGCATGGCCTTTCTTGGAAGGCCAGCATTTTCAGTTCTCTGTTCCCAGCTGTAAATGCCAGGTTGCTTTACTGGTAGTCAGGCAATGTCTAATTAAATAGTGAGCCACACAGTGAAGATTAACTTCAGTGTTAAACCTGAGCCTAGTGTGCTTTGGGGAAAAAAAAAAAAAAAAAAAAAAAAGCTGCATAGACCCCATGTCACAACTCTTACAATTCTGTAATGATTTTGTACTATGGAGGTCACTCACCCTACCAAGTGCACCCTGTAAAATTCTGTATGAACTCCTGTGAATAAGCAGTACTTGTAACTCATGCAAGTTGCACAAGTTTAGGAGGCTGTGGTTGTGGTTTTTTTTTTTTACAGTCTTCTTTAATTTGAAGTAAATTATGTCTCTGAATTTATACTGTAGTTATGAGGATTTCTGTTCAGTGGCATAATCCAGTATCTTTCACTAGCCTGTTTTTTAATGTACACACAAACATGTATATAGGACTACATGTGTAGATACCATAAATTAAATCTAAGCTTGTAGAGATGGCATAGTTGGTTTGATAAGTAAAGCTTGTGTGTTCAAGCTTGGTAGTACAAATTTCTGTGATGTTACAATTTAACTGCCCAGAGGCCTTACATTCAGAATGGCATCAGTGAGTGTAATGTCATTTTTCTTAGCATCACTGCTGCCTTAGGAATTCTATTAGCAGTTTATAGTAATAATAAAAATATATAAAAAAGGCAAAACCAGCACCCACCAACAAAACCCCAGCTGTTCAAATTCTAGTTGCATTTTTGTGCTGCTCTGTTACAGGTAGTGTTCAAATGGATTGGAATGAGGACAATTTCAGTATGTGCTCCATATGTAGTGGATCAGTTAATGTTCCTGATTATTCTGGTTCCTGTTAAACTGAAGTATGTCTGTTTGTGGCTTTAGGTCTTGAGAGTGATCAGGCTGTGACAGTTAACTCTCCAGCGGGGTTCTAAGATAAACTTTGTGTCAGAAGCTGTTGGATGGTGTCTACTGAGATGGCTGCACTGGGCTGTAGACTTACAGGTGTGTGTGTGTGTCTGAATGTGAGAGTTGTTTTTTTTTTAATTTGTTTTCTGAGACAGTTTCAAAAATCAAGCTCCAGTGTAGCAGGGAATTTCTTGTTTTTCTGCAGGCTGCCTTTTCTGACTTGAACTGGGGCATAATATGAATACTGCTGTAGCAAATATGCTGGAGTTACTTTTTGTGTGATTAGTATAAATTCAAGGTTTATTAAACTGACTGTTGATGTGTTGTACTGAGTCTTGGAGGACTTAAAGTAAAATTGCTTGATTTTTACTAAGATTTACAAGCATCTCTTTCTGTTGTTTAATGCTCTTTTAGTGAGAAAGGTTTAAAGGTTTTCTGAGTCAGTTCCTCAGCCAAGAACAGGGAACTATAATTAGAATTTGTTTGAGAATGTTTACATTTTCAACACGGGGAGTTTTCTTTTTAGGGCCATAATTCAGGTATTCTCAGAGCTTGCAGCCTTACGTGCTAAGCAGATAGCTAAAAGCATCTGAAATGTATCCACTCGTCTACATAAGTGATAGTGTGACCAAAGTGTCCTAGTGTCTTATTGGGGCAGGTGAGCTGTGAGTGAGGCTAGTTAGCTTTGTTAAAGTATTTCTGTTGCAGCTTTGACAGTTATATAAATATGGTCTTTGAGTGGATTTGAGGGTGCACCAACATAGGTCTTAGTTTTCACACTTCTCTCAGTAGAGACAGAACATTTTGGAGGTGTTTGTCTCAGCATCAAGTGATCCAAGAAGGCATGAAGAGATGGGCTTCTGAGGTGCATGTGGCTTCTGAAAGTGAGTTGGGCAATTACTTAAGCTGAGCAGAGGCAGCTCCTGCTGATGAACCTATGAGGTTCAAGCAAAACTTGAAAACTCTTTCAAAGCGAATGTTACAGCCGTGCCTGCTCCCACCCCTTCTGGATTCTGTAGTCAGAGAGATGTGTGGGTAAAGCCTGTAAGAGAATATTTTACACTGGAATATGACAGATGCTTAAGGATGCTGTGTGGTTTCCATGGTGGATAAGAAATTCAGAACTACCCTGTGCAGTTAGTGACAGTGTTTTGTTTAAAAACCAACTGTTTATATTGTAACACTGTCTGCATTATGATATGTTTGGCCTTGAAAATGACATGCTTATGCAGAACTCCTTACAGATCCAATGGTACTTTCAAATATCCTGTGTGTAAGATACAGGTCACTGTATACTTTTCACAGAAGCATATGGTCACTTAAATACACACAACTGGTAATTCATTAATGGATGTGATGATGCATTCCTAGTATTTTGACTCATGTAGAGTCAGGTGGTCTATACCTTCAAGGTATATACAACTGATCTTAGTAACATTAACATCTGCCTCACTTCTTAGGAGGCAAAAAGCACATAAATGCTTCCATCTTCAACTAAATACCACACAAGACCAAAAAAATAGATGTAAATTAGGTGTTTTAGATCAGCCATTTCTTGGCTTTCTTCTGTGTTGGTAGCACAATATTAAGTGCAGTGGCAGAGCTGTAATATCGTGGGATTTCTTCTAAGTGTAAAGCACACTGTCAATACTTAACACCTTAAGATGATAAATAGCAGTATTGGTTACTGTACAGTGACAGTTTTTGCATTCGTAGGAAGCTTTGTTTACTGTTTGTAATGTGATGTTCATCTTTTGGCCCTGCTCCTCCACTGTCTTTTCCCCTGTTGACTGCTTCATGGTGTCATAGAAATTAAAGGATTTGACAAGTTGCTCTCCTTGTTTGGTTCCAAAGTACCACACTGGGTGACACACGGGGGGCAGCTGTGTGTGTGGGCAAGACCTCGTGCAATCTTGTGCTGAGTGGGATGGATGCACGCAGTGCTGCAGAGGGATGTGTTCTCCTCCATGTAACTGACGTGTGTGCCACCAGGAGCAACAGCTGTGAGGGGGCTGCAGCAGTCCCTCCTATTCCTCACCCATGTCTGCAGCAGCTCAGTGCTCACTGCTGCGTAGGAAGGACAAGCTGAAGGACAAGCTGGCCCTTTTTGTAACAAATTTACCCTCTGATGTACAGGAAGAAGGTAAAAAGAAAAGAGCAATCCCATCCATGCAACTTTCTTTGAATTTGTTAAGATTGGCCTACATTCTCCCTTCTTTTCCTCCTCTTTCAGAAACTTGGTGGGCTCAGGCAGTGCACAGTAGTTGAGTGTTATCTGTTCTGTATTTAAGCAGCATGTATAACTGGGAATGCCAAGTGCAGGAGTGCAGCTAGATCCTACTATTTTATGCATACTCTGATTTTTAAATTAATTCTTTATGTAGGTAAAGTCATTTCATTGGCGACAACTTACTACAGCCAATTTTATAACCTCTTTAAGAAGAAATAAACTTCGTTTTGTTTGATTAGAAAGTTTATATGAACCGTGAACCTTTAAATGCTTCAACTAAGGCTATAACGTCCCCCTGCCCTTCCTGTTCATATTTTTTTTTGTTTTAGTGCTGACTTGAAACAATGTTAAAGGTTATCTAAGGATGCAAATATACCTGACTCTTCTCACCTGTATCTTTCAGGACCTAGTATCTTGTGCTCTTAAATGTACTGCTGTTGGTTAACTAGCAGCCTGTTCTAGCTGCATTATTAGCATTTGAATGTTAAAAAAATTCTGCTTTTGATCTTATCAAGAGAGCAATCGAAGCTGACAGCTGCTTTGATGTGGATTCCAGACCAACCTGGTGTGCAGGTGATGTCTGCAGCTGGAGATAACCTCTGCCACCTCTTCCTGCCTTGCCCAGTGCCCTTCGTTCAGACGAAGTCTCTAACACTGCCCAAAGAACCTGTGATGCTCCTCCTTTCTTCGAGGCATGAGGAGCTTGGGCCATGTGTTGTCCATCTGCTACACAGTTCTAGTTGCTGTATTTTTGGATCACTTGTGATTGATGATCTCAGAGTCTGTAGTCAAAACCATGGAAGGAGTTTTGTGTTAAATTAGGATTGAATGTGACTTTCAGAATCCCCACTGTACACAACAATTTTGGGAAGCTGGAGCAGAAAAGTTGGGGAGAAGGCTGTAGCTCATCTCTATGCTGACCATCTCCTTGCTCTTCCATCCTTCTCCTAGTTGATCTTTAGAATTGAACGTCAGAAGAAATCCTTATTTTAAATTCTTAAGTTGATGAAGTTCAAGTGCTAATGAAACTGTGCTAAACTTGGCCTTAATTATTGATTATTAAATCTTTTCAAGTCCATTTATATTGGGTGAGCACCACTGGAGATGCAGCAATGATGTTATTTTGTTACGAACATATTAATATTTATTCATTCATTTGCACTTCATCTTGTTTTCTACTACTGGGTTCCATTAAAACAGTCCTGTCATTAGAATCTGGCTGCTCTAAGAATTTACCAAGAGATCTGAATTTGGAGTGAGATGAAAATCCTTTAGTCACGCTTTTAACTTCCAGTAATGTGAAGGCAATCTACCTGCCTTTAAATGCAAGAAGCAACTTCCTTGTACCATCCATCTGAGATCATGCAGAAGGCTGTTCTTGTGAAGGAGCTGACATATGAACATTTTGGACCTCCATGTGAAATGACCATAAAGAAATGCAGCGTGATGGCAGTACCTGTGCTGGGAATGTAATGGTTGTGTTTAAATGCCTAAGGAGGAAATGAGCTGATGTATGACCCGTTTTTCCCCCAGCCATAGGTTTTCTCAGCCTGGGCGGAAACACTTGGTTTCACAAAATCATTGTGGCTGTTTCCACTCTGGCTTTATATTGTTTTACAGAACAAATTGGAGCCTCTTGTCATTTTTTTTTTTTTAGATGTGGAATTCAAAGTACTTTTGTCTAATTTGGTCTGAGTCCTGTTGCTTTAAAATAAGCGGACAGAAAAACTGATACGTTTGGGTCAAGGATCTGAAATCTTAACGTGCATAAAATGTACATGTACGCAAAAGGAGGATAGGTGTCCTTTACTTTCTTGGGCTGAGAACCAAATCCTACATTACCTAGATAAAAAATGTGCATTACTCTGAAATGCACTATCTCTAAAATCTCCACTGAGGAGACGAGAGCATTAGGGTGCTGCTGGCCATCCATCACACCTGGTCACCTTCAAGTGGCCTATGCTGGTGTGTCCATAAGAGTTACAGTACTGAATGAGTGCTCCCGTTGATGTTGCTACTGCTGTCACTGGATGGCAGCAGGTACTTCCCCTCATGCACTTCCAGTTGAATGGATTTAGTTGTACTTTGTTGGTCCGGTTTGTGCTTAAGGCCTTGTTGAGTCTGTAGTCTTGAGCAACAGCTTTTCTTTCACGTGGTGGTATGTTGGACCAAGGTAAAACATGCTGAAAAATGACACTTTCCTTGCTAATGCAAACAGAACAATGTTCTGTATGAATACCTTCTCCCCACCAAACCCTTCTTAGAGTATTTTAGGTCATCCAGAAATATGTTTTGCAGTGTTCTCAGTTGTGGTTACTTTGCTGTGTTACAAAACTTGATGAAAATAATTCTTGCTGCCTTGGTCAGGTTGATTTTTTTTTGTGTGTGAAAAGCCATGGTTGTAGTTTTTTCCCCATTGTTTGAAATGTTACATCCAGTGTTTTGTAGGAAGAAGCTTTTTTTTTTTCTTATTGTGTTTTCAATAAAGTGTGATTCATAATGGGGTTTTGATTCTATTATTTAAAGCAATGAGAAAGATCTGTGGCATTCTAAGCATTCTGAATGGTTCTGTCAGTAGTTGGTGTGAATAGCTGCATTCCCTTCCATCCCTCCTGCATTTAATGTATTTTTGGGATTCTCTTAGAAAAAATTACGTGAATCTCCATCACATACATACATCATGTACACTCAGAGGTGTGACAGCCCTGCTCTTAAAACAAGTATGTGATGAATTCCAGCACTCCAAGCAAGTGAGGATTGTTCATAGAAAAGTATCCTGATTGTGTGATGTTAACAGTATGACTGAAGTACAATTCTTAATTTCTTTAATAATGTGACGGTTCTTAAACTCTTTGAAACAGTCTCACTGGAGGCTTCAGTGTTGTTTTCTCTAAAAGAAGTCCAAGAATTGTACATTTGGAAAGGACCTGCAGACATCTGAGCCATTCAACTGCACAGGATCAAAAATACCTGTGTTAGTCCCTAAGATGCAGTTAAATACCAGGAATATCTGTGACTTCTGTGCTGTCTGATAATATATTGTTGTTTAATTGTCCAAGGTTTCCTAAATGTGAAGTGTAAGAGGTCCTTGCTACGTGATAAGCTTTAATTTGGTTCTCAAGTGTCCACAGTAAGCAAGACAACTCTTCTGCTTGCATGAGCATTTCCAAGGCTCAAAGGCTGTATTTGTCTTCTATTTAACAAGTGACTTCCCCAGTTCTCTCAGCAGTTTGATGCTGTCCTCTGTAGAAACCTCTTACCTAAGGAATTCCTATCAGAGTATTTGTCTATTCTAGCTCAAGTCTTTAAATGCATGTACCTGGAAATGTGATGACTGCCTCACTTGATGCTTGATACAATCTGATATTGTTAGCATTATTTGAAAGCTCTCTGAAAGTTAATCAGCCGTTGCCTTTTTATGCAAAATGATCTTACTTGTTACTTTTATGATTCTTTTGTTGTAGCTTCTGTGAGATGGTCTTTGTGCTTAGACTTACAAGTTACATGTGGTGACCTGAATTGGTTTCAGCAACCAATAACCATATTTTTATTCCTGCTAAAATAGATGAGTACTTACTGTTTCCACAGTTCTCAGAAGTTCTGAAGTGATCCTTGATCTTTGAGGGTCATTTCTTATTTGCAAACAGCAAACTGGGATTGGTCACAGTTGTTCAAGCAGAAGCAGCAACTGGGGTTCTGCTTGGAGAGCTTGGCTGAAGGAAAATGCGTTTCTTGCAGTGACCCCAGTGACAGTATTGATTGTTCTTGTGAATGGGAGCCTCTGCTACCACATATCAGGCATAAAACCACAATGGTAAAGGATAACGGGGGTTCTGCTGAAGGAACACAGTGCCTAAATGAACTGTGCCTCATCACTGGGAGAGAGAAATGAAAATGATGGAAGGTGAAATTGCCAGAGGGATGGAGATGAAAAATGTCAAGAAAGGTGAAACTGACTATTAAAGTAGAGCAACAGCACTCAACTTTTATTGCTCCAAAGACAAGGTGAATGCCATTGTACATAAAAAAAAAATTACTTAAAAGATCTGGATCTTAGGTTCCCCAGTTAGAAACATGCACATGCATTGTCGGCTGTGCTCTGCTAGGAGGTACTTCACTGAGCTGTGGGTGTCAACACTTGAGGACCTTCTTTTGATAATATGAGCGGCACAAAGGGCAAATATGTTGCACTCCCAAGGAAAACTCTTCAAACGCTTCAAGACAGGAATGGTGAAACAAATGTGAACAAGAAAGCAGAACGGTCGGTCGGGAAAACGGGTTGCTGGTACCAGAAAAAACACAGGCAGGGTGAGCAGTAGGGCTGAGTGGCATGATACAGATAGGACAGTCAACTATCTCCTGCCGAAATGCCTAAGTAAATACAACAGAAAAACCTCTAGAGTAGTGAAGCAATGTAAATGTATCAATGAAATTACTAATTAAAGCATTCAAACTTTATGATTGGTGTATTTTGACAAATGAACAACATTTTGACTCTCAATTTTGTCTTCAGTCTCCTTGGGCTCTTTAATTGAAACGAGCAGAGATGCTGCTGAAGTAAAAGGAGACTTCTGAAGTATAAAAGCTTGTTAAACATTCCTGATTTAGAATAGGTTATACTAAAAAACTTAACTCCCCTGTCCTCCCAAAAAATCTCAATTGTGCTGAAGACTGCCGTGTTTTTTTTTGAAGGGTGTAAAAGCTGGTAAGTTTGGATTTCTTAAACAAACAAAGAAAAAAAAGCCAGCCAACCTGCATCTGGATCTTCTCCCAGTCATTTTCACTGAGGAGTATTTCTTTTCCTTCCAGCTGCTGAAATGCATCCCGACATGCAGCTATAGAAGAATCTATCTTAGAAAGAAAATCATCTAGGTTTATGTCATAAGAACTCAACAGCCGATTGCTAATCTGTTGAACCTGAAAAGAAAATGGATTGCTGTTAGATTGAAAACTTAATTGGAAAACAGCCATTTTTCAGGGAGGAGGGGATGGGAAGTGAGGGGTGGGGTAATAGCAGCTGTTGTTAGGTCAGTACCTGAACACGTTCTTACTGTTTCATTTCAGTTTTGGGCAGTTTTTCACACCAAGACATGTGCTCCCCTTATAACTGCTAAAAGTGACCCTTCATAGCATATGATGGAATATTCAAAGTGAACTCTTTCAGACCTGATGGAAGCAAGAAGCCAAATCCAATGGCTACACAAATAATAACAAAAGAGAAAAATCCAGACAACAAAAAAACCAACCAACAAACTGCCAACAAAAATCAACCAACCATGGAAGTATCTGAAAAGCTTGCTTAGCATTTAGTTTTCAAACTTTCAGTTTCCCATTTCCTTCTGAAACTATGAAAAACCTCACGGTAGCAGCTGATGTTTTCTGAATATATACACATTCATGTAATGTGCCAGTATGAGAATGTTTTCCACTGAAAGCTGTAGTTTCTCAATAGAGACTTGAAGAAGACAAACATTAGAAGAGGGCAGATAAGAAATACTGAGATCTATAACACGAGAGAAGTCAGTTGGTTCTTGATGATGTTTTATTCTTTTTTGTAATAGTTTGATCCACTGATAACTAAGATATATTATGTCTTATTGTGTTCAAAAATGATCTCAAGCACAACAGTATGTTGAAAGGATGTATCCGTATGTTGGAGCCAATCAGATTTAGTTACCAGTGCAAGGTAATGCTGATGTATTAACTTAGTGCAGCTAACTAAAAACAAAATCCTTCTGAGGCCTCCTGTGGAGTGTATTTAAATCACGCGATTTGAAAAGCAGCAGAACTTTCTATACTTTCTGGAGACGTTTTATATCTGGCAAAGATTGGATGGATGTTCTTGTGCTTCCTTTATGATTGCTCACTGACAAGAAAGAAAAAAATTCTAATTCTATCTCATGCAAACAGTGACTTTTAGTGGTATGTGTGCAGGAGGAAACAAACAAAAATCCCACTGCAGGCCTTTTCCAGTATTTACACTATGGGGTTTCCAAACAATCCCAAATGATAACTGAGACACAAAATAAGCTGATTAAAGTGCAGCATATTGGTCTATCTTTAATGGTTTCTTGTAAATCTATATTCAGTGAAGATTACTAGGAATGTCACTGGTTAATCTGAACTGCTGTCACCTAAGTTCTAAAACCAGACCCGCTCCACACGGTAACATTAATTGCTCTCTCTGACTTCATTTTAAAACCAGACTTCAGAAGGTACAGGATAAGATCATAGAATCATAGAATGACTTGGGTTAG
Organism: Phasianus colchicus; assembly: GCF_987193195.1. Classification (NCBI taxonomy): domain Eukaryota; kingdom Metazoa; phylum Chordata; class Aves; order Galliformes; family Phasianidae; genus Phasianus; species Phasianus colchicus. The sequence continues at coordinate 45,079,495 of NC_143441.1, forward strand.
AACGGCCTCAAGGATCATCAAGCTCCAGCCTCCCTCCCCTGCCAACCTCATTATCTAATACTAGAGCAGGCTACCCAGGGCCCCATCCAACCTGGCCTAAGATTACACCTAAAAACCTTACATAATTACCAGTTTCTGGTCTGCATCAAGGAAAAGTTGATCCAGATGAAAACACTTTGTATCCTGATTTATGCTCGATCTTCATTTATGTCAGCTTCAATCATGAACAGACCTGAACTGTTTTTGTAAGGAAGCTAGGGCAATGTAACTGAAAGCTAGAGCAGCCACGAAGATGCTTTAACTTTCTCTGTGAGCCTCTCAGGACCCAAAACGTGGGGAAAAACAACTACATTTTAACTCATCCCTGATCCAGTGTCTATTTCTGTGAATCTGAGAGCAACGCAATCAGCATCCAGTCAGTTCCGTGACCCGGCCCGTCTCTGTGCACTGTGGGATGATTAGATCGACTGCTGAGTGAAATTAACCAACGAGAGCTGAAAGCGGGAGGCAGAGAAAGCGGCTGGAGCTGCATTAAAGTGAGTCGTGTCCCCTTTCTTCCTGTGCTGTTTGTTCCCTTTTCCCTCAGCAGGGAGAAGCTCCATTTCTTCCCTGAGCGTGCACTTGTGCTTCTCTACCCCATTTCACTAAGTGATCCTGAGAGTCCCCTCATGAGTTGCTTTGCGCAGACACTGTAAAGGAGAGAGAGGAAAATTCTTTTCCTGCCTAAGAGGATGGCGTTCTATTAAGTTCCCTGCTGCTAAGGCACTACCTGCTTTGAGCTGCTCCTGTATTTTCTGCAGCATGGCCTGACCCAACCCACATCCCATCGATCAGCAAATTAAGCCTAGGGTTGAGAAGGAAAAAAATTTAACCAAAATATAACCCCAAATTTATGTTAACTGGCAAATCTGTACTATCAAAATAAACAGAAAGTAATGAGCACTTCATATCATTTGTTAATCTTACGTTAATATGTTCTAGGATTTAAATAATAAATCCTGCTGTGTAGCACCCATTTTTTTTCCAGATCTGAAACTAACTGAATTTATTTCTGAAAATGCCATACCTCTATTTCGTCTGTAACTTCTTAAAACATGAATAGCAAAGCATAAGCTGAGGATTTCAAATACTCTGTTGGTATGCAAAACTGCTTCAGTCATCTGTAGGGCAGCACAAGGCTATGATAAAGCAAAACGATGAAACAAAGCACCGGCATGAACTTTGTCCACAGGGAAGCCTTTTAAAGTGATCCAGTGTCAGCAAATTGCTTACTAATGTGTTGACTTATGGCAACCCTCAAAAGTAAAATGAAAAGGCTGGAATTTACAGCATATCAATGAATCAGTTGATAAGCTTTTACTGGTTTAATATCCTCCTCGTTTGGCTGCTTGGAGCCACTTCAAGTTAGCAACAGAATGTTTACCATCTCCATGTGATAAAGGAAGTCAAACGACTAAACAAATTTTAAGACCATTATACTGTTTGGTGAGATTTAAATTAAAATTGTTGGGAGAAATCGCATAGAGGGGGGAGAACGAACCTAAAGTCAGCCACCCCATCTCACAGTGACTTACCCAGCTTCCTAAACAATGGTCAACACATTTAGCAAAGCTGGAGATAATGTAATGCGTTTGAAAAGATTTAATTGCACCAATAAAAGGCTATGCCTCAATTAAATGACGTGCACAAGTGACATTTATGGATAGGATCAAAGAAATTTGCTACCTCATATGCTGAAGCAACGCCCTGTTTCTGCGTGCAGTAGTGCTAAAAAGTAGCACGCTTTGGTTTCTGACCTTTTGTACCTCCTTTGATCTGAGTTATTAGAAATTTTAATCATAGGTGTAATAAGTAATATCACACCAAAAAAAGTGCTAATATTTCAGACTTCATTTCTTATTTTGTGATATTTATCTAAGAGCGTGAAACTTGGCATTTAACCTTTGCGATTCTTCCAGAAGAGGCAGGATTATTAAAAATTTGATTTTTTTTTTTCCACTTGAGGTGCTGTTTGATTATGCTAACATTTAGGAAGTGACATTTTAAAAGCGCCACAATTTTTTTGAGGCAAAACTTATTTTAGGAAAGCTTTTTAGTGTCTGGAAATGGATAGATTCTCGTGAAAAATTTCTTCAGTGTTTTCTTTGACCTGCATTTAAGTGTGTAAGAGCTAACTCCAGGAAAACTCATCTGTCATCTGGTATATATCCTTTAATCATAATTGGCACCAAATTCATTGAAACCTGGCTAATCAGGTTTAAATGGATGTTGTGGATGCCCCATCCCTGGAGGCATTCAAGGCCAGTTTGGATGTGGCTCTGAGCAGCCTGGTCTGGTGGTTGGTGACCCTGCAGATAGCACGGGGTTGGAACTGGATGATCATTGTGGTCCTTTTCAACCCAGGCCATTCTGTGATTCTAAGATTCTATGAATCCATGTGTGACAACTTTATAAATTTATTCTTAAGAGAAAGTAAAGAAGTAGTGCCCATTTTGTTCCCTACAAATCCTGAAATGTTATGTATGAGAATGATTTGCCAATGCTGTGAATGATACATGAAATCTGTTAGAGATTATCCTATGGTTTACAATCATCTGATGAAATGTAAGCAGTTTTATGTTTGTTTACCCCTAAAAAGAAGTTCCCCAAGACAGGGGCTCTACAAGCTAACACTCTGTGGGTAGTTTAGTGAGAGCTACTGTACACATCTGTATTCAGCTGAGAGAAATTTTAACAAGTGATGCTCAGCTGAAATTTTCAGCATATTTAGAAATGTTCTTCAGCTTCTCTTTACTGAGACAAGGTATGTAGCTAAGGATGGTATTCTGAGCCCACTGAAAGTGGGTAGCCTTGTTGGGAAAGAGGCAGAGGACTTTTGTTCCCAAAGTCATTCATGCAGAAAAATCTGTTTCTGTTGTCTGTTCTCATCATGATACTTGAGGACAGTCACAGTGTACTGAAGTATTTATTCACTTCTTCCAAACATAACTGTTTAAGCACCCTCCATCCAATCCACCTCCAGTGCTGAAGGACCCTCCATCATTGGCCTGAAGCTGGAGAAAATCAAATCCACAGAATGGAGCTACCCAGTTCAGTGCCATGTGAAGGAACACTGACAATGCAAAGAAGTCATGATTGTTTATGGATTAATTAATTTCTCCTCTTACTAAAACATACCCCCTCATAGAAAACAGATTATTGTGCCTAATCACAAAGAGGAAGGAAATACAGAGTCTCACAAAAAGCCTTGTACATACAGAACGACATATAGGATATTACATATTAAGATTGGCTGTAAGAATCTGAATTATTTTCCCTACTTTTACATTGAAAATAGGGTAGGATGAGGAGACTAACAGAGTGTCTCCAGTGCTGCTTGCTTGATATGAGTGACAAGGAACAAATGAAAAGGTAGAGAGATGACACTTAGAGTTTAAGGGAGCTGAATCAGATCAAAGGATGGACCAAAGAAGCAAATGAAACATACCTTTTCCTCAAAAAACTGTTTTCTTAGTTTGTTGTCTTTAGGAGGCACTGTTTTTCTCAAGTTTTTATACCATTTTCTAACAACGTATCCCCTCCAGGAGGCTTGAATTCTGTAAGAAATAAGATTGCTCAGGAGGAAGCTTAAATTTACATTATTTTACTCTTCATTTCTTGTGTAGTTTCTCATTAGAATTTTAATTCAGAATATTATTTAGAAATAAATAAAGCCCAGTGATGGCAGCTCTAGCAGAAGCAAGGCTTACCTGACTGCACACTTTATTTTATACAAGCGGGCCCCGTCATGTATCACTCTGGTCTGATACTGCTTTTTCCTGCACATAGGACAAGACTTTTTGCCCGTAAATTTTTCAAAGGCTTTCAGACAGGCCTGAAAAAATCATTGCAATTATCTACTATGTATTTGATAGCACTTGTAAGGATGAAAGAGGGTAGATTACAGAATGTAAAAAATATTTATTCGGCAAGCCATGAACACCATACGAAAAATACATATTTTTATAACTAAAATGCTAAAAATATTGTAAATCTATGTATATTCTCATGATTTTTTTTTTTGAGTTAGGCTCTTCTTGTTTGGTATATGTAACTCAGTTACAAACTATGTTAAAGTTTTTAAAAGACAATACAATGGGATAAAGAACCTCATCATTCAATAGTTTTAAATTATATTTCTTATCTGAAGAATCTGGAATTAAAGTTCCTTTTCAAGGCAATTACATTAATTCACTGAGATATTCACTTAAGTAACTTAAGACACACACTATATGCCTGAATTGTTAAATAAAGCCATACTCACTTTATGGAATACATGGGAACATGAAAGCAACACCTGTTTTACAAAGAAAAAAACAGAGAAAACTATTTTTAATCCATTCTAAAAGCTGAAGAGTAAAAAAATATTGACAACAAGGAAAATCCTGACCGTCTGAAAGCTCATCACTTTCTTCTGGTGACTAGTGCATTCTTTCTGGTAAAAATAATATCAGTCTTCTGTAGGAATTACTTAATAAATTACAGCTTAACCCAGTATGTGAATTCGGTGTTAACAATACATGGAGTGGCAGAAAGTGAGAGTTGCCAACTGCTCTTAACTAGAGCAAAACATTCTGGAACAAGTATTTAAAATGAAAGGTGATTTCTTCCCCCACCCCCTTCCCCATAAAAACATAAAAGTTCAAGAAGTGATATAAATCAAATGCAGCATTTCATACATTTAAAAAAAACCATCAAAATACATAAAAAGATGGAAAAAAAAAAAAAAAGAGAAAGCATGTTCACGGGCTACAAGAAAACTTCACCTTTATCTGACCTAAGTTCCCACCAAATGCTGATGATCTCCATCCCAACAAAAGATAGAGTTGGACAAAAACAGCAGTTGGCTCTTAGAGGAAGGGAAAATTGGGGAAGGAGTGGAAACCAGAACAAGTAGTGTGCACTATTGAGCTGGCAAACACAAAAGGATTAATGGCTAGCGGCCAGCTCAAGGGAAAGCTTTCAGATACGGTGGCTTTTTTCCCTAGAGGGAGGAAAGCTAACAGAAATTCCGAGGACAAAAAAAAGAATTCCAGAGGCATTTCCCTTTTTGTGCCAAATCTAAATTAACCTTCTTAATGACTGCTGTCTTTTGCTCTCTCTTGTCCAGTTTTAGACTTCTAGGGTAGAATGGTCTTTTGCCAGATCCATCCCACCTGTCTTTGGACAACTGTACACCTACAGCTAATGTTCACGTAGAGGGAAGCAAAACCCTTCCTTCTAGGGTTTGTGAGAGCAGCACTCCTCTTCAATCAGTCACTCATCCCTTTTGCTTCACGTTTCCAAGATGGTACATGACAGGACCTAATAAAGCACGGAGGATGCGCTCACACTACATGTGTGGCATTGAATAAAGACACCAAGGTAAAATGTTATCTGAAAAAATGCTCACATAACTAAGAGACTGAATAGTATTAAGAGCACACCTACTTCCATTTTCCAAATGGAAATAACTACTGAATTAAACTACAAAGTAATAAAACTTGCGAGAAAACAAAATATAACTTACATTGATTAATTAGTTTGTATTTATAATTTTGATTAACATAGCCAAAGTTCATATCTAATGGGAATTTAAATGGAACAAAATATAGCCTATCATTGCTTTGAAAAAAATCAAGGAAAACTGCTGATTACCTTTTCCTGTGATAACCACATCAGTGAACAAAATTACCAACCTTTTTCTACCACCCCACTTGCAAAGTACATCAGAGTTGACCAACAATGCAATATACTGCTAAATACTAAATGACATCTTAATACTAAATACTTTAATAATACTAAATACTTAATATTAAAAGCTGCTGAATACTAAACGGCATCTTAAAGTTGAACCTCTCAGTTCTTTCTTCTGTACCTCCAGCTAGTGACATTTGGGAGTAACTCTGGAAAATCTGAGTTAAATACAATGGTGTAGTCCACAGTTACACTCGTACCTGAGGCTGAAGTGCAAACTCTTCCCTGCATATAGCACAGGGCTGGATGGAATCTCCATGCTGTATGGATCTCTGCTTTACTTTTGCCCATTCTTCAGCAGTTAGAGGCAGGGAAGGGGGCTCAACTAGTCCTAATTTCTGAGCTGCCAACAGTAAGAACAACAAATTACCGGATAAAATCCACTGGCAGATGCAGATAATGGATGTTCGCCTTGTGAAGTTCGTTGATCATACATTTATTTAAAAATAGTGTATACAAATGCTTCATACAAATTTATCATCTCACAAAACACTGGCAGGCAACATACTTCCTAATAATCGTTAGCTGTTTACTAATTTTCAGAACTTCTTTTAGATATAAGATTTATACAGGGATTTTTTAAATTCAAGCTTCTATTTGCCAAGTAATATGAATGTGATACCTATCCACAGCTATTGAGATGGGGATTATTAACTATGCAAAGTAACAGTGCACAATAACACAATTTCAAAGTGTCAGTACAAACAAAATCTGTCAGAATGTGTTTGTAAAGGTTTATTAACTTCACATTTCTGTATTCTTGAAACAAAGGAAAAGGAATAAAGTGGTATAATAAAAAACAGTTGCTGATGTAAAAATGTAAGATGAGACTGTGATGGATAAAATCGAAGGAGCAAAAAGAAACAAAAGAGATGGTCACAGGACACCAGTTGCAGGGGCATTGTGACAGCTCAGCTAGGCAGTCTCAGATGATAACTGTGAAGTACCACGCTGAATGTGCATGATAAATCTGTCTTCTCAAAGAAGGAATTTGTGAAAATACAGTATTTCTCCCACTTATGGGATATAGGCCAGGATCAATAAAAGAAAAATGCTAGTTGGTACAGTAAAGAATAGACCTATGTCATTTTGAAAAGCAGAGGAAACTTCTATGGGCTGAATGAAGATAGCGGAGGAATGCTTGAGGTATTTGCAATAACCTAAAACGTGAGTCCATGATGGGGCATCCATCATATTTGCTAAAATCAGAAAGGAAGAGGTGTATTAAATAGTTAGAATGTGAAGCAATGATGCTGAGTAGAGAGCTTTGGTTGTAAGTGAGAAAGGGCCAACTCTTTTACTTGTACCACAGAGCAGATCCAATCAAACTCTTGGCATAAAACTTCCTTATAGCAGAGAACATCCTTCAAATCTGATCCAACATCCAATCATCCAACAAATCTGATTTCATATCTTATCTTTACTAAAAACAAAAATCAAGTTTCACCTGACAATAATGAGTATCAGTGGATGAGTAAGAAAAGAGGAACCTATCTGGATGGCCCGATAGACAAATGTGGATAGTCTTTATAATCACAGAACCTGGATACAGAGCAAACCAGTCACAGCGTGGAAGACAGTATTACAGAATAAAAATGCCTACCCTTTATTTTCTTCCAATCAGGAACTGTTTTAGGGAGGACAATGGGATGGCACTGGGGAAGCCCTTTGTACATCCTCAGAGTGGAAAAAAAAATGAAAAAAATTAAAGAAAGCTTATTAAAAACTTCCACAAAAAGATGATTAAAGTTGCCAAATAGAGAGAGATTGGAGGCAAAACTTAACTTCTAAATAATATAAACCAGATGGGATATTTGTGAGGGACAGGTTACACAGGTGTTTAGAAGGAAAGCTATTACACAACACAGTTGATGAAGGAAAACTGGCAGCAGGACACAGAAGAAGTGATATGTGATTGATGTAAAAGGCTCTGTGAAGATATTTTTGAAGCAGCACTTGGAATAAATATAAGTAACGAAAGCCTACATTTATCACAGCTCAAGAGATCCAAGAGTTTTCATCCTTACGCACTGTTCAGAAACCCAACCTGCTTACTGACACACTCACTTTACAACTGAGTTATTTATCCTAGAACATTAGCAAAGTAATTACATACAATAACCTCTAAGCCCTTATAATTAGCTTTTAGGATGCAAGCCCCCGTTGAGAAAAATTTAATGACCAAACCCTCGGAGGTTGTTTGATTACCTACAAACTCAAGAAGGAAAAAACGCATTAAATTACGTTTTCAAAGTTGCTTCACAACTTAAAGGTTTAAAACACAGAGTTCTTAAAAAGAAAAAGTCTGACACAAACATTACACATTAATGAGAGATTACAGGTGAAAATACTAATAAGCCAGCGCAGACACAATGGCAATGACTTCTTAAAATCTTTCAGCACATTCTTTGGAATCAGTTGCACAAACATTCATATAGGATCTCTCAGTCAGTGCTGGGATTTAAGGAGAAAATACTTTGCCTTATAGTTGCAGAGAACATGCTCACACTTGGTCTGCATTTTTTCACCACAACCTTTAGCTTCCAGAATCGCTCATTATTTGTATTTGCGTTAACCCCAGTAGCTCTCTGCTGGCTTTGTCCCCGGAATCCTCTCCTCTTTCAAATTCCTCTTCAAACGGAACCAAAGAAAAAAACCCTCCCATCTTTAGAAGTATAACCAAGCAAACATACTAATAATCACCTTGTCTTACTACCTTTGTCCAAACGCTTGCTACACTCACTTATTGTGTATTATCTTAAGTTACCCTCTCAACCTCACGCTGATTCCAAAAGGCAGATGCCTGTGCTTGTATGGAGCCTCATTGATTTACATGGTTCTCTTTAGAGCTTGGACTACTGTGACAGCTCCTCCAGCAAAGGCAACATGATCTTCAGAGAGGCCTCAGGGTGTTTTTATAAAAAAAAGAATAAATAAAACAATTATTAGAGATGATGAAATTCATTACGTTTAAAACTGTAAATTGTGGAGCTGCGAGACTCTAAGAAAAGACTAACGAAGACAACTAAAAGGATGGAGGTGAGATGATCAAGGCAAGAATACCATAGAGACACTTAAAGGGAAGCAAAGAATGGAAACTGATTGCTAGGAAGCACATTTGGAGCCCTGCTCTGCTGAGACACTTCATGGATTTCTGTTTTTTTTTTTAAAGCAGTGTTATCTGTCACTGCTGTACAACTGCGTTATTATAATACTATTTAAAACTGAGTTTTCTCACCAGGCATCATTCCAAGCCCTCACATCTGTGACTTTTATCTTGTTGCATGTTTGTTTCTAAATTTGAAAAAGGTATTTAGCTACAGGTGTTAATTCTTCCTGGATTTAGCCCCAGGACCATAGTAAAAACAAACCTTTTTAACTTTGAGTAAAGGTGGGTATATATTAACAGAACACATTTAACGCAGCACAAGTGTCTTTTTACTGAATAAGGAATAAAAGATACCATTTCAAAAAGACATAAAAATCATCTTATTCATACTGCAATCTTCAAAATAAACACAGTATCCTAGCTTAAGATGAGAATATAAGGTAATGAAAGTTACAGTAGTCAATAGCAAAGCATATTAAAAAGGTGGAAAAGACTTCCTGCCCTTTAATGAAGAAGAATTCTTACTCAAGTTGCTCTATTTTTTTTTTCCTTTTTTTCCTTTTTTCTTTTTTGACATTCACTGTCATAAGAAGAATAAGTCCTAATACATTTCTAAAGCTGTATTCAAGCCACTGATGACAATTCCACTGCTTAAATGACCATTCACATGGCGGTCTAAATGGTCGGATATTGACAAATTTAAAAGTAAGAACTTATGCTGTTTAGCACTGAATTACCTTATTCAATAAGAAGTCTAGATACCTCATTTTAGTTATTGTAAATAAAAAGTCACAAATGAGAATATAAAGAAGTTTACCTAAGGTTAGACGTGGAGGATTGGGATCAAGAACATACTCCTTTTCCTCATCTTCTTTATTCTTCTGGTGAGTGCTCTTTTTTTGTAGCCCAGTATCTACCACTGCTTTGACCGTGTCTTTGTTCACAAGTCTGTAAATGTTCCTGATGTTCCTTGACCTTGATTTAAAAGGATCTGCTAACGAAAGACCTTGGAGCTGATGACTCTGTATTATATGATCCTGCAAAGCAACTGCAGAAACTGCTATCCCCTCTCGTTCAGAGGCGAGGCCCTAGCAAGGAAAAAAAAAAGTTTCCATAATTATTATTGCAAATGATCTAAAAAGATATATGTGATACTAAATTAGAAGAAATCTTAGCCAAAGTGTTTGACTTGTCAAAGGCTTTTATCCGCACGCAACTCGCTTTACTTGAAGCCTAACATACAATTACAGTGACATGAAGTCTAAGATTGATGCTTCTGACACATCCCAGTTTTAACATACAAAAAGCAAAATCATATCTTTGATTTGTTGTTCATATTAAATAAAATAGCAGTAATTTTTCAGTTTTAATTACGGAGTCCATAATTATTGTATGCAATAAACTCATCATGGACTATAAAAATCTGGCGTGCCCAAGCACATTTAATTTCAATTAAAAACAATCCCAAGGGTAACATGGTTTCCCAGAACACTAAATGCGAGAGATGCTCTGAAAGTAATGCCTCCTACTTTATTTTGTTGGCCCAGAACATCAGAGGTGGATGTTGGTGAAATGCCAGTAGAGGTTGAACCTTCCTGCCAATATTGTTATGTTTTTTTTGCTTTGTGACAGATGGCAGCAGAGGGGCAAACTGACACTATGGCATCTGACACAGAGATGAGTATGAAGAAAAGGTGAGTCACTGAATTCCTCCAGGAGGAAAAAAATTGCACCCATTGACATTCATTGACCCTTGCTGAACATTTATGGAGACCAAACAGTGGATGTGGGTGGGTAGTGGGTTTCAACGGTGACAACAGCAGTGGGAAAGACAGGCCATGCTCTGGATGGCCATGCAGATTTTCATGAGCCACACAGGGTCTTGTTCATTGCATAGCTGGTGGAAGTGCATAGCTAATGGTGGTGACTATGCTGAAAATTAATGTTTTGCAGATGAGAATTTGCTCTGTCAAACAGTGATACTGTGCTCTTTGTTTCATCTTCTGGGGAAATAAATAGGAGGAATTATTTTTGGAGCAAATATATTATTTGTATGCAGGTAATGGGTTCATCTGCCTGCTCCTACAGTTCTCCCCATCCTTCTGCCTTCTTTCAAAGATGTGCAGTCATACCTTGTAAAAATGGTGATGCTCCATCGATCGTCTCCAGACAGATCTGCAAAAGTCAGTTGGCTCTCGGAACAGAAACGTTGCCAGAAATGCCTGGCAACGAAAAGCCTGGGTGGGGCAGAGAACCTGGAGTGCTGGGAACGCACAGCCTTCAGCCAAATGTTCTGCTATCAGTGCTGTGTTAGCACCAGCGGGGTGTTTATCTACCATCTAATGAGGATAATTTCAATCACCAGTGGCTCCAGCCTGAAAAACACCATCAAGTTGGATAGCGTGGTTGTTGTGGCTGTCCTTCTTGCTGGGTGAGGAGAAGGACTCACATTTTCTCCTGTTAACCAAAACAAGGCTATCCCGTTTGAAGTTATGCACTGGTGGCTCTGAGAGAAGGAACACGATCGCCATTTTGCGTGACTTGCAATTTTGGCAAATCTATAGAGTTATTAAAAAAATAATGTATACACAGAGAAGAGATGAGCTGTATCCATAAAGATGAAACCAAAGACCCCTGTCAGCTGGTGTCCTGCCCTCAGTCCCGGCAAGAAATGGTGGCTCAAGGGGATGCATCTCCTGCTGGGACTTTTCAGGATTTGGACCTAACCTGAGCCAGAAGCACTGCCCCTCTTTGTGATAACCACTGGTGTCCATCTCTCTGGCCCAGAGAGATGAAGTGCAAAGGCATTTTTAGCCCATAGCATGAGCATAGGCTTTCACTGGCTCTTTCCCTTGGCATTCTCACTTGCAGATCCTTTATCTCCCAAGCAGAGGACAGGCACAGATGCTGCCTTAAATCCAGGTGTGCCGTTTGAATAATCTGAGTTTAAATAGCATTCAAAGTCCTTCTCAAGCGCTACTGACCTAAAAATATCATTTTCTTATCATTTTCTTGTAGAAGTGACATTTTCCAAGAGAAAGGAGTGATGTTGTCCTGAGAGTAATCCTTTGAGCAGAATATAAATGGAGTGATTAATCCACTGGATGCATTTCTTCTCTGTAATTATAAGTAATTACTTTAAATTCAAATCTGGAAATGAGAATACCTCTGTAGTGCAAGGGAAGATGTAAAAAACATCTGAAGTGGCTATAATGACACGAAATCACCCTTTGTTTCTGAGGACAGAAAGATAAAATAACAGTTTTTAAAGTGAGCTTGCAAGTTTGCCTGAGACCCAACCTGACTCCGTAATACTATAAAGGGAGATTTTATAATATATGCTTTTAAAGATATTTTTAGTAATAAATTTTACCAAGCAAATAAAGCACAAAACTTGTTTTTGTGCTGTCTAAAATTTATTTTGAAGTGTGAATGCTGTAATAGCTGCAAAATAAATCTGTTGTATTATAGAAAAATCATTAGCTATGCATCAATTTTAAAACAAAAACACTGAAAAATGCTTCTCTCCTGTACTTCTTTTAGCTTCACTGTTCATCATCCTTGAACTTAGTCTGGCATTCTTGTAGCTTTTCTGTATTGCTTTTCTTTTTTCTTCCCTGAATCCTTTACTAGTTTCTCAAAGTTGCTAATAAGCAGAGAGGTTGCTTTCTTTTCCATTTCTGTCATACCTCATTAAGGTGATTTTATACACATGTATGCTTAATTAAGGCTTTTCATTAAAATAAGCCTTTAATCCAAAGGTGCTGGGCCTTAATTGAAACTCAGAGAAGATTAGTGTCATCTCTTATTTTGGTTTGTGCTGTTACTGTACTTTTTGCTGCTTCTAAACTGAAATGTTTGCATTACCCACAGCTGATATGTGGCCAGAAATAAATTAAAATTCATACTGCAGTCTTCTGGAGAGCAGCATGTCTCAGTAATTGCCATTTCTTATTAAGTGCCACCTTTTACTGAGAGCCTCCACTTAAAATGCAGAAGGTTGCTTTAAACACTCGAAGGACATTAACATAATGAACGTGCTGCCTGCTCTAAAGGTGACTAATAAGTGATGGATGATATCTGTTTTTATCTACGTGTATTATTTGAAAATGTAATTGTCTTTTTAAATAGTGCTAAAATCATGGGTCTCCCTAGAAGGCATGAGCGTTGGAGAATTCTTTTAGGAAGATTTATGAAAAATGGAAGTTTTAGCTACAGGTTAGCAGCACTCACGTGAGATACCTCATGGTGTATTGAGTTATAAAGCCTTTGTGAAGGAGGAAGGCATGGGTTTGGCAGGTTCTGGTCCTGCAGCACAAAGTGGACCAGCAGAGCAGCCGATCTGTTTTTTTTCTTGTAGAGCTGCACCTGAGCTGGGTGCTACTAATTAGCAGAGGCAGGTGGCCTGGCATCAATGGGATGAGAAGAATTTTTCAGGAAGAGCTGATAGCTTGAATAGGTTGCATAAATGTGACAGCAATGCCAGGGCAAAGGTTTAGAGTGACCTTCCTTTTACAGTCACTGCAATCAAGACTGAAACCTGGGCTTTATATCATGATGCTGTTTGCAGCGTGTTTCAACGCTTTGTTATGTTGGGGGACTGTTAAAAAAGTACAGTGTTTGAAAGGAGTGCCCCGCTTTCATGGAAGGTATTTCAAATCAGTCAACACTGAAGAGGCAGAATTTAAAAGAACGTGTTGTAAAAATACATATTGATGCAATTAAATAAAGAAGCAGCAGGTTAGGTGTTGTAAGAAGCAAGAAAAGGTGAGTGCTGTACTCAGGTGAACCTTTAGTGAGCTTCTCCCTGGAAGGGCCATTACATAGCAGTGTTACAGCAGTGTTAGGGTGTGTTATTGTCTCCTAGCCAAGCTCCAGGGTGTGAATGTTGAATAGGATGGGGAATGACTTTTACGTCTTTACATATACCCATTTTTTTTTCCCCACTGGAAATGAGAATATTTATGCTGCTGAACGTGTATATGCCAATAATTCTTCAAAAAATTGAGCATGGTGCTGTCAGAAATGATGGAAGCTGAGGTGGAATGCACTGAGGAGTCCCTGCCTGAAATAATTCTGCTGGCTGAGGAAGGCAAGTTTTGAACAACGTGCACATGAGAGCCACGCTTGTAACTCAGCAAGGGACATGGTGTCACACTGCTTTGTAGTTGCCCAGTTAAAGATGTGTTTTGTGTGTTGTTTTTTTTTTTTTTTAAGAGAGCTACCTCAGCCATCCCCAATTATAGAAGTACAGGAGCTGCTCTTTTTTCTCAAGTTGGTGAAGTTTTACCTCATTTATTATTTGTCTGCATACATATTAAACACACGTATAAACCCCTGCACAAACGTGTGCACGCACATACATACACACACTGTGTATTTTCATTGCTGTGCTCTGGGTTTATTTTCTGCACTTCCTGTCAGTTTCTGCTAACTTCCAGGCGTGTGCTTCCAGCTCTGGGGGAAGCTGTGTAGCTTTAGGTTTTAAGGGTAGTAGAGATGTTATTAGCTCTCGTTTAAAGCCCTTTCAAGTAAATGAGAAGGCTGTCATTGGTTTATAGTTGAATTCAGAACCCGTTCTGTTAAGTAAATATTATTTCCTTCTCAGGGAGGAAGAGCTTAATTTGAAGGAAAATTTGTGTATGTACCGTATGGGAACAAATGAGATCCCAAGCCAGATGTGATTTCATGCATGACCTTTCATTTTTATTGAACCTGTGGCAGAGTGAAAACTTTTGCACCGCAACAGTGCATATATTGGTGAGGATTTATAGAACTGTAGTGCTTTTTATTTATAAAAGCCTCTCAGACGTTTTATCAGAATGCACTGAGAAGGACTTTGGTAATGTTAAGCACCTGTTATGCTGTATTTCTGTCGGCTGTCTTTATTAACTGCGTGTGTGATTAGAATGAGGAACGCTGTGAATGTGTGCTCAGTTTTGGAAGCATCTGTGAAGTGTTGCTTATGTTCTGATCTGTAATTTCCAGTTTGCAGATGAATGTTTGCTTAATGTAGACATTTCCCATTTTGTGGGAAATCAGCTTAATTAGGTAAAAGCTGATTTTTCTGCAAATGTCTACTACATACAGCTCTCAAATTCATACATACAATGGCCAGCTTTTAATGCACTGATAATGTCTCTTCCTCTCTGTTTGTCTTGTAAGAGGCTCTCATTCCTTGAGAATGAAGTAAAGCCCTGGTTCCATCACTGCAGCCTTCAGAATTAGCACTGAAAACACAGGATTCTTTTCCTGGGCTGATGAAAGTAATTTCTTGTTTGCTGTGTCAAACAAAGCATGCTATTTGTCACATTGTGGTTTGTGTGTCTTTTTAGAAGCTTTCAACTTTGATCTGAGTCAAGGTACACTCAGTAGCACAGATGACAGAAGTCACAAACCAGTGATGTGCATTGTCATTCATACAAACTCTTTAAGTCAACAAATACTGAGACTTAGATGTAGAAAACCATATTGCTTTTGAGGGGGCTTGTGCATTCTTGTGAGAAAATGCAGACCTTTGCTTTTCTTGTTTCAGACAAAGGTGTGGAACAATTTATTAGTTAAGGATTCAGTTCAGTGTCTGCAATCAAAAGGTGCCTCTTCTAGACGAGATTCTGGCCCTTGCTTATATTTTCTAGGTAAACAGTTGCATTTAAAAGACATTGTAGAGGTGGGCTCAGTAGCACATAAAAGCTGCTTTCTTCAAACTGTCATCACTGAGGTTTCAGAGAGTGCTTTTAATACTTCCAGCTCTGGTGTTTGTGTTTCTTCCCCCTCCCGCCCCCTCCCCCCCCTTCCCCTTTTTCTCTCTTCATGTTAAATGCTATTTGAAACAGCACATTTTTTCCCCTTCCCCTTTCTCATTTAATGTAACTTTCACCTGCCTTTTACCTCTTCTATCTTTAGGGAAATTAATATTGTGAGTAACAAACCAGCGGGTTAAAAGCCTGCTTCACAGAGTTTCTGTTTCAAAAGTGAATGCCAAAAAGGCATGGAGTTATAAAACCAAGAGGTTGTTAGAATGGTTGCCCGTATGATTCTGAGGATTATGGTCTATCACGTTTTGAAGCACAGTTTGATCATCTCCTCTGCCATTCTAACATTGTGCAAGGGATTTTGCACAGTTAGCAAAGCTTGGAACTTAACACATTTGCTTGATGAAAGCATGTTTTTCAGGAAGCCATTCAGCCTTCAGCTACATCTTTAAAATTTGGCAGGGTGTTGTTTGTTTCAGTGGCCAATTGTTGTGACTGTTATTCTTTATTACATCTCATTTGAATTTGTCTGCCTGTAGCCATTAGCTCTTCCACAGCTAGGCTGAAGGGCTTTTTATTAACTTGTATTTTCTCTCTGAAAAGGTACATTAGCACTGTCATCACCTCACTCCCTCAGTTTTTGTTGCAAACCTGATCAGACCAGGTTGGCCAAACCACTCTTAACAAATTTGCTGAGGCCTAAAATACTTCCATGTATTTTTTCTTCACTGCACAGTCTAACAGTTTTCAAGTTCTGGTAAAAATGAAGATACCTCAAACCTATAGTTCTCTTATTGCCATCAACACCCAGTATGAAGGATGAGTGTTTCTTACCTTTGCTTAGTGCATACGCAGCATAAAACATTCTTCCTATTTTTACATAATTTTCTTCCCCTTAAATTTTTAGATGGGAATGTCTGGTTCCTTAAGTGCTGTTCAGATTTCTCATCATTGCAAACTACATGCAAGAATAGGAGATATAGTGAGCAACTTCTGCTGCTGTGCTGCAGAAAAGCAAAGGGAACTTGAAAGAGTAACATTTCTGTAAGGTAATATCATTTCCAAATACTAATAGAAAAAAAAAAAATGTCAGGAGCTTAAAGGAAACTCTGGGTAAGGCTTGATGTCTGGCATCAGGATAATTCAGATATAACACATCACCTGTTAGATATTGAAAACAATCAATGCGGTACAATATTTTGTATCTGTACACTTTGTAAGAAGAACAAATTGGGATATGGAAAATCAATTCAGAAATTTGAAGAGTGGATGGGAACTTGAGAGACTATCCAGGCTAAATAAAACTTTGAACAGGGTGAATTTAACACTAAAGAATAGAAAGCAAAGATTAGTTAGCTTTTCCCCAGGAAAAATATAAGGACAAGTGTGCTTAAAGGTGGATGACATCATTCCATATCGTATCACAGCATGATGCACAGCACAGTATAAACTAAACACCTTATGAGCTTTGGAATGCAACTTGTGGTGTGTGAGATAAATAAGTTCTTAATGCTTATTTCAAAGGCACATAGCTCAAATATAAGGGTAATTAATCTCTAATGAATTTCAGGGAGCCTGAAGAATTCTTAGGGATGCGGTGATAGAGTGCTGAATGTCTTACAGGAAATACATGAGGAGTCACCATGGCACAAAAGGGAGCAGTGAAAGGACAAAGAGCTCGTGCAGGAACAAAGTGTTTTGGTTGCTTAGAACTTGAGCAGATCATAAGAAACTACCTACCCTACTGCTGCTATTTACAAACAACAAAGGCTGCAAAAAGTAGGGATGTGTATTCAGGGCTTGCAATAACCAACGAATTAAGTGACACTGGAAGTTGGAACACATAGCATTCATGCTAGGAATCTGAAGGAGCTAAGGAATTAAAAAAAAAAAAAAAAAAAAATCCACCCCAAAAAACTAGACTCTTGTTTTAGACTGTATTTAGTAACATGATTAATCATAGAAAAAAGAATTTGATAACATTATGCAAGTAAAGCAAATACAGAAAGCAGCATACTTCATCAAGAAGCTAACCCAGTCAGTGGAGCATCTAGCACTGCAAATAGGATTGTTGTGGACACTTCCAAACTGCCAGTGGGTGAAAGCATTGCCACCTCTCGTTCTGAAGCAGTACAGCTACTTTTGGAAAATACTGCTAGTAAACAGATCTTTTTACTTAAGATGTGGTGCAACCTACTGTATGTGCTTCCCTTCCTGCACCATGCTGAGCCGTGGAGACATACCAACCTGGATCTGCAGTGGCACAGGGCTTTATATGTTGCACCATATTGTCAATCTATATTTGGAGGAAAGGCTGGAAGTGATGACTAATGACATCGCAATTTGCTGATGAAAGAAAATAAAGCATTTTACCACTACGTTTCTAAGATTAAAAAACAAAAAAACAAAAAACAAAAAAAACAACAATGCCAAACACAGAAAAGGTCAAGAGGGAAAATGGAAATGATTAGAGGCATGTGGGGGAGCTTCTTTACAAGTAAATTAACAAGAATGGTCCAGATTTGCAGCTGATGAAAATTGGCATAGTTCCACTAGAATCAATGGCACGGTGCCAATTTACACTAGCAGAGAATCAACCCCAATGCCTTTCTGATGTGAGAGAAAACCAGGGTGATTATAGCATACACGTAGAGTAGAAGCAATCTAATTACAAAAGCAAAGATGCAAGGTTGGGAAGTGCCATAATTGACACTATGTGCCTCTTTAGAGCTGTTTTCTTTTTGTGCATTGCTTAGGATCAGTTTCTATAGTCAATGCAAAGTCACTTTCAGTTTTTAGCTTAGGTTTTCTCTTCTCATATTCCAGTTTCCTTCAGTCTAGCCCTGTTTTTTGCCTTCTCTCAGGTGCTATTCTGTGCATCAGGGAGGTTTTCCTATATGTTCTGGTTAAATACTATGGAGTGAAAAGGAATGCTTGTACTGGCAAGTGTGCCTGGTGGTCATGCTCACATTAGCTTTAACATGGGGAACTCAATCTTGCCAGTGTGTCTCTGAAACATTGGCTTTGGTGAGGGTTGTAAAGCTTTTCTGGAAAACCATGTTAACAGTTAGGTAGTTGGCCCACACTGAACTGGAGGCAGATTTGGCTGCGTTGTTAAACTGCTCGAGTTGTACCACCCAGATGTGTATCCACAAATCTCACCCTGCAGTGTAAGACCAAAAGCTGTATTTTTTCTGATTTTAGTCTGTGTTTATGCACTTCCATCCTGTGTAGCCTTTAGAATGAGGATACAAGGATAAAGAGCCATCAGTTAAGGCTCAATGTGGTTTGACTTTCAGAGCTTTGTGAGGATGGAATAACTCTCTGCCAACTCCAGAAATAATCAATTGAGCATCTGTAGAAGAATATGCCCAAATTTTATATCTTTTCTGCAATTGTGGCATTGATAATATCAGTGGAAGACACAATATTTTGAATGTAGATGATGTATTTTTCCACTCTTGGGAAGTTTTTGCAGAAACTATCCAGGAAATTTTCTTCCTGACACAGATAGCTGGCATGAAGAGCAACTGACATTTGCCAAAGTTGTAAACAATTGAAAAAATGTAGTAAGTGGTGTTAAACCACTTAATTATAAAAATAGTTATGGCATAAGTAATTTGCATAGTGAAGACATGCTTGGTGCAGCTAATTGCGCTTCTAGATACTAGCTGAAATAAAAGATGAATTAATGAGAGGGGAAAAGAAAGTTAATGAGAGTTAAGTAAGATAGAAGGAAATGTGCATATAGGCATGCCCACATGGGGGTAAGAGAGAGAATCTTCTGTAGAGCAAGCTCTGCACATAGTAATTCCTTCTAGAGTTGAATTTCTCCCTGTAGAATTTCCATTTCTTCTACCAATTCCCCATTATTTTGTTAACTTTCATTACAATTTTCTTGCTCATCTTTTCATTTGTCTTTACATTCCCATCTTATATTATTTTATTTTTGTGGCCTGACTGGAAAGTCATTGAGTCAGCGTGTCCATCTTGGAGATGAGGATGTGGCTAAGGCTCTGCCTGTGTGCTTGCTTGGTCTTGTTATTGGCTGTCCTCAACTTGCTTGTACATCCAACTTGATGAAGTATTAGCTAATTTTTGGGGGTAGGTGTTACTGAAGAACAATTTTTGTTCAGGTAATTGGTATTCAAAAGATGTTTCCAGCAATAGTACTTATGGCAGCCTCGGATAAAGCCAGCATTTTTCCCATAGCACTGTATTGCACAAAAATAGATCATCTTAAGGAACTGTTTCTTCCAAAACAGAAGTCAAGCCATATTTTAGAAACCAGTCACTGGGCTGCTGGTGTGTTCTGGTGCTCGGGGATTTCTAGCACTTCTTATTAAAACTGAGTTAAAAGATGATAAAGCTGCGATTTCTTCCTCCTTTTAAAATTTCCTAATGGCCTTGATACTTCTAATCGCAGTTTTATCTCATTAGCGTGGAAGAATCAATAAAAGATGTATTATATAGGAGACATATAAATGTTGCTAGTGTTGAGGTAGTACTGTAGCTATTGTGCCTCTTTGAGGCTTATGTGCCTGAGAAAAAATATGCATTTACTCAAGAACTTATATTAATCTAATAAAAGTAATTGTCTCTTTACATATATCATCTCTTCTTAGTAGAACTTTACATTCTTTTGAAATGTTATATACTTCAGTCTTGGAAAAATAAGTTTTAAATCAGACATTCTGTCAAAATTATGCTAACATATATGTTACTCCATACAATTTGAAAAGTAAATCACAATTTAGGTTCAGCCTTCCCACTGTCAATACTGATGGAAAGGTAGCTGACGAGTTCTTGTTGGATGAGATTTTCTCTAATGTTTAAGCCACCAATAGAACCCTCAGCTAAGCCCTTCAGAGGAAACTTGAGAATTGACTGATGGGAGTCACATGGTTAAATCAGTGCTTGTTATTCATAATTTATTCAATGGTTGATGGAAAAAAAATTGTCCAATTATTTGACAAATACTGCTTGGCAAGATGATTTACAGAGAATAATACAAGTATTTGTTGAAGAATTTAAAGTGACAAAAAATGCCAAAATTACGGCCTTTATTCTCAATGCAGTGATTAGGGCTGATTGAATGATATTCAGACAGTTTGACTAATTTTGAATAGTCCTTACAGAGGCAATATTCCCATTGACTTCAGCTGGAATTTTGCCAGAGTAAGGACTACAGGATGGGGCCTTTGAGTGTAAATGTCTTGAAAGGGTCCCTTTATTAAGCAGCAGCTTAAATTCTGAACTGCAGAGAAAACCCATTTTCACTTTTCTCTGCTACTTTGCCTGTTCTGTGGAATTGCTCAGTGTGAATGTTAATCCCATTCCCTCTTTATCAGCAGAGGGTGCTATGGGAGTTTTGTGCTCTCCGGTAGTCTTTTGTTTATGCACAGTTCAATCTAATTTAAGTAGAACTGACCATTTCAATGGGAGTCAAGTGTGTATTTAAATGGTGTGTGGGAGAGCCATAATTTAATGGCAAACCATTTCCTTAATTGATTCAAGTTAAAGAAGGGAGACATTTTAAAGTGGATAGTTTCAGATTCCTGGCCTCTACCCCCATACTCTCCTAAATGGGTCACTGAACATGGTCTTATACTCTTACGTGATAAACGAGATAGCGTTTTCATGTATTTCTGAAAGTCAGATTCAACCTTCCAAGTTACCAGAAATGCACAGTGAACTAATATTTTTGGATATAAAGTTCAGTGCGGTGACTTCTTAAGTTCCTGGAATTTTATAATGGTAAGACTTGAATACAAAAAGCTGTTTACAGATTCCTGACATGAAAATACTCCGGAGTGGAAGAATGGTTTTTAGGAAGCCATTATGTCTCGCTATGTCACAGGAGTGTAAAAGTTGTAACATCAAGCGTAGAGAAACCTGAAAATACGTCGGCATTCTTAATTCTGGTAATTTTTCTGATTGTTCATCTGCATCCTGACAGGGATATTAAATTACATGATTGCATGGCTACCTTTTTCCATGAGGTCTGTGCCGTTAACGCATACAATAGACACCACTGAGTAGGAGCTTTCTTAAATGTTTTATCTGAATTGCTGAGTGTATGTTGCTGACTTATTTGCTGCACGCTGTTCCATCCAGAACTGAATGCATGATTATTGACTTCCTCAAGTACCTTTCTACATCAGTACCATAAGAAGGTGGTTTATTAACTCTTTGATGAATCACTGTTTGAAGGTTTTTTTTATTGAATGCACAGGAACAGACAAAAATAATAAAACGTAGGGCAAAAGCTATCACTAATTTTCTCAATTCAATGTAAGAACCCTTAAGCGTGGTACATTTCAGAATGCTTTGTGCTTCTTGTAGCCAAAGCAGATCTGTAGCTGACTCATGCTGTGGTTCTGAATTCTCAGCCGTTTTGTGAATCAGATTCTGTGATCTCAGAAAATCGGAATTTTTTGAAAATAAAGTCCGAACAATCAAAGTTCAGAAGTGAAAAGTTCTATGGCAATTTAGTCAGCAGCATACAGGCTGCCACTCAAACTGAACAGACTCCAGAACTTGAGGATGACATTTATGCTTTTTAACCTCAAGGCTACGTTCTTTCCTTCCTTTACGCACTGCCTGTCTTCAGCTTCTGCAGTAAATGAGAGCATCTTACAGATGACAGACTCATTTCCTGCGTAGCCCTGGTGATTTTGTTGTCCACTAGGTACACTGAGTGAAATGGTTTTATGTGCATATATACATGTAAATGTTAGCACTAGTGAGCTGCTGAACTGAAGTTACATACGGACTCACTGCAGTTGGACTAAATGGTCTCCAGAAGCCTCTTCCACCTCTGTAATTCTGTTCCTCATTCCACTATGTCTAACTGGCAATATTCCTTCCTAACCATGACCGAGGAGAGGAAGGGTAACAGACAGAGGCAATAAAAAATGCAGGAGAGAGAAAATTTACTGCTTTCCTTCCTAGGCTGTGGATCTGGTGACTGCAGGCAGGCAGAAAGGCTTGCAGAATTCTGCAGCTCATGCCCAGCAGGTTTGAATACGTGGAGTGTGCTCCTTATTACCTGCTATATAGTTAACATTTCCATTCAGCACATGTGAGCAGATTCACAGAAACTCATAAACAAACAAACAAAAAAAACCAGCCCATAAGAGGAATGGAGGGAGTCATGCATTCATCCCCTTATCCCTGAAAAAGAGCAGAACTATTTTAGCTCAAACTTCTTTGAAAAGTTCAGATTCAGTCACAGATATTTCCAAAATTTTTAGTGTAAACTTTACAGTTTGAGGAAGCAGTGAACTCCCAGAGGGAGGGTCTTCTGATGGGAACTCAAAGACAGGCCCTGTTTCAGTGCACTGTCCTTTTAAGCAGTGTGTTCCCTATTGTGAACTGTAAGCTTCTGGTAGTGAGAATATTTCGTATGTTACTTCTGTAGTGCTTCCTAAACCCCCTGGGTGTATGTATTTTAATGTACTCCAGCCTTTGTCAGTTCTACTTCACATACAAATATGGTTTATTCTGACATAATCAAATAACAGAAATGCAAAAGGTGTCTTCTGTGTTGTTTGAGACTGCTGCTAGAACAGGTGTAAGCTGATGAGTTCACCCCAAAACACAGCAATGTTATAACATCTTGGCTTTCTAAACTAAAGGCTATTTATTTTTTGTTTGGTACTGACTGTAACTAATCAGTGTTCTTCACTTCCAACTGCATTTGGCAATAAACTTTGCTGCTATGTTGTTTTTTTTTTCCCCACTCATATCCCTAATAGAATATAGTGCTTCCAATAGTAGAAGCTTCTCATAGGTTAAATTAATGACATTTCTACTTACTGGTCTCTAGAAGGCTGCCTTCCTTTCTAGCTACCAAACAAAGATGTCATTGTTATGATATTACTCTGACGTGGCTTTTAAGTACAGAAAGGAGGAATTTCTGTATGTAGGAAGGTATTCAGAAAAAGTGATGTAATGCTCTTCTTAAACCTAATGCTGGAGGAGAAGACTTTGTTTATATTCAGTGGATTGAAAGGGGATTTGAAGTGCTGATTTCTACTAACAGAAAATAGGTGCCCCTCACCTCAGATTTCCTAACAAATCTTACCACAGTAGATTGTTTACACTGAGGGGGCCAGTAAATCTCAGCCAGTGACCAAGCCCACGATCACCTGAGTTGAAAACAAAGCTGTTCATACCATGTCTGTATCTTTACTGTGGAAGAGAGAATTGGTTATAGCAAACCTCTTCTACCCAACTGAAGCTTATAGCAATCCCAAATAACTTTAGTATTCAAATATTATCAATGTTTTCTGTCTCTAAAGAGGGAATGTTATCTATAGCTATATATATACATTTTTTAAAGGCCCAAAAATTGCAAGCTATTTTGCAAGTGAGGAATTGATCTATGCACAAGTGAAGGCAATGTTACTTTGTCATTTGCTTTTATACACTGCAGTCATTTTGTAGACCATTTTCCATATATTCAGACAGCAAATTAGGTAAATATGGAGATTTTTCATTGGATATCAGTATTAGTATGTGTACGTGATTTTACTTCTCTTATCTTTACTTCTCCCTGTCAGAGTTTCTGAGCGCTGAAGCGTAAGTAGTTCGGAGTGAATGAACTGATACAAATACTTTCTTACCAGGAGGACTTTTCATGCAAAGCTCTGTAGCATGCAAATGTTTAATACATGCTTACTGTTGTAAAAATCTCTTTTCTGCACGCTGCTATGTCAACAATTTTCCCATACGCTTTCCTGGTTTGCTCAGGCCAACTTGCAAAATTATTGGTACCAAAGTTAATATTGATCCTTGCTTTTCTTTATTTTAATTTCTGCCAAGCTTTTCTGCCATGAGGTGTGTCCTTACTGTATGTTATATCTGGTGTGAGCAAAAGCTGTACTCATACTGATCCTTGTGGTGACCTGCTAATCACTTCCCTTTGCCCTACACTTATCCATTCACACAAGCCTTCTTCAATATCCTCTTTCCAACATACAGCTCCTTCCCAGTGCCCGGATGTTAAGCTTTCAGATTAGGGCATCAAAGACCTTCTTAAATCTCAGGCAAATTGTATCTAAATCTGTTTGATATCAAACTTTATCAGATCCACATTGGCTATAGTCATCTAGGTGTTCTTTTCCGTTCTGAGACTCAATATTTGTGATGTAACCACACTGATCCTTTTTCTATTAATCAGTAAGTAAGACTTCCCATGTTCATGAATTTCCTATATATATTTTTTATATTCTTGTGTTTAAATCATTTGAGCATTCTTACTAAGAAGGATGGGAAAAGGAGGTACTACAGAAGGGAAAACTACATGGAAGAGGGAATTGGAAGAATGATAGCAGAAAAGAGAGAGCTGAGAATCTTGTTCTTGACCTCCCATACGTAAATGGGGTATAATTAAGAATCACAGCTCAGTATGGAAGGAATCTATTCTTCCTTCATTACATCATAAATGCAATGTAATATCCTTTTGTCTGCGTACTGTACAATATATCAAGTATATACAGTGTATATAAAGTGTGCAATATATCAAGCGTATAAAGTATTTATTAGGTATCAGTGAATAATGGAGTGTATTTGGATTTTGGCTTAAACGCCAAAATGACCTGGAATATTTTGTTTGTGATGACCCCAAATCATGACAGGGTCAGATCTTCCCAAGCTGAGTCAGTTGGATAACACAACCAAATCAAAAGACCTGGATGGTCAGAGGGCAGAGCATTTAAACATTAACTATCAGGAATTCATAAGTGCGTATGCGCTTTCTGGTATATCTAAGGGTCTGCATAAAAACAGTCAGTAAACAAGCTGGAAAAAATTACTTAAGGTTTTTCTTCATATGGTTTAGTATGTTTACCAATTATCTTGCCTGCTTCTATCAGCAGGAACCAGACAAAAGAAGACCTCTTGCATATATATGCTAGACTTTCTAGTGTGCCTCTTTCTTATTTCCCAGTAAAGCTTTGTAAGGAACTATGACTTAAAATTCCACATCCCATCTAGATTTTCATATTTCCCTGATGCCAAAAGCAGACTGGAAACTACCAAAATGTATTCCCATTTCAATGAACAGCATCGGAAATTCCAGTTTCTCCCGCTTATGGCAGCTTAGACTTTGTGTAAAGGCCACCTGAGGTCATTATGTATTACATTATCTCCCAGTGCCTTTATCCTGGGAATTCCAGGAAGTCATTTATCTCATGATACAATAGCCTTTGGTCAACAGCTTGTACTCTTTGTACAAAAAGTAGATAATGGCCACTACTAACAATATTGTCATGGGAGTACGGGTTGTAAATCCCTCCCAGGAAGCTGGGCAAATACTTGGGTATCTAGCATCAGTATTTGAGCTGACTTCATTGCGGTAGCTTGTGTATGGCTTAGTGTGTGGCAGTGACAGTGGAATAGATACTGTGCCAATGCACATAAAGTTTGAGTAGATGTTTGCCTGCATGAACTCCACTCATTTAACCATAGTCCACATTTCTCTAATGTGGAAAAATGTGATGGAGGGAACTGTCCACAGTACAAGAGTAATTCCATTACCATTCTTGAGCGCTAATCAAGGACAGGTGACATTTTGTCACTATGAATAGTATTTCGTAATGCTGATGTTATCAGGTTGCTGTTTAATTCTTCATCTGTCACCTCTGACCTTATCCTAGAGCTGGCTAAACAAATACACACCCTTCCTTGTAAGCATTTATAGAACAGGCAAAGAATTGTCTTCTATTTCATTTATTCTGTCTGTAATGGTCCAGTATTGTTCTTTAAAGAACCTGTTGATGTCATAATTCTGTCATCCACCGAAGTGAAAGAATTTGCTGAGATCTGAAGTTCAGAAGCACGCAGTGTTTTGCTGTTTGGTTTTCTTTGTTCAACTGTGTTTTAAAACAAAAGAAGCAAAGCAAATCAGCTTCTTTTATCTTTTTAATTTAGACCTTGGAGAATCTTGGAGAATGGCTTTCTTGGAGATTGAAGTCTGCAGCTTGGTCTCAGCTGAATGAGTAACATGGGCAAGGGAAGGGGAAACAAACACAATGTGTTACCCTACTGTCCCTCCCCTCTTTCTCCAAGATTGTTATTTAAAACCAGCAGCCCTGGAGACAGTGTATGGCTCTGGATATCAAGACCCACGATTCACACAGCCTGATCTCCACTTGGCTGGGGCTTTCTGTTTGAAAATCCTTGGAGGTCTAAGGGCAAGAAGCAGCAAATGTGTTGGGATTTCTGCAGGGTTTGGGCTATAAGGATCTGGACCACAAGAGTTTAGGAGCCAAAGAATGACCTGTTTGTTGTTATAGACTTCAGATAGGTAAAATAATAGTAAGATAGAAGCACCACCTTGAAGCATCTTGTGACTTAGTTTAGATTGAAATGGCCAGCTGAAAAGTGGTGAGGTCTATATTTCTTCATGTGCCTGGGGATTTCAGAGCCGTGTCTTACTACACAGCCTGTTCTTTCTCAGGTCCTTCCTCTTGTATATCTGCCATAATTAAATTAATTAAAACAAAAGTGAATTTACTTGTGCATGCAACTCTAAGATTCCCAGATGGGGACATACTTTGTTGTGTTTTTTTTTTTTTCTGAGGAGCTGGAAAAGAAATTTGTAATAACTTTATTTTTCAAATTTAAACCCCATTTTAATTCTTCACAATATGCATGAACTAAGGAACAGAAATATTTTTTAATGTCTTTTTAATGTCTTTTTGTCCAATAGTTTCAATTGGCTTTAGTTTGGGTAGTCCAACCCTTAATGACACGATGTAACACAATGCTTTATTTTGTTGGAGCTCTAATACTTTTCTCTTCTGGGAAGAAATTTCCTCTGCCATATTCTCACAAGTAGTATGTTTTAATATTGTCTCCCCTGCTTCTTTTTTTCTTCTGTTCAAAGAAAAGATCAACTCTCCTTACAATTGGCCAGGAAGCATTTGTAAGAGGTTAAGTGATACTACAAATATTCCTTAATTGAGTTTAGATGCATTCCAAACATTTTTACATCAGCATCAAAGAAAACATCTTTCCAAAGATAAGAAGCTTCTTCTCATATTTCAAAAAATCATCACGTATTTTCATCAAGCTTTCAGGAATGAAAGCTACTGGACTTCAGTGTTGTCATAATAAAAAAGAAAGGTGCACACAGAAGTACTGTGATCTGAAGGTGACAAGTGCTGAACAAATAGCGCGTGAAGACTTCTTCCTACCTGACAGCATCTGTCTGCATCAGTTATTGCTCTTGTACCGGTTCAGATATGTTTGATCAACTTTCAAATGATTATCTTGGCAAGAGCAGGTGAAAGCAGTCACGATACCTTGATATAAAGTACAAGGCAGTCTGAAGGAACCCTTCATTAGCAGCTGATACTCGGTTGACAGCGAGATTTGTATGAGAAAGTAGGGATGAAAACGGCTTTCCCTCCTTTATGAGAGAGGTTTGGTCAGGGTGTGAGCTCAGCCAATTTCTACTGACTGAGTTGTGTATTGACACATCTGGAATTAAGATTTCTCACTGCTAGAGATGAGCAGAGAAGAAAGGCCTTCTGTTCGTTTTTTTCACTCTTAACTAGCATCTAATATTTTCAATTAACTTGGGTTTAATTTTTAAAGGCAGCTTTGAAACGCACATATTCCTGACAAAACAAATACGTGTGTGCAGTTCTGAAGCACCTTAATTTGAAGCAGCTCAAAATAAAAATCAAACTAAATATTCCCAACAAAAAGTTGACTATATTAGCAGTAATAATGTTATCCAAGTTTATATATGTGTGTGCATAAAATTTTCCTTTCTCAATAATTTGGCAGATTGATTGATTCCAATTGCTGTAAATGTATTTCTTTTCGTACGTATTCCCTAAATCATTCAGAGCCATTTAATTTCATTTTTTTTGTCATCTTCTGGGCTATTTTCTTGCTGTATCTTTGTTCCCTGTACTTTGGTGTTGGTTACCTAGTATATGTGCTAGTGGTTTTGCTAGATAATAGAGTTGTTTATGCACATCCCAGGCTGTTCATGTGAAGTATGAGTCTTAGAGACATTCTCTGTTCATGCAAATGAAGATGAGTTCAGGTGAGTAAGTGTGAACAGCAATTAAAGAGATTAGAAACCTAATTAGTCTGAATGGCTTTTGAAATACGAATACTTCATCTTTCCATTTTTAACTACCTATACTGTTGAATAATTTAATTTTATGAGATTAAAATTCTTGTCAGCACTGAAGCTGATGAGATTGTGCCAGCAAGTCCAATAGGGCTATATTTTCTCTGTGTTTCATTTAAAAACTCTTGAAAGCTTCTGCTTGTTTGTTGGTGTATTTTCATTTAAAGCCAAAGGCTCCAAAACACAAGTGAGGATCAGGCCAGTGGAGTATTTTCACATCCCTAATATCCTTTTTGGAATTCTCCTGTCTCTTTGACTGGTGTTATAATTTCATGCCCCTTCCACTTTTTGCACCTGACATTCTACCATTGGTGTCTTTTAATTGTGTCCATCCCTTCTGATACATTACAATAATATTTGACCCTAAAATTGGAGTGATGTAGCTTAGCTTAATCAGATGGTGGGGCTTTGCTGACTGATAATGTTAGCTGCTAAATAAATGTTAGCTGTTTTTTTTTCCAGTACATTTTATAAAGTTGTATAAAATTGCATTTCTGTTTTATCAAATATTCATATTTGGTCACTCTTATGACCTCTTAAAATATTCTCCACTAGGGATAAAGATGATTTTTTATTTTATTTTAGTAAATAAATGCTTTTGCTTTAATACCTGTAATTTTTGCACTTCTTGCATTCAGTTTCCTCAATGAGACAAATACTTGAGTTGTTATGAGCTGTCAAGAATGAGTGCATCATGAGAGGTGAATGTTGCTTGGAAAAGTTGATCTATGAAAGAAGTATGGTACAGAACTCATAATCTGAATTTACCACACCATGTTTACAGATGTGCATCAGACTTGTTTTAAGTCCTCATTTGAATGAAAGATAACCAGACATTAAAATAATTTCTGTACATACAGTTAGATTCTTCTGTCCCTATATAGCTTCTTTATGCTAGAAACAGTAAGTCTCACAAATAATTCACATTTTTTTACAACAACAACTCAGCTTTTTCTGCAACTAAACGAGAGCTATTGAGTATCCATGTTTGATTATCTATAACACTGAAAAAGGATTCCATATCTTATTTTGGATACCTTGGCACAATAATCTTCAATAAGGATATGAAAGTAGAGTTCTTGTCCTGTGTCAAAAGGTAGTTACAGCAAGCACAACAATCCAAAATTCTGAGTAATTGCATCCTACCAGGACCATCCTCAACAAAGTATTCCTTTAAAGACAAAATCATTAGGAGCTAAAAGGCCTCAGCACTTTTGCTGCTCGGGTTTATAGTGAATGTCTGATTAAGAGCCCTGATATCTTCAAAGTTTATTATCTTTGTTGTCCATTTTTATGGCCTTTGTTCACTGCACTTGCAAATCATCCTTCGTTGTCCTGACAAGCTCATTAAGCAAAAAGGAGCGTATAAGGAAGAGCATCTAGTCATTTAGTTTTGTGTTTCCTGTAGTAACGAGGCTGCATTGTTGAGTTTATCTTTCCATTGTTTGTTTTTTTGGTAGTACATATTACATTGCTCAGTTGTAGTGTAATGCCCAGGTCAGCCACTGTAAATTAAACATACAGAACTTTGTATGGCTCTTGATGGAATGGGAATAAATAAATGATTAATCTTTCACCTAATTCTTATCATTATTCCCCTGATTCAAATCTTGTTTCCAATTGCACAGACAACCATCTTGAAAACAATGAAAAGAATATTAATAATAGCAATGATTTGTGGCCAGCAAAAAGCTGCTCAATAAAAGGTTCCCTCCTTATTCCTCGTTGGTAATCAGTGATGCCATGTCAAAATAAACAGAACTACTAAAATCAATACAACACCATTAAGAAAGGGGTTGGAAAAAAGAACTGTAGCACACTAGGCACCACTAGTAGGTGTGAGATTGGAGGTGATGCTGTGTAAGCATCAAGTAAATTATGGTTTTTACATCCTGGTGTGGAGCACAGTAAAGTGAGACACATATTTTTGAGATTATTTTGAATAGGAAATGAAATGAATTTTGACATAAGAACACGCATGCAGAAGTAGAAACTTTGGATTTCCTACAAACATATCCCAACAAAGA
Source organism: Phasianus colchicus (assembly GCF_987193195.1). Lineage (NCBI taxonomy): Eukaryota > Metazoa > Chordata > Aves > Galliformes > Phasianidae > Phasianus > Phasianus colchicus. The sequence goes on from NC_143441.1 coordinate 45,110,320, forward strand.
CCTAATTCTCTATTACAGGTTATAAGCTTTTAGAGATTTTTTTAACGATTGCACATTAGAGAGCAACTTAGAGCTTTGATCCCAAAGATGCACGTATTTGCAGTCAATATTAATTGAAAGAAAAAGAATAGGAAATCAAAAGGCGAGCAGAAATACATCAGTAACAATTTCAGGCACTATTACCACTGAGCAAGTAGGGGCCTTCTCTGTGAAGCAGCATTTGTCATTTCCCAAGCAGATCTGAAGTACACCTTCAAGTGTTTAAAAGCACTGCACAGTAATGGCAAGGGATTGCACTGATAGCATAGACATGGAAGATTTCTGCAGCTGAAAATTTGCCATAGCAAGCTGTTTTCTTTCACTTGCCTTTACTTCAATGGGATATCCTTTTGCCTATTCAACAGAAATGATCAATGCTGGTTAAAAAGCAATAAAATATATACCTCCTCTTCAGGCTCTCTCATTTCTCAGAATTACATCCAGCATTGCCCTACAACAGGCAGAAGTTGCATTTGGAACACGTGTGGTTGCTGCCATGCCTTGGGATTGCTGTAGGACTCGTGAAGTTCAACAGGATTTCTTCATTTATTTTACCAAATCTGTTTTCTTCTCTGATGTTGACTGCAAGGAATTTTATTTTTATGTTAGAAACTGTAACTCTCATGAATAACTTCCTCTGAGAGAGGACACCTGAGACTTTTCTTACAGTTTCTATACATAGAAGTGTAAAGTGTAAGGAGAGATCAGGCAGAGAATTTGAATGACACCACTTGCATAGTCTAAAATTGTTAATCTCATCAGTAAGGCTAATTAAAAGCCTCTGTCTTCACTAAGTGGCTATTCATACTCTGTCTTATTCCAAAACTGCTGTGGGTATGGGGATTAGCGAGTGACTTCATTATCAGATATCTGCCATCAAATAACTGAGCAAGATGTCCAAACTTCAGTGAATCACTGTTTATATTTTCCCAGCTGGACAGGCATTCCTCAGCTCTCAGAAAAGCAGGGAGGGATGTAAACCACACTTCCAAATCGCATTTACTTTCTCCTTTCCCACAGGAGAGAATCACTTTGTTGAGAGAAAAGGTGGTTAGAAGTTAATTGCAATTTAATTACTCCACATGTGTATGTTTGCAGCTGAAGGAAATGACAGCCTCAGTTACTATCTTCAAGCTTAAGAAAAGGTCCGGTGAGCTTTCAAAAGAAGCCTGTAAAATTGGAGTGTGCTGTTGGCACATGCAGCCAAGAAGTCTTGCCCTACAAATGTGATGGGACAATGTTTTCTGGGGAATGGTGTTTTTCCTCTCATCGAAACTGAGATTTATGAGACCAAACTGGATGTTTTCATCAATCGACAAAACAAATGAAACTATTACTAGTTTTTTTAATCATTTCTCTGATGGTGACATGCAGGATACGGTCTTCTTTCTTCCAGGTGCTGTTGTAATACAAAAGAAATAAGCAGACCCTCACCAAAAGAATCTGAAATCTTAAATATTCTCTTTAGGGGGGCAAATTTTCAGGTATGCCTCTGAAAATCTGATCTGTTCTATAGTGATAGTCTGCCTTGAAAATATTATAGCTACTAGGTGGATAAAAACTGCCTTTTAGCTATTTTTATTATTAAAATTAGTTGGCTTGATTTTATAGGATTGAACACAACTAGGTTATACAGAAGGTTCTGTTATAAAGTTTAAATATTGATCTGAATTCAAAAACAGGTGTGTTGGTGTAGGACTATAGTTTACTAAATATATCTGTACCAAAGTGGTGTAAAAAAGCATGTAACAAAGTTATGCTGGAACCAGCATTTTCTGAGGAAGATGGTTATGTGGTAGTATAGAATTGAGAATGAGGTGCTGGTTTTTGTTGTTGTTATTGTTTACTTTGTAAAATGTTTTAAATTCTTGTGTGAAAAGGCCTATCTAAATGCTTAGTATTGTCTTGTTCCCCTTTCATCCAACAGCTCCTTGTTTGACCAAGGACTAATAATCACTTAGCTGTATGTATGGCTGAATGTGTTCACTACTTTATTCACAACGAGCATTTTGTCAGAGGTGTCTCTACGTTCCATTTCTTTTTGAATCTGCCGACAAAAAGCTTTATTTTAGTAACTATTGAGTTACTGAAACAACACTGGCATTTTAGCTCAAACAAGCCCATTTTTATAGCTTCTTGTATAAAATGAGCCTTGCGTGTATTTTACAGATATATTTTCTGCTTCGTATATAAAGATATAGATAGATAGAAAGATATTAGGAGGAAGTTTTTCACACAGAGGGTGGTGACACACTGGAACAGGTTGCCCAAGGAGGCTGTGGATGCCCCATCCCTGCAGGCATTCAAGGCCAGGCTGGATGTGGCTCTGGGCAGCCTGGTCTGCTGGTTGGTGACCCTGCACATAGCAGGGGGTTGGAACTGGATGAGCATTGTGGTCCTTTTCAACCCAGGCCATTCTATGATTCTATGAAGTAGTGAAATCTGCTGCTAGGTTTTTTTGAAATGTAAGAGGAACTGATTGTGATACAACAAGTTTGAGTGAAAACAGTGCTCTCAAGGCTCCAAAGCCTGTGGACTTCAGATATTAATGTGTAAAACTGAAAAAACATAACCTTGGATGCACCTGAAGAATAATTTGGCCTGGAGAGAATCCTTAGGGCACAATGCAAGAGTAACACTTCGTATTTACAATGCCTTTCTGCTGGGATAGCTCTCAGTGGTGCATTTTACAGGTGGGAAAATGGAAATACAGTGGAAAAGTAATGCTGTGAAGCACTGAGACAACAATGGCCATCTTTATTATGAACGATGGTAACTTAGAATTATGCATTTACTGTTGTTCTGCTGGTCTGGGGCTGAATTGCTTCTCCAAGATCATAGAGCAAGCAGTTAGAATTAAAGCTATTGGGATCTGCTGACCCTCCCTACCCTGCTCTTTTCCTAGATCTTTTCCTGGTAATAACAGCAGATGAGAAAATGCAATCATTAGGAAAGAATAAACCTGACCAGCAGGTGGATCATGTTTTTCTCTTCTAGAATATTTTCCATTGTTATTAACGTTAAGCAATCAAGAGACACTGATGGCCATGGAAGTGACTATATTATAAGAAAAATGCAGGTAAGAAAATTATATGCACAGTTTAAACCTAACTGTAAGTTGAAGAAAGCCCACTGAACTTCCTGAGAAGATGAAAGTTTTATTAAAAAGTGACATTGTATGAGAATGTATTTATTATGCTCTTCTATGTGCTTAGTAATGATAATTAACGCTTTGTGTCTGCAGTTATATGAAATAAATACATGCATTTGACATATAATTCCATACTTATCCTAAGTAACATTTTTCTGTCTTTGTAAAGAAGCTGTGAATTGTTCAGTGCCATGTGTTTGCACAGCCAACAATATTACTAATATCAAGTTGCCTTAGAGTCCGGCTTTGGAAGGGACCAAATGGAGGTGATTTTTTTTTTTTTTTTGACAGGATTAAAGAATGTAAAGGGCTATTTGTACTAAACAGATTAAGCTGCTAGTAAACATGTCCCCTTTAAATTAAGTGGTGGTGAAGACAAAGGAAGTGCTTTGTTGTTGTCAGCTGGATTTGTCTTAAGTCAAATGGGCAAACAAGTTAAACATCAGTCCTCTTTAAATCCCTAATGGCTGTGCAGATTACATCTGAAAAGGTCTGTAAAATGAGTCAAAAATTAAATTGCTTTACTTGTTTCCCGTTTACTTTGACTAAAGCATCTCTCTTCTTCCTTTTCTTTTTTTTCTTCTTTTTTTTTTTTCCTCTGATCCAGCTTTACAGAACTTTGTTTTCAACCCGCATTAGCATACAAATATTAAACAAGAATTTCACTTCTCTACAGTCTTGTCACTTGTGATGAATACATCCTTGCTTGGTAAGTGCTGGTGACACATCATTATGGCAGCTTCTGCCTCTCAACAGAAGGATAATTAATCTTGCTATCAGCACTCTTGAACAGAGGTAGCTAGTTCAAAGTTTTACTCCATAGAGCAGCTTTGTGTGGGGTGGGATTCCTTCGTCTGAAATAGCTGCCTATGAATTGTGGCCTTCCTGTGATTAGCTTTTCTTTAATGCTGTTGATCTTTGCAGGAACAGTAAAATGAACAGACGTTGTGTTTTTCTGACCTGGCACTAATAAACTGTGTGGGTGCAGCATGCACTTCAGAATCACAGACTGTTGCCATCAACCATCACCATGATGCCCACTCACACAACCCACTGAAATATGTCCCTCAGTAGAGCCCCAGGTAGAGGATACCAAGAGCCCACATAGCCTTGTATCAGTGTGGAATGAATTCAAAATGATGCACTGTGAGTTCACCTTCCATCCTACTGTCTACAGTAAGATTTCATATGGTTTGGTTTCTGTCAGGAAGAGATCCTGGATGAACATATCACTTACACATCCCAGCTAGGAGTGTGAAAACTTGATGGCTCTCAGCTTCAGAAGTATTGGAAAGCGGACAAAACTAAAATTGAGCGTTCACAACTTTTTCCTCCCGTGAATTTCAGTGTTCTTGCAGCTTTGTAATGATGGAAATCAACTGAGTATTTGCTCCAATTGGATTTTCATCCAGTTTATTAATGATAAAAGAACGTAACTTCATGCATATTAAAGGGGTGTTGATTGAAGGTCGCAGAGGTGTTAGCTGTGGTGTCCTGGCTAAATTCCAGTTGGCTAATTACAATCTGCCTTCCTAAAACTCCCTTGTAGTTTCATTATTTAGTTCATTATCTCTTTATTTCTTTGTTCCAAACTCTTAGCAGCACTGCTTTCTTTCTGTTGAAGAACTTTCACTGTTGAACATGTTGGTTCATCAGAATGCAAACGATGAAGCCAACTTTCTGCCTTTTTGAATAGAGTGTCAATAGTATAGGTAAGGAATGTGAGAGTCAATACATCTACAATATTTCTACGTAGTAAAAAAGCAACAATTTAATAATGTCATATTGCAATATGTGATTGTGACTGTTATGTGCTGTACTAAAATCTGATGGCATTCATATGGGAATGTGTGCCCTTTTACTCTTTTCTTCCAGTTATCTATGTCATTTGATATAATTTCTTTTTTTCTTCCCAAGCTAGTTCATTTCTGAAACGCATGCTATCTTCTTGGCTGGTGCTTTTTACCCTTCTGGTGGGCATTCTTATTCTTCCAGATTCTTTTGAACAAAGCAGGTTGAATGGGCAGTCTCATGAGTGGTACAAGCTGCTTGTCTCAGCTTTTTCCAAAGGCTACCTATTGTCCTGGGATCATGTTATGAAAAACATAAGAATATATTCTATTTACTCTCTCTATATAAGAATATATTCTATTTGGTGGTGGCTCCACTGCAGCCAGAAATATGGTGAGACTTCTCAGAAAGGTGGTTTGGGTACTTGGTTATAACTCAGGCAATCATGTTGCAGCTTGCAGAGTTGATTAATAAAGTTTGTTGGTGTTTTGCATCCACAATAATTTTCACTTCTAATAGGGGCCACACATCAATAGTGTTGCCTAGCAGTGATAGTTGGGTGAAAATAATATGAAACTATCACAGTATTTGCATTTTGAGTCATATTTGGAAAGAATGAGCCAAATCTGTAGATGCTTGAGCAAACATCATGCCACTACAATTAAGGAAGGACTGATTAATCCGGGCAAAGAACTTGGTTAAAGACTAAGATCAAACTTGTCTGTGGTCTGTACTGACTTTAATGATACTCCATGGTCCTGATTTTTGGTTGCTGAAGGTTCACCATGAACACTGATGGCAAATTAGTGAAGGAGCTATACAGAAATAAGTTCTAATGCAGTCAAAATGATTTGCTCCAGAGATTAGGTCCAAGCTCTTAATTGAAAAAGGGCAGGAAAATGATGCATCAATTATTCAAAATGTTTTCTTTCTACAAAACATTGAGGTTTTCTGTAAGCTTATGTGTCTCAATATACTGTTCTTGTTAAACTATTAAATGTAATTAGAAACCAAAGGTAAATGATGTCTCAGTGATTCAGGAAAGCCACGGAGGCACAGAGTGGTGTCTGTAGTGTTCTGAGCATTGCCAGCTCCCAGCGAAGCCCATCTAAGGATGATTAGCTCTTTACTCTCACTTCAGATTGATTCCAACAAATGATGATTTACTGTTTGGCTAAATGTGAGGCAGCATTTGTTTGACGAACTGCAAAGTGCAAGCTTAGAGAGAAGCAGGTAGAGATTCACTACAAAGGGGCTGTCAAAATACTTCTAAAATATGCTGTCATAATCTTTAACAATTTATTAATAAGCCTATTAATATCTAAGGATTTTTTTTTTTGTCTTGAGGTTCTGTTAAGAACACCAGTGTTTAAAATGCTATCCACACAGGCTTAATGCCAGGGAAAGCAATCCCATTAAATTGGACCTCATAAATATTTCATGAGGTCCAATTTAAAATTAATCTTGGCGTAAAGCCAAACCAGGCAGTATATTTGCTACTGTATTAAAAAGAAGCAGCAGATGAGGTATTTTTTCACAATAGTAATCTGACTGGATTTTTGCACAATACTGACAATATTTTTAATAATACAGCTGTTTTGGCAGGAAGGGAATATATTTCTTTCACCGCCTGTTTATGTAAGAATCATACTGCAGCTAGCCTATTTGAAATGGCATCATTCTAGAAGATGATTTTTTTTTTTTTTCAGTGATGAAATCTCTGTTTTCTGATTTTTTTTTCACCTTGTTAATTGGAAGAAAATGGACAGATCTATAACTTAACTGTGAGAATGTAGATTGTTTTGGGAATTTTCAATGGGATTCAGGCAGGTAAAGAGGTTTTCAGTGTAATTTAAGTCTGAAGTACCTCAACTGGGAACTAAAATTTAGGTTTTTTAAGTCATTTTGACAGGATTCTAAAATTTACTTCTGGTTACAGAGCTGGTGGCCAAATAAGAAGTGTGATCAGACAGCAATTGAGACTTAGTAAAAACATATCCCTATAGCTATGATCAAAATCTTATACGAAAGCTTTTATGTATATTTCAGAGACAATGTGTACTGATTTAATGCCTCTTTGAGTCAATTGGGGTTTAATTGGTGGATACAGAATCAGAAGGCGTAGGCATAGAAAGGGCAACTCATTTACTTTGCTCATTTAGGAGATCAGATGGTTCTGGGAGACTGCCTGATGGGAAAAGTATTCAGGCTGCAAAAAAATCATTGAAATACAGAAAAAGTCTCCTACTCTTGGCAATAAGCATCAAATGAGGTCTCTAAATAATTGCTCATTTTTTGGACAAGAATATTAGGAGATTCTTTTTTCTGTCTTTCATATATTTATTGCTTGTTCTCCTAATCTGTGGCCGAATTTCAGTCTCAAGAATTTCCCTAATACATCTGAAAAACACTTAAGACTGTGTGTGTGAGCAAAGAGAATAAATAGTAAAAATAATGACAATATAGGAGCCAGAGTAACAGTTTTTGCTGTATGGCTTTAAAACTGGTTTAAGGATAAATGATTGTATGATTCTCTGAAGTAGAGAGCCCTTTATGCTGAATAATTTCTGGGAGACACTGGTAAGGAACAAGATTACAGGGTGTTTAGAGATGTGCGTTTCAATAAGGAGCAATCACCATTCATATGCATACGTTTCATTTAAATGCATTATATACACTAGCAGATTGGGAGGCAATCCTGAGACATTGAACATAATTTATTTGGATTTGAAGAAAGCCTTTCCTTTTGTGCCTTACAATGGATTTGATTTACTAAGTCAGGAGATGTAGTGGAAGCAAATTCAAATGGACTTGCATTTGGCTGAGCAATAATATCACTGTGGAAATGGACAAAGGTAACATGTAGGAAGTGACGTGAGGTTTGGCTCACTTTGAGCAGTTGCCTGAAATTGCTGTTTAGGGGTAACAGAGTGAAGGGGAAAGAGGTGGCTTTTTCAGAGGGTAATTTGTGTCTCCCGTGTTAGAGATGAATTATCTTGTGATGATACTGCTCTACCCCATAGGTTATAGATGGAGCCTAGGGACCTAGTTTGGACTAAATGCCTCATCTGAAAATTTCCTGTGTGTATTTTATTAGCAAACTGTCTATGTTATTAGTTACAACCAGTGAGAGACCTAATGGCCAACTGAATTATTCTGGACTCTTCTCTAGTGGACTCTGGGTTGAGTCCTCTGGCCTTATTGGAGGAAGGGAAGGAGGTAAAATGCCTTCTGTCAAGGAATGGTTACCTTCACAAAACACTGCATTCACTGTCAGTACTGGATTGGTTATGAAGGGAAGGTATGTAAAATGTTTCATTTACATGCAGTAGTCTCAAAGATCTGCATTTAAGAGTCAATAAGGTGTGTTGAGCATACTGCGCAGCTTGGTGTCATCTGCAAACTTGCTGAGGGCGCACTTGATCCTACTGTTGTGTCACTGGTGGAGATATTAAAAAGCACTTGTCTTAGTACTGACCCTTGAGGGACACCACTTCTCACTGATTTCCATTCAGATGTTGACCACTGCTCTCTGTGTACGATCTTGCAACCAGTTCCTCATCCACTGAAGAGCCCACCCATCAAATCCATCTATTTCTGGTTAAGAGGGAAGCATGTTGTGGGGGAACCTTGTCAAAGGCCTTACTGAAATCCAGATAGATGACATCAGTGGCTCTTCCCTTACCCTTGATACAGTTACATCATCATAAAAGGCCACGAGGTTGGACAGGCAGGAACTGCCCTTGGTGAAGCCATGCTCTTTGTCTTGCATCACCTTCCTCGCTTCCATGTGCCTTAGCATAGCTTCCAGGAGAATCTCTTTTGTGATCTTCCCTAGCACAGAGATCAGGGTGAGAGGTCAGTATATTGTTTCCTGGGTTGTCCTTTCTACCCCTCTTAAAAGGATAAAGATACACCTGCTGCAGATAATCAACTGCTTTCACCTGCTTTTTCTTGCTCCTTTCTTGTTTGTAGGATTCTCTGAATCCTTAGGTTGTGAGTTAAGAGCTTCCTCAGTTACACTAAAGGCTGGTGAGCTTGTGGTGACCGAGTGAAGGTGTGTTTTGTTAAAGAAAGGATATATTAAACTGTGGCAAAAAGAAAAGCTAGCTGGATATATAAAAAAGAAAGTAAATGAAATAATATCATAGCATAACTTAGTGTTAATAGAAGGACAAATCTGCTGTAATCTGAAAACTTACCTGCTTGAAATGATGGAGGGATAGATAGGATGGAGTCTACTAGTTAAGAATGAGATGAAGATAGTTCACCAAATTGACTGTATATCAGACAAGGTATTTCCAGTAGCAATAAAGGCTGTTAATGCCATCACAAAAAGCACTGTTGAAGCCTAATGTTTAGCTTAGCAAACCCAGTATGGTGACTATGATCTCTCTCTGAAAACCTATCAAGGGAGGAAAACACCAGAGCTATTTAAGCTAGAGAACAGTGCTGGCATTTAAACAAAAAGGTTTAATCCTTAAAAGTAAGGCTGGCAATATGAACAGCATTTGTAAGCATCAGGAAGTTCTGATGCCACTTCCTGTTGCAAACTATGGAGAGATAAGATATTTAAACAGATTTTATATAGAGTGTAATCAGTTTATAACAACATAATGCAGTATGAGCCTCTTCACACTATGCCCCATGAATTTTCTTCTAGTCTCTACGTTGTTAAAATCAGAAGTTGGATTCATTTGACTGACCATAGTAGTCTAGAGCTATGTGAGATGCCTTATCATATCTCAGCTGGTCTTCAGCCGCCATTCCTGAAGTGTGTAGAGCTCTCAAATCCTGTGTCTCTTCTTACATATGTCAGATGACTGCTTCCAAGACTCTGTGGTATCTCATTTCCAGATGCTTGCATCTGGGCAGCTAAATCAAGACCCGAAAGTAAATAGAGAAGATGATAGGTAAGTTGTGCTCAACTTCTGGTTTGTAGTGGTAATGTTAGCACATCATGATGATATATTGTCCTCTTGCATCGGTTTATTTTCTATGATATATAATTTTGATGAGCACACTAGGAATGAAGAAATTAAAACTATATGAAATATACTTTGTGAATTATGTTAAGAAATACTTAGTGACATTGAATACCAAACTATGTTGTAGAAGTCAATATATGAGCAACAAACAGAAAACTACGTACATCACAAACGTTTTCTCTATCACATTCAGAAGTTGATAATGTTCTCTTAACTTCTATAGCTCTTTCTTCACTAACATAACTAAGTGTTATGAATTTGAAATTAATGAATAAACAGCGGCATCTCCAGTCTTAAATATGTCAGCTGCCTGACATTACGCCCTGCATCTTTTGCTATAGTGCTGCTACAGAAGCCCATTTCAGCTCTCTGGTAACAATGAGAGTTGTTCTTAAGTTAATAAAATAAGGGATGACTCCAAAGCCTACTAAAATTAATAAAATTATTTGAACGTTATATATCAGTTTAGTGAGATTTAGGACAAGCTTTGCATATGGAGTAGAGATTAAGTTATTTTTAATGACTGCAACATAAAATGAGAAAATTCTCCAAGAAAAGGGAGAGATGCCCTTAGAAGTGGAACTTGATGATATTTAGAGAAACTCTGGAGTTGATATTAGAGAAATTTGGCTCTGTATGAAAGCAGATCAGAATTCCATTCAAGTTGTCATGCACTCCTTTCAAAAGTAGACTTTTATCTTTTGCCTTCAGAAGGAAAACATGAGATTTTTGCAACCAGGTGCTTCTGACCACATGCCAATATTATTAATATCAACACATTAATAGTAATATTAGAATATTATCCACGGTGCATAGAGACCTACATAGCATTAATAATTTTGTGTGCTAATGAGCTTTGGGGATAAGATAGAAGTTGAAATAGATTTGTATCTCTACAATAGCATGAAGTGTCTTGATAGCATGTTATTGTTTCTTCATTATATGTAGTAAGATTAATACCAGATTACCACCATACAAAGTTGAAAGCATTATCTTCGGATATATATTTAACATTTCTTTTTCTTTTTTTTTTTTCTTTTTTTTTTTTTTAGTCAAAGAAACTTACTTGATACTAGGTCACATTTTCTGCAGAAATAATGGAGTTGCAATCAGGTACATGATTTGTAAAATATACCTGAAAAGGCATTTGACTGAGTGGAGTGGTTACACCTAGTTATAACAGCTCAAGAACGTATATGATATACTGACAATGTGCAGTGTAGTATCAAGGCTTTTGGTTCTGGAAGTAATTGTGATTCAGTTGCAGTTCTGAGAGTGCTTTACCATGGTTTCTATTCTTTCTCTCTTTGGAGCCGCTGGTTTTGAGGATGAGGACATTGCAGAATTTTGGGGTTTGATGTTCTGGTAGTTGTGTTATACACTAATGATTTAGATATTTAATGTACTCATGAAATGAAGTTATCAATGGCACATCTAGGTTCAGCCAATATTTTAATTTTGATGGACTTTATGGTGTGAGATTTTCTCTGTCTTTAAAATTTAGTTCACCTCTCTCTTCTTCCTTCTCTAAAGTAAACCAACAAACCACATTGCCTTTGAACTGATTTCTTCTGCTGACATATTTTTAGATTGGCCAGTGTTAGCCTATTATTTATTAACTTAGTCTCCTTTGCTTCCTTTAAAGATAGATGGTCCTTATGTGTTTTTATGTATTTGCATTTTCACATACTATTCATTTTTCTTAATAGTAAATAATGAAATATCTCTTAAGACATAAGAACTGTCATTAAAATACGTGTTTTCTAGAAAACATTCTTGATTTAAATAAATCAAGAATGAATAAATAAAACTGTTCTGGTGCAAAATCCACAAGTGAGTTTATGTTAATATGAAATGTTAAAACATAATAGTTAAAAGGAAAAATTTGGACTCATTGCTGAGATATATGGAATCTACAATGTGCTTACAGTTAGACCTAGTAGAAAACAAACTACTGCCTGCATAGATAAGCTTACATTACAGCGGAGGAGCTATTTGTTACTCTTGTTTCATGGTTTTTATGTAGTATAGATAAATGAGTGTTCCCAACAGGAGTGAAATGACTTCTGAATTCTGGAATCTCCAACTTGAAATTGCATTGTTCTTCTGCTGTGAATTGGAATAGACAGGTAATACAAGGCCAGGTGAACTGTATTAAGGAGGCAATTTTATTAATTTGGCATGCTTACAAAATGCTTTTAGTCTGGATGGCAATCAAAGCTCTGAGATTTGAACTAATATCAAACCCTTAGGACAACTTCTTGGTATTCCCACATGCATGATGACTGCAAGAAAGCTCCAAAAATCTACCAAATATCATGTGTTCAATGAAATTGTAATACTTAAAGCATTCTTTTGTTTCTCCAATGGTAAATTATTAGGGATAATTATATATTCATTTTTACCAATATGAGTGGGTAAAAATATTGTCTGTGATAAGGGATTATGTGAAAGTCAATTTTCAGTTTATCTGCTTCTTCTAAATTTTGAAAAGGATTTAAGGGACCCTATACATACACTTTAAGTCAGTGTTGATACTTTCTTTTTATATAAGATTTTATTCTCAAAATTACAATTTTTGGGAAAAAGACTGTTATTTGGATGCTGGGCTTGTTCAGTACGAAGAACAGAAGGCTTTGGGGAGACGTCATTGCAGCTTTTCCATATTTAAAGTATAAACGAGAGACTGACTTTTTACCCAATCTGACAGTGATAGGACAAAAGGGAAAGTTTTAAAATTAAAATAATGGAAATTTAGGTTAGACGTCATCAGGAAATTCTGTACTCAGAATATGGTGAGGCATTGGCACAGGCTACCCAGAAGCTGTGGATGCTCCATCATTGCAGGTGCTCAAGGCCTGGTTGGACTGGGCCATGGGCAGCCTGATCTAGTGAGCAGCAAAGCTTTCCATGGCAGAGAAGTTGGAACTGGATGATCTTTAAGATCTGTTCCAACCCAAGTCATACTATGACTATGATTTACCCTATTTAAGACCACATCAGCTGTAGATACTTATCCAAAATTCAATAGCATGTTATGGGTAAGGCAAGTTAGACCCATACTATGTACCTACGCTAACCTGAACTTATATTTCTAGTAATGGTGAAGTTTTTATTTTGCAGATGAAGAAGGAGAGGGATAGAATTTGGTAAATAATTGACTTTGTTCCAGACAAATTGGGTGGTAGAAAGTAAGAAATACACATGAAAGGTGGTGAGAAGCATAGATTTGCCAGAGCTAAAGAGTGTAGGAGGAGATGAAAGTAGAGATGTGACTTTGAAAGAAAGCTTTGAAAGAAAGAAGAAACATAGATGTGGGGGATTTGAGGATACATACTGAAAGATGAGTTGTGGGGAGCTGAGTTTCAGGTGCAACTGAGCTGGAAGGATTGAGAAGAAGAAGAAGAATGTATTGTGGAAGCTGGAAAATTAAGTCTTAGGCAGTAAGGATGATAAATACAGGCACAGATGGAGATCTAGAACTTGGAGGAGCTTCAAGGTCTGGAGATGAGGGCTCCACAAGGGAAAATGATGGGGATTTCAACAATAAAAAGTCTGGTGCCATTAGGGAAGTATCAAGGAAAAGAAACGCGGTACTATTCATATTGGGTCATAAGAATTTTAATTAAATGCCCTTAACTAAAGATGGTTTGCCTGCTGAGGTGTGATACTTGAGGATTAACGATACAATAAAAATATAGACATCCTAGCTCTAACAGGATCTGTAGAAGGTGAAGTGAGACCTTTTGGCTAGGAGAGGAGGTCGTTTCAGACCGACAGATAATTAACCTGAAGGAAATTGTCTGAGAGAAAATCAAAAGAAGAACTTCAGAATGCAAACTGGGAAATGTCACTGTTTTTTATCAGTTCTGCCTTTCCTAAAGATTTCTGAGAGACATTTACTGCACCAAGCAGTTGCTACTATGCTAATTGTCTGCAGATACAGGAGCAAAGTGATTGGTATTTGTAACAGATGTAATTGCCTCTTAGGGAAAAGTGAGTGACAGTCTGCATTTTGAATTTTGTTTTTAGAATTGTTTAATTAATTTATATTTTCCTTTAAAACAGTAACAAGTTGAATCTTAATCTCAATTTTCAATCCTCTAGAACTTTAGTTTCTTTTTATTTTGCCTCAAATCTGTTTTGATGAATCAGCAAACAGTTTGAGAAACCTCATATCTAGGTAGAAAGGGCTGGAATTTTTGTTTTGTTTCACAAAGTAAGGTTCTGTGTTTGTTCGTGATATGTGCAACTAGACATTATATTTAATCTAAATCTAGGAAATGATCTAGAATAAAGTGCACAGTTTATAAAAGGACATCATTGACTTATTTCTTCTGAAAAGAATGTATTGATTTCTTTAAAAGTAGCTAGAAAAGAAAGGTTCTCAAAGGAAGTGTGGGAGTTCAGTATCTTTTGTGTTCCCCATGTATTTTTTTAGCATCTTACACAGATTTTATTTACATTCCTCTTTCTTGTAATTATAAAAGGACTGTGAGAAAGTCAGTGACTTTTTGATGACTTCATCATAATACCTTACTTCTATAATTACATTTACTTAAATCAACTGATTTACTCTACTCTGAAAATAAGTAAGACTCACTCAGCCTTATCACACGTATTTATCAGCACAGTTATGTTTTAAAATGTTATAGGCTGTAGCAATTTCAGTCTTTATAATTTATGGAACTATAGTATAAGCTATTTTTTGCCTGGAGCTCTGTAATTTATTTATGTGTATTTTTATTTACATAACATTTGTTACTTAGGAAAGATACTTCAATGTCTTCGATGTCGGTAATGCCGAAGAGCAGCAATGTGGAATGCATGAACAGGGGAGTGGTTTTCGGGTATGTGCCATCTTCTTTGAGATCATCTTACCAAGCTGGTTCCCAGCAGTATCCAGAAATTATTCATTCCTTTCTTATAACTCAGTCTATTCCCATTTCAGCAAACTACTGTGCAACTGGCATGTTTCCAGCGTGCCCTTTGTATGTGTATTTAGCATTTGGTCTTCAATTGATAGCAGTTGGAATATACGGCTTAATTTCTGTCCGTCTATACAGAAATACATAGAGAAAAGGGAAAATGTAGAAATATGAGTTTGGTATTGATGAACGTGGTTGTGAGATGTTAATTTTTTTCAAACAATTCCATTCTCTGCTCTATGAACATCCGGGGCTGAGAAATATGGAGCTGTAAATCTTGAAAATAGTACCAGAGATTGAAGACTTGTTGCTTAATGCCTCCAAGAGATGTATCCTCTAGTACACAACTACACCAACAACTACAACTACAACCAATTGCCTCAAGGATTAAAGGAGCAAAACTGTGTCAGACATGATTTGAAAAAGTTAGCAGTTCTAAATAAGAAAGTCAGTAGCTGGATTCAGTGAGAATACTCCCAGGAATATAACTAGATTCTGCAGTATGGGGTTATCTATAACATGAAATCTATGAGCCTGCTCTCAGTTTGTAGGACCTTTTCCTTGCATCTAGAACGTATGTGCAGATCCAGAGCAATCACTTGAAACACTAAAATGGGGGATATTTCTTAGGATGAGTCTTTGCTTATAATAGGAGTAATGGCTCTCTGCACAAACAAAGCTTGTCAATACACGAGATTGTAGCTTCATAATGAAAATCTTGCACTTACTCTGTATCTTAAACCTCGGTTGGATATCAAAAGTTCTCAAAATATGATCAGTATGCTTGCCTTAAAATATGACATATTGAAGTACAATGTAGTGTCTTGCTTTTAAAAATGAATAAGATCAATACATTTTGTTTAGATGTCCACAATCATGGCATTGATTAATCTTTCATTCTGAAAGGTAAGTGAAAGTGCCTGAAATATTTAATATAATAATACATTAAGACTATCACTATAAACTCAGGAAACCCTATGACCTAGAGATGCCAGGAAGGAACGTGTTTATCATTGGTAATGCTTGTTGCTCTGAAGGCAGTGTTTTGTCTGCAGGTCATGCATCCAGCATGACACATTAACATCACTGGATTTCTTTTTTGTATTGATGACTGATGATTGCATGGTATTCAAGAGTGATTTTTGCTTTGACTTAGCAAGGAAGTGTGTTGTTGGCTTCCACCCTTATGTACGGCTTGCAAATTATGAATTAAATAGGGCTGGCTTTGTGTTTTGGCACTATAACTTTAGGTGGTACCTTGGTTTGAATGTGATGACTGAGTAGGAAGGTTATACTGAGACGCTGGTATTACAAAAAATATTATGCTTGACTTAAAAGGAGGATAACATCAGAGGCAGTTAAATCAGCTCTGTGCTGAATAATGGAAGTGTTGTATGGTATTTAACAGCATTTTTTTTCCAGTTAGTGTGATCACAGCTGTTAAGAGATCCTAGTCCAGCTCAGCCAGGGTCTACTGATAAGGTATCACTACTGAAAATGGAGATAACTTATGTGTCAGGCAGAGTGATGCAGTATGGAACATTACACTTGTACTACTCGTATCAGAGAAGGAGACAGTCCCACTTTACAAACAAACTTGCCTTAGCTTGAAATGTTTCTGGAACGCTTTCTTCCTGAAGTGGGTAGTATATTTGCAGTTACAGGTGGTTGTGGAGGATTTGTACCAAGCTGTTAAAAACAACCAGCTAATTTTAGCAAAAAACACCAAAAGAATGATGTCCCAGCAAAGTATGTCTCCAATATAAACTTAATAATCCTTCTGAATTTGTTTTGAAAAATGTTATTTCAGGTGAGTCAGAGCAATTTTCAAATCTAGGTTAGAGTGAATACTTTTCCCCAAAGAAACTATCACAAAAAAGATCCACACTTTGTTGTAATTGCATAGTCATGCCCTAGATACTTTACAGTACCGATGCCAAGAGTTGAGAGCTTATTTGCTAATTGTAGATGAATATGCTACTTAATTAATTAGGTGCTATAAACCCTCAATTGTATGTATCTATCATAATGGTTTAATTTATAGTGATACATTTTTCTGGTTAATTTATTGTTCGTAGAAGGAAGTAAATCACATATTTATTTAAGGCATCTGATTAAAGTGTGATTCAGAACAGCAGAAGGTAGGAACTTCAGTGTCCTGTGGTAAGGGAGAGTCACATATAACTCCAAAGGGGAATTGAAAGCCTGTGCATCTGGACACATAAATGCACTCCTTGTGAGCAATAGTGATGAAATAAGAGTTTCACTTCTGAAATAGGATGGGTACATGTAACTAAGCATTCTCTAGAGTTGTCAGAGGCTGAGATCCAATTCATCCGAGTCTTGTGTACCCATGCACACCTAAGCCTGACCCTTCTCTGCATGCAGCTCCTGTTAGGCATGTGACTGTCCTCAGCCCTACCAGGTGACAGCCATCTGTCTTAACTTGTGTCTTGACAGAGCTGTCTTGAATATACCTCATTCAATATTTTGAAAACCTGACTCTTTCTTGCTGAGGTTTGATAGTTATTTTGTACACTCATCGAGACAATGTATAAATTGCTTTATTTCTCTACTTTATCATTATCTGCATGCCATAGGAAAACAGGAACCAGCTGGACTTTAGGAATGGCCGTAATAGGGAGCATAGAAATGATTTGGCAGACGTGTATGTGTATACAGGCAGATATAAAAAATATGGCATGGGACATTGCAAGGCAGGGTGATGTACTTAGAGAGAATTTAAACCTTTTAAGATCAAGCAATTTATCAAGGAAGCAGACAGGATCTTAAGATTTTTTTTGTTTGTTTGTTTGTTTGAAATATCTATGATATAAAAATTTGTGCATTAAAATTTTTGCTGAGTTTTGGAAGGGAATCTCTAACTTCAAAGTATTTCCCTAAACAAGCAATAGCTACGTATAAAAGAATGACACTGGTATACATTCTGGTGCTGTAACTTTGCTAAACATACTAAGGATGCTTATGGTATAGTATTGAGAATATATTTGCCTCCAATTGACACATAAATAAATAACAAATAATGTCAATACATTTGAGAGATCTTACTATTGTTAAATAATTGATTTACTAAATACATAACTTGGTGGTTTTAATTAATAATATGCTCTAGTGTGGAGTTCTGTCACAGTGACCCTAAGGTCAAGACCTGTAGATTATGGACTATTAATTGGCCATTAAGTCATTCACTCATCTGACCTGCAAATCTATCAGACTGATGGACTGCAGAGACCTTTATGTTCCTAATAGGTATTCTATTTAACTTACAAAATTTTCAAGCAAAGTTGGATCACTGAATAAAATGAAGTGAGAAGAAAGCTTAACAATCTTTAAGGCAATTTCATCACCTTTCCCTTGAAAGCAGATATTAACGTGAGGAATATCATTGCTGTCTTCACTGCTATCCCAGGACTACCACTGAACAGTGCAACTTGTACCTTAATTTCTTTTCTTTAAAAAGAGGAAATCAAGATGATTTTTACAGATCTTTTGAATGTGTAATATCAAGCATAAATTTTAATTGCACTTCATTTACTAAGTGGTGCATTACCTCATCCTTTGGTTTTAACAATGGATTTTCTATAAATCTTCATATGGTTAAACATGATAAACTGCTCAACATATCATGGAACATGGCAGTGCTTATTAGCACTTGAGAAGTTATTGATTGCTTATCTTGATTAATCTTTTATGGGTCTCTGTAGTATTAATTCCACAGAAAAGACTTTGGAAGTTCTGTAGCATTAGTCCCCTCATTCATACATTCGCCTTCAATTACATGGATTTCTCTGACTGCTCTTGCTAGATTAATTATAACCTCTTTGTCACCAGATCTTGCTTTCAGTTTATCAAGAATTAGAATTTTAATGAAAAATACCTATTTAAGAGATTCCAAGGAAGAGTGGCATTAATGAGACGTTTCCTGCAAATTGGTAGAAGGAAGGAATTTTTAGGTTTCTGGCATAAGAAAAAGCAAGTATCAATTTTAGAGGCACAATTTATGATGTACAGTTTTTGCAAGACATTCAGCTTCTTCATTTCAGATATAGCCTGGGAATTTTCCCTCCAAGTTTTCAACACAGTTGCCCATGTATTCTATAACAACAAGTATCAGCTTTACATAAAGAACAGAAACAGCAGCTTCCTCATCAAATTTATCTGGATGAGGATAGGAAAAATGGCATTTATCCAGGTAGGTTTTGGGAGCGTGCAGCCCAGTGAAGGACCTGCTTTATTCAGCCATAAGCTGCTTTAGAATCTCTTACCTCTCACATTCAAAATTTAAGTCTTATTATGCTTGCATCTTCTTTCTATTGCAAAGTAAAAACAAATCCCACAATTCAAAATGCCATAATGTTTTTGGTCTTGGACAGCCTTAAAGCCAAAGATCATAAAAAAGACTGAAGACATTTGTAGTTGTGAGGACTCAGTAAACAGAAGTCTCCGGAACAAAAGTGTCCTAAGCACAGATTTGAGAAACTACTTCAAGACATAAGATTGGATAAATTAATACTCCAGTTTTAGTTTGGTAGAATGTCGTTTCATGGTCAGTTACTGAAGTATATTTGGATGCCGTTTGGTTTATCATCTCCATCCCAGTGTGTTCATAGTCTCAGTATGCTTTACCACCACTCTCTAAATACATATTTAATGAGCACTGGGATGTAGGAAAAGGAGATGAGACTGCTTTGTAGCTGTGCAAATCTTCAACCTGGAACATCATGTAGCATTGCCATGGGCTTTCCATTCGCTACCTTTTGCGTAAAGACATTAAATAAATCTACATGTAGCACACATGAATATCAAATCCTTAGAGGATTGTATAGTTATGAAGGAGTCCTAATCAAATGCTGTAAAATAGCAACAGGAAGTTGGAAGTTTCTAGTGATTTACAGTGGGGTTGATCCTATTCCAATTTAGAAGAATGGAAAAACTGTCATGGAGTGGAATGTACAGGGGTCAGACTGGTGTCACTGCAGCACTGTTTGTGATGATCTCATTTTCTTACAGATTTAAACCATTGGCAAGAACAACAGAGATCCTCAGTAAACAAATAAAAGACCCATAGCAATAAATGCTGTCTTTATTCCCATGTTAACATCATATTGAAAAAGTAATGAGTCACCTATCTTATTAATGATGAGTAGATTTTCAATACTAGTATATTTTATTGTCATCAATCCCTGTTGCATGTGTAGGTGCTGGAGTACAGCCAAAAAGAGGAGTAGAAGAGCCCCAGTTTCAGAAGGTAAAAGAAAACATAAAAAGGAAAGGAACTGAGCTCAATTCCTATTTCCATTTAAGTAAAAATTCAATCATTATCTTTCGTGAGAGATGTCAGTATTTCTCTCTGCATCAAGACTTCTCCTTTCTCTGTAATGTATGCTTTTATATTCAGTGCTAGGAGTTGAGAGCTCTGTTGCCTTCCTAGGTGTGATGAGGGGCTTGACTCATCTTGGTAGAAGGCTTTTCTTGGAAGTATCATAAGAGTGCAAATCACGGGCAATATTGATGGATGACTGAGTGTGCACAGACATCTGTACAGGAATCTCTTTTGTCTTCATTTTATTCCTGGGAGTATTTTGTATTACATATCTGTTCTGAGAGCTGTTGAATGTTAACTGTTGAATATTAATGAAATTATTACGTAGGTGGACAAATTCACTCTTTCCAGATACACCAAACAAAGAAATGGACTTATGGTAATTTCCTGGCTTAAGGATTTTTATCAATCACATTACCAAGACAAAGATTTCACCATAAAAATTTCTGGAATTTCAGGTAGTATCAGATAGGGCTTAAGTGCAGATATTTTATTGTATGGGGATATGCAGGATGTACAGATAGATACCAGCTACTAGGAAATTCTTAATAAGTTGGCATAAAATAGGATTTATACTTGGGCTGTAAACTGAATGGATACATTAACCAAAAGATCTCTACAGGGGAAAGGATGTGTGCCATGACTCTAGTGTAGCCTGGGGATCATAGCAGCAGCTGTAGAGCAATTGTTTTTGTGTCATGAGAAAGGTTCATCCTCTCTCGCTTCCACATGAATCTCTACAGAGGGAGGAAGATTTTATTCTCTAATAGTACTGGGATGATTTGAGGGGAAAAAAATGATGTTTATTATTAAGCTGTCCTACAAATAAACGAATAACTTAATAAATAAGTCAGTCTGAAAGAATCATGAAGTTAATTTTAACCAAATTGGTCTTTCAAACCCTAAACTGTCATGTTATGTCTCTGACTTAGTCTCAACTTATTCAGGTAAAAGCCTTCATCTTCTGCATTGGCTTATAGAAAAATGTGTGTTTGCAGCACTAGTGTGTTTCTGGAAGGTGCTACCCCAGGGGTGAACAACACTTGTGCTGTCTCAATGTTCTTTCCCATCTGCATGCTCAGAACACCTGCACCATGTACCAGCCACTCACTACCTTATGGTGCAGGGACCCTTTAAAATCAGGGGAAATACTTTGCCATTTTTGCTATTTGGGGCTCTTTGCACTTCTAATTTGCTGTCTTGTCTGTTTTTCCTCAGTTGCAGATGCTTTTATTTTAGGTAATTCTTTTAGGTAAACTATTTTGCTCAAAATTCTGATACACAACATCAGAAATGAACATGTTAAAAAGTAGTTTTCACTTACAATCTCTTCACTTAAAAGGTAATCCATAATTCTCATAATCCTCACCTGAACTTAATGTTTTCCTGTCTTCTAATGGACAGTAATTGAGAGGAACCCATCATCTAAATTATACTCTAGTGCAGAGAATCACTTAGAAAAATGGTGCTATAAACGGGTATCTCTATGGTAAAAATCAATCCCTGGAAGTTGGTTAGTTTTAAGGAAAGATATTACCTTGCTGGTGGGTTTAAATGTAGCTTTAGTGTGTTTATATTAATGCACACAAGGAGTTTAAGCCTGTAATTTTTCTCATATGCAGGAAAATGATGGCCCTCATTCCACAGTTTATTATATTTGATGTTTTGTTTTTATTCCATTTTCATGCTTTAACTGGGTAATGCATGAAATATTGTAGGGATTTCTTTACAGTGTTAATTACCAAACACAACAATTTCTGTGAAGGGTTTCAAGAAGGATTCAGGAGATCCTTTTTTACTCATGTTAGCTACATGATTTTTAGGAAAAAGAGGTAGACGCCCATGAAACTGCTTCTCAAAATCCAATCACTGAACATCCCTTTTCTAGATACCTGGTGGGTTCCTTCAAGCTACCATTTATGTCTGACAGCTTCATTTCCCAAGTGGCCGGAGTGGAGACAGCAGCAGTCAGTGAGACCTAGGGGTATTTCTATTCCCAGGATGTTCTCCACATACCTTTCATGTGCCTTTCCTTGCCACTTACAGTCAAAGGGATGCCTGCTCCCTTCCTAAGACCTGCAGTGTTAGGGGATCTGGCTGGGAGATCATGACCACTGAGCTGTTTTTGAGAAAGCTTAATACTAAGCACCGATGAGGACCTTGAGACTATGATATAAACAAGATCAAATATCTGTGCACCTAATATATATTTTAATTAATGTAGAGCAGATCTCTTATATTTTATTTTTTGTATTTTGCAGCTGGAACTTTGAGATATGAGGGAGGAAATATTTCTCTGAAGTAAGTTATGAAATCTGTGGACAAATCAGGGATAAATGCAAGCCTGAGGTCCAGTCCTATAATTTAAATAGAAAATACCTATCTCTTCTCTTCAAAGTCTCTTACAACTCCAAGGGCCAGAAGGGTTTGATGAAAACACTAGCAATATGTATCAGATACCATATTTGAAAATGATTAAGAAATTCATCATAAAAGACAGAAATGAGTCTCATCTGACCAGCTCTGACCTTGAAATATCCTTCTCCCCTGACACATTGGTTTTCATTTTCAAATAGCTCTAAGAAGCATTTTTCTCCATGAAAACATGGATATTCCTTTTGCCAGTTTGTAAGCAAAGCACAAAGCAATCTTAAAGGTGTCGTCTACAATAATTTCTTCAGGTTAAAAATACCCTTTGTTTTTCCAGTAACTACTAATGGTTTAAAGCACTTCTAGAGAAATCTTCTGCAGTTTGGGAAAAGGTCTAGTTTTACAATATATCTTTATTGAAAGAAATAGCCCTCCAACAATCCAGCTACTTTGATATATTTTCTTCTTCCTTTATCAGAACCTGTACCATAACCCTTTATTTTTCTCTCTCCAGGTTTAGACAGACTCAGCCTGATGGTGTCTGGTGCTATTATTCTTCTTATGTATGCCTTCTCACAGACTATGATATCACGAGTCATTAATCAGGCAGCAGGCTGGCTTGAGTGAGATCAGAGCATGGGCCAATGCCAGTGCTCCTTTTGTCTGATTCATCAGGTGATTTTCCTCCCCCCCACCCCTCCCACTGTGGACACAGAAGTGTATAAATAGGAACTGCATTCAATATTTTATTCTCAAGCTAAATTTAAAGGTTTCACTGTAGTTAGGTGTGTGAGATGGAATGAGTGCCTTAAGTAAGGTTTGTCAAACAGATTAACAAGGTGGCAATTGCTAGACCACTGTGTAACTAGAGAGGTTTTGTTTAAGGCCATGATGAGGGAGGTGTGCCCAGCTTTTATAAAGAAATGTGAAAAGAAATAAGGAGTCTACTTGTTTTTCAGCATCTGTGGGAGCCTACCTATTTGCTCTGTTTTTGTTAATGTTCCACAGAAGACAGATCTCTATCCAGTGTCCAGGCCTACTAAGCAGTGTTACCTGGCTGCAGAGAAAAATAGTCAAATAGTTCCAAAGTCAGAAAAGATATTCCCCTGAGTGACTTAATTAGGAGGCTCTGGATTTTGTCCTTAAGATTCACTACGATTTCTAAAGTTACTATACAGCACAATCCTGAGGATAACTGTTAGCACTTGAAGAAAACAATTTATTGCTAAAATGAAGGCAAAGAAGCTTTGGTAAAGAAACTCTACTGGTTTAACTTTTATCTTTGCACCGCCTTGCAAGAGGGGAAAAGGAGCTAGGAGAGTGAGCTTGTTCGTGCCATTGTCACAAAAGGTTGTTTGCTGTAATGGAGTCCATTTTCTCTCTTAGGTGGAGCATCTCAGCTGAATAAGCCTTCAGCTTTCTCTAGCCCACTTCCAGGGGTGACTGGTTTGTTCCAATGTGAATGTCTGTTACTGAATCTGTTTGTCAGATATTCATTTAAAATTTACCTTCCTCTGTGCCAGTTCTGAAGAGCTGGAAGGAAGGATTGTCAGTCCTGAGGACTGAAACGTAACAGCCTTCTGAGTAGGCTCTCAATGCAGATTAAAAAGAAAAAAAAGAAAAGCTCTCTACAGCCTACAGATGACAGTCAGTGACTGGCAGTGTTAGAAATAACAAAGAGAAGTACATTGAGTTTTTCTTCTTTTCCAGTGTCAGCACGATGTACGCTAGGGAAGTTGTACCACTGCCAGCAAGATGAGATGCTGGAGTTTGGAAAAATACTCATCATTTTGAATTAGAAGACACTTTTCCATCTTATTGAATGCAAAATCTTTACTTTCCAGGAATATCTGACTGTTCCAGGCTGTTTGGGTATTCATAGGACAAACCAGTACTGATTAACAGTGAATTTCCAGTTGTATGTTTTGACTCTTCAATGGACTATTTTTTTCACTTCAATGGCAATAGGTTGACAGTAGTTTAGTTGAAGCTGAGTGGTGAAACAGGGAACCTGAATGTTATCCTGTGGCAGAAAGGGTTTGTAGATTCTGGATTTTGAGGATGAACTGTTGTCAAAACATCTAGCAGTCTAGACCTCAGGAGAAATCCTCTTTTTGCCTGTATCCCTTATTTAATATCTGTTTTTGCTGAGCACTTTCATGGAACTAGCTCATGAGATTTATGTGGAAGGCTATAGATGCATAGCTGTGTTTATGTTAGCACAAAAAAGAACCAGCTAGATGGAAAAAGAAAATGCTCATGGCCAGCTCAAGTTCTTTTCTTGTGCATTATGTTACTTCTTCCTTTCTCTCCATTTATGCGTAGTCTCGTTTCTTTAGGCGGTCTAATTAAAAATAATTGTACCGTGCCTTACACCAAATACATACAGTAGGGCCAGTTGTGCTGATCAGCAATATCAGTAGCTGTGTGCATGCCTCCAGCATTCAGAATATCTGTTCCTTTCTCCACTGTGCCATAATGAGCTGGTCTGTGTTTACAGTGGTTTCAATCAAAGTTGAATTTGGCCCAAATTTTAGTAAAACATCCTTCCTAAAGTATGACAGAGAAGTCAATATTGTTATTGTTTCCTGCTGTGTTTTTATTTGCATGTTAATGGCAGATTATTGTTGTCTTTTCCAGTATACTTCCTCAGAGACTCTATGCATGTTTTTATTGATTAGTTCCTCTTCATTTAACATTTAAATGGATATTTTCAAATTGGTGCAAAATTATAGTAGTGTATTTGCTCAAGGCATTTAACTGTGGTATAAGCAGAATCATCCAAGTCTGCTGATTATGCATGCTCTGTACAAAAGCATTAAAGGACTGCAATGCAGACCTGCAATTAGGTCTGAGTTACACAATCAAATGAATCCAAGCCCAAACCACCCATCCTCTCATTTTTCTTCCTCAATGTTAGAGCAGGTGAGGTACAAAGGTAGAAAGTACATGTTAACGTAAGAAGAATATAAATTTGAGCTTGTAGACTTGAGAAATGTTTTTAATCTTCTTTCAGTTTGTATAAATGTTATATGTCAATTTTAGTAATATTGCCTAAGTTATCTCTGTTGGAGAAGCTTGGGAATGGAAGTTCTTTAAAACTGAGGATTTATGAGGTGAGGATGCATCCCCATATTGTGTGCAGTGGTAAACACTTTGGTTATGTGAACATCTGCTGTCATGACTGGTTTGCAGCTTTACTACAGCATGGGCTGTAATAACACCAAATCACATAAAACTCATCTTGCTTCCCTAGGCAGAAGAAGAATAAAAGCTGAGGATTCAGCAGGTAACACTTTAAGTCTGGATAAGAGCATTTATGGGATCTGCTGGCCATGCAAATTGACTTTCTATATTGATTCTGTGGTGCTGGCAGAAGATTTTTCTGTTTTTATTCTTGAGAAGCCTGAAGTTATGCACATCTTTGCATTGTTCCAAGTTAATTTTATTTCAAGCCAGTGCTCTTAAAGTCTTAGGATGCCCTTTAAGTGCCTGCAAGCAGTTCTTAGTTGGCAACCCTAATCTGATGAAAACACAAATGGCTCAATGTATATTTTCACAAAATAAAACAAAAAAACAACAGCTTTTCTGGTTAAATTCAAATG
Source organism: Phasianus colchicus (assembly GCF_987193195.1). Taxonomy (NCBI): domain Eukaryota; kingdom Metazoa; phylum Chordata; class Aves; order Galliformes; family Phasianidae; genus Phasianus; species Phasianus colchicus. The sequence continues at coordinate 45,136,536 of NC_143441.1, forward strand.
CCTTAATTGTGTCATAACTTACTGAGTCCTGTGGTCTTTCCATCTATAATGTTTATCTTCCTTTCCCTGTGCTAAGGTGCAATAAATATAAGCATTCTGCTCAATAGCTTCCAAGTTCTGCTCAGAGGGTCATTCAAGGCTGAGCCAGTCCCTCGTGGAATGTATCACAGAATCACAAAATTGTCATAGAATGACTTGGGTTGGAAGGGACCTTAAGGATCATTGAGCTCCAACCCCCTCCAATGAGGGGTTGCCACCCACCAGATCAGGCTGCCCAGGGCTCCATCCAACCTGGCCTTGAGCACCTCCAGGGATGGAATATCTGAAGCTTCTCTGGGCAGTCTGTGTCAGTGTCTCACCCCTCTCTATGAGCAAAGAATTTTTTCATAACATCTAATGTAAATTTCCTCTGTTTTAAAGCTGCTCCCTCTTGTCCTATCATCATTGGTCTGCATAAAAAATTGGTTCCTTCCTCCTTATAAGCTCCTTTCACAAACATTGCTTGGATCACTTAGATCACAGGAGAAACCTGCAGGGCAGGGGACACTTGGGGCTTTTGCCCAAATAAGAGGAGATGATGGAATTCGTATTAGAAAGATTTTATACAAAATGAACCACTTGAGATTCCAAGTAAGTAGAGCTCATATATATCTGTTAAAACTGACATTCCTTGAATTTAATGTTCTTTAAGACCAAGACTTTAATGTACTATGATCACAGGGTATATTTGTATTTCTTAGGACACTTAAATGACTGCATCTCTGTTCTACCCAAGTCCTTCCTGTGCTGGACTGTAGGGGAGCAGATTTACCTGCAGCAGAAAGAAGGCAAAGGGCCCAAACTGCTGCTTTGCAAAGTTAGGCAAAAGCAGAGCTGGAGCGAATGTCTTTTTCTCAAGAGGACATCACAGATCTTTTTCATTTACACATTCTGGAAGAGTGTTAAAGTATTTTTAAAAACCACTGGACCTTGTATGTATCACAGCTCAAGCCTACTAAATTGGGGCACTTTCTGAAGTCTTGCTCTAGCTGGCTACTGGGGCTCAAATTCACACACTGCTTACAGAATCTGAAATTATGTTAGGACTGGTTACAGGTAGGGTTTTAGCCTTTAGCTCTGCATTTCCTGGCCTGTTGTCAACTTAAAGCAAGCCCTAATGTTCTTTTAATGTAGTTTTGGTGTGTGTACTGCATCAAAGTAGGTTATGTATTGATTGCTCAAACCTCAAAGCTCTAGAGGTAAATCTCTACTGAGGAGTGTCAGAACTTCAGTTAATACATGTATTGATAGGCACAAGATGTCACTATTGTGCTTACTGCAGAGATAACATTCACGTTGAAATTTTAATGCCCATAATGTTTAGCCTTTCTAGACTATGGCAAGCTAATCAAAGAACCTTCTCTGGTATATAAATCACTGCACACAATTGAAAATTGTAGACAAGATAAATCAAGATTTTCGATCAATTCAGTCTTCAGTCATTCTTTCCAACAGCCCAGAAAATACAGTCCATGTTGTACTTACAGTTTGATAGTAAGGAGATGTTTAACATCAGGGCTAGAGATTAATGGTGACAAGTTATATTGTGGAAAATGTGAAAGGTTGCTGAGACTGAAATATTAATTTCTTGATTGATGTAGAACTCAATAATTGAGGCCATAAATCAGTGTTGAAATAAGCTGGATTATGCGTCATCTAAGTCAATACTTATGTTCAAAGACTAGTCCACAGTTTCATACCATGGAAATTGTTGTAGGAAGGTGAATCTATTTTTCCACTGTGCTTTATATTCTCGAACTTCAATAATAGATGAAATGTTATTTTCCTCTTCATTTTCACAATCTATTTCTCTTCTTTTGAAAACTTATGAAGTGTTTTATTAGAAGATCTGTATCTAATCAATGAAGGAGGTGGTTTATTTGTAATGAACACATTAATGTACACTTCTCTCTCTTTTTGTGTTTGTGAGTTATCTACGTGTAGTTTTTGACCTTCAACATTTGTTCTATATATGAAAAGATTTAATTGAATGCATTCCAAACTGCACTTGGGCTGCACTTACCTTGAAATCAACGTTTATCAGTATCTGCTGTTTATTCTGCATGATTGGTCACTAAGGGCATGTGGTTGGGTGTATATATATATATATATATATGTATATATATATATACACATACATTATTTTCTGTGCTGAAAACCACAAAATGCTTTTAAGCTGGAGCTATGTCTTTTGCATGGGAAACCTCTCTGACTGACTGAGTGGCCTTCTATGATGGTGTAACTGCATCAGTGGACAAGAGAAGAGTCATGAATGTCATCTGTCTTGACTTCAATACAGCCTTCAGCATGGTCCACCAGAACATCCTTCTCTCCAAATTGGAAAGATATGGATTTGATGAGAGGACTACTTGATGGATAAGGAACTGATTGTGAAGATCATACCTATAGAGTGGTGGTCAATGGGTTAATGTCCAAATGGAAATCAGTGATTCCTTAAGGGTCACTGCTGGTAGCAAAGCTCTTTAATATCTTCATCAGTGACATTGACAGTGGGATTGAATGCACCCTCAGCAAGTTTGTGGATAACACCAATCTGTATGGTGCAGCTGACACATCCAAGGGATGGGATATCAACCAGAGTGACCTTGACAGGCTGAGCAGTGGGCCCAGGTGAACCTCATGAGGTTCAACAAATCCAAGGTCTTGCACCAGGGCTCAGACAACTCCCACTATCAGTACAAGTACAAGCTGAGGCATGCAGTGATAGAGATAGCCCTACTGAAACGGTGTGCCTGGGGAAGAGAAGGCTCTGAGTTGATCTGATAGTGGCCTTTTCAGTATCTTAAGGGGAGCCATAAGAAAGAAGGGGACAGACTCTTGAGCAGGACCTGTGGTGATAGGACAAGGGGAAATGGTTTTAAACTTAAAGAGGATGGATTTAGGTTGGGTACAAGGGAAAAGTCTTTTACAGTGAGGTTAGTGAGGCACTGGACCAGGTTGCTCAGAGATGTGGTGGATGTCCTGTCCCTGGAGATATTCAAGGCCAGGCTGGATCAGGCCCCAGGCAACCTGACTGAACTGCAGAGAGGTGATCCTGCCCCTCTACTCTGTGCTGGTGAGACCTCATCTGGAGCACTGCATCCAGATGTTGAGTCCTCAGTACAGGAGAGACATGGACCTTTTGGAGCATATCCAGAGGAACACCCAATGGATGGAACACCTCTCCTGGAAGGACAGGCTGAGAGAGCTGGGGCTGTGCAGCCTGGAGGAGAGAAGGCTCAGGGGGGACATGAGAGCTGCCTCTCAGTATCTAAAGGGGAGCTCTAAGAAAGGAGACGGACTCTCAAGCAGGGTCTGTGGTGACAGGAGGGGAAATTGTTTTAATCTAGAAGAGAGGTTTAGATTGGACATAAGGAAGAAATTTTTTTAATGATAAGAGTGGTGAAGCACTGACACAGGTTACCCAGAGAGGTGGTGGATGCCCCATCCCTGGAGACCCTCAAGGTCAAGGCTGGATGGGGCTCTGAGCACCTGATGGAGCTGTAGGTGTCGCTGTTTGTTGAGGACCATACGGCTTTTAAAGGTCCCTTCCAACTCAAATGCTTCTATGATGATTCTATGATTGCATGAATTTATGTCCACTGTTAGTAGTGAAGTACAGAGTAATCGTTACACAGTTGAAGCCTTCTCCAGTATTGATAATGGCATCGTGTCTGGAATAGAAAATTTCATTAATCTTAAAAACAAACAACAATAAAAGAAAAAAATAACAAAAAATAGAAGATGTATGTGGGAGGGTGATCTAGAATGTTGCATTCTGGGGATTGTAGTTCTGGCTGGCAAAGAAGTTGCATAAAAACAGAAGGGCAGTTATAAAGGGAGTTTTAGCAAGTGCAGTCGCTTGGAGTAGCCCTGGTTACTCTGAAAAACTTTTGGCTAGGTATATAGGTATATATAGATAACATATAAAAATGAAGTCAATGAGACAAAAATCATACATTCAGAGATTTGAGTGCTTCACTTCCCTTCACCTTACAGGTGGCTCTCTAAAACTGTTGGAATTAAATAGTTTACTTCCCTGGGTGGACAAGAGGGAAAAAAGCACAGTGGTTTTGGCTTTCTATATTTTGGACAGATTAGAAAATACTCTGCTAATTAGGGGAATTCCAGGCATGTACAGGAAGCGTATTTCAATAGCCCATGATTATGTTGGGTTTCGTGTAAAGCTATTTGTTTGGCTGCCAAAGTGTTTTATGGTGTGATGCCAACATTCAGAACACAGGCTAAAAAGACTCCAAACTTTAATGCCTGATGAGTTCATAGGGTGGGAACACAAAGACAAAGAACCTTGAAAACCTCAACATGAATAATTAAAGTAAATAGACAGACTGTTCTGTATTGTGATTAAAATGTAAGTAACTTTTGGGCATTGCATAGCTATCTAGAAATTAAAAACTTTTTAAAACAAAAGCCTGTATTATAGTACACTATTATCTAACTATAACACTACACAATTCATTATGAGCTGACTTGCTTGCCTTTATGAAATGAACACGCTGCCATCCCAACACATTTCCAGCCTCAGAGAAATACTGGCATCCTTTAAAAACACACTTAAATAAAAGTCTCCTGCATGTTAAATTTTTCAAGAGAATCCTTAATAGTTTATAGAGGTGGTGTAAATAATATAACAAGTTATATTTTTGGGTATATTATGTGTGTTCAGAAGCATGAAGCAGAGTTTTATGTGTACCCAAACCTCTAAGTTCATACTTGAAGTGGTAACAGGAGCTGTTATGCCAGAGTATCCAAAACTTCTGAGGAGGTGTGAGATTTTGACAAATGTTTGTTAAAAAAAAAAACAACAAAACAACCAAAAAGATGAAAAAATAAGAAGAGTGAGACAATACGGTTCATTGTTTCTGGATGCTGAAAGAACAAGGTGTGCAATAAAGCAACATGCCTGTGACTTCCAGCAATGGAGCTGGCATTTCTAAAACCACAGGTGACAGGTAAGGACTGGCCGAAGCCAGAGCCTGGGCATTGCTGTTTCAAGTCCTGGTTTTAATATACTTGGAAAAAATTGGGGCAGAACCAGCGGGCCTGGCTGTGATTGCTATCACAGCCTTCCAGGTTGGGTGCACCTGGGTGAACGCACCTTTCTGAGCCCTGTGCCAGGAGCTGCACCCTTCTCACTCCAGCAGGCAGCCTGGAAAGCTGCAGGGCGGGCTGCAAGGAGGAACAGAGCTGCTGATAAGAGGTGAATTCTTCCATGCTCTGGTTTTGGAAGCTGGAATGGAGATGGCTGCCAGGTCTGCATGGCAGGCTTCTTTTCCTGGCCCTTCTCAGGGATGGTTGAAATAGCCTTCGCCCTGGGGTGGGAGGGATCTCCCGTGTGCCTTGGCCAGCTCAGCACTCCAGGCACATACCAGAAATAAAAGACTGCAGCAGCATATGCACCCCTGCTCTCCCTCAATGCCTGGAGTAATGAATGTGGCTGGGGAAAGAAGGTGTGGTGTCAGCCAGCTGCCAAATTAAGTAATTGGGAGCTGGAATACATGGAGTCACTCACAGGAGTCACTCACAGGCTGCTTTGTGGAACTTGCTGGGGGATGGATTTGACACTGACCAGAGCCAAGTAGCCACAAGACGTGCTGATAGCAGCTGGTGTGCCCTTCTGATGTGACCTTCTGAGATACTTCTGAGGTCCTGGCTCTCAAAATAGCTTTAATAGGCTGCAAATTTTCACTGTTCTTTATTTCTTTGTTTATGATACAAATCTTCGGGACCATTCTAATGAATCTGTTGTCAAACTGCAACTAAAACATTTCTCTGATGTCAGGTTTTGTTGCATCTGCCTTAGATGTGGTGTAAAAACTTTAATAATTGTTTCCTTTCTCCAGCAAAGGAGCAGCAGGACCTGTGGAGTGTAGGATCATAAATAAAAGTAATATTAGGTCTAAAGGATGGAAGAGAAGTTTGCAGCACTGTGTCTCCCTTCTGCCTCTGTTATAAACTTTTTGTTTAGTCTTAGTGAAATCCTAGGAGTGCCGTATACCTCCTTTTCCCCATTTGTGTAAAGGCTGATCTCTGGGATTACAAAGCTCAGAAGCATAAGAAAGGGTATTCTTCTCATGTCAGACCCTCCAAGATAAGGTGCTACGGGAAATGAAAGAGATCACTTTTATTTTATCATGTCTTTCAGCACCTCGCATTGGAAACGTTCAGTTAAGCAGTGTTGCTCTTTGCAGTTGCTGAATGTCTGGCACGGGGATGAAACAAATTCCTAGATAGATGCATAATCATACCGAGATAGGGCGCAACGTAGCTGCAATGAGCATTGGCTGTTTTAACCTGGAGGGCTGTGCTGATTCACCTGTATAGCTGTGGACTGGCCTGGGCTCTAAGGCTGTGTGAGTAGTCGTAGAATTACAGAATCACAGAATGCTTGGGTTGGAAGGGACCTTAAATCCAGTTCCAATCCACTGCCATGGGCAGGGTTGCCAGCCAATAGATAAGGCTGCCCAGGGCTGCATCCAACCTGACCTTGAATGCCTCCAGGAATGGGGATCCACAGTCCTTTGTATTGCAGCATTCTCACAGACAGTAAGCAGAGGAGGATGGATGGGTAGATGCCATCTGTTTGTTCTTCTGAGCAACCTACTCCTGAATACTCCCTTTTAAATGTATTTTCAGATCTGGCATGTCTTCTAACAGTGAAAACAGGTGATTTACATCAGAAAGTACCTAGCAATTCTTATGGAGGTAATCATTGTCGGAAGAACGTTGGCAAAAATGCCTGTATTTCAGCTTCTCCTGGAGATTTTCAAGAAAAGGGTAGATGTTGCGCTGAGTGGCGTGGTTTAATGGTATGATGGTGATGGGTTGGTGGTTGGACTAGATGATCTTAGTGGCTTTCTCCAACCTTAATGATTCTATGATTTTCAGGATCTTCTTTCCTAGGTCAAGTATCGTGTGCCATTGAATTCAGATTAACTTCATGTGCCAGGGTGTGAACACTGGCCTTCACTTTCCCATAACCACTGTGGTCTGTCCCTGGCAGGGGAGCCTTGTGTGGAGCTAGGACTGTGCCTAAGTTCAAGATTCATTAGTTTAGTAGAAAACCAAAGTATAAAATACTCCCTTACCCAGATGGGGAGAGGAAGAGAGAGATGACGCAGTAACCCAGATAAAACCAGAAGAGAGGCAATGCAGAGCTTTTACAAATTGGGGCACAGGAACAGATTCAGTACCTACACTTAGAAAAAAAATCTCTTTTTCAGAAAACAAGAGCAGTACTGATTGGAATAGTACAGATTGTGCCAAAGTTGACAAACATGGAAAATGACTCAATCCTTTCTATTTGTTTCTGAATTTTGGCAGTATTTTGGTTTCTATGGAAATGCTCTCTTAGGGATGAGGTCCTTCCCATCACAGGAGGGTCATTCAAGGCTAGCTTGGGGGGCGAAGAGGAGAGGGCACTGATGGGGAGCCTACATGGATAACAAGCCATGATGTTTAGTTTTTCCATGGGCCATGAGAAAACTGTGGGTTGGTCTGGAGCTGGAGAGGCCTTGGCTGTCAGGATGGTGATCTGCCCCATGACAAAGCCCATCCTTAGGTGGATGGATGTGGGAGAAGGGCACAGCTGCTGCCACAGTTCCAGGCACTGCCTCTGAACAACCTGGAGCTGCCAGGAGCTCGCGTTGCTGGAGCTCTTGAGCCTGAAGTTGTAGCACTTAACTCCCTAGAACACTGTGCATGTTTGTGTACCTGCAATAGCCATTTACTAAATCGTTTGTAATCCTGGCATGCTCCTCAGTCTGCAGATGAAAAGGGAATTTCAATCCAAGATGGGGTTTGCCACTGTGTTGCAATAATTATTCTTTTCTGTGCATCATTTCTATAAGGCTCTGTCAATCAAAAAGTTCAATGTCTTCATTATTCTGTAGGTGCATGTCATGCTTGAGGGGAACACTAGCAGGCTCTGTGTTGGGACTTGCCCCAAACAGCAATAGAGGTAGCTTCACCGAGAATCAACAGGAGCTTATCTGTACTACAGGCCTTTTCTGGAACGTCAAAGTAACATCTTAAGTTCAGAAGCCCTTAATGAACGCACCAGACCAAATGCTGCTTCAGAATATGTATGCGCGGCTCCTATTGAAGTCAATGGGCACTCTGCCCACATTTGAGATAAGAATCTGGCTTGTAGCAAAGCTTAAAGAAGTATGCACTGTTTTAATGGACTGTTGCATACGACAGAATTTATTTTTAAGCTATTTTCACTTATTTCTAATGTAATCAGTACATTTCTAGTTTTTTTTTTTTTTTTTTTCCCTGCTACGTCTTCTACAAACCAGCTTAATAAGGTATAGAAATGGAAATAAAGCAATCCAAACAGATTGTTTATTGTGGTTTCTTTAAGGCAATGTCAAGATATTTTACAAGCTTGCAAAATTACATTTATTACACTCCAATCATCTGGCAGACCATAAACACTCCTGAATATTTCTGTTGGAGGAATGGCTTTTTTTTTTTTAAACTTAGATAGAGAATATGAGTTTGTTTGAAGAATGAGTGAATTTGCCTCAACATCTTTTCATTTTCCTTTAATTTGGCCTGTTTGGCCTTTAAGAGCTGTGCCTCTGACATCTGTTTTTTCTTTACTGACACCATTCAGGCAAGTAATCAAGGAGAAGTCTGCCACTGCCTTGCACTGCACGAAACTCATGTGTCTGTGTGTTTTTAAATTACAAAGCTTTTTCAAGGAGAAAAATGGTGAGATGTAGGAAAGAACTGATGAAAAAGGATTAACAGGGTAACAGATAAAATAATTTCCAAATGTAGTAAGTCAAAATAATAGAAGGAAAGGAAACAGGATTAGGGAAAAGAAAAGAAAAGAAAAAGGAAAGGAAAAAGGAAAGAAAAGAGAAGAGAGGACAAGAAAAGAAGAGAAAAGAAAAAAAAAAGAAAGGGAAGGGGAGGAAAGGGAAGGGGAGGGGAGGGGAGGGGAAGGGAAGGGAAGGGAAGGGAAGGGAAGGGAAGGGAAGGGAAGGGAAGGGAAGGGAAGGGAAGGGAAGGGAAGGGAAGGGAAGGGAAGGGAGAAAGCAAAATGTTATAATAATGAAAAATATACCAGGATGAAATATTAAACTTACAGGTGTGATTCCATTTCCTCTCACAAAACCTGAACAAGGGATTTTTGGGATATCAAACCTGTCTTGGAATTGTGACATAATAATCCTAAGGCAGAAAGTGAGTTTGGAGCATAGACATAGTCCATCATATCTGAGGACCTTTTTACAATGTTTTTACTTCAGATGATCCTTGTCCTGCAGCACAGGACAGGTCATTCTGATCAATATCTGGAGTTCTTGGGCATCACCGAGATGTGCCACTTACTGCTTCTGTAATCTGCAATCTGTAGGCAGATGTACTACAAAATGTGCCAAATATCTGCAATCACATTTAGAAAAGAGAGAGTGAATGCAGCCTTTTGTGTAACACTTACACCTGGGAGCAGCCTGTGACGTGAGCAAGTAAAAAAAGGTAATAAAAGGTTCCTAAAGGACAGAACTCACAGCGTCAATGACAAGACTTGGAGCTTCAAGCTTTTCTTAAATTCATATTTTAAGACTTCAGTTAATTGTAACTGTGCTTAATGCCACTGTCAGCCTGTGAGCAAGCCAACTATGCACAAGGTGTTTCTTTGAGACTGATAGAGTAAGTCATGTGTTTGTGCATGCAGAATGTAACATTCTCTGTGATTTTTCTATCAGAATCAAGGTATTTCATGCTTCTTTCCTTCCAAGTCTTATCAGTATGAGATAGGCTCAAAAAGACACCTATAAATGTTATTTCTGAGCTATTATATTTTATAGATTTATGTTAAGATTTATAATACTAAGATTGATAATTATAAGCATTTGAGTTCTAGTTGTATGGGTCGGCATGGGGAGGACAGGTGGACAATATTGAAGAAAATCACATCTCATAATTGGGCTAATGAGGAGACAGAGGTGAGTCATCAACAGCATTACTCCCAGCTGACTTCTTTTAATGTTGTATGTTGAACCATCCCATCTCTCACATTGCACTCACAGGAGCTGAAGATGATGAGAGGGGTTTTCCAAAAATGGCAGAAGAGGGAAAGATGCTTCATACGCTGCAATTACAAGTTGGAATTCTTTAAGGGAAACATATCTGCAAAAGTGCAGAGCAATAATATCACTGGATGCCATAAAGTTGTTAGAAAGAGCAGGTGTGTGAGTTGGAGCCTCTGTATCACAGCATTTCATGGCTTTGGAATTTATGGGCCTAAATTAGAGGCTCTCCAAATTATGCACTGTTTTGGAGGGCAGTATCCATAATATTTCTCCTGGTGAAGAGATGCTGTATCAAACACATGGCCCGATGCCCATTTTTTGGTCAGATGATGCAAAGAGATTAGTCTGCTGTGACTGCAGAACCAATGGGAGGGAGACTGTAAGTCTGTATTTCTCACTCCAAGAAGGGGACATCTGTTAGCAAGTCTTTGTGAAAGAAATATTGACAGATGTAAACACACACACAAGTTCTCAGAAATGTAAGTGTAGCAAGTGGAAGTCTGTTTCAAAATATTTACAGCATAATTTAAATAAGCTGAAAAGCAGGTAAGAGAAACACAATATAAACAAAGGAAGGATCTGAGCAGAAAGGCTTTTGTCATAAAAATACAACAAGGATGATTTAGAGACGTGATTACCATCAATAAAAGACAGGAAAACAGAATTACACAACGACCTAAAACACAATCAGGGTTTGAAAGGTGCCCAGGCAATTTAACAGCTTAGGAAAAAAAAAAAAAAAAAACCCTGACCAAAGAAAAAGGTTTTTGCAAGGCGTTGGCACATTCCAGTAACAGACACGGAAAAGAAGAAAGGACAAACATTGGAAAAAAAATCACTCGTCATCCAATCTCACAGACCTGAGTGGGATGGATTTTTGAGAGTGATACGGGGTTTCAATTACGGGAAGTTTTGTCCCGCTCGTTTCTCTTTTAGTGTTTCCAATACAATCAGCACAAGTTCTTGCAAGGACCCTGAGCCTTAAGCCAAGTACTGTTACCTGCTCAGCGGTTTAATATTCTCCGGGCTGGGATTTCTGCCAGGAGAACATATGAGTGAAGTGAGGATGAGAATATTTGTTATTCATCCATGCAGAAAGTATTTCCATGAGAACTTAGCAAACTGAAAGCAAAATTGAAAGAAAAGGAGATAAATAGGACAGATGAACTAGTCAAGAGGATTCTATGAATGCTTAAGTTGGGTACAGCTAGTTTTGTTTTGTTTTGTTTTTTTTCCCAAGTTTTTTTTCCCTTCATTTCGTCAAGGTATACGAGATCTGGAGAGACCAGGAAGAATTGTGTTTTGTGTTGTTTTTTTTTTATTTTTTGGTCTTTTTTAACAAGCACTCCTTAAAGATGGATTCATCTTTGCTTGTCCCCTGCTGATTTTAGCTAGAAAAATTGGGAAGCACCATCCAGGAACTGCTGTAGTTATTGTCCCTCACGTTCAGCTGGTGCCTACCACTTTTAAGCTTCATAAGCTCTCCTCCCAGACTATCTTTCTACTGTGCTCATGGGAGGCTGATACTGGTACACCCTGGAGTTTCAGCAGCTATGCACAACTGCAGTGTGTGGAGGTGGGGATGCATCTTCTTAGTGTTTTGAAGTCTCAAGAATCAACCTCGTGATGTTTGAATATGGAATTAAGGTATTCTCAGAGAAGGATGGCTTTAGCTCCAGATATGTATATGTCAGCCTTGGTTTCCTCAGCTGGGAGATTAACAGCAGCAAGACAAAATACATGTGTTCACTCAGGCTTTTTTAATAGATCTGGAGTGGGGAGCAAGGCTGTTTTCCTATCTGCTCTGCTTTGTCCTGCTGTCTCGCTCTGGTTAATTGGTTAACTCTTGTTTCTTTGAAAGTACTTTGACTCACCATATGAACGTTGTAAGTGTAATAGAATCAGGCTGTTTAAGAGTGTATCTGGAAATGGTGATAAACAGTCGATACTCCGCTCTGCAGTTCATTACATCTGTGGGTTGTAGTGAGTTCCCATCCATTTCTGGATGAGCTGAGAAGTGCTGGTTATTCGTTGCTTTCCTGAGACATTTACATTGTTTATTAAATGGAAGGCATATACAGTGTACAACTGAAAGTACCACAGTATAACTATCCCAGAAAGGACTGCTCTTCTGGCATCAGCTACAGGTGCCCTTTCAGCACAGACTGAAGTTGGAAAGTAGGGGGAATCTGTGATCAGAAGAGTTTTGCTGTGGCCAGGACCTCCATCAAAGTGACATTTGACAGTAACTTGTAAGAAAAATGAGAGATGGAGACCAGGCCCATTCACTGAATGGGAACCCTGTGTAACTGGTGGGAGGTGGGAGGGAAGGATGCACTGAAGGGCGATGAGACTGTTTTGGATCATGGATGATTTTGGACAAGGTGAGATATACTTGGATCTGCCCTCAGCACTAAAAGCTTAGGGATGCTGTGCCAGTGAAACCAGAAATAATAGTTGTTAAAGGAGGTAGAAGTGTCAAAAAGACATGGACAAGGCATTTTGGTGGTGTATGTCTCTTCAGTCCTGCTTCCAGTTTTCCAGTCCTAGCTTTAATCCTTTGGAAATCAGATACTGGTGCAACAGATGTTGTTCTTTTCCCCTAATGTTTTCAGATTAAATAAATAAATAAATAAACAAACAAATAAATAAAGTTTATATAGAGAAAAAAATAAATGGGAACAGGATGAATGGTGAGGTATTATAGAAGGGACAGCATTCCCTTATATACCCTTCTGTACCCAGGGACTACCGATCCACAGGGCTGCAGGGCTCACCATGCTGCAAGAATCAGCATGGATGAGCATGAGGAGGGCCCTCCCTGGGCAGTGCCTCTTTATAGAGGGTATAAAAGTCATGTGAGACTGCAAGGACAACATTTGGAATGTGCATCCGAACCTCGCTGCAAGTTGTAGGGTGTTGTGTTGTGAGCATTCTTGGGTCCCTTTAAACCTCTCAGGCTTTGTGTCTGTATTAACAAACAATTCATTCACATTTTGCTATTTAGAGGAAAAGTGGAGAATAGACTTGGTTATTTGATATTAATTATTTAACAGGTATAAAAGCGTATTCAAGTCCCTAATCTCCCTTCTGAGCAGGCAGGCATGCTCATGTTCAAATAGTTGCATAACTTGCCCATCTCTAGTTGACAAACCCTCCTAACTTTGTTTTCAGATCTCATGCAACCCCACCCCCAGCCAAGCTGTGTGCAGAGTTGGTCCGTATTGCAGCTTGCTGTTAGCCTCATTCTCCTGTCACTATTCTTCCTGCAGTTGGTTGCCTGTGTTTTGTAGGTGTATAAAGGACCACCTGTTCAGGAAAGGGCTGCCCAACATCTGTGCAGCTCAGAGCACCTTGGGTGGATGTTGGTAAAACAAATGGATGAAAAAATTCACAATGAAAATTTGTACTAACTTGAGATGTAAGAGATTTGCTGGATCTTGCTTTGCCTCTCTCCATAGAATCATAGAATGGATTGGGTTGGTAGGGACCTTAAAGGCAATCAAGCTCCAAACCCGTGTTGTGGGCAGGGCTGCCACCCACTGGACCACACACTAGACCAGGCAGCCAAGGGTCCCGTCCAGTCTGACCTTGAACACCTCCAGAGGTGGGGCATCCACAACCTCTCTTGGCAACCTGTTCCAGTCCCTCACTGCCCTCTGAGTAAAGAATTTCCTGCTAACATCTAACCTAAATCTCCTTTCTTTTAGTTTAAAACTATTCGCTGTTTTTCTATCATTATCAGATCATGTAGAAAGTTATTCCCCCTTCCTGCTTATAAGCTCCCTTCAAATTCTGGAAGGCCAAAATGAGCTCTCCCCTCAGCCTTCTCCTCTCCAAGCAAAACAAGCCCAATTCTCTCAACTTGTCTCCATAGGAGAGATGCTCCAGCCCCATGACCATCTTTGTGATCCTCTTCAGAACCCACTCCAACAGCTCCACATCCTTCTTGTGCTGTGGGTCCCAGACCTGGACACAGTAATCCTGATGGAGCCTCACAAGGGCAGAGTAGAGAGGAACAATCCCCTCCCTCTCCCTGCTGCCGTCCTTTTGATGCAGCCCAGGATACAACCCTTTTGGGTTGCAAACGCACACTACTGGCTTGTGTCCAGCTTTTCATCCATCAGGACACCCATATATCTAGATATGTATCTATGTATGTGTAGGTTTGTGTTTGCTTGTGTATCTGAACAGTTGGTGTATGGTATCAGGAGTATGTTGGTCCTGCACACAGTGAAATGAGGGCAGTGCTGGTAATAAGAAGTGTTTCTAACTGGCCAATCCTTCTCTTGACTGTTCACATCTTTTGTTGAAAGAAAACTGACCAAATCAGTAGAGTCACAGAGGATTCAAATAAAAATAAAGCCAGGGCTGAGCCTGATACCGGGAATTTTGCTGAATTAGGCATAAATTAGATGTTATCTCTCAGCCAGTTAAGATGATACTGAAAGCAGATACTTCAAACTGTTTACAGTGTGTGAGAGTTTCTCATCTACTTTCATATAATTTAGAATCCATCCCAGGGCCAGGGCTGTGGTTTCAAGGCATGGATGGAACAGATACCGGATTTCTATGGGTGCTGGGGAAGTCAAGGAAATAAAGCAGTCTTCCAGCTCTGTGCATTATCGTCACAAACAATAGCCTGCTGGCACAAAACAAGTTTTAATTGATTGTTGCTATTGATTTTACAGGAAGCAAAGCAGAAGAAATACAACTTGATTTTTGTAAGCCGAGGTGACCTGAAAAACACAAAGGAGAAAAAGAGAATAGAAAACCCTCCCACATTTTGCCCACTTCTGTGAGCTTACAGCTGAGCGCTCCATAAAAGCCTTTTCCATTGATTTTCTATGTATTTTGACCATATTGATTTTCTCATAATATAATCTCCATCTGAAAATTTTATGTAGATTGTCCATTTTGCACTGTCACTGTGCAGATCAGAGTCCCTTCTTGTTTCTTCCTCCTCTCCTTTCCGACCTCTCTCAGTCCACATGGGTAGAAGCTGCACCTGGAAATTTTTCTTCTACCTTTCTGCCTATCTTCCCTTTCTGGAGCATTTTCTGTTCAGGCAGAACCTAGGCTATGGGATTTGCTTCTGCTCCTGATGCTCTACCAGAGCCTGGCAGGGAGCAGAGGAGGTAATCATAGGCTGCCAGATGTACTGAGATAGATAATTAGCCCAGGTGGGTAGGCTTGTGCTCACCGAGGGGCCTCTGGCTGAAGCTGCTCAGGAAGGGAGGAGATGGTCAACTTTGTGGGATGCTGCTTAGATTTATTCTTTCCCCAAGCTCCCCTTGGGCGTGGATTAGGAGACTGAGTGGGTGAAGTTGGAGGATTGTAGTGGTGGTGAGTAACAAGGCTTTAACAAGTGCTGAACTGAAAGGGAAGAATTTTCTCACCCTGCAGTCTTATGTGTTCATTTTATGGATTTTGGAGGAGGTAGAATGTGGAGGTGTTGGTGGGAGCAGGAGTGCTTGATGCTTTTACAAAAGGAGCCAGTGATTCCTTGAATGTTAGGTAGACTCTACATGTCCAGGTGGAGTTAAGTCATGAGGACAATGTAATTCCACAAAGCGTTGAAATGATTAAGAGTTTGTATATTTTACCATGATTTTAACATGATTACATTTAACCTTCCTGATGTTATTATCGTTACCATTAATAGTATTATCAGCATCCCCAATATCTGTCCTCAGGGACTGTGTAAAGTGCTTTCCAAATGCAGAACAAAAGATGGTCAGAGCCACAAAGATCTGAACATTAGAGTGTGAGTGGCTCTCTTTCCTCTCTCCCTTCTCACATGTGATTGTTATTTACTTGGATTGTTTATGCAGCAGCAGCAATCTATGGTCTTGTTTAAAATTTGCATTCTGTTTTTATTCCTTTCCTTAAACTTGCAAGATTTTCTTTTTGGCAGCAACAGTTAAAAACTTCCATCATCTTCCAAAAACAATAGTTGAAATAATGTGACTAAGAGCTGGGTTTGTAAGGAAAATATTACATTTTTACAGGCACTATTTTGAACTCGTTAGTTATTTTCACATTGGTGGTTTTAAGGCACTGCAGAATGATAAACCATCATCTGTATCCTGAAATGGAATCTCCTGAGGTGCTGCTTTACTCTGACAGAGCCACAGCAGCTTTTCTTTTGTCCATAGCTGCTTGGCAACAGCATTCTTCCCAGAATGATATACAAGAAAAAAAAGATTTCTTTTCACTCTTGTAGCACCCACCCGACTTTCCCACCAAGTGATCTGCTGTTAACGTGCAGGAAATCCCAATGAATGCACATCATCTGGTGAAAGAATGACAGCAGACACCACAGCTATCCTTAGCAAGCATCCACCTGCTCCCGTGGTGTCTTTTTAAAGCAAGTTCAGTTTACCTCTTCTCCTCTTAGTTTTCCTTTGCTTAATTGCAAGTGATGATTCCAAAGAAGCCTTCACCTGTTCGAGTGTGCTTTCATCTTTCTAGACAAAGCAGGCTTGGGCTTGGTGCTTGATCTGTGGCATAGTTAGAGCCTTTGGTATTAAAGGCGTTGGGATCACCCTGAGGCTTTTAAGGTTTTAGGGTTAAATTGATGAGCGTGTATAAAATGTAAGCTTTGTTGTTTGGCAGAGATTTTCAGCATTTGTTATTCCTTTTTTTCGTTAAGACACCATGGGACTATATTGCATTCCTCAACTGCTTCTTGCCTCTTACACAGCACTATCAAACGGAGTCCTCTTTGACTTGCATAAAACATATTTGTTACCTTGCTTTAATGCTCTATAGCTACCTCACTTAGCTGAGCTGTTTGGGATGCCTCCTGATCTGGATATTTGTTTCTATACCCATTCAATTTGTGCTGTGCCTACTGGATAATTAGCACTTGGTGAATTGTAGACCTCTCCAGCGCATCATTTTTCTGATCACTGGACTTGCACTTGGACTCCTAGTGTGTCTACTCAGATAAAGCTACCAAAACTTAGGATTTCAGAGCTGTTCCAAGAAGTAAAAAACCCAGCCAGTTTCTGCCAAGAGGAAGGCAGTGCTCTCACCTCAACTACTGGTGGAAAGCTCTACAGAGTGCAGCCCCTTGGTGCTAGGAAATGAAGTTATTGACTTTTGAAAAAAGGATGCATCTGGGTTTCTGGTGAAGATCCCTACACCCTGTCTGCATCAAATGCTTCCTATACCCCAACAAGTACATGTGGCAGGACTGGTCCCATGGAGAAATTTGTGCTCCTGTGGGAGAAGGGACAAATAGTGGCTTTGGTGAAAAGTACCTGAGCACAATTTGCAAAATGAGATTAAAAGCTGAGTAAAATGGTGCTTTTCTGCTTATTTTTCTCCTAGTTGCATTCAGGATTGACCTATTTTCTTAGATGAGGTCTGAGCAATTCCCAAAGTTTTTGGATGCCTTGCATAGTATAACAAAGGTGACATAACCAGTCAAAACTTTCTACTGTACCATGTATACATGTAGTTCCTTTATACCAAGTTCTGGAAACACTTTTGAAAAATATGATTGGACAAACAAGTTACTGCTGCTTAATGTATTCCTGTTCTTCATCCACAGCGAATTTGAAATAATCTGGGGAATAAACTACTTTGTATGTTTGCTTTCGTGGTGGTCGTAGAAAAGAATATGTGTTATTTAATACTTCTAATACAAAATTTCTATGGTTAAAAGCATGAGCTTGTGTAGTTACCATGTCTCAGCTCATTGGGTATTAAACTGTAAAACTCCAGTAAGGAGTTCCAGCAGTATGGACAGAACTGTGAATGGGCTCCACATACACACTGTAAAAGGAGAACATTTGTGGTTTTTTTTCAACATGGAGAAAAAAGGATATCAGTGAAGATCAGTGC
The DNA here is from genome assembly GCF_987193195.1 of Phasianus colchicus. NCBI lineage: Eukaryota > Metazoa > Chordata > Aves > Galliformes > Phasianidae > Phasianus > Phasianus colchicus. The sequence goes on from NC_143441.1 coordinate 45,154,496, forward strand.
AAGACAGGATAATGTGTTAGCACTGCTGGCGGTGATGCTGGTCTTGCTTTGCCATTTGCCTCTTGTGTCCTGATCACACATGCTCCTCAGCATGATCACAAGGCAGAGCTCTTCTCTGTGCAAACTTCAGAACTGTTTCTTACACGCTGCATGAACTTCAGACCTAGATAGTAAAGACAGACTTGGCTTTACTTCACTTTTCATCTTACTCATTGGCACGTGTTCATATTATGCTACTGCCTTCTGAAACAGTCTTCTCTTATAGCCTATAGCTTTATAGGCCCCGATTCATCTCTTAACTTCTGCTTTGCCAGGTGAAAGCCTTTGTCGTCCTCTTTTTTTTTTTTGTGTGTGTGTGTGTAAGTCAGATTTCTGATCCCTCTAATTATTTTTATAGGTGTGCTCTGAACATATTCCAGCTGTCTGAATGTGGAGTGCAGAACATTAAGCATTTCAGCAGTGCTCTGTCTCAATGCTATGTTCAAAAACGTGCTTTCCCATAATGTTTTCAAGCTCTCTATAGCACACAAAAAAAGAAGGTCAAGAGATTATCTTTCCAAATTTTTTTTTTTTTTTAATTTATATTTTCTAAGATATAGCTCTTCATCCTTCATCTATGCATGGGCAGTTAGGTGGAAGTGTCAGTGTCTGAATTTAACTGATTAACTTCAGCAATCAGAAGCTTAGAACTGATGGGCTCTGCTGGCTTTATTAACTGCATCAATCACATCTCCTCTGAGAACCGAGACACAAAATTTATTTGTGGAGGTGTACCACTCAGGGGCATAGTTTAGTGGGCATAGTGGTGATTGGTCAATGCTTGGACTTTATGATATCAAGTATGGATATCAAACATTACTTATCAAAACCTGGAGCAGAGCCTTTTTTCAGGTGGCTTGCAAAGGAATGCTTGGCAAAACTGTTGAATATACATATAAACATATATATAAAATGAGTAAATTCTTTATGATATAAAAAATAATTACAAACTTCATCCAGTTAATACCACTGGCTGTGAATCTGTGCCATGCCTATAGCAACCTGAAAAGTCCCAGGTTTTTCTGACCCTCCTTGACCAAATGTTCTGGGGTCAAATTCTCCTCTCCCAAACTTATACTCTTCAACTGACTTCAAAAGAGGCTAAATGAGTCGCTCAGCAGGGCAGAGTACAGGCTTGTTATTTCTGCAACGCATTCTAGAAGTCATTAATACCCTTTTTCTTATCTAACTTTTCTAATAGTCAACTAAATTTTAAGTGTTTCATGCAGTTGGCTCATTATTTTTTTTGTTATATTTTGCATTTAAAACTTGGAAAGGGTACTCTTCCCTGCCCTTCTGTTTATATTTACGTTTTCAGATAGTACATATACAGCCTAATCATATCACTTTGAAAGTGATATAGAAAGTTGTGCTCTCTTACTCAATCAGATTTAATCAGTTTGGATGGGTTCCAAGTGCTAAGCATTAATCTCACTTAAACCAAACTCCTGATAGTTCATCTAGCCTGAGTATTCATGTCAGAGACATAAAACAATCTCCTTTAATGCCCACAGTACTTTTTAAATTGAGCTTTCACCGTCTGTTAATAAAACCTGCTTTGTACTGCTGGTTGTGTTCTGTGGAATGTGTCAGGGGTGAGTTTCTCTTTCCCTCCAATTCTTAAAGGACTTATTTTTTTTCAATAGTATATGAAAATTATGCAATATAGTAATAAGGAATTAGTCACACCTTGGCAGAATCTCCATTACCTTGGCTCACATCAAAGGGAAAGAGATAAGTGTGGTCCTTACAAGCTTATAGCATTCCTTTTCCTTGGAGTCCCACTCTGCGATGACAACTAAATTGGACACTGATAGTTACTTATTTTTCAACATGTGAGTGTAAAGCACCTTGACCTCGCAGTTGACTCCTTTAGAGTACCTTTCATCATGGGTCCAAGGCCACAGCATGGGAAAGAGCTCTCTGCTGAATTTCACAGTCTCTGTGTTATGGGGAGAGAGCTCCTTGGGCACAGAGCTGCCCAAATGAGGTTCCCTTCTTGATGACCTCTGTATTTTAGCATCACGTGGTGCTGATTTTGAGAACAGTATTATAGTGTTTCCCTGTCAAACTGTTACAGAGATCACACTCAAAATAGATGGAGCTGTGTTTCTCTGTTTTTCAGTGACCTTGCCAGCTGCTGCTGCTGTCAGGAGCGAGTGAGGTGTGTTTGATCCTGGCTTTGCAGGTGAGATGCCCACCTCAGATGGGTGTTAGAAGTCACGGCTAAGCTTGTTTTCTATGATTCTGCAAGAAGTAAACAAAAAATTGTTCTTGTTGATTTGAGGAAAAAAAGATGGATTTGAAGGGTGGATTGAGTTTTGTGCTTAATGATTGAGACACTTTACTGTAAATGTAGTTGAGCTAAAGTACAGGCGTGCAGATGTGTGCTTACTGTCCACTGGAAAGAGACTCTGGGCACCAGGATGTTTTGGAAAAGTTTTGCAAATAGGGCGATAATTGACTGATCATCATCTTACCCCGAGCCACCAAGTATTTTAGAACTGTCTTATGGATTTTGGTGGCTGTAAGACTCATCAGGTGTCAACTACTGAATCACTCTGGTGCTAAACCCACTGTTTCCAGCAACCTGCTGCCATGTGTAGTGAAGGAGTCCTGTAGAAAGACAGGAGCACTACTAGGCTTTGTCTCTTTGATAGGATGAGAGGTAATGACTTTAAGAGGAGATTTGGGCTGGATATTAGGAAAAGATTCTTCTCAGAAAGAGTGCTAATGCATTGAAATAGGCTGCAGAGGGGGGTGGTGGAATCTCTAACCCTGCAAGTGTTCAAGAAATGTGGAGATGTGGGACTGAGGGACATGGTTTAGTGATATGGTGAGGATGGGTTGATGGTTAGACTTGTTGATCTTAGAGGTCTTTTCTAACCTTAATGTTTCTATGATTTTATGATAATACAGTATTTAATTTATTGTCTGCTTTATTAATAAGGTTGCAAAAACTTCTGGAAAGCAGTGAGACCTACAGATTCACAGGTTATGCAAATATCTGCTTTTCCATTTATACACTGGGACATCCATCCCTGACTTCAAGGCAGATTTCGGTGGAAACGAAGACAAAATTAATTTGTCCTTGAAAATTGGGTATATCCAAGTGCACTTGCACCCCAACCTTCCGTCACTCCAATCTTGATCTATTTTCACAGGTCTGTGAAACCCACCGATGGGAAAGCTGATGGTGCTTGGAGCTGATTTGTCTTTGGGCTGGCTCCTGAGACGAGCCACATGTTTAACCAGGTTCAAAAGCTGTGATTATGCCAGCTACCATCTTCTTTGAGATCTTCTGGTGGACAAGGAGGTAAAGGAAGGGCCAGTTCTGCCCTCCTCATGCTGACTGAAAGCACAGGAGAATATAACAAAGGCTGGAAAGCTGTTTTACTGAAGTAACTATGGAAGAATTTCACTGGGATGGTGGTTATGATGGTTAAGATGGTGATTGTATGAGTTTCAGAAAGTAGCTTGAGCAAAGATTTCATTTGGCAGATACGTTAAATAGCAAAATACACCCTGGAATTCAATTTGTATTTGATTGCACAATAGCTAATTTCTTCAGCTACTTTTTCAGCTTCCTCTTAACACTTATGTTTTTGCTTGTAAGTTTTTTGTTTGGATATAATGAGGCTTTGTGTCTTCTTCTGCCTTATCTTATGTGGGTGGTAGAAAAATCACTCTACTGCTCCAATATTTGTGGTTGCACGGGGCAGGTGGTTTCACGCAAAGCTGAGCAAAATGTCTGCAGTAAATAAAAAATAAAGAAAGGGAAGCTTCTTTCCTTTCTTTACACATCTGGAACCTCTGCAAAAACCCAGAAGAAACTTCAGAGATGGAGAGGCCCTTTGCCAGTCCCTGCAGTTTTCAGTGACCTGGAGCTGAGTTAGGTTTTTACTGTGCAGTGCTGACCAGAATGTTCCAAATCCCTGCACTGCCTAGGGGTACCACTTCTTTTCTCTCCTGTTGGACTCCAGGCATTGCTTTCTCCCACCCCTCCTAAGATTTGTTCATGGAACAGGTTAGGACTAGCACTAACACAAAATGTGGTGAGCATCTACATGAGCTGATTGTACTCCCAGAAGAGTCGGATTGGTGATTCTATGATTCTTTATTTAGGTCAACACATTTTCTTCTGGCCTAGTGTGCACAGTGCCTGGGATTTGACAAATCTGGGATCAGTTCTATTGATACTCAGGTCTGGAGTCTCAGGTCTATATTGAGTCTCAGGTCTGGAGAGGGGTGACTATTTCCATCTAAACTCTTCTATACAGACTCATATATGCACTAAAGCATTAAATACTTGCTAAAATGATTACATCCTTGCTTGTATGGATTTATATATTAACATTAATATCTTCCCCCCCCCCCCCCCCAGTAATATAGTTGATGTGCCCAGAATTCTACTGTTTAAATGATTTTTTAAAACCTGGTAGCTGATATTTCTCATACACAAATGTGAGAGTAGGACTGTGCAGCAGTAAACTGTACTGTTACATTTGGATGGTACCACATTGAGCTGACAGTGAGGTGAGATTTTTGCTGCTGGACTTCAGAAGGTCAAGATCCATGCGGGAACATTTCCCCACGGTGGCAGCTGCAAATGTCAGGGAGAATTGCATTTCTAGCAGCTTCCCACGACAGATTTTCCTTGTCAGAACCATTTATTTCTTGTGTACTGTTGGAAAAACATCATAAAAGAAATCTGAGTATCAGTTGGAGGTCATTTTGGGCATGAAGACAGAAGCATATGAGCAATGGGAGTACAAGGGAAAATTTCAGTCTGGTTTTATTTGGTCTGTGAATAAAAAGAACACCCAAAGGAGGCACTGATCAAACACATTCTCATTTAAAAGTAGGAGACAGGAAATATGAAATGCCTGCATTTGTGATAATGCCATGTTCCTAAAGATGACTACTAATAATGTAAATATTTGTCCACGAGTATACCAAATTTAATTTCCTGCGAACCATACAACCTGAGTATATAATGACATGGTGCATATATTCCACAGCATAGCGCACATAAATACGTGCCCATTTGAAAAATTGCTTTAAGATAGAAGTACTGTATTTATTATCTATTTTTGTCGTGTTCATGAACCACGGACACTTGACTGGAGACTTCTATTATCGTTGCAGATGCTTTTATAGAGAAACGCAGCAATCATCTCCAACAAATGTGGGTGAAAACTTGAAATCGCAGAAGAGACTGAACATAGTTATAAATGAGAGCTGCAGTGGGATGTTTCTTGATCAGCGAGTCTCCACTCCATGAACTTTCTGCTTCCCTTCAACAGAGATTGGCAGCATCAGCAACCAGACACAATTCACAATGGAAAGATTTCAGGTAGCACTGGGGGTGGCTTTTTTTTTTTTTTTTTTTTCCCCATCTTAGCTGATGTATTCTCTGCTGACCTGTCAGAGAACCTCAGGAGTGCAGATGTGTGCTTATCTGAGCAATAACACAGCCAGCTGCCTTCAAAGGGAAGGGTGGGTCAGCACCTATCTCAGCAAGAAGAAGAGGGTGGGGAAAAGGCACACTGACAAATATGGCCTATTTTTTAATGATTGCCACTCATTTCCTGTTAGAAAGGACAAAAGGGCTGAATGTGACTCTCTGCGTATTTTACTGGGGAATTAAACTGTTGATGGATGAAGGTAGCAACTGCCAGCACTGCTAATGCAACCTCCTCTTTCACCAGTAGTTTCCCCCTGTAGTGGTTGTGTACTCATAGCGTGGCCTCTGGGACAACTTTTTCTGTCTGAATCATCACAAATTTTCTTTGGGGCACGGCAGAGGAGAAAAGGGAGTTGGTGACTCATGCCTGCAAGCTCTCGAGTTCCTTTGGAGTGGGAACTTTCCATGCCACTCCAGAAGACCTGGCAGTGATTTTGTGACAGCTTGTCCAAATTTTTGACACACTGCTTAGGTCCTTGTTCAGCTTCCAGAGGCAGACCATCATAGTCTGGTGGACCTCTGTATCCCAGGGAGGAAACTAATTTCCCTTAGAAGCCCATCAGCTGCAACATCCATACAGCTGCTAAAACTTGCCTTGGTAATTCATCACCATGATTGATAAAATTCTGGGTGCTGCCTGGATGTTGAAAAGAACATAATGTGTAGTAAAGTCCTATGTTTCCAAAGAGTCATTTTGCAATTGAACTGCACAAATTTCATTAATGGAACAGAGCATCATCTTCAGTGTAACAAAATGTTGTATTTCAGTATCTCACTGATCTCACATTTTTGTGTAGAATCGTAGTATCACAGAATCATTAAGGTTGGAAAAAAACATGAAGATCATCTAGTCCAACCATCAACCCCTCACCACTGTGCCCACTTGACCACATCCCTGTTTTCATTCATGTATGCATTGCGATTTGTGCTTAAAAAAATTAAAGCCTATCTCAGGGTTGGCTCCAAGTTTGCTGTGAAACATGGTCATAGGAGTAACATAAGAAACAAAAGTGGTACAGAATGGCACATTTTGATTAAAATGCTATCATGTATAGTTAAGGTTTAAAAACAAATCTCACAGCTTCTGAGGTGTGTCGTCTGCCTTGTACCTAGCTTTGTTATTGTCATAAAAAGTAGCTCCTAGGACACAAAAGAAAACAAAAAATACTGGCAGATAACAAGCTGCAAAAGCAACAATGATTTTTCGAAGGCAAAAATAACAGATGAGCTATTCATTTTAAAATTTCTTCGGATTTCTTGCTAAAGGTATGTTATATATGGTGACAGTGGCATTTTGGTGCCTTCCCACCATGCCTGCTCAAGCCTCCCATTCCTTGTAGCTATGTGATCCACTGGAAATTCATGTGGGCTTGGTTTTCTTGTCATGATGTGCTGTTACTTTCCCATATAAACAATCAATTTGAAAAGCTTTGGCTCCAAACAGGTGCCCCTAAACCCCAATTTTCCCTTTTCTTGCTCAGATATCACCATCTACACAAGGCTGAGGGCAGCAGAAGAGCAGCTCTATTGCCTCTAACTGTCTTCTCCTACCCTGTAAAATACGAACAGGGCAGGCTGTCTGCACGGGGATGCCGGGAGCACCAAACAGCAATTGGGAGCATGTCCCAACAAGCTGCAGCTTGCACACAGGTTGCTAAGTGACTTAAATCCATTGCACAGAACAGAACCGTATTGCCACAAAACATCAGGACCTGACTTAGTTTTTAGTAACTCATTAAAATGACTCTACGATTCTTTTGATGTTCCGTACTAGTCTGGTTACATTCCTTTCTGTTTTATAGCACGGTAATAACAACATTCTTGTAAACAGTCATATAAACTCTAACCTTCATATTGCTCTCTTCAGATCATCTGAAAGCGTTTTCACATTGAGATTTGGCTTTCTTGCCCCCATAAAGCATATCCCACCCTAATAACCCAGGCCATCAAGAGAGCAGGAGGAGAGAATAGTGATGCAAATGTTGATTAGTGGGTCACTTGTTTAGGACAATCATACCATCCTGTAGTGGCAGAAATGTTTTGCAAACATCACCTTTACAAATGCATTGTTTAGAGCTTCTGGGGCTCCCATTCCCTTCAGAAGAATCTCTCCTGTAGACACAGACTCCAGCTGTTTGGTAATTAGCAACTTATATTCTCTTCATTGGTAACAACACATCGCCATCCTTTACTTGGGCTGATCTACAGGGGAAACATGTGCCAGGTGCTTGAGCTATCTGTTATGTTGTTGGTAGTGAAGAATTACAGAAGCAGAGTTGGCCTAAGAGGCAAAAAAAAAAAAAAAAAAAAGTCACACTGGTTCAGCAGTGCTGTTCTTGCTCTGGGTAAAAGCAAGACAACTGGCTTTGGCTGCAGCAATGTGTGCTGGAGGTGCGGCAGGAGGACAGGCAGCAGTTTCCTGATGTCTCTGGTCAAAGGCTTGGCACTTAAGCATTTGCTCAAACAAAAGGGCCAAGGATAAGGGACTGCACCCTTCGCAAACAACACGGCACATGGACATGCACTCACATGCAAAGAATTTACATCGGCTGAGCAGATTTCCAAGCAGTCAGTAAATATGACTTATGCCTTCTCTTCCTCCATCAATAGTTTAAACAATCTAGGAGCAAAACCAGACACAATGATCTTCTTGACTCTAAAAGATGGGAAAGGTTTCACACGTTTTAACGTTTCATCAGCTTGCTTATTTTCTTTCCTTTATTCTTTCCATTTTTTATTTTGTTTTTCTTTTTCCAAGACAACTCTGTGTTTTGCTTTGGACTGTCCAGTTGGAGTACAGAAGGAAAGTAATGGGCTGGGAGCCTTTCACATAGCATGAAAAGGAAGCCATAAATACTCAACAGAGCAAACTGCCAACAACCTCTAAATAAGCAGGGTTACACAGCGTATCTATTGAATGCTGGTACATTTATAGTAGCTGCAAACTGTTGGATAATTATTTGCAAGTAGAAAGAAGGAAAAAAAAAAAGCTAGATTTGACAGATAATACTTTTTTTTCACAGCACTACCCTTTGTTTACAGACCTTCTCTCTTTTTAGCTCCCCCCAGAGCAAATCTCTGCGTTTTCAAAGGGCCACGCCATTGTTCAACTGAAACGTTATTATTTCTTTGCTGGAGTTTGATTAAATTTCTTGGCACTGAGACAGAGGTTGATAATAACACAAACACAGTGATCAAGGTGGCAGATGTGTCGTTACTCTCTTAATGGCAAATAGCATTCTTCAGATTATGGATATGCTGTTTTAAAGCAATGCAGTGGCTAACGTTATGGCCAGCATTATATTGTTTAAATAGAAATGGGATTGAGAATTTAGTGAGGAACATTTAAATAATTGCCTTCCTTAGAAAATATAGCCCGGCTCTTGGTTTGTGGATTATTTGTGTGTCGAGATTGCGTAGATTAGGGTTTGAGAAATGAGCTGAGGCTGAACCAACCTGTGAGCAGCAGAGGCTGATGGTGCCTGTGCAGTCGCCTTGCAGTGACTTGCTCATGTGTCAGAGCCCTGGGACAAAAGGTCTATTTTTAATGTATGCTAGCTCAAACATTTTAATTAAAACTCATAAAGCCGGGCAGCATGAAGTATTTTCTAATGGAGAAATGGCCAAATTAGGTGAAAGTGTCACGGGAAATGTGACAACAGCCTTGTCCTCAAAAAGGACGTGGTGGTGACAAGGCAACTCCTTTGCACCGCCTCAGGAAACTGAAGTAGCTGTGGTAGGAGTAAGGATCAGAAACCAGGGATTTTAAACGTATTAGCTCAAACACTCCAGCTAATAAGTTTTAAAATAAATCTTTTCTAGACTACACAAGCCCTGAGGGAAGAGCAAAGAGATTAAGGTAAAAATAGAAAACATGAAGTGTCTAATAATGCACCACACCTGTTTAGTGAAATTTCCCTATCTCTGGTCTGGTCTACACCCCGTTTTTGTATCAGTACGCCTGGCTTGGCCAGGAAAATGTTTTCCTAAGGGACTGGGAAGATGAGCAGGTTACCACCAGGGAGCCACGTGACAGCAGCTCGTGTCCTGCGGGCAGCCACCGAGGTGTCTGCACAAAGTGTTTGCCTCTCGTTTATCCCAGTGCTGGAGGAGTTTTGGTTGTGTTGATAGAAATAAGGACTTTTTAAGAAGATCTAAAAAATGATTTAATAATTTAATTATTTAATTGCATGGAGACAAGTGCTTTTCATTTACTACAATGGATCCCAATCTTGTTGGCCTCCAGGCTTTATTGTACTGTAAATATTATTACTCACAATAAAAACCAACCTAATGTTTTTCCCCAAAACTCTAAGCTTTGGTCTTCAGCTGCTGCTTCTGGTTGAAACTAGAGGAGGAAGTAGATAAAAAAACACCAAAAAACTCTCCTTTGGGATTTCTGATGTTATTGCACAGGCCTCAACATCCAGGGGAGTACAGCTCAGCACCCCAAGCTACAGGTCCTCTCCCAGCAGGCCTTTTCACTTACCACGAGAGCTGTCACAGCACGTAGTGATGACTGACTTCACCACGGCTGTGCTTTACATTGCAGTGGGACACCCCATGTGTAGAGTATATTGATTTCAGCTGCAACTCTTACTGTCTTTTTTTCTTTTCTTGTTTGTCTGTTCATTTCTTGTAGATAGATATCCTGGATTCAATGAGGTCAGCAGCAGCATTTTTGACACTGCTGTCTCCTCCTTAGAGTTTACCCCACACAGTCTTGGTATAAATAGATATATAAATTTTGCTTGGGGTTAAGAGGCATTGATGAATATATACTAGGTAGCTTACAGAATATAGGAAAGTTGCCACAGAAAGTCTTTTTTTTTTCCCCCTTACACCTTCTTTTACTCTTGTTTGGATTTTTTCTCCTTACAAAACAACTGGACAATTCTACTGATGTAAAGCGTGTATGATACTTTATTCCATCATGTTGATTTTTAAAATGTTATTGCAATATACTTCAATTCCTCATCTTAGCCATATGTCTAATCAAGAAGGAGACATGGGTGCCATCACCAGACTATTAGACTTGTCCTGAATTTTCTTGTATGATGTCATTGTAGTAATAAGGCTTATTCTTTCATAAATTCTCATCAGAGCTCTGTTGAAAGGAAAATATTGTATTTTCCACTACACCTTTGCTGTGTTGAACGTTTGTGTAGTACAATCAGAAAGCAAATGAGATAAGGCAAAAGAGAAGAGTAATAATCAGGAAGTCTGTATAAATGACTTCTCCCGTTTTCATAGTATATGGTCATCTGATGATTGTTAACTATGGGTTGGAAGCTTGGGCTTGGTTTCATCAGTAGCTGAGCTGATGACTGACCAAAAAGAGGGGTGATTTCCCACCACACTCGTCACTTGCTCCTTTTCAACCCAGGTCATCCTATGATTCTACAATTCCTTCATTCCCTTCTGCCTTTTTCCCTCCCTCCTTTCCTTTCCCAGCTGCAAAGTCCCACTGCTTTGACATCAGCTTTGGTATGGTTGAATGCTGCCATAATCCAGCTCCTGAGGCCATGCAATGGCAGGGACAAGGGAAGGTCATGGCAATGTGTTACGCTGGAAAAGCTAACGTATCTTCTTGCACTCTAAGTGTCTTGCCCTAGGCCACATGGGAACCTGTGGCAGAATAGAAAGCTGCCCCACTCTCCATTAAGAGCAGTAAGATTGCTGTATCCCCAAAATCTCAGGATCTGGCTTCCAATGCTCCAGCCAGCATTAGTGCTTCACAGGAAGGTGGTGGTTCTCCACACGTGTAGGCTAACCTGTAACAGCATCTCATCCTACTTTCCACAAACCAGTGAACGTTTTTACCTTGAAAGTATGGGATTCTTAATCCTTTTCCAGTTTGTGGGTAAAAACAGGCAGCCTCCATAATGCTGGCCCCAGAGCTGTCTGAAATTTTAATGAATTTTACGACGTTCTTGGATTTCAGACAGACATCCTTTTGCAGTGAGCTCCACAGGCTCAGTATGAGAAGAAGCCTTTCCTTCTTACCAGTTTTCTCTTTGACATATTTCAATCCCTCTGAGTACTCCCTATTCCTTATGGCCCGTAGCAGCAAGAACAAATTTTCCAGCTCATGTATTAACACTGAACTGTGAGATCCCTCATGCTGAGTGGCTGCTGGACAGCATTATAAATCAAGAATCCTGAATCCGATCCTCACTTTCCCACTGATTCCCTCTGTAACCCAGATTATCTGTTTGCCTCTGCGCAGCTATTTGCAAAAGGAGATAATGATACTTGTCTAAGTGACAAGGGTATTGCAGGATGATTTATCTTGCCGAAGAGAGCGAAGCGCCTCACGCAACTGCTACTTCGTGCAAACCAAACGCTTATTTTGCAGCTTGGGCTTCCCTTCCTGTTCTCAGCGTGTGCAGCAGATGGCACTGCGGCGCAGGTTCAGGACGCCGCTACCTCCATCAGTGCAGTAGGTGCTACCTGTAACCATTCTTTTCCATTCTCACCAAAAGAAAATAAATAAATCTGGAAAAAATATAAAATAGTGTTCTATCTTAAATAATTTTCTTTCTTTTCTTTCCATTTTTTTCCTTTTTTTTTTTTTTTCTTTTTTCCTCAGACTTAGTGCATCTCCCCTCAAAGCAGAGAAAGTCTTCAAAACCCGGTAAGAGACCAGCAGACACCATTTCTGACCGTGGAGTTTGAGAACTGCTATTCTATAAGTTGCAGTTTGGCTTGCTTTTCTCCTGACCATAAATACGTAGCATGCATAGAATCATAGAATCCATTGAGTTGGAAGGGAGCCTTAACGATCATCTAGTCCAACTCCCAGCATAATATATTAGTCCCATAATAAAAAAAATAGATCTTATATAGTTCATTCAAGACAACCAAAGTACACTTTTGAAGAAGCATTACTAAGATTTAGAATTATTTACATATCATCTCCGGAGAAGAATAGGAACTGTTAAACAGTTTGCTTAAATCCGAGTAACCCACAGCACAGGAGAGAAAATAACTCCACTTCTTTTAGCTTCAATCTCTTATAAACTCAAATTGCTTCCAGTATTCCCATTTCTTGTTTACATGTGAAACAACAAGAAGAAATGGAATGTTTCAAAGGGGAGGGACTGCTGTATCCACATTGTAATTTTCATGGTCCTGCCTTAAAACGCGGTTTATCTTTATTGCTCACATAGAGGTGATATATCGCTTCTCACAGTAAATAAGCAAGGTGGACTTTGTGGTAAAAATTAAACTCACCAGGGCATTTTCTTGGGTTATAAAAATATTCCTTCCCTGTGGCACCTTACGGAGTGATTAACAAGTATTCTTTCTGAACAGTGTTTTTGCTGCTGTGATTCTGAGCTCTTGCTTCTTATGCCTCTCCTTTTAGAGCTTGAGCTGAGGAAGGAATGAAAAAGAAGAAAAAGAAAAAAAAAGGGAAAAAAAGAAAACAAGAAAACAAGAAAAAGAGAAAAAGAGGAAAAAAAAAAAGAAAAAGAAGAAAAAAGAAAATGAGAAAGAAAGAAGAAAAAAAAAGTGAGAAAAAGGGAAAGAGAAAAAAGAAATAAAAGAAAAAAAAAAAAAGAGGGAGACAAACTCTCCAGTTAAGGCAGCTGTCCTTTCTAATTTGCTGTTAAATCAGTGACAATTTTAAGAGTTTGATACTGTTTGTTAATATACATCTTACAATAAATGCTGCAAACATTCTTCTGCATGAAAATTCAAACAGTGTTTTTGCAGAGTTTATTTAAGAAGCTTCAAAATAAACCTAATCTCACTTAGAGCAAAGGCATACTTAGGATAAAATAATGGCATGGCCACAGTACTTATAGTCTAAAAGTGACTAGGGTACAATAAAGTATAGTCACAACTAAATTATGTCTTGGGCTGAAGCAGATACATACTATTAATTGAATGTAGGCCCTTTAACCTTTTTGCAGGAAGCAAACTTGAGAACTAATAATTTTTGTAAAGATGAGCTTTCTGCACTTCCAGTAATATTTCTGTGCTTTGAAAGGATCCTGACTTTCCATTCAGATTGTTTTGATGAGATTAGCTCTAATATTTCAGTGATGCCAACTGAGGAGAGGTAAGAGAGGATAAAGGAGGGTGGAGGTCTGACTGCCTTATTCAAAGGATGAAATACCCTGCTGGTAGTATTGCTGCTCCACTGCCGATCCTTTTAAGGTACATTGTTGGCAGACTTTTTAATGGATGTGAAAAATTGTGGCAGAAGTGTGTTAGCTGATGATTCATGTATCTCTACTGAGGAAAAAAGGGAAGAAAAACTAACCTGTTGGGAATAAGACATGAAGGCAACAGTATTTATATCATACACAAAACGGATTAAAATTTCATTTCTCTGATGAGTTCACCACCTTTCTTTCTCATTAACTGTGTCCAGATCTTAAAAGGTCCTAAATTAAGCATTGTGCTTTTAAAACATACAAGAAGCTTCAATCCCACCCTCTTAGAGATGCCTGCTTCCTAGCAAAGCTTTCCTTTTAACCCCCAACTAGTGCTGACTTTTTGAGAAAGGGCTGAAGTTGGCGATTTGTTGGCAAGTTGAAAGTTGAAAGTTGAAAGTTGAAAGTTGAAGTTGGCAATTCCACACCTACTGATCAAGAATTAATGGGTGTTTTTTCATGGTTTGCTTTTTTTTTGATGTGTTGGATTTGATTCTTGGAGGGATTGAGGATGTAAAAGCAAAGTTCCTCCATGGCTAGAATGAGGCATCAGGATGGATCTAATCAACCCCAGCTTTAGCTTAAAGAGTTTAGGAGGAGTCTGAAGTGCTTCTAATGTTTGGTTTTCAAACATCTGAAGACAAAGAAGAAGCTTCTCTCTTGTTCAGATCTGATTAATCATAGAATCTTAGAATGGCTTGGGTTGAAAGGGACCTTAAATCTCTTCCATTTCAAACTCCCTGCCATGGAGGGAGTTGCTACCCAGCAGACCAGGCTGCCCAGGACCCCATCCAGCCTGGTCTTGAACAGCTCCAGGGATGGGGCATCCACAACCTCTCTTGGTAACCTGATACAGTGCCTTGCTGCCCTCTGAGTAAAGAATTTCCTGCTAACACCTAACCTAAATCTCCCCTCTTTTAGTTTAAAGCCATTTGTCCTTTTCTTATCACTATCAGACCATGTGAAAAGTTGGTTCCCTTCCTGCTTGTAAGCTCCCTTCAAGTTTGGCTGCTGTAAAGTGCTGGTCTGAGCTCTGGCACAGGCAGGTGAGGGCAGGAATCGTTACAGTATTATCCAAAGAACCAAGATTTAACAGCACCAATGAAGTCCTATGAGTGAACACCACCACACACTCACCAGTGAGCTGGATAAACATTTGCTATTCATTTCCACATTTGCAGATGGTATTTCATCCAGAATTGCATCCCAGAAACATAAGTGCTATGAAGGATCAGAGTGCCGATCCTCTGGCACAGGGGATCTGTGAATGTCTCATCTCTGGAGGTGTTCAAGGCCAGGTTGGATGGGGCCCTGGGTTGCCTGATCTGGCAGGGGCCAATCAGCCCATGGCAGGGGGTTGGAAATGGATGGGTTTAAGATCCTCTCCAACCCATTCTGTAATTCTACGATTCCATGATTTTATTTCCTTGTGAAAACCAAAAGCAAAAACAAAAACAAAATAAAGAAACCAGAATTTAGAAACCAAAACAAATTTGAGTGTTAAGAGAGATGACATGTAACAGAAAATTACTGCTGCTCTGCTCAGACTCTAATATTCTGAATGTAGGAAAGGAATTAAAATAGCATGTGAATAATAACTAAATATTCCTGAAGGTTAGGGCAGGTGCTAAGCAGTCATTGAATCTCTTACTAGCTGTCATTGGTTGTTTGTAACTCAGGTCAGCAAGATGTTTATTGTATGGTTGAATGCTTTGTTTGAAGTACAGACGATCCTAGAATGAAGATATTAATGACGTGACAAAGAATTCTGAAAAAATACTCCTTTCAATGGGAGCTAGAGCTAAAGTCATGTGCTAACATGCTAGATGCCAAAAAATAGCTGCAAGGAGCATGACAATATAGATATCGGCTACAAAAACAAAAAACAAAAAAAGCAATAAATCTGTTAATCTTCTCAACTTTTTAAACCCAGATTCGGTGTGAAGTTATAATTCTCTGTGGTTATTGGAGATTGTGAGTTTCTGAATCAAACTGAAACTTTCTTTTTGGAGTTTTACACATTCTTCCTAAGTGTAGATGATAACTTACAATCAAAACTTGATTTCTCTTAACTTAAATCCCATTCATAAAGTTTCTCATGTGGCAATGCAAGTTACACTTCCAGGAAGAAAAAATGAAGGAAAAATTTTCACTACAATTGCTGCTTGAGGGTTGAATTCAAAGAACCTCCATCTCCTGTGGCATAATTCATGCCAATCACTCTAATGATACATTTCAGGGGCTTTTAACTGTTAAATTCTTTAAATTATGGTTGTAGATAATACACAGAGACAAATAAAACTCCACACATCAGTCTTCATTAAAATATATTAGCTAATGTGCAAAGTCAAGCCATGATATTCAAGGAATATCAGAATTAAGGTTACCTTTGTGACCTGAGGGTGTTTACTTTGGGCATAATCCATGGGCCGTAATTGTTAATTAGATTAATTGCAGATCTACAGTTTGGATCCTCTGCTGGTTCCCTTCCTCTTTCATTGCACAGACCGGCTGATGTTCACTTAACAGATAAGTAGTATCCCATTTTATTTTCACTATTTGTTGTGTGATCTCTTCTCTGACTCCTTCCTTTCAATCCCTGTTCTGAATTCAGCATTATCATTGTTTCTCTTGGCTTTCTTACAGCTCCTAGCTCTATGGAGTCTGGGAATTTCACAA
Source organism: Phasianus colchicus (assembly GCF_987193195.1). Classification (NCBI taxonomy): domain Eukaryota; kingdom Metazoa; phylum Chordata; class Aves; order Galliformes; family Phasianidae; genus Phasianus; species Phasianus colchicus. The sequence continues at coordinate 45,170,846 of NC_143441.1, forward strand.
AAAAAAAAAGAAGGATTTATTTTCACAGCAGCCATTCAGATGGCGGATGTATTAACCTGGCTCCATAGGTGGGGATGGGGAATGGGGCATGCCTGAGATGTTTGCTGAATTTGGGTGCCCAGCTTCTGCTGGTTAGCATTTGACTTTGCACTGTATATAGAACTTTACAGTATTTTATGTGGTGGTTGACTGTGAGTACTCAGCACTTTGCAGCTCAGAGACTCTGAACTATCAAGTCAGGGATGCATAAAATGAAGCTGGACAATTTATAACTGTGAGAGAAAGATTTGGCTTAAATTGCTTGCCTAGCTTTGCATAGGAGCTTAACAGCAGAAATACAACCAACTCTCAAGAGAAGTGTTGAAGCCATCGTTTCTCTTCTGGTAAGGATTAGGAGTAGATTTAGAGAGAAGCTGTGAGATATAAGCTCCTTGTATCACCTTCCTTGATGCAATGCCTGCACTCCATCATACGTGGCAAGTTGTCATGCTGCAGTGCATGCATCTCTGCATCTCTATTTTTACTACATCTGAATCTTGTTGTTGTTTTTGAAGTCCACATCCCACAGGCAGCAGCCTGCCCTTTGTTATATCCCCAGGTCTAGCAGTGGTGCCGTCCATTTTGTGCCCTGCAGGAGGGAGAAGTATATGATTATGCTATTAAAGATAATGCCTATGCAAAAAAGGGATTGAATCAAGGCTTGAGAGGCAATTTGATTCTGGCACTTCCTCACATCTGATTGCAACTGCAAGATTCTTTTAGCACAGTTTGAGATGTAATTTCCCATATTTAAAAAAAAAAAAAAAAAAAAAAAATTAGACTGCCAAAGTAGACATTTCATTATGCAGAATCACAGCCAGTCCTAGGAGAGCCAGCGAGGCTGGGGCCTGTGTTGGCCACTCTCTGGCCTCTGTAACTTCAGTTTAATAGAGTAGCATCATTAATAATCACTTGGTTACCAGAGTCCTGCTGCAAACACGAAGGGCTTGCTTCCTATAAGGCAGACAGGGCAAACTGTCAGTAGATCTCACAGGTATTTCAGGGCAGCAAGTCCCATAACTGCATTTTCCACTCTAAGGGGAACACAAACATCTAATTCAGGGTCCTCTTTCCTACTAGCTCCCCATGCTGTGCTTCCTCTCACAACTGACATTAAGCAGTTACCTCCCCGTGTCTATATCTCCCCAAGCCAAAGCCAGGCAGCCTTTAGATTTCCTCAGTTTAGTTTTTTTCACTGGCCTCTATCTTCTCCTCGATCACAGTGCTTCTAACTCTACAAGCTATTTCTATAATCTCTACCAAGTTGAAAGCAGGGGTAACTGTCTTCTTCCATTTCAACAACGCAGTTTCAGATCTCTTTAGGGCCAACTTCAAAATATGTGGTAGATGTAACTTCAGGGAATGACTAATGCCTCAGAAGTCTCCACTGTTTATGTGTGATCTGCAATTTTCCAATACTTTCTTTGAGTGAATTTGTGCAGGAGGTATAAAAGATGTGTTTCAGGAGTAACCCACATCTTAATTTCAAACTTCAAGTTTGTGGATGCCCCATCCCTGGAGGCGTTCAAGGCCAGGCTGGATGTGGCTCTGGGCAGCCTGGTCTGGTGGTTGGCAACCCTGCACATAGCAGGGGGTTGAAACTGGATGATCATCGTGGTCCTTTTCAACCCAGACCATTCTATAATTCTGTGATTCTATTATATTTTCCAAAGAATAAAGGTGTTAAAGTTGTGGTTAAAGAAAAGGTTACTTCAGAGTTTAACATGAACAAGACGGGGATTTTTCCATGGTCAAATTGTTGGAAAAAGCTGAACTCCTTAGGGTGAAGTTTTCCAAAGATCTTTCAAGCTCAGACAGGTGTCTGACATGTCAGGCTCATCCTAGTCATATGATTGTTACACTGGCAGCACCAACATGCTTGAAATTTGAAGAAACAAGTAATCTCAATAATTGTTGATGTTACAAGTGATGCCCATAAAACTCACATTGTGCCAAATTTACCTGCAAATTAATACGGGTTTAAGATGATCTAAACCCACAGAAATTCAAGATGATATGAACTGTGCCTCCTCCATGACATTTGGTTGGCAGAGATATTAACCAATGATGATAGATGATACTTACATGAAAATGTTCATAAACAGTAATGCTTAAATATAACTACAGCTATTTCTTTGAGTCCCAGAAATATTTTTAAGAGGTTGCTTAAGTTAATATTTACAGATGTAAGCTTCAGCAGTTATCCCAGAGATAGGAAAATAGTATCTGCTTATGCTATTTGTTTGCTGAATAAGCAGTTTGGTAAGAAAGAAAACTGCAAAAATAGTAATGGATTTTTATCCATTTGAAGTCTTACCATGCTACAGTCAATCTTACATAAAATCATGGTGAAAACTTTGTTACCAAATTGAAAGGGATAAATTTTCTATAAACTATGGATAAAAAAAAAAAATTTCAGGTACCTCAAAATTTTCAAGATAACAAGAACAGAATATCAGCACTTATCCTCTTTGCTCATTAAAACCCTTTTACAGCATCTTTCTGGTCAGATATTCTGAAGGTACTTACAGAACTTCACGTTAAACCACCTGTTCGTTCCCTCTCTGTGCTGAAAGTATTTTACATTACTGCTCATTTAGAATTTATAATTGCCTCAGATAATGACTTCTTAGGACTCAGCGTTACAATCATATTACTGTAATCTAACAAATGACCATGAATTAACTGAACAGAAATAATGGCTTATGTATGTATCCTTAGTAATTGGCAAATGAAACATTTCTGACACTAAAAGAGCATTACCTAAAATAGTGCAAGGGGCTTAGGATCATGAACATACGGGACATTACATGTTGTCTTGACTTTGCTGATGTTAGGAATCTTTTTAAACTGTACTCCTTTGTGGATTGGGACCTTCGCTTGCTTACAGTGACAGAATCATGGAATGGCTGAGGTTGAAAGAGATGTCTAGGGGTCATCTGGCCCATCCCTGCTCCAGGGATGCACCCATTGCCTCTTGTCCTGGCACTGGTCACCATTGACAAGAGCCTGTTCATGTCTTCTTTGCACCTTTCAGGGTGGTCTTGTAAGCCTTTAAAATGTAACACCAAAAGATAGGCTTTACATAAGAACTTCACCTAATGTGAGAACTTTGGAAAATCCTAAATAATGTCTTTGGAATTATGGGTATCTGATCTATCTCTCTGTGGGGGAAAAAATCTACTAATGACTTTGACCTTTTACTGACAGGTTTTTCTGTTGACTTGAATGCTGCGGGAGTGGCTGCTTAAAGCTGGGAATTCCCACCCATTTTCCACTGTCTCTCCCAGTAGACCAGCAGATGTTTCTTATTAACTTTTAGCAGATAGATTTCTTGTTGATAACTTAGTTTACCTTTTTACTGCACAAAGAAAGCTGGGAAATGCATTTTTATGAAGCGCAGCCTTTAAAAATATCCCCATATCCTAGGATTTTCTGTAATATTTCTGAAAAACAATGTGTTTTCAAGGAACAGAGATGATTGGATGAGTTTTCAAGTGTGTTTTAAAATTTTGAAAATTAGTAATTAGTATTTTGATCAACCAAATCTCCAAATTGTATTTTGCAATCTAGCAAAATTATTTGAAATTTTCATGAATTGTCTCTACAAATTAAAATTTACTGGCTTGTCTTTTCCTGTTATCATATCAGAATGGTGTTGCCACTGGAGACTTCTATTTGCTTGAAACAGATCCTGTGCAGAGCCTTTTCAGTATCATTGGTTCCATTTGGGACTTCTTGGCAATTTTTGGCAATATTCTTGGCAATGGACATGTTTGTCAATGAGAAATTGAATTTTGAAGCAAATAACTGAAAATATTTTCTCCTAAAATCTTTCATGAAAAGACATTATTGAAATGAGTGTTTTCTATGTCCATTAATGGTCACAGTGAATGACATGCTGATAAAGTAAGGATAACAGGTTGCATCTGTTCATCTTGTGCAACATTCGAGTCAACTGGTTCATCTCTTGCACATAAAGAATTCTGATGGCACTGAAGTTCCTCTGTGCTGTGGAAGCATGCACTATTAATAGTAATAATTGCCTTTAGCTCTCTGTCAGAGCGGTGTATTTTCACTGTACAAAGAGAGATGCCATCAGCTTTCAGCAGTTTAAATTATATTCAGGTTAACAGAGTCAATGCTTTGGCCAATTAATGAAATTACACTAATGACAAATAGCCAAAGAAGCAGCTGTAATATTTGATGCCTAATTGCTATCCAAACCACTTGTAAAGAACAAATTACCGTGACTATCCTATTAAAATGTAAAACTGTGTGCATGAAGACACACAGCTCAGTGTTAGGGAGGCTTAAGGCATGATTTGCTTTCTCCTGCATGTACATAATTGTCAGTGTACGTGCAAACTGAACAAGAGTTTGAGCACATCTACATCCATGTGTGCATACTGCTTGGCTAGACAAGGGACATATCAATGATACGATATCAGCCATGCATACCAGTATAGAAGCAGTCACATCTAACATGTGAACTCAGTTCATCACTGTGTTGAAACATCCTGTAGCCAAGAGGAAGAAGTATCTCAGCAAAAATTTGGAGTGTGCTCCCCCAGATGAGCCTTGTTTGTGTCATACCTCATGGTCCTGTTTTGAATACATCTTGCTAGGTTAATGTCCCTGACTGTCAACTGAAGACTTGTCTGACGTGTAACAGGCCAAACTCTTTCCTTGGTCCCTAGGGTGTTGCATCATAAATGTAAGTAACAACAACCTGTAGCTATCATAATTAATAGGCCTGCTCCTACCCTTCGAACTGAGAAGGCTCTACTGGCACAAGGAACTCCATGCTGCCTACTAGCCGGGGCAAACCTTCATCAAGAAACTCATAAATAAATCAATTTATTTCCCCAGATTTCTCACCCCAAGATAGCTCTCTGTCTTCTGAAACTTGTGAGAAAGCAAATTGCTGAAATGCAAGTGCTTGTGGAGATGTGGGATCGTTTAACTCTGGTTACCACCTCGGGCGCTCTGGAAAGGCTCTGTTACACAAGGTGCATTGCAGAGATCTGAATATGGGCTAAACAAGCCCTGCATCTCTGCCTTGTAGCTCTGAGAATGCTAGGCAGGTAATTAAGAAATCACACGGCACAGGTGTGCCAGGTGAATTTTGGTAGCTTGCTTTTGATCTAAATTGAGATGCTCTGGGGATTTAACTTCTTAAACAAAAAGGGCATAAATAAATAATCAGGATTTTTTTTTTTTAAGGTTGGAACATGCAGGCTATAAAATTTTATACAAGTAGGCAATGTGAGCAGATTAGGGTAGGGTAGGCTTGGGTATTGTTCTAAATGGGGATGTTGTTTTCATTAACTTGGGTCTGATTAGTTTTTTACTGGGACTTTCCCCAATGATATAAACAGGAAAAATATTTGGTTGTTGGGAACTAACTCCGGAATAAGTTAAGAAAGTGTCTTTAAAAATAGACCTCAAAAAACCAACAAGCCAAACCAAAACTTGGAATATTAATTATAATGCAGGAATTACCGAGTACTTCTTTTTAATATTCATAATTGAAAATGAGACAGCTTTAAAATTTGAAATGAGTGCTTCAGAGTACCACTGTCTACTTAGAGCATTACTTTGTAGCTGGAAGCCAAGAAACAGACTGACAGTCAATTCTTAAATTATTCCAAGCCCACACAATAGGCTCTTGCCACAGATTCTCGGCATGGGGCCTATTTTGCTACCACGTGGGTGTGGTGAGATTGGGATAAACAAGAACACAACTGCCCACTTTTGAGTTTTCATCTTCCCTTAGGTTCAGTCTTGCACAGAAACTTTCAGTTAGTTTGAAATGTTTCAGTCCTTATCTTTTCTTCCCCCACTGCCTGATAAACCTGAGATCAAAACTCTTGTGAAAAAAGTTCTTGATTAAGAAAAAGATGTGCCAGAAAATAGAAGTATTTCTCTGAAAGTTCTAGCCTGTTCTATGGTCTTCTGAAGTACGAAAGCTTTCATATACTTTCTCCAAACAAATTGGGTGGCTATCTCTGATCTATCAGAATGCCCTTAAATTACTTCTTTTGATACCTTGGGGAAGAAAGATAGCAGAGGTGATGTCACAGGGCTCCTTCCAGCCCTGCTTGTGTGATGTTGGCTCCTCACTTCAGAAACCTAAATGTAAGGGAGGTCATACACAGGGTAGATCTCTGGAAGGGTGCTGTTATAAAGCTTGCAATACTACAGATGGTTATAGTCAGTTTGAAAATACTAATTTATTCCTGTTTTTTTAAAAAATCAGAAGACCAGTTTTCACTACGGGTTGAAACCTCTCTTCAATGAGACTTTGGTAGTGTGTGTTATTTACTGCTTGAAGTTCAGCGCTGTGGGAAAGTTGTGATTGCAGGGTACCAGTGTAGTGTATGACTTCAGAGAAATAGGAATGGTGGAAATAGGAGTTGATGGAGGAGTTGCTTTGTAACTCTGAAATCCAAAGCTGAATACAACCTGTGGTTTTACAAAGGTTGAATTATGGCTTGGGTCAGATATAGAGAAAGACTGAAGTAACAAAGAATTGCTTCAGAACAGTTTTTCCTTCTATTCTAAGGACTGGACAGCTGCTTTAGCACGTCTCCAGCAGGAATAAAATGTGCTGTTATGTTCTTTTCTGTGTAGAGTCCTTCGGGGAAAATCTATGCCGCTCAAATATGATCTTATGGCTGGTTGATTTGTTTTCTGCTGAAAAGTCCTCTGTACTCTGTTTAAAAGAACAAGTTTGTTCTGCCACTTCTACTCTTAGCAGACCTGAGGAGTTAATAGGGTTTCTTCCATCTCGTTCATTCCATCACCTCTTCCTGTTCCCATTCTTAGTCTAAAATCTCGAGAACAAGAATAAAATATTTTCATGTAAAAGCACTTCAAAACATTACCTCCTTCTGAAATTCAGGATTTTTTTCCCCTTGGCATTCCCTAGAGAGAAATACTATCAGCTGTAGTGCAGGGAAATTCTACCCCTTCATGTCACCCTTTACTCCAGTGATTGGTGTACAGAATTTGCCTTTCTTCCTTTTTCACTGCTCACCAATATTTCCCACATCTCTTTCTCCCCAATTAAAATATGAGTAAATTAAAATGAAAGTGGAGCTTATTTTCAGCTAAACACCTCTAGTTTGGATTTCTCCCCAGATAGTGTTTGCCCCCCAGGAGCTGTTTGATTTCTCACGAGAACAAAGATATTCTGGTATTTTGACTTTGAGGAGATCTGAAATATTAATGATAACATGGGAGTAACGAGGAAATCTGGACTGCGAATAAACTCAGCCTATGCTTCACTGAGGTCCCAGGTATCAGCCCCTCCCATATTGTTGCAGGGAAAGGTGTGCTTCTTGCATTGCTCCTGGTCTCACAGGGAATAAGTAGACCACAATGAATACTAAGACAATGTTCTGTCACTCCAGAGTTCAAGGCTGCTTTCTTTTAAGCATTTTTAAGATTTTCTTCTCATGTCAGAGTGAAAATAATAATTTGGTGAAAGCACTTGGACAGTCTCCATGAAAGGAGGTGGGTATGAGTTGTGTTCCCTCCTCTTCGCATGAGGTCTCGTGTAAAGGCAGGTTGAGCATCTTCTCTTCACTGAAAAGGTTAAAGCAGCCATTCAGATGTGCTCATGTGTATTGCAACTGCCCCCACCATAAAAGTAGGCAACCAGAGAGTTTAGCCTTGCAGCTGCATTCAGGAAGAAATGCAAGGACAGGCAAAGCCTGCTCCATAGGTAGCTCACACAAATTTCCATATGCTGTTAATTAGCATCATGGATGATAGGCTCCCAGAAATGAAAAAATCAAAGTCAGTGTCTACTTTCAACATGCAGCTCAGGCATCATGTTGGATCAGATTCATACTAAGATCCTTCACCTTGTCATGTTGGTCTATTACTGCAGTGGCAACATATTAATTACTAGGGAAATTAATTTTCTTGTCCTGCTTCAACAGCGAGGACCCTGTGTACCCTCCTTGGTTTCAATTGATTTGTTATCTCTTCCAAGAGTGGTATATTCAGCATTTGAAGTTAATTCTGCCATTTTACAGGTAAAAAATTGAAACCCAAAGATGTTATACAAGTTCATGCCTCCATCACAGCATTAATTCAAGATGCTATTTCCCCAAAACAAAGTGCTATTTCAACAATTCTATATATTGCATTTGGTTCAGAACTCGTTAATGAGTGATAGTGATAAGCATATGAAATGAAGAGCCAGACACTAGGATCTATGGCTACTCAGCATTTCCGTGCATACATGATTGTTATAGAGATAGCAAGCATGATTATAAAAATATTTGTGCAATATGAAACATTAACAAACACCATTTAATTGTTTAAAAATGCAAAAAGAAATTGATCATCTGATATTTTCACGTGTATCTGAGATTTTACTTTTGAGTAGGCACTATCATGAGAGGGCTCCTTTTGTTTATTACCTGGGCAAATTTGCTGCTTGGTAAAACAAAACCCAAATAAACAAAAATACAAAACAAAGAAGCCAACAGGCATGGTGCTGACTTATAGCCAGATCTGCCCTAGGTGAAAGGCTTATTTTCTTCTGTTTTGAAAATGAAAGCTTAATCTAATTAGATCTTGGAGGAAAATAGTTGTGATATGTTTTCAGTAGGTAAAAGGACATGCTTAATGTGCTTTGTTTATGTTACTGATTTTGCAGTAAGTAATAAAATTTATTGTTAATAAAATTTATAGAATCTGTTTGAAAATGGCTTTTTAATGAAGTACAAGCTTTATTAGACATAGATTAATAAAACACATTATTACAATAATACAGATTTTGTCAATACGGGAAACACAGGAGCATAAATTGACCTCAGTCCAGGTGCATATGGCTATTGATTTTGGTTGCAAACCAGAACTCTGTCTTGTGTTTATTTGTTTCTAAATTGTATCCGAAAAGATTTTCCTCCTCCCTCCATCAAAACACTTCCATGTTTTATCACTTTATGGTGGAAATGGCAGCAGTAAAGATGTGCAGCCCACATGAGAAAGGACACAACTTCTTGGCTGTTAATATATTAAATAGAGACTGCAAGGCTCACCATGCTTGTTTGGACAATCCCAACATTGCTGAAATTTCAATATGTTTCCAGCGTATGGACTGACAAAAGATGGACAAGTGTTGGAAAAGGGCCAGTTGTTATGTGCCATCTGATTCTGCTATTTCCTTGCCAATCAGTCAAAACCTTTTTACAGATAGTGAGAAAGGAAATATTGCACTATAGTCACTTTGGGTACTGGACAACATGAAAGAGGAAGCTCCTCTAAGCCAGGAATATTCTTTGTGATTTGTTTGCTGAGGAGAGTCTTACATAGATCATTGCATCAGCACATGCCCTCCTCTGGAACCAAAGTGCTGTTTTAGATGACCTCTAGACACACCTGTCTTGAACATTTCAGAGTATAAATGATTCTGCTAGTGCATCGTATATTGGCTACTGCTTGTAACTCTTACATAACCCATAATAAAGTAGTGGGCCAGGCTGCCTAGTGGGACAATACAAAGTGACAATTAGCAACATCATATCCTGCAGCAGAACACTCCTACTTAATATGACAGGTCTGAAAAGAATTAAGCTGCTCTTTCCATTGAGGGTTTGTGAATGTAGTAAGGAGTTTTCTGCAGCTGTTAAGTGGAGTGCTATATCTTATAGAAAACTATTGCGTATATATATATATATATATATAAAATGTCAGCCGCTGGGCTTGAGTTAGATTAATGTCCTCTCCTTAACATGAATGCATAGAAGGTAGACCATGTGATTATGCAGGTATGGTAATTATCCTTCAAAGAGTTGGAAGGCTTTGACGTAACCTCTGTGTCCCAAATTTGTTGGTTCCAGCACTCGCTAGAGGGAAGAACATGAACTTGAATCTGCAAGCCTTTCCCATGTGACAGTCTGGTATTGTGCCTTATAAAATCTGGCAAAATTGTAAATGACAGGAACCTTTTTAAGAACTAAATGACTTAACAGAGAATTTTTTTTTCCCCTGATAAATAAATTCTCTGATATGCTGTTCTAACATGTAGGGACATGCATGAACCATTGTAAGTACTCCAATTTATAACTGCTTTGCAACAGGCCACAACAAGCTAACATCATCTTTTAAGTATTCAATTTTTCTTCTCTTTCTCTCTCTCTTTCTCTCTCTCTTTCTCTCTCTCTTTCTTTCTTTTTTCCTTTCTTTTTTTCACCTTTACAGCATGTTAGAATGCACCTTATAATAAAGCAATTTCTCCACAGTATATTAGTAATTATTCTTCAGGTCTCTGTCTGCAGTTCAGTGCCCCTTGACTGGAAATGTGAAGGCTGAATTGGTTTCACAACAGCTTGCCTGTAGAGAAAACCTGTCCTCATGTGTACCCACTTCACTACTCACAAAGAGACATCCAGCATACAATAACCCTTCCATTCTTTCAGTTATTTTGATCTGATTAGGTGTTCAGTCCATTTTAACTATTTAGTCAACATTTCAACTTATATCAAGTTTCCACTGTTTTTGGTTGCAGTAGATGTTCTTGTCAAGAAGGGAGTCATTTGAATCATTAGAAATGAGTAGAAACACAGGCTTTTTAGTCTAGACCCCATATTCATGATGGAAGATTAGTTCATGGCTGACTAGTTCATGCCTAGGTCTTTTGGTGCATGATTATCACATTAATTTGGTTATAAAGGTATGCAAATACTCTCCTATAAAGGATTTTTCTGAGGACACTACTCATAGTGGCAGCCTCAACCCACTGCTTCCCATGCCCAGGAGCCTCATTTCATTCCTACCTGGCTCTGGCTGCCTTGCTCTGGCAGTGTTGCAGGAGAACTGCTCTACAGCTGTGTCTCTGGGCCCACCTCCTTCTGCTCATGGCAGGTTGATGACTTGCTGTGTTGAGGGCTGCCAGTGGACGATGTTATCAACCTTGGCTTTACCAGTGCCCCAGTGGAACTGCACCGCCAAGGAAGGCCTGACTCAGCAGTCTCAGTGGGTCACAAGCACGGGTAAATTTTGTGATATTGTCTATGAACTATCTCTACTTCTAGGAAGAATAACAAGAGCAGTGCTGAGATAGAAGCACTGATGTTAGATTTGTTGGTAGGAACAAAAAGATTTTTTTCTCCTCTGTCTATGCCTTTGTGTATTTTTAGATCTGGCTTGTACTTCTTGTCACTCTGAGGCTCATCAGATTTTTTTCATGTAATTCAAGTGGAGTTTTGCCAAGAAAAAATGTTAATTTTTAAATTCTAATTGTCAATAAGAACAGGTAAGGCAGGATATATCAGTGGATATTCATATCATATGGATATCATATGGATATTTACCCAATAAGGATATACTATTTAACATGAGGTCATACCAAACCCAGACACAACTTCTTTTTTCCTGTAGAAATCCTTCCCAGCTGCCAGCAGACAAAGTCTCATCCCTTTGTACTTTGGAGGTACTGCAAACTAATGCGAGTGTCAAACTGCATTGTATACATTCAAAGAGAAAAATGTTACATTTTCAAGATCAATAGAGATCATCTACTTTCATGATGCATTGTTCTCACTAACAGTGATGTACGGGAAGCACCTGAGAGTCAATCTGGAAACTTCGTTGGCCAGGACACAACAATATCTTTTGGTTGTTGCTGCGTGGTCTGGCAGCTGTTGCTGCTAATCTGGTTATCAGGGCCTGCAGGTGTATCTGTATTTACACAACTGGCTTCTAAGGACCTACATTTATCAAGTCATGATTTATACTTTACAGATTGCTTTTTTTTCTTGCATTCTTTTTATTGAACAGTAAGGACAAGACAGGATAAGGAAAGCTTGGCCTTATTTTCATGTAGGCTCCAGACTTATTAAATTCTCTTGCATCAGTCTGCCTTCCTAAGTGTTTCCCTGTCTTTGCTGAAAGGAGTCACCATGGAGAACTGGCAGCAGTGAGGTTTAGGTACTGCACACATCTGTATAATCCACCTGAGCACACTGGGTCCATGCCATGTGTTACTGCTGGATGTGGACAGAGAGGATTTCTTATTTGGGTGCAACAGCCTACAAATACAGATCTCCTGGCTTCGTGACCTGGCATGGTACCTTCTCCTAGCGCTGCACTGAGCTGGGAGCTGGGGATCTCTGCTAACAAACAGAACAGACATGCCCACTTCAGTACCGCCGGGTTGCATCCAGATGTGTGAACTTTCTGGCTTTCATTTCATGCTTTTCTCCCCTAGATCATAGGGAAGGTGGGTATGGCAGACATTATTTGAAGAGTCTCCAGGGTATACAAACGAATGCTCACCTCCTTTTGGGATAAGGAATGAAGTTACTGCATGTAATTTCAAATACCCATAAGTTTCAGTGAAAAGATGACTTTAAAGAATGTATTTTGGGTTTATTGGGCTTAATTTTCTATCTGTCAACTCTATTAATAACGGGCTCTTTCTTCTCTTTCCTCTGAAGGTATCTTTCTTCAACTGTAAGGTCAGGAGTGTCCTTCTGGTGCTGTGCCACTAAACTTCCTGCCAACACTTCCACAGTATTCTTTAGGTACCTCCCACTCCACAAATCACTTCATCTGAATTTCCAGGAGAAATAGTGCTTCTTGGAATGACTGAGTTATTCTATGAAGTAGTGATATTTGTCATGTGAAATAATTGTCCAGAAATACTGTCTTTTTATTGGATTTTTTTTTTAAGATTAGTTATTGTTCATGATGATAACTTCAGTTGCCCTGTGATATGACCAAAGGTTTCTTGGCAGCTAGCTGTCTTTCATATTACTGTAAGTCACTTATAAATGTTTTGATGGAAGTGCATATTCACGATCACGATGAATGAAACTGGAATTTTAGTTCTCTCAGCTTCCAAATGTTCTTCTTTCTCTGTCCCTCCTGTTGTTACTGGCTCTTGCTCTTGGCAACCAAGCAGAATGACAATGGGGATTCTTCCAAATATAAATGTTCATAAAAATGAAACAACAGTAGCCAAGTGCCACCAAGCAGAAATATTATACTTAGTGCTAGAATCCATCCAAATTCGTGACTCTGCTATTCTTTTGTTATTCATTTTTTTTAAAATCAGAAATTCTGTCATTAATACTTCACTTCTGTTATCTTCCAATTTATACACAGCTGTGCTTTATAAATGTTTCAGATTATTCAGATTATTTCAGAGATAGAAGAAACCCTTTGATGTTATCTGTAGTTTCTGATGAACTCCTAGGGCCAGCCTACTGCAGCTTTCAGAACAACTTGGTAGCTGCTTGGTGAATTGGGGGAATGTACCCTTCTGGTCTCTGTCATAAGGGCTGCTACCTGGAGACTGAAGGTCATGAAGCAGAATTCTTTGCATTGGATGGGACCATTCACCTAGAGGCAATGCTTTAGTTGCTACTGAATATTCCTCCTGATGATGACTCCTATTAACTGATTTCTTACAGTGTTGAGACCTCTACTGCAGAAAGACACAGGATTGTTGATGGAAGGAGCTGTTCTCAGAAAGTTCTACTTTTTTGAGAACCTTATTGATTTATTTCTGTGTTGCAGCTGATGGGTGGATTTTGCGAGTACTCATTGCATGACCACCTGCTCTGAAGGTGTGTCACAGCCACACAGACACAGCAGATTCATGGGAAGAGTGCGCTGAGAGAGACGTCTAGATGAGGAGAAAGAATAGTTTGATGATGAGCTATTTGAGATGATTTTGCCTAAGTCATCCTTCCTGAGCCTCTGCTCCAGGACCATGGCAGCACAAAACTGACTGTCGCTTAGCAGAAAAAAACTACTGCGAGTCAGAAGAGTAGAAAACCAGCTGAGCTGTATGTGGCCTGCCTTTATTCCCCTTGAAGCCTTAGGAATAGCTGAAGGGGCCTTAGGAATAGCTGAAGCTTGGGAACCTCTGAAGGCTGTGAAGAGATGACCTGGAAGACATAATGAGAACAGAAGGGACTGCAGCCTTTGGGAAACAGTATGTGTGGGACTTACTAGCATGAAGCTGTCTCAACAGATGCCAAAGTTATACTAGGTTTTGCAAACCTCTGCTGATCCCTGTACATTCGTGCACAGCACATAGTCTCAGTTGTTGAAAAGCAATTTTTGCACTAGCTCATAACGCATATTGGAAAGACAAATGGGGACTGATCATTGCATTCACAAATATATGTGTATAGACTGCTGGAGGGACTGTTGCTCCCTAGAACCATTGAGAGGCGTGTAGAAAAACATAAATCGTGTACCAACAAATGTAGAGAAAGGGGGAGAAAACCCATGTGATATTTTATTGTAGTACTGAGCCACATTTCCGCAGCAGAGTTCCCTCTTTCAGCTTAAACGGCCATTACTATATTACACTGCAAACTCTAGAGAATTTCAAGGGAAAATAAAGGGGCATTGTCATCGTATTGTCCTTCACTAACAAAAGTTACCTCCACTGTTTAAATAATATCCTTGGTCTTTGGCTCCATGCATTATTTAATAATCTTGGAAACTTCTGTGACCTTTAAGCAATAGTAAACTGTGATTGCTTGACAAATAGGTCAATGTTTGCATAATAGTTGTGTCTTTGGAGGTACAAAAATATTCATCACAATGCCTTGACTGGCTTCCCTCACCCTTCATTTCTTTGGCAGTTCTCCAACAGTATTGCCCTCTGTTAAACATTATTCCACTTCAAGGGTATTTGCAGGACTAGGAAGCAGGCAGTGTATTACAGTACTTGAAAATGCAGGGTGGGGGAGGTTGTATGTCTCTGAGGCATGCTCACCAATGCACGCATATATGTGCCATGAGTAGCTGTTACCTTTGGTAGAAAGCATGTATTAAAAAAAATGTCAGTAAAATGGTGGGGTATCTCATGTGTTAGATACATTAGATTTATTCCTGGTTATCATGCACTTTGTTTTAGAAGGATGACAAACTGGTATTTTCTGTTTGATGGGCATACTTGAAAGCAAGGAACTGGGTTTGAACTTCTGGTTTTATTGTTAGCAGTGTTGGTTGCAGGGCCAGTTAAGCAAACATGTGGGCTCCTGCATGCTCCTTAGCAATACTTAAAGGAAAAGTTGTATTGACACATTCTCTATTACTTAAGTTTGAATTAGAGAGATCATAAAAGTTAGAAGTGGTCTCAAAAAACAATATTGAAGAAGGCAATAACTTCTGTGGCGTTTTATATGAAAGCGTGTGTAGTTTCACTGTCAACTGCTTGGTGTTAAATGCCTCTGTGGTATCCATTTCCCACTGGAAGGTAGCTGTGCCCTCTGTATAACCATAAGAAAGCAGAGTAATACCAATTTCACTTAAGTAAACAATTTTTTTTCCCCACTGCTCTGCAATATGCATACACAAGTATAAATGCAAACATATCTATAGTCAGTACATGTATCGGTATGTGTCCTTAGTTGCAGCTGATACTGTGCTCCAAATACTATGAGCATCAGATGAACAGAAAGGATAAGAGGATCATTTTGAGAAATTTTCAAGAAGACAGCTAGAAAATGTTGATTTCAAAGTTATAGTGTAATTCAGGTCAAGGTATGATGAAGCAATGTTAAAAAGTATCCCAGCTTGACAAGGTGGGTGATTACATAGAAACCTGGCATATTTTCACTAAGGCATCTTTATCTGTTGGCTTTTTTTCCAAACAGGGAAGCTCTCAATCCTGTCAACTTGAAGTCTGGCAGAAGGAATTGCTGACACTTCAGTGACATCTTCCAGTTGGATCTCAAGGATGAATTCTTATCTTTTGCTTGCCTTGCACGATCGACAGTGCCCTACCTGGGACGCACTCTTAAGTAGCACTCACTTTGTGACTCTCTGTTAATTAATCTGAAATCCTGTATCAAAAATACTACTAGGTCACAGTACAGATGATAGCTCCCAACAGTTTATTTTGTTCAATATATAGATGCTTCAAAAAAGATGCCTGGTTGGGAGGTGTTGGCTTTTTATAAAATTCTGATGTTAAAACCATGAAAAAGAACTGTATATATATATATAATTGGCAAATGATCAACTTTCTTAAATTAATCTTTATTTAATTTTTAATTTTTGGAAAAAGTTTTCTAAATCTTTTTTTCCGCTTTGGAGATGAAAGACCTTACAAGCAACTCTACAAAAATTAGAATTATTGGAGGAGAAAAGTTCCTCAACAACACATTGCACTTCAGTGACTTCAAGGGTCCCTGGATTTAGCACTTGGTATGTTTTGGAAACTTAGGTATGGATCATTCCTGAAAGAGCCTGAACTCAGACGCCAGACAGGTCCCTCACGTTTCCAGCTTCTCTGAGTCTACATAGTTTGGCAATAAACGGGGAATAGAGAGTGGCTGTGATAACAGAACAAGTTCAGTAATTTAAAGCTCTCTCAGACCTGAAACCATGACAACTGACATTGCTGACATCCTTTTCACAAGTACTATTGCACTCTATTATCTTCAGCACCTAACTCTGCTTTGAGAGAAACTCGTTATCAGAGGAGCTTAAAACAGCCTCAGGTCCTCAGGACTGTGGCCCTATTTTCAAACCAGGATGTGGGTGCTGTAAGGGCCAGTGAGAGACTTACTGCTAATGGACACATTAACTTTACGATCCTGGAATAAATTGTATTGTTATTCAGATAACAGTTAGGAAATACTGATTGATACTGTGTAAGGTCTGAAAAAATAAAAAGGTCAACCTAACTGAGGAGGCTACTCAATTACAGTTAAGATTTGCATACATTAACTCAGGAAAAATTAATTAATGTATATTCTCATCAATAGAGACTTCAAGCTGCTAATGCTATAGATTTACAAGATATTAATGCAATTCTAAATATTTTTTGAAGAACAGGTCAGCTTGAGAGGAAGGGTATAAAATATTTGGTTCTCTTCATCTTAGTATTTAAAGAATAAAACCATTCTGAAATAACATCTTCAAAAGAGAACCCTTAAATCTTATAAAACACACAGTCTATGGTAAAATATTATGGAAGTATAGAAAATCAAGTCTGACAGGGAAAACATGTTTGTAAACAGTTGGAAAGTTCTCCTCAGTGTCACTTTTAATGATAATTCATAGTCACTGAGGCCACTAAGATTGGAAAAGAGCTCCAAGATCAAGCCCAACCATCCACCTACTACCAATATTTCTCCACTAAACAATGCCCCTCATTGCAACATCTAAACATTTCTTGAACACCTCCAGGGATGGTGACTCCACCACTCCCCTGGGCAGCCCATTCCACTGCCTGACCATTCTTCCAGAGAAGAAATTTTTCCTAATATCCAACATGAATCTCCCCTGGTGCAACTCCAGTTCTCTCCCCCATCCACTTGGAAGGACAGTGAATGAATGACTGTATGGAGCTTTGCCACTTGCTGGGTTAAGCCACAACAGTAAGGCAGTCATTTAACTCAATATATACAACACTTGCAGCAGTAGGATCCTGTTTAATGGATCTTTTGCATTATGTTATCATTATTTCTCTTAGTGAAATTTAGCTTGATCAAATTCACAGTGAAGTGGAATGAAATCTTCCCATCTCACAAAACATTACAGCAGTTAGAACAACTGCAGTGTAAGACTTCTCATCTGTTACATTCTAGCCTTATACCAGTGTAATAGTGTAAAGGTATATTTTACTATAAGATGAACCTCAAGAGGACCTAAATTGCATTTTTATCAAATAATTTTGAAACAATGGGAGAATAGCTGGAAGAGTATTTAAGTTAGAGGATGTTCTATCCTCTCTTCCAGGTCAAGTCAGAGCACATCCTGAAACTGGTTCTGCTCTGACAACATGCCTGCACACCATGCAGTGACCTTGTTGGTGGAGAAACAGTGTTTTGTCAGAAGGAGCTGTTGATTCATCATGATTAAAAAACAATCTTCAGAATTCCTGGAAAATGGATGAAATATCCATTATAGATTTTATGAATGCTGCCTTTAACATGAAAGCTTTTTAAATTGACCATGATTCATACTAACAAATGAATATAACTTAAAAAAAAATAGAATCTAAAATACAGGACTGCAGAGAACAGCTCAAAACCTAGACTGAGTTTTTGAGTTCCTCGGTGATGAAGATGTAAGTAGAGAAAGGCAAGTTGATGAATTACACCAAATACTTTGCACTTTTAACATCTATTGAAATGGATGGGACCTGAAGATTCATACAGCATCTTGCACATCAAGGCTTTGTTACCACTACTAGGTCCTTTCCCATTATGAAAACTACCTATGAGACCATCACTGATGTCTCATGTGCCTTCATGGGCAGAACTGGAAGAGGCACATGGGACAGAACAGTGCTTCTGACTCTTATTTATTCCATACTGCATGTTTGTTACATTCATGAACCTGTTTTGGCAATCACTGTACAGGAGGAAATAGTAATCATGTAATTTCTTCATATACTGGAAAAAAATACAAGAAATAAGGCTCTGAGCTGTTTTTAAACAACCAAAGAACTCTTTGAAAAATAATTACAAAGCAATAAATGTGCATACGTGAAGCATATATATCAAGACAATGAACACAGGAAGTAGGAAATGACATTTTTCCTGGTCTAATGTGTGATAATAATCACAAGAAATTGCAATTTAGAGAAAACACATTTCTTTTTGCTCCTATCTGTATTTTGGTAAATTACTGTTCTCTGTTGTGACAGAAAATTAATTGCTACTGTGGCTGTTGATTGCTTCTTAATGACACTGTAATACATAGCTTTTTGGTCCAATGTTATTCTCAATTCAAATATCTTTGTAAATATCATATATGGACTATCTTGTAAGTATGATATGATTCAAGTTATGCTTGTAAAACCTCCACTTAAAATGAATCTCCAGGTGACAGGTAATTGGCTGCTGGCCTGTTTTTTTGTTATTGATTTAACTTAATGCCAATGTACACAGGTGTGTTGGCGGGTTGTTCAAGCTTCCAAGGCACCCACATTTGGCAGGGCAATTAATTGTTGCATAATAAGATTATTTTCCCCTTTCAGTCTTGAATCTTTTCAAAAGTTGTATTTTAAACCTTTGTAGGTATGTATGTGGGTGAGAGAAAAATACTCGACAATGTTACCATGAGGTGTGTTTCGATTTATTGTTTGAGGTGCTCAAGGAAACAGCAACATATAGATAAGATATCTTCAAATATATATTTGCCAACTGAAGAGAAAAAAAAGAACAAAAACCTTTATATAATCAGTTTTTTTCACGCTATATAAAATTCTATATTGTTGTCAGATGAAATTGCTTATTTTAGACAGAAATGCTACACTGAAAATAATTGCTGTTCAATCTGCTTTACATGCAGATAGGAGATATGATTTGCCCTTGGACACAGAAATATCTGCATCACAGACGCCCAGCTGAGGACTCATTTGAATACTTTGAGCAAAATCCTGGCTCTGTTGAAGCTGATGGGAATTTTGCCATTAACTTTGGTTGGACTTCAGTTTGCTTCTCCAGTATGTGGCAAGGTGTGTATCCCTGAGGAGCACACAGGGTAATCTGGAGAAAGTGAACAACGCCACAGGAGGAACAGCTGGCCCAAATTCTAGGGAGAGCAATGACCTTAGAGGAAAAGAAGAGGCAGAACTGCTGTGGGAATGCATTGTATGGAGAGGTGGGAGGAGATTTCATGAAAGGATGTAAAAGATTGTTCCAAGCATAACAGGTAGCATGACTGAACGTGTAAAATCAAGAGCTCGAGAAAATACTTCTACTTTCACAAGCCCTAAGAAATGAATGAAGAATGAAAAGTGCTCTGTCCAAACTTTGGAAGAGCTGGTTCTGTGAAAAGCTGTGTGATGGCTCCTCTTTTACCCAGGTGTTTCTCTTGGGCTCTCTCCAGAGCAAGGATTTGTTTTGCCTTCCGGATTTATCCACTAAATTGTGTTTCATGGGGCCATGCAATCAGCTGTCCCCAGGTAAGAAAAAGGCCACAGCTGAGAAAAACAGGCCAGTTCAGGATGGCAGAGCCTTTGCCTGAGTGTCTCTGAGAAGCTGCATTGCAAACGAGTGGAAAATCACTCTCCCATGCCAAGGGATGATTTTTTATCCTGGCCCTTTGTCTTCTAAAAAACTATCCTGTCAAACCATGGACAAGAAGTTGTCTGCTTCCATATAGAAGAGCAGATGATACACATTCAGTAAAAATCCATATAAAATATTTATCAAAATCTCATGCCTACTGGAGACTATATGAAAATTAAATAATTGCTGTTTAACTTTCTCTTTAGACACCCAAGCACTTTATTCTGCAGCATACGGTGATGTAATAAAACATACCAAAATAAAACTTTGTTGATCCAGAGCTTTATTTTAATTTAAAGGACTACACAAACTGCTCAGAAATAACTTGTTCTTTGCTGACTTCAACAGCTGACAGGCACAGAAAATGAGATGCATGTATATGTGTTAAAGATGGGAATGTAACGGTTTGCTCCCCTCCAACAGGAATTAAATCTACTCACTATTTCCGGATGGCTTATTAACCCTGTAAGATTGCTCTGGGAGAAGAAGCATCCCACATGGAAAATGCTCCCAGCTGCTGTGAGCATGTGAGCACAGTGCAGTAGAAGCAGTTACCACCATGCATGCTACTGCAGACAGTGGTAAGCCCCTTCCCTTCCCTTATGCTTAAAAACAAAACAAGACAAAACAAAACTCAGTTTCTTCAGTGCACACAGGAGAATGTTTGGCATTTGCTACTACTGAGCAGCATTCTTGCCGTGTTTTGCTATCTGTCAAATGGCATGCTCTTCCTCTGCCAAGAAAAATACTTGTTTCCAATACTAATCATGCTCCCTGACTACCCTCTAGTGTATATTCTTCCTGGACTGCTATCCGTCCATGCAACATTCAAAAGATATTAAAATGATTATGATGAAATCTCTTGCTTACTGTGCTGGCAAGAGCTGGAATATGCTCCAGAGTCAATGCCTGTAGTTCCCAGGGAGAAGGCAGTGCCTAAAGTTGCTCCTTACTGTCTGCCTCCATCCATCCACATGTAGGAAGGACATTTTTGGGCTCTGCGTGGAGCCACAGACAGGCTCTACTCTGGGGTAACAGGCCCCAACTCCTCAGACTGGGGATTATACTGCTACAGGGTGCATCCCTGTATAATCAGATCATTTAGGTATCTCCTAATGCTAACATTGAGACCTTCAGCCTTTGGAATTCCTGGAAATCTTATGAGGAGCAGCTGGGGGAACTGGGATTGTTCAGTCTGGAGAAGGCTTGGGGAGACCTTATTGGTCTCTACAACTCCATGAAAGGAGGTGGTGGTGAGGTGGGGGTCGGCATCTTCTCCCAGGTAACAGCAGTAGGATGAGAGGCAATGGCCTTAAACTGTACCAAGGGAAGTTCAGATTGAATGTTAGGAAAAAATTATTCTCAGGGAGAGTGGTAACACATTGGAACAGGCCACCCAGGGAGGTGTGGAGTTACTATCTCTGGAAGAGTTCAGGTGCTGAGGGGCATGATTTACTGGGCATGTTGGGGATGAGTTGACAGTTGGAGTAGATGGTCTCTTCCAACCTTAATGATTCTATGATTCTGTGACAATGATTCTATGGAGCATTAGCCAGTTGTTCCTCCACTTAAGAAATGACTTTGTACTTCCCAAAAAGAAAAAAAAGATTGTTTTCTGATCGACATATTCATATGTCCATTCAGCAGTAAGTGTTGTTTTTATTCTCCACAGTGCAAAGGCTGCATCTCTTTCAGGAATCTAAATCTGATTTGGGTCCCACCTTACCAACAGACTGATTGTGACTGCAGCAAAAAGTGCCCTGAGACATCTCTGCAAATTATTGGTGCTCAGAGTTCATCAGGAAGAAGCTAGAAGCATCTCTATGTATTCCTGTTGTGCTTTGCACGCCACAGTTCAACCACCATCATTATGGTGGTTCTTCAAATTCTTCACTTGTTTGTGCAGACATCAGAGTGGAATTTGTGTCAGTTCTCTTTCAGCATCTGCAGAATAGATTTCTACAGCTATGCTAATCACTCTGTGCTCCCTTTATAGGCAAGGAAGAGAAATAAGTGTTTTCAGGGTGCAATTTTTCTATAAACATTTACTTTAGGAGGACGGGTGACACTCAAGATTCCTATGCATAGCCTGTCTAGGTCCTCACTGACTGTACTGATAATCTGGGATGATTAGCTTAAATGCATATTATATATATACTTATTTACCTCTTCTTAATTACATGAGAGCCACCCACTGCCCATTACAGAGCAATCTTTGAATGTAGATGATGTCAGCAATTTCTGCAAATATTATAACAGACCGAAGGAAGCACTGGTGCATCCTCTTTCCACGAAATGGAAGAATGGTCTTTGTTGAGAGGAGGACACTCTAATACCCTCTGCTTCTCCATGGAACAGGGGCCTGACTCTTCTGGAAGAAGCAAATAGGAGACATTGAGGTTGGCAGCAATATGGACTGTTGGAGGAGGAGTTAATTGAGTCCTAAGGTAGTTTAGGGACATGGCAGGTTATACTGGCTCCCAAATGATTAGAGGTAGTAGGGGATCTGGTTGGGAATTTGCTTAAGGATCCCAGCCATCCCTGCTCCAGAGGCATTGAACATCCCTGTTCTGTCTTTTCCCATTCTTTCTTTACATCCTGGAGTGTCCTGAAACCTCCTCATAGCCCTCACATTCACTTCCCCTCTCTCTCCAAAACCCAACTTCCTCTCCCCATCCTCTAAAGTGCCCTCAAATGGTCCCCTCTAGCCTCCTTTCTTTAAAGCTCTTCTCTATATCCTTCTAACTCTGAGGGGTCTTCAGATCAAAGAGCATCAGAGGGTGCATGGTGACATGCAGTTTCCTACGTTAGCTTGTGTTTTCATAGAATGGCTTGGGCTGGAATGATCTTAAGGATCACGAATCTCCAACCCCCTGCCACAGGCAGGGCTGCCAAACTCCACATTTAATACTAGACCAGGCTGCCCAGGACCACAATAAACATGGCCTTGAACACCTCCAGGGATGGGGCATCCACAACCTCTCTGGGCAGCACCTCACCACTCTCATAGTAAAGAACTTTCCCTCATATTCAACCTAAATCTTCCCTCCTTCAACTTAAAACCATTTCCTCTTGTCCTGCTATTATCTACCCCTTCTAAGAGTTGTTTTCTCTCTCCTCTGCTTGTGTTTTATATTTTTCAAAGTATACTTTTCTAGATTTGAATGATACTCATTTAAGGGAACACTTCATAATTTTGTGAACAGTTAAAAATCTTAGTAAATAAGAAATAGCCATAGGAATGGCCCAAGAACTTCAAGAGAACACATAAAATTTCCTCTGGAGCCCAGAACAATGCCCAGAGAAAGGTTTCCAGTAATGTATTACAATACTCTTTTAACTTAAATTGCATAATGAATATTCATAATGCTTATTATAGCAGAATTAATGAAGTAACAAGGTTTGAAGATGGGAGTATGCAAGATCTGAAAAAGAGAAAATGCCCCATCCCTGGAAGTGTCCAAGGCCAGGCTGGATGGGGCCATGGGCAGCCTGGTCTGGTGTCTGATTTAGTGGGTGGCAACCCTATCTGTGGCAGGGATTTGGAATTAGATGGTCTTCGAGGTCCCTTTCAACCCAAGCCATTCTATGATTCTATGAAGACAAAGAAATTTATTTTGTTTGCCTGACTGAGGTATCAGAGAAAGCAGACAAGCTTTAGGCATGAGGCCTTTAGGTAAATAGTAACAGAGAGATTATGACCTCCAAACTATGCTAATGTATAATATAAAGTCCACATGGCTGGAATCAGAGGACACATTTCATATCATAGGAAATTTTTAATAGAAACAACAAATTGGCTTTGGTTTAACTTTATGGTTTTAAAACTGTGAGATGAAATATTTTTCCTATATCTGCAAAATATTTTGAATTTTGAAAATGTTTCTATCTGAAGTGCAATAAAAAGCAGGAATTGCACTAAGTTGATGAGTCAATAATGAATGAACACAATGTTTTGAATTGACAATTCTGGCACATTTCAGTGCAGCTACTATTGCTGATTTATTTTTTCTGTGGATACACCAACTGACATTTAAAAACCAATCTGTTCTGAAGGGAAAAGAAAAAATAATATAACACGTAGAAGCACAAAGCTCAAAATCAGAATTATTTTGAAAAAAAATCAGGTTTGAAAATATATCTTTTTCTGAACAAAAGAGTGAAATAAAGCAGTTCATAACCAATGCTTATGCCCACTTGCAGACCCAGCATATTTTCATACCTCTAGGTTTTCATTTTTGTACTTTATAAGCAACTCGAATGAACTACGGAGACTCTAAACATCTTTCCCTCTATTATTATGCAGATCTGCTTTTCTAGATTCTCAGTATTTTATTTATTGCACAAGCGTAACCCACTGGTAATCAGTGACTACAATTGCAAGACCTTGAACACGATGAGAAAAGAAATAATATTTTATGTTTGGTTTGAAAATAAACACTCCTCCATTAGTGCATATTGGTCACCATGACTACCAGCAATGAAGGAAGGAAGTCATCCACCTTGACATCTTTTGAACCAGGCTAGTGTATCACAAGGACTATATACACATTAAAAGTCTAGTAAGTGATTAGGAATCTTTTTAAAAAACAATTGGGCCTGATCCTGAATCCAGCAAAATGCATCACACATTTAAAAAATGATTTTTCAAGAGGCTGAGAATTTCTGCAAGATGCATGGCACGTCTGACTTTTCCTATCCTCATGAGGTCCCAGGTGCCTCCTCCCTCTCTGTCCCAGAGGCACTGGCACCAGAGTCCTGATCCTGCTGGAGTGAGACTGCAGATGTGATCAACACCTGCTGCTGTCTTTGCCTGGTAGAGATGTCCATCCAACACTGAATCTTTCACAAATTTTGCCTTCAGTAAAAGAAGAGAGGAAGAAAAATAGAATAAGAAATCATGAAAATCATTTTTAGAGAGAGTTTAAATTTGAACTGCTCTTTCTGATTCAGAATTTGAGCTGGACATGTTATTAAGACAAGCAAAGATACAGTTGAAAAAAAATACTGTTAATAATCCAAATAGTTACTTTCAAAATGATCTAAATAATTCCTGAAATTGCTAAAATAGACACATTCAACATCCATAAGAAAAATAGTAATCAAAGCATTTATAAACTAAATACTGTCTACGCAGTCTCTTCAGCCCTACCACTAATTTAACATATATATTCAGACAAGCCCAGGAAAAATATGATTTGAAGGATCCATTAAAAGGGAAGCTGTTGTTCAGCTTTGGTCTTTGATAGAGCATTGAATATATATTTATATGCAGTGTTATATATACAAAATGAAACTCTCATCCTACAGTATCTTATTGGAGCTCAGATACAGTGCATGACATATTATATTTGTGGAAATGGGATCTATAACCTAAATGTATTCTTGCATCAAAGAATAATGTCTCATAAATAAATCATTACAGCCTGTCACATCTATGGTTTCACAACATAGTGTATAAAATAATGTATTTTGAGATATGGGAGAAGGTGATTATCTAATGTTTCAACCAAAAAAAAAATTGTCCTGTGCTAATGCATGTGCTGTCTTAGAGGTGTTATTGCCTTACCACTGTTCACTGAAGACTAATCCATCATATCAAAAGAATGACAGCATTTCACTTTTAAAAAACTGACACAATTTGCACGCGGCTTTTCTCTTTCAGTAATTAAGAAATCAAATAAGCCTGAGTGAAACTATTTAAGAGGTTCTAGATATAATTAGAACAGCTCATTCTCTCATAACTAATTCCTAATTAAAGTAATTTGTCTTTTTGCCCTTCTTTTCAAGGGTGAAGAGCAAGTGGTGATGAATGCTCAAAATCAGGAAAAGTGAAAATTGCAGTGTGTTGATTTGCAGTGATTGAGCGCGTTCCAGTTTTTAACAACCACCTTTGGCTGCAGTGCTGAATGAATCTCCAGCCTCTATTTACACTGTGAATATGTGATCCGGAGTCTGACAGTTGGTAGAATCTGGCGACCAAAGAGCTGAAGTCTGAGTCCGAGTACAAAAGTTGCTTCTTTTAAGGTTTGCACAGAGGGAAAAAATACAGTGAGAGTGCACAGGAGAGAGAAAAAGTCTGAAATTTGCTCCACTGGGTGAAAATTGTCCTTTTAAAATTTTATTTGCAGCTGTGCCCAGATGATGATGGATTTATCATATGAACCAGGGATTAGTAAACAGCGTGTACCCTGTAAAGAGCAAAACAAGTCCTTGCTCATCACTGCACTTAATTGCAGTGGTTATATCAAAGCCATATAAAATTTAATCATCAACCACAAGTAAGACTTTGCTTTGCATGTGTGCTTGCTTCCCTGTTTTTCCACCTGTTTAAATGAAAGATTCTTGGAATATCACAATATGTAAATATTGTTTATGATGCAAAAATATGCTCTTTCATCTCCTGGCTGCTTTGATGTCGTGATATACAAAGCTTTTAGTGCCACCACCTACCTGACACACAAAGGTCTTATCTGATTCATAAACATGTGTGCCCAGTGCAAACAGGCTGTATCCAATAGATGATTTTTCTTTTCCTTGTAATGTTTTTTTAACAGACAGAAAGAGAAAGAAAGTGTAAATGACAGAATTGCTCAGGTGAAAAGATTATTTTAAGCATCAGGTAAAGATAAGCCCATTATGACAGAAGAAAAAGATGTAGGTCAATATCGATCCTAAGAGGTTAGTTATATCTATATATATAGTCATCTCGTAAAATGTGTTTTAAAAGCTGAAACTTTTTTTAAAGACTTTTGGTCCAAGTGGGAAATAAGCAGAAAGATCAGGTGCCCTCCTAAGACATACAAATATGCCTAATTAGCAGGAGAAGAAAGAGAAAAGCAGGAAGTCTGGCAAATGGAGCCAGACAGGGAATAAGGTATAGGTAATAGTTAAAATTTGCAGCTCACTGATAACAATTTTAAACTTAAAGAAGCAGCTTATTACAGGTTAATCCATGGTATGTCTAATATATAGCTACATGTACGTGAATTTCTCATAAAACAAGGGATTGGGGCCTGAATTCTGCAAGGGGCAGCTGCTGTCTCTGGCTGAAAATACAGTACTGTTTGGGACAGGTGTCACGACTGCCAGCAAACGTCCTCTGAGCTTTTTAGGGCAAATTAGGTCCCCATACCCTCAGGGATCCCACAGCTGTTCCCCCTGAGCACACAGAGCACTGGGATGCGTGCTGATGGCTGCCACAGCAGCATAGCAGGGCTTGGCCTCTGCCACCTGAGAACAGAATTTGGCCATTTAATATCACACAAACTACAAGAACTTCAAGGTGTAATGCTTCTTCTTTTTCTTCTTTCTTTTTTCTTCTTTTTTTTTTTTTCCTTTCCATTACAGGTTTTTTTTTTGTTTTTTTTTTCAGTGTCCAGGAGCACCCTGGGAAATCCTTTCGTGTTCTTTATTTCCATCTAAGCCCTGGCTTGCTTTGAACAGCAGAGGTAATTGTGCGGGTGAACTTCAGAGATTTGAAGGGATCAAACTTGAAAGCCTCTGCCTGAAAGTGCAAGCTCCAACTGGAATGCTGTCAGGTGCTGCGAGAT
Source organism: Phasianus colchicus (assembly GCF_987193195.1). NCBI lineage: Eukaryota > Metazoa > Chordata > Aves > Galliformes > Phasianidae > Phasianus > Phasianus colchicus. Next base: position 45,198,456 of record NC_143441.1, read on the forward strand.
GGGACGTGGCGGTGCTGCCGTCAGAGGAATCCTTGCACAGGGACAGCCTGAACCTGTGCAGTGCTCCCTTTGCACAGCCCCTGCAGTCAGCGAGAGTCCCATAACCCACAGCAGTGCTCAAATGAGGCAGTACTGCCCTCTCTGATCTATAAATGGGTGTATGTGATGATGTGACTTGACCAAGGTCATCTATGTCAGACAGTGGCAGAGGGTGAAGGAATCATCCTGATGTCTATTTTCAGGTTTTCCCTGAGCATCAGAGCAGAGAAGCCAAAGGGATGCAGGTCTACATCGTTTATGAGAGCTACATGTTCCTCTGGCTGGAAAATCCTGGGGGATTCAATAATAATAAAAAAGAAGAATCAGGGAAGAACTGAGAAGAATATAATAATAGAATTTTGCAGGCGTGGAATTTCAGAGATGAGCAAAATTCAAGGAAGGAGATTGTTACAAAGCACAACTTTTGGAATGGATTTATACATTCTTTTAAATTTTACATGACAGCCGAAGCACTCCAGATAGGCTTCCTCCCTCTGCCAGTTTTCCTTGATCTTCCCTTCGAGCGCAGGTGAAGTTCTTCATGTTCCAAGGCAGGGCAGTGTATGTTCTGCTGCCATTTCCCACACCTTTCTCATGCCATATCTGACTATCAGCACTGCTGCAATCCAGGGAAACAGGAAACATCAGAGCCAGTTGGAGTTTTCAACTCCTGAATGTATTTTGTTCAGAGTTCTTTTGAAAAATAATCAGGAAAAACAAAAAAAAACAAACAAACAAAAAGTTTTTTAATAATTGTTTTTCCCCAATGGATTTCAGACAACAGCAGCTATAATAAGTGAAAAATATATTTATTTCTTCTTCAATCAAAAACATTTGTCTTGACCAAGAAAATCTATCTCAGTAATCAATACTGTGTCAATGCCATCTATCTTCTACAATAGCTATTGTCATGGATAGCAAAAATTTGTTTTGTGTACTAAGAAGCATGGCAGATGTCCTTTCTTATTCTGTATTTAGTTCTGTTTTGTCCTGTCGTAAGTTAATAGCCTTACACAGTTACGTTTCATTTTAAGATTCTCTGTTAATACTCCCTCTTTACTCCGTAGGCTGTTTCATCTTCTGAACTGCTGCCTGCCAGTGGCTGATGCTGACAACACAACTCAATGTACAGACTTCTGATCCCTTTTGGCCTGCAAGCTTTTCTTTCTTAACTGATGGATGAAAACCAGTTCCCTGTGCAATTTACTGAACTTTACTGTGGCTCGTGGTGCTATTTCAATTTATACCTAAAAGGTGGAGAATGGCAGAATCACAGAATGTCCCCGAAGATCTTTGAGTCCATCTCCTGTCTCCACACGGGGCTCCCTAAGAATTAAACCATATTTAATTAATTGACAATGAAGAAATGTGAATGCAAACTGATTCAGGAGAAATCCATGACAGTTCTTCCACTTCCAGCCCTCTCATATGGGCAGACCCTTTGCTTCATTCTCACTTATTGTAGAACAGATAGTATAAGACTTCAGTGGAATCAACTGGGGACTAGTGTTCCACACTAACACTTGTTGCCATCCATCTCTTTTCCAAATTATCCATTTCAGCCACTTTGTGTGTTGAAGAGGTGTAAAATATTGGTCTGATATGTGTGTGCTATTACATTAAGAAATACCAGAGCAAACTCTCCTCTAACCCACCTGAGTGCTGGTGAGACTGCTGGAGTTGCAGATGTTCAAGGAATGCCATCTCCCAGCTTCTTCAGCGTTGTGTTCTTGGTGTCTGAACAGCTGGGGACAGCTGAGTCTGTGCGAGTTCGGTAGAAAAAGGGAAATTAGTCAAAAATACATTTCTGCTCTGTAAGTGGTGTATTTAATTTCCAGCTGAGACAAAACACAATTACCCATGGCCCATTTTTCTGGGGTCAAGGCTGGCTAGATTGTCATAATAACCATAATAACACTCCCTCGCTTGCTATTTACCTTGGGAGCTATTTGCTGTCCTTTGTCTGCATCTGACTGTTGTGAAGGGACTGTGCCACATCTTTGTGATACAGTGTGTGGTTGGTTGCAGGGATCTTTTGTGTCAGAAAAGGTAAACTTTGCACTCAGATAAATTCTTTTCTAGCCAGGACACAGTGAGACCTATTCAGACTACTCACTTTCTTGATATAATTAGCCACATGATCATGGAATTAAGTCTCTTTACAAAGCATATAGTGTTTTAAAGGTAATTTGTACTATAGCAGCCCCCAGAGGAAGGGGTGCTTTGTATGAATTACATAGAGAAAGTATACTGGGCTGTGATCTGGGCTTCAGTTGCAGATTCAAGTACAGTTTGGTTTGGCCAGATGTGCAAAGGCTAGGAGGAAGGTGTAGAAAGCACCAGCATAACAATGTGAAGCCAGGCTTTGAAAAATAAAGAATTTGCTTAAGATCACAGGACATGATCTATGGAAGAGAAAGAAGTTATGCATGTGTCTCCTGAATTGCATTGTAGTGGAGTAACTACAGTATTCCCTTCACTCCCTTGCTGTTATATGTGATGTAAAATAATGCTCAATTGCTGACCTCACAGCAAACTGACCCAATGTTTTCTAGGGAAATTCAACTGTGCAGAAAAGAAACGCTCAAACATCTACAGAATAGCAAAACCAAAGTGCTCATGACCTTTTCTCCTACCAAGATTAAAGCAGCAACTTACTTTCTACTTTTTTTTCAAATTTTAGTGACATTAGCTAATGTCACTGCTCATGTCAGTGTGCCAAGGTGTCTTGGTGCCAGCTGCACAGCCAGGATTGGTATTGCAAAGATACTAATGATGTGCTGCTGTCTCAAAGGGATCCACGCTGTCAGGCGCTTGTGAAGGACAAGGAATAATTTGTACTTTGCACTGAGCCTTTCACTTGCTTGCAAAAGGCTGCCTAACTGGAACGGGATGCACATCATGAGTTCAACACTTCTTTCAAATTCCAAACATGCTTTCCTAACTCCACTTATTACTAAAATCATGATTTTATCACTCAAGAGCCCTAACAAATGATCAGAGAAGAATGTAAGGAAATTCTACTACTGAGATCCTAGCCTTGTTGTTCACAGGAAGTTAAAGCGAAACTATTACAAGCAGAGCAGAGAAGCTTAACAGTCCTTGTGTGCTCACAAAGAAAATAGATTTTGTTTATCATTTAGATCAAAAGAACAGGCAGATTTTGATTGATTTTTGGGATATGGCACTAATCTGTGCCTTTGCATCTAATGGTTGTGAACGCTGGGTGCTACATTAATAGTGGGAAAATATAGGAATTTTACATTGTTATATCTCTATCTTGACTGTCTAATTTATCCATCTTTAACAAACCCCACTGTTCTGCAGCTGGTAACTAAATCAGAGGCACAAGAGCAACATAAAGAGGACAAATTGAAGCCTTCTCCACAAGATATGAGGAAAGGACATAACCTGCAAATACAGTGCTGAAAGGGCTGCGGCACAATTGCTTATTGTGGTGATTCAGAATACAGTGGTGGCACAGCAACCAGTTTTAAGCAAAGAAGGAGCTATTTAGATTAACTGCTCTCCAGGACAGGCCCTGCTCCTTCAGGATCCGATGAAGAAAAGGAAAACTTGTGCATACAGTATGAATACTGGGGAAATGGTTTTAAGTTAAAAGAGGGAAGATTTAGGTTGGATGTTAGGGGGAAGTTTTTTACTAGGAGGGTGGTTAGGTCCTGGAACAGGCTGCCCAGGGATGTTGTGGATGCCCCGTCCTTGGAGGTGTTCAAGACCAGGTTGGACGAGGCTCTGGGCAACCTGATCTAGTAAAGGTGTATGTTTGGTGGCCCTGCTAGGCAGGGGGGTTGGAACTACATGATCCTTGAGGTCCCCTCCAACCCAGGTCATTCTGTGATTCTGTGATTCTGTGAATACAGTTCCTGCAGGTGAACCAAAATCTAATTGCCATGAATAGAATCATAGAATCATTAAGGTTGGAAAAGACCACTAAAATCATCTAGTCCAGCCGTCAACTCATCCCCACCATACCACTGACCACATCCCTCAGTGCAACATCTACAACGTTCTTGAACACCTCCAGGGATGGTGACTGCACCACCTCCCTGGGCAGCCTGTGCCAATGCATTATCACTCTTTCTGAGAAGAAATTTTTCCTAATATCCAATCTGAACATCTCTTGGCACTACTTACTGCCATTACCTCTTGACCTATTGCTGTTATCTGGGAGAATAGACTGACTTCCACCTTTCGTCTTGGTGGTAGTGTTTGAATAGCTGGTCTTGCCATTTGCTTCTTGACTTCTTTGGTTGAAATGCCAGAAGAGGCTTGTCATCTCATTTTGTGCAGTCTAAAATCTGACCATAACTCTTCATCTTCTGAAACTACTGCACCTACTGAAAAAGGTTAGTAACTTACCATCTGACAGTGGGAAAGGAAAAATGCTGTTCTAGACTCTCTGCTTTCAAAATGTTCTTCCTTACCTGACAAATTTACATAGTTTATTTGGTATTCATGCTTTTCGGATATGATGCCCTTGCTTCCTATATTCTAATTGTAAAGAAGTGTTATTGCCCAATGCCAGAAGCACACAATTTTTCTTTAATACACTAGATGCACTGACATATTTGCATTCATACTCAGATTCTTACATACATTTCATTTCCTACTGAAACAGAAGATTGTACCTTCACAGGTCATGAGGGCACAAAAAACCAACACATTATTTTGTTAGATTAAAGATCTGAAGCTGTTTTGTCACAGGAAGGTTTGAGGGATTTCAGAGACATGAGTCAACTCAGATTTTTGAAAATTGTGGTGTTTTTACTGCTCATTTTACTGGGATAACAGTGAAAAATGTGCTTCAAGAAGACATATTTGTATATCTAACTTCCATTCTCCCTTTTCATTGCTATGCATATGATAACTGTGCTTGCAGTTTTTTTGCACTGGTAAAAGAGAACATCAGTTGTGCATCATTTGTGCTTATCATAAGGGACTGTTCAGTGTTAGCCAAAGTGAACACAGAGGAGTGTATACTTTTGCACAGACAGAAGTATATAATTGCAAGTTGGCCTCTAAGGGACTCGCTTCTGACCCTCCTTAATGGCAGGTTGGAAATGAGTTAGCCTCATTTCTCGGGCAGTGCTTCATCCTGTGAGATCATTTTGGTTCCTTTTAATGACTTTTATTTGTTTTGTGAGGTATTTAGAAAGCCTTGGCAGGTAGGGTGCACATGTGCGAAACTCCTTCTTATTTTAGAGCTGTTTGGAATAGAAGACAATTGATTCTAGCTGATGACTGAGTATTCTTAGGGAATGTACTTCTCTCTTTGAAACTCTGAGCTCACGTGTTGCTGCACTTAACTCACAGCTCTGTCAGCTTTACAACAGCGCAGGGGCATGCAGGGTGCACGATGGCAGCAGTGATGGGGGATTCGCTGGGTAACGCTGCAGGTGCACGTGTTGCTTGTGGCAGCAGCTCCAGCCAGAAATGCTGCTTTTATCAAGGTCATAAATCATGTCAGCCCTCCTGAATACAGTTTTTCAAAAGGGTGAAACCGTGGTTTGTGTGCTGGTTATTTATCTTGCTCTTCCTAATGCTTTCCCAAAAGCTCTTCTTGATGGGGGATAGAAGGCGGTAAACAGTTCTTTTGGCCATAATTAGAACTAATTGATTGCTAGAGGGGTTTTGGACCTGTGCTCAAATCAAAGGGACAGAGATTGCAAGAGGAGGCTGATTCCCAGGCTGTTTCCTTAGCCCTGTACATGGACCTACATAATGGAAGGGATGAGTTCTGTTGACCCAAGGCAGTGGTGCTCAGGTGTCTGGTGAGTGTGCTGGGAGCCTCTCTGCGCCCTGATGTGGCTGCAGAGACGATGTGAGCTTTGAACACTCACTCCACGCTCTGCAAAGTGGCAATGTGGCCCCTGCCATCCCGGAGGCTGGGCTGAAAGCTCTGAAGTTTGCAGAGAAACATGCTGCGTCAGGCACAACCAGGCTGGCCCCACATAAAGTCAATACTTGTGTGAAAACAAATAAAATCTTAGAGTACGAGGCAGAGGCTAAAGAATGCCTTCACCTCTTTCCTTCAAGCAACTATTTTGTTAACTTGAAAGACGGCAGGGGTGATCTTACTCCATTCTTTCTCTACAGGTCAAATACTTGTCATAGGAGACACCCTAGTTAATATTAAACTAAAAATTAATAGATTAGATAACTATTACATGCTTTTAGTGCCAATTAATTTAATAGCTGTTTTTTTGCTTTCTCTTTTTCTAGCAAGGTAGGTGAATATAGAAGCACACTTTACTGTGTCTGTATGAGCTCTCAGATGGGTCTTTTGTGCTACAATTACCACCAATTGATTGGACTGACACATGTAATCCCCTTTGGATCGCCCAACGATATGATGTCAGTAAGAAGTCCTTCAAACAGACTATTAAAAAGCACATTAAACATGCCCTTATTGTAAGCTTTATGCTAGCTTATGCTAAAATAACAGTGATACAGTGGTATTTGTTTGAAAATGAAAGGATTATATGGTCTTTGTAAAATGAGGAATTTAGTATTGGGAGGGGCAGTGGGATGGTGATTTATTTTTTGTTTATGTTCCTCTGAATCCTTTGATATGTCAACTTCTGTCACTAACCATTAGGCCACTTGTAATTTCTTGTATCAACGAAGATGAAATACATACTGCCTCCAATAATTTATGTCAAATATTGAAGGGCATGGATGGTAGTGCTTATTGTGAGGTTATAATGAGAATTGAATTGGGGTCTTCAGAAATCCATAGGTAATTTATTGTTAAAGAGCATGCATGAATCACTCCAGCCTCTAATTGTCATGTGGATGCATTTTGCTTTCAGCTTGCTCTGGAAACAAATTGCTGAAATGGAGTGATACCTCAGAAGAAAAATTTCACCATGACCCTTTATATTTATTAATATTGCTTCAAGAGTCCCATGCCTTCTCTTGGGTCAGATTCTGGTGCAAAGTGAAAGGAATGCCTTAAAATTTGTATTGCTTTTCATGAAGAAGAAAAACATAAGCAGTAGCAGCTTACATAGCAATGGATGGGAGTCAAAAAGATTTGTGGTATTTATAATACTGCACAATAAAGGGTACCAGGGAATTTTATAGCGTGATTTAACACTGAACTGTGCAAAGAAATTAAGCCGTTCTGGAGATTTCTTTGTAACACTCCAACATCCTCATCATTCCTCTTTGCTCTGCACTCTTTTTATCTTACAGTGTCAAGCTAACACTCCAAAGTGGTTAATCGACTGCTGTGCATGTGTTACATAGATGTGCTGCTTTAGATCATGCTGCTTCTCCCAGAGAGAGAAATTTCATTGTTAACTTGAATCTAGGTGTTTTTGTCAAAAAAATCAAAGCTACCAGAAAATGGATATAAATTATTTGCGGGGTCTGGTTTTCCATCTGCTTTAATACCATGTAATCAAAGGACAGATTACTCAAAATTACTCCTCTTGAGTGCTTCAGTGTAGTCATCACAGCTCTTCTCTCCGACTACTTCACAGTTTCTCATAATGTAAGAATTAGAGGCTATGCAGTGAAAACTAGGAAACAGTAAGCTTAGAATATATTAAAAAAATTAAAAATGGCATTTAAAAGCAGGATGTATGATCAAATTGTAGTACAACTTGACACAGAAATTTATGGAAACCAAAAGTATAAAGTGTAGAAGAGTTTAATAAAGTCGTGAAGGACTTTTAAGCTTAATGGTCTTGATGTGGTCACTGTTTTTAGGAGTCCATTACCCAGAATGACTATGAAGATTGAATGGGAAGGAGAACTCTGAATTTGATCTTTCCATTTGCTCTTCCCCTGCTGACCAATACCAGAGACAGGTTGGAAGGGAGATCTGGAGATCATCTTATCCAAACCCTGCTGAAGCAGTTCCCTACATCAGGTTGTAAGTAGAGCATCCAGGTGGGTCTTGAATTTCTCCAGAGAAGAAGACTCTGAAACCACACTGGGCAGCTGATCCAGTGCTCTGTCAACCTCACAGTAAAGTAATTCTTTCTTGTGTTCAGATGGAACTTCCCGTGTTCCTGTCTGTACCCATTGCCTCTTTTTCTGTTGCTGGGCACCACTGAAAAGAGTATGGCCTCATCTATTTGACTCCCACCCTTTAGATATTTGTAAGCATTGATAAGATCTCCTCTCAGCCTTCTCTTCACTAGACTGAACAGCTGCAGGTCTCTCAGCCTTTCTCTCAGCCTGATGATGCTCCAGGCCCCAGTCATCTTTGTACCCCTCTGCTGGGTTCTCTGCAGCATCTTCCTGTCTTTCTTAAACTGTGAAGTCCAGAACTAGACAGAACTGGTCACTTCTGTGCTTACTGGTAATAAAATACTGTATCATATATAACGTTTAGTGTGCTAATCTCACTGAGATTAAATTTAATCTCTCAGAGATTAACCTGGAAGCTCTGGTCCAGGTGTGCCTCCAAAATGCATCTAGCCCCAGTGAGGATATAAAGGCCCAAACCAATGACTGATCTTTCAGATGGCTTCAAACTACTTTTGTGAGGGAATTCAGATCAGAGGATCAGGCTACATCTTCTTCAAGGAAAAAAATCCCAGACCATTTAAACAGCAAAGGCATAGGGACTCAGTTACATCTGCTTTCATAAACATTAATTCCTAAGAATTTAAACCAAATTGCTTGCTAAAGCACAGAGCTGAGCAAGCTCATCAGTTGCCCAAATCCAAAAACTGAACTCCATGAACATGTACTGCTATCTAACCAAGTGACTGAAGGCAGCAGACATCTAAAGTTCTGCCCCTGGTCACATCAGAAGCATTCTGTTAGTGACAGTGGCATGGCAGCCAGATTTATACACAAGCACATTGTCACAGCAGTGCTCACTCCTGGCAGACATCCTCTGAGTGTGACCACTTCATTGATTCATCCAAAGCACAGTGAAAGGAAGAAGTAGGACTGACTTCTTACCCTAAATGTCCAAGGTTGAGAGGACAACTTAAGAGTGTGCAAAAAGCAGAGGTGCAAATGACTACTTTGAGGTATAAAGTATTAAAGCGGAGAGTTGAAAGAGTAAATAGAAATGGTGGTTGGGAGGAAGGTCTGGAGGTCTCTCATCCAGCTCCCACATGACATGGGACAGCTGCCAGCTGTGGATGTGCTCAACCATAACTTTAACTGAGTCTTAAAGTCCTCCAAGGACAGTTTCCACAACCTCTCAGGCATCTGTTCCAGTGCTGCAACACTCTTCAAGTGCATTTTTTTTCAATGTCCAACCTGAGCATGCCAAGCTGCACTCTGTGGCCATCGCCCCTTGTTACACTGTCTAGGACCATTGAGAACAGTTTGGCTCTGTCATTTTTTTGTAACTCCCTGTCAAGTAGGTGCTATTACATTACCCCTTATCCTCTTTGCCAGACTAAACAAACCCAGCTTCTTTAGCCTCTCCCTGTGAGTCGGGTGCTCTTGGCCCCTGACCATATTCTGGGTCCTGTGCTGGGCTTTCTTCAGGTCTCCTTTCTGAACTGTAACTAATCTTCTATACAGATGTGCTCACAGTGCTACCAAAAGCATGGTAGTGGGGTATTGCATTATTTTGCAAAAGTTTGTGCCGTGTGAGACCAACTCATAATTATTAATTGGCAATTTGTTTACTAGAGATGAAAAGAGTGAAAATTAGGGCTCAGAAAAGTGTCTATTTAAATCCACCAGGAAATTGCACAGAGTCAGCACTTATGGCTTGTGACGGGCGTGAAAATAAAGCTGACTTTTCCTGCCCTTGGTAAAAATGTGTTGCTGTGGTGCATAATGTTAAGGAGTCACCTTTACTATCACAGGCTTTATGTTCATAATTCTTTACAATTTTACTCTTTATAACACTTACCTTTTGGCACTGTACCTAACCTACATAAGTAGCTGTTATTCCAAGAGCTGACACATCTGCTGACTGTGCCAACAGTTGCATGACACTGATGAACTACAAAAAGGCAAAATAAGCACCTGTGGTCGCTGCTCTGTTCCAGTCTTGGCAAACCAACGCTTCGGCATCCTTTGCTGGCACTTGCAGGTGTTATGAAGCTGTTGTAGTGCCACTATCCTGAAACAACTTATTGAGGTTTACTCACTGATGTGTCAGAGTTTGTTCTTGAACATGTACTATTTGTAGGAAAACCTGAGATGGGTTTTATCTGTGATTAACTAGCAGTCCAGCTTAGACTGTGCTATAGCTATCTGTAGTGGATTTATTCTATGAAATGCTACTGTGGATCAGTAAATGTTTTGATATCTTCATAGCCAAAGCAATTTACAGTATTCTAATGCAAATTAAAAAAAAAATCTGTTAGAAAATAAATAGTTCCTCCTACATAAATAATTTGAATGAAATATCAAAGATCTTCCATATACTGCCTCTTTACTATCCTGAGTATCAACACTGTGATAGCATGGGCGATAGTCACCCCAGTGGAGGTTCAGGTTGGATATTAGGAAAAACTTCTCAGAAACAGTGGTGATGCAGTGGGACAGGCTGCCCAAGGAAGTGGTGCAGTCACCATCTCTGGAGGTGTTCAAGAACTGTGGAGATGTGGCACTGAAGGATGTGATTAGAGGGCACGGTGTGGGTGCATTGGTGATTGGACTAGATGATCTTAGAGGCCTTTTCCAACTTCAATGATTCTATGATTCTGTGATTTGATCCTACGTAAACTGTCTGTAGCAATGACGTAACTTACCTTCCTGGGTGCACAAGAGGAAATCCTTGTCCCTGTGTCACTGCAGTATTTGTAACTGAAAATAAAATTTTCAAGAGAACAAATTGCTGGCTGAAATGCCCAGTAAGGGTTAGCCATCATCACTCTTACTTCAAAAAATATGAGGTTCTGATAAATAAGGGGAGAAAGCAATATATTTTACAAGGCAATGCCTAAACTGCAGTTAGTACAGATGGAGATAAAATTCTATCATTTCAAAAAGACTTTTAGAGAAGTTATGGATGCCCCATCCCTGGAGGTGGTCAAGGCCAGGTTGGTTGGGGCCTTGCACAACCTCATCTGCTGGATGACAACTGTGTCCATGATGGAGGGATTGGAGCTTGATGATCTTTAAGGTCTCTTCCAACCTAAGCCATTCTGTGACTCCATTGGCATCAAGACCGATGTCTTGAGTTCTGCACAGCCTGGGTGTGATTCACACTGAAAGTATATCTCTGTGCCCATCCAGGGACTGACTGGGTGCTGCAGGGATGCAGAGTGCTGAAAGGGTGCTCTCAAGGAGATAGTTCATCTCCACAGTGTAATGGAGACTGGGGAGGGAGAGAAAAAAGGATACTTAATAAAGAGAACCGGAAATTACTTATAGAAAGTATTGGAGAGATTCAGGTGCCAGAATGTAAACATGTCCCGTCAGTTTTGATGCCTGAGGCCACCTGAGACATCCCCATGGGACAGATATGACACATGATCTATGGAAGACCTGCTCCTGGAACAGCAGCTGGGGGCCAGATGCAGGACCCTAAGGCATCAGAAATGGCACTAGACACCAGTGTTTAGGCAGCTGAATCCCACCCTGTGCTTCCAGACTTGTGATGAATACACCTCCTTTTAATTGTCTCGGACTCAAATCCTGGGTTCTTGCGGTGCTTTCCCTAGGGCTCAGCAGTGTGTGGTAGCAGCAGATTTCACTGGTTTAACTTGGATGGAGTTGTTACAGTCCTTTGTTATGCATTTTAAAATTGGTTTTAGGCTATAAAATCATGAAGCAGTTTCTGCTTTCATAGTCTGCACGCGTAATCCAGGTGAGACCAAAGGCTTTTCTTCCCCACAAGATGTTGATGTGATTACTCCAAATCCTGTCTCCTTTGAATCCCCATTCTGTCGAAGTTTCCCATTAGGGGCCTGTTGTCAAATAGCCAGTTCTGCTCTGAACAGCTCTGGAAGACGTATCCTTGCTGCTCTCAGATGGCTAAACAGAAACTGAGCTGATAGAAATATTCTCTGCAGAACTGCACAGCTCTCTGTATCCCTGTGGATTCTCTGGGATGTTTGGTGAGGAAGGAGATAAGCGAATGCTCAGAGCACATGGGTGAAAGAAGAGCAGGAAGGGACTGGATGGCTCATAAGTTAACATGATGCTGCGAGGAGGGAAATTGCTCCCATTTGGATGATGTGGTCCATCCTTGTGGAAAGGTTACAAAACATCCAGCAGAAAAGGAAAGCGTTGCAGGGAGGGCATATTTTCACCCCATGCCGTGCAGGGGTGGAGGCTCTGGCTCTGCTCCAATGCAATTGCAATGCCGACAGCTCCTGCATAATAACACAGGTTTTGGGGGTGAGACAGGGACAAAAATGTTTTCCTAGCTTCATACATTAATATATATGTAGATGGATACATGTTGATAGTATTACATTTTTTTAACTCTTTCTGGGGCATCTTATTTAAAGATTTCTTAAGGTAAAACTGGATGGAGCATAAGTGGTGAAATGGTGTTGGCTGTTACAGAATCAAAGAATCATTACAGTTGGAAAAGATCTCAAAGATCATCTAGTCCAGCCATCAAATCATCCCCACCATTCCCACCAAACCACGCCTCTCAGTGCCACATCTCTACATTTCTTAAACATCTCCAGGGATGGTGATTCTATCATCTTCATGTGTTGCCTGTTCCAATACCTCACTACTCTTTCTGTGAAAAAATTTTTCCTAATATCCAACCCCAGCCTCTTCTGTCACAACATAAGACCATTACCTCTCATCCTCTATCGTGCTTGGTATGTGTTTTGGCATTGGAAGGAAGGCCAGGAAGACGAGCTGGTAAGGGAGAAGTGAGAAGAAATAATGATAGAAGGGGAATTAGAAAAAAGCTGGTGAAGTTTGGAAGGACGGGGCTCAGCTTTACCAGCAACGTATGTGGAGAGATGGACACATTTGCCATATACTGAGATACTTTGGAGTAAAGAATGAATGAAAATACATGAATTTTGGAACCTAATTTTCAGTCAGGAAGTGTAAGAATAAAGAGATGTGAGGAAGCTGAAATATGCATAATCCTTTGCTCTCCGTGTTTCTCTGCACCTAAGTTTTCTTTTCTGATGAGCTCAGACTCTGAGTGTTGTGCATGGGATTAAATCTCAAGGTTGCTGCATTTGAAATTCCTATTGTAGGTGTTAATAACTGTGGTTGAGAGCTTTAGAAAGAGCAGCAGCCAAACACTAGCAAGCAAGCACTTAATGCATCATCAGAAACATTTGCTAGCAGTTTTAGAAATGCTCTGGATCAACTTAAACATATGAAAATAAAAGGCTGTGGATATATTGATACCCTTTCGAAGTATTTTCATGTTGCTGTACACTTTGATATCCATTCCCCACTGATTTTATTGCACAAGTTGTTCACACATCTCACTACGTTTCTCCAGAGACCAAGAAAAATGAAATCCAGATGCCTCCAAAGTTTCTGGAGGAAGCAACAGCTCAGGAGCTCTTGTAGACAGCTGCTGTTGCAGTTGCTGAGCCCACAGCTAATGCTCCCCTTGGTTTTGAGAAAAACTGGGAATATGAAGTCTAACAAGGTGTTGGCAGTCAGGAGCAGTCTTCATAGCAGATGTATGTCTAACAGCTTTGTTACTTAGGCACCGAAGCGAAGGACTGCCTCCAACTCCTATTTATAACCATTTTCTGAGCACTTTGATGGGCCTAGCTCTCAAGACAGAGGATGTATGGTAACTGTCCTTATTGAGATATTACAGAAAAGCTCTAGAAAAAAAATTGCAGCACATTCCCTTCACTACATACCTCTTCCTCTAGGGATCTGTAGGTTTAATGAAGAGCAAGCTGTGATTTCATGACTGCTTTAAGCAAAGCTCTGTACAAGGTGCAGCTGAAAGATAGGGGTTTCCCTATTCCTCCCTCTAAATTCTAGTTCCTGCTGCCTCCATTACACGCATACTCATGCAAACATTCATGAGAGTTGAAAAATTAGTGGGGCTGATGTGCCCCATCCCTGGAGGCATTCAAAGCCAGGCTTGTAGTGCCCTGGGCAGCCTGATCTGGTGCCTGATTTAGTGGGTTGCAGCCCTGACTGCAGCAGGAGATTGGAACTAGATGGTCTTTGAGGTCTATTCCAACCCAAGCCATTTTATGATTCTGTGATTCTGTGATTCTATGATTCCCTAATTCTATGATTCTATGAAAAATGCCCTGCTACCCCACTGATTTTAGGGAACTCGTCCATCTCATCACCTGACTGCATGAGTGCTGGTCCTGGTGTTCTGGGAGCCTGCAGTGGGAGGGAAGTGAGAGAAGGAAGAAAACCTTTTGTGATGACAGCTGTCAATTATATCTGCCTAAAACGATCTCATCCTACAGCCTCAGCTGCTTTGCCCTGTTTGCTGTGCATCTGTGAAACACCCTAACTAAACTCTATTTCACTCTGAGTTCTTCTCACTCTCTTTGGATTTTAAAAATTGTTTTTATAACAATAAAATACTGCACTTAAAGCCTAAGGGCTACACATTTGAACACAAATGTACTCTGACTTTACACATGTGCTTTTTGATGTTCCGCTCCTTGGTTTGCTTTAAAGAGCTGGAGGGTTCAGCTTTAAGGAGCTGAAGTCTTCTGGTTGCATGACTTGGGTGGGTTGTTCTGCTGTCTTCCAGGACTTGGCATCTGGTCCTACATGACTCTCCGATCACATGCACTTGCTTACTCTGTGTCTGATATTCCCAAGCCAATATATTGCCATCCAAAATAGAGAGAGTGACAGTAAGCCAGCCATTCAATTCTACTACATGCCCAACCTTGCATCTTTACTTCAGCCTTTGTGGTGCCATTATGATCCTGCTTGGTGGCTGCTGAATGCAAGTGGTTTGCATGAAATTGCCTGCTCAGCATTGGCACTGGAATCTAGAAGCTAAACTAGGAAAATATGCCCCATTCACTCTCTGAGGTCTCCCTGTTGCCGCTCATCTGTAATGCTGTTTTGGGATTGTTGGAGATCTGTCTATCCAGAAGAACAGATAAGATGATTTTACAGCTTCTCACTTACTTTTCTTTTACCAGACTTACTAGAAAACTGGTGCTTCAGTGGTTTTAATTGCTTGACCTTTTGGCACATTATCTGCAGAGCTGATCTTTATGATTGCACAGGAAGGGGATGCAAGCTCTATGAATATTTGAATTACTTTGCTTTATTCTCTTTGTCAAGATTTTACCTATTCTTGATTAATTGCTGTATAGCAGAAAGAACAAGAAACTTATTATACCCAAAAAGTTTTGGGTCTGGGCTTGCTGAGTGAGTTCCTTTTCTGGTTTGTGTATTTAGTGATTTTGTATTTTTCCTTTCACTTACAGATAAGCACCTGTACAGTAACAGAGCCTGCTAAGTTTCAGTCCTGAGCTACCGTTAGTGCTGATCTGTGTATGCTGCATATCTCAGGAAGTGTTCTTCCTGCAAATTATCTTATTGACAGCAGATATATTAATAGTCCCACAAGCATAAGAGTGGGCTAGCTCAGAGCACATGTAGGTTTGAGAACAGCCATTGAGGAGAGTGCTGCAAGTTGGCTCTTCCTCCTAAGACGATGAGTGCTGTAACAGCAGCCAGGAGTGCCATTGTCACATCATCCATCAAGTGCCTTCCATCCCTCTTAGCTGAACCCATGAATCAAGTAACTGTGGTTAAAAAGCAATAAAATTAAAAGTTGTAATGGGGAGTCATTGACAAAAGGGTTACAATGCGCTGGCCATATATCTTTTAACTAGCTAAATATAACCATGGGTTTCCATAAGTTCAAAGAGTGGTGGCCTGGAGATGAATACAACTGTTCCAACTGAGTTCTGGGCCAGGAGCCAGAAGATTGTTAAAACACCTTAGAACGTGCTTTTCCCTCTTAGAACATTTTTTGGTGCTTGCTCTATTAGTATGGATTTTATTTCCCCACCAAACGTGTTCTCTGCCTTTGAACCATAAACAATAATGGCACATCTGTCTCTAGGCTGCTGTACTTTGAAAACCAATGCTAAGGACAGAGGGGTAGATTTTCAAAGTGGTGCGTGGGAGTTTGTACCAGGAGTCTAGCCAAATATTTTTCACTCATACTCATCCCTGAGCCTAACCTTTCCTCACTCGTTAGAATGGCTCTGTTTGCTCTGCCCACATGGGGACATTTCAGAGAGCTTCTACCTCCAGGGACAGAGTTTCAGCTGGCCAGAAAAGCCTATAAATAGGGTTTCACTGCTGACCTTTCAGATCTAGAGATGGATCTTCCCTCTGATCTTTTTTATTTTACATTTCTGCCTTTGTCTACGTTTGTATGTGATTCTCAGTTTCTGCTAAATTATTTATCATTAGGTCATGATGCATCTAAAACCCCCAATAACATGCAGACAGGTGGTGTGAAGTGATTGCTGCCTCATATGCTGCTCAAAACTGAATCAGTGTTACTTGCATCCACCTGTTTTCTGTGCTGGGAAGCTAGATGGTGGCCTGGAGGGAACCATGAAATGTTGTGCTGCACCCCTACAGCCCCTGTGATAAAGCAATAAATAAATCCTAAATTAGGAACAGCCTCCTTGGGTACTGAGTACTGCTCGCAATGATCCCTGGTTGTGTAAATCAGCACCTCTCCATTGTGGTTTCATGAGAGCTCTAGCTGGGGAGAAACAAAATATAACCCTTCAATAGTATGAATAGACAACACACAGGGACATGGGCAGCTTTCATTCGTAAAGATTGGACAGGCAACAGGGAATGGCTTTGTCTTTAGGTTTTCTCTTCCTTTCTTGTGAAGTTCCTCTGATAAGTGGAATATATAACTATGCAGACTTTTCTCATTATTCCAATTTTGTCATTATTTACCATTCAGTGAATATATCTCAGTCTGCCACTGTCTGTGTTTTGGAAAGGCTGTGAAAATTTCCCCTTCCAAAATCTCCCAGTGCTTCTTCACAGATGCAGCACATGGATATTTGCTGTATCACAACAAACTTCCCTTCCAGTTACTACTGTTCCAAGGCTTATTTGATTTCGAAGCACTTTTTGCCATGGGGGTATTATCATTTTTCACAGTTGAGAATCTCCTTTGATGAAGTCAGCTCAAAGTTCTATCTTTGGGTGGTTTCCCAGGAAAAACCTTTTGGCTACTAGCAATTTTCCATTAAAAAAATGTTTGCCAGTTGAATTCAATTAGTGTCTTTGGAAACTTCTCATCTTTACAGATACCATCATTCTAGGATTTTCACTGCTGGATCTCAGGCATCTTTCTGGCTTATCAAAAGCTGATAGAAGCCTTATACTGAAATTCTATTCCGTTGTGGCTTTACCAGGACTTCTTTTTCACAGAAATATCAAGATGCAAAGAAAGGAAAACTTGAGGATCATCAAGCTAGTCAAGGTGAGAATGCTTGAACTGGGTAAATAAAGGCTTATGTGAATAGTCTTTGGCACAATTAAAAAAAAAAAAATCTGAATCAAAACACTTACAAAGGTCGTTCATGAGGTCCTGGTTCCTGGAATGGGAAGGATGTGATTTCTCGAGTTGCCGAACACACTCAGAAACCTGCATGTCATCTCCTTGCAATCAGTCCCATTTACATATTTTCACTGTCTCCATTTGCTCAGAATTTTTCACATAACAGTGTAAGTGTCCTGTATGCATGGCTGATGATGTAAGATAGTTTAAGCCTTTATGCGTTTTTCCAGTCAATCAATCTTATGAAGTTCCTGAGTAGATCCTCTACTTTTCCTTGGTAATAGACACATATATCATTAAACTGTAAGAACGGATAATGAGCAGGTCTCCAAATGGCACGAGGCCCTCCATTTTCTGACATGAGAACTCATTCCTCCTACCTGTTATTAAATAAGCCTTGCAACAATATGTTAATATTATTAAATATACTGCACCTCATTTGTTAACAACTTGGGAAATTCATTGGGCAGGGCATTAGTATGCTGGGGAAGGAAGGCATGTGAATCTTTTTTTTATTATTATTAGTTTCTTTCTTTGCTACTGGTTGTATCAGTTCCTTATCAGTTAAGTGCAGGAGTGTAACAATGGGTTCTCTCAGCAAAGCGCTCTCTCTTCGTTGGGTGAGGTTAAAGAACAAACATATTACCGTGAGCTTTTAAAAGCTTGATTTCAATTACATGGTAGTAGGGCAAAGCTCTCAAACACACAAAACTTTGACTTTGTAAAGATTGTGACCTCCCAGGTACATGTGCTTTAAGGAGAAAAAATGTACTTGACATGTCCCACTGCTGTTTCCACTCACAAGGAGCTGTGTGTGTTGGGAAGAGGGGAGGGCAGGAGGCACACAGTGGCGTTCATGGTGGGATGGAGGAGCAGAGTTCCTCTGGGAAAGCAAAGCTCCTCTGTTTGACTAGCAGGAATTTAAAAGATAAATATATCCCTTATCATGGAATGATAAACAACAAGGTTCAGGAAAGTCTCTTTGAATAATTGAGTCTGATCTCCTGCATTTTGCAAGACTATTTACCTTTGCATTCCTATTAACATCTTATGGGACTTGGTCTTTGCTAATGTTTGTTTGTGGTAGTACCCACAGTGTTATAGACACTTTCTAGGCTTTCAGGAAGAGCTGGCGCTTTCAGTCTCTGGGTGGACAGACAGACAAACAGACAGAGGTCATGGCAGAGGAGAAACAAAAGGACATTTCTGTGCAAACTGTGCGCTGTTGTAACTCCTAGGGGAAGGGGGGTTGGGGTTGGTTTCAACCCTCTTCCACTTTACCCCTCGCTTTCCTGGAAGTGGAGCCCATGTCTGTGATACCAGCCTGGAGTGAGCCATAAGAGAATCATGGAATCATAAAAATATTTGAGTTGGAAGGGGCTCTTAAAAGTCATCTAGTTCAACTCTCCTGCAATGAATGGGGATATTACAGCTACATCAGGTTGGTCAGAGCCTGACCTTGAATGTATCCAAGGATGGAGCATCCACCACCTCTCTGGACAATCTGGAGAGGGGGTAAAACCCAAGTGTCAAAGGCTGCAGGATGCTCGTGGCTCCCCAGCACGCTTTCCACCTGCAGAGGGGTGTTTCATGAATCTATTTAGGGAGGTAAGATGCACACTAAGCAAGCAGGAGCTGGATTCCCACCCATCCTTTGAAAATCCACCCTGTATTTTAGCAGATAGCAACAGATAAGGCTCACCACTCATATTGCCCATGGCACTGCTTAAAAAGAAAAAAAAAAAAGAAAGCAAAAAAAAAAGAAAAGCTAAAGCAATTCAGGACATTGAGATGAACTGGTTTTGTCCACCAATTTGTTGAAATTCAGTTTTCTTTCTCAAGCCTTTTATAGGGCTCTGCCTCTGAGTCTGTTGGAGGGAAATTAAATAACATTCCTAAGGATAAAGGGAGATGCCTAATCCCCCAGCCTTTCACAGCTCGCCCTGCTCAATAAATACATGACAGGACAAGGGGAAATGCTTTCAAATTAAAAGAAGGGAGATTTAGATTGGATATAAGGGAAAGGTTTTTTTGCAATAAGGGCAGTGGGGCACTGTTGCCCATAGAGGTGGTAGGTGCCCCATCCCTGGAGACACTGGAGGTAAGGCTAAACGGGGCTCTGAGAACCTGATGGAGATGTAAGTGTTCCTGCAAGTCTTCTCACCTGCCTTTGTCATCCTCAGTGTAAGGATATGGTGTGGCAGGTGCCAGGGGAAAGGAAAGAGTTAAACATCTCTTTTTGATGCTAGGTCCACAATCTGTGTGAGCAGGAGCTCTCTATCAGGGCTGGGCTATGTAATGTATTCCCTCAATTGATAAGGAGGCAAAATAACATTTCTAAATTGTTCAAGGTGTTTGCAGAATGCTAAGGCACTCCAGTGGCCTTCTATACAGAGCAGTACTGATGATAAATAGTAAGAGATATCCTGGAAGTGCCTATTTGCTAGTGGAAATATCTGAAATACTGGAAAGCCTGCAGATTTCCCAAGGTGGGAGAAGAGGCTATTCAGCAATTTTTAACTCCACTTGAAGTGTTTTCAAATCATTTAAAGTCTAAGTGCCTAATGAAAATGCAAACCAGTCCCCACGGCTTTTTGCAGTGGTGTGATCCAACCTCAGCCCCACACCATACAGCAAATAGCCTTCATCCATAATTTTGCATTGGTTGATTGCAGCCTGCAGTACTTTTTTTTTTTTTTTTTTTTGAACCACACTCTTGTAAAAGCCTTCAAAGGAGGGCAGGAGCCTGCCCACTGCGGAATAAAGGCAGGAACAGAGCCTCCTGAGCAAATATTAGTGTTCAGCATCTACTGCAGCCCCAGTGAATGTTCGTAACACATGTACAATTCAAATGGAAAGGTTACGTGCAGTCCATGGACATGTACCGACACAGCCCATGTGTTTCATGTGGAAGCACATTCGTTGTCCTAAAGTGAATGCTGTCATCAAAAACCACCTTTATTCCCAAAGAACTGACACAAAAAGGCAATCAGATTTATCTGGAAAATGGAGAAAGTTCCTTCTAATGTTTTGGAAGCTTATTCAAAAATATTTTCCAGCATTTCCACTCTAAAAGGCAGCCCTGTCAATGCATTACACTGAAATGTGAGGCTTGCTGCAAGGACTGGTGCTGTGGTCTGGACATTCCTGTGCATGAGAAAAGCGGAAATCCTGCAGAAGGAGCTGCAAAATAACCTATTTGTATGGAAAGCATTCCCAAAACCCATTGCAGGTGCTTTTGTCCTGAAGCTAAACGGTTTGTATTCCTTCTGAAATGCTTGGAGTGAAACCTAGCTTCCAGTGACATTAATAGCAATCTGGCCATTATTTCCATTTCAATCTAATTGTTGTCATTTTCTTCTGTTTCCTTCACGATTCTGAAATCTGGGCTCAGAATTCAAACACCGAGACATTTTTAATTATAATTATTTACTGAATGTATTTAATGTACCAGTGGCAGAGCAGCCACCACTCCTGCAGTACTGAGATGCTGAATAAAAGGCAGCAGCCATCATGTGAGACTGCAGCGTGTTGTATGTTTACATATGAAAGCAGTTTTAATATTCACCGCATTCTGGAGACCCCGTGATGCCACCCTTCATCACTTGTTAGCCCAAGAGCCTTCGTACTTTCTGGGAGCTGCTCCTTATGCATATGCATATCTCCTCATAAAAACACCACAAGGCTGCTAATCTCTTCTCCTTCAAACTCCTCCTTAAAACTCACTTTTTTTTCTGTGGTGGCTGGAAAATATCTGACAATAGCCCAGCAGCTGGTGTGCTGCTACACTTATTCTGCTGAAGATGATAAATACGCTGCTACCCCGACTCCTTTATTTCCTTCTTCATTGCATCCACCTGTTGTTTTCAACTCATGCAAAAAGGTGGAGATCTTCAGAGGAGGAACCGTTGGGATTTTTTAAAATAGTTACATGCCACCTAATAGAACGTGGTTCTCTGAGTAGAGTCTCTCCTTACTAGCGCTGTATGCATAATTGCAGAAATACTGTTGAAATAACTGTGTATTATTTCACAAATGAAACATCCCGTATGACTTCCAAACAGCCTGCTAAGTTTGCATCAGCTCCTGCTCTGCCTGCTGCAAAGCTACCAGCAGGCAAAAAAAAAAAAACAACCAGGCTCTTGGGAAGCAAGCAGGATGCTGCTTTCGTATATCATAGAATCATAGAGTCATAGAATACCCTGAGATGGAAGGGACCCACAAAGGTCATCCAGTAAAACTCCTGGCTTCACAGAGGACTCAACACTGTGACTCAGAGCAGTGTCCCAATGCTCCATGAGCTCCAGCACTCTGGGCTGTGCCTGCTGTCCTAGGCAGCCTGTTTCATACCTACTGTCCTTTGTGTGGTTCTAGCAGAACCTTTTCCTAATATGTGGTGGTGTGAGGCTTGATATCCATTCCAAAGGACTCATGAAGAATTTATTTTAAAGCAGCACGGGGGCTATGTTATGCACATGGGTACATGTGGCATTGGTTGTCCCTCTTCTGTCAAGGTCCAAGGACTGTTATTTTATTTGTTAAAACTGTCAACTTCAGGTCTACTTCATGCATCATATGTCAATCTACATGCGCTCTTGTGCTGGAAAATACTAGAGGAGTAAAATACCATTTTCACTTAAATATTTTCTTGATAAAATCTGAGATCTTAATTAGAATATTAAAACACAGAATATGTTGCACATTTTGGCTATCAGCTGTTATGACAACTAGTTAAAGTAATCAAGCAATTTGGAAATGAAGTTCATTTTCAGTTTTGAAGTGGACAATTTTGTAAAAATATTTCTGAAAAGCCAGTTATGAAAGCTGTTTTAAAACTGAAAACGTGGGTGAATTTGCACTTATTCAGTCTGGAATTTGAAACTACACAGATTGTGTGACTTTTTAATTTTGTGGAACAAAATTATCCAAATTTTGTCTCAGAGAGCCATCAGAGCAATCAAAGTACAAAAGAATATTTTTTTAATCTGAAGGATGAACAATCATGAGAAAACAGCAATGTTTTAGTACACCAGGATGAAATAATTAACTGCATAACTTATAAATCCATTACTCATTTTAAAGTGGCACCTACAGATTGATACTACTTTCTGTGTCTTTTACTCTACTCATTTTAAATTGGAATGGTCTTTGGGATTTTCTGTTAAGATCTGCTCCAACTCATGCTGCAAAATAAATGCTTCCATTCAATCTAGTATTTATAGGATCAAGGCTCTTGTGGAGCTCATTCAGACTCTGAATTCATTGCCTTACCAAGGATGATAGAGACTCTTTCATGGACCTGATATAGTGGACCAGCAATATCCACAAATGATTCTGCATGTCAGGACTGAAATATGGCCACCTTTTCTAGTTTCCTTTCGGTGATGATGTGTTGGTGCTGCTGCTGAGGTACATGCTGTCTCCTTGGGCCTCCAACACAGCATCTTTTAGGCATCCCAGTTTTGTGTCTAAGGCTGGAAATCCCACGAGCAGTGCACAGATTAGAAATAAGTCCTTCATAGTTGTGGGAAGTGTTTTCTCAGACTGTTTATATGACAGGGTTTGAAATAGTCATTCATGGAGGCAAAATCTTATTCTAAGGGTTTCTCTATGTGGTATAATGCCCAACTTTGCACCCAACCATGCTAGTTACGGGAGGATCCAGCTGTAGATCATTGATTCACAGTGCTGTTTGAACATACATTATCATGTCTCTCTTTTTTCCCCAATTATACTATTCCCACTTTTTCAACCTTGGCTTGCTTTCTACTCTCTCTTAAGTTTCTGTTTCCTTCCCCAACCTCATTGTGCTGCTCCACCTTGGCTTGCCTTCTCTCCATCTCCATCTTTCTCTCCTCAAAAAAAGGCCTGGTCCCAACAGTGGTGGCTGTGACATAACCTGGCAGAACTCACTGAGATTTGTTCCCCCTCATCTTTCTGTTGGTGGGGGCTGTTGCTCAGGATGCACATGGGTGAGAAAGCTGACCAGCAGAATCTCAGTAAATGAGAATGGACTCAAAATGACTTAAGAGGTGCTCAGTGCTTTCCTGGGTAATTTGCACTATACCCATGCTTAATAGCCTGCAAAATGAGCAGTGCAACTTGAAGACTAAAATGTGGACTCACTTGATTATTATGGAGGGGCTGAAGTCAACACATTAAAATGTACTGTGTTAATACCTTATCAAGAATAATTTGTAACAGGTCTGTAGGCTAGAGAGAAAGAGATAGGAGGCAGAGAGGACTTTTATTGTGTGTGTGCATGCAAATAATTCTCATTGTGATCAGGGAATATATTTTGTGCTAACACGCACCAAGACAACCACTGTTATTGACAGGAAGCTCTCTGTAAGCACAGAGGCATGAAACAGCTAGTGGTCAGCATAAAAGAAACAACACTTACAAAGTGGAAATCATTATTCTCTGTTGTGGGACAATGACCTTTGGGTTCGTGGAGCTTTACAGAAAGTTAAAAAGTGAGCCATGCGCTGGGTGGAGCTCACAGTGCCAGGGCCAGCCAATGGACAGAAGTCTGGTGGGGCTGAAAGTAGCATTTTTGCAATTTCTGTGGTGGTCATCTCACCTCTCAGTGTGCATCATGTGTCAGTAGGGAGTGGATGCCTGTATTGGAAGGCTGTGCCTTAGAAAGAGAACACGTTTGGGAAAGGAGCTTGTGGAAGACTCACCAAAACGGTATCAGTAAGGCTGTTATGCTATGGCAAGGCAATGTGAAGGCTCAGGTCTCCTAGCAGTACTCTAATGGTTACTATTTAAGGGTATGGGATGATAAGACACTGTATTTCAAAGAATTTGTAATAGAATGTCCTGTTTTTCATCTTTGCCAGATACACTACCAGGTCATCCACTTCAGAGGAATAATTTTTTTAGATTTCAATTCTACAGGAGGTCAATTCCACAGCTATGCAGTGACATCAAGTAGCACAACATCACAGCAGTTGCAAACACTCATATCTCTAGAAATACAAGGGAAATTCTGTGGTTTTAAATCCAGCAAAACAAAAAGTTATTCAATTGATCAGAAGCACTTCTTTTCAAGAATCCCATGCTAAAACTGGAAGCATGGAAAGCCCACCATGTATTTAGACACAGTTCAAATCATCTACTTTGAGTTTTGTTTTTTTTTTTGGAAAAAAAAAAAAAGGAAAAAAGCAAAACAAAATAATCTTGTGCCAGTACAAAAAAATGTTTTCTGTCAGCTGTAGCACACTTAAACACCCTAAATATTTCATCAGATACTGCACTTAC
The DNA here is from genome assembly GCF_987193195.1 of Phasianus colchicus. Taxonomy (NCBI): domain Eukaryota; kingdom Metazoa; phylum Chordata; class Aves; order Galliformes; family Phasianidae; genus Phasianus; species Phasianus colchicus. The sequence goes on from NC_143441.1 coordinate 45,223,204, forward strand.
TTCAGTGTTTTAAATAAGATTTAATAAATAGGTGCATGTTCAGACTTGTATAGCTCTACTTTTGTCTACAGTTGGCAATGCACTGCTGTATGTGTTTGACTGTGCAGTTAAGAATTTTAATTACTTACCTGTTCTATGTAGACACTCATTCTCTTTTAACTGTTTAATAAAAAATAATATTGCAGACACTGTACAAGAAATCTTCCATATACTGTAGATCTGAAATATTTTCCTCACTAGGCCCCCATTTTCAGTACATACCTACACAGTCCCCTTGTCATCTATTCCCAACCTCCAGTCTTGGGAAGTCCCACAGACTGGAAATATTTCTGATGCTCTGTGACTTGGTTTTGTGTTGACTTCATATTGAATGTTGTTGATTTTACTAAGATATCTTGAATTATCTGTGTGCTCACAAGCAATAGTAGTTTCTTTCTCAAGAAAACTCAGCTGGAGCTGGTGATCATCCTTATTACTGTATTCCTCCCTCACCTTTATTGGTGGGCTGCCTTAGAAAAGACATTATTTTTTCAATAATTTTTAGTACCTATAGACTAAATGGGTTCAACACCCTGTTTTGCATAATGAGTTTGTGATCATTCAACAGAAATGACTATAACCTTAATAAGACATCAGAAGAAGAAAGAAAGAAAGAAAGAAAGAAAGAAAGAAAGAAAGAAAGAAAGAAAGAAAGAGAGAGAGAGAGAGAGAAAGAGAGAGAGAAAGAAAGAAAGAAAGAAAGAGAAAGAAAGAAAGATAAGGAAGGAAGGAAGGAAGGAAGGAAGGAAGGAAGGAAGGAAGGAAGAAAAAGAAAGAAAGAAAGAAAGAAAGAAAGAAAGAAAGAAAGAAAGAAAGAAAGAAAGAAAGAAAGAAAGAAAGAAAGAAAAAGAGGGAAAAGAAAGGAAGAAAAAAAAGAGAATGAACACATTCCTTCATTTTAAGTTGATGCTCAGTGAGTAAGTCACAGTCAGAACACAGCAGTTCAAGGAGCTGGATGTATTACTCATAGGTATGTTTCTCTCTTCATTGTTATAGAAGAAGTGTAGGTTGAACAGCATGTTGAATTTTTAGATATCTCTTGTTATGTGAGATGAATACCGTTGTTAATTGACAAAAATGTCTACAGAGAGATACCAATTTTAATGTATCTACTCCAAGCTGACCAACCTTGAGGCAGTTCTACAATTTGTGCCCCATAACTGACACTTTTTGAATTAATATATTTTGTAGCTTAGGAACAAAGGAGTGAAGTGAAACAGAAATGTTTTTGATCTTTTATGTCAGATAGCCAGACACTGTGAAGTCTCTCCTGTCCTAAAAAAAAAAAAAAAAAGTGTTTGTAAGTAGTTGTATATATGTAAATATGCAGATGGGCGTTAATTTTCCAAATTACATCCTTTATTTTCCAAATTACATCCTTTCTGTGGTTTCATAGATCCAAATGAGACCCAAATACAACAGAAGAGAGAATACTTAAAAGGTGATTTATGATGTCAATTTTCTAAAATGTGGACACAGATGGAGTAGATATAACGATTTGAGCTAAAAATAGTGTAGGTTATTCTCTAAATCTGGCTTTTGATAGTAATGTACTTACTGTTGGATTTCTAAGTATACCAAAGGCACTAGATGGAACATTTAAGCATTACAATCTGGCAGTTTTAGAAACACTTTATATTATCTGACTCACCTAGACGTGTTTGTGGATATTCTACTGAAATGTACGCTGGCCAGATGGGACTGATAAGCAAGATCTTGTACTATTGTATAGTTGAGCACCTCCTCTGAGCTTGGTCTTTGACTTCAGTGACACTATGCAATTTCCTGGGCAGCTTTTTCTGGCGAGGTGAGATGTGATGCCTTGACTTTCTTCTTTGGTATGGGAAGATATGTTTTCACCTAGCAGCTCTCAGAGGGAAAAATAGCTAGTTCAGTGAATGTGGACAGATGTAAAGGCAAGAAAATTCAACTCATTTTATCTGAAGAATGATTTGCATAGGTCATAATTACACGTTACCATGGATACCCTGCAGAGACCCTCAGACTAGTATCACACAGTCTGTGATACCTGCTCACTATCCAGGCACAGCAAAGTTGTATGAGCTCAGTATTATGCTCAGTAAAGCTATAGAATGGAGGTGTTGTGCCATCTTAATGCAACAACTTAGCCACTGCCATCTTGCAGTGTCTATTATTATAAATAGCTTGGGTTTATGCCTAGATCTTAATACACGGAAGTGGTAACATATGTAGGTGGATCCCACCCTGCCTATCTAGTTCATTTTACTTAGTGGATTGTGTGAAAATATGAATGCAGGGTTTGGGATTATCCAATCTTAAATTGTCTTTAAATTTATCCAGGGACCATGACCCTAGGATTATGTATAGCATACCTAGAATTGCTGTCTACTTAAAGTGCATTCATTGAAAAGCTCCGGTAAACTGTCTATGAAATGTCAATACCTACATTTTTTTGGTGCTCTAGCCTGTCTCAATTTAGGTATATGAAGGGCAGTAGAGAAGCACAAAAAACATCCTATTTTGTTTTCTAAGTAATTGGCTCCTAATTCTTGTACTTCCTAGCAAGAAAATGAGAGACTTCTCTGAAAAGGGAAAGTGGGAGGAAGGAAATGTCCTTGTTTGCATCCTCTGTTGTTTTTTAAATTTTAGTATTTTCTCCTCACTCCTCTTGCTATTCTCACATTTACTGCCTACCTTTACACTTGTTCACTTGCCAGAAAAAGATGTTGATATCCTGTTGGTCTATTAGCTATCTGTCTGCTTGATTTGCCAGACTACTTCAATATGCTCTAGTGCATTTGGGAAAGATCGGCTTTTCTTTGAAATGAAAATGTTTATATCGTGTTTCTCATACTGAAACATTTACAATAAACATAATAACTGAGTTACGTTAGCTTTTCTATGAAAACTCCCAGGAAGCTGATGACTCTGATCTACTGACTTTTTTCATGCAAGAACAGGAGAAGCCCAAAAAATCCTTTAAGAATAAAGAATTCTCTAACTGGTCACTTTTCTGGGGTTAGGAGAGGCACTAGGAGCTCTCCTGCCCTGTCCTCCATCAATTAGAATACAGCAGCTGGTCACATCAAGCCATGTCGTAAAAGGAGCATGAGATGGTTTAAAATTTAAGTAGAATTATCAGGAAAGTTGTGCACTGATTTAGTCAAACAGAAAGATGCTCTTATAAAGCCAAACATTCACCATGAATGAGATGGACAGAACAAAATATGGAAACCAAGATTCTCAGCTGTAATATTTTGTCATGAGAACTGTGAGAGCTTACAGTCATTAAATAAATGTTTTTCCTAAATGGGGATAGATGCTGATGTGTGTTTGTTTGTTTGTTTGTTTTAATTTGTTTTAAATAAAGAGTAGAAGAAATGTTATTTGTGCACAAATCAGGCACCATGGATAGAGAATGATGGTTGTTCCCAGTGATATTCAGTTCCAGGATTTGCCACTGCCTCGAGTGGAATTAATTGCCCTTTGCAAATGTTCCTTTTGCCTTGACTATAAAAGATGTCTCAAGACCTGTTGGAACTGTTTGCTCAGAGAGGTGGTGGATGCCCCATCTCTTCAGACATTCAAGGTCAAGCTGGACAGGGTTCTGAGCAACCTGATGGAGCTGTAGGTGTCCCTGTTCATTGAGGAGATTTAGCCTCAATGATCTTTAATGGCTCCTTCCAACTCAAACAATTCCAATGGGTGAGTATGAGGCTCTAAGTCGAGCTGCTCACCTTGGTTCCCTCAGCATCCAAGAGGAAGCAGTCCATACCCAGTACCTTACCTCTGCTATGATGGGCAGTCAGCTATACCTGTGTCTCTCCATTCACTGGTGAGGGATTTTGGCAGTGGCTTAGGCTAGATGCCTATGTGAGGGATCACTGCAGGTGTAAATAAAGAGGCACCACAGCTCAGACTGTCTTGCAGCTTCTGAATGGCTGCTGAGTGAGGTTACTCCATGTTTTGAGATAGCCCTGAGTGTCCTCAGCAGTATGCAGCCTTTGGGAAAATTCCTGCAAGTGGCCTTTGCACTTTTGCTTATCCCCCAGCTCAGATATTTGAAGTGGGTGATTTGCAGAGGCATTACTGTACTATGTCCAGACTAAATGCACAAAATGCAGGTGATGTATGCTGCACGTTAGAGGAGTACTTTCCTGCCTGGTCAGTGTGGCTTCCTACCACTGGTAGTAACTGATTACTTATAATATCTTTCCTTTCTTTGCTGACAGCTTGATTGATATGACTGAAAACTACCTGCAACAATACAACAGGAGGCAAGCATCAGAAAACTGAAACAAAATGAGGTATTTTGCTAGATATCCTATTTCAATTTGAATGATTTCCTAGTTTCACCATTGAAATGTCTTTGATTTTGTATGGTCTATTGTGGATAGTTTGTTGACTGTAAATTAACCTTGCTAGTAAACCTAGACTGCTAGCAATAAAAAAAATGAAATCATTCATGAATTCTTTTTTTTTTTTTTTCTTTCAATAAAATATCTCAAGGATAAATGGAATTGTTGGGCCTCGTGTCTACTTTGATTTCACGTCCTTCTCTAGCAGGTTACGTTAAAAGTAAATTGGGATGCAGTAGATTTTACATAATTTTTTTTCTGTAGTTTTCACAACTCCTTTGTTTTCAGAGCTTAGGTTTTCAGAGCTTATGGTGTTACACAGTCTGTTGACACGTAGTGACTGGAGATTTTGGGGAGTTAGTCTCATAGGACATCTTTCTGCTGGGCATGAGAATGGCAGTGAATCCATCTTCTGGACAGAATATGCCCCATGAAGGGGGCTGCCTTCTCCTGGTTAACACTGCCCAACTTGGTCTCTGTGAATAACTAATTCTTCAACTATCAAAATAAGTAAATCATAAAAAGCCCAAGATAAATAAGCAAAAGAGTTTCTTTTAAAACATTGAAATGCAATATTCTGTCTGGCTGGGAGAAGAGTCAGGAGTCTGGGTTTAATTGTCAAATTTATCCTGACTTTACAATTTGTTTCAAATCTCTTTAAATAATGTTGTTGTTCACCACTGTATTCTCCACTGTATTGCAAATGGATTTCAATTTCCTGGAAGTATATTGGTCCCCCTCTTCCTTACCACTATTGTCACTTTGTACCCCAGTCACTGACCCAGTTCAGAGCTATTCAGTAGTGAAATGTCCATACCTCTGTACCTCTACCCCTGATTATAACATCTCAGTGAAAATAGCTTTCTATGAGCTTTCCATCTTCTTAGATAAAAGTGATTTTACTAATGCATTTAGCATCAGTTTTATACTGGACACTTAAATAAAAATTGTTTTGTATAGAATAAGCATGTGATTTGAATAGCTGATGGTCAGGATTTATTTTCACCTTTATTTGTTATACCACTTGCTTTAAGAGGCCTAGCATTAATGTGTCAGAGGTATTTCTTCACTTTGCTTTTCTCATCCAGGACATTAAAGGAAACTTTCAAGTTAAACTTATAACGTAACTCTGTGAAACTGAGAACGTCTGATGTCTGGTGTAGGTGAGGTGACCAAAGAGATTGTGGGGCTTCAAATTTATCTTTTTTTGTTCTGAAAGAGCAGAAGTCAGGTCTTGCAATTAGAGTGAATTATGGTTCCGTTCTCAAACCATCTTTTCACCAGATACACAAAAAAACTGTGTTTATGTTTGCCACTGGTGTTTGGTGGAGACGAATGTTTCTTTAGTCTTTGTTTGCTTTGGGAAGCTTAAGGCTTATGCAAAGATTGGCACCTAAGTATAAAATAGTTTCCTGCACAGCAATAGCTCAAGGTTTTGAAGAGAGGTCAGCTTTTAGGCTTTACTTTAATTGTTGCTCTTGTAATCCGGAGATGCTGAATGTTTTTTTTAATGCAGACATGGGCTGAGTAGACAAAACTTAAAGAAAGCCCAGCTAAGTACAGTGCTAAGCTTCTGAATGTTTTTGCAAGACACCTCAGGGAACAGGGAGCTACGGTAGCTTTTAGCCACTTCGATTTTGTGAAAATTTGGTAAAATTGTAAATCCTCTCTCCTGCTATTGAGGTTGAGGATCTCATTGTTGGGGATTAGTGTGACAATGAAGCAGAGTTACTACAGGGATCCTAAAAAGCAGTGTCTCTTTTTAGGGAAACTTGCCGCAGAGTCCCTTGAACTACAGAGGGGAGTGCAAGTTTTAAATGCCAGCTCTGAAGTGCAACAAAAGCAATCAGATGAAAGTTCTGGTTGATGTTAAATCTTAACTAATTGATTTCTTCTTCAGCCCAGCTTTCCTACTGAAATAAATGTTAGAGACACAAAATCCTTTTTTTCTCTTCTGATATGTCTTCTTCAGTGCTCTTGTTTATGTTAAGAGTGTAGAACTTTATTCTAGTCTTTACTGTAGCTGTAACTCCACCCTTTTTCCATTCCGTTAAGAAAATTATAATAATAGATTCATTTTAATGAAAATGCCACTGTTGAATCACTTTGCTAAAAGGGGTCTTTAGTATCAAACTCCACTGGGTGAAGTGTTTCAGCACCCACCTGCTCTCTTTCCCTCTAGAGCCGAATTACGTTGGTAGGGACTATATTCAGATAAGTGCTGAATACTAAATGGTTTGTTTTTCCTGCTAATATCACTCTAAAATTCACTGACAAATATCAGTATAGGGATATTGTCCACAATTCACCATTCCCTTATAGAAATAACCTATTCTGAAACAAATCAGGTTGCTTTTTTTTGTTTGTTTGTTTTTTATTGTAAATATTCCTGAAACTCAAACCACTATTAGACTTCAATTTTGACATTTTTTTTTCTATCAAGACTTCATAAGAAGTACCAGTATCCAAATTTAGAACATTACCTTCATGTATACAACCTTTTGACTACAGGGAAGACTCAGGAAAGCCAGCCCTTGTCTTTTATTTCTAACTATTCTGCATGTAGGGAATTAGATTGCGCTCTTGTCTGACCAAAGTGAACAAAGAAACCTCTCGGTTCACTGGTCTGAATTTTGGGTTTGATCCCCGATCTCGGCTACTGAAATCAAGGATCAAATAGCTCAGGAGAAGGCCTCTGCCTTTATTCTCTGGCCAAGGCTGCTGTCGGGAGATGTAAGAATTAAGGTGAGATCATTCTTCAAGGGAGAGTAACTTCCGTTTCAAATGAACCTTCGGATATTACATGTTGTGGAGCCAGAGGTTGTTGCTGAGCCCCTAAGGTCTAACCCTCAGCTGGATACAGCATTTTTTCTGTTTTAACTTCTGATGTTTTCCTCTGTTTGTAAGGAGCATCTAATTGAAGAAAAGCTGTAGTGCGGGTCTCAGAATGAAGAGGGTACAAGGGAATAAATCCCCTGTTCTGTGCTGCAGTACTCATAGCATAGGCGACCACACTGTATTCTCAAAGGCTTCAACTTTTAGTATATATACCTCCTTCTTGTGGCCAGATGCCTCCAGCTTGGCCCATCCAGGAGCTCCTAATGTTTGAAGCTATGTGCTCTGAAGTTGTGACTTTTGTTACTAGTCAGATAGGTATTTTCATACCGTATTGTCTTGCTGCTTCCAAGAAGTGAATACACATAGCTCCTGGCTATGAGGCAGTCTCCATGAGGACTTCTCACGAGCCCAGAGGTCTTCACAATTGTACATATCCTCCACAAATCTTGTTTCATACAAAGGAGTGGAGTCAGCTCTTCAGGGTGCACTCAAATTTCCTATTCCACTATGCAAATTACTAGAAAATTAACAGATATGAACCTAGAGAAAGATGCTTTTATCAGACTTACTCTAGAAATGTCATTTTTTGAGGTGGCCTACAGGTAGCCCATCAGAGGGTTGTGAATAATGTATTTCACTTTTTGCCAATGGTGAGGTACTGCTAGCTGCAGTAATCCACTCATATTTCTTTATATATATATATAAAGCCTTAACCTCTTTTCAGTCTTTTTTCTTGTTGTAGTGTAGTAGGTATTTGAGTAAAGTCAGTGATTTTTCTTCCTGTCTACTTTAGAAAACAGTACTCATAGGTTCTGTCTTTGACTTAAACGCATTCATTCTTCCTAAAGCTTTTAAAAGAAGCAAAGCTTTCAAGATCAAAGATATTCATACAACACCTGTACTAACACTATTTTCAGTCGTTATTGACCATTCTTTGTGATATTGTCTTATGCAGGTGCCTTTCCAGCAAGCTCTTTAGAATGTGAGGGAATACAAAAAAATAAGCTTACAGAGCATCTGTGTATCTTTTTACCACACTTTAAAAAGCAGAGCCTGTTGACAAATGGGAGGAAAAAAAAAGCACATAAATATAATCACTTCACTCCTCTGTTCCTCACAGGGAATCTTCTTGTATTAGAGAATCTTCAGATGGTTGCTCACATGATCATGAAATCACTGTATATTCTCTAGAGATCGTGGACACGAGCCAGGAATGAATATTTACAAGTGGTACTCAAAGAGTGTAACTTGATAATTGTTTTTGTTACCTCTTTTTAAACAATGGAAATTGTCTTGTTGGGGAGAAGAAATAATTCCACGTCTTAGATTACCCATCCAACTCAGCCTGGAGAGCATCTGGTGAATGCTGACAGGGAATGGGTGGAAGAGAACTTGTAGGCTCTGCATTATTCTCAAAAAAGTACTTTACAAACTCTTACAAATATTGAACCCGAAATAGATGCGAGTTCTCCAGGGATCAAGAAAAAAAAAATAAAGGGAAACACACACAGAGTAATTCAACAATTGTTGTTTGCTATGTTACATTTACAATCTGTCCTCTTGTCCACTGAAATTTCTTTTGAGCATTTACCAGACATAAACAGGACAGATTTCAAGACTGAAGTACAAAAAGATAGACATTAAATATAGACATAAAAAAATGATCATACTCTGAAGCAAAAAGTAGCTGAAATGAAATGCACTAAATCTGGAGTTGGATCGGGACTTAAGGAACAGAATAAATGTGCTTTCTTGTGCAAATGCATTTATTTGTTTCTTAAAAAGGAGGCATATATTTCCCTTCAGGACAGAATGCAAAGGTGGGCTCTTATGACTTTCATCTGGAGCAATTGATTGTAGTACAATGTTTGCGTGAGTTTGAATAGTAAATGTTTTTAATTATTTCTCTCTCCTAGGACAGTAGCTCTTTTAAAGAAAAAGAGAGATGACAAGATAATCCATTCTCAGAATGAATGCCCAGATATCAGCAGTATATTGAGAGCTGAATATTCATAACCATTTGCTTGAAGGCAAACAGACTGCAGACTTATTAGAGAAAATGCTTGTCAGAAAATGGTGTGATGTGGGTTCCTTCTTGCTAATAGGAGGTACTTCATGAGCAGGTACTTCACCAATCCTGTAATAAACAGGATATATTTTTGCTCTTGTGCAAGACTTTTTTTTTTTTCTAATTATTATTATTGTGGTTTTTTTAAAATTTCATTTAATTACAACATGGCCCTGTGTGAAGTCATAACATTTCATGTCAACTCTGTATTAGCAATTTAAATGAAATAAGAAAACCAGTACAAGCAAAGCTGACTACAGTTATTAAAATCTGTGGTAGCAATGCTGGGATAGAGAGACAGGTGTTCCTGAAGTGTTGAACTGGGTTCTGCTCCCAGAGCTGAGACTTCAGAGATGCATGAATTCTTCCAAAAGAGGGCAGAAGCAGCATTTACAGAGTCCCCTTGACAAACGCGTTACCTTCCCCCATTTGCAGTCCTCTGTCTCCCAGCATTTCAGAATTACAAACCTCTGTCTCTACAAAAGAAACCATAAGAATCAGCCAGGAAACTTCACAAATACTACAACACCTACACCACACTGCGGGCTGCAAAACACGTTAAAAGCCTAAGTCATCTTTCTGAAAACAAACTCCGGTAGGGAAAGTACAGACTTCAAAATGAGTGGAATGCCAAAGGTTATTTTCAGCCCCTAATATTGTTTCATTATGCTTTCATTTTTCATAGTTTAATAATAGTTTAATGAGAAATCTGAGGAAGCGTGTGAGTTTGTGTATAGCCCAAGGTAAAAGACAGAGAAATAAAAAGTAGTGGCCAGAAGAGTATGATTTTATGTAGCCACAGGTAACCAATGTAAAAATTTTTCAACATTCCAGGCAATAAGATCAGACCCAACGTGTCACCTTAGCCCAAGGGGGTGAAATTGTTAGAATAAAAGGCTGGAAGGATCCAGAGGAGGTAATTTGGTCCTTCTTAAGGCTGGATCATGTCTACCTGCATCATTCCTGACAGAAGTTTGTCCAACCTGCCCATAAAATATCTACACATGATCAGCACTGCCAGGTAGCAACGCAGACTTTCATGAATGTTTGGCACTGCTTGGGTTGGCTGTCAAACCAGAAAAGTCTCATTGAATTGATGAAGAAAGTATGAGAGAAAAATAAATATATAGAATCTTACAAGAGAAGTGGTATTTGATCTTACATTACTATCTCATGGGCAAAGAGGTCATTCCAGTTGTTTGATTTTTTTCTTCATGCATTTTCATGTAGAATATACACAACTTAATCTACAGGCCATCAAAACTAAGCCATACCATGTAAATACTGAAATTAAAATGCATATATATGAAAGAACTGTGTGGACAGACTTAGAAATTTTGAGCCTGAATTGGAGCACGTTGCCAAGATCTACATCCAGATTTTTAAGATTCATATTTATGCAGTTGAAGTATCGAGATAACAAAACATAATGCTTCATCAAAATGTCTGTCATACAAATTCCCTTCCAAGAGGCAGATCAATATTTCTGTAGTAGTTCATAATAAATAAACAATAAGGATAGCTACCATAAAGCTTTGTGAATGTTGAATTTGATGGTATTAGATTAGTTTGTTCTAGGTTCTAAGAATCCATTGAGGTGATATGAGAGCTAAACCATATGTAAACTAGTCTATATGCTGAGAAATTTGAAATGTTAAAAAAAAAAATAAAAAAAAGATGCTTGGAAGAAGAAGAAAAAAAATTAATTTATCTGGAAAAAAAATAGTTGAAAAAATTTGATTGATTTCTGTTTCTTGATCTTTATTAACTTCTGTGAGTAGAATTAATGGAAATAAATAATTAAAATTCATTTCATTTCAAGGTGTCTGGTACAATGATGTATAATATTTTCAGGACAGCTAGCCATAGTATTCACAAGGATCCTACCTACAGAAAAGTGATTCTGAGCCTGTTTTCACACTCACTTGCACCAGTGTGAAAACTTTGGTTCCACTTCTTTCACTGATGAATTGTCAAGGCATACACTCTCCAGTATTTTGCTTTAAAATTCCTCTTGCACCCTCACAGAGGAGGCAGACAGACATTCTTATGTTGCTAGTAGTTACTGTCAGAAAGATCATAAAGAACTTAAAGATTTATTTTGAGGGACTTTTGCTAACTTTTCTGCTGAGATCCATATGAGCACATGGACCCCTTATGAAATCAAGCAAGCCAATATCTTTAAAGTGTGAACTGTATAAAAAACTTAATGCTTTTAATTAAAAAAAAAAAAATGCCCCACAATATATGGACAAATAATTCACTTTCAAGAGTTTTTGGGATGTTCTGGAATTGCTTGTAAGTAATCCAGTTTTTATTTCTGACCTCTGCCACAGCTTCCCTGGTTGTGATGGGGCTTGACTGGGATTTCTATATCTGCATGTAAAACTGAATTGCCCTGTGAGCAGTCCCAGCTTAAGCTGTTCACTGCCCAAGCAATTTGATTTTGTGTTTTGATAGATTATGTATTAAAGGCTGAAGTTGTAATTTTTGAAATCTAGTTAACTACCCCATCCTTACTGAGACAGCAAAGAGAACATGGTCTCTTTGCACAGGTAGAATAGGAAATAAAGTGCAATGACAACCCTGGAATTCCCTTTCCCTTTTCTCCCTAGTATTTATAGATATAAGGGGTCTAGTAAGAAATTTTTGAGAGAAAGATGTAATGACAATTTTATATTTTAAGTACTGATTTTTTTATGTTTCTTTTGAGAGATGGTGCATAGAAGACTCTTGACCTTTCTCAAATGCAGAAAATATGCAGCTTCATCTTCAGTCCACAAAGATGACAGAAACTTCACACACCCTAAGAAATGGACTGAACTTGGGCAATTAAAATGAGATTCTGAAAACAAGTATGCATACAAAAAGAAGGGTAGTCTATATAGCAAGGACAAGGATGTACTGAGTATTTTAGAAGATTGAAGGATGCAGTCTAAACATCAGTCTCCAGTTGTTGTTAGAAGAATCCACAGAATTTCCATAGAAATGGCATAGAATAATCTACCCTGGAAGGGACCTTGGAAGTCATCTTGTCGAACCCTGCTTTCATAGTAGGACTGTCATTAGAGCAGATTGCTTAGGAATGTATGCAACCAACTTTAATCTTTCAGAATGAAGACATCAAAGCCTTTTGGGGGTTCCTCATATTCACACAATATTTTCCTTGCTGTATCTTATGGTCATTTCATCTTCTCCTTTTCCTGTGTATCTCTGAAAAGAGTTTAGCTCTTTTTTCTTCATAACCCCTTATTAGGTAATTGAAACCAACAATTACATTGACTTTTAGATTTCTCTTTCCCAGACTGAACAAGGCCAGCATCCGCAGTTTCCCTTGTACATAATGTGCCTCATCCTTCCAATTGTCTTGATTATCCTCATTCCAGTTTTTCAAAATCGTGCTTCTACTATGGACAGTTTTCCACACGCAGTGCCAAGAGTGCAGGTGAGGGGACTGATCAGATTTTGTTTCTGTGCAGCTCACAAATAGAGATGGAATCTCAGTTTTGAAAGCCTGTTTGCACAGTACCTTGGATTATTTCTAAGAAGGGCTCTGTGGATTTCTTCTTTCCCTCTATTTCTTCATACATCCAGTACAGATAACTTGTTTGAATTTTGTAAGTGCTTCAAAATGTTGTCCACAGCAAGGCTTTCAGAAACGCCTGTGTTTCTGCAGCACTTTTGGGATTCTGCCTTGAATGGTAGGCCATGATTTCTGTCTATGCAACAGATACTTGGCATTTGAAAGTGGTTGTGAACAGCTGAACTGGCAATGGGTAGGCCAATGGACATGAAAACATACTGACAGTCAGGTTCAGTTGTGTTCTTCCTTCATTTTGGCAGACTATTTTGGTTACAAACCCTGCACTGAAGCAATACACTTTCTAAAAGAGATGTGATAAGCAGGACTTTTTCCCCCGCATCTAATAAAAGGCAAAGGTAGAGTTATGACTTGTGGTTAAAAAGAAGGATAGAAGAAATATAGGAAAGAGAACAATGTGAAAAAGACGACGATGGAGGATGGAAAAAAAATAAGTGAGTAACTATAAAAACTTCCACTGTCCAGTATCATGTTAAAATTACATGCATCCCTTTTATGTCTTCTCAGTGTCCAAAAGGTTGCTCTTCTAGAAACAACCGGCTGGTTTATTGTGTTCTAAAAGCCAAATTTTGATCCTTGCACATCTAAATATACAATTCCAACTGCATTTTTAATCTTATATGTATGTGTGACAGGTTTGAAAGAAAAATAGGTCAACAGTAGTTAAGATAAGTAATACTTTAATCAATTTTAATGTAAATTCTGATGGATGATGGCTGAGGATAGCATACAACCTTCACAAATTCTGTTTAAAGTAGCAGGGACATTTAAAAAAAAAAAATTATAAATTGCTTGGGTGACACAAGATATCTGTTTAAAATTCCCATAGAAACTATAATAACCTTTAGAGTACTGTTAAGAAAATGCAATAATTTCAGTATCTGTTATGGTTATTATTGATATACAAGGTATATGTAAATTATACAAGGTACATGTAAATTCAGCCTTCTTCAGTTTGAAATCATTAATGTATAATGGATCTGGTGACACAGAAGACCTTAATAATAAGTTGCTAGTGGACTTTTACTCATTGTATGCTTAATAAATTTTTACTTAGATTCCCACTCACGTATAACCTTCAAAAGGTGTTTTTATCTGGTTGAGAGCAAAACATGGCAAAGCATGAAGGTTGGAGACTGTATATTAAACATTTTAAAATTATCATTAGAGTGTTTCAGAAACAGAAAATATGCATTACTTTTAAATGCAGATCATCTCATGCAAGTAATGCATAATAAAAATGATACAGGCAGTGATCTAAATCTACAGTGGAGGAAAAGATGACCTTTAAGAAAGGGAGTTATACAGAGCTGCTGTGAGATGTCCCAGGAAGGAAGGCCTCCTTTCCCCACACCCTTTCTATTCTCCTTGTCTTTTCCAGCCAGTGTTGCTGGGAGCCTTGTAGTGTCATGGTCAGGGCTCTCCTTGTCCTCTTTTGGTGCACCCTAGGTGTTGGCAGCACCTCTAGGAGACAGCTGTTAGATTTTTCTCGTCTCTTCAGGAAGTCGCCCATAGCTCTTCTGCATTGTCCAGACACTGCAGGGTGGGGAATGCAAGGGAAGGCAAAACAAATCATGCAATATCATAAAATCATAGATTCATAGAATGGCTTGGATTGGAAGGGACTCAAGGATCACGGAGTTCCAACCCCCCCCTAGTTGTTCCTATTAGTTCCAACTCACCTAATAGTTTTAAAATTGTGAGCAGGATCTGTTCCATATAATTGAATACCAGTGAATACTGCAAAAAAAATGCAGTAGAACCATGAGGTATTCTTTGACTTGTGATCCTGTTAATAGATAGCTCTGCATAGCAACTTTCCCTTAGCAAGGTATTTTTCAGCACTTGGCTAACTTTTAACTGACTCAGTGCAATCTCTCCTGTGCTTATAGTCACTCAGGTGCTTAAGCACTTTGCTTAAATCAGTGCCTCAGGAAAGAAGATGAAATCTATTGCCCTGAAGGGACTGATCTCTTTTCTATGACAAGGATTGAAAATTTCATTTAGATTGCTGAGAGGTAAAACTTGTAGGGTCACTGTACTCTGAATATCCTCAGAAACTTTCTTTTCTTTGGCTTAGAAATGGCTTTGAATGGGCCACCAATGCTGGCAAGATGGTTGTGTGGCTGTCTCTGCTAGGAGGGGATTTTCATTTTGCTTATCTTCTTTCTGCAAGAGTTCAGGTGGATTTAGACACATGCTGCCAATGGTTTGTATGCAGTGGTTTGCACCTGCAGTGTAGCCTAGTGAAAGCTCTTTACAGAGGATTTTCTGTTCAAGGTCTGCAATGAATTTTCATGATGGCCTGCAAGAAATTGTCAATCACTGTGAGACATGTAGATCATATAGACATTATTGATGTGCAGCTGAGTTATGGACAGAAAAAAAGTACTTTGTAAGATGTTCCTCTTAAAATGAGTTTACTACATTTAGGTTACTCTCACCTAAAACAGAGGCATTTCCTTGTGACAATGAATTTCTTTTAAAGATACCATTGCAACAAGAAATGAATGTTTCTAGTGCTGACTGGCAATGACAGCTCTTAAAGATATAAAGTAGCATCATTAGTGGAAGGTGATGAATTAACCTACTTCTAATTTAGTGCAGTTATCTCAAAAATAACTGTTTCCGATGTCATTTACTTGCATGATGCATTAGAATATTTTTAAGGGTCAGAAAACCATGTCTTTACACATGTATTTTAAAAATCAACTGTGGAAAAGCTTTGGTATAACATTTTTGTACACAACTACTATTTCTTTCTTGGACATGAAATAATCCCATTTATATTTCATTCAGAATCCCAATAGGCAATTTATGAACTTATGTTTATGAGTAGTGCCATCATTTTTTCGGGGCTGGGGGATAAATGATAGCCTCAACATAGAGCAGTGATATTGTCTGTGCCCCACCACTCACCTCCCCATACTCACCCCCTCGCTGCCCTGCAGGCTTTGAGGCTGCTGTTTTAGTTTAAGGTAAGCTAAGAACCTTTTTCCATTGATCTTTTTATTCCACATCCACAAAAGAAAATGCTAGGACGTTGCTACTGATTTTTTTCCCCCAATATGTGGTCATTATAAGCAAAAAAGAAGCTCACACTTCTACCTTTTAATTGGGCATTTAGCAGGACAATGTTTGAAAGCAATTAATGGGAAAAACATTTTTGTCCTGTTTTATCAATTGGTCTCCAGGAAAAATGCTGCCCAAAGTAACCATTATGTGCAAGCCAGGAAACTGTTGTCCTTTTCAGTTTTTCCCATGTCACAATTTATTCATTTAATTCAGTTCTCCAAAATTACTGCAGTGCCAATTATCTCTTTCTGTGTAGAAAATGAGTTTGGCCCACTTCAGCTTTTCCTTCATTTTATGCCCATTTTTTGCTATTCTTCAATGAGTGAGTAATGTGCGATGTGAAAAAAGGGAGGATCTTCAAAAATATGTGAAGTGTCTAGAGTGGCTTTTTGGTACCTGTGAAGAGGCCCCTTGAAGAAGCTTAGAGGACAATGGAATATTGCGGCTAGCAGCGGTTTATTTTGTCCACATGACTCATTTCACACGCACCCAGGCAACTGATGAATGGAGGATTAACACAAGTTTTCACCTTATTGAAATGAGTGATTCAAAGCAAACAAATAGGACTAACTAGTTTGGAATATGAAATTAAAGTTTCTCCGAGTCCTTTTGTTATGCATCACTTTCAAACTTAATTGGAAATATGATGGCTGTGGAATTACTTTTAACCAACTTTGTTAAATAACAGTAGTTTGATGTTTGTTATTGTCACACAATCCACTTTTCTCAAAACTAAAGGCTCCAAGGGACTATTCAAATGCACTGACAAAAAGTTGTTTCAAAACAAAATGAAAAAATTGCACATAAATGCATACATTCGCTCTTTCTTTTCGCATGCTTATATGCACTTACAAAAAGAAAGAGCATCAGATGCAGTTTTGTTGTTGGCTGCATTACATTTTTATAAATATTTGTAGATGGGTAGGTAGCACTGTAAGGAAAGTGCTGTAGATGCTATCTTTGTGCTAACTTATGCACCTCATTCAACTCCTTAAGCATTGTAATTATATTCTAGGTTGGAGAACACAATTGAACACTATGTGACTTTATGTGATGCTAAGTTACAAGAAGTCAGAAGCTCCCTCTTAAGAACTTTAACAGCCTCCTTAAGGAAGGATGGCTTAGCATCTTTGTATAGTGCATTAAACTTTTGGATTATGAACTTTACACTCTGTAAGGAGCTTCTACAGAAGTTTACTGAATTAAACCCAAGTATTTTGTTTTAGTGAGCCTGTGAGAAAAAAAATGATTTATCAATTCACACCTAACCTGTGGGTAATCTTTTCTGAAGACTTGTACATACCTGGTGGAGAGGGAAGCTAGAAGTTGAGCTTTACTTCTGTTTCCCACCACATGAGTAGAAACACTTTAGTTTAACCCCAGTGAGGTCCATTGCTGCCATGGCGTTGCTATTCCTGGCTGCAGGGGGATGGCAGCAGCGTAATGCAGCAAAGGGATACCATGAGCATTGTGTGACCAAGGTAAGTTGGGATGTGGGATGGTCTGTTAGTATTTCCACCGAAAACAGACACTATATTAAGACATGGGTCTAAAATTTGACTAATGTTTGTGGAAGAGTTTTTGATCTGGGTCAGCGTCTCACTGCTCAGTAAGGCGAGTAGGAGCCATTGTAAGGCCTGTGGTCAGAGTTTAATGAGTGACTGCTGAATATGTCAAAGCTTTCTGGTTTCCTTCCCCCAAGTCTTCCAACTTTGTTGGTTGTAGTACAAATGTACAGGACTTTTCTATGTATCAGTCTCTTTTGACAGCTTCAGAAGCCTCAACTGAACTGAACTCAACTCAACTGAAATGTGAGATCTCAGCAAAAATTTGCAGATATTTTCTTTGTAAAATGGAAAGGACAATTTATGAGTTTTCTTTTCTCAGTCTTAAAAAGAGAGAGCCTTTTTTTCTTCACTTCCTCCTCCCCCTCCCCAAATTTAGAATGGGTTTCAATCTGAGGCAGGTGTTCAATATGAAAAGTCTTTTCCCTTCTCTCACTTTAGGACATGACTGAGTTTGGGTTCTGTATGGAAATATGGAAAGCTTTTTATAAATTTAATCAGAGTTTACAAAAATAAAATTCCACATTTTGGGAAATGTCAATGTTTAAAATTCTATTTTGGTTCAAAAATTTAAAACTTTGTTTTGATTCCATGCCCCCACATGCAAAGCTGTAATATGCCATGGAAAATAATGCCCAAAATTCTCTTCATTCAGAGCAATAAGATAAGGCCATGTAAAAGTGATTAATACATTTAAAATCCAATATAAAAAAAACTGTATGCACATCACACTGAGCAGTACTCCAGTGTGACAGTAATGCAGAACAAGAAACAAAACAGTTATTCTTCTATAAAGAAAAAAAGATTAATTTGAAACATTTCATTTAAGGGTTATATTCCACACTTTATATCCATCCCAATAAGATATAGTTGGTCTGGAGGAGAGTTTGTAGCTTGATGAGGATGTATTTCCCAGCTTGCTTGGATTGAAATCTTGTCTTGGGTCAGAATATTATGAATATGTGGCAATATCAGCTATGGAAATGGTTATTTCTATCATCAGCAAGAGTGACTCCTTGCATAAAAGGGAAGTGCTGGGATTCGAGCAAGTGCTGGCGACTGCAGACACTGCAAGCAACCTGAAAGCAAACTGAGATATGGGTGGACGTGATCAGGCTGTCCCTGATTCCCCATGCTTCTGAAAGGTTGGGCTCAGTGCTATCAAGCTGATGCTGTTTGTCTGGCTGAAATAGAGGGCCTTCAGACCTTGCTCTTTTTTCTCTCAGTGCCAGTGGAAAGATTCATTTGTTTCACTGGAGCTGAGCTGGATCCTGGAAACTACTGTTGCTCATTGTACTGAGATGAAAACTATTCCCATGAGAGCCTCCAAAACATCTGGTCCTCTAAAAAAAAAAAAGTGCTATTCCTACATATTCAGGAGCAACTCTGCCAAGTGATGTGAATAGTTTGTATTGCTAAGATGTTCCATGAACACTTGAATTTCGTCACTACTAAAGGTCATCTTCCAACCCACAAATGCACTTTCCATACTAATCATTACCAACATTATACAGGATAATATCTCTGCCCATTTGGGGAGTTTCTGGAACAGATGTACTGTTCACGCAGGGAGCTCTTGATAAGGTCAGAATCTGGCATTTACCATCTCATGAGATAATAATTCTTTAATGGAGCAAGCCTTCTACTGCAGATATTGATGAAGTAACTATATAACTCAGCAGAGTTTAATTGCTAGTCTTTTGGTTACAACAATGATGGGGCAATAGACAACTGGGTTTCTGAGTGATGCTATATCTAATTCATAGATGAATAGTTATAAATGTAATGCTCAGTGAATATCTTAGTCTTCCACAGGAACTAGAAGTTATACATCCTAGAATTCTGTCTGCCTTGGAGGATTCAAATGGAAAGTAAAATGGAGAGGAAATAAGCTAATTAAAAGGAAGACACTGCATCTAAGTCTTGCATACAGTGGATTAGTATTATAATCCATAAGTTATTGCTGGGTGTTATCACCCTCCATGGATTGTATGTGGGTCTGGTCTTTGGACTGGTCTAAGAAAGCCCATGGAACTGGTCGAGAACTGAGAATTCTTGTTAGATCAGGAAACAATGGAAACAATGGATTTTTTCTGGATTTTATTTCATATCTCATCTGAAAAGCAAGGTTCAGTCATACAGGTGAAATGAACTCACTGAGATTCACTGAAAATACTTGGAGGCTCTCTAAAATGAACTCTTTTAGCAAGGAGAACAGCCTCTGTAGTTCAAGGAGAAATGCAGGCTGCATATCAGAACTGGTACCAGTACAGAATGCCTTGAAATGAAGATTAACATTCTCAGAGTGAAGAAAAAATGCTGCCACTTTTTTTTTGGATCGTTCCTAAATTTTCTGGTCAGTAACAATATCTCATTTTCAGCCAGCCAAGACTTCGACATCCAAAGCCAGTGTTTTCATATTCAGTCATATCATGACATGGAAAAGTTCTACAAAATATTTAACATCACAATGAATGTGATAAAGGACTGAGATGAAATGCTGTTATTGTTCTTTTCAACAGTAGAGACTTATTTCAAGCATGACAAACATAAGAAGGGATTCACACATTCTTTTGTGCTTCTGAAGCTGTTCCACCTGAAGGTTGTCATCACATGAATGCAGTGTAATAATTATAGTGATAATATCAGGGAAATCCGTGTGTGAGAAATATGTAATATAAGTGATCTTGTATTTTAACTCCAATAGCAAATACCTTTACGCGTCTCCCCACAAATCACATTAGAGCTTTCTGTCATATCAACTCTATGCAATTCTGAAACCTGGAGAGAATTATTTTTCTGCTTTCTCCTAGAGGGGAAAGTAGCTTCATTGTTACCTGACCAATGGGAAAGGTAATTTTGCTGATCTGTGCAGTAATTTGTTCTGTCCTTGGAAAATCTGAACTCTCTCCCCATCTCACTCCTTTGCTGTTGTTGGCAGTTATGTTGTGGGCAGCCCAGAGGTTGTCTTCAGACGTAGCTTGTAGACTGTTTTGGAAGCATGTTCCTATGACAAGTCACAGTTCTATAGACAAGCACAGCTCATACTGTCAGAAAACATTGCCCTCCCCTGCTTCCACCACCTCCCCCCCCCCTTTTTTTAAGTGCAAATTGATCCAGGTATCTTATCTAAGAGAAAAAGAATGAAGGGAAAGCTTTCAGATTTCATGAAAATATGTCATGACTATGAGCTGAGGGACTACCTCATACGTAAGCAGAAATGTCCCAGCATAGGATCAGGTTGGAAGTAAAAAGTCAAATAAATCAGTAGCTCAAAATTGCAAGTGAACATAAAAACATGAAACAATTCCTTTTTACCATTTCCAGAGTCTGACACTATTAATCTCAGTAACCAGAGCAGACTGAACTCTGTGCAGTACTGGCTAGCAGAAAAAAAGAAGATGAAAAAAAGAAAATCCGTATTGCTTTCTACTTCACACACTGATGTGGCAGTGTTGTTAGCAGCTCATCTTCGTTCATTCTTCTCCCTCATCCCATTAACTCACAAATCCCAGGGAAGCCAACACCACATCACACTCAACCTCGTCTGAAACCTTTCCCCAAATGCATGTGCAGATGGCACTGTCCAATCCACGCAGTCACACCATGCCTGCTTTATTTCCTCGTGCTGTGCCAGGGGATGCTGCACTGAGTCCTGTTGCTGTCCAGAACCACTGCACAGCTTTGGGCTGTGAATTGGCTGCTGCATTGCAGACAGTAAGCTTAGCAGGAGGGAGTTAACACTGAAAGCACTGTTCACCTCAGTAGTGGCGAGCCTTCAGGGATGCCATCTCCAGCTCTGCTGAGCAGCCCTGATTCTTAATCATCTCCCAGCCACAGCCTCTCCTCCCCCCAGTCCAATCCAAATCTGGAAAAGGCTGAGGATTTGTCTCGTTACAGACCTCGCTGGGCCGCAAGTGTCAGCTGCTGTGTCTGATGACTGCGTGCTGATTATGCACCTATCCAGACACATGGAAACTCCACAGGGAAAAGCTCCCCAATACACACACACATTTGTAATCTCCTGTGAATAGAGTCCTAAGTGCCCATTAACTATTGCTCAATTACACGGGAACTCTGCAGAAGTAAATATGGCATGCACATGAATATCAATTAAAACCATTATGATCAGTGCTGTTGTGAGTCAGGAGGGAAATGTGCATAATCTTGACAGAATAACGAAGACACACTTTGCTTTACTCGTGTGGATTGAAATAGAATGTTAAGCTAATAAAAGCTTTTACATTTTTAAAAATAGTTTAACAAGCTCAGAATAGCTTTGAATCACATCCGCCTGTGATTTCAGTTGCTCAAGTCAGCTTTGAAGCTTCTGTAAAATGCTAAGGGAAAAGCCTCTACTACAGAACCTGAGATTTCTCCCTTTCTCTTTCCTCCTTCATCTGTGTGGCTTCATACTGGTCCTGTTCTAGGTAATGCCATATGGGTGTACATGCTATCAGGTACATGTTGATAGAAGTCACCTGGCTGAAAGACCAAAGAAAGCCTGAGCACTGGTGCTTGCCAAACCCATGAAAACACTTTGACAGCTGAGCATCCATGATGGGAGACTTTCTTCTCAACCCTTCTGCCCACCACCTGCGTGACCTCGAGTATACCCCATACCAACACTATTAACTCTAATGTGAGTGCAAGGTGTTAAAGAGTACATCAGTGAAGGCTTTGTGAGGAGAATGCATTTACTGCTGTGAATTTTTTGCCTGATGCACAAGTTTTCTTTTGCTGATTGAAGCCTTTGGCATCTTCTTCCATATGCTATTGAATTTTGGAAGAGTGTTGCCCTGGAGGGAAGGATACAAACTCCTCAGGCCACAAATAACAGAACGTGAGGTCCTGTCTGTCACATCCCTTAGTGCAAGGACCATAAATATAACTCTGGCAATGCACACATGCCTGTTGCTTGAAGTGCATCCAGTCTGATTTAAACTCATTCAAAAACTTTCAGTATTTCGCCATGTTGTTTTGTGGCCTAAAAACACACGCAAGTGCATCCATGGGGGCAAGCTGAACATGGAATGGTTGGCTTGTGATCATTCACCCCAGTAGTTGAAGTCTAGTCATGATAGGGTGGGCCAGGAAGCCATCCTAACAGACCAGAGGGTCCTGATGTGGGGATATGAGTCCCTCTCCACACTCCAGTTGGTTTTATTTTATTTTCTGCAGTGTCTGCACCAGTACACTAAACAGGAGCAGAGCAGGGATTCCACACTTTATGCTGTGATCCATGCAGATCAATTATCAGCAAGTTCCCTGGCATATTTTTAACCCTTGCCACCATGCTTCCACATGATGTCCAGATGCAATCCGGGCAGCAGCACTCCTAGGGACTGTTCCCAGGAGGCAGGATGTAAAAAGGTGAATTTAGCCATATGGTTACGAGCCATGCCTTACCACTTGCCATCAGGGCAAAGAATGGGCCCTTGCCCATTTTATGTCCTAGGATGGATGTAGCCATAGAGACTGGAATGTTTGCACTGCCTTTAATTAAATGGAAATTGTGTTTCATGGCAGTTCTCACAACAGTCTAAATCTGTGGGATCAGACTGATGTCTGATCGCTGGACACAGAGACTGGTATGTAGACTGAAAATATATGTTGGTGCATCTGTGTCAAGGAGGCAGGTAATTACATCGGATGCACAGTGGGCTGACAGACAACTTTGTGTTAAATAAAACAAGCAGTCTCATTTCTGAGCGTAAGGCAAATTTCAGCTATCAAAAATAAATAAATACATAAATAAATTGGTACAGACCTGGAGGACTTCTTCAGAAATATTATGCTGAGAAAATACTTGGTCATATTGTGACCTTACTGACGTAACAGCTGGAAAATTTTAGAGCTGTGGGTAGGTGCAGTTTGTCTAATAATTTGCATCATTGCATGCAGTTAAATCAGTTGCTAAAAAGAAAGTTATGTTGTTCAGCAAACATAGCCAAAAGAAGGAAACATTAGTAAGTAAATATTATGAAATCTCAGCTGGGCAAAAGAATGAAAGTAAGGCTGTTTATGTGATGGCACACGGAGGAACAATTGTTTTAGACCAAACTTCAGCCTGTGTTTGCAGAAATATGCCTTTACATAGAATGGCTGGAGCAGAACCCTTCCATTGATACTAATTGCTAAGCAATATGCTGCTAGCCCTTTGTTAGGGTTGTGTGCCACAGACAGCATAGTGCCAAGCACTAAATCTTCAGCATAAGCTTTTCAGGATAAATATTAACTGAATGCAGTGCTCAGATTTCTTTGCTGGTTTGGGGCCTCATTGTCTGCAAAACAAAACTTCTCAGTAGCAATGTTTAACAAACTCAAATGGTTCTAAAAGGTGTCATTGGGGTCTACTCCCTGTTACCATCTTGGGAAGGGAAGAATCATGATGTCCCTTTTCTAGGAGTGGGTTAAACTTAATTAGTTAATATTGGAAAGTACTCTGGAGACAAAATGCTCTACTATGCAGGTGCTGACTATTAGCTTAAGTCCTTATTTTTTCTTTTCTTTCTCTCGTTTTATTTTTCCTTTGTACATTAACTCAGCTAAAAGGCCACCAGAAAACTTTTTCTGTTATAGGCAAGGATTTGACAGTTTAAACCTGCCAGCATCAAGTAGCGAGTGGGATTGGTACGTTCTTAATGGTCCCTTGCAGGTTGGTGGCAAAGGAGCAAAAAGTTAATTTTTGTCTCTGCTGCTTTAAATTAATAGGACACAATTTGCAGTGGGGGACAAAGTTTCCAAAGGAATCACTGTGTTGGCAAGGCTGGTTAAATACAGCGTACTACAGGAGCTAGGTAATAAATAAGAACCCTGCCTTCACAAGGCTTTGTCAGTGTCTGCAAAGCAGAGAGAGGGGCTAAAATAATTAAAGGTGCTTATTCTAGTGCAGTAGCACAGCAAATGAAGTGTGCTTGGATTTTCCCTACTTGGGAGCTAAATCTGTGACCTTCTGCACCAGAGGAAAGAGTCCTTTGTGTTGTGAGCTCTAATAACCTTACCACAATTTCATTTCTACCAGTGCCCAAGTGAAACACTTGTTAAATTTATTTTCACTCCTTTCATTCTTCTCCTTTTGCAACAAAGAGTTAGTTCAATCTTTAAGGAAAACATAGATTGGTTTTCTGATTCTTTTTACCTTGACTGGCTGCATGCCTTTGTGTCTTTGGTTTATCTCTTATGTTTCAGAATGTTTCTTTTACCTTGTGGAATACTGTTAGAAGTCTCTGTACAAAAGCAAAAGCTGTGGTTGCTATAGCAATAACCAATCTGATGAAGCTGTGACCTAAATCATGACTGAGAAAAATAGTACCTTTTCTATATCACTGCAGTTACTGCTTCCTTGGATTATGCTACCAATATGCAGGATTTATTACCTAAAGTGAACTCCTTGGCTCCAGGATACAAGAAAAAGTGAAGTGATACTTCTATAGCTATAGAGCTGGGCAGGAACACAAAGAACTAAAATCTACTGAAATTCAGAGGTGGAAGGAGCTCTGCAGACATGCAACTAGAGCTTGGTGCAGTACAATCCATTTCTTGAAAATCCAGGGAGCCTTGACTGCTGGAAGGAAGATCCTAATATCAAAATAATGTACTGCTCATGTGTTGAGCTTTGAAAAGCAACAACTTGTCCAACTTCCTAAACTCCTTAGTTGTATAGTCATTGAGTTGTAAAGGAGGGAAGCATTCTTTAAGAGCAGTTCTTTTGTTGCTTGCAGAAAATCTAGCAAGGCAATTGGCACAGGCATTCAAAAGACCACTATTGAAGATGCAAAATTGGTGGTTCTTAGTTGGCCTTGACCATGAATGAACCACTCACCTACAGATGTGTATGAAGTGATTTTGGCACCAGCTTTACTTCCACAATGAACAGTGGAATATAATGTGGTAACTAGCATTATGAAAGATACGATGAGGGAGGATTTATCTCATTGCACTTCTAAACCTTTGCCTTTGTATCTGTACTTATCATCTCTACCATCAGTGGGGAGAGAAGCACGGAGAGGCTGTTGATTTTCCCTCTCCTAAAAAAGGTATCTGAAATAGAAGGGGTTAAAATCTGAAAGTGCATCTGTCTTTCTGTGGACTACAATGGGAGCTTTGACAGCTCCAAACACCTAACTTAGAGGGCTGCAGTTATAGGAGATGAACTCTGCTCATGTTAGTGGTGTTACACAGTGCATCTAGGGTGGATAACCCTGTTACTACAAAGTAGTGATACCCAAGTAGTCGGATTTTCAGCTTTAACAGTAGTAGCTTGCCCTGAGCTAGATCAGAATGGAGTCCAAGAATGAGAAGTGTCTGAACTACAGGAAGGTGGGAGGAGAGGCAGTATTGAAGTTACTTGTACAGGAGGGGGTGGGAAGTGGGAAGCTGGCAGAGTTAACTAAATCAGCTTTGCTGGAACAGCAGACACAGGTTGGCAATTGCAACTGCATTTAGCCTGACAAGTAGCTAGCTAAGAGGTACTTGTGCTGTTATTACCCTCCCTGCTAGTCCCTCACTCATGCTTCTAATACAAACCCGAGCGGATAAATCCTAAGGATCAAGAGACAATTATGTTTGATGCTTTTTGGGAAAACAAAGTTGCTGTCTTTGCTGTCAGAGATTTGGACTGGAGATACAGAAGCAGTGAAGAAGGCTGGCTGCTGAACTATTTGGAGAGATCTAAAATTACGCATTTCTTATGGCCACCTGGTCTCTTCAACATCTGCTGTGTGCTTGGCTCAGAGACTGCCTGCTCTGAAATCACACCACACATGACATAATGTGTCAGAAGTAGTGTGACACAGCAGTAACATTTAAAGGGATACAAGCAGGGCCATAAGATCTTCTAGAATGCTCTGGTGTTCATGCTTTAGAGTTTTCCCAGTTTCAATTGGTTTCAGTGTACAAATAGGGTAATTTTTTTTTTGTATTTTCAATTGTCTTGGGGTAGATAGCCTTGGAGAATCCTTTGTTTCATGAATGGGCAGGTAAAATCGAGAGTCACTTCTAGTGCAAGGACTCAGGAATCACTCCAATTTGGCAAAAAACTCTTTCACTTCCTCAGCAGTCGTGTCTGATTGATGGTAGTGCATTTATGAACTGGAAATTATGTGGCTATCAGCCAATGTGCAATATTATGAAATACTGCAATGAAGAGACTTAATATTTCACTGCTGAAGAAGCTGAGAACTGACTTCTTCTGGAAATAGCATGCACGTACAGCGCTAGCAGAACAGTAATCCAAGTGGAAACATGCAGCAGATCTTGGGCAGAGCACAACTAAGGCTGGACAATCCAAAATATCCAAAATTCCATATCCAAACAGTCCCAAGCTCCAAAATGTGTATCTGTGCTAGCTGAGGCACTGGGCTCTTGTAGTTTCTTTTGTCCACCTCTTGAGGACTCCTCTTTATGAGGATGCCCCTCGTATTCCTTTGCTCAGCCTTTGCTATTCTATGCTATTCTATGCTATTCTCTGCTATTCTATTCAGCCTTTTCTTGCTATGTTTTCTCACTCTCCCTTCTCTATCTTGCAGTAGGTCACAACACTTCTGTGCCTTGTTCAGCCTTCTCTTTCACCTGGAATTTTTAGTAGAATTTTCCTGTTGATCACTGTACTATTTTTTTACAGCTGGATCTGTTTGACAAGTTGCCATAGCCATCCAATAACTTTTCTAACCCAGCTTCAGTCTTGGTCTGGCATGCCCGTTCAGCACAGCTATTTCAAAATTTGCTTCCTTCTCACATTGCTTCTTTTTTGCTCCCTTGTGAAGAAATTGTTTAAAAAGCATTTTCACTGCTTTACCCAAAGTCCATCCTGGTGGGATTCTCATGGCATTTGGAGGAAGCCTGAGCTTAAAAACCCTCACAGCTTTTCTAACCTGCCTGCTGTGTTTCTAATGCACTCCTACTCTCCCTTCCCAGCGGTGCACTGGTTCACCTGGCCTTGTGCACACAGTCTCCTCTGGGGATCTTTAATAGTCGTATGTTTGCATGTGCGAATATAGAAAGAGATGCCTTCTTCCTCGAAATGGAATTCTCCATTTTTATCCACTGTCTGCTAGAAACAGAATTTCCTTCACTGCTCAATGTCTTTCTTTATATTGTGACTGCAATACGCCATTTCAGAAGTGTCATCACCTTTATTTTTTTTACATTCTGATGTAGTCTGTAATCAACACTAGCTTCAGCGACTCTCATTACTAGCTCTTGAAGTGATTCTTCAGACTCAGCAAGAACAACATCATCATCAGATTACAGCATCTGCTTCCTCCAATTTCAGTCTTACTGCTGTAGCCAACAACAACGACGCACATTTGCATTTCAGTGCACAGGCAGAGCTGATGCTGTGCCACGGTGCAGCCCTTCTGGACTTTCCCTGTGCCCAACAACTACCATGCAGTGCCCTTTGTGAGTCTCATTTCCCTCGTGACTGATCACATACAGCGTAGGAAATTATATAAGCGTATCAAAAAGCCCTGACAGATATTAAGAGAGTTTTGTAGCATTCAACTGTTTGTTCCTTTCTCTTCTATAGCACATACCCTTCTGCACAAGCTTTTTTGTGATGCGAGTTGTTTTTTATTCCCTGACATTATTCTCAAAGCTGATTTACAGCATTGTCATGAGTAAACTAGCCTGTGTTTTGTTCTTTCTATGCTCTATTTTGCTTTCATATTTTTCAGCCCCTTTCTCTGAACACTAAGCCCATTTTTTTTCCTTTGCATGTTTGAATAGCAAGTGGAATTATTTGGCAATGTGCACATCCTCTCAGACTCTCCTTCTCTGAGAGCAGAATGAGTTCAGTGCTTCTCATTAAGTCCCGTAGCCGCTGCCCTGTTTTTCCACAGAAGTTTGCAGATCTTACGGGAAATCTTGATACCAATCTCACATTAGAGTGTTCTCTCCAGATACACAAAGCAGACAGGCATGAGAATATCTGAAGCAAGTAATGATGACTATTTGAGTTAATGATCCCACTGTCTTCCTGAAAGAGTAATTCGGATAAAAGATCAGATAAGAGCTTCTGATGCTGAAATCATGTACCTGAAGAGAGTTAATCCAGCCCTTTTTTTTTTTGTTTGATAATGGCATATGTGCTGGCTTAGTTCCCTTTATCTTGACAGTACTAAACAGCATGTGTATGGGGAGCCTAGGAGCATAACAGGCTAGCTGCACTTCCACGAGTCTGAAAAAATAAACCAATCCTCAAAAAACAACTCCAAAAACATGTAGAGGCTTGATATGAGATGCTCAGTGCTTACTCAGATTTTGGTACATGTTCTATGTTACTTCTGGGAGAGTGAGGAAGACCAGCAGAGCATCTTTAGTGAGTTAAAAATGACAGAAGGATCACCTGGAACTGGTAACATGTGGCTCCTAATTTTGAGTTTATT
This sequence comes from Phasianus colchicus, assembly GCF_987193195.1. Taxonomy (NCBI): domain Eukaryota; kingdom Metazoa; phylum Chordata; class Aves; order Galliformes; family Phasianidae; genus Phasianus; species Phasianus colchicus. Next base: position 45,252,120 of record NC_143441.1, read on the forward strand.
GTCACAACCAGGAATGCTGGATGCATTATTCTTATCAAATGGAACTTTAGACTTTCTCCAGCAATGCCAAGAGAATAGCTGTGAGCAGTTTTAAATCTAGATCATCAGTTGTTGAAGATCTCTTCTTATAGCAATTAAATGAGTATATGGTCACACCATGAAGATGGGGAACCCAGTAGGAGCACCCAGCTTTCTTGTGCAATGCAGAATGATGGCTTTTGTGATGGGTTCATTTTTCAATTTCTTGTATTCTTGTAAACCATTTTCTACTGAGACATTGTGAAGAATTCAAGCCTTGCTGAATATTTCAATTCATTTTACCATTTAATTTTTCTTCCAAGGCTGCAACATTTACATCTGCCTTTACAGTAAAATTCTGTCACATCAATTGAGCCCTTGTAGGGTCAAAATTGTAAGTTAAATTAAATTATTTTGTGGCTGGGCACAAAATAGCATTGTTCCAGCCAAATTTTCAGCAAAGATGGGCCCTATTTTAAACATAAGCAGTCTTACAGATTAACTCACAGGAAAAACTGTGAATAAGAGAGGTGCCCTGCTTTATCATTTTGCCTTTCATATCAAGCTCATACCCAACATTATTAAAGACTGTCAGTGGTTCCAAGAGCACGTTGCAACCCCAGGTAGATCCCAGCAGTAAACTATGCTAAAGGCACATTGGTGCAAGTGTTAATAAAGTATTAATAAATCCATGCTACGTGGGAGTTATGTTGCAGGGTGGGCAATGACAGAAAGATCTAAGTCACTTACCGCACTGGCCAGAATCCATATGCTCAACTGTTGTTTGGATGACAGTTAAGAAAGAGGCATCAAGCTTTAACACAAGACGTTTTAACATTTCTTGATGCATTTCTGAACATAAGCAACAATGTTTTATACATTATTTCAAGTAACTCTTCTAAAGTCACATTTCCCCTGACAACAACCTTATTTTGCGGCTCGTATAAGAAGGACATTTGCCCATCAGGAAAGAGATCAATTGAAGGAAATACATACATAAGTAAAACAGAAGGAACATAGCCCATAAAAACAAAGAAGAGAAATAAACATTAAGGAGAACTAGATGGAAAAATTACTAGATGGAAAAGGTCAGTGGAAAACATCACAGAATCATAGAATCATAGAATTGCTCTAGTTGGAAAAGACCTTAAAGATCATCAAGTCCAACAGCAACCCAACCATACTACCCTAACTCTAACAACCCTCCGCTGAATCATGTCCCTGAGCACCACATCCAAATGGTTTTTAAACACATCCAGGGATGGTGACTCAACCACCTCCCTGAGCAGCCTATTCCAGTGCTTAACAACCCTTTCAGTAAAGAAGTTTTTCCTAATATCCAGCTTAAACCTCCTCTGGTGCAATTTGAGACAAAGATGTGCAAATGGTGTGGGACTATAGTGTGGATTAAAGTGACCCCAGCACCTTCAAAAATTTGGTGGGGTAAAGGAGCAGCTCTGTGATCTCAGCTGCCTTCTGCAGATCTGACTGCTAGTCTGGATCCTGCAGCCAGGGAAAAACAACATAATGTAAAGAAAATGGAAGAAAACAATGTGATGGAGAAAAAAAGGAGAGAGCTGAAAAATGATAACTGAGGGAAGTAGGGAGCAGAAAATGAGAGACCAGTGAAGTAGGGGGGACAGGCAGATGAATGAAAGGAGAAATTATCACATTCAGCAAAAAGTAGAACAAGCTTTTGGTACAAAGTGCAGGCATCTGAGGATTTTGGCCTCTAATCTACTCCTGATGTTTTGTTTGTCTAAGACCCATCCCTGAGTGCAATATCCAAAAAACCTCAGGCTTCCACTGCCAGTCATTGCCATCAAAAGAAGTATTAAAGTGATTGTTGCAGAATTTCTGGCCTGATTCTCTTAGTGCCAGGAGGTTTGAATGAGGTTTAGATAAGCCACCTGAAAGAAAAGTTAACTATCTTAAATATCTATTGTTTACCCATATATGTAACAATATAGGGCTTATTGGAAAATGACCTTGGGGCTTTTCGCAAGTAATTCCTGTTTTCTAGTCAATCCTATGGGTATTTTACCTTTACACAGGCAGAACTACTGTTACTCTGATGTCTGAAATTCCCTCAAAACAATGCAGCTACATTAAGACTAGAAGAGCACAACATACAGCATCTTAAAGGGAGTGATAAGAACGGGGCAGCATGGGGTCCACGTGTGGAATTGAATGATGGTATCAAATAAATGTATATAGTAAAGGTGGGTTATCCCTCATGGATTAGTGGAAGCAAATCTTCACTCTTAGTCACACTCAGAACCCTAGAATTTCTCACTGAGATACACTGGTCTTCTGTGCTCTACTTCTAGGTTCAACTCACTGCAGTATGTTGGCATGTTATCCTGGCACAGGGTTGGAGGGATAATCTGGAAAAACAACACAATAGCAAGTGAACAATGGGGAATTGTGAGAGGGAAGAACATTTGTGGTCTTAAAGCAAAATATAAGGTGTAAATCTGATGAATTAGAATCTCCTGATTTACAGCCCAATAAGAAAGATATGACAGTAAAATATTTTTCAGCTGATATAGTTTGTTTTGCCAGCTGAGGATAAATTAATTTCTATGTATTGCTAGAATTGCATGTAGTGATACAGAGCTGGTCAGAAAATGTTTAAACTTGGATACCATTGTGGCACATAGAGTGATAGTTAAAGGGAGGAGCGTACAAGGAAGGGTGTAAAAGCAATTAACCATGAGATTGTTAGTAGGCAGAGAATTAAAGAGTTCTTTGCATGACAGGGACAAGAGGAGGAGTTCATTAAGGCACATGCTATTTATTTTAATATTGTTCATGATCTGACTTGTACTAAAATTATAAATAGGCCAAGTGTGAGTGACCCAGAACAATTTGGCTTCTTTCCTAGCTGGATTTAATCTCAGTTCATGTTGTCCTCCTTCCTACTCATTTTCTGCCTCCAGGAGCAGCACTGCCAACATCTGAGATTTCTCTCTTGAGGTTTGCATCTAACCTTTTGCTTCAAGGTTTAGAATTCGGCTCCTGGAGTCTTGTGTTTTTCATGATATACAGTTGTTTTACAAGGGGTTTAAGGAGTACCTCCTCTTTCGCAGTTATATTCTATGTCAATAGGCATGGTACTGTACTGATGTAACTATCTTGGAATAATGACTCCATTACAAGTCTGTATTTGGAGATGAGTTGAGTTATAACTTTGCCCGAGTTGTATCAACCAGGCCCCAAAGCAAGTGGCCAATGGGAGAAAGGGATTGTACTGATCTAACAATATCTTTTCAAATTCAAATGTTCGGTTATGCCAAAAAAAATAATCCCATGTAGGCAAGACCTACATTTTTAGTCCTTAGGGCTGTGGAGAAAGTGTGACTCAAGTGTATTGAAAAGGCTTAGATACCAGAAGGCAAATAAAAATAACCCCAGTTGTGGATTTTTTTTTTCCAATTTCATTATTTTTGTGCCAGTCTCAAGGTTTTGGGGGCCTGAACTCTGGATTTGTGAGCCCTCTGGGATGGCAGAAGTATTGACTATAATTGGTACAGGGACTCTGCCTACTTATGTGTTCATACAGAACTCAGTACTAAAGTGCTTCCACCCAAATAATCTTTCTGGTCCAGCTATAGTGCAAATAAAGAAGTAATATTAGTAAAACACACCCATCCCATTTCTAGGTGAACACTTAGTACATGTCCACTGTTCAGTCTGCCCATCGCCCCTGTTCAGATTAGAGCTATATCCTCCCACTCTTTGCCTTTATTTGTTTCAGAAGTCCTTATCCTGACATTTTTATGGCTCTGGGTCACTTTTAACTCTGGGGTAGATACAGACTGTATGTACCTTTCTGCATGTGTGATGTCCTGATGCTCAGCAGGTGTATTTATACATGTGATGTGCTGTGAGTTTACTAGAAAAGTCCAAAGGAGTCATCCTAGCTCTTCTGCAAGGAAAAGGGCAAAAAAGCTAAAGATAATGCTTGCTGCCTTCTTAAAAATAAGCTATAAAATAAATATTACTCCTGTGTAGGTTCATGCAAAAAGTTGCATGTTAGTGAAATAGTAATTAACTAGTTTATGTGTGGCTTTAGAGCTGTGTATGTTCCATGATTTTCTGATAATGAATTATTGAATTAATATAAGTAGCTGTTTCCTTTTGTCCAAAAATCTGTAATTATATGAGAAGATGCAGATCCAGAATTTAATGGATGCTATGGTTCAGCCCATACTTCTGTGACAGTTCTTGTGAGGTGAAGTTTCTTATATCAATTTCCAGCTGTGTTAGACATTCACATCACACTGTTCTTCTAAGAAATGCATATGAATATTTCTAGGAGCCACTATATTTTTTTCAGGATCGCTTATCTAGGGAACATGCAAATAGCACAGACATCTTTGGGAACATGGAAGGAAACAGGCTGCTGAGCTGAGGTAACGTTCATCATTAATTGCTCTGCAATAGTACAACAGAGGGAGCCTCCTGGGTGAACCAAAGCCGTGGTCAAAAATTAGTTCCAGCTTGGGACATAGATGTTTCACGTGCAATTCTCCATTTGACAGTTGCTATTTGAAGCTATGTAGGTTGTTCTGAAAGTACTGCCACCTATTTTTTTTCAATAGAAACTACAACAGGTACAAAGAGCACAATAGCACTATCTGATAAAGCAAATTCTCAGCTACAAAACACTATTTTTCAACATAATCACTGCCATTAGCTATGCATTTTCACCTCAATGGACAAGAGCTTGACTGCGGTGCTTGTAAAAGATCTGCATCGCTGTTTCACAGCTGCTATGAAGTCACTGTTACCAGAAAATTGTTGTCTATCTTTCATCAATCTGAGTTGTGTTGCAAGAGAAAAGTTGTCTTCTACTCCTGCCTGTCTCTGGAACTCATCACCTTCAGCTTGCGTGATGTAGTGGTCAGAGTAGACCTCATATTTCAGAATGTCTGTAATAAACAGGATTAGCAAAGTTTTATCCCCGTTCATGATTTTTTAGAAACAAACATCAAATGTAAAAAGTTTATTATGGTATCACTATCAACATATAATCTGGTTGCTATTCAATTAATAAAGTCTTCCAACCTCTCTTTTTATTATGTAAGCTGAAAAATTTTGAGGGCGCAACGGTATCAATGCAGGTGTTCAATTTAGTATCACAACTTCATAGGACTGATCCCAGTAATTCAGGTGTATTTAGCAAACTTCAAACCATATATTTTGTGCCAGATTGAGGGGGCATAGTTGCTATAAAGAACATTACAAACAGAAATAATGCTTTGAACTCAGCACTTTTTTCTGTTTCAGAACTCTCCTGTTCTTCATCAACCCTAATAACTAGTGTGGCATTTTGTCTTAAGAGTCTCACTTTTAAAATAGCCCTTCCAGGAAGTTTAGAAAAAACAGCTCAGATATTAGAGTGTAAATGCAAGCAAGGCCATATGTAGATGTTTTTCACACCACTGCCTTATCAGTAATATGTTTTTTCCTTAGCAGTTCCTATAGGAAAATCTGGTGTTCTCTGCTTTATAATTGCTGTCTTTATCATGGCTGGGGGGAGGGAAAGTGTTGTGTTTTGGTGTGAATTATTGCTTCAGCAATAATAAAAGGTGATATTAAAATGTCACTGCAGTCATTTAAATGCTTGTTTTCCATGAAAAGAATGATTTTTAAAAATTATTTTTACAGTCTTTAACTGCTAATAATAACTGAGCTTGTTTTGATGACAGATGAATTAAAATGACGTTTTGACAACAACTCCCCATTATCAACCAACGTTTGCCCTCTGTTCTCTCTTTGTAATTATCACAGTCTTTTTATTTTCCTCATCTATTCTGGGGGCTGTGCAAAGATAACAACTGAAGGCCTCGCTCTTCCAAGGCTAAGAAATGCATTGAGCTTCCTGCTCAGAAGAATCATAAAATAGCTTGGGTTGGAAGGGACCTCAAAGATCATCTAGTTCCAAACCCCCTGCAGCAGGGGTTTTATTTAATTTCTGCATCTCAAGTGTTGAGCCAGAGCACCAGGGCTAGAGCACCAGTGCCCAGCAGTGACAAGGATCTCATATTGTCCTCAGTCCTAGTACAGGGTGGCCTGCAATGGTCAGTGAACCTGACCACTGTGGTGGTCAATGAACCTGATGATACACCTGCTATTTTGGCAGCTGGTTGGAGTGTGTGCCTCTGGAACACAACCTATATTATTTTAAGTATGCATCTCTGCCAAAAAAGCACGATGTGCTCCCAACTCTGAGAGCAGCCAACAGCTCAAAGAATGCATGTTGGAAGAAAGTCTCTACTAAAGCAATGTGAGTAGGAATAGGCTGAAAGAAGGACCCAAGAGGCATAGAAGGATTGGAGGCCTGATGATCTGTGAACAAAGTCTCCACTCCTCATGGACAGGTTTGCAGAAGCAGCAAGCACTTGCTGAGCTTACCCTGATCCACTGTATACCCTGAGAGGTCACTCTGCTGTTGCTGCACTTCTTCCTCATAGGGAGCAAACTGCATCTCTGCCTGGGGAGCTCCAGGCTCAGAGACTTGCTGCACCTCCACAAGTGCTTTGATATCTCTGTTTATGAATAGATGATGATCATTGTGTTCTTACTGCCAGCACATGCCCTGGGGAAACGGTCCAAGTGCTGGGGTTTCGTGTGCCAAAATGAGGAAAGTTAATTCAACACCCTTGATAACAACAATAGCGCTTAGTGCTTTTGATCTTCAAAGCACTTTACAAACATTAGCTAATTAATTAATCCTTACAATACTCCTCTGCTATTATCCCCATTTAGCAGATGGGGAAATTGAGTCAGAAAAGTTAAATGACTTGCTTAAGGCTATGAAGGAGTTGGCAGCAAGGCTGTGATGGGGAATTCCTGGCTCCTCCTTGCAAATCTCCCAAACAGCTGCGGCTGCCTCAGACCTGGGGCTGCATTACCCAGGGATGCTGGACTGATTGGTCAGGCAGATTTGGACAGGTCTAAGTGCCACCTGCAGACTTGTGTTATGGTGCCCACCTTGGAAGTTGTTTGGCTTGGTGAACTTGGGCCCTTCCTCACACTCTAATATCTGCGCAGCTTCTGAAAGGGATTTTGCTCCTGTCTGGCCAGCCTGGCCCTGAGCTTGGTCTACCTGTACACATATATACTCTCCTACCTTGTTTTGGACTCTCCTACCTTGTTTTGGACTCTCCTATGCTGTCTTCATGCTAGAAAATGAAACCCTAATCCTGCTTCATAGTCAGGAAACAGGGAGACTTGTAGGGAGAACTCAATCAAACCCTTTAAATCTTTGTTTATAAAAGTTCCCGTATGAGGGATGAACTGAGGAATGACAAACAAGCCTTTAGGGGTGCAGACAGCCTAACTGAAGCTCTTAATTTTTGCTTATCCAGGGAGTTCTGTATCTGATAGAGTACTGAGATGGTAATTTCTTATACAGCTTAGAGATAGGATTGCTCAGGATCTATTACAAAATCAGGTTAATAAATGAACATCAAAGGAATCATCTTTTCACTTTGGCTCAAGCTAACCTAGCAAGATGATAAATATTACTAGGTAGCAAGTATGCATTAGTCAAATAAGGCTTATAAAAATACATTTGAGTCTCCAGTGAACATTTTCCATTGGGTTATAGCACTATTTATCACCACACGGCTGCACAAAAACATACTGCAGAATAAAATGAAGTGAAATAGTGAAAGAAGAGAATCTTTCACCTTAACAAGACTGTGAGAAGTATTTTTGAGCAGATGTGTGCTAAAATAATTTGTCAAAAGGGGCACTGACTTTCTAAGATATGGAAAGGACCTCTAAGTTCCAGTAAAGACAAAGTATTTTCTCAAAGACAAGGGAAATCGGGGAAGAGTCACTGAATGGCTGAGGCACATCTGCATCTCACCTTAAATGCTTAAAATTACATGTTTCAAGCATCACTTCTTTATTGCTATTGCCCAATAGCCAAAATTTGCCTACCACTGAAAAAAAGTGGAATCATACAATCCTATACAAACCTATAAGGATCATTGAGTCCAAGGTCCCCCAGATCATGCAAAATCAGTGTCCCAGCAATTACCCTAGCAGAGCATAGGATCTGTTTTGAGCATGCTGAGTCTCATCTGAGTTTTTTGACTTCTCATGTACATTCTGTTGGGTAGTGCCATCAGTTGGTACAGGATGATGATGAACCTGTGCTGTCCTCATTTATGTGAAAGGCACTGCAAAACCAGACCACACTCACGAGGTGCCTCAACCATCTCCTCACTTGTGGGATTGATCAGTGATTGTCATCTATGCAAGAGAACATCCAGAGCTGTGAACAAACCCAGATATTTCTATCTCCTCAAAAGAGGAGTGAGTGAGATTCCTCTTGGGTTGCACAGTAAATGGACAAGAAGCAGCAAACAAAAGTTGTAAAAAGAGGAAACTCCAATCAGATATTAGAAAAGAAATATACTACTCACAGTGAGGGCTATTCCAACAATGGAACAGGGCCCAGGGAAGCTGCGAGCTCTCCATTTTAAGAGATGTTCATAACTTGACAAGGTCCTGAGAAATCTGATTTAAATAGAACTACTTTAAGGAGAAGGACAAAGTAGATAACAATAGATAAGAACAGATCTCTTCCATCTGCAGCTATTCTGTTACTCTAAGAAATACAAGCTTGCATTAGTCAGCTCTCCACTCTCCATCCAGCACTGCAATACCCATGCAGAACAACCAGCAGTGTCGGACACAGTGCTCATCTGCTAATGTTTCCTAGCCAAAAAAAAAATGGAGAATTATGCTCTATCATTTCACAGAAGACAGTCAGGCCAAATCTAGGATTAAGTGGTAGAAGCCAGGTCTATTCTTTATATTATCATAATAATAGTTTGGCCAGTTTTGTAATTAGGCTATTTCTACGAAATAGTTATTTCTTGTATCAAAAAAAAAAAAAAAAGGAATTTTTATTTGATATTAAATAATTGCAACAAGTCCAAATGTGAGAGGCGTATATTACAAAGGAAGTTAAGAGCTTTACAAGAGATGTGAAGCGTGTCCATTACAAAGAGCTTTCTGTATAGGATTTGTAATGGTATATTCATGTTAAAACGAGTTCAGTGTGTTTTTAGTGGAAAAAATAGTTCATGCCACAGACAAAAATAAATCAGCCTGGGAATTTCCTTTGTTGGAAATTAAAGTATCTCACAAAATTATTAATAGCTGTGTGTCTTCATCATGCTAGTGAATTTTACTATGAAATTGAAATGTGTTAGAGGGTTTGATATCTATTCTTCATCATTCTGACAAGAAAACAGTGGCTTCTTTGCTATTTATCTTTTTAGAAAGAAGGAGGAATGCTCAACCATTTAACTTCAGAAGTGTCTGATGGCACTTTCCACAATCAGCACTGACAGCTCAAGGATGAAAGGTATAGCATATATTCTAGTTATTCAAGGGTTAAAGAAGGTCCCATAAATAAATTATGGATGCATTTTTAGAGCACTTTGCTAAGAACAAGAATGGCAGAAAATATCACAAGGCTGTCAAATCAGATTAAAGCCCATGTGCTCGGAGTAATCTGTGGGGAAAACTAACAAACTGTATGTTTGTCACGTATTAAAGATATTTTCTTAAAAAGCCAATTGGCTGAATGAACATAGAAATCCACCTTGCTTTTTCCTCATCTCTTACTGTTCATCTCCTGTGCTTAAAATACAACTTACAAAGTAGTTGCGGCTAGTGACATATCCCAGCTTGGAGAAGGCTTGGTGAAGAGCAAAGCTGTGCAATTCAAGTGTGTGTATTAATATAAACATGTGGATAAAAATTCATACTGAGTAGATGAATTTTTTTCAGCAATTTTTTCTTAACCTGGTCACTTGGATGCCTGGAAAACATAACTATGCATCTTCCGTTTTATAACGTGTAGGCAGAAGACTTGATCTTCACTTACCAGAATTGAAAAGGTATACATAAGTCCCTCTGAAGGACAGAACTACTGTGAAAGCAATTTACAATCTGTTAACCCATTGTCCTAAAAATCCAGAATTTGAATCAGGTAACCTACAAAAAGATAAAGATGTGATCACAGAACAGGTTCCTGTTAAGTAATTGTGCCAAGAAAGACAAGGATTCTGGTAGAAAGGATAAGCACGAGCTCTGAATTTCTACAGCTGGATTAGATGATTCTTAGCCTGGATACATCTTCTGACTGTCACAACACTGCCTGTTGGACTAATAACCTGGCAAATACACCTACACCCTCTCTGTCTTGTTTTTCATGGGAAGAAAGTCAGTGCATTATCTACGTAAGTCAGTGGTGTGAGCTGGACAGTTTTTTATGGGGAGAAGTAAGGTGCTCAGATGTACTGCAAATTGCCTATGCCCACCTGTGTACATGAAAACTACAGGGACAGCAATTCATTTCTATCCTCAACCATTCAGCAGAGCAATTAACTTTTCTGCATCAGTTTTAAAGGATGAGAGACCTACAGTGGGCCATAAATTCATCTTTCAGCCTCACATGCTATTGGACTCAGCCGTACTCATTGGTGACAAAGCAAACAAAAGATTTCAGTTTGATAGATGAACAGTATTCAGCAGAGAAAGGAAAGAAGGAGCAACTGAAACCCGTTCAGTGAATGACACCTTAAGATATAGCTCCTCGTAGGATCAGTATTGTGTTAAATTCTTGAGGCCAAACCTAAAGAAGTAATTAAATGCCTTGTAATTAGAGTAAGATGCCTAAGATGTTCTTAGATCAAGAGTAAGAAAAGGATGTTCAGTTTAGTCTTAAATTATCTCTCTATTGGGCTGTGTTGGAGACATGTGTGAGATTTGGATTGGATCCCAAGGCTTTTTCTTTCCTTTATTTCCCTAGTAAAGTGTGAATAGCCAGATCCATCCAGCCAACCGTTATCCTGAGGCAAAGTCCAAGCAGAAGGGTACCAGTAAGTACAACAGAGCCCAGGGAAGTCCATAGGCAAGCTTGTACAGTACTGTATTTGCATCTCAAGGAAGAGAACAGTGCTGTTCTCACAGAACTATTTTTTTTTTTTTTCATGATAGTTCTTTACTTTTTTTATGTAAGCAACTTCTAGTAATGACTTTCTTGTTCACTGCAAGATGGCCTACCTCTACTAAAACAGAGTCTTCCAGTGAGAGAGTAGTTTGTATTTCAGAAGATAAATAGTTTCTAAAAGTTAAAGCATTCTTACATGGTGTACCTTTCATGTATATTTGTTTTCTATGTACTTTATACTGTTCTGCTGTGATTTAGTAGAATAAAACTATTTTAAAAAACATTGTAATGGTGACTATCTCTTATTAGTAGATTAGTCTTACTAGAATAGTAGATTAGACTTAGTTTTTCAGAAGCCCACCCAGAGGATTAATGAACATTTCCCACTGAATTCCCATTCATTTCAATGGGATTGGGATTTCTCCCGGTGCTGCTTACGTACATAACCCCATGTAGGATCGGGCCATGTTTATGTTCCAAAGAACTCTGAATACATTGGACTTACAGTCACCCATCATGGAAAATACTGCTCGTTTCCCACAGGATTGATATTTCTCTGCAGCTGGATTCAAAGCCTAGTAAAACACGTGTAACAAGATATGACTGGAAACGTGGTCATCTCCAAATGAAATGTTGAAATGTTTGTCTCAGCACACTCATCTCCATACAGCACAGAAGGTACCAAAAGGTAAAGACCATTCCCACTGCAAAGCAGGGGTAGGGTATGGCCAAATCACAGGTAATATCCTATAGACTCAATCCAATATTCTCCTTCTCAAACCAAAGTAACAGACAGCATGTATTCTTTTCCTGTGTATTGATGTTTACAGTTCAAAGCTTCTATGTTGTCATCTGTTAAAAATCAAGAGCAGGCAAAAATCATCCCAGCAAACAATTATTTTACGAAACACTGACTGTAGAAATTTCTACCACGTGTGCTTTAAGTGCAAAAAAATGAGAGTACTAGAGCAAACGGGGGAAGAATTTAAAGATTTTTAATAAATAAAAACAGCCATTTGCAAATGACAACCTGATAATACTTAGCACTTAAAAGACAAACATTAATTAAAAACTAACTTTTTTAACAGAAGGAAAGAAACACTGTTAGTAAAAGATTTAATCACTTCAGTTGACAGTTTGCTGGTTATTTAATCAAATTCACTTCACAGAAATGGATTTTTGAAGTAAGCTCAAGGACAAGCTTTTTAGAAATCAGTAACAATTGTCAATCTAATAATAATTGCTTGACTGCAGCAAAAAAGGGAAAAATACATTGACATATTCATCCATACATTACTTTTAATTAGAGTAGATGGGATAAATTCATCATATCCTGCATTTAAATGGTTTGTTGAAGGAAATACTGTGAATATTGGGAGGACAAAGGTTGCAAGTATAAAAAAGCTGTCATTTTACAAAAAAAGGAAAGGAAAAAAAAAAAAGTATATGCTTTCAGGAAAGGAAATTGACCCACAGGGGATTGCAGGTGCCGGAGCTGATGGAAAACACTGAGCCCCAGGGAGATCCAGGCTGGAGCCAGCAGGCAGCTCAGAGCCCTCACCCTCACGTTGAACTGAAGCTGACAAACATTTGGTTCTTCCCTGAGAGATCAGTGCTACAGAACTCAGATGGGCGTCCTGCCCTGTGCAGGGAGGATGTATTCTGGCTCACAGACTTCAAGGAGGGCAGGTTGTGCCTTGGAGGAGCATCTGCATGTTTCAGGAGGAAGGGAGCGGTGGGAGCTGCCTGTGCTCCCGATCTGCTTGCATAACTCTGCTGGTATCCGCACCACCCTAACTAGGCCAGTGAAACTCCAAGGGTATGTCTGTGCCTGTATTATGCAATTCTATGCAGTGATACCCAAACGTAGACTAAAGGAGCCTCTCTCTTTGAGGCAGCCAAGTCATGCTAGCATACTGTTTTGCCTTATCTGTTTTGCTCTTTTTGGGGCATTTCTATGGAATATTACACGTAGTATTGCATTCTGTGGAGTAACATTGTAAGCAGCCTGGCACTGTGCTGGTCTATTTTGCTACCTACAAATGTTTCTAGAATGATGATAAGCAATATAGGAAAAAATGCTTATACGTTCACTTTTTGTAGTTAATTAATAGCAGTAATACCAAAAGAACATCACTCCTGGCAGAGATGTGCCAGTTTGCTGCAAGAAATAAATTACTGAATTTCTTCTCCCAAACAGAATCATAGAATTCTCTCAGTTGAAGGAGACCCACAAGGAGAATTTATCCCACAAAGATATCCATAAGCATGGCCTTGTTCAGACATTGAATTTTGGTACAACAAACTATGGAGGTTCAGTTTTCTACTGAGATTTCACTCTTCATTCCTTTCTTCAACTGCATCTATTTTTACAAATAAGTACAGATATTCAAAATTTTTCTAGTTCAAAATACTTATAATAACCAATGCCATTTTCTCTCTAAAAGAAATCTCAAGGAATAGAGCACAAACAAAAGATCTTCCACTAGTGAAAAGGTATGATTGTCCCTGGAAACATAAAGGGGGAATATTAAAAAAAAAAACAACAACAAACAAACATAAGAAATTTGGTGTATTTTCAACAAGCAAAAGTCAATTTCTTTGCTGAAGGGAGAATCTCCCTCCCCACCCCAAAGTTGTTAATTATTTTTTAAAAAGAATGAGAGTGAAATGCACTGATGTGGGCTCTGCAATGCAGTGCAATACTTTCCTTTTTCCTATGAGGAAAAGAATAGATTGTACAGCTTACCCCTCCATGAGAAGTTTCATTTTTAACTCTGCCATGAAGATGAGTAAATTCCTTCTCTGAACAACATAGAAGATGGAAGGAGATGGCTGGTGGCAGAATACTGCAAAGCATGCACAGAACATAAGCCGTGTGTGTTCGTAAATGGTAAATTCTCAGTGCTGATATTGCTGAGAGGCTGCTGTCATGCTTATTAATCAAGTGTACCTGATGTAACCTCACAGCACTGAGTACAGCTGTCATGGAAGAGCCCATATTCACACTGTTATGTTCCTTTAACCTTCAAAGCAGAGTAACTTCATGCAAACCGCTTGATGGAAGCAGTCTTTTCTGGAAATCAAATCTAGGAACTGTCTGGAAAAATGTTATTAGCTGAGGATGAAAGAAAGTGTGTTTACTGAATAGCGATTGTACAAGATGACCTCTTGTGTCCCTCTCAACCTATAATAAATTCAACATGATCTGTCTGTTTCACAGTATGGATTGCCACATTCCAGTGTTAGAACTGTTCCTTGGCCTGTTTGATGTAGTAATGTGGAAGTGTCCACAGAGTTCCTCCTGGGCAAAGCCAGACATTAGTGACTCTCAAAGTTGTGCTGCCTCAAAGAGCGCAAGGAAGACCCCAGCCTGGAATCACAGCAGCATGCATACAAGCGCAGCAATTTACTTTTGCTCATTTTCTGTTTCAGTGGTCTGGAAAAATGAAAGGCCAGCATGGTGGGAGAATTCCTGACAGTGCAAAATCCAGAAACAAGGTAGCAAAAAATGACTAAGAGAGTCTAAAAGATCAAGGCCAGATGTGTGCAATTGCTGAGATCTGAGAGACAAAGAGAGACGGGAAGGTGAAATTATGGAGGAAAAGGCAAGAAAGGGTGTGAAGAAGGAAAACTCAGTTGAGGTTTTTTGACATTGTCAATGTAAACTGGTGAATATGGGTTGTAAATACAAATCCAAGCACTTCTTCTTTGTGTTTCAAAAAGAAATTTGACCTCCAGAATGTGAGATGGCAGCATGCATATTCAGAGTTAGGAAGTAGATTGCAGTAAGGGCAGCGTGGGAATTTTAAGAGTTGGGAGGCATGTGGAATCTTTATACAAGGAACGAACTAGTATGCTCCAGGGGAAAAAACAAAACAAAACAAAACAATGTTACTAGATCAGATTATTGATCCAAAAAGTATATTAGTTTTAATTAAATGAAACTTTATTTACAAATAGCTTTACCCTAGACAGTTTTTGAATTGTTTTCCAGTACAGAAGATTATCGTTTCCTCAAACATTCAATGCAATAAAAATGATACACACAACTTTTTTTCTAGTCATTTAAATAATTAAGATGTATTTTCATAATTTCTAACCATAAATAAAATATTTTCAATAATATATGACTCTTGAATCAGCTGTTTTCAAAGGTTAAGTCTTTTAAAAACACAAATGTCTGAAGTCTACCCCACACCTCCCTTCTCCATTTAAGCATCAGTGTAAGTGAAAGCCTTAATGGAACGCCTTGGTAATTACTAGATGTTACAGACCCTCAGTTTCTCCCTGTAGAGTATTGGGCAGTGCTAAACAAAACTAGTAACAAAACAAATATATCTTAGATTCAACTAATGTTCAGTGACCGAACAGCAAAATTTTAAGAGAATATTCTAATAGTAAAATTTCAAGAACTGAAATAATTCATCCTCCTCTATCTTCCCCATTCAGATTCCACTGTCAGGCATTTGGCACTCAGAGCTGTTTCAGAAGAGAGCTCCAAGCTGGTAAAACGCTACACTGGTGACTGTTCTGTCCATAGTCCCAACTCAACTACTCCCTTTGGTGTTCATAAATGAATACCATGTACATGTCATTATATTAGAGTGTCTTTTTCCTTGGAATCTTTTTGACTTTCATAATTTTATGACTTTTGGATTTATTTTAACTTTTTTTTTTTTAAGATGCTGTTACATTCAGCTGTTGCCATTGAATTTGTTTTGGCAAAAAATATGAGTGAAAAAGACTCGTCAGAATCAAATCTCTTTCTCCTACTGAGATCCTACAGATCTCCAGCCACTATGAACATCTGTTAAAGTATCAGATGATGTAAAGATCTTCAGAAGAGATCACCTCTTTTAATTGTTTTGGTATTTTTTTTCTTTCCCAAGGAAGAAACCCTAAACAAATATAAATTAATTCAAACATTTTGCAGCTGCCTTTATATGAAATAATAAAAATGTTAAAAGGTGGCTTTATCTGCATATCAAGATACGTATTCCAGCTGGGGCAGTGTAGATAAAAAAATTTAAACCAGTCATTGATATGAAAGGTGATGTGAGAAGACCCTGGAAATTATAGACGTGTTAGTCTATCCTCAGTACCTGGAAAAACTATTGAGAAGATTTTCCTGGGAGATACCAAAAGGTATTTAAAGAACAAAGCTGTTACCAGGCATCATCAACATGGGTTCATGGAGGGAAAGTCCTTCCTTAGTAATTTGATCTCCTGTCAGTGGTCATGTGCTCAATAGATGAAGGAAAGGTGGTGGACATCTTTCCGGATTTTAGGCCTGTCCCTCGTGACAACCATCTGTACTGATTGGCCAACTGTGAGATAAACAAATTCATGCTATTCTGGTTGATGACTTAACCCAATGGTAGAGCTCAATAAGCTGTAGTGAGTGGGGCTACATCTAGTCAGCAGTTTGTCCCTAGTGTATTCCCTAGGGCTCAGTTCTAGGGACAGTATTGGTAAACATTTTTATCAGCAATATGGATGTAGACTTAGAATGATTTCTCAGCAAGTTTTTCGATTACACTAAATTTCTATCCTACTTAGCCTTCTCCATGCAGAGAAACACATATTTTATGGGAAAAAAAAAATCCAACACATTTCTTCTGCTTTAGGGACAGGTCTTTTTCCTATGCTTCTATTACAATTAAAAAAAAAAAAAAAATTCTAGATGTTGTCAAAGATTTTAGTAGTTACATCAAAGATTGAAAACTTTTTCACTGATTCATCAACACTTAACCTCTCTGAAATTCACCCACTGAGACTGAGCACAAGGGGTTTATTATGTTGTTATCTAAATGATGATGCTGGGAAGAAAGAGGCCTAGCAGTAGAAATGAATGGCAGGAAGGAGTAACAAACAGTACATTAAAACAGATTGCCCTTGAATGGCAAGTCTTCATAAGCTGGCCTTAGGCTGGTAGCTCTTCACATTACAGTGAACATTGTTCACCAAACTTGTCCAAGATCCTTATGAAAATGCAATGGATTCTTAATTTTTTCTGTTGACCTGTTATATCCCCAGATTTTATGATCCATGAAGCAACTTCACAGTTCTAGAGTGATCTCATAATTGTTGCAAAAAATGATTTTAAAGAAAATTATGTCTTCTATCTAAATTGCAATACAGATTCATCCAAAGTTTATGTGCCTCAACAGAATAATTTTAGAAGGAAATGATAACTGGTACTTAGCTTTGGCATGACGTGTAGAAATTTTAAGGCGTACAAGTGCAGAATTCTACAGCTGTGTTCTACCATCCAAAAATTTCCAAGACTTCAGGTATTAACGATGTAATCTGAAGGTATTTTTTAAACCTTGTGAATCACTGCAGAATTTGTGTAATTGTTAGTGTTTGCGTCTCAGTGAGCACAATTCTTTCTGTTTCTCTATCTATGAGAACAGTAAGTGTAATATTTAGCTGCAGTGCAAGATGTCCCCCAGTGTGGGAACAGAGGAGTTCAAGGGAGATCAGGTGGGATGAAATGGTAATTCTCGCCACATTTACAGAGGTTAAAAGCATGTGCTCCAGTTAATCCTATGTGTAAAATAGTATTGTGAGCATTAATTCACGATGAAAGAGGTTGAACTTACTTATTCTAGACTGATTAGCTACCATTAGTAAGCAGTCATTCTGAACTGGTAACAAAACTACGACTGGGACGTCACAGACTCTGTAACTGAGAGAGTCTTCTATGAAGCTGGAAGAAAATAACAAAAATCCAGTTCATTACACATTCGCTGAGTTTATTTTGCTTGTATCAGTGGATTACCAGCATATATAACAGACATTGTAAAATGTGATTAAGCGTTGCCCCATGCTTAATGGTTACCTGCACATGCTGCAGAGTGTAAAGAAAGTGTAATGAAATTGCAAGCATGCCATAGTACCAACAAATAATCTGAATAAATGACCTGGATTATAGCAAAAATTGCTGACTCAATTGCAGGGTTATGATCCATTTATGAAGACTTACAGGGAAGAGTGAAAGAGTAATGATGTATACGTACTGGTATGGGATCATCCAGCTATTGCATCCATTCATGGATAATCGGCAATGTTGTAAATTTGCAGAATGCTTTTACTAGTTATAATGGAGAAATTAAAAAAGATCATGAGGGACAATTTACTTTGGCACAAAAAATCCTAAAACCATAGCTTCTATCTAGAATTTTTCTTGATATAATTTTTTCTTATTCTCTTTCCTTCTCAAAAACTTTATAATTGATGGAAATTGAAGAATTTATTCTTCATTGTACTATAACAGTTCTTGTTGCACTGGAGACTGGGGACCATCAAAGACATGGTTGCAATCTTGTGGAATCTTAGGCACCCAACCACACATTTAGGCAAAGGACTGGACTGTATCAGGTCTCTCCATGATTTACTATCAGAATGAACAGAGTGACCTTCACCTTCTGTGATCCCACTTTTTCTCTCTCTCTTTTTCTTGTATTTCAGTTTTTCCTTATGTGTGACTTCTTTCTGTTCAGAGAAGCCAGGCTGACCAGGCAAAAAAGCATCAAGGCTTTCTTGATGGATTTATCCTGCCCAAGTTCCTTTCCTGCACTAAATGAGTTCTCCTAGAGGTGAACTGTGGCTGCTCCGAGGATGAAAACTGCCACAGGCCTCTTGGATCCAGCCTGACATACCCAAAGATTCAGATCTTCAAAGAGGATGAACTTAGTTTCCATTGACTTCATTGGTAGCTGTGCACTTATTCAACATGATAACCTGGACTAAAATTTGGGGCTTTTGGTCACTCCCAGAATAGCTCTAGACTCATTACACTGTTAGTGGGATAGAGAAAGAGGCACCTGGAAAAGCTTTGAAGAGTGAACAAGCAATCTATTTCTTTGTTGTCTGGAGAACATGACCATGACTGGTTCTCATAACCCATGGAACAGGTCTGAAACATGCGATGACTCCTAGTTTTTGTATAATCCAAACTTAGTGTATTCTGAGACCAAAACTGTCATCTGAAGAAACTGTCTCTCCCTTGCACCTTTTCTTGTGATGCATGGAATTCCCTTCCCAACCATTGACTCTCCTTTAGAAAGGTTATTTCCTTTCTACAATGGGTCCAAGAGCAATAGAGCAGGCACATATGAATCACACAAATAAATGTATGACTTTTCCCTAACTTCAGAAAATACCGGTTCATCTACATTGTCCCATTTTGTATCACAAGCTGTATCTTCTTTGGAATGGATTGCACAGTCTGCAAACTTGTTTGTGCAGGGACGGTATTCACACTGAGCTTTGGACAATGTTGATTATAAAGTCAGCACTTAATATGTTAATAATAATAACATAGAATTAGAATAGAATGAGATATTGCAAATCTAAAGGTTTATGCTTTTGCATTTTATTCTCCTTTTTGGGAGCTTTGAAAACACTCTCCACACTATATTTCTGTTTTCAGACTTAATCCATAATTATGGAGAACTGAGGTACCAATGCCAGAGTAACAAGATTAATACCTTTTTGACAGAATTTAATAATATGGTTTTATAATATTTAATTTTGTTCATAAAATATCCCTCAGTAGGAGGCTTTTTTTTTTTAACTTACCTAAACATTATTGCTTAAAACAATTTAATTCATATTTCCTGGCACAAAGAATTTATTATGCAGGCTTATTGGGATCAGGTTTTTATAGGATCGTGCAGGGATTAGCTTCAACTTAATTTGGATATTCAACCAATTTTGACAAGTATAGTCTACTGAATGTGGGCTAATAATGCAGTCTTTAATTCATTTATCCTCTTTAAAAGGTTCCAAGGCCTTTAAAATGATGTCTGGATAGCAACACTCTTACTGGTCCTGTTCTTTATCTCTAGAGGAAGTATCCAGCAATCAGTGCAGCTGATAGCATCTTTACCTAAGTGAAAGTAGAATGAGGGCAGAACGTGGACTGTTGCGTAATATATTAGTGGAGAATGTCACTCTCAACATCAAAATATAAAACTGTAATACCAAACCTTCCATGCAGTGCATGGAGAAACAGAGTCCTTCTCTGCTTAACATCAACACTAGAAGACTTTTGCTGAGAAATCAATTCCCAAGTAGCAAATCCCTGTTCACGGGATGCACACCTTTGATGAATTTGAAGATTTCAAAATCTGAAATTTCAAGAAAAGTGGAGATATTAATAATTTTCCACTGCTAAGCAAAGGAAAACCCATCACTCAACTATGGTGCAGATCCTGCCTAGATCCTGAGTCATGCTTTTCTTTCCTTTTTCAGTTCCTTCTAAGTTGCATCAGTGTAGATAAGGAAGATGGTTGTAGTTGTTCAGAAAACTGATACCTGTTACCTTGAGTAGGAACTTTATGCCTACACTAAGGGGAAAAACAAAAACAAAGGATTACACAGTTTCATAAATCTTGCATGGGAAAAGTAAATCAGAATGGTTATTCATCTTTGCTTGGTAGAAAAGGAATGAATGGACATGCAGCAATCAGTAATTGGAGGATTCAAAAGAAATAAAGCATTCAGCAAATTGTTACATTGTGGAACACGATGCTGCAGGATTTTCTGGATGTCAAATACATAAATTAGCTTTAAAAAAAGGCAATTAATCAAGTCTATCAAATACAAAGAAACGGAGACAGCCTCTGGCTCAGGAAGGCTCTAACCTGCAGAGGAGCAGAGCAGAGAAGGTACAGCTCAGGAAAAAGCACTGATCTCATTCATCTTCTGCAGGCTCCCTCAGCTAGCTACCAGCACAGCTTTCGGCAAAACTGACATTTTGCTTCACCTAGAGGAGTCATTTTTATTTTATTTTCCAGTGCAATTTGATCTTCACACTCCTAAGTATACTGCATTTTTTTTTTTTCCTAGCAGAAATGATACTGACTGCCATTTGCCATTGCAGGGGGTATTTTAACTGTGTGGGCAGGGATTGTTTCTTTGCCCACCAATGAAAAACAGCCTTCCTTGAATGTATTGCTATGCATGCATTGATCCTTCCTAGGTTTTTAGCACATCGTGATTACTCTTACTGACACTAACAGTTTTTGATGAGCACCTGCTGTCCCATGCTAATATATTGTTAAAAATGGAGTCACTGAATTAAGCTTTTTGCACAATTGAACTAAAAGAGACAATGCAGCTGGATATATAATGCAGGAAAAGTAGGAGCGTGTTGGTTTATCTTTTTTTATGCTCGTGATTTCCTTCTGGGGGATTTAAATCTTAATATCAGCAGCACAGTAATGTTTTCATTAAAATCGTACCCAGGTGTTTCCCAAATCCAGCATATATTTTTAATTACAGTCACTTCTATTTAAGCCTTCCATTGTATGTTAACATCTCTGCTTCTCGGCTTACTACTGAGTAGCGTGAAGGTCAGTGCTTAATGCAGGCTTGCAGTAAATTACACTTCTTCAAATGCACTTTCGGTACAACTCTGTCAAAAGTCTTCCAGCAAAAGTGCCAATCCCACTAATGACATATTTCGTATGCTGGTTGGTCTCCATCTCACAAGCTCCCATTCGCTGCTAGCGTTCAGAAAATGGCTCAATTAGTAGAGACTTTGAGAGATGTTGCTGCAGGAGATTTGTGCGGAGAGATGCCAGCAGATAAATGTGAGTCATTTTTCAGCTCAGTTCTGATTGCACAGACTGATTCTACTTAATCATTTTTTTCTTTCCCTCTGAGAGAGAGAGCAGGTGAATAGTAAAATGCAAAAGACTGGAGTAAAAAATGGGTGTTATTTAAGTGAATCAAAGTAGCAAATGGGTTGGCAAGTACACAGGTAGATTACCTATGATTCATGAGCCTGTATTATTTTTAAAATGCCATTATCCAGGTGATGACTTTATGGAGATGCTAGTAAATCCCAGAAGTTTCTTGAATTTTTGAACTTTCACTACATTTCCCTGAAGTCATGCAGCTTTGCAGAGGTCTGAATGCTATGCTTCTGTGCTCTGATGATGGGGTTGGAGCAGAGACCTCCAGAATTCCTACCCAACCTGAATGACTCCATGATTTGTGTGTTCTGTAAAAAAAAAATACACATTGTCTCTACTGGGAGGAGGAAAGTCTGTAATAGAAAAAAGACTTTGGACACAGCTTACACGATAAACTTTGGGTGTAAACAGTAGAATTGAAATATCCCAGATACACCAGAATCTGGCAAATGTTGAACAAGGATGCATGTAAATGAGAGGATCAAAGTATTCAATTCATGATCAACTAGGTGTACAGGGGATTAAGCTGGAGAAGCTTCCGACATACTTTTTACCAAATCAACATGCAGTCAACAGCAACTTCCAAATAGACATGCCCAATATTTTGAATAAGGTCACTCGCTGGTAAAAACTAGCATGTTACAGGTGAATAACAGCAAGTAGGCTTCTGCACTGGTGAGCGTTTTGCAGGATTTCCTGAAGGCAGAGGCAGATTCACAGCCAGAGATGGTGGTCATTGTTAGGAAGTAATTACAAGATTTTGATGATATGGTTTATAGAACAATAATTAGACAGCGTGTAGCCATAACTCAACCAGACCACTTCTTGAGTTGCAAGATTTGGTCTCTACTTTACTTTTTTCTTTTGTGGAAGAGTGAGCACTGAAAAATGAATGTGGTTGATCTTTGAACATGTTCAGCAATGATACAACAAGCTCCGGAATTTGACAGTTTGGGGATTTTACTGAGTGCTGTATCTTGAATTCCTTATGGGGTCCAAGCCTTGCCAGAGGGTTTCCCTCTTTTTTTTTGAATTCATATTTTTAGGCAGATTTTTAGTAGTCTGATTCTTTGAAGTGAAAGTCTCTACATTCCAAACATCTTAGACCTAGAAAAGAACAAAACAAAGAAACAAAATCCTTAAAAATCCATAGCATTAGTTTTTATAAGAAAAGAGGGAAAATATTGATACATACATATATAGATTTTATGGAGATGGTAAGAATTCTTGAATGGAATCAAGAAACATTTTTCCATTAAGTTCAGCAAGAAAAAAATTCCACCCTGAGATGATGAAGAAATACTTGGAAAAAAAAGGCAAACAACTTTCTCAGAGGAAATTAAAGAGTAATAAAAGCTGAAATATTCTTCAGAAAAGGAGTGAAATCAACATGATTTCTTATGTTCCCCCAAACTGATGTTGTTTTTTTTTTTTTCCAGCTGTCTAAACAATTCAGTTCAGCGCTACTATATGAGAACTGCATGTCCTCTGAGTAGAAATTGTGTTTTGTTTTAAAAAGTAAAGATAGGCACATAATGTGGTTAATGTGATGTCAGCTAAAGCCTGAATTTGCAGTAATTTAGCTCATCTGTGGTAACTGCCTGTGGGGAGGCTTTTACATGGTTATAAATGTGTGATAATTTGAGGTTGCCTATCCCTCTTCTGAATTCCCCCTCTTGGAAGTAAATGATCTTACATTTACTGATGGGTACAAAGGTGCAAAGTTATTACTAAGTAGCCTAATACTTGTGGCAACTTGCTTGCACGTCCTTGTTATCACTTAATTGCAGTAGGAATAGAAGTGGTTAGGGCCTTAATAAAGCACTTTGAAATTATATATGGAAAGATATTATTTATTGAAATTTAATCTTTTATAAGTTTTCTATTTATGTAAATATCCAAAACTTTTATTGACCTTCCTGATTCACTGATATTATTCAAAGATTATTCAAAATCTCAACAGTTTTGGTCTAAAGATACAAGTGTTATTCCGGAGTATTTTGTTTCTTTAGTGCTGTTGAGAAATAACTGACAAAAGTAAGATTTTTTTGTTTGCTTGTTTTCAGGTGTAAGAAATTTCAGATGATTAACTGAGAACACGAAGACTAATATTCCATTTATCTTCCACCTTTTGAGGTTGTTTACTCCTACGTAGAATAGATGGATGTCTTCTAAGTCATAACAAAATATATCATGCTCCATTTGGGTGTTACGAATGTTTTTACTGGTGGAAAATCAGATTTAGTTGTCCTGCTGAACATTCACCATAATTTTTTTTTTAGGATTTCAGGTAGGAAAGTGCACTACAACCATGATCCCTAGTGGAAGCTAGAGAAAGCCATGCTCAAAGCAAGCAATAGAAAGGGCTTCTTTAAGAGATATCCTCGCCATGCATATAAGGACAGAAAAGTTTTATGCAGATTCAAGGAGAGATCTGAAAATTACAGCACCCACTGGCAAGCCTGAGATTGTAATGTCTGTAGCTCTCTTCTCCATTGAAGTGAATCTAACTCTAATAATTTAGAAAAGTAATAAAAAGTAGAACAGGAAAGCTTGAGACTTAGTGTCAAAAGACAATTTCTGGAAT
Organism: Phasianus colchicus; assembly: GCF_987193195.1. Classification (NCBI taxonomy): domain Eukaryota; kingdom Metazoa; phylum Chordata; class Aves; order Galliformes; family Phasianidae; genus Phasianus; species Phasianus colchicus. The sequence goes on from NC_143441.1 coordinate 45,276,427, forward strand.
TGGTTTTTACTTGCAAAACCCATGAATCTTCATATATTTCCACAAATGTTGTCCAAGTGTTATCCCATTCATTTTCACAGTGGTTACTCAAAAACTCCATACTCTCCCTCCAGTCACAGAAACTGTTAACTTCTCCGGAAATCTCCTTTAATTAAAAGTGGCCACATAGTTAGCCTTTCATACAAACATTAAATTACAAGTGTCCACAGGGTTGCATACAAATCAAAATCCATGATTGTCAGCCAAACCACATACTGCAGATGTGGCTTTGTAGGGAGAACCCAAGAAATTTCATTCCAAACCCACACATACCTACCAGTATCTTGTTTAGCTCAAGCAGTAATAAAGCTGGCAGCTTGTACGGAACCAGCAATTCTACATCCATATAGTGGGAGGTATTTTATGTTCAGTTTGTCCATTGGCCTTAGGGATCAGCCAAATATGCAACAAGTGGCCAGTTGGGGAATTTAATATTTACAGCAATTCATGGGGCTGCTCTTTCTTCTTTAGAAACAATTTGCAATCATATTCACCAATCTTCTGTTCTACCTCGATCAAATTATAGGAAAAGGGAGAGAAAGTTAAAGATACGGTATTTCCTACTGACATCATATGTTTTTAAAATGCTTTTTTTTTTTTTTTTTTTTTTTTACAAAAAATGAAGAAGAGTGAGATTGGAAGTCAAGTAAAATTACATCTGGCCCAACTGTGCTGTGATCATTTCATCAGAGCATTCACAAGCATATGGAAGTATCTCTTAAGTTAGTGGTGGTGAGAAACACTCTACTTTCTGCACATCCACCAAGCTTATAGGATCATTTAAGGTGTCTGAACCTGTTTTCAAGTTTTTGGTCTCGTATGAATCCTGAACACACACTGGCATCAGATGGATTCCTTATCAGTGTTTCCAAAACACTAGAAGAGACCTGATTCTTTATTCCTTTCCAAGTTGCTGTTAAAATGATGTGAAGCTCATTCGCAGTGCCTTTCTCCCAATAATGATGCATGTAAATAAAATATCCCCCTTGCTCTACTTAAACAGTCTTAAGGATGAGCAGGGATGTCTCCTGCACATCAGAGCTCACAGACAGCAGGAACAAAACCAGCAAGTTTTGTGGGGAAATAAACATTTCATAATTGCTGATGTTTTCTTTTGGATAAGTAAAAAGCCTGAACATATTAAAAAAGAAAAAGAAAAGAAAGATTTAATTTCTAGTTTAAATACAGCTGCAGTAACTCTTACACACCACACAGCTGTTCAGAAGCCTGGCAGCTGTCCATATCTTATGTGTCCTATCATGCATTTTCCAGCATTGTCTTCTTGACACATTAAGACCATCTTTAACTGTTAGGAAAAGATTGTATTCCTTGTCAGATAGATACTGCTGCATAGGTTAATGCATCTGTGTCTTAACACTGCTGGCTTTTGCACCTGTCAGCCTCTTTGCTTATTTCCCCATGACTGTACTCTTTTCACAGAGAAGAATCTTTTGTTTTTGCCATTTCTTTCTCTGACATAATCCTGCATACTCATAGCAGACACCAAATTGCACACTTGTTTGTTAGACACAAACCAAAATCATAGTTAACACGTTTATATTGTGCAAATAACTGGGATGACAAATGCTTCAACCAAAACACCAACAGATGTGTCAGTTCTACTGCCAGTGCAGAGTGGGAAGAGAGGCTGGTAAGTTTCCTGCCAATATGTGATGTCATTCTGAATTCATTTCTTAGAGAATATAATTTCAGCTTTTACAGAGGCAATGAGAATGAAGAACATCTTACCCACTATCATGAGTATTTTTTAAAGTAAACTCCCTAGCTTTTTCCCTGGCAGCATCTATTCCAAGGTAAAATAGGTATGGTCACAATGCTCCTACACAGACTGCAGAGAATTTACACTACAATATTCGGCCAGAGATACTTTGCAGTCCTAAGAAGGGTTTCTTCCATCCTGGAAGCTGCACAGATAATAGTAATGAGAATTTCAGAGGATACTTGTGCAATGAAGATAACATTTTCCTTTTAGAAATGGGAGAATGAAGGGCTGGAGGCACAAAGTTCTTCACAGCATACAGTGCACTCAAGCCGAGTGGTAGACCCTCAATACCTTTGAAGGATCACCTTAAAAAAAGACAAAAATAGAGGTAAGATGCAATATAGCCCTTGGTAACCCATGTGTAACCTTGGCCAGGAATTGGCCATCCTAATTCTATGCCTTGCTGCCCACACAGTTACATGGCTCTCAGGTTGGTGCCAGCTCTGTCCAACCAGCACAGAGCGCAAGGAGAGGAGTGCAGTGCCTGCACCTGTCTTTGTAGATGCTGCTTATCTCCTCTGTTATTACGAAATATAAAAATGACCTTAAAAGAATATTAAGGTTAGGCAATAGACAAGCAAAGCTTTGACCCCTACATGCATGGCACTAAACCTGTTTTTCCATTGTGCTGTTAATTTGTTGCGTGTCTAAGGCCAGAGATTAACTGCTGTATCACTTGTTAGCGCTACCTTACCTCCTCCCATATTTGTATATTTGAATTAATTTCATTGTCCTCATGTTCTAGCATATCAAAGCAAGATGTTTTTACATGATAAGTTCTCTTCTCTCTATGCAACTTAGGTAAATAGCTTTCCCAGAAATGTTTCACTCATTACTATGTTACATACGTCACCCATAGTTTGTGGTTGAAGTTGAGTTTTACTTGGTAACTACTGTACAAAGGACATTCCTTGGTTCTATTTGCCCTTAATCTGGGAACCAGTAAGAACAACCATAAGTTGTTATTCCTGTGTACCTAAAGATACAGGAAAAATATTAGTTCAGAGACTATATGTTATTTTTATATGTTATTATATGTATCCTTTTTGGCTATTCCCTCATGAGAACAGATAAGTCCATTTTTACCCTTTGAGTTCTCTTCTTTTTGACACATAAGGGTATGTAGCACTGAAGTCTGTTTACAGACTCATTCATTTTCTTGACTATTTTGTTGTAACAAAGGAAAAGAGCTCAGCAGGTGAGCAGCTCCAGAGCTCAGCAGGTGAGTAGCTCATTGCCAGTACCAGCTCTTCATCCTGTCTCAGATGCATGTATTACATACTGAACAACAAAAAATATCTTTTGGACAGATTCCTTACTTTGAATTTCAAGTACTTACAAGATGGTATATGGAAAGAAATTATAACCAGAAGAAAGCTGCACACCTTTCCCAGCCAAAACCTATTTTCAGACTGTCTAAGCTTGAGGCTTCTCCCCAGCTGAGAGGTTTTATAGAGAAGGGATTATGAAAACTTCTGGAACAGCAATGGAGATAGTATTAACCTACAGCAATTGAAACCACAACTTTTTTGCAGTAGCATGTTTGCAGTTTCTTTGGAATCGTGGGAAGTACATTTTCTTTTTACTCTCTTCACAACTGGGCAGCATTTTTGGTCAGGCTTTCACACAAGTGAAATTGTTAGAGACATTCTCCCAGAAGCCCAGTAAATGTCACTGTCCCAAAGCATTCTGAAGCATTCTGTAACAATGCTTTTGCAATATCACCTAAAGGTCATTCCTTCAGTGTCTCTTGAATTTTTGCTGATAAAGACCAACATATTCTTTGCTCCATCTTTGCATTTTACTTCATAGAGCCTGCAATCGCTGCCTCTCCTTCCTGGTGCTTGCACCCTCCACCTTCTCATAGGCACTCAGCTTGTCTCCCTTTAGCTATACATATTCAGTTCTTTTAATCTTTCATCGTAAATCAATCATTCCACTGTTTAATCATTTGTTCTTTTTTTTTTCCCCTGAAACTCTCTCCCTCTTGTCAGAGCTACGTGTGCAGAACTGAACTCATTTTTCTAATTGCATGGCCAAAGACACAGGCAAAGCAGGATGGCCATCTTATGAGTACATGATTGGAGTCAACTAAACTAATAAGGATTTTAAAACACAAAGAGTCTTGGTTGGTGTGTCATCATTCTGCGTGATGGCTGTCAATCCTCTGTTCAGATGCTACTTTATGAAAAAGAAGGATTTGAGAAAGAAGCCTAGATGCAGACAAGGGTAGCAACTCTAGTGTTTGGTCTGAGGCTTGGACTAGCCCATGAGGCCCACAACCTCACAGGCAGTGTTGGAATTCAGATACAAATGTAGGCTCCATGGCTCTCACCATCTATATTTCACTTGAGGGATTCAGTCTTGTAGCTTTCTGGAAAAATCAGGATGTTTCCAGCTGCTTAACTCAAGCAACTTCCCAACTCCTGAGTGTAAAAATTGCCATTTTTTTTCTTTTGTGCCACAAGTCAATCATTAAAGAATACAATAGAGTGAAAGAAAAGTCAGGAGAGAGCAGAAGGAAGAGTCAAAGGGTAAACATAATACTGGAATAGCTGTATTTCTTACTTTGTGTATTGACCTGATAGGGACAGGGAAGAAAGGAAATGAAGGACATAATTCTACTACTAGAAATCATTATCCTTGAAGAAGAGAGACTACTTTTCCCATTCTTAATTGGGAAGACTAAAAGAACAGCTCATGATTCTCTTGGAGCTGTACAAGCCTGGCATCTGAGGATGCACAGGTCCAGCTGCTTTCCTTGAGACTCAGTGTGGACAGTGCCTTGGCACATTGCTTTTCCTGGAAGAGATGCTACTACAAGTAAGGGCATAGTACAAAAAGAGAATATTATAAACACAGATGAATGTAAATAGGAAACCATGTAGTCACAGGTGAGTATAGTACAGGCAAAGTCTTACAGGGGAGCTACTCCTAGTGGCTTCTGTAAGCAAGGCAACTTTATCCCCTTCAAAGGCAAAATGGGAGCCAGGATACTCCGTTTATAATTTGGGGGATTTTTGAAATCATAGCTCTTTCATTGTAAAATGCCTTAAGCCCTCAGACATAGCAATCAAATCCTGCAATATCCGGTGTCAAGTAAAGAAGTACCTTCTGTATTTTAACAAACATCATCAAAGGGCTTAAATCTAAATCATGTTAACTGTGAGAATATGCTGGCAATATTTATGATGAGCACATTTCCTTATCAAAACTGTATGATTGTTACTTCCACAGTGGTCTTTGATGCTCTAGCTGAAGAAAGCATCCCTAAGTAGGAAGGTACTTATATTTTCAGATGGCACTATGTTCTTGGAACCAGGTGGACCCTACTGCATCTTACTCTCATACCGTTTCTAAGATGCCCCCTCACAATATTTGTGAAGCCTGACAAAGCAGAATCAACTCCCTGGCAGACCTCTTTGCGAGCACAACTATATGATAAACACATTTTTGGAGGTACAATGCTGATCAATATTTTCATGAGCAAGTGCAAAGGGCAGAAACACATAAGAAACCACAGTGAATAAGGTTTTAGGCTTACAGCATAAATGAAATGCTGCCTCCATTTAATTGTGGCCTCTGTGACTTGCATGTGCAGTGCTGGGATCCAGCCTATAATTGTTTGATAATGACCTACAGTCTTGCAGTTTACCTTGGCCATATAAGTCTGTACAAATGTAACCCACTGCAGCTGAATCTTACAAGGCTTTAATGTAGCATCATGCCACTGTGGCCTGTTAAGCCACTTCTTCCTAAATTATACTTCAGAGATGCTGCACTCCAGCTGAGCCATTCTTACCAAAGCAGTGAGATATGGACACCATTAGTGACTAAGACTGGAGTAGAAAGAGGGGTATTTAACAGTATAAATCAAAGTATAAATCCATGGCAGCTATCTGTCTATTCCTGTAAATACCTAGGAAGAACATGAAACTATGCTTCCAAGAAGACAAAGCTGAATAAAGAAATGATCTGTGCCAACATCTATCACTTAACAGACGGCATACTAAGGAATATAACACCTACCTGTAACTTACACAGAGCAATCTCAAGTCTGTGAGAGATCCTTGGATATGTATTTCTGACAGCTGTAATGAGATTTACAAAGTGTATTTGCGTTTCAACTCACTAATATGCTCTGAGAATAATATCTACAAAGATGACGTATTTTGTAAAAGATCTGGCAAACTTTCAGGCAATTTTCAAGATCTCTTGTATATGCAAAGAGAACTTTGATTTGATGATTAAGATAGATTTATAGCAGCAGAAACACCTATTTAAATATTATGATAATGTGTAAAAAAAACCAAACATATCGCATTGAATTGAAATGACATCCGTTGAATGCTGAAAAGCTCAGAGGTGATTTCTCACTTCATTTGTTGGTATTCGAGAATTTTTTGGGCATAATGTTCGTTTCAGGAATGAGAAGCAAATTTATCTGGTCTTTTACTGAGCTCTGTAAGTGTCATGCCATTTCTAGAGCAATTTCATTCTGATATTTCTGCACCATATCTTTCAAAACCTGCCTGAACTTTTTGTCTACGTATCTGCTCATTGTGTTCTTCCATTGGTGAGGACTGAAGCTCTGAATGAAGACAGGCTTTTGGCATTGCAATGTTCAACAATCCACAACAGAGCTACGCTACTGTCATCAACCTGGCAATGAGATCAGACTCTAAGAAATCATTGGCGAATAAAGCTATTTTTGAACTAAAGGATTTGATTAGTCTCAGATAAGTCCACGATTTTTAGTGCTATTGTAGGTTTCTACCCACAGTAACTACTGATTATGGGTGTAAAACTAAAATTTAACAGAAAATACTGACTCATCCTCACTGAGGGGAATAAAAAGCATTTGCTTTGATACAGACAGGAATAAGAAAGATCAGAGAGCTACAAAAAAAGACAAAAGGAACTTTGTCCTGGTGTTGTATGTGGGTTTGAATTTTTTTTAATCTCTGTGCTCTAAAGATATTTCTGTGCTTAGATATGTTGAGTGTCTGGACATTCATCATTGCTTTCTGTAAACAAATAAGAGAAATCTCTGCAAATTTCATGTAAACCATGACAAAAGTCTTCCTGGACCTGTCTCCTCTCCAACGTAATTATCCAGTCCCTTTGTCAAATAGAGTAAGCAAATTAACTAGGTAGAAAACATATACATTTTAAAGATCCATGCAATTCCTATCTTAATCAAGAATTCATGGTGAGGTTAATTCCTAGCAAGACTGAGAGCTGATGAAATGCAGGTTCAGTTTGATGCCCAGAGATAAACTTCTCACTCAATTGCCATGGTTCATGTCTTATGCAGAAGAGGCACTATATAAAGTTTAGGTATTCCAGTATGTTTTCTCCTGCTGCAAGAAGAATCTTTTCTAACATTTATTAAAAAATTGTGTCAAAGCTGGTTTGCAATCAAAAGTAGGTTTTCAGCTAAATTTGTCTTGCAAACTTTTCTCTTTTCTTTTCTTTTCTCTTCTTTTCTTTTCTTTTCTTTTCTTTTCTTTTCTTTTCTTTTCTTTTCTTTTCTTTTCTTTTCTTTTCTTTTCTTTTCTTTTCTTTTCTTTTCTTTTCTTTTCTTTTCTTTTCTTTCTTTTTTTTTTTTTTTTTTCAGAAAGCATGAAGAGTAGAAGTTTTCTGCTCAAGCATTGAGGTCTACACAATTTAGGCACATATTTCTGAGCAAATCAGCTACAAGTTTTTTACATTCAGAGGATAGAAACTGGTTCTTGGGACCAACTATGGGGTGTATTGTGCATCTCTAACACTGGAGGGAAGCTGCATGACACTTCTTTATTGCCAAACAACTTTCCACTAAAGTGGTGAGCTTGACCAGTTTTGACTTCCATTAGAAAATTGTTATTTATGGCCAAAAATATAGGAAAAAAAGAAAAAGAATAGATTAAATACTTTGAATAATTCAATTTCCATCATAAATGAAGCATTTCTCTCTTTTTTAAAATCTTTAAGAAATATCAATTTAAAATAAAACAGAAGTAAACATTCCCAGCATTTCCCAATGTAGAATCATAGAATCATGGAATCATTTGAGTTGGGAAGGACTTTGAAGGTCCAACTCCTCTGCAATGAACAGGAACACCTACAGCTCCATCAGGTGCTCAGAGCCCCATCTAGCCCGACCTTGAATGTCTCTAAGGATGGGGCATCCTCCATATCTCTGGGCAACCTGTGCCAGTGTTTTACCACTCTTACAGTAAAAAACCTTCTTCCTTGTATTTAGTCTGAATCTCTCCTCTTTCATTTTGAAACCATTTCCCCTTGTCCTGCCACCACAGACCTTGCCAAAGAGTCTGTCCCTTTCTTTCTTACAGCTCCTTTAGATACCAACAGGTCGCTCTCAGGACTCCCCATAGCCTTCTCTTATCCAGGCTGCGCAGCCCCAGCTCTCAGCCTGTCCTTATAGGAGAGGTGTTCCATCATTGGATCATTTTGTTGCCCTCCTCTGGACACACTCCAGCAGGTCCACGTCTCTCCTGTGCTGAGGACTCGACGTCTGGAGGCAGTGCTCCAGGTGAGGTCTCTCAGCTCAGAGCAGAGGGGCAGGATCCCCTCCCTCTCCCTGCTGACCACAATGCTTAGGATGCATCCCAGGATACAGTTGGCTTTCTGGACTGTAAGAGCACACTGCTGGCTCATGTCCAGCAGCTCCTTAGGTAATTTTTATCAGGGCTATGCTCAGTGTTGTTTTCTCCTTGTATCTCATTTTCAGTACTCCTTTAAATGCAGAATAAAAAATGTCCTATTTTTAATTCCTGCTTTTTTGAAACACTCAGCCTACTAACACTGCCAGGAAAGTAAAGTTAATAGGCCAATTTGTTTCCTTTTCAAGCAGGCATTTTTGTGTTTTATCTCAAGTTGCTTTTCAAGCTATGGAGGAAGCACCTGTAAACATGTGTTGCAGAACTACCTCATTATCCTCATTCAGACTCTTTGCAAGCACCATTAGTCAGGCAATGCTTTAAAGCTGTCTGTAGTGTGAGATGTTTCTGGTGATGATTCCATGTTGCTTTTTTTGTTTTGTTTTGTTTATTTGCTGCATTGTCTGTATCCTTTTGTAAAGGAAAATATCTGATGTCCATCACATGAAGGCTGCAGGTCAGATGGTTTGTGATAGAGCAAAATGGATGATACAAAAAACAGTATGAGAAAGAATTTCCTGTCTTCTAGCAGATGCATTTCTGATCTTGATATGCCTTTTCCCAGTAGATGTAAAGCAACATTGCATTGAAACTAGACAATGGATTTGAGATCTTAATCAAGCAGAGGACCTATAGATGCATAGACTGTAACATCACAAAAGATTTCTTTCATTAGGTTAAAAGCACCTGATTAATTCAAATTATATGTGATTAAAAGCACTGAGTCCCATTTTGGAGGTTTCACAGGGAGTGGTGCCCAGACCAAAGGAGCAATCAAAAGGCTGGTAGGTTTTTTGTTCCACTCAATTCTTGTTCATTTTGGCAGAAAAATTGGTCTTCCTTTCTTGCTGACCTTGTGTTGCTCCCTCAATCTCTTCAGTACTTTTCCCAAGGTGATTGAAAATGTCCTGAAGATTTGGACTGTGTGGATCATTCAGATAGACTAGTTTTAAGGCAACATGCAGAACTTCCAGGGTGCTCCAATGAGAACCCAAGGGTGTCCTTGGGGCCTGCAGTGTAGCCTAATTGTTACCACTCCAACCCTTAAAACCACATACTGAGTAAGTCTTTTACTAAGTTTGTACCTTTACTTGGGCTTTTAAGGTTTAGCTTGTCGTCACATTCAGCCACCTCTGCTCTCCTCCGTTAAAGGCAAAGAAAATGACAGTCAAATATGTTTCAAAAATAGCTGGAATTGATAATTCTGGCTCACCACTTCTCTCCTTGAGCACATCATTGTTCCAGGTGGGTAAATGTACGCAGAAAGCAAGTTGTTTTACAACATCAGTAGAATGTCTCTAGGTTTATATTGACAGGGAGTCTGACAAAAATGGATGAGGAGAAGCTCCTAATGGCAAATTGAGTATGAAGAACAGAATATATCCAATATTTTGAAACCACAGTGTGTTCAGTGTGTATGCCACACAGGTTAGAAGACAGAAGAGAGACAACAATGAGCTTGGTGGAAGGTCCTTGCTTAAGTTCATGTCTTATCACAAATAAATGGAATGATAGTCCATTCTCACTGAATGACAAGTGACAATAATATAAACTCTGACTGATGTAAGAACGGCAGTGAGAGAAGAGAGAAGGCACAGCTTGTTAAATGGAGTGAGGATAATGTAGGGACATCTGTGCAGCAGGTTTGCTCGTCTGTTGGCTCCCTCCCCACCTGAAAAAGTTGAGTTACTCTGCATCAGTTGAATACAATGCTTTGGATGTCAATCAGTTGCAAATATCCCTTATTTTTTACAAGCTGACAATTTAACAGGCAATTCTGCTCACTTACTATTTACTGGAACGAGGCAGGCTATAAATACGGGATTTGGTACAGCTCAGGGCCAAAGTATGGGTCCATCTTGGCTCTTTGTATATAAATACAGGTGAGTCACTGGATGTGCCCGTACACACCTTGAAAGAAAAATACCTGAAGTGATCACTGACTGCCAGGAACCCGTGCCAGATTGTTTGCTATGTCCTTTGCTCCTCCTTGGCTCATCTTCTTTCATGAATGCTGAGCCAAATTAGAATCTGCCCCGTGGCTAATTTTATTGGCTGGCTCATTGCTACAAGGTACAATTTTTTAATGAAAGATTGTTTACACCCATGTATGTATATATGCATACACACACAAATTTCCAACAGATTTTAACCTCGATTGTCACAAGTTTTATGGCTTATCTTTCAAAAGGTATGTGTGAATTATTTATGCTAGTGACAGCATGCACAGAAGTTTCTGTGCTGTGAAGGATTTTCTTCAGTGTTTACTTACTTGCTGCATGGAAGGCTTCCTGGTATTATTTTAATATGCCTAGAGGAAGGAAGAGTCAAATTAAAGAGAGTGAAATTTCTACCTGTGCATAAAGGTGATCAAATGGACCAATTCAGTAGACTTCTTGTGGATCACCATTGTCACAGGTGAGAGAAGAATTTGATTTGCAACCCAAAAGAAGCCTAGTTTACATGTTTTCTTTTTGCTGATATTGAGAGTACAAAGTACTTTTTCACTGTAGTGGGATGAAATAAATATATTTTCAAAGGTACTCTTGCAATAATAAAATGAGTGTGCTGTACAGCCAGTGTTTAACTGGGAAATGCTTCACTTTTTTTAAAAAAAATTCTGCTCTGTGCAAGAGCTTTGCCAAAGGGTGTACATGTTTCTGTTGCAGCCAAAATTACTGTTATAGCCAAGGGATGTACACGTTTCTGTGTAAGCACATTGCCAAAGGGTGTGCAAGCTATAGTTCAAAGTTACAGTTGAAGGGGCATTCCTAGCTTTAACGTATGTGATCTGCTTATCCAGTCAATTAAACGTGGTTCATTTTCAGATGGCTGAGGGGATTGCTCATGTGATACAGAACCTATTACTATGGGAGCCCTTAAAAACAAATTCCCTTTCAACTTTTTGCTGTTATGCAAGATATTACTGGTACTCATGGTATTCCCCATTCTTTGTACAATACATGCTTCTACAAAGTATACCTTACCTCCAATTAAAGATGGTGAAAGTGTTGTGTGTTTTTCTATGGGGGTGCCAAATATCCCGCGAATCTGACCCAGGGCGTGCCAGGCTTCTCAGCAGGCTACTGTGTGTCAGCTTCATCCTACTCTGAGGGATTCTGAGTGAATGGCAGTGGCTGAGGAAACAGATTTTGTTGGCGTAGTGAAATTTTTGGCATAAAATATTTCTCAGTACACAGTGGGCGCAAATCTGGTGCAAACAAAATGCAAGAAAATATATGGAATAGCACAAGAAAATGATAGTTAGAAATGTTCTTTTCAGAGCAATCTCAGCAAATCAATTAAAAAAAAAATTTCTGACAAAGTAAAAAAAGGTACGAGTCCAAAAACCATTTCCAAATTGAAGGCTTTCTTATTTTTCAGTGAAACAATGAAGCCTCCATAGTTTTTGGAAATACCATGAGAAGTCTGTTGGCTCTGTTCTGCCAGGTAAATGCTCTCTCTTCCTATAATTTCTTAGAGTAATATATTACTGTTGTATCAGAACTCCTCACCAGTGTCAATGGGTTCAGCTGTTGTGGGTGATCCTAAACAGATGTCTCTGTGTGTTAGAAGTCTGGGCATGGTTCATCAGTTCTATTTTGCTTTAGGAGGAGGAGTTGCACCAAAACTTCCACAACACTTGTTACTAGATCCCATTAGGCCATAAAAAGATGCCAGAGTGGACTCTTCATTAAGAGACCTTTGCCTTTTGACATCTACAGCACTAACATTTGCCTCTGGACTTCTACAGCAAGAGATCAGTCACTGCTGTGCATTCAATATAACTGAATCAAAGAAAAATGTTTAATCTTTCTGAAACAGGTCAGAAAATTTGCCCTTTTGAGATCCTTGCTTTTCTCCATGGAAGTCAGGGAATCTGCCATGATTGAATCAGACCAGATTGTGTCCAACTTTTACATATTTAAGCTTAGATGAGATAAATCTGTTTGTTGCACAACTGAATCACAGCAGAAAAAAAGATACTTCAAAGAGAAACAAACAAGATGAGTAGGAGCAAGGAACGCTTCTGTTCGACATTCATATGATAAGAAATTAATTTAGAGAGAAAATGAGTATAAAGAATAACATGATAAGGCTGTTCACTAGTAGACTGGAACAGATTAAATGAATGCAGCCTACCCACTTCATCCCAGTCAGGAGCAAAAGAACATAAAAGAGGGTGAAAGATACAAATCTGAATATGGAAAGGTAAATATGGAAATATTCCTCCACACTGCGAGATCGTCCAATAGTCATGACATAGCAAGAGCCCGAGTTTCAAAGATGTAAGAAAAAATGTCAGGTATATTAAGATAATATCAGCAGTTGTATTAGTTAGTTAAAAAAAAATGCAATGATTTTCTCTCAATAGGGGTAAAAGGATACACTGTTCTTCTGTGATACATACAGATTAACACAAATTCAACTGCTGACCTTGTCATTAGTCATTATATGAGAAAGGGAAAAAAGAAATGTACATTTGCCCCAAGCCTAAGTTTGATTTCTGGATATGTAACCATATTTACCTTATGCTTGTAAACAAGCCAAAACTTGAATGTATAAAATTGATATTTTTCTTTGCAAATTTGTTTAGAATTTTCTCCATGTAAGATGTAACATCTCTTTTATTTGTTGAAATGAAATCACTTCTAACTTTCTCTTTTATGTCTTCTCCTTTTACAAGATGTTTCTTCTGGCAATATCAGTCAACTTTCTTTACCTCATTCTTTGTTCCCACATTGCCAATATTTCTGTGCTGCTGACTTTCGCACATATCCTCAGGAGTTTTTCTGATGATACTGTGAGCAGGAGACCCTGGATGTTTACCAACTCCTTACTTATTTATCATACCTGGCTCTATTCCTAGGACACAGTGAAAACAGTGTCTGTTCTTGTTGATTGCTAAACAAATCTTGTAACGAAACGGTTCTCCAGTATATCTAGGAACGCTACCTCTCCCTTTGGGACCCCATCACTTCCATCTACCTGGAAATTAGTGGGTACAAACCTCGCTACCTGCATATTTACATCTATTTTCTACAGTATGCAGAGAGTGGTCTTCTTCCGCTTGTCCTTAGTATTCCCTGGAGTATATCTCAAAATCTTTGGTTTGTATTTCCAAAAGATATGAAAAATTAACTGTAATATTCTCTCCTATGTTTAACGCAAAGTTTCGATTTAAACATACAGCTTTGACCAAACCATCAGGGTGTGTGAAGCTCCAGAAAACTTCTAGGAGGGCTTATAAGTTATGGGTCCCTTGTCCCATATCTGATTGGGCTGCCATTTAGGTACTCTAAGTCCAAATATTAAAGCTTGCATTATGCCACATGAGTAACGGGAGCTGCTGCCTTTTATTTATCATAGTAAATCTTTAGCAACAAGAATCTGCTTTTTTACATCTGCCACAGATGTAAAACACAGAGACTTGTGTTTTTCCTTCTTTTATTTCTTCTTGTCTGCATCAATTTTAATGCAGTGATATTTCACCAGAACTCCTACTGTGTAGCCACTATTTTAAAACCAAACAGTGCCTGGCAAAGGACAGTCAACACTTCAGTTCTGAAGGGCTATTTAAGCAACTGAAAACCTTTGCTGTCAACCTGCTACGTAGTGTTTTATATATGCCTCCTTCACACCGCAGGACTCTGGGTTTTGTCAGCCTTAATGTGAAACTGTCCAAACACTAGAAGTCTTTCAATGGAAAACACTGCTGGCAAAGGAGAAGAAAGCAAAGAAAAGAGGCAGGAAAGAGGAATAATCTTAAAAAAAAAAAAAAAAAAAAAGGTTAAATCAATCAGTTGCTAAGAGTGTTTCTGAACTCTATATATATTTTTTTAGGTATGGAAGTGTCCTTACTCTCTGAAGAGACTCAGCTTCTTTCATAAGCTTGAAAACATGGTGTGATTGAAGAGATGACCACAGTATCCATTCCAAACTCTGACTTTCTGGTGTGTAGCCTGAAAGGTATCCTGCCATAGCCCCTATTTGTGCAATCCCCAGCAAGTCCTTCTGAGCACTCCTGGATATATTCCTGATGAAGAGAAACATTTCACTGCTCTCCTGTACCCTCTCACACCACAACTGAGACATATTCCATGACATGCAGCAAGGTCAGGGCCAAGGCAAGCACAGAATGCCAAAATTTCTTCAGTGACTTCATGCAATCCCATTCCCCCACACCACAAACACTATTTCTCAATTTTTTATCACCTGACAGATTTCCAAGACATTTCATCTCACTCGGTCTAAGCAGAAGAGAATATGACTTACCCATACAAATCTCCATAACACAGATGGTGACATACATCCCACTAATTCCTGACATGGCTGGGAATCACGCATATCACTGCAGCAAGTTTGCTCTTGTGCCAGCCTGCAACTGCAGAGAGAGCTGACTTTATATAAGAGGTCACACTCAGTATTAATAGCTACAGTTCTATTATTTCATCTGCCACATTGAGTGGATTTAATGGCAAATATGGAGAGCATCTGTATGTGGCACAGAGGGTAAAGTCAGCTCAGTTGTGAAACAGGTGATCCTGCTTACCTCAGTGGATGCTCTTGAAGAGCATCTGCATCTTGTGGCTGTCTTCTGCCTTCAAGAGGACACTTCCCAGGC
Source organism: Phasianus colchicus (assembly GCF_987193195.1). Classification (NCBI taxonomy): domain Eukaryota; kingdom Metazoa; phylum Chordata; class Aves; order Galliformes; family Phasianidae; genus Phasianus; species Phasianus colchicus. The sequence continues at coordinate 45,291,539 of NC_143441.1, forward strand.
AGTCATTTCCAAGCTGTCTTACAAGGAGAATAGTCATAGGCAACACAAAATGCCTGTAAATAGTACAGTGGGTAAGTAGGGGATGATATGTGAAGAATGGAGCAGGACAAGAACACAGCCAATCCATGGTGAATCATGTACTGAATACACTGGAAGACAGCGAGTATCAGAGCTTCAACAAATATTAAATATTCATTTAATAGTTTGCATTGATTACTCCACGCACAGTGTGCTTGTTTTACAGTCAGAGCATCTACTGCTGGCCAGAGGGCATCATCCTTTGAGTCTGTTGTGATAGGACAAGGGGAAATGATTTCAAAATAAAACAGGGGTGATTTAGACTGGATATAAAGTTTTTCACAATAAGGGTGGTGAGGCACTGCCACAGGTTATCCAGAGAGGTGGTAGGTAGCCTGTCCCTGGAGACATTCAAGGTCAGGCTGGACATGGCTCTGAGCACCTGATGGAGCTGTAGGTGTCCCTGTTCATTGCAAGGGGTTTGTACTTGATACTCCTTGAGAGACCCTTCCAACTCAAATGATTCTATGATATTGTGATTCTTGTCTTTAATTTGAACAAAAATTGTAATTCATACAACCTTTATGTTTCAAATGGTCACCTTATACATCAAATCTTACCCTGTCAGTGAGCTCAGAAGTTGGGGAACATTTCAGAACTGTTGAAACCTCTCATATTCAGCAGATACTCAGAGCCAAATCACCCAACGTGATCTAACTTGTGTAAATCAGTGTCCCAGCACTCAGCAACTCTGGGCCTTTCCAGGCTTATACTTACACAGCCCTCACCTACCAGTGTCCAAGCAAGGGCTGTGGAACAGCAAGCTTTGGCCTCTCTTTATCTTTTGCGGAAGTTAACCACAATAGAAGTTAGTTATTTATACAATACTTAGGGCTGATCGGGAGGGAAAAATCAATCACACAGCTGTTTAGGATTGTTTTTCTCTCTCTCACTCTGGTGCACAAATTAAGCCACTGGTTAATCAAACAATCTATTGACAAGAACCCTGATTTATGTTGAGTTAAGTTACAGCATGCAAATATTTGTACAGTGCTCGATGTAGATTTAAACACAGACTCCAAAAGATTTTTCTGTTTTGTTTTTTGTGTTTGTTTTTTTTTCAAACCATGAACATTTTCTGAGGATATTTCAAGTGCAAAACTCAAACTATTCATCTTTACCAGTGATGTGAATGGACAGACTGTGGCAAGAGTCAAACTATTTGTGCTAAAACCTTAATCTGATAAATATCTCAGAGGATGATTTTTAAAAGCACAAAGGGCGGTAATGTGCCTTGCTCTCACTAATAGTTCAAAAGAGTTGGGCACCTTGCTCCAGTTTACATTTTAAAAAATCTCCCTTCTTTGTCTTGAAATCTGTGTTGACAGCAAGCTCTATTCAGGAAATTCTTCAGAAAGAACAGGCAGATTCAGACCTTCCTGCGAACATGCAAAGCACAACTGAGACTGATGTTCTGTAAGCAAGAAAAAAATAAACTTCTCAAGGGAAAAAGAAAAAGGTAAAATTGTCAATAGCCTGCCCCTGACTCGGCATCTGAAATCTCTTTTAAGAAGTAACTGCGGTGTTATATATATATAATGTTATCCAGGAACCAAAGAGATCTGCTAGGACTGTTTTTCTTGTCAAAAAAGAACCCAGTGGATGCTACACTCCAAAACAGACCTCTGGAGAGGTAAATCCCTTAGCTCTTCATCTCACTTTCACACAGCATTCTGTTCGCTTTATGGAAATACATTTGTGTTTTTTTAAATGCAATATAATTATTTATACTCAAGTCTACTGATTGAACCATAGCATCAGATAGACAGAATTGTGGAATCATATATACTTCTGAGGTCTCAGCCCATCCTCACCATGCCCACTAACCATGTCCCTCAGTACCACATCTCCGCAGTGCTTGAACACCTCCAGGGATGATGGCTCAGCCGTATTTGAGCCTTTATTAGTTTTGTTTTCCAGGTTGGTCTCAATTCAATTTTGCTAAGCCAGTAGTAAGGCCTAAGCAATCCAGTCTTCTCTGCTGTAGATTTTCTATCCGTCAAATGGAAAGGATAGCATTATTTTTTTCTTCAGAGGTAAGCCGCATCATTTACAACATGGCATAGCCTGTGTCTGGATTTTACTTATATGTGAGAGCATGATGCAACTCCTTTCTTACCTCCCCACCTCTGTTAAAACCCGCAACCCTTCAGGGCTGTGTTTGGCTGATGCCTGTGCTGGGTAATTCTCAGCAGAACATCTTTCTGGACTGGTGATCCCGTGCAAGCAAAGCTGTCGTGACATAAGAGCAATGCCTGCAAGGTGCCCGCAAACAAAGCCATTCTCACTGAGTTTCTCTGCGTGAATTGGTAGAGCTTGCCCATTCCTGCCCAGTTCTTTTGGCTCAGACACCTTAATACTGACTATATCCCTTGCTATATGCTGAGTAATCTGTTGTGAAAAATGCCTCCAATGAGGCCCCATTATGCATGCTCTCCTACCAGGCAACATAAAAATCCTGCCTAAACAGCATGTTGATTAAAGTCCCATAAGTTTTTAAATGATTACTTATGCTTCCCTATCATTATCTCACTGCACCTTGCCAGCAGCCTTCTTTGTGGTGAGTAATTAAATAATGCAAACTGATGGGATCCAGTGTTGATTTTTAAAGGAAAACAGGCCTCATGAGATAACAGGACCAGCACAGCTTGTGTGAGCTGTTGAAAAGTTTGGTCAAGGTATATGTCAGACACCCCTTCATGGCAGTCCACAGAGTAGGATGTCAGAGACTAAGAACCTTCCTGACCTCCCTGAATGAGCTACATGGGCAGTGCTACCATGAGCATGGAAACAAAGTGGGGAAGTGATTGGTGGTTGAAAAAGATGGAGAAATCCCAGAAATATATATGAAGCTCTGGTTCTTCATGGCTGCATGTATACTGAATTAGGGATCATTATAGCTCATAGATTATGTATTTTGCCACCATCCCTAGATCACAGTGGGGAAGAACTGCAGCTTGCTTGCACCTCCAGCATATTCTGTGGCTAAGGCTGAGATATGGGCAGGTTGAGGTTCAGATACACTATAAGATTTTTTAGGTAATTTAGAAAACAGCAGTTTGGCAACAGAATCCACACAGACTTATCAGTACTACATTTGCCACTGTGGGCATGCAGTTGGCTAGCTACAGTTGAAAGTCATTCTTCTTGGCACAGTGTTCCAGTCCCTTCTATCTAAAATGAACCAAGGGAGAAGTCCAGACCTTAAGCCTGTCAGCTTTACGGAGCAATCATCTGATGAAACAGAGAATATGTGTCAAGAGAAGAAGGTGACAGAGACTTACAATACAGTTTTAATTTTGACTGATAATAGGATCCAGGGATCTCAGTTTGCCTGGTTTTCAGTGGCAGTGAAAACCAATGCGTGGCTCTTTTCAGGCACTTTTCTATTACAGCCATGACTTGATTGTAATCCCTAAGTATTAATGAAAATATGCATAAGCATAAGAGTAAAAAGTATCTCTTGTATTTTCTCTGTTTCTCATAATTGAGGGTGTTCTCTGTGTACTGAAAGATGAGCTTTTTAATGGTTTCCTTATTTTTTGTTTGCTTTTACATTTAATCGGGCATTGTTCTTATGAAAAAGCTTTGACTTAAAGTTGCTGCATTGCAGTATAAAATGTTGAGTTGTGAAGCTCAAATCCCAAGTGGCTGACCAGCTGAGATTCTTCCCAGCTACGTTTCATCTAAACTAAGTCTGGTAAATAACACCTTTTCATTTTGGAGACAGATACAGAACTGAAATGTTGGGAAAATGTTTTGAATTAGGCATTTAATTGTTTTCCATGTTTAAAGCTATAGTTTGTCCTCATTCCACCATATTTTTCATGTGTAATCTTGTCCCCAGTGGTCAATGCAGGATCCTAAAAGCTCATTCTGGTAGCTAAAAGTGAACTGAGTGAATCTAGTTGACCTTAGTCCAAGGAAACAGTTCAGAATCCTCTCTTCCTAACCAGCACCTTGCATATATTGATGACTACTCTGCAGACTGCAGAGTGCCTGGATTCTTGCTGTGAGGTTCTCAGGCTTTTGTGAAAGTCACTCAGTTTTGGAATTTAAACAGCTTGTTATTTTATAAACTCTGGAGACTCAGCACAACATTCAAAACATGCCTAATGTGTAGGGACTCAGTTTTGTCCAGCCCAAAGAAGCAGAACTGTCTGCACTGCCAATTTTTGCATTGATGTCACTTAAACACATTAGCCTTTGTTGGTTTGAAAGTAAGGAATCAACAGCTTCAGAGCTCTGTATTAAAGAGAGGTCCAATATAGGAATATAATAGGTGCCAATGAAGCTGGAGAAAAGATTGCTGAATGGCCTTGTAAAAGGAGGCATTCACATCAGTTTGACAATCAGTCCATCAAAAGATTTATTTATATATATGGAACTAGAGCTCAAAACTCCTACTTTCCAAACAGAGCCTTAACTGCAGAATGTGGAATATTCGGGGGCCATCGTGTAGCCAGATACACGAGAATGGTTAGGCCAGCTGACAAGCAAAAGGAATCCTTTATGAGAATTACTTAGATTTATTCTCAAACTAATTTTTGTCAACTGCAGAGATACAGCTCTGGTAGGAGGGACTTACTGAAAACATCTCTTTCTCCTATTTATTTAGAATATAAACTCTTAGAGTTGTCTAGAAAACTTAATTCAATGAGATCATGAATCCAGTTTTGTCCCTTATTTTTTTCTTGATGACAACTATGATGATATGAAGACAACAGTGATATTGCTGATGCCTGTGTGGCTCTGTTTGACTTCTTGGAGACAAGGGGTGGTTTCTGTGGAATGTGACATTCATGGTGAATTTCAGCATTTCTGAGCTCTCTTGAATCTACAATTGCACTGGAGCCCTCTTCTGTTTGCAGTAATGGGACTTTGATTTGCTCTCTGGCCACATGAATCACCTCTTCTATCTGCACACATAGTGCTTTATCATGTGAAAAAGTGCTCCATCCAAGAAATGTGAATTAAAGGTAAAACAGGTCTAGAGAATTCCTTCTTTGTAATAAGTTATCCATTAAATACCACTTAAGCTTTTCTTGTTTTAAAGCATATGTCAACATAATCTCAAATACTTTTTATAAAGTACTAGTAGTAAGTCATTAAAAATGACAAAAATGTCTTTAATCTATAAAAAATATTTTAATCAACTGAGATATCTTTTTCAACATAATAAAATAAACACAACCCAGACTGGGCTATCTAATCTCTAGCTCACAATGGGATGACTTTACAGCAGAATGTCAGAATCACTGGCTAAATTCATTAGGTGCTTACAGCTCTCAGGAGCTTTCAGGTATGTTTTCATCACTACTGTGGAATATCCTAGTTCTTTTCAAATATTTACAGATGTCAAATGTTTATATGTTTGTATTTCCTTGGGGGCAAATGCGTGTACTTTCTGAAAGGTGCCATGACTGAGATATGGTAAATAAGGTTTTCTTAGTCATTTATCAAATGCAAGATAATGGTTCTATATCCTTTCCGAGAAGTTGTTCAGATTTTCCTTTGCCTCAATTTGACCAAGTTGACCAGGAATTCTGCAAAAGGCAGAGAGGAGAAGACCTGGTGAAATCTAGGAGAATGTTGTAATTGTGCTATTCGTTTGTCTGCTATGACGTTACTCTATTCTGATTTCAGTACCTGAAGACAGTTCACTCATGGAAGAGTTAAAGACTTGTCTAATTTGGGATCTAAACACTACTGTGTTCATCACTGGGCTGTGATGAAACCACTGTTCTGGTCAGATCCATGTCCAGTATTGCAGATGCCTATCATGAATTCAAGGACAGCAAAAATTGGATGAATTAACCTATCCAACTTATCTTCTATTTTTGCTGATTGCTGTGGCCCATCATAAACTGGGACAAAACTCATCCTACAGAAGATGTAAGACCATGTCACAGGGCGTGCACTCTCACTGTGTCACTGGTAGGTCATGGTGCTTTCTGCTCACTCTGTTGTCCAGTGGAAGAAAGAAAAAAGGACACAGATGTTATTCATAAAATGCAGGAGTAATTGCTCAGATGGGAGAGGAGAGGAGAGGAGAGGAGAGGAGAGGAGAGGAGAGGAGAGGAGAGGAGAGGAGAGGAGAGGAGAGGAGAGGAGAGGAGAGGAGAGGAGAGGAGAGGAGAGGAGAGGATGGACCAGATGTTTGTGAATACAATATCTATTAATAAAAAATAATAGGGAATATCATAGCTCAGGAAGAACGTTTATCATTAAATACATATTTCATTGTATCAAATAATACAGCATATGGCAGTTGGATTAAAGAACTGACCTGAATTCATAAGTTTTCTTGTAATCTGAGAAAATACAGATAAGTTTTGATGTCTTGTTTGGCCTTGTTTGGTCTTTTGGCTGTATTGAAGACTCCATGTTTGCAAGTCATGCAGCTTTGATGACAGAAGAAAATCTTCCATTCAGAACAGTATATATATATGTATTCATAGCCAGTGACAAAGCTGTAAAAGAAATGTCACACAGTTCTGTGTTTTCATCTGCAGCCTATTCATCAATCAGTTACTATCTTGAACTTCATCAAAAAGCTGCCAAATTTTCAGCATTTGTTAGTAATGGCTTTTTTAAAACAATCAGTTAATCCTACAGACCCCTCTCCCAACCAATTACTTACACTATTTAGATGATATTTTGTCCTACATTAATGTTATTGTTCACTATTCTGTCAAAGGGGAAATTCAGAAACATTTTATCGATCAGGACTTTTCCTTCTTATGTTGAAATTGTGCATTAAATATGATAAGACATTAAAACTTTATTCTCCATAGAAAATTAGTTGCAATCTATCAGTTACTGGACAAAGATACTTACCTTCTCTACTTCCATGGCTCTGACCATTGGGTAACTGACGTTAATGCATTGTTCAGATGGAAGGATGAAAAAACCACAATCAATACAGTAAAAAAAAAAAAAAGAAAGAAAAAAAAATTAGACTGTACTCCATTGCTTTTCTGTTTCACTCTATGCCATACGGTAAGAACATAATCATATGCTGTAGTGCTAGGGTTTTGCTGGCATTCATTTAAGACAACATGAGTAATTCACTTGTAATTTATTGCAATATTTTAATTGTGATAGGATTACCCATGGATGGGGCATTGGAATGAGACTCGTGAGGTTTAGAATAAATCCCCAGATCAGAGCATCTTACCCAGTGACTTTGAGTGAATCACTATGCCTCGATTCAGAAGCATATCCAAACGTGTATAATTCCATGTTCACGTAGCCAAACGTTTGGGTGAATGACTATCTTTGAGTAAATATTCATGTGCTGTTGACTTCACATACACAGAATTATTATTAAAAAGCTGTGTTTTCTGATTTAAAATTCAGGGTATTTATTTCCTGTCTGTAAACCAGGAGTGATATACACCATTTAAATCCTTTTAAAAATGTTCACTCTTTTAGGCACAGTTAGTGATAGTCATATGTGCACAACACTCATACTTAAAATGTAATATTTATTTTTTATTATGAATTCAAAAAAATTGTGGAAGGAATAAAATAACCTTAAACATAATGAAAGCTATTATAAATCATCTGTCAAACTGTGGGCTCTTCATTCCAGATCTGCTTGGAAAAGAGCAAAAATAATAAACTGCTGATACTTTAACTTCCATCCTCTCACTTATTAAAAACCAAACAATCGTACCAAAACCTCACCAAAACCCATGGACCACATAACCAATGTTTAGACCTGGGCATATTAACACCTTTGTGGATGTCCAGCTCACTAAACACTTTTCTTGGGAAAAACAGCAGAACATAACTGTAAAAGGTGATTGTAGTTATTTCTATTTAGCACAATTGCTAAACCACAATGTAGTATATAGAAGAGTTAGGAAAAATACATTGAATGTTGGCCTGTCTGTTTTCAGAATTGCTCTAATTCAAACTGATCTGTATTTTATATGATGAGACCATAATAAAAAGCAAGACTCCACATAAAAGTTAATGATAATAATGAGTGTGGTTCACAATGTGTGCTTGATCTCCATTCATATTCTTCTTTAAGTGTATGACAATTATAAAACACTTCTTTACTGTGATTTTTGTTTCCTTTTCTTGCTCCTTATAAGTGAATAGAAAAGATCATGACAAGGGAATTTATATCATTTAAATATATAAATAAAGATGGAAATCTCTCCATGCTATTACCCCAAGTAAATATTTACTGAACTTTAGTAATCACAGTGTCTAACCAAGGACAAATTTAATTTCCTCTCCAACTAGTTATGAAAACTGAATTTCATTGATTTCTCATTTCTCCATCAATTTCAGTTGGTTTTTGTGGATTTAATGGGGTTTCTAATAGGTAATAGCTATTTTTGCTCATCGTGCTGACATAACCTAGTGTATAATATGATATTTATACTTTTTTTTTTTTCAGTAGAAAGTTGATGTTTTACTGCTTACTAGCAGTAAAATAATTGGTAAAACTATTACTTGGTTCTGTGGCCCAAAGGAGGAGCCAGACCTGCACTGATAGGCAGAGGTGTAGTTGATTTCCTTGGGACCTGGAAGACAAAAGAAACCACAATCACTACCAAGGACTGAAAGTCAATGACAAGGCTGTCCAAGAGAAAAAATCTTGGCTCAAGGCACTTTTTCACACCTGAACTGATTTATGGACATCACAGAGAACAGCCCAGTAGAGAAACACAGCTCTGCATATCTGCCATGATGTACAGGATAGTCGAAAGGACAAAGAAAGACAGGATGTTGGCCTTCTCCATCTTCCAGTACACCCAACACCTTGCCCAACACTGCCCTTAGGAAAGGCAGGCAGGACCAGATGGTGCTCTGCCTAGGGACAATGGGTAACTCGTCCACCTGATCCTGGCTGGGGAGGGAACAAGTTCTATGTTTATAAAACTGTTTGAGTTGGAAGGGATCTTTAAAAGTCATCTAGTCCAACTCTCACAGTGAACAAAGACAACTACACCTCTATTAGGATACTCCGAGAAACCTGATGGGCTGCTGAGACAGCACCCTGTGGTGCCCTGGGCCCTGCTAATGGGGAATCCAGGGAAGCTGAAGGATTGCTTCTGAACCTCCCTCTCTATGTTCGAAGATAATTTGGTGATACATCGTTATGGATTTGAGTTATGTGAAGACAAAGATCTATAGATCGCAGTACTGGTAAATCTGCTCATCCCCGATCTAGACTAGCTGGATTTTTTTTTCCCATGTCGTTGAGGAGTGAAAGGTGTTTAACTGTGATACCAACCAAGAGATCTTCAGTGCAGGGAACAAAGTCCTAGTGTTCACCTCCTGAGAAGCATCAAGCACAAAGAAGAGTTTTTGGTTGTTGCTTTTTTTTTTATACCAAATATGCAACAAGAATCCCATGTCAGTATTTGCTGATAGTTGCCTGGTGCAGTAAGTATACTGTGTTTGTGTATTTTACACATGCACAAAAATGCACACAGACTTCTCGCTTGGTGCAGACAGTACACAGACCCATCTCTCATTTTATATTGAAACTTTTTATACAACTCATGATATGATAAAAATGGTGTGTAAAGGTGAATCACAGCTAAGAAGAACACATTTTTTCTAATTTATTTTCTTACACACTATGTGATGCATGCAACAATAGACACAAGTCAGTGTTTTATTTATGAGATGTTTCCTTCAATTTTCTCTGCTATAGTTTTCTCCAGAAAAGGGTAACCAACAGTTAAAATCTTTGTCAATTTTTTTATTATTATTATTATTTTTGAAATCACTTTTTTTTGTGTAGTAGTTGTTAGTTAGCAATGTCTGTTCTCGGAAAGTAGTATGCCTCTTCTACAAAACAGTATTCCAGTAATGCTTGTATTTCCCACCTCTGGGCTGGAGAGACTATGAAAAGTATCTCCTTTTTTAACAAATCTTTCAAAACTACTCAGCCCCTTAATTTCATTATAAATTGGACTTGTACAAATCCTTACAAGTATGGTTGCCCTTTGACAGTTCTTCCTGCTTTAGTCTTAGAACAGCAATGGGAACAGGACTCTTGATCACAGCAGGAATGCGTTTATGATCATGCATTGCTCAAGTCTGTTTTTATTTCTCGTTTTATGTAAAATGCTGCAGTAATCCCTTTAGAATTCCCCTCAGCTTAAATCTCAGAGACTGTTCAAGGCTGCCTCTTAATGTCTCAAGAGCACTTCAGCTCACATAAGCCTCATATTCAACAGGTAAAGCCTACTTTGTTCTATAGAGATGGCTGAAGTAATGTAAAATTAAAGGTTTAATCTTCTGTGGTAACTCAGACTGTCCTCAGTCCAACACAAAGACACTAAAAGTCTGCTAACTTTTAAGTAAGTAGAAAATTCTTTGATTGACAGTGGTCTGCTGTATTGATCCCCAAAACTATGCCACAACAAATTTTATTACAATTGGGTGAGAAGGCTTACTGCACACTTTGAAAATGCAAGAGGATTCATTTCTCTATTAACAGGTCTTCTCCATTATAAACCCTAATTGACAGGGTTTAAAAGCAATTAAAGTTGAGACCAAACATTTTGGACAAATTAAGGAAGGATTTTTTGCTTTTTTTTGTTGTTGTTGTTGAGCTTTTTTAAAAAAACTAAAATTAGACTGAAGCAGTCAAAGGAGCGACTGGGCACTTGAGTGTTCAAATGATTGGTAATTATATGAAATGGAATATATTCTACACGATTTAGTTCTCATTAGGAACTTCACACAGGAGCTTAACCAATCTTTATCTTTAATGTGTGTTCTCCAATTTAGTGGCCAGATGCTTGCACAATGGGCTCCACCAATTAATGCAGTATTGTAGCCGAGGCTGACATTTAAGGTGAGTAAATACAAAGACAAACATAAAGTACATTTCCTCAGCCAAATCTATCGGGTTCCTCCAAAAAATCCTACTCTTTACCCCAGTAAACCAACAGAAAATATTTTAAGGCTCAGAGCGAACCCTAGAAGCAAAACTCGGCATTTTGGTGTTGCTATTCTGGAAGGAATTCTGATATTTCAGTGGTGTTTTTCTACTTTGAACTGGGACCAAAACTTGAAATATGATTTGTATGTGTGTGTGTGTGTGTGTGTGTGTGTGCATACTTTAAGTTCTGGAAAATTACAATTTGCCAGGCATCAAAATAAAACAGTTTGTTTGAGAGTAATTAGTACTGAACTGTATTAGGACAGTAATTAGTGCAAAACGCCACATCCTCACCCAAGATATGAAGAACCAGATCGGTTTCTCTTTCAGGGTGAGCTGAATAACTTTTTATTAGCTGCACTAACTAGGCCTTACATTAGAAGACAGTGGAAGCCTAGGTCACTCATATGAATAGAAACACACATATCCAATATTTATCCAATAAGACATATCCTAACATGTGAGTCTTGCTTGGAACGACTAAACTGCTTTAGTTTAGAATTTCTGTGTGAAGAAGACAGCCTTTGTGATCCATCTCCTTTAAAAATGCAGCACCTTATTGTTCTTTACCTGACATTCCTGCTGTAATTTAAATTTAATTTTGGGGAAGCATGTTTCTTTGGAGAAAGCTCTGAGATTTGTAAAATAGAATATTACAAGGTGCTGAAGGCCACAGCTCACTCACTGTTTTGGGGTTTTTTTGCTTATTTTGGTAGCTCACTGTTCATTCAGTACTTTCTCTTCTGTGCTTCTCTTCCTTTATTTTCTCTGTCACATGATGAATTTTGTAAAAAATGACCATTTCAATATAAGGGAAGAGGAAAGAAATAACAAGATTCACAGCCAATTTTCAGTAGGGTAGTTGGATGCCCATAACTCTCCCTCTCAAAAAGGAATGTGGAGACACTGTGATAGGCATCAGCCCCTCCTTTACTGTACTCTTTTTCTAAAACCCCACCTTGTCATTGAGATAGAGACCATAAGAACATCTCTCTCTCTTGCTTTTTATAGAGGATGTCCCAATTCTTGAGCATGAGGAGCAGAGAGAAAGGATTGCTTCAATTACTCCTCGTTCCCTGGAACTCCCTCTGTAGCTTGGAAGTAAAGCACAAATCTGGGAGTGCTGTCATCAAAAACTCCTCTGGGCATAGGCAAGACCAGACTACTGGCTCTGCACCACAGGGCAGTACAAACCCATTCACTCTGCAAATAGAAGTAAAATTAATTTCACTTTATTTTTTCCTTCAAAAGCCAAGAGTACTTAGTATGTTCAATTTTCACATCTCACAAATGAACAAAACCAATGGCAGAAAACCTTTGTGATAAACCACTTATCGTCCCAAAAATAAAATCTCCAACACATCACTTATCTTTTCTCAGCGCCGTCCCAAATCAGGCACTTAGCTGTCTCGGAGTTTCAGTTTTAAATGGCTTGCTGAAAATGTACATCCTCATAGGCAATTTCATTTTGTAAATGTAGACTCTGAGAGCAGTGCCAGGATAAATATAGGGCTCTAATTACTTAAAGAAAAGGCAAATACGAGGTGGTGAAAGTTGCTCATCCGACAACTATCTGTCTAGGATAGAGCTTTATAACTTTACCTATTACCGTAGCAGCTGAGTGCCTGCTCTGAAAAGTCCTTAATAATATACAAAAGGAAAGGCAATACATCTGTAAAATGCCTTCTAGCTCAGCTATCACCTGACCACTGAATTATGGGCTTGTTAAGTCTAAAGTAATCAGTTTAACAAGATCTTTTAGAACATACAACTAGAACACCAGTGATGCTACTCTGCTTAAGGCCATCGAGTGAGAAATACCAGATCTGGGGGTCCTATTAACTTGCTATTACCTTAAAGTAGGATCTCAGGTAAGTTTTGTAACTTTTCAGAATCTCAGTTTCTGAAGTTCATCTGGTATTTAGCATAATATATGCACGAAAACACAGGGGCCAGGAATCAAAACCAGTGTCTCTAACTACTTGGGTCCCCAGCCTCTCCATTAGACTTTCCATATCTACCTTTTTAAAAATCTCTTCCCTTCTGCTATACACACTGTTGTTTTTTTTTTCTCCTTACACTGATAAAAGGTTGATAAGTAAAGGCAGAGAGTGCCCCATGAAGAGCAGCATGTTGCCAGCGTGCCCTTTGGGTTCAGATGTATTTAATCCCCTCAGACTGAGGAAGACTTGTCTAAGCAGAACTCATTCTCTGCTTGGGAAGAAGATGGACTTTCTACTGTTTTAGAAGCACATCTTCAGAACTGCAATTTGAAATTTATATCCTTTGGGGAGCAAGCTTAGGTGCTTTACTAGGAAGATTCATTTACCTAGACATACTGGTCAGCTACAAGAGAAAAAGAAGATCCCCTGCAGGAGAACTCAGGGGAGGAGTTGGGTCCTCTGGATAATTCTGGAGGTGGGTTGATGGGCTGATGAACTGATGGTTGTACTGGATGATCTTAGTGGTCTTTCCAGCCTTAATAATTCTGCAATTCTTTCTCTTTTAGCTGGAAAAAATGTCCCTAATTGCAGTACTAAGGTGACAGAATGAATGCTCGCAGCCCAAATTCACTTACAATCAATTCTGTACGCCTGAAATTTTCTTTTCTGTGGCCTGAGAAACCTGCACATCAGGCTGAAGAGCTAGTTTGGATGCTGCTGCTTTCATAGGATAACTTTCTCAACTTATCACTATCAGTGTGGGTTTTACCACTGACTCCAATATAGTATGAATTTTTCTTTAATACCTTAGGGCTGAGAGCCTGTTACTTGCTACCAGCTATCACTGAGTGATTTTTGATCTAGCTGTGAAGATGAAATGTTCTTGACATATTAGCTAAAATTTTTAAGCAATCCAGTGCAAAAACATTGTTCTTACTATTGGAATATTTTGTTTCTCCCATCTCCCTGGAAAATCTCATTATATTCTGTCATGTGTCAAAATATATCCACTGAATATTGATATCAAACAGTTAAATGAGGAAAAAACATTTATGTATGGTATGAGGGCAGAGAAATGGCTGCATTCTGAACTGCATCCCTTTGTAGCAATATGGCAAAGTCTTCAACCCTCATATGGAAATGGAAATGCATGTAAATTACTTTGTCTAAATGGATTTTCATTAGGAATGGAATCTAAGCAGCCCAAAAATCACTAATATGTTCACTGGCAGAAGCCAAATGGCTGAGTCAACATAACTTTTAGTCTTCAGTGCCTCTTTCCTATAATGCTGAACTGCTGAAATAGTATGATCAAACTTGGCATTGCAGAAAGTGCACCATGCCAGAAAAGTTAAGTCATGGACTGACTCATCCTTGGGGTATGACAAATGCTAAATGAGCTACTTATCCTCTGGGTAGCTGGGTACAGCTCCCTGAGAGACTGGGACACAGACAGTAGGAGACATTAATAGTGTGACTTTGTCATTTGGTTTAATTATTTTTATTTATTCTCCATAGGTTTCTTATTTTTACCCTTGATGCTGATTATTTTAGCTATAGTGTAAAGGAGAGAAGCCCAGCATTCATAATTTTAAAAGTAAAGAGCCATCAAAATTCTTAATCTTGAGTAAGACTCTTAAACCTTTCATCTGTACATGCTACAGCATGACACACATATGATACATACAGATATACATAAAAGAAGTATACCATGACCTACAGACACATCTATGAATCAAAAAGAAAAGGTGTACCTCATTGTGAATCCAGGAACTTCTCTGTTCTTGGAGCATGCAAAACAGAACTGTCCCTATCACAGATTCAGGCTGGTACCTCAACTCCTCTGAAGGCAGATTCCTCATACAGGAATACTGAGCAGCAAAATACTGACTGAATGCCAACAATTTCAGTGCTCATTGTTGGTTTTCTGAACACGTTCTTGGACGCATGCATCCTGCTTGTATGTTGCAGCAGAAAAGAAATCTGATGTACACCTTTATAAGGTGCAACAAAGGGACGAGAATCATGGTGACAAGACTTTCACAATGCCAGAGTTTTCTCAATCAGTGTTAGGCTATGAGTCCCTGAAAGGCCTTACAGCTTTGTGGACTTGTGTTCTGCCTTTGTTTTGATCCGAAGAATTGTTTTGGATGCAGTCAGCATCATATGTGAAATGAAAAGCTGTCATACTCCTAGTTAGATTTCAAGGCAGTTTATCTTGTTTATCAGCCACTAGGGATAATGTTATCAAGTTATTTGTGGGCAGAGCTGTCATAACTAACACAACGAGGCCTTCCTCATTCATGTTTCTCTTGAATCATACAATCATTAAAGCTGGTAAAGATCATTAAGATCAACTGGTACAACCATGAGCCCATCAACACCATGCTAATAAACCATGTCCCTAATGAACTCCATGGCAACAACATTCCAACACTTCTGAATTTTAACAGGACGTAGGAGATCACAATTCACCATTACAGTATTACTGGGATGACAGTGCATTTACTGTAAAACCACAAGATTTGAGAGCCAGCTTAGCGTTTTGCCTGTTATCTGAGTGCCACCATTCTGCCTGAACCTACCTCAGTGATGCTCAGTTAGTGATTTCTTACTCAAAATGTGCTGGGAAGACTTTTGATATTTGTAATAGAAAAGGGAAAATGCATTTAACACAAGGGGATACTCTGAAGTACCTAATGAGTTATGAAAAGGAGGTCCCAGCATGCAGCTTGAAGATGCCACATTTACTTGCAAGGCAAGCAGGTGGTTACACAGCACATGCCAGTTTCTGGATGTGCTTGTCCACACTGTTTATGCTCTGAAACTAAATAAACTTGGAAGCAAATAACTGCAGTTGGGAAGCAGTACCTGTAAAGATTTGTCAGCTGAATAAAGTATTAGCCAGGCGATGTCAAGCAGCAAATTCCTATCTATTCTTACTGGCTTTCTCTCAGCTCAGACCAAAGGCTCAGCTACTCCTGCTTTCTAAAGTAACATGGAGCAGTTTAAGCTGTCTCTAGATTTGATTATGTAACACAACCAAACAGTTTCCCTACCCTGAAGTCTGCTGAGACCTTTGTGCTTCCCGGAGTCTTGGGCTCTGAGACCTGATCTGCCTGTGTCGCACCATAACCTGCACCTACTGTTGAGATTGGTGTTTGGCTCTGCTTCCCTGTGGACTTTAATAAGGTAAGTCAAAGTATACTTTAACTTTAGGAAACTGGAAGTAACTTATGCAAATTCCCAGTTTGGTACAGCAAAAGTACAGTGTCTAAAGGGTTGGGTCACTCCATGGCAAGAGCTCCCAGAGTAATAAAGGCTGATATGTGCTGCAGACTACAGACTGAGGTTTTAATAGCACCTCATGATCAGCAACAGCAATCTTTCTTTGCCCTAACCTTTGCAATAATTAATTAATAATTATTTCAGTATTAAAATATTGATTATCTGGAAAAATTATACCTGGTGAATGAAGTTCTGTTTTAGTTCCAGAAGGCAGGCGAGCCTTTCGTGAAGGCAAGTATAATGACAAACTAATAGTGACAAGTTTAAAAACTGCTAGATGCTATGAAACACCACTTACTTTTCTGCTATGTAGAGTACAAGTCAGAACCACAAAGTCAGAAATAGCTGTTGGACTGGTGTCTCCCAAAGCAATGAAATATGCCTGGTGTAGACATTCACTTTCCAGGTCTGTTTGTTGCACAGATACCACATCTTGCTTCAGCTAGCAATGAGACACACTTTATCCCATAAATTGACCAGGCAAGGCTATTCATTTGACCTTAATTACCCAAGTGTTCAACCAATGCTATGCAGACAGACAACATCAGTTGACACATTGGTCCTGCTAATAGTGATACTTAGCACTCCTCCATTTTTCATCTTCAAAGCACTTTCCAAATTTTACTTAATTAATATCTTTGAAGATGCCAAACTGTTTGCTGATATTTTACT
This sequence comes from Phasianus colchicus, assembly GCF_987193195.1. Taxonomy (NCBI): domain Eukaryota; kingdom Metazoa; phylum Chordata; class Aves; order Galliformes; family Phasianidae; genus Phasianus; species Phasianus colchicus. The sequence goes on from NC_143441.1 coordinate 45,308,444, forward strand.
GCTAGTTCTGGCCTTTTTAGAGCAGAAGAAAATATGCTATTTCCTAATTAGGTTTTAGTAAAGACACTACTGACTTCCCCTTCTCCTCATCTGGTTTTCAGTCTCCCTCTGTTTCCAGGAATCTGACCTTTTCCCAGTCAGCAACTGGTGGAATTATTGCTTTATTTGGCTTTCAAATTGCAGATAATAACCTGTTGACAAAATAAAACCTCTTCTCTTTTTTCAGCCAAATTTAAATCTTACATCCTTAACTTTCAGAACTTCAATCCCTTAACTAGGTAATAAAGTAAGAGCCAATTAATTAAAAAAAAAAAAAAAAAAAAAAAAAAAGCTCAATGCTTTTAGAGATTATCTTGGCCCATTATGTCAGAACTGGATGTTGGTGCTATGGTAGCAGAGGCTAAACCTTCCCATCAATACTGTTCATGGACACCAAACAGTGGATGTGAGCACAGTGAGGCAGTGGGTGATGAATTTCAGCAGTGGTGACAGTGACAGTGGGTCACCCCTGCTGGTTCAGATTTTTACAAGTGGGACATGCAGGATCCTATCCATCATTGGTGAAAATGCATAGCTAATGACAGTGACTATGTTGAAAAAACAGTGTTTTGAAGCTGAGAATTTGCTCTATCAAAAAGTTCTATTGCGATCTTTATATCTGTTGTAGCTTCCATGGAAATAAATAGAAGATATATTACTTCTGAAGTGTCATCAGCACTGCTGCAACTTTCACCATCAGAGGTGAATGGAGGAATGGTGAATGGCAAAGGACACTCTCTGAAGTCACAAAGTCATGAAGTTCACAACTCTTATATAGAAGAGTTTATGTGAAAAAAAATACAAGTATATATATTTGCAGCAAATGTATTTATAAAGTGAAATGGGAAACAGCAGAATTTAAGTAGAGTTCACCAAGTAGATCGAGCAGGTTGTTTGGAGGCTGCTGCTCCTGGTGTAATGGAAAATCTTGCTTTACTCCACAGTACAGTACTCTCATGTTGAATTTGAAATAACTTAGACAGTTATTTACTGTAATTTTATATACTATTTTCTTCTAGTTGCTTTTTGTTGTTGCTGTTTTTCTTTTTTTTCTATCCTCTCAACTATTTCTGTTCTGCTGTAAATATAAAATTTCAAATCCATATCTCAGACAGAGAATTCTGTCCATCAGTTGTCACAGAGCTTAAATATAGACACATTTGTGATGTGCACACGTGTCTGACTGTATTTTGATAGAATGAAAGGGAATGGCCTTAAGTTGTGTCAGGGGAGGTTCAGGCTGGGTATTAGGAGAAAATTCTTCTCCAAGAGAATGGTAATGCATTGGACATGGTTTAGTGGGCAGGATTGTTGGTAGGTGGATGGCTGGACGAGATTATCTTAGAGGTCTTCTCAAACCTTAAGAAATGTTGGTGTTTTATTTTTTAAATGAAAGGTTGAGGTATACAATACTTACTGATATCCTTAGTAACTATAGGAAGAAATCTTTCACTAACACTCTGAGATGCAAGAAAATCTATTTCATCCAGACAGCGCTTACTTCTAGCAGAAATTCCATCTGGCATAGCTCTAATAGGATGCTAAAAAGAGTTACAGTGAGAGAAACACCTAGATCACAAATACTTGTTAAAAATGTGATCAGCACTCCCTGCAGAGACTCACTATTTACTCCTCTGGGAGTTTAGGGTGAGCTTTTCTAAATGAATGAAATATTGATATAATTGCAATAAATAAATAAGCAAATTGGACAATTTGGATGTAAAAGAAAAGAGTGAAGAGAGATTTCAGAGAGAATTAATTTTAAACCAGTCTACTTCTGAAGCCATTCACTCAACAAAAGCTCTCTGACAAGCTACAGACTAAAAGGGATGCTGAAAGAGTACTGGAAGTACATGAGATAATTTGTTTGGGGACACAAAGCAATGTGACTTCAAAGACAACATGGAAATATTGGACTGGTCGTCTCTTTCACACTAGGATGCTGCCATATTAGTGTTACTCTCTCCTTGTGAAATTATTTCTTGACACAGATGATTTTGATACCATTTTCGTAATTCTTTAAGCAGTTTTCAGAGAGTTTTTCAAAGCTTCAGGAAAAACAATATATTTTATTAGTACTGCACTCACCTGCAAAATAAAATCTCTGTGTTTGGTTGGTTTTCCACAGCTCTATTTATAATTCCTCACATGTAGCCAAGCTAGGTTTTCAATGATGTTTTTTAATTTGCCTCATTCTTCTGGAAATGCCCAACTACATCCCATACTGGTTACTACTGGGTCACGGAAGAAAGAGAGAAGAGCTTCATGCCCCTAGTAGACAAAAGTGTTGTCATACAATTAAGAAACAAAAGCCATATTGCCCTTCCAGCTGCCAAAGTATTTTCATCTCTTCAGTTTGGACACCACAAAGGTAATTTTCTGTTTATGGATTGTTCATAATATTGCAGTTTCCGTTTGGTGAACGCATCTCAAAGCGGATCTCCACTAGCTCTTGCAATTGAGGTTGTTGTAAATATTATTCTTGGAAACAAGGATGACTCTAAGAGCTTCTTTTTCTCTTTATTATTTTCTAAGAATGTTTCTTGGCAAATGCAATGCAACCATCAGAAATATGTAAGACTAAATGAATATTACACTGTAATATAATGAATGTACACAATATTACACGTGGAGACAGACTGAAACCTACTAGTGTGCATAAGGCTAATCTGCTTTTGCAAACTGCTTCTGCTCAAATGAAGCTTTCTGAAGAAGACACTTTAGACTTTTATTTCTCTAAGAAGCAAGTCTGCTTCCTAGAATTTGTTGGCCATGTTCTAAAGCATGAGCCACTGGCAGCACTATAAAAATAGAGAGGAAAAGAAAAAGCATTCCTTACTTGTCTTCTGTTTAACAACTCCACAGTTATTTTCCTCTAAGTATCTCTATTTTAGCATATTTAAAAAGAAATCAGCATTGAATCCATCCATGAGGAATTTGACTTGTAGGAAATAGAGAACAAAAAGTGTGCTTTTAGATAAATTCTAATTAATTGTACATGCAAATGTCTTGGATGGATGTGGTCATGCAATTCAATTAGATGACTAATTATGTTGGAATTATAATACCATATTTAAATAGATAAACACACATAAAAGTGCCTGCCCAGGAGTTTTCATGCTAAAGTCAGGGAATAGAATCATTTATTGGCTCTTTAGTGCCACCTGTTGAAAACTGAAAACGCATGCAAATGAAACGGTGCACCAATTAGGCGTCCATTTAGGAGGGCAACATCCATTTGCTTGGTAGGGGTGAAACAGCTGTAATCTTCATAAATTTAACAACTGAGATAGAAGAATTTGAAGCTCGATTGTCACCCCACAAGAGAAAACGTAACACACCATTGGGGATGCTGGGAAGCAGAAGCTAAGTTCTTGGGACACACGGCACAATCATATCACCTCTGTTCAAAAAATGAATTGGTTTCTTTCCTTTCTTTGCAGTAGACTGTCACAGGACATACAGCAGAACTGGCATCCTGATCATAGAAACCACATCTTCCTTGGTAGTATTCTTCTGCTAATTAAGATCAAGATTATTACTTCTTTACGTATGTAGAGTTTCACTGGAACCAGACTGACTACTTGTAGGGAGTGTGCTAGACAACAAGAGGAGGAGAAAGCACCAGCTCTGCGTGGGAGAAGTAAGCAGCTGTAGACTCCATATTAGTAATTATGCCAATTCATTGTGCCCTTTGTGACAACACGGTGGCCAAGATGCTGGCCTCATCTCTGAGAGCAAAATAGGAGAGCAAAAAAAGCCCCCGTTTGCAGAAATAGTACTTCTTTCCTTTGTCATCTTACTCTACAAAGAGCATCCCTTTCAGCCTATGTTTTCTTTTTTTTTTTTCTTTTTTTTTTCTTTTTTATGATGAAGTTCAACTCAATGTGTAAAATGGGATCAGCTTAGAGACCTGGGCTGTCTTTGTCACAGATCAAACATCACAGTTAGCAGGTTTGACAAAGAGGAAATAACATAAAATTTCATATTAAGGAAATCAAATCCACTTCTTGTGCAAAAAAAACCTGGTTTTATCCCATGCCTCTAGGTCTGCTGTGGTTTAAAACACAATGGATCATGTACATCATTATCTAGATGTTCTAGGAGCAGAACCTACTTCCACAGCTGGGCAGAGATAAGTAATCCCATAGTTTTCAGAGAATACCTTAGATTTTTTAAATCTGGTTTCATTCTCTACAGGAGCAAGCCCTCCCAGATTTCATAAGCAATCAATGAGAAGACATGAGGCCCCAGACCCAGAGATGCACACGTCTGCCCATTTGGGGGCCCCTCAGAATGCCTGTGGCATAGTGCGACTTGGATGGCTATCTGAGGGACAACACCAGCATTCTGCCAATGCCACGCTATACCAGACTTTATGCCATGTTAATACCAGACTTTCTCCATCATATCATCATTTCCCCACTCTAAAAAATTCCCACCTACTTTCGCTGCATTTCTCTGCATCAGCCTTCCCCACAATTTTGAGCTAAACTTATTGTTAAATGAGAGTATTACAATCATCTACAGCATTTTTTGACCCTTCTGATTGGCTTTCACTACTGCTGACAGATTAGGCTGCTCAGATGTTTGTCCAGGTGTCACTTTCACAAAATTACCAAAATAATGGATGAGTCCACCCATTTAACCAGGCTTTCTAACATTTCTATGTAGGTATTTGAAAGGATAATCTTATACAGAAATCATTCTGCCCCAATGAAATTCAACCTTTGTCTGAAACATCAAATTTAAGATCACGAGAAACCTTAAGAACAATATTTTTGGCACAAAATAGTTCCTGTTTCAATTTTTAATCCTCTTTAAACACCATTCTTTTCCAGTTAAACACCTGTTTTAGCCTTGCAGAAGCTGATTCTATAGAATTATATTCAATACCTATTATTCTTCTAAGTGGGAAAGAACTTCAGAGAGAAAAGTGGAATGGCTGTTATGACAGTAGCACTTTATTATAAAGTATCTTTTGAAAAAAAAAATAAAGGTAAATCGGTGGCTTTGACAGAAGATTATGGAGTCCTATTACATAGTAGAATATTATTTAAAAAAGAAGATGTAAAATGTCTTTCACATTTCAAATAAATGTCAAGCTAATTGACTCACCAATTTAATTGAAACAGTACTTTTTCAGGTAAAATATGCATTCTTTGGGTTTCTTGTAATATTTAGGTAAAAAATATTTTAAATATTGCTTCCATGAATTATTTGGCTCTTGAAAAGTGTTTGGAAATGAAACTCTTCATGTTGTTTGTCATACAAAATGAGAAAAGGTTTTACAGAAAAATGCTCAAATATACCAATTACTCTGTTTTTTCTACTGTATCAACTACACTCTAATACGGCTTGAAAATACTCATGATTTCAAGATCAAATACAAATACGGAGCACACATGAAAGGTACTTTGTGATTACTGGTAGTGCATTTACATTGTGCCATTTGCCTTTTCTCTTGAGTAAAGTAACTTGGAAAACTTCTGTTGTTAGAACGATCTAAGCATCCAAAATTGGGTAGTTTGAGACACTTGGAAAGGCTTGATTTGCAGAAATTGAAGGATTCTCACCTTCCATTCATCACACGACTTTTAAGGAGCTTCAGTTTGGACGCTCAGACTTAATACACACTTGTGAAATTAGAGATTTTGTGCTTGGCTGCAAAGGGTGAAAAACCAGACAGCAATTTGCTATTTATTGTACTGCCACAGTTTCTGACCTCCCACAGAAGAAAATTTCTAGCTAATTCTGCAGTCTCACACCATTCAGGTGTATTTTTGCTAAAATGAATCCCATTGCACAATATCTGTGCACTCCCTGTACGTTTGTTCTGAATAGACACATAAGAACTTATTTCAGATCTTTTTCCATTTCTTACAAGAGCTAGCAGCTAGCAGCTTTCACAGTATCAAAGAGGATTTTACCAACACATCCAATAGACAATTGACAATTTCTGTCAAATAAGAAAAGGTGACAAATCACCACTACTGCACTTGGCATTTGCATTCACACTCAACTGTGTTATGGTCAACTGGTTCTATATCGGCTCTGCCATCGTAAGGGTTAACTTGTTTCACCAAAGAACTAACATGGAAATACTCCTGTCCTTGTTCTCTCTTCTCTCCAATGCAGGAAATAATTGAGAGGACTTACTCTGAGCTTGCCTCTGCTGCAGTTCCCTAATAGGAGTGACTGTCATCTTTAGCAAATACCAAGATTGTCTCCTGCCACTGCCTTTGTGGGAGAAGCAAGTGATAGGAAGGAGATAAGTGGATAGTGCTTAGTAACACCAATTCCTAGGATTGACTTCCTGTTTTTCTTTTCCTTTTGTTCATGGAGAAGCTATGCGGGGAGCAGAAATACAGAAAAATCGCTTTGGATGCTGAGTCAAAATGTTTTGTTGCATTCTGTGAATGTTTTGAGCCTCTCCTAGCATGAGAACCTGACAGCAGTCCTGCTACGTGATGAGTTTTCATTGATTTCAGTTAAAGAAAAAATAATTATTATATTGCTTCTGCATATGCTGTGTATGGTAGCTACTTCACTGCTGAGGATGAAAAGCCTGTAAAAATATTGATTTATGGAGTAACCAAAGTTCAGAGTAAACAGGTGAATTTATTCATATTTCATTTTGCAGGTAGGTTTACCTAACACTAACTTGGACCACATCTACAAATGATGATGATAAAAAGCACTCCTGTATTTCAGTTGATACACATCAGAGAACTCCACTACCAAACCAAAAACCACACTCAAACATGTTCCTGGGAGAAAAGTAGGCTAAAGATATTGTCTCTTTATTCCAGACAGTGCCTGTTCATTGTGGCTGGTGCAGATGATTATCTCAGATTCAAAACCATTAGGAATAACCTTTCCAGCTGCCTGAAAGACTGTTCTTAAAAAATAGAGCTGTTATTACCTATACACAACTAATATTTTCAAATGTAGTATTTCTCTGGGTAAGATTAATATTCATTTATTTTTTGTGCAAGAAGTAATGTTATTAGAACAATGAAGCGTAGTGACGAAAGAATAGGTTTAGGTATGAGTCAATTGTATCCACAAAATTCTCATTTTTTGAACATAGAGAATATCAACATTATGACAAATAATATCTTGTTTGCCAACATGATCCACTGCCTACCAGAGGCATTGTTCTGTGCCTCCAGCCCTTTGGACAGCCCATTGATGCTGATGACACTATGAAAAAAGCATGTTTTGAAGTATGTCTTCTTCTAAAGCATACAATCCGCCGACTTGTGTGAACAACAGCAGCAGTAATGTACTACAAGGATTTCAACAACAACTTGCTTTGAGTATTTGCTCTAGATCACATTACCAACTCTACATTCATCAAAATAAGCAACTGTTTGTGTTAACACGTATGTTTTTGTGTTCACATACAAAGGAGCTTCCTTTCTAAACAAGACAGACTAGAATCATGATGATAGCCCTGGCGAGGAGCCTTGCAGGAATGGCCTGAGATGGGCAGCAGCAACAATGCAAACTTGATCTTCTGCTCATAGCATTCTCAGAGAATCAGAAGACTTTTGGTTTCTAATAGAGTTTGGCAGAACTGTGTATCCATGGTTATGTGGATCGTGAAAGAGAGAAGATTTAAAATAGCATCTCTCTGTGTACCTACCCATTCTCTGCTTACACCTTTTTGCTTCTTCGTGCACTTGTGTAGTGTCTGACTGAGGCTGTATTTCAATTCAGTGCTCAGGATTGTTCCCAATTGATTTATAGCATAACTTACATACACAGTGTTGTTTGGGAGTCCAAGATCAGAGCATGGTCTTTGCAAGATACTGTGTGAATGTGTAATTAGAAAAGGCTTTGACAAATCCTTTACCTTAGACCACAAAGAAAGACTGAGTCAGAGCAGAAGGGGGCATGGATCCCCAGAATAGCATTCCTGTTGCTTAGTCCTGGATTGTTACTTCTCTGTGGATGTTTGGTTGCTTACAGACTTTCAGGATCAAAACCTTGGATTACTTTTGTCACAGCACAATTTGGGAGATATATTCCAAAAACATAGTGAAAAGTGTTGAACTGATATCAACATTGCTAAGATAATAATCATCCCAGGAAACACTTCCTCATTGTGTAGGAGATGAAGCACAGGCACAGGAACACATTGAGGCTGTGGTGTCCCCTTGGAGACCTTCAAAAGGCACCTGGATGTGGTGCTGCACACCTTGCTCTGGATGTCTTATTGGGGCAGGCATTGAGCCAGACGGACCCAGAGCTCCAGGCAACCTCAGCAATTCCCGGAAGTCAACTCTTGATTTTCATGTTAGATCCACTAGTCCATTAGTGCACACCATGCCCATAAAATCCCTATTTGAAAACTTACTTTCTTATAATTCCTTCACAACCGTATGCCAGGCTAATTGATTGATAAGACATTAAAACTGCAAAGGCAGCACACTTCTCCTTCCCAGCGGTAGCCAATGTTCCCAAAAAGCATGAGCAGATTTGCCTCAGAAGAGTTAATGGTATGGCTTGCTGCAGCTCCATAGGCAGCTAACCTTGCAAGCATGCCTTGTCAGCTTGAGGTGTTGTTTTATCTGCAGCACTGAGGAGTGGGTGGAGCAGAGAGCAGCACTGAAATGGGAAATCCAGCAAACTCAGACAAGAAAGCATTTGCAGCCGCTGTCTGTTTGGTGCAAAGTTTTGGTTCATTAGTCTTGAAATGTTTCACTAAGAGAATGATTCTGGTATGCTATAAACAAACTGAAAGTACCTCGCATGCAACAGCACCCTGTCAAAAATGAGGATGGTTTATTCCCTCTTCTAAAATATTTAGAAAGTTGGTGACAAAGTTAGGCAATGGTGATATTTGTGCTTTTTAAAGAGAAGATTAGCACTGCGGTATCAAGCAAGAAAAAATAATTTTTTTTGTTTCCAGTTCTTACAGTGATATGGTTTTGTTTGAGGCTCAAAAATACAATTCTCTTTGCCTCTTTTATTAATTTTTCAAATGCTTTTTAATAAATAAATAAATAAATAAATAAATAAACGAAGGGGAAAAAATACCAGTACATTTAAGTCTTCTTGATGTCATTGAGGGCCAAACTCTCTTTCTTCATTTTAAGTGAACTAGGCCATGCCCAAGCCTGGTCTTGCATGTAAAGGTCAAATGGTGCAACTCTTTGGCAAAGCTCCTGGTGAGAGCAGGTATTTTTTTGTGATACATAAGCATAAGCTCCAGCAAACTATACTGAAGACAGAGTCTTGCCAGGACACATGAAAGAAAAGGAAAAGGAAAAGGAAAAGGAAAAGGAAAAGGAAAAGGAAAAGGAAAAGGAAAAGGAAAAGGAAAAGGAAAAGGAAAACGGAAGAGAAGAGAAGAGAAGAGAAGAGAAGAGAAGAGAAGAGAAGAGAAGAGAAGAGAAGAGAAGAGAAGAGAAGAGAAGAGAAGAGAAGAGAAGAGAAGAGAAGAGAAGAGAAGAGAAGAGAAGAGAAGAGAAGAGAAGAGAAGAGAAAGGAAAGGAAAGGAAAGGAAAGGAAAGGAAAGGAAAGGAAAGGAAAGGAAAGGAAAGGAAAGGAAAGGAAAGGAAAGGAAAGGAAAGGAAAGGAAAGGAAAGGAAAGGAAAGGAAAGGAAAGGAAAGGAAAGGAAAGGAAAGGAAAGGAAAGGAAAGGAAAGGAAAGGAAAGGAAAGGAAAGGAAAGGAAAGGAAAGGAAAGGAAAGGAAAGGAAAGGAAAGGAAAGAAAAGAAAAGAAAAGAAAAGAAAAGAAAAGAAAAGAAAAGAAAAGAAAAGAAATAAAGAACAACTTTGGAAATAGAGATTGCTTTAGATCAAATAAACAGAAAGAAAGAGAAAAATATAAACAAACAAATCCTGATCTGAATCATATCCCAGATTTTAAACCCAATCTTACCTTGAAATTAGGGAAAATTTTGCTCCCTGTCCCAGGCCTTACAGTATTTGCACACACATTTTGACAACACTGTGTCCTGATTCTGGGCAATGTAGAAGCCAAAAAGGCTCTAATATAATAAAGCTGATTGTTCTCCTTGAGGGATTTGAATGCTTGAAAAAAGGCAACTTCTTCTGACTCTCTTTAGTTGCTGACAGCAATTAAGTTAATAAAAGCTCACAATCAAATAAGATCCCATAAAAGAGATTTCATAATATTCTGGAAATGTATCCCTCTGTAGTGTAAATCTCTTTTTAAAATGGTTTGAGTGAAATGACAGATCCTAAATAGGTAATGCCATGTATTAGCATTAAGAGGGGTTGGAGAACAGGGCATAAATCCAAGCAATTCCTAAATTACTTTGGATGAGTCAGCTAGCTTTGCAGCAAACCTAAGTTGGTTTTTACCTTTCTGTGCATGTGTTTGAAATAACACCAGCATTGCTAGGTTAGCTAACACAAAGAAGATAGAATAGGTGGGGAATAATTGCTGAATTCACATACATTTTGCAGAGATGAAAGTCTCTCTGCCCAAGTTCAACCTGGGCCTCCTTGGCACCCCGTAGATCATTGCTGGTGCTCTCAGTTTTGTGGAAGACAACAACAGCCACTGCCTTTCGGTCTGTAGCTCTTTATTAATGCAGGTTTGCCTGTGACTCAGGTGTACCTTTTCCCACCTGGAAAACTCTGTGACTGAGGGTCACAGAAAGTACCATGAGAAATGGAGATTAACCCCGTGATTCTTCAGTTCTGAATTTCCAATGATGTCAGCAATAATGTTGGGTACAGAACTGGGTCCTTTGCTGTGAAGCTTTTTGTCATAAAACAAACTATTTTTGCTGAGGGTAATTCCCTTTTCAGATAACTTCAGAAGAAGCAGCAGCAATGGAATTGGGAGGGGGAATAGACGGGGGGAATTTGGCCTGAAGTCTTTGCTGTGTAAGTGACCGTACAACGCCGTATTTGAATATCTAGCACTTAAAGGGTTACGCATGTAATTATTTAACGTAACTCCAAATAAGCTGTTTGATTTTCTTTCATCATGAGCCAAACATTAGGCTTCGAAAGGAATTCCTTTAAACTTCAATAATATAAAGGCACATGGCAATGTGAAAGTTACAACTCTAGCTTAAATGAATCAGACATAAAAGTATTTATGACTGATATTCTCTGGATATACCAATTTCAGACACTTTAAAGTCTAATTCTGCTGTACAAGTACAGCTACAGGAATATCAGCCATTGCACATCTGCAGAACTATTACTTTCATGCAGAGCTGAGCCCAGTCCCTAAATGCTTTTTTCTATTTTAAGGAAAAAAAACAACATAGCAAGCTAGGCTGTCGGCAGCTGAAGCAAGTAAAAGCAATTCCTTTATGAACTTCCCACCAGTTATTTGTTTTGTGAGGTTCCTGGAGAAAAAAAGAATTAGAAAAAAGTGAGTGAAAAAGAAGTGTGTCCCAGTGAAAAGCATTGCACATAAAAGAGAAAAAGAAATGAACTGAATGTTGTTTTTTCTTGATGAAATAGCAGATTGGACCTTAGGCTTTTTACAAACTATAGCACAGGTGATCATCATTTGTTCTGTCAAAAGCATTCTCAATGACATGGCCAGAACAATGCAGCTGTGATTACAAGGATCAGCATGGATTGAAAGATACTCAGGGCATTTACCAAAGGGATATTTATAGCACTGCTAAAGAAGTTCACTTTTTAAAATAGACTCACAGATTCTGAAGGAACTGAAGATTTGAAATATGTGTAGCTCCATTTGGTTTTGCATTTACCATCCTAATGAGCACAGCCATGTCTTTGCCCAAATGAGGGATGAATGTACTGGTAGAAATGTTACTGTCATGAAATCAAATCCAGTGCTGAAGAGGAAAATTGAGACAGCTTTCATTGTGAACTTTGATGTGAAGCATCACAGCTTTTGGAGGACAGCCATACCTTTGATCTTGCAGAAATTGTGAGGAATCAACCACCTTGAATCCCAGTCATTCAGCAGGTGATTTATAATGCTATTATATGACTGAAAGGACTTTTCCAAAAGTCATTTAACCAGCTAAGAAATAAAACAATGACAAAGATTTCACAGAAATTTAAGCAATTCTGGTGGCATGTAATTTAAAGTTCACTGGAGATGCTTACTTTTCTGGCAGAAATTCTGAGGCATCAAAAAAAGAAATTCACACCAAAATAGGCAAAAAAGTAGCCAAAACACTTGGGTGCCTTGACCATTCAGACAGCTGTGGGGAAGATGCAAAGAGGAGGCAGAGCCCAAAGGCAGGAGCAGATCCTCATGGCACAGCTGTTCCCCAAGGCCTCTCTTCAGCAGGAGGGTGCAGAGAACTACAGCAAAGCAATGTTTGCCAACCTTAATTCTTTCCATTAGTGGATCATTATCAAAAGAGAGGGTTAATACGACAGGGGATTGCCTTTACTGTAAAGGTCTGGCCCTGTACTCACTCAGATCCCTAGAGGGTTGGGAAGCCCTTGCTGGCAGCAGCTCTCAGGAGCTGCTGAAAACTCAGTGGCACAGCCAGAACTGGGCACGTGGGCAGAGAGAAGGGTTTTGACAACATTCTTCCTTGAAAAAGTATTTTAATTTTTTCCTTCAGGAAATGGTTGGTACCTGTAATGAATTTTTAGTCAATGTGTAACTGATGTTTGTTTTTTTTTTTAAATGCCAGGTGACATGATTCACTTCATTAAATCCAAATTTACCAATAGTTTCAGACAACTCCAAACTGTATTTTAAGGATCCAAAATATTCCCACAAAAATTATCCAGTTCTAGTTAGAACATCAGCCCCCATAAAAGCGTGCATCATGAACTATTCTGTTTATTTTCATGGTTTTTACCTTACTTGAACACCAGATTCAGAGGAGACCTTATTGTTCCCTATAACTCCCTGAAAAGAGGTTGTGGCGAGGTGGGAATTGACCTCTTCTATCACACAACAGTGGTAGGATGAGAGGTGGTGCACTTAAGTTGCACCAGGGGATGTTCAGGTTGGATATTAGGGAGAAACTCAAAAAGAGTGGCAATGAAGTGGCACAGGCTGCCCAGGGAGGTGTGGAGTCATCATCCCTGGGTGTGTTCAAGAACTGTGGAGATGTGGCACTAAGGGCTGTAGTTTAGTGGCACGGTGGGGATGGGCTGACAGTTGGACTAAATGATCTTAGTTGTCTTTTCCAACGTTAATGATTCTATGATTCTGTGTTTCTGAATTTCTTTGTGGCAGTTATTTATTTTCTGTATTTTCAGGGCTGTTTTGTTTCTTAGAACTTTGGATCTGCCTCCCCAGAAAATTTTGCTAGTTTAGATTTCCATTTTTTAGAGTGGTCTGTTTGGATGAAATTACTATCTGTAGCCTGCAGCAATTTTTTTGTTTGTTTGTTTGCTTGTTTTCGTGTTGTAGTTTTTTCCTTTGTATTTTTGGAGATCTGGATGATACAGGTCAGATTTAGCAATACAAAATTTCTGAGTATTTTTCAGATACTTCTGCCATAGATCTTCCCATAAAAATACATGCTAGGCATGTCTTAAGAGAAATTATATACAAGAACATGACTTGATCATCATCCCAATGAGATACAGGATATTTTTCAGTTGGGGAGTTAATGGATGATGATACTATATTTGGCCAGCAAAAATAATGACACGCTTTCCTCTGGTCTACAAGAACTACTCTCACATTGATTTTAACTTAATATCTCCCTCATTAGGAACCTGCACAGAAGTTTGGCAGAAATACCCAAGACACTTATTGGATCATTCGCCACTAATAATAGATATTGCTTTTTCCTTTTTTTTTTCCCTGAGAATGTACAAGCTAGTCATAAAAAGGATAGCCTTGAAACAAAAGCTTTTTACAAAATACGGATTTTTATCAACTCCATCACTGTTGAGGTTAAATATTTTATGGAGCTAAATAAAACTCGGACTTCTCCGCTTTCACATTGCGGGATGCAGTAAAGCTTAAGAGCCTGATTTGCTCGGCTGCTGAACGACTTCCATTACATGTTGAATGCCCTTCACTTCACTGTGTGCTCTGGCTCTGATACAATCAGGTTCCCAAAACGCAGGACTTGGACGTAAAATCTCAAAAAAGAGAAGCCCATGACAACAGCAGGGAGTGGTTCTTCTGAGGAACTGCTGTGGTTGGATAAGCAAGTCCACACACTCATCAGTCAAAATGGCATAAACCACTCATGCTTTTGCTTAGATTGAACCAAGAAATTACATTTCTACTTAACAAAGCATCTACATTTAAATGTAGTCCTACAGTATGTAAGTAGTGGTTTAAGTGATAAACTCAAGCTTTGGACACATCAGGCCAAATAAGCACTGTCACACATGTTCTTTAGCTCTTCTGATGGTTAATGAAGGTTTTAGGCTCATTCCACAGCCGTCAGACTAGCAAGACACTCAGCCCATTGCTCTTGTAGCCAGGAAAGCAACCAAACTATTTAATGGTGACACAATTGAAACTAATAACTTGACTAATAACTCATTGCTTGATTGTTTTTTTAAGTGCACTCGTGAAAATTAAAGCTCTGGGTCTGGGGCATGAAACCATTATCTATGCAACAGCTCACACAGAGGGTTATCTAATAACATGAGAAACCTATTAGACTCAGTGGAAGCGAGAAGTGAAGGAAATAAATCATGCAATAATGGTAAATCAGATCTCTAATTATGGCCCCATACAGGAGGCCAAAGGAGAAATACATCCCTAGGACCACTGTGTGGTATTTCTCGTCCTCCCTCTCTGGTTAGAAGCATTTAATCACACCTTCCTGCCTACATTCCACCAATCCCACAGTAATTTCTCAACACAACCAGCATCCTTGGGAAGGAGACAACTAAAAAGAACCAAGTTATTCCTTTCAGAAGACAGCACACAGGCAAAGATCCTCACACCTTTTTCACTGCTATTTAGTCTGAAAATCCACTCACCTAAAAGCTACATGGTCAGAGGAGCTTTGATCCCTGTGCAACAACTCTGTGACTGTCCAACTTAGGCTGTGGTGGAAACAAGCCCACTGGTCGCTTCTGTTCCCAGACATTCATAGGTAACCTCTTGCAGGGTTATGTCTGAGGTTCTTTATCTGCTGTGAGCAGGAGCTGATCCATGAGGGCATTTTACTTTTCCATTCAAAGGCAGTAAATGAAAATAGCCTGTGTGAGTGGGACCTCAGAGCACAGTGTTTTATTTCTCTACTATCTGATGCACAAGCCCTGGCAAAGCCACTCCTTTCTACATTTCATCTTCTAAAATTACAAACTTTTGCCATATTTAGCACACAAATGTCATTTTTCCTTTTGGATCTTTCTCTTAGGATATCTTCATTTTCCCTCTGAGGTGCTTGTACCTCTCTATAGACCAAAAAGAAGTGCTAAGCTTGGTTTTCCCTACTGCAAACACAGAGGACACATCTGTCTCCTAGGTGTAGACCTCAGCAGCTTATACTGGATGAGCAGTAATAGACATACTTATGAAGATTATGAATCTTGAAGCTTGATACCATCTAGCTGTCATGAGCATCACCAGCCATTGGTGCATGCTTTCTGCAGGAGCTCCACAGTTGCACAGTAACTGTTTTTTTCTCTCTCTCTTTATTTTATTTTATTTTATTTTATTTTATTTTATTTTATTTTATTTTATTTTATTTTATTTTATTTATTTAATTGCATGGGACTCAGGATGCTGAGCAATTGGTAACTGTCCTGGAAACTGGCTGGAAATATTTATTCTCATCAATTGGATATATTCAGAAGTGTACCTGATTCAGTAGAAATGCAGCAAAAAAAAAAGAAAAAAAAAAAAACACTGAAAGCATCTAAACAAAAAGAAAGAAACCACAGAGTGGCATAAATAATGGTGCTGGAAACAACATTAAACTTTTAATTTTGGCTCCAACAGAGTGTTGAGGACCCAGTTGATTAGGGGCCTGGATGATACTCTTTACCTTAAAAACTTTTGCACACACAGATGTTTTCTTAGACACTCATTTGGTCCAAGTCTTGTTCCAATTTCTTTCCCTAGTAACCAGTATTTCTCACTGGAAGGAGGCATCTTAGTAGTGGTGTGTTTTTCCATTTAGAGATCTGATCAGAGGTCTGTGCATTTGTCAAGTTGTTCACAGATGGATTCCTATACCTGGGTGAAGGGAGTTGCAATGACTCAGTGGGTTCACTGCAAAGAAAGAGGACAATCCTCATAAAGTTGTTTTAGGCTGTATCTAAATTTCTAAAGAAGTTTTACAACTCATGCTAAATAAAATAGGCCTAAAACCCAATGACATGTCTTGTGTTGTGCTAAATGCAATGAAGAGTGAAGGTTGTCATTAAGTAAAAGCTAAGTCCAGTCCTCACCTACATACAGGCTAGCCACCCAACACTGCATATGATGTGTTCAGATGAATATTGAATACTCAGGAAGCTTTTGCACCCCTATTTCCAGTGAAATATTTCTGCCCATGAGGAAATACCAGAAAAAGGGTGGCTATTGAAAGATGAAGTTTCTTTTATCTGCTGTACATTTTGATGAGAAAATGATGTAGGCAGAACATAGTTTCTTTACAGAAAGGCAAATTTAGCTAGATTTTTGCACAATACATCTGAAAACTGGGAAAAAAAAATACCCTTTAATTGAAACCTTTTCAATTTACACAGGAATGAAACAGAATAAACTCCACATTTCTACACTCACATATTACTGTAGACATAAAAATATTCCTGTGGGATCACACAGTCAGAAATCACCTACTCAGGGGGATATGAATGATGACTTCAATAGAAGATGGACATAAATTTTAATTAGTTGGTTATTTGATCTTGTGTTGTTAGTGATGGAGGATCTCAGAAGGGAATTAAGTATGCTTAAGACTGAAATTGCTTAGAACCAAAACATACTGCAAGGTAAGTTAGATGCCACTAAATTAAAAGAAACTTTGCACCAATTAGAGGTACAATAAAATAAAAATGGCAATTACAATTAACCAATCAAAAATTGCAAGGAAGATCAAACCGTCTATGAGGATAACTAAATTTATCCCTGACTTAATCAGACCTGCTAAGTATCTTCAAGTAGATTTGAGAAAAATATTAGCATTCTTGGCAACATTTTCTACTGGAAGAGACAATTTAAGAACAGAGAAACTAGGTCCAGTCTTTTTGCTTTAAAGCAGTTTTCCTTGCGTTTTTCCTTCTATTTATATACCCTAGGCAAAGCATCTCCTGCATCATTTATATATTTTGCCTTCTCTCTCCAGTATCCCTATATTTTCTCCTACTATCTGTTACCTTATGTCAGGAATACCGCTAAAGTTGTAGCTTCAGAGAAGAGAGAGCAGATTATTTATTCTTTTATAGTTTTGCAATCAATACAACCGTGTATGTGCAGCTTAGCATGAGGCAGGGCACGTAGGACTGCAGCCCGCTCTGGAAAGCAGCAATCCCCACGCTGGGAAGCTGCTGGCTCGGCGCGTGGCACAGTTGTGGCCTGTGCCAAGTAGCTCGTTTTTCCCTGACAAGGTCTGGGCACAGTTCAGGGGTCGGCACAGAGCAAGGCCTGCTGCCAGCAAGCAACAGGGATGCAGCAGCTCTTCTGAAGGACAGAGAAAACTAAGCTGCATGGGTCTGAGCCATGCCTGGCCATGCCAGCTGGCCTCTGGGCAAAGAAAACTTCCATTTATTTACTACTACATATCTAGCTTCTACACACAAGTGTTTAGACTGCCCTAGCAGCTTGTAATGAAATCAGTCAGTCCTGCCTATCATCAGCATCCATTTCCCTGTTATTCTTGATTTTCACTTGGAAATTGCTAATTTCTTTTTAGCAATTGAGTCCATCCAAGACAAATGGATGCTTAACAGTGGAAAACTGGGAAAAGAGTTTTTGTCAGTTGTTTTAGGAAAAAAATATTGATGATTTAGGTGAAAATCTGTAAATAATTGAATCATAAGAAAAAGCTCGTGAATATTCTCCTGTGTCAAATACATGAACTAATTAGCCAGAATCTGCATGGGCAAAATGTATTCACCTCATGTGTCTGTTATACAATCTCTTTTATCCTTATGTATAGATTCTTCTTTCCTTTCCTTTCATTAAAAAAAAAAAAAAAAAAAAAAAAGGAAAGAAAAAAGAAATCATTTGTCCAATTCACTTGCTGCTGACCTTGTTATTTTCATCCTTTTTGCTCCATCTTACATAACTCTGTCTATTCAGCATGCGAGCCCATGACAGCTTGTCAACATCCTTCTGTGATGATCCTGTATGACCTTCTCTGGAAGGACACGTGTCTGAAACTACATGCACAATCTAAATTGCACTCCAATTTCAATTCTACCATTGAAAACTCATTTAATTATCATTTATTTTATAGGAAAAAAATAGACAATCTTCTCCCCTAATAAATATCAACAGATATAGGTACAAAGATGCCAGCATCATGAAAAAAATCTTGTAAAATCTCCAAACCGAATACCTTTTCCTTTCATTTAATCTTCAACATTATCGTATCAATTTGCATACTGATTTTACCAATGTGTGCAAGTTTAACTACAGGACAGTTCATAATTTAACTTTTTCTCCCCCATTTTTTATTTATATTCTATAATAATCTACCAGCACCACTGTTTGAGGAAGGGAGAAAGTCTTGACCACTCCTCGAGAGAGAGAGAAGAGGCATTAATTTGTTGCATATTGTATTACATATGTTGCTATTCACTTTCTGCCCAAAGTTAAGCACACTGTTAAAGTCTGTACAGTTGTACCTCCTTGGGCACTTGCTTTAAAGGAAAGTAGGGAAGCTGGGACCTTTTTTTGGCCCTGTATTGATTCCTGCACATACAAGAGCACATATACATTAGCAGTAATACACATAACAGTAATAATAACATGGAGAAAGAACAGTGAAGGAAAAGAAAAATAAAACATCTAAGCTTCATATTTAAAAATAACCATAACCTCACAATTATAATTTGGTAAGCCAATGTGACTCTCTGCAGAAATAACAGAACAACTCCTAAACAAATCTGTGTACATAAAGATAATAAAATAATAAAATAATAGTGGGATGATAAGAAAGCAACAAATTAATTAATGAACAAGCCGGAACTTCTCTAAGGCTTTTTAAAAGAGCAAATCATGCCAAGTGAAATAGGCAGTGATTTTTAGCCAAGCTACTCAATTGATTGATGATTAGATTTTTCAAGATCCCAAAGTTCTTTACAAATGAAAAACTTGCAGAAGAAGCTCTGGTCTTCACTTGTCTGCAGATTGAAAGCAAATGGCCAAATAATTTTCTTACATGTAGTACAGATGTGAGAGTGAAAGTAGCTTTAACCAAGGAATTGTTAAAACTCTAATCAAAATTGCTGTCACAGCCCTAAGTTTGGTTTTCAAAATAAGTACATACAAATGCATGCACACAGCTGTATTTAAGCCTAACTTTGAGGAATGAAGCTCTGAAGATTCGCACAGGGCAGCCTGGACATAGGTTTTGAAGGTCTTATCTAAATGATAATCTCCCTTAAAAAATGATGGAAGCCTATTGCTCGGGTCACCCAGAACTGGACAAGGCATTGAAGAACATGTTTCAGGAGTAATCCTCTACTGGCAGGGGAAGAGATTAGATGGCCCAATAGCTTTTTCCATCTTTAGTTGTTATGATTGCACTGTAATCCGACTAGTGTCACTTGCCTGAAGAGGGGAAGAAGACCTCAACCTTGGGGGTAGGGAAGGACACAATATTTCATTGTGTACAATATTTCAGATGCTATTCTTCCCAGAGAGCTCCTCTCAGATTAGTGTTGTAAGGAAAGATTTATCATTTGCATTCCCATTTCTGCAGTCAACCCAAGTAATATGATTGTGGCATTAAACTTATCCTACAAAAGGTATTTGTTTAAGACATTTCTTTTCCATTATTACTCACACAATGAATGTATGCACTAGGTTTCTCGAAGTCTGCACCAAAAACAACTTTTAAGCCCAGAATCACATTTCCTCCTCCATCGGCCTTAATTCCTCTATTGAAACTTTTTGCTGACTAGTTGAAAGGGGCCGTTCACTCACTTTGCAAAACCCAATATGCGATTTATTCCCACATTTCAAAGGAAGAATGGGAAGCTTTTAAATCTCTACAAAGGAACCGAGAAATACTGATCAAGCCCAACTGACAAGGGGACAGATGTAGGGTGATGAGTGAATTCTATAAGACGCTTTAAAATTTGGATCAGTGAAGGCAAGCGTCTTCCAGGAGTAGCAACTTGATTCTCCCTAGCACAGCTCATTTGGCTGCAGAGAAACGTAGCAACTCCTCTTTCCATCTTAAAGAAGTACAAACTCCATCTCAACCAGGTGGAGATGTTGTGGAGATAACACATATCACAAACAAAGGTCATCTGCATTGTTATGTATTAGAGCCTCTGGATCTGAAAAGCCTGAACAGCAAATGTATTGGAAACCCTTTCTCTCTCAGGCATATTCTTCATGCTGTTTCCAGCTCTGAAGCTTTTTATCAGCTCCATCTATGTGTTGGTCCTCATGTCCCCAGATTTCCCAAGTTCCCAACACTGCTATATTAACCACAACATTTTTAACAATAATTTCTCAAAAAAACCCTTTAAGCTCTTCACAGCATCTTGTGGTACCTATAGCCACACAGCAGAAGCATCTGCCGTCGTGTTTTCACTTCCCCGCAGAGCCATATTTGGTTCTTCTCTGGTTGTAACTGAAGGATCTGACTTGGCACTGTTTTGACACTGAATTTTACGCAAAATTTCCTGTGAGATTCATTCCATTAAAAGTGGGCAGGTTGCCATGACCTGCTGGGTCCCTGACCTAGTATCAAAGCTGGTGCATCCCTGAGCATTTCTTATCCTTTTCTGACTTCATTATGAATCTGATCGGGGTAGGAATATACCCACCAATCAGAGAATAAACAGATCCCCATAGGAAAAATGTGCATCCCAGCTCTGCTAGCACCGTAAATTCAGTCCATCACTGCAATGGCACCAGAAGTAATCATTCTTACACATGCAAAATGGGTGTCAATAGGCAATTAGGGAGTCAGGACTACTTGGTCAATATCAGAATTTTTCCCATTTGGTGACAATTGCAAAACACTGGCAAATTCAGGTACAAAATGTGCAATATACATGTGAGTGCAGTGATGTTTTGTCCCCAGCTGAGTGCTCCCAGCAAGAGTAAATAAGCAACTAGATCAGGAATCTGTTTTTCATCTTCTGGCTGAGGACAGCTACCTTGTTTTCAGTAAACAGCAAATCTCTACAGAGATTTTGTTTGAATTATAAAAATGTTCCGCCATTTCTGCTACAAAACCTATCTGAAGATATGTTTACTTGAGTATACAGTTAATTATTGCAACAAGATTCCTGAGGAAGATTTTGATATATGAAAGAAGTCGAGATTTGTGTTCATTTTACTATATAGTACACGTTTACTTTTGCCTTTTTAAAGAATGAGTCAGTAGTTTCAAAATGTCATAGCTCTTCACTGGAAGCTGTGAAAGTAACACAACATTACCAGCTTTCCCTTTGTGCAAAAATAAACCACCTCACAGTAAGCAACTGCTGCTTTACTATCTTAAAGAGAACACAGGCTCGCCTTTGCTCCGCATCCTTATTATTATTTCATTTACTGTAGAGCAACAGTTGTGGTGAGGACTGATAATTTTTTTAGGATAGTGTAAATAGCATTTTCTCCAATGAGCTGGAAAACATAGGTGATGGATAAATGTGGGAAGCGACCCACCATGTAGGATTTGCCTTGCGTGAAGCTGCCTCATCCTCCAAGGAGCCCTGCATGTATTGATGTCTGCTCCCCACCTCCAAAAGCTGAAGGTGCTTCTCCATCTTCTTCCTTCCAAGTCTACATTTCACTACCATGGGGCCAGGACAAGGGGAAGCAGGACAACAGCAGTGCTCACGTCTCCCATGGCAGATCCCACTCTCTTTGGGACTGCAGTTTGTACATCTGCAATGCAAAGTGTTCTGAGGGCCTTTTTCCATTTTGTCCTATTCATCAAAAGAACTTGAAATAAAATTGGGATCTTAAAACTTGAAGCAGGAGGAATTGAGAAATTAAGAGAGTGATTTCCATAAATGGAAATGACTTCTGGGAAAGCAGCTACAAACATGAAGGGAAGAGGCAGTTCTTTCGGGTTTCGTTGGTGTTTTTTTGTTGTTGTTTGTTTGCCTACCTTCTTCCAAGCGTGCTAAAAAAAAAAAAAAAAAGATAGGCAGACAGAAAGATACAGACAGAGATACAGAATGTACCCATTAAGTATCTGCGAGGAATGCTTTATCAGCTTGCTTGTCGGCTGCTGAGTTGTTCATTTGAGGGCATTAGATTCCCAAGAGCAGGGATCTATAGAGGATTCCTACCTTTGGAAAAGAACAAAAACACAGAATAAAAGCCTTAATCTTATAACCCCCGATCTAGCCAACTAAATCCCCAATTAGCAATTCAAACAGATTAATATAGCCCTTCCCTCCATTAAGCATACCCGACATCATGTGGTTGTGTATTTTAAAGATACATTTTTCTTGTGTGCAGCTCTCTTTCTCACCAAAGTTGACAATTCCTTTAAGACCATCTAATTTTCCCATAGACTGGGAATCGACTCTTTTTTTTTTTCCTTCTTTTATATTCTGCCAGTTCTGTTTTGTTGATGCACTCTGGCAGAATCTCTTAAGTTAATGATCTATCTCCCTTACTGTACATGTCTCCAAACGTCTGTCCACTTTGGGTTTCTGTACCACAGACTGTTTGCAGGGTTCCCACCATGAGCAATGGGAAGGGTGGCAATGACACACTTCTGCTTGCTGGAAAATTCATTCTTATTTCCATAAAACTCTTGACTGCTGTAACTTAAATGATGGTTTCTCCTCTTATCTAGGGAAATACTGAACAAAGCAAGTGGATATCTCAGCTCAGAAGAAGTACTGCTAAAGCATCCCTGAGCAGGGTGGCTTGGATCTTCCCCAGATTTCAGTGCCTAATTGCCTTGGCCTTTGGACATGCCAATAACTTGCTTCTAGAAAGTACGAAATACCTGCAATTCCCAGCAACTAGTAGAGGTGGCCAGCAGTCTGTTGAGGGACTGTGGAACTACTCTCCTGTTAACAACTGCCCCCTTTTTAAAAGATGGAGCAGAAGACTAAGGATGTCCCCTGGTGGTCCCCCATTCTTCATTCCATTCCACATCAAATGATGTGGGGATATGTGGTGGAGAAGGGTAGGGACACTTCCCTACCCTTCTCCACCACTTGCTTTGTCCCTCTTATGTAATTTTCTGGTTGTTTATTCTTTATGCAGATGGAAGTAAAAACTGTCCATTCTTACCCATATTTTCTTAACCAGATAATTTCAGAATCTCCTCCTTTTCCAACAGCTGTTGGATATTACAAGCTGTGAGGCTTTGGAAGAAAGTGAGTCTTGCAACAGAATGTGTCCATGGTCTATTGCAACCTCTAATTGCTTTGTTGGGCAATCAGCTTGAGAGCATTGAGCTTCTTGCCTATGCTACAGATTTTTCTTGCACATAGATGCAATAATCCTCAGCAGTGGTGAAGGTGCTTTTTGTCCCCTTCTTTTCCAGATTTTCCTCTGCTTCAGACAAGGGACTCGGAGGAACACTATCCAGTGGAAATAAACCTGAATGATCTAAAACTCCTACAAATATACATTGGTGCCAACATTGCTTTCATATCTGGTCCTGCACTCCAGAAGAAAAGGTAAATAAGACGTAGCTTCATAGGTAAATGTATGCAGACAGCTCATATTTTCTCAGTTCTTATCTTTTTGCCTTTGGAAATTAATAGCGAAACTTGAAAGAAAGTTTAATAAAAGAAGGAGCACAGACATGACTATGTGGAGATTATTATAATGATCCACATTCTGCATATTTCATGCCCAATCACCGGCAACATTTCCCAAATACTTTGCTGCCCCATGTAGCATTTTGCATATACAGGTGTGCTTATACTGTATACGGACAACAACGAGGCCCAGTCTGACTTGTGAAGCGTAACAGGAATAACAAATACATGGCTGCTTTGCTTGGCTACCAAGAAGAACAAAGCTTCCCTAAACATTTTTGATCAAAGGAACTTTCCATCAAACAATCTTTTTGTCTGTATTTTAAGAGTTTAACTCCACTTTTCTGTATTTCATGTTTGCTTTATTTTTCCTTCTTTTTACTTAGGAGATAAGATAGCTGATATTAAGTGTATATATATATATATATTTTTTTTTTTTTTCAATATTTCCTGGGAAAAAAAAATCTATCTTATCACTGCTTATCTCAGGTTTTAAAAGATTCATCGAAAAAGGAGCTATTTTTCTGATTGAACTTGCTTTGAAGTTTGGCTAGCGCATAGCAGAATCACCAATATTTTGTATTTTGTTACACGTGTCACAGTCTCTGGTGAGTTCCTTAAAACTTTCCCTATTGGAATCAGGATTTTGTTCCAAAATAACAAAAGTTTTGTCTATTTATATTTATGTCTCTAGACCTTAAGAATTAAGGCAACAACATGATCAGAATACATCTCAAACACTGTGAAAGTTTGCAGCAAACAAAGTGATCCAAATGTATGCTTCTTATAATTAAATCTTACTATTTTTTGGTAACTTCAAGAGATATTTTACTGAACATGAATGGCAGTTTTTCTCAAAAGTGTGTAGTATGCCTATAACAATAACAGATGGATACGCATACAGACGAGAGTGGAGTTCAGAGGGGCCTCTGAACTTCTTGCCACCCAGAAAACCAATGAGTGAACAAAACAGATGGGAAAGGACAATAGTGAAGAAGCAGATGTAAGCACTTTGCATTTGGTGAAACCCAGGTCGCTGCAGCTCCTGGCTGGTTCGGTTCACCTGTGCTGCCTTTTGAAGGACTGTTCAGCCCTCCGCACACATAACAAATATGTGCAGTTTGGCGTTCTGAACAGTACAGAAGAGGGGACCATGCTGGGATCACACGCTGGGGGCAGGTATCATCTGGGGTAGGTGGGCATGGGCTGCCCCAAGGGCAAGGGCTGGGGGAGAGGGGAACAGAATGGGGATTTCCAGCACTGGGCTGGAGAAAAGAGGCAAGGAGGAAATGCTGGCTGAGCCAAGCTGTGTGGCAGGACTCCCAGAAAAGGAGTCAATATCACAGGCATCTGGAGGCATCAGAGGTGGTTTTTAACAGCTGGCTCCAGCAGCTGGATCTACCTGCCCTGCCGACGGTGAGTCTGCACATCAGCAGGGACAGGAGTGAGTTGTCTCTTGAACCCTATGGGCTGGCTGGAGAGTAACTCAGCAGGTAGGCTGAGCTTTAAATGGAAGCCCAACATTGGCACACAGGTCAAGAGCACAAGCTAGGCTGGCTGTGGGCAGAGAACCACATGCAATGCTGATACAGCCCGTGAGTCATGGGCAGCATTTTCACCAACAGTAGGACATGAGCTTTTTTAATGACTCCATTAATAGGCAGAGAGCAAGATCAGGCACACATTTCTTGCTCAGACTATTTGCTCTCTGCAAGGGTATTCTTCTTATGCCCAGTGAGCTCTTAATTTGCAGTCAAGTTAAAACCTGATCTGGTTCCTTCCACTGTCAAAAAATAGTGATGTCCTCTGAATTTTTGTTCCACAGCAGAGTTAACCTCACCCACACACTGGCAGGTTGTTCACTTCTGGCAGCTAGTGGCTTGCAGCAAGCATGCTTTTCTACGGTGATGAGCCAGACTAGGCCCAATCCTGCTAACATGTAAAACTAGACATGTTCCTCTTACAGAACTCAACCAGCACAACTCACTGCAGGCAACATTATACCCATCAGCATTTTGAAAATTCTTTCTGCTCAGATGTTGATAGAATGTTTCAGGCATCCTTATTTGAAAATATTTTCAAAGTTGCATTTCACTCTCCTTTAGATTTAATGTCATACACAGATTCATTCTTCAAAATGTAAATTCTTTCTTCATGAGACATGTTCTTCTAATGCCATTTTTACTGTGCAACTCATCATAACCTTCTTCGTGAACGTATTTTAATAATAGTGTCAAAAAAGACCTAACGTGCAGATAATAAAAGTAACAAATGACAACAGTCAGCAACATGGGTTTTATTATTTAATAAAAAGTATTTTAAAGAATGATTATATTATGCAGAAAAGAGCACTCGTAATCCTATTGTAGCATCTCTAGCTATTACTTCTAAATCAGCAGATTTATGTTTTGAGAGGATCAGATGCACAAAAGGGGGGAAAGCTACCAGCATCTGTCAAAAGATAAAACATAAAGAAGCTAATAAAAGAGTAAAACAGCAGTGAAAACAATAAAAATGACAGTACCTTATTGCACTAAAAGCTGTGTAAGTTACCGGAGGGCACAATATCTAATGACAATAGTTTTATCAAAACACATGTAAACGTTTTGTACAAATTAATGCAACCTGCAAATTTTCCACTTCTCTTTTTTTTTTTCTCCACCCTCCACTACTATGATGGATTTCATGTCTTATCTACTTCCAGCTCTTTCTAAAGCAGGCCTCATCACTCAAGGACACACACAAATATATATAGACACTGAACGTTGAAAGTCTGAATGTTTTCAGAGGGCACTCAAAGGGGTAATTTTGTGGATGGGAAGAGAACACAGAGAGTTTGCAAGGAGGTACCAATCCAATGGAGACCAGGAGTATGGTAAATATGGCATTCAGCTGGGCATAAATAGCAAAATCATACAAAGCTTAGTGAAATTCATTTGCACCTTCAAACTATTGCTTTCCTTCTCCTTATCCAGATCTTTCAGCAGGAAGATTTTCAGGAAACAAGCTATCTCTTATAGGTTTGTATGGAGCCACATCCTTTGGCCTTCCCTGGGGGAACTTTGGTCACTCTCCACTGCGTTCGTGACTGCAGGTGTCTGACCCTTGGCTCTACACTGACTGATAGGTTCTTTGCCAGGAAAACTGTAGGTAGATTATTTGTGTCAGAGTCTGCCCCTGACGCATGGCACGGGTACAAACCAATCTGCCCATTTGGCCTCAGGAACATCAACCAGTCTCTGATATGGGTGATAAGGATAGGTGTGATCCAGCAAAACTACTTGAAGAGTGTAATGCTGGTGTGGCAGAGTTAGAGTTTGATCCCAGACCCGAATAAAGTAAGGAAGCTTTTCTTAGACTGGTATTTGCTGATATTCCTGGGACAGGGGACGTGGGACTCTCCCTTGGGCATCACCTCAGCTTCTCTGGTAGCACTTGTCTTGGGTTTCCCAGCAGTGCCAAATGCCTTTCCTCTGCCCAACAGCATCCCAGGGATGGGTGGCTCTGTGAGGGCTCCTGGCACACCCAGCCATAAAATTCACAAGCCATTTTATGAGGCTTATTCCATCTCTTTTTCTCCCTGTAAGGTTATAGCAGCGAGGATAAGGACATTTGAGTATCAAGGTTGCCATTCCTCCCACCTCCACCTAGAAACCTCCCACCTCTGTCTAGACACGCTTTCTGACATCTCAGAGCCCAGTATCCTCTTGATCCCTTGGCTAAACAACAGACCTTTACTATCACTCAGGAAGCTGAGCCTTTGAACTCAGATCATGTATGTTTAAGGTGGGGAAAACCATATCTCTGTGTACGGAAAAAGAATGAGTTTTCTATTTTTTTTTTTTTTTTTCTCTTGGTAGCAGTTTTAAGGTCTGATTGAAAAAGGAGGGAACAGAAAATCTTGGAAAATTTCAGGTCGGATTATTTCTCTGCGCTGGGAGGAAGGATCCTAAAATAGAAAGGACACCCGAGTATCATCCAGTAGTTTTGGCTCAGAGCATTAGAGATCGCAGCTAACAACCCGGCTCTCTGCACACTGTTACTTTTTAACTCCTGCAAACACAGGGAATAAAGACAACAGGGCATGTAGGCATACAACAATGACCTGATATCACCACCTTAATGAAACTGTATACTTCATGTAAAGATTGCTGAACTGATTTTATTGTATTACTTGCCTTTTTCTTTTCAAGCAACAGATAATTTCAGCTTTAAGAAGGTTCCCTTTAAATATACCGAAACATATTTAAAAGCCTCAAAAGTTGTATTTGTTGTTTTCAAAAGAAACAATTTTTGAGTAGAGCTGCCTTTTTTGGCATAAAGCAATTGGAAAGTACCACAGATATCTCAATAAAACACATCAAAAGTAACTTTCTATAGCTTGTTTTGACATGTCCACTTGTGGGTTGTATCAACTTTAACTAAACATCAGTTTTTCCCTCCGTCAGTACAAACCATTAAAAATATTCAACAGAAAAAAAGCAAACAGAAATAACTCAGTACTGTGTTTGCCTATTTTCAAATAAAAGGAGATACAGAAAGGAGTGGTCACTGCAGTTGAAAGTGCATTTTTCTGATTCATATATTTGCTGTAACTATTTGCATAGGATTTAAATGTCTAAGAAAAATGCCCAGCCATTTTAAAGGGAATGCTGCATTTGAAAAACTTGAAAATGCTAATCTGGTTTCATATTTACAAAGGTTTGTTTAGTGTATGTGCAATCAATTCAGCAAATGACAGAAAATTTTGGTAAATACAGTTTTGATGCCGAGACTCTTTGACCTGTTTATGAAGGAATAGAAACCTTATCTGC
Source organism: Phasianus colchicus (assembly GCF_987193195.1). Classification (NCBI taxonomy): domain Eukaryota; kingdom Metazoa; phylum Chordata; class Aves; order Galliformes; family Phasianidae; genus Phasianus; species Phasianus colchicus. The sequence goes on from NC_143441.1 coordinate 45,337,090, forward strand.
TCTAGAACCAATCCTAAAGGAGCACATTGTGCTGATTTCATTTGAGATCTTATCCTTTCTCTCTCCTCTCTTTCTCTCCCACCCTCCCTTATGAGCGCTGAATGCTAAGTTATTTCCTTGTCAAGGCAGCTTATCAGGACCAGATTTACTCTTGATATCATTTTGTAAACACGTAGCAAATGGTTTATACATTAAGGGGAAAAGGGAGCAGACGATGTTTTCGTCTGAAGCGGAAGCAAATCTCAAGAAAATATAAGATCTTAATTAATATTCTAATAAATAATAAATAAAAAATCATTCCATCACAGAACAAGCCTAGGAAACAGGCAATTAAATTAAAACTAAAAATAGGTCTGCATGCTCTTTGTTTATCCTGCTCACTCAGAAGCACTCTCTTTTCAGTGATGCCATGCAGGTAGGTTAAGTGCACGATGGAGAATCATTCCCTCAGGAAAAAATAAAGATTCATCAGTGAATCAGCATCCTGCCATTGCTGCAGCAGTGTTTAAAATGACAATATTTGTCTTACAGAAGAAAAATCTATCGAAGGCTTCCTTATAGCTAAGCCAAGGTAAATGCATCGTTTGCAAAGTCAGTATGCAGTCAGGTTAAGAGTTAGTGAATGAGAAAGATGGGGAGATAATCTATACTGACTCGGCTTGCTTGCTGCCTATGACCCCAGTCAAGCAATGCATGCATAGACACACAGATTGTCCCAGTGACCTCACTGGTTAAAGTTTCAGCACTTAAAGATTCCTGTATTTTAAGTGCTTTTGCTGCAGAGAGACCCATGAGAGCCCAAAGCTTATTGCAAGAAAGCAGAAGTCAATGCCTGGGCAAGCACCTGCAATAAAGGTAGCAACAGCTTAGGTGCTAGTGCATGAGAATAAGAGCCATGGAGGCTTTCTGCAGACTGAGATGACCTGTAGAAGAAGAATACCAAACACCATGTAAAGGTATAGGAATGTATTACAATTGGATTAAGCTAAGTGGTAAGTTCATAGCACAGCTAAGGCCTCTGCAATAAATGTTCATATTCCTGTTTTAATTCTATGGTCCATGTGCGGTAACACCAGGTAGCACCAACTCCTCAGCGGCAGACTGGACATCACTGACATGTGTCATCTTTGGAGCACATGCTGTCCTAACCTCTCTGCTTAACCCTAGGGATTAGCTCACAGGCCCAGACTCTCTGATGCTAGTCAGAGATATAGGTCTCCTCCTGTCTTCCTTAGTGGACTTACGGAAAACAGGCAAGAGCTCAGTCTCACCTTGCCTTTCAGGAGTGATTGCAGTGGATGAGATTGATGTAGCGCCAGATGTGAGCCAGTTTCTGTAACTTTGGAGACAAGATCGGTACAACTCTGAAATCCTACTTCTTTCTGGATTGTGCTCTACAGACTTCTTTTACAGTGGCTGCTGGAGTAAAAAGGGAAAAACAGATCTGCTCCATGACTCTTGTCTGTTCTGTTCCCTCTTGATCCATTCTCTACTTTCTCAACTCCTTGTCATTACATAACTGTTCCTTATAGTCTTTATGTATTTCTATCCTCATACATGTGCTTCTATCTTTTTCTCCTTTTTGCTCCTTTCCCCAGAACTGTTCTCTCACCCAAGATTCATCCTTTGCTTCTTGTTGTAAAATGACCAATGGGAACCCCAGGAAGAAATTCCCTCCTAGGGAAGGTGCAGAAAGCCAAGGATCTCACAATCGGTTAAAAAGAAGTTGCAGCGATGCAAGATTTCCAGTGTCTTCTCCATTAAATCTCCCAAGACAATTCTACGAGTGAGGCGGAAGGAAGGTAGTCATGACAACTGAAGGCTTAATAGTATCTGGTGCCTACTGCTGATGAGCCTCTTACAGACCCCAGAGTGGAAACTAATGATGCCATCTCCAGGGTGATGCATATCCTCCACTATGACCTAATGGATTAGAATAGAAAAGAGACAAATCTGACATATTGAGCATTATTTTGAATGTGAGCCAGAGAGTTAAGATCCATCATTAATCATAAAATGAAAAGGAGCTATCATGCTCTATTCAGGTCCAAGATAGAAGCAGAGGTTGTGACCAGACCACCTAGGCTAAATACATAACTCAGAAGTTGTGTCTGTCTCTCAGAGTTGACTGGACAAGGATCCAGGCTGTAGGTGATTTGCAAGGCAATCTGCCATATCAGTCTCTTGAACTTGGATGACACTGAAGGTACCAATTCCAATCCAAAGTGCTACTGGATACAATTTGAATACACCTCTCCACGGCCCTTTATAAAGAACAGGTGTTAAAGAATGTGTTCTATAGTATGGTCACCTTGTAAAAAATGGACAAAAAGTGGGTCAGATGGCAGGACCCACTGTCTGCTTGCTTCACACTCTCTACTGAACAGAATTTCTTTTTGACTGCGTCATTGTGAATTCACATTGATTCTCCTCTTCCTTGCCAAATTTCATATTTGTGAGTAGGTAAATAATGTTGTAGTGGGGAGAGTCCATGAAATAGTCCTGTCAACAGGTCCTCTGACCTATTTCTGCAATGGAGCCTGGATGACTAGATCCCAAAGAAGCACACCCAGAGAAAGTGGGTTGTGGTTCACTGAGGCAAACCAAGGCAAGAAGCCAATCACTTCTTAATTTGATTGACTCCTACTAGTGGACCTCAGTGACTGAGCATGAAAAAAAGACTATGCAATGGAGGAAACTTTACTTTTTAATAACTCGATTAAATCGTGCATGATTTAAGATGCTTCTGATAAGAAATGCACTTAGGAGCTCTAATATTACATCACACCAAGCAGCAATGGCATAAAGGTTAAAGTACTTAACTTCCAAAATAGTATAGAGCCATGATCAATCAAGTGGGAACAAGTCCTGTGTAACGTCTGCCCGTATTCTTAATGACACTGGTACATAATGCAAGTCAGATTCCCGTATTTAACTCCAAGTTAATTCCAAGGGTGGCATAGATGCTGTGCCATGTGCTGCCCCTGTTAACTTCTGAACTATATAGCAGGAAGCTAGATGAATCTGATTTTAATTGTGATTTCTAATTGACTCAGGTAAGAATTTAGAAGATAAGCTGAAGACTCATCTTAATTTCCTACTCTTCGTGATAAATATGCCACAAGTTCTAAATAGCCCTTTGCTGCCTCCTTCTTCATGATTTCATTGATTCTATCTTCTGAAAGCTGCTCATTTCTTAAGGATTTTTAGATTACATGTCCATAGATTAAAATCCTTGGGCTCACATTTTGATCAAATCTGCTACTTCCCACTGAAATTCATGCCTCTGAAAAAAACCCTTTTGGAAAGTTTAGAGGCTTCCTTCATGCTGTTTTACAGGATCTTCTGTTGTGAATAGTCATGTAAGAATGTAAGAACAGCCACAATAGCTACACTTACACAGGCAATTGGGCCAGATAGAGGATATTTCCAGGCCCATATTTACACATAGGTTATCATTTTTAATAGCCATCATTCTGTGTTTTGTCTGCTTAGAAATTTTCTAGCCATTTTGAACCCACTGCATTTCCATGCTCCATGACAGCCTGTAGGAACAGGTTAGTACTTTTCCACTGTGCAAAAAAATTCGTCCTTTAGTTGTGAACCTGCTGCCATTATAAAAATAGTGAATCATTTCCTCTTAATATTATTCACAGCATTCGTGGATGTTTAGATCTCTTATCATATCTTTTCTTTATCTTCTCTTGTCCAAATAAAAGAAACATTTTCTATTCAGTTTCTGCTTGCACACAACCAGATTTGTTCCTCCAGTTATTCATCATATTATTATTTTAGAGAGATCAAGCAGAAATGCAAGCAGTACGCAAAACATGCAGTTGTTGTGGGTTTATGAAGTGGCAGAAAGATGTCTTTCATTTTTCTGTAATTTGTTTTGCTTTCTACACTGTTGGCTTATTAACAGTAGTAAAGGATATTTAAATCTTTGCAATTTAAAGTGAAGCCTTCAGAAATGTTGAGGTGAATTGTGAACACAGCATTCACTAACATTCAGTGAGAGCTGTGAACATGAGGTGCTCTTGAAAATTGCATTATTGCACACAATCACACATCTTTTTAAAGATTTCAGACCTTGCTTTATTCTCTCATCCAGTCAGATGACATTAGGTGCTAAAAGAACATTCTCCTAGAGAAGAAATGGGAAAAGTCTCACAGACTTCATTAACAGACAAACAAACCTATTTGACCTATTTTCACAGCCTTCAGATAGAAACAGTGAGCTCTTTGCCCATATCTCTGCTCCCATCTTCATGCTTTCTATTATCTTGGGATGATTCTGAAACCATAGGAGCATGAAGTGAATCTTGTCCAGCTGGCCCCAATACCTCCTTTGTGTCAGAGAGACCCAGAAAAATAGCAAGTGTAGAAAGACTTCACCCTTAGAAAGAATTTAGTACATTTTTGCACCCTGTTAATTAATTCAGGGAGAAAGTATCAGACAGACTTGTGTAATTGTGCTGGTCCACTAATCTAAGGAATAGTATTTGTTTTGACTTGTGAGTAATATATGATACATTTTTTCATAATTATGAACTTCATCATAAGGATAGTCAAAGAGATTTTAATCTGGAGTTGATAACTTTTGCAGGGCTGGGTAACAGGTGGAGTCATTTATCTCTGTACTAACTTGATCATGTTTACGAACCAATTGGTGAATCCCTCTGAAGAGTTCCAGGCCCGCCTTCTTATTTATTTATTAACCACAATGGATCTATGGGAATCCAAAGTAGGCTTACAGTGTAATTTGATTATCCAAAACCATAGCTGTTCACAATTCCCTCTTCCTCAAAGTAGAGATTTATCCCTGCGTGTATATTAGTTAGAATGAACGTGGTCTCAATGGTCAGAAGTCTCAATTATCCAAACAAACCCCTTATGACATTGGGATAATTGAGCTCAGCTACTCTTGTGGATTGTTGAAATACCAACGTTCCCATGTAATTTCTCATTAGGATTTAAGTGAGCTTAGATTATATCTTAGAAGTCTGTCTTTGATCACAGAGCTATTATACAAACATACAGATGACATTATTCCCATACAATTAGTCATTCATCTTGAAGTGTATTTTAAATATTGAGAATGATATGTCTTCTTGTAAACTCTCCCCAGCTTACCCAAAGATCTTAACTCTTAAACCAGTCCATCAGCCAACCAGGGTGGGGACAATCTATTTATTACTTAAAAAGTGCAATATGATAACTGTACAGTGTAATTTACAGCGAGCAGTAGCTACTGTCAATGGAAACAAATCATACAACTGATTATATTCCTGAAATTAAATGAGAAAATTAGTTTAGGATAATAATACATCAAGCTTGATGTGGCTAGAATATAAGGTTCTGCTTCGGTGAGCTCATATAGATAGTACAAACCCTCTGGGAAAAGGCCATCAAGGAAAAAACATTTCACAAGAAATTGGACTGTCATTGAGATCTGCTGGGACAGTGAAACATGCACAAGGCCTAATGCCATAATTGAATGATGTCCATTGTCAAACATGGGCAAAATTTCTAATCTGTGACTACATCTACTCTCCAGGTTCATGCACATCATACAGCAAATCTCACAAGCAGAGAGAAACTGTGGACAGGACAACAATGGAGGTTATTCATGGAGTTTTAGATGAAAACAATGAAGAGTGGATGGTAAGATATAAGGCATTGGCACTGGTGATAAATACACATATGGATTTGGCCTCATTTGGCAACAACTCTAGAGACAGTTTAGTCATGAGGGATGGGGCACAGATTCTACACTCATAGCAGGAATCTCAGTATGGGAGCAAGGAGGAACAGTGGTGGATGGTAGGAGAAGAGAAGGTGGTTGGGGAGTCTAGAGACAGGAGCAAGGGAAGGTAAATCAAGGCGTTACTTGGAACAGCTGAGAAGCAATCTCAGCATAAGTGGTCGCTTCACATCCCTTCTTTTCTTACTTTCCCCAAAGGTTCCACTTGATGCTATCTCCTCAGGCCTTATGGTGAAGTTTGCACCAAAACGTGCTGGCTCAAGACTGTCCCCACGCAACACTTTTGAACCCAGACTGGCACAAGCTTGTGAGAAACATTCCTCTGTCTCACAACAGAGCAACGCCTATGAAAATGCTCTGCTCAGCAGTCATTTTCATATTTAAAAAGCTCTTCATGGACTTGCAGGCCCAAACCAGACAGTCACAGACAGAGCTGAAGTCCCAGGACGCTTGGTGAAGTGTTGTTGAGTATTTCAATTTGCAGAAGCTCCCACCAGCAGACCAACACATGCCCACACTAATCAATTGCTGTGGCTGCTTCCAGTTCCTAGACCCATATAAAAAATTCTGTTCATTTTTTGCAAGCATCCAAATGACTGGAATCTTGCTAGTGGTCTGAAAGGATAGAGACAGACTTCTTAAGCTCTATTCCACCCACCCTGCTGTTTGAGTAGGGTGTGCCCCAGCTGTGCTATTTCCTGAGGCTACTGAGGAGGCTGAAGAGGTACTCATTTTGCTCCTACCACTGCTCAGCTGGCTCAGTCGTTTTCTCTAGCTGTTAGTGAAGCAATGGGTAGGCATAAGCTCTTCCCACAACAAGGAATATAAAATACCACTGGAGCCTGTGTGTCTTGGTGGAAGTAGGCAGCCATGATAACAGTACAGATGCTGGTGAGAGGGCTATGGGTAAGGGTTTCAGCTCTCACCTTTTGGTTTTGAGGACCTAAGGGGATGATTACAAATGGGATTGTTTCTGCTCTCATCTATACCTGCTTCAGTGATCGCTCTATGGAGGCTTTACTTTGCTCTCATGAGATTAAGTTGTCATTTTAGGGGCCTGTGAATGACATTACTGTATTATTTGGAAAATGAAAAATGTTCTCCTAGAAGCAAGAGGGCGAATAGTCTCTGCTCTTTTTTTCTCATACAAGTGTTTTCCATATGAAGAATCTGTAACCCTTTTCCCCTGGAGCTGATCCTTTAGGACATTTCCAGGGAGATGGCTGCTAGAAGAACAGTATCTTCTGGAGGCAAATGGCAGAGGGCAGTGGACGATGTAATGGAGGGGAATAAACAACCCACCTTAAATTCTAATTCAAAGACTCTGGGAAAAATCAAGCAGAAAAGATATGGAATGGGAAAAGAAGCAGCCATGAAGCTCATATCATGGATGAAGGCCTCTTGGCTTACATGAGATGATAAGTAAATAGATAGATGTTGAAAGATAGATTTGATATCAATGGAACCTCTCTTTCTAGTATTGTTTTTTTGTTGGTTTTTTTTAAGAAAAAAAAAATAAATGGGATTTATTTCTCATTGGAGGCCTCCAGAAGCACCAACCTCTTCCCACTGGCTGTATAGGAATAAGCATCCACAGAAAGCAATTTGAACCACTTTTGAGAGGGACCTTTCAACCTGATCTAGTGGTTGGCAACCTTGCCCATGGCAGTGGGGCTGGAACTAGATGATCTCTGAAGTCATTTACAACCCAAGCCATTTTATGATTCCGAGACCAGCCTAGACTAGATGCCTATTGAAAAGCTGAAGTTAGGTGAGCAGAATCTTGTCCCAGGAGCCTCAAGGTTAGACAAACCTCTAGAGGCAAATATACACAAGTGAGTAAAAGTGATTATGCATCCCTTAGTGGCACAGATGAAAGATTAGATCAAGAAGCAGGTAAGACAAATAAGGCAGTGATGATTTCTACATCTCCTCTCAGCTGTTTCTGTTCACTGAGCTCCTGGAGATCCCCTTCAGAAATTGAAAGCTGCCTTTGCTCCTCTGCTCTGTCCTCCAGGGAGGACTGTAGCAGGAAATCACCTACCCTCCTTCACAGCAAATAGCATCCCCAGGCACAAGGCTTGGCTGTCATGGAGGGACATATTCACCTGCTTTCTCGATGCTTAAATTGCCCCTGTATTTTTCCATTGCTCAGTTCTGTCAAAGTTGCAGAGAGAAATGACTGAGGCTTAAAATAGTTAATGTAGAAAATTCCCCAACTGTCAGTTTTATAATTCTTAAATCCATTCCAGAAGAGCTAGCTTTAGCCCTACTTCCTTATCACTCAGAAAAACCGAGGCGATCAATTGAAGTTTTCCCATGCAACCTCTTGGACAGATGGTTGAACCATTTTAATTAAGTGCATGTATTGGACTGACAGAGTTGATGTATCTGATGTGACAGACATTTTCTGTGTTCATTTAGGTTTTTAATTTTTGACTGTCTTTAGTATGCCCAGAATTGTGCTATTTGCACAATTTGCACTGTGCTCTCAGAAGAATTATTCAATATATAGTCGATCGTTTGGATTATTGGATTTTTATTACTCGTTGTGGTTGGTTTGGGCTCCTCAGTAGCAATTAGCTACCACTCTGGATCTGAAAAGGAAAGGATCTCATTGTGGAAGTTTTTGTCAAAGGAGAAGAAACCAGATTTTTAAAGATATTTAGACATCTGGAGAGGGAATAATAGGGGCATAATGAGGATTTCCAAAATCATCATGATAATCTGTACCTGAAATCTTGAATGGAACTTAAACGGTGCTGAGCTGACTGTCTGCAGCTCTAGACATCTAACACACTTCAAATCTGCCTCACTGCAGTACTACATGGTATATGCTCTCTTGGTGCATACTCTTTATTTAAAATAAAATTAAATCAGCTAGATATGCTTGCTCCCAGGAGATATAAAATGAGAAACATGCTTTTCTCTTCTTGTATCCCTTCACATTCAGTGGCCTTGCTTGCAGAATAAGTCACAGTGTAAGGCACTAGTAGCCCTCACATTAACAACAGGATCCCGACAGATACAGTGAGCCCTCTCACATGATTTCAAGGGTAGGATCTGAGTAAAGGCGTATTCCTACACACATGAAGTTTCACAGCTGGCGCTCTCTTCTTCGTGTTTATCAGCCCCTGAGTTCTTCATAATATAGTGGTCAATAATAATATTACAGTGCATATGTGGAGACAGAGAATTATTAGCATTTCTTTCTTTTTCCTTCAGTGGGTACTTGCATAAATATTAGACATTCCCACAAGTCCCATGTCCCCTGACTTTACTGGGCTGCTTCACATAATTTTTTCAGTTCTCTTTTAATATTAATAGGTATTAAAATATAGATCTGATATTAATAGAATCTCCCTCTAGGGTTCAGTGAATATCAATCATCAGCTGCAAAAGTATCATATACTTGAATAGCCTATAATGGCTACAAATAACTTTTATTTTCAGTGCTTTTCCTGGCCAAGATTAATGTTTGCTTTCATACAAGATAAACTCCTATGCTCTTGTGTGCTTCATGGTACTAAAAAACAGTGTCTTCTCCTGGTGGGAAAACCATACTGGAAGACTTCAAATACTGGGAGAAAAGGCTGACAAGTTGATTATAAATAGCATCATAATCCTCAAGACTTTCTCATATCACTTATTCAGGATTGCTAATTTCCAGAAAGTTAGGTTGCATTAATTTTCTTAGTTGAAAAGTAAGAAGAAATACTGAAAGTCGTGAAGATGGTCACAAGCTCAACATTTCTGGAAGTTATGTTATTTGTGACAAAAGAGATAACAAGGAAGAATAAAAAAGAAAAAGGAAGAAGTCAGGTTGTTCTGTTCAGGTAGTATAAGAAGACATGAGATTTAAAAAGAAACACATCCTCTCCTAGGTAGGCAGAGTGAGAGAAAGAAAGAGCCCGGATGCATTCAGCTTTTAATAACATATATGTATAGTCCAACCTGTGCATGTACAAACCCTGCACTCCTGCACATGCTTCAAATACCTGCAGGCATAGATAAATACTTGGATAAGCACATACCTCTTTGCTTGCTTACATGGGAGATTTTGTTCATGCAGTAAAAACTGAGCACCTCTTTTGCAAAACCTCATCGTACATCTGCATGTGTGAGTATTCCAGGAAATTCAAAACAGCCACTCTTTGAATGTCCTGTTCATGCACACTGCGGGCTTTTGTAGAGTGGGCTAATGGACTTATCAAATCACTAACAATTGTTTTTGAGAGGTGAGGTGGAGAGGCAGCGAGTGATGGGGGCAGGGAAGGAGAGAAGGAAGGAATATCGTGCTGCTCTGCCATGAAGTTGTGCAAAGTGTGATCATGGTAAACACTGATTGATAAGCACGGTGCTGAGCAGTCTGTGGCTCTTTCTCTAGCAACAAGCCAGAAATTTTGTGCAGTGATACAGTGGGCGTCATATGCTGCACCATCAGATCCACACACATGGATTCTGTAAGCAGATTCACTCCTTCTGACCAGCATCGGCAACATCACATTTAATTTTTTAAGCGCAGCATCTGATCTGATCTAAGAATATCAAAAGGAGCCAGTAGCTCAGACTGACATTATTACACAAGCAGTCACATTTTGATATTTAAGCTTGTACATTCCTCAATTGAATTTCTTGGCATTGTCAAGGAAAAAAAAAAAAAAAGAAAGAAAGAAAAGAAGGAGGGGGGGAAGAGGGGGAAGGAAAAAAAAAAAAAACAACAAGAAAAAGAAAGAAAGAAAGGAAAAAAAAAAAAACAGGCCATGATTCTGATGAAAGCAGCTGTCATTCAGCACCAGGACTTGCCCTTCGAACAGCTGTACTTGATCTCAAAACTCTCACCTGCACAGCATGGTAGGCTGAATCAACTCCGCTCTTTGTCTCACTACCTCAGATAAGCCTGTCATCAAAGTGAAGAGATAAAAAAGAGACAATCATAACTCTAGTGTCATATTTGACAGAGGAAGCTGTTAGTCAAGTAGCTTTAAACTGTTTCTCCTCTACATGTATCGAGTGACATCCTGGCACGGCGACAAGAACTTATCACATTACTTTTTATATGGGGAAGAAAAAAAAAAAAAAATACCAGAACAGATGTGTCATCATAGGCACACCTTTCAGTGGACCTTCAAAGTGAAGAACTGGAGAAGCTCTTTCATGAGACAAGTGTCACAACAACACTGTCTTCATAGAGGTTCCTATGCAAGGCCACTGCAGACAGCACATAGCAGATTGGAAATAACTATACTAATAAGGAATTGGCTCAAGATGCCAAGAAAACAGGTTTCCTAGGGCCAAATCTTGAATTTTCTACTGCAGCAAAATACTAACTAGTGTAGGAACTGGTCCAAAGGCAGCTTCCTAATGAGAAACTGAAAATAGCTTGTCATCATAGCTGGCATTCCAGGAAAGGTGAGGAAGAGAGCTAGCCCCAGATATGCAGACCGGGATGTAACAAATTTAGACTATTGATGATTCTTAAGACAATTATTAACTGATCAGCCTGCTTTTCTCAGGGGCTGGACTCAAAGATCTCCAGAGGTCCCTTCCAGCCCCTACAATTCTGTGATTCTGTGATCCATGATATTGGATAACTATCAAACCTATATTTGGTATATTTGGAAAGTTCTGCTTTCAGTAGTGTAGCAGCTGAAATGGGGCTATTTGTATTTGTGCACAGCATTTAACCCAGAGATCTCACAAATCTTTAAAAATAACAACCATAACGAACTGGCTGGATGTCTGGGCACAGAGAGAGGTGGTGAATGGAGTTAAATCCAGCTGGTGACTGGTCATCAGTGGTGTTCTACAGGGGTCGGTATTAGGGCCTGTCCTGTTTAGTATCTTTGCTGATGAAGATGAGGGGCAGGAGGTGATCCACGTCCTTCTACTTGGTACTAGTCAGGCCACACCTCAAGCACTGTGCTCAGTTTTGGGCTCCTCATTACAGGACATGTCCCCATACAGGGACATTGAGTCCCTGGAGTGTGTCCAGACGAGGGCAACAAAGCTGTAATGGGACTGGAGCACAGTTCTTATGGGGAGCATTTGAGGGAATTAGGATTGTTCAGTCTAGAGAAGAGGAAGCTCAGGGGAGACCTTATGGCTCCCTGTAACTCCCTGAAAAGAGATTGAGGCAAGGTGGGTGTTGGCCTCTTCTTCCAGGTAACATTGATATGACAAGGTGATGGCGTTAAGCTGTGCCAGGGGACATTCGGGTTGGGTATTAGGAAAATTTCTTCTCAGAAACAGTTGTTAGGTATTGGCACAGGCTGCCCAGGAAGGTGGTGGAATCACCGTCCCTGGAGGTTTTCAAGAAACATGAAGATGTGGCATTGAGAGACATGTTTTTCGACCTTAATGATTCTATGATTCTGTGATAACTTCTTGGTCAGATGGAGCTTTTACTCACAGAAAAATAGTCATATTGGAAAAGCATAAGCACAGCTCTGGGCCTATGGGGACCTATACTGCTATAAAAAGGAGATTAACTGGATTTAATTCAAGAGACTCAGAGTAATTTTATACACCGAAGCTACCTGGTGATTTGTTTACCTTCCTGAAACTCCCATAGTGATCTTCTTAAAAGCTTTCATCATCTGGGAGTTTGCCTTGGCTAGGAGTTTTTGTTTTTAGTATTATCTGTTTCATAGTTTTCAGCTGAATCAAGGTAATGGAGGATAATAGAAGTGAGTGAACTTGGTTCCTAATTCCCTAAGTTCTAAATGTAGTAAGTGCTTAAAAAAGGCAATATCAGTAGCTTTTATTTACAAGTATCTGTAACAGCATCGCCCACATAACTCTTGTCCCATACCTCACCCTAGTTCTGGATTCATCTCCTGTAATGTGGGTCTCGAAAAGTTAACTATCTCATCTAAGCCATGGATCTAAACAGCCCCTGGGGTCATTAAGAAGAGTCAGAATACTCCACGGCTGTGTTTGGAGGTGGGTGTCCTTCAACAGAAGCTGCCCTGCCCTCTGATGGGTCTGTACTCCCTGCCAGATGATGTGACCAAACTTAGCTGAGGCTGTGCATGCATCTTTTTGGTGGCTGGTGTTAGACGTGATAATTCGTACACTTACAGCCAGATTTTACAAGGTCCTTCTGGTGTAAACTCAATGGGATTTTCAGACATTTCTAAATGTCCAGCTCCCATAACAGTTCATCAGGACCAAAGCACCTCAGGGGTCTTTAAAGAAGTTTTGAAAATATATATCTGCATGGTTAAATATCTTCAGGTATCTGACTCCAAATTTTCAGAGAAAAACAGGAAAGATAATCAATTGAAAACCACGCTACATTGCAGAGGCACTGGGAGGATAAATACTGTGCTGGGTGAGGGTGATAGGTCAGTTTGCAATGGATTTGGGTTTTTTGAAAGATATTCCCTTTCTTGGTAGGGAAATCTTCATCAGATCATTTGAAATGTTTTAATGAAATTTAAATATTTATTTGTAATATCTCTGATTTTAGATGTTACCAACCACCATAACAACAAAAATCCAAATGTAAAGTAACTTTAACATTAAACTAATGAGATTTTTTATCTAAATGCCATAAGAGGTGCTGGAAAAAGCACCCAGTTCAGCCACAACTTTCTTCTGAAGCTTGAGTTACATTAATTTTCCCCACGCTTCAGTGTTTGCAGAACTAGAACTACTACCATTTCCTAGGCCATTTTCATTTAGGAAAAAAAACCCCACCAAGGTGATCTCTGTTTTAAAGCTGTTGCATAATTATTAATAGTATGTGAAACTATGTGGTTTGTGATACATGTCTGTAAGGACAAGTCATGAATATGAAACCCGTAAAGCTCTATCTCTTTGATTGTACACAGATAGTAAAATAGGAAATGACTGACTTCTAACCCATATTTTCACGGTTGCTGCTGAATTTCAGGGAAGTACCTCAGGCAACAGGGAAAACTGTCTGAATGTTCTGCTGCTATTCTTCAACTTATTTCAATGGCTTTAAAAAAAAATACAGACTTAACAAATCACAATTATGTATAAGAAATCAACTTGTTATGGCTTTATAAAATCTAATTCTGCAACTGGAAATAAGGGAAGATTGAAAAGAAGCATTATTCCGCCATCAGAGGACTGCCAAATTGGAAATAATATAGCACACCCTATCAGTTGCATTTCCTGAGCAAAGTGCCCATAGGGATTACTCTACCAAGCACCATCACTTGTTATTGCTATTCAAGGGCCTAAATGGGACTCCAGCACCCTGACTCAGTGTTGAGTACATAACTCAGACTCTCCTAGCCAGCACAGAATGACAATTCAACAACTTTGTTTCACATGAGACTCAAACAGGAGCAGCTCAGAATACCATAGACAAGCAGAAACTGCAATCCTGAGATTCTGATAGGAATCATTTTTTCACAGCCATTTAGTTAATAGAATTGACTAATAGAATTGCCTGATTTTCTTCTACACACTGGTAGGTGCAACTGAGGTCAGGGGAGTACCTCTTACGTTGATCCCAAGGGAAGGGAAGGGATCCCCTTTCTGAAGGCATTGCATCTGACTCTCATGGCTCATGGGGGGGGCATGGGCTGCATGGTGGAAAAGGAGTGGTGAGTAAGCAGAGTGCCAGGTGCACCCTGCACTGGCCGTGCTTTCTAGTGAACCTCTGCACGCTGAGAGTCAGAGAGTTGAGTCTTAGATGATTTTTACATCTGACCTGTGAAACGCAGGTCGTTCAGCAAGGATGAAACATAATACTTCCTAAGACCCAGACAGAATAAAGGTTATTCCTACTGTGTCATAGCAGCTAAGCCACAGGAAGCTGTTAAAACACTCTGCCAGCTTGCCTGAAATAAAACAGTTTTAGTTTCAAGTGTGTAGTGAATTTTCACCTTACACTTCTGAATTTGAGCCACAATTTTCTTATCTGTAGGGTGATTAAATGACCTGTTCTCTTCCCTCCTTGCTTGCTCCTTAGCCAGAGGTCTGCTTAAACAATGAGGACTCCCAGTGCCTGGCAGCATCCTGCCTCTCCTTGCCACTGATGGCTTAATGGGCTGGTGCACGTCTGGGAGAGTTTGCTGTTTGATCAGGGAGCTGAGTTTTCACCAGTAGCATCATCACTCGAACCTGCTGTTTTATACCCTTGGTTATGTTCTTCTGTGGGTTTACTTCCTCCGCATTTATACCGACTTTAGACAGTGCTATTTTTGAAATCACACTAGATCAAATTTTATACTCAGTTCCTCTTGCATAATCACTGTGGGGCAGTGTGCATATGAATGAGTTTGATGCACTGTGTATAAATTAATGTGAACTTAGATGTTAAGCACAGGTGACTTTCTGTTTCCCTGTCACGTAACCAGAATCTGCTCTAAAATGACAGTGAAATAATTACCTTTACAGCAGTGCAAAACACAGCAGTTTTCCCACCTTTCCTACCACAGTGTTCAACACAGCAGAAGGCAAGGATGAGAATACAGGGTTAACCCACTTGCTAACAGAAGACCCTTCCTTGCCATCATGACTGCATGGTAGAGAGATTTTTTTCTCCATGCCTTTCTGACACACCTTTATGGTGGGTTGTGGAGCTGAAAATAGTAACTTGGGAAAATGAAACCAGAGCCACATAGCCCTGTTCATTCCTTGTGTTATTAGTGCACCAGTATGTGCGAAACTTCTGTCTCAGGTGCACAGGGACTGCTGACAAGCAGAGCTTTATGCTTATCTCACACTGATCCCATAGACCTCCCCTGCACCCTCAAACACTCAGTTCAGCAATGCATTACTTCCTTTCTCCTGTTATTCTTCTGCCAAGCTGTTGCTTCATCTGCTGTGATGCAGCAAAGGGATCCTTCCTAGCTCCTCTTGTCTTCCTTAAGCGCTGAAGTCATCAAAACAGGTATTATAGAAGGAGTGTTTTATCCTTTATTTCCAAAACATGGCAGCAGCACGGCTACTTTCTCATCTGTGCTGTTTAGAAGCTGTGAGTGATTCTGCCAGCTCTCAGAGCTTACTTTGTACCATCACAAGGAACATGAGAGCGTGGCATCCCCTTACTGCTCCATGAAATACAAAACTCATCTGATGTTTGAACTCTCAACTTGCTAGCCCAGAAATAACACGCTTAATGTAAAACGTAAATTACAGCTTGAGGCTTGGGCATATTAACAGGCAGAAGACTGACAGGCTTGTGGTTGCTGCGCCTTACAACCAGACCAACAGCTGGGGAACGACTGAGCTCTTTGTGCCCCATCAGGAGCTTCACTGACTGTGCCTGATGCCTCTTAAAAAGCCAGTTTATGATGTACATCATTGCTGTATCTAATAAGATCTGTGCATAAGTGACACTGTCTTTACTGTCTGATCAGATTCTCTTGCAGGACTCAGATTATATGATAATTTTGCAAGGAATCTAACCTGATCATTAAAAATTTTCCCAAGACTATAAGATCTGAAGTCTATGTTGGATTTCAAGCAAAATGCTTTACAGCTACATCAACCAGATGCTGAGAGGCTGGTAGTACCATCCAAACCCTTGCAAGATGGCATAAAATACTGTTGCTCTGGTGTGAGAGTGATCCAAACCCACTTGCACTTCACAGATGTGATCCACTGATGAATCAAATCAACATTCCTTTGCTCAGATGCATGAGATACACAAGGAAAGTTCTGCCTGTGAAAGTTTTAAACACTAGCTATTTGGCTGGTGAAGCTAAAGAAGTCAGAACATCAAGAAATCAGAACCACAAATTCAAGCTCTCTGGCATTTGGAACTACTTCACACAAAGCTACATTCCCACCGCCCACTCTCCAAACACACTCAGGTGCTGGCATTTTCACCCAGACTAATTAACAAATAGTGTGGCAATTAAATCACATGGCCTCACCATTGAGTTCAGAAAACTCCCTTACATTGCCGCAGAGTATAGCAACATAACTCATAAAATTATTTTATAACAACAATTTAAGTGAAGCAAATATCATGAAAATACAACACAAATGTGATAATTATTCTAACTTATGTGATAACAATGTTACGCATAAACCAAATTGTCTTCCCAAGTCCATCCAACTTTGAAGGCTTCCCTATTCCACAAATGTGCCAGAAGTATCCATCTATGTGCAGGGTGGCAGAGGGTGACTTCCCTCAATCTGGCTTTGTGAAGCCTCCCATGATACTTCTATGGGGAAACAACCATTTCGGAAGGTCATCCAAGAAGAAGTTAAGCTATTAAATGTCTTATCCAAGCTTCTCGTAAAGCTTGGAAACGTGAGAGGAAGAAGACACTGAAAAATACTATTTTGCCCTTCCTGGCTGGTCCAGATGCCCCAGCAACATTTTTTCTGCCAGACTTTGTGGTTTGCTTCCCCATGTTGGGTGTATTGCTAAGAGCTGGGAGGGATTTGGTCAAGGCCAGGGTGATGTCAAGGGCAGCCCTTGTGTAGTTCACAGTCCCAGAGCTCTGCATGTAAGGGGTATCTGCTATATATGGTCAACAACACGTCTGCCTTCCTGTTCCTCAGATCTTGACTCTTGGACAGCTGCAAGGAAGATAAGAAAAGCCTCAGGAAACTAGAAGGTGTTCATTTGGAGAAAGTATCCAGAGGGGGAGGTTAATACACAAACAGAGAGCAGGAAAACAGTAGAGTAAATGAGAAAGGCTTGGGGTCATTTTTTTTAAATCTTATTTTTAAAGTGGTGTTAGTTAGTGGTGAAGAGAGTTTTCTATGAAGAGAAAATGAAAAAGTCCACTAATAGCATACTATACGAACATGAGTAAGCTCAGCATTTTCTGAGTCACAACAAGCAGTTATAGAGTGACAGGGAACTCTTTTTAAGTAATGATTCAAAACTAAAAAAAGGCATTTGGAGTCATCCAGTGAGCAGAGTTAGCCCAGGTAACCACATGATCTTATCATTACTACCCTTCATCTGTCTGCCGCCCTCTTCCCACCTAGCGTTTGATACACTCACTTGTTGCATCTTGTCTTGCAAGTGGCATGACTTCAATTGCACTAATTGTGTGCATAAAGTTAGCCATGCATGTAAATGTTTGCAAGATTGGAACCTCAGATTATAAACACTGGGAGAGGGCTCATCTCCTCCAGTGTAATCATAGAGTGTGAGATGCAAGAAGGGCCCAGACATAAGAATATTTTTTTGTGTTTTATAGAAATTACATCATTATTATGCTTTAGCATTTATTTTTTTTTATTCCTTTTGTCTTTGGTTATTTATCTCACATGCTTGCTTCCTTTCTGGGTTCCTTCTTTTCTTTAAAAAATGTGATAGCAGAAAAGGAGCTCTAGGCATTTAGACAATTCTATTTGATTTCAGATGGCAGGATTATTATTGTGTATTCTCTTATCTGAATATAATTCTCCCAGGGTAGCTACCGTGCTAACATTATACTAAATTACGTAGGTGTTGCATGAGGCTGTAATTTGCACTAGAGGTTTCAAGGTTGTTATTATTTATTGCCTGTATTACTGCTGTACCTCAGAGTCTGGTGGGGAACCGGGGTGATGCGTTCTGCACAAACACAGAGCAGAAGGAAAGTCCCTGACCTAATACCAACCATTAGCACCACAAGCAGATCAGAGAGCGCCCAGGTGGGGCCAGGGGCAGGGAGCCAGGGAGGATCAGGCCACCCTACTCACTGGGGGTGTTGGGGTCTCAATCTGCTCAGGAGGAGGAGAAGCAGCCATCTACCAACACAGGCTGAAATGGCAAACCTCCAGGAGAGGGGCAGTGATGGTAAGGAGTGAAGGGAATGTTCAGCAGATGATTCTCACTGCCCAGAACAAATCTGCTCCTAGCATAGCCCTGACCCCACAGCTCACCCCGGAGAATGAGACAACATGTGAATGCAGGAGGTGACAGAATGGGACTGGTCGGCTTCACAGATATCATAGAATCATAGAATTATTAAGGCTGGAAAAGACCACTAAAATTGTCTAGTCCAGCCACCAACCCCTTGCCATGGTGAAGATGATGCCATAAGACTGCGTAAAAGAGACCCCTCTGCCTTCAATTTACAAAGTGACTCACTAACCTATAATAACATCACCTAAAACTCATAGTGAGCTGTTCATCTTCAAAGCACTTTACAAAGATTAACTAATTAATTTCACTGTCAAATCTTTTGCAGATCTAGTAATGGTATTTGGCTCTACCTCAGAGAGCAATTTTTTTCAGGTACTGGCAGGGTAAACATTCATAATGATATAACCAGTGGGAAGAACATTTTTAGCACTTGAATGATAGTTTAACGAGAGACAAAGGTTAGGGGCTGACCCTGGACCAAAGAGTTTCATTAGGCCATTCACTTGGAAATTTGGGGCTCCCTCTTGCTCCCACTCTGGTGCCAACACCAAAGCCTGTGTGGCATGTGCACACTGGTTTTTAAGAAGCCCCTGCTAAATGCCAGCTATTTGCAGCTGTATGCAGTGGCACTTTGTCTCAAGTTTCTGCCTCACATTCTCAAGCATTTTCCTTCCTGAGGATTCAGTGTCTGTCACAGAATCATAGAATCACAGAATCGTTTAGGCTGGAAAACACTACTAAGATCATCTAATCTGGCTGTTAACCCATCACCACCATGCCCACTGTGTCTGTCACTGCTCTGCCCCCAGCTATAGCCCTGTGCCACGCCAATAGAAATAAAGGAATAAAAATGTGGCAAAAGCACAGCTTCCACAGATGAGTTTCACTTTCAGTCTCCTGGCTGCCTTGCAAAGAGACAGAGCAACACCCAAAGCACCTCCTGCCTCCCCATCCAGCTGCTCAGCTAGCACAGACTCAGCACTCTGATTTACAGGGATTGGGCCTGGCTAACATTGTTCATCTGGAACATCTATGTTGGCTTCGGTATGAAAATATTATGTCAATAACAGCCAACACTGGGCTGAAAAAATCCTTCATTTGGACAGTGACATTGTAGATCATATTGCCCAAAGAGGCTGTGTATCTCCAACAGTAAATCAGGCTCCTGCTGCTGCGTGCTGGCACAGACCTGCAGCCGTAGGGACAGACGCCTTCCAGCTGCAACCAGGCCAAACAGATATAAAAGCTGGGGACTTTCAGTATGTTTATTCATGAAAGCATAACAAAATATAGTTAGAGTGGGTCAGTTGGAAATGGGATCCTTGATTTTTAGTGAGGGCAGAGGTGAGGAGAGCTGTCACTGCTGACACGGTCATCCCGTCAGAGATGACTGTGTTGTGTGTGGGAATTGAAGACTGACTTCACAGGATGCTTGCAAAAGTTTGACACCTGGAAACAAAAAAGTCTGAAAGTTGATGACAGCTCCTCAGACCAAGGGTATGTCAACTCTCTGCACTACACATCTCAGACTTAACAAGATGAAAATGTTACAGGAGATAAAATATCTTGTCAGGACACAGCCTATGTTATTCACAGTCAAGTACAGACCTCAGTTACAACTGTGAATTTTATTCTACCAGTTAGTATAAACAAAATACAGGGCAGAATTCAGTGCAGTGTAAGATGTGTATGTCTAAAGGTTCTCACGTTCCTCTTTCCAGTTGTTCTAGCAGGTAAAGTATTTCTGTAGCAATTTTGTGCAAGTGTCATTACAAACCATACCTTAAATTTGCTGCCAGCTTCTTAATTTATCAGTGGCACAAACTTGCCATTAGCAATCAGAAAATCAAAGAGCCCCAGTGTGACCTGTTCGTGTGTTCAGGACCCCACATGACAAGAAGAGACAAGTCTGGGTACAAAATATTTGGTGACATCCATCTATCTCTCCCATGGGAACAAAGAACAAATGGCAGCCATTATGGGCTACAGAAGGAATAGCTCTCTGGGGCATTTCCAGGCTCTAAAAACCTCTTTGCTGCAATGAATGAGGTTGTGCTGTGGCCGAGGAGCTGTTGACCCTTGCATGTCCTCTGTTACCGGTGCTATCTTGGAATGCAGGGAGACTCCAAAATAAGAGTGTAGTGTTTCTCGGTGGCCAAGAGAACAAAACTTTCAGCTTCAGGAATGTGAAGTGCAGTTGCAGAAAGCCATCAAGTAGCGATAGTAACAAAAACACCAATGGCATCTGTTATGGATTTGTAGCAAAGAAGATCCAGCTAAAACACACAGGGCCATTCTTTTGCTCAAGACAACCAAGACACAACTGCCTATGCCTCTGAAAGCTAAATGAAAAAGCTCTGCTAACGTTAGACAGGGAGTTAAAGCAGGGCATCTACAAACATGCCCTTGTTCTCGTCTGCATAATGTCTGTGTGGCTATTCACATCTAAAGCACAGCCCCTGCACCCCTACCCTTACATGCCAAATCCTTCAAAGGAGCAAAACCTAAAGTGTGCTAAAGCCTTAGAGCATTTGGACAGTCAGCATCCTGAGCCCCCCTATTCCTCCCAACTTTCTGCATGCTCTCTGCAGTTCTCTGCTTCGAAAGGACTTCAGTTTTGTGCTGTTTGATTCCCAGACTGTCAGTCTTGGTGCTGCTGCTGAGGACTGTCAGACATACAAAGGCAGCCACAAACCCTAGGAGAAAAGCCATCACTGTCTCTGTGTTCTCATGATCCTCGTTCAACAAGCCACATAAATACAGGCATCATCCTTATAGGCATCCTGTCTGCTTTGCTAGTATGGTTTGTGCTCTGGAAGTTGGGCAAGTGCTTATATACCTTGCCCAATCAAGCCCTACTTCATCTGAGTAACTTGTCAGCTCAGTGTTATGGACCAAGAGTTGAAGAAGCTCCTTACTGATTATGACTCCATGCAGTGTTCTGCTGCCTTGAACCCCCACTATAAGATACTGTGGCAGAATGGAGTACAAAGCTAAATGTGTATGCCCATTTCAACATGGGACCATGGCATGTGAGAGGGAAAGACCATGCCATTCACCAGTCCTGACCCCTCCTCCTCTGGCATCCAGCCCTGACCTCACTGAACTGCTCAGTACCTTAGGAATTGGACTCAGGAATTGCTTTACATCTTAATGCAAGACACTTTCACTTCCCTCTTCCAGGTAAAGCAGAAAAAGTGTGTTATGAGGTGGTTTAAAGAGAGGATGGAAAATAAATAAAGACAAATTGCCTATTTTTGTCATATTTTTTGTGTGTTTCTTCAAAAAAATGTGCTGATTAAGTAATTTGCCTTGAGTCTCAGAAATGTGAGGTTTAATGAAGATGACATTTCTTCCCCTCCAATGTTATGTCAGACTGAAAACCTTTTCAACTTATAATAGATATGTATGGTAATAGATAGCTGAATGAAAGATCAAACAGACATTAAGTACTGCAGAAAGAGCCTGCTAAAAAGATGAAGTCACCCTCTAATGACATTATTATGACATACAGATTAAAAGAAGAACTGGTAAAAAAGAAGGATGATAATGCTATTGTGTTACTCTACTAAGGTATTTTACCAGTAAAATGAAGTTACTTGCTTTGTGCATTTATCCACTCAACTCACTGTTGTGTTCAGAAGGAAAAAAAAAAAAAAAAGCATGAGAGAAAGGGACTGCTCTTGAAGAAGAAAAAAAGCCCACCAAGTAAAACCTACCTGTATTTGGGGTTGGTACGTAGTATCTGATGAACACTGCATTTCAAACGTTTGATCCTGTGCCTCCAAAAACTACAAACACCATAAACCAAAATTAAAAACTTCGCCAGCAGTCTAGTATACATAGTAGGTTCAAACTGAACCCCCTTGAGGAAAGGATAATTACTACCTTGTTGCAAAGCAGATGCATTTTTGGAAGCAGATGCGTGCAAGGTGACCCTACTTTGGGAAACCACATTTGAAGCAAATATTTATTTGTATAACAAATGGAATACTTTCTACCAGCCCATTATGCAGCTAAGATTAGCTCAGACCTTTATAGTGACACTAGATAGATAATGAACTGAAAGCGAATTTCAGCGGGAGCAGTTTTGCTAGTTCTTCAGCTGTCCAACCGTGTGTGGGTCGAATGGGTGGAGAGCTATGTCCCAGGCTGCCAGCAGTAAGGCCTTTGGGACAAGGGGACAGAAGGGCAGTTCCACGGGATTTGCAGAATAGCTCCACACTGCAAGGGAGACATCTCAGAAGCTTTCCGTGCGGGGACTTAGGATTCCTTCCTTTTGTGCCTTCTATTTTATGATGTTGGCCCATGATATCAGAGGTGGATGTCGGTGGTATGGCAGTAGGGGTTGAACCTTCCCACCAATATTCCATTACGTTTTGTTGTTGTTGTATGACAGATGGCAGTCAGACAAAATGGTGTCCGACATGGAAGTGTGTGTGAAATAAAGGTGTGTCACTGAACTCCTCCATGCAGAAAAAATTGTGCCTGTTGGCATTCAGTGATGCTTGCTGAATGTTTATGGAGATCAAACAGTGGGTGTGAGCACAGTGAGGTGCTGGGTGGTGTGTTTCAGCAGTGGTGACAGTAACAGTGGGTCATATCTGTTGGTGCAGATTTTTATGAGTGTGGCATGCAGTCTCCTGTTCATTGCTGGTGTAGATGCATAGCAAGTGGCAGTGACTATGTTAAAAAATAGTGTTTTACAATTCGCTCTGTCAAACAGTGCTGTTGTGCTCTTTGGATCTCTTGTAGTTTTCATGGAAATAAATAGGAGGCATTACTTTGAGAGAGACCTATGTAGTTCTGCAGATGAGGCAGAAGCATACGTGATTACACTGAGCCCTCCCACAACAAGAGCGTACCGATGGAACAGTGACTGCTTCTGTGCTCTGTCTGCACAGGGAGCAAAAATCTGGCTGGATTGTCAGCATTTGTTGTGCTCACTGTTTTCTTGAACTCAGTTGCCATAACAGTCATGACAACTACACGAGGCACATACTGTAGGTGGTCTGAGTACAGCCCACATCGGTAGAGCGCTGCTCCCTGCCTTCATCTCCTCCTCCCCAAGCCATGAAACCAAAACACCGTCAATTTGCTACAGGCTGCCGAGTAACGAGAGAGCTCTTTCCCCTCTGCCTGACTCAACATGGACTTTAAATGCAGCTCTTCTCTTAGAAGTACCTGCAGAAACAGCACTGCAGGGTTATGCCTGGACTCTATCATGAAGACCACAGGTGCTCCCTTTTTGTGTAAATAGTTAATTTTGGGGGGTCTAGCCATTCTGAAGACTTTATATGAAGGTGGGTTCTTTTAATATCTCTTACCTTTGCAGAGGGGATGCTGCAGGCCCAATTACCTCCTAAACTTGTCTTGGCATTCAGAAATCCTGTGCAATCCAGTTTTACTGAAGGAATTGATGCCTTGGGAGGAGCAGAAAGTGGCAATACAGCCAGCCCCAAATGCCTAGGACTTAACAGACAGAAGAAATCCTACACTGTGCCCTTTTACAACTAAATTTCCATGTATCTGGGAGTGCAGATTTCTTACAGTCTGGGAGAGCCATTTCTTACAATCACTTCTCAGAACAAAGCAACACTGTGAATGCACAGATATGCAGCAGCATGACACGTACAGTGAGTTCACAAAGCATTTCTTCCTATGCTGTGGGAGCAGCGCATTAATGAGGCAGTCAATACTTGGCTGCTTTTTTTCCCTGCCCTCCTCTGCTACCAAGGGCTGAGCTGGCTCTCCATAACTCCTTTGGAAATCAGTATCTTCAGGTTCACTTTGAAGTTTGTGTCTGTGATACCGTAGTAGTGTTACACCCACATGACAGTATTTGTTCTCTTGATGTAGCCCCACTGTGCATACTTGCTGCTCCTGGGCTTTACTTTACTCTCCTTGTATTTTCTTAAATAAAATGGAATACTAAATATTACCATATAGTTGGCATGACAGAAACAATGCTTTTCAAACTCAAAATGAAATGCTTACCTTTATATTACACAAAAAGAAGATTGGGATTATTGACTATAAAGGAGACTGACCTTGAAACCCAGCAACAAAACCTAGCTTCACCCACGCAGTTGGCTCTGGGTATCCGTTTGCTGCCTCCAGGGCCCTAGGACACATGGTTTTCAGCTGTAAGTGCCTGAAATCATGTGAGGGCTGTGCTGCAGCCTGTCAGACTGGTGTTTTCATGGCATAGAATGGAGGGTGTAGATATAGTGGGTCATGACCATGGCAGAGAGCTGTACAGTGTTGAACCATACCAAGTGCAGCCTGGTCCCAGGACACCTTATATGAGCTGTCTTTCCCCAGGAACGTGCCCAAGTTTGTCTAGAGGAGTACTGTCCTGCACACACACAAACTCTTTCAGGAGACAAGCCATCAGTTTAAACATGTAGGTGACCAGACCTCTTAGAGGTCCATCTCAATGTGTGATAATTTCTGCTTTGGTGCCTATTTTCCTCCACTGATTATATGAAGTTTGAAAAGTGACTTTCTTGGATTTGAACTTTCTGTCTTTCAGATTGATAGGGAGAGCAAATGAAGAATGCCCCTTACTGGTCCTGAGTGGGGAGATCAAGTAAATTTTACTGGATGTGGAATCATGCATTACATAACATCTGTGTCACATGTTTCAGAGGACTACAAGACAAAAATGCACAATCCTTTCTCTGAACAGCTTGAGATCTAAGTGGAGAGCTTACATGCACAGTCCTTGATGCATTTTATAACCATAAATTAGTATATAGTTGTCTGAACTAACTCTTTTTCAAGAAGAGAATTAAATTAATATATGGAAATCAAATCATCTCCCTCTAAGAAAGGAATAAGGATGTACGTAATACATTGATCAGGAAATGCTGGTAGTCACAATTGTCATAAGCTTTGATTTCAGTGGGCCAGTTTTGTCAGCATAGTAATAAAATTTACGTTAGCATCAGCAGAGAGGAGTAAGAATTTGGTGCAACTACTTTCTGATGCAGTGATCCATAGGGCTCAACTCCCTCTGGAGCCTTGGCCACTGCATGCTCATTTATATGAGTGTATATTGATTGTACAATGGCACAAAATGGAAAAGTGGTGATTCATACCTGACCTTCATCCATTCGACAAACTGAAGGGCAGTAGCAGACTGTGGTCCCTAGATCTCTGGCAGAATTGAAATATTTCAGCAGCATCCAGGAAAGTTAGCTAAGAGAAATGAGACTGTCTTATGGGCTTACCTTGCAATTTGAAAGCAAATAGTGAGCCTACGTTTTCATTAGGAGATATAACAAAGTTGGCAAGTTAAAAAAAAGTTGAGACATCACTGAAGGAGGAATGGAAGACATCTAAGTCTGCATTACTGGAGGCCTAACACCTGCCAATGAAGGCAGAAGTCACTCCATAACAGGCAGACTGATTGTATCAACTGATTGATGCTCAAGTGTCCTAACCATTGACCAGCACTGTTGGATTTACCAAATGTTGTGCTAGCCAGCAAAGGGGCTCACACTTTTGTTGTTTTAAAGCTGAAAGGAAAATCCTGAGAGATGATGAAAAAGTCCATCCATTTTTAAGGACAATGAAGAAAGTATTATCTTGAAGTTTGCTGATATCGCAACTGACCTCCATGGAAGAACATCTGATAGGAAGTCCTGATTACTGTTTAATTATTTTCTTTTCCATTTAGTTATGCTGAAATACCTCAACAATTGAGCACATGATCAGCAATAACACCAACAGACCTTCAACCACAATAAAAGTCATGTTGTTTAAATTGTCTTGGTAAATTTGGGGCATTTTGTGTAATAGAGGCAATGACATATAGGATGTGTACAAGTGGACGTGGACAGAAGGGGAAGATGAAAGTTATCAAACATATTAACAAGGAACTCCAGCAGAACTTGATCTTATCACTAGTTTATGTAGAGGTGAATAAGACTGAGTGGGATTTACAGATATTATTTTGGCCACCAGAGGGTTCCCATATTTTTCCACTTGTGCAACTGAAGCACTGAAAGAATGAAGAGGGTAGAAAAGACTTTAAAAATGTGTGAAAGAAATAAAGATCAAACAAAAAGCATTCTCGAAGTAAGGCCTACAATCTATCTGCATGCCCAATTTCATTACTCTAAAATTCAGATTGCAGTACCTTTTTTCTTATTTGCACCATTGCAAATGAGATCAGAATTTGAGAAGCTGACAATAAATTCCATGTATGTAGGACACCTATTAAAGGTTTCATGTGATGTTAGATTGAGTAGGTTAGTACAAAAGAAACTCCACAAAGTAAATAAGATTTCAAATGTTGTGGTATTGTCAGGGCAAACCCCCAGATTCCAAGTCAAGTTCAATCCTGCAGAGCTAGTAATGGCAGTGCTATTTTCCTAACTTGGCTTCAATCACTACCGTGACTCTCAATTCTCAAATAATAGGTGATTCATCTTAATGTTATTTAGGGAAGGAGTCACAATGGCTTTGATAAGTCAAATGATGGTCAGATATTTTTCTTACAGCTCATTAATTTTCCCAAGGAAAAAATGGGCCAAATCTTGCTGTCAGTTATGCCACTGAAGTCAGTGCACTGAAGATGCTTTTTAATCTATGCTAGATCTTGATCCTCATCTGACAGGTACAGAATTGGCTCTTGGGTTTGTGTTTTCTGACATGCTTCATTAGACCTCTTGAGGCTTTCCTGAAAATGTCAACCAGAAATACATTAGTTGCAATGTTCTGATAAAATCTCAGTCTTGGATAGCATGACTGGAGACAAGTCCCCAGGCTAAGTGGACACCTTGGGAAGGTTTTATGGTTCTACAACATGACCCAGAGCACCAGGGTGAAGGAAAAGTCCCCTGAAACGAAATGGTGGTGATAGAGCTAGTAGAACTGCAGTATCTTCCCCTTGGGTGTCAGACATCAAGGTACTGGCTCCTCCTTTTATTGATAAGGGGAAAAGGCTGCCCTGGGAGGTGGTGGAATCACTGTCCCTGCAGGTGTTTAAGGAAAGGGTAGGTGTAGTACTGAGGGACGTGGTTTTGTGGGCAGTATTGCTGGTAGGTGGACAGTTGGGCTAGATGATAGAGGTCTTTTCCAATTTCTATGATTCTATGATTCTACAAGCAGGGTGATCAGAAGATGCAGTCCTTGAAGTTGGTCGTGTGGCTTTCCTTTATTTTGCCACCAGAAGGAGGAATTTGAATGGGTTGTGCAGCCCAAAGAGCAGCTCTTGAAAGGGACAGACTGTTCTCTTCCTTCTCGAAATAACTTCAAAGTCTTTGTTGTTGCGTCAGCATTACCAGGAACTCCACCAGCTTGTGTAATATGGTCCAAAGGTTCAGCAAAACCAAAATCTCTTTCCTTATTTGAGGTAAAAGCCTTGAGTCTTCAGTCATAGCAAGGGGAGACATACTACACAGTCCACTGATTTCAAGGAAGCTTCTGATGAAGAAATCTATTTATTCAGATTGAATAATGGGCACATGAGTATGGATTTTGAGAACACTTACATGGTAGCTTTGCAGGTGCTACAGTGTTCAGTGTTATTACAAAGTTTCAATTTTTATTTCTAATAAGATTCTGACCTTCTACACTTCAAATGATGTATTATAATTAGAAGACTTATTGAGAAGCCTAATGTAATATTATACCCACTGGGGAGTCAAAAGTGCAAACAGTACAAATATCAAATCTCAATATTTAATTAATTGAAACAAATTAAATTTCAAGATATTTCTCACTTCTGTCAGCTACTTAAAATTGCATACAAACTTAAGAATTTATGCAGATTTCTCCATAGAGTTCTGAGTGGAATTTCAGATAACCCTGCTTATAGCCACAGTTTTCAGCTTTTGAAAGACCCTCTCAACCAAGAACTTTTTGGAGCGGTTCTTTGCATATGTTCTAGTTCTGTCCCTAAATGATACACAAATATTGAAAAAAATCTGGCCTTCTTGATGCAGGAGCCTTCTGAAGTGTTATCCTTTAAAGATCCTCAGTCAGGCTATTCTCCAACAGCATCTTTGTCCCAAAACATATGCAGAAGACAGAAAAAAGGTATAAAAACCAGAATATTTAAATGAGCCTCTTGAAGAGTGACAGAAAAACAGAAGCACGAAAGAAGAAGAAAGATTATTTTCATTTCTGATTCATTTTTAACCTTTATTAAGTGTACAATCCACGAGGTCCTTCTTGTAGAGAAAGGGAATGGTGTAAATACAACTGACAAACTATTGCAGGTGTGTTACTGATTTGCAACAATAGCCCGTGTCTCCTCATGCCTTGCAATGTTATCACTGTGGGGACTGCATTCATATGGCTCACTGCTGGGTACTGATTTGCTAAAAATAAATAAGTAAATGAAAACAGACATTCGGTAAATGAATTACCCATGATAGACCTGAAGTTCCTCTGAGAAGTTTATTACTGCTAGACAGTCAGCACAGCTGCAGTTCATCTACGCAACTGCTGTTCTACAATTGCTTTCCTCCACCGTAAAGAAAATTTACAGTACTCAATCATGTGCCACGGGTCTTTTGATTAAATGTGAATTTACAGTACATGACAGCCCACAGCAGCTTAAGTACTGTACAGTGTGCTGCATAAATGCACATTCAGGATTATTACACATACCGAAATAGACGTGTACTTGATAGAGGTTATTATGGTTTACAGTTCTCTTTTCACTTTCCTCTCTGCGGTAATAACTATACATGTATTGGCCTTAAACACCTACGTGTTTTAAGCACAGGTTAAATTATAAAAGAGATTGCAACATCTTCTTTGTCCATCATCATCTAATAAATCAACAGGTCCATTTCTGTGGATTGATGTAATGGCATTTATGAGCATTGGCAAAGTCATATCCACTTAACTGATGCAGTTAAGTAGTGCCGTGCTCTTATTATAATAATAATGGATTGACTGATGAGTAATTTATTTCTTTCCAATGTAACTGACAGAAATAGATTATATTCATAGACAACGCAATGTATTTGGATCATAAAGCTGCTGCCTTCTCAAATCCACCATTAGCTTAGATTTATCCCCATCAGAGAGTGGTAGAAAACACTTTAAACCAAGTACCACACTTAATGAGGAATCCCAGATCCAATGCCAACAGCTTAAGCACTAAGTCTTACAGAGAAGGTGATTATTTCACTACCTTTTCTCATAAGAGACGCACTGCTTAACACTGTCGTAGAGAGCCAACTCTTAGAACTGCCAGCAGAGCTCTCTCATTCAGTAAGGGAGATAGTTATGTTTGGTTTAATTTTAATTGAGTTTCAGAAAAAAACATTTCCTTATTGCCACTTGTTACGCTGTGCATTCTCCCTGACACTCCTTTCCTATCAATATTGCCTGGAGACATGTGCAAGTCAGTGCTTTCATCGCCCACAACGCGACCTTTTGGACTATCTTGTTATTTCCCATGTTTACGACTGTCATTTACGCATGTGAAGATTAAGGGCCAAATTATCTGCTGGCTGTGAATTGGCACAGTTTCACTGACTGCAGTGGAGCTCTTCAATTTACAAGCTGCAGGAGGGCTGGAGATGGGCCAGAACAAAAACCCTACCTCCAGACATCCCAGAGTTTCTGCAAGGCAGTCCGTCTCTGCCCTTACTCTATCATCTGTTTGGGGCATAAAATCCCAAGGGCGTACTGTATCTATTTCCAGCATTAACTCCCTTTACATGATGGCAGTGACAGCTCTGTCTTCCATTGAGTACAAGCCAAATGTTCTAAATTCTTGTTTCATAGCGTTCAAGAACAAAAGTAACCACCATGTTATCTCATCTGATCTTTTGCATGACATTCAAAGAATGGAAAATACAGCCTGAAACTCCTCATTAGGAGGGAATCAATTTATTGGGATAAACCCAAATGATCTTAGCGAGATTTCCACTTTATGAGGAATAATGGAAGAGGAAGGATCCTGCCTTTTGCAATTTGACCTCATAGAAAAACTGGAAATCAGCATGACCTGAGCCCATGAGCAGAGCATGCCTGTCAAAACTCAGACAAGAATAATTCTTCGTGTAACCTGGGAACAGTATACAGTCCCATCTAGAGGCCCTTCTTTACCTGTGGGGCATGGTCCAGTATGTGTTTATTTGTGTGCGTGTGCATGCAACTCTTCACAAAGGAGAAATTAATTTCTCAGTTCCTGAAGCCTGAGGTTCTAAGTTTGTTCTTGTTTGAATGCAGCTGTATTTATTAGAAATAACACGAGAGACAATGATTATAAGTAGAAAAGCCCATAGTCCATGTTTCTGATCAAGATGTCTGTGGAACTCTGATGAGGGAGAAACAGCTTTGTTTTGGGGGCAAAAACCTCCACTGCCAAAAATAAAGGTGGAACATCTATTTCTTCACATTGAATGATGGCAAAGACACTAATCTTCCCCAACACCAACAATCCCATCTTAATTGCTATGCCAAGAAGCTAATGAGATCTTTCAAAAGCACAGCATGAACAGCACTAACATAAAAGTAGAAGATGTGGTTAATAGTATTGGCTGGCCTACGAGGGAGTGAGAGACATCTACAGAGGTTTATTTACTGTTGTAAGTATTAAAAAAATTTAAGAGAACAAATAGACTAGCTACTGCTCACTGCATCCAAATTTCTAATGCAAGGTTAACTCACTGCCCTCACCCCTGAGGCATTATGCATTTAATTTGCAGAGCACAACTGCATTCTATATGATGACCAATAAGATCATCAGCGTTGGCTTTTATTTCTGCTCTGAAATCTCTAAAAGAAGAGAAACATCTGATTTCTGAAAGGTGTGATCTATGCCTACACTCATGCACTCATATATTATTTATCTTGATCTACAAGTGATGTCTTATAAAGGGGTCCATGGAGGAAAATAAGAGCCATTTGTGCTACCTTTCATCAGAAATATTTATACAGAGTCCTCTCTCTCTGACCACAGAGCAGACATCTCATTCCTGAAACTACACCTCCTCACAGGAAGAAACACTAATCGTTCTCACCGCTGCAGAATGTCTGATTCTTGTCGTGGTCCTAGACCTGCTGCTCTGAAAACTCCTTCCTCCTTCTCATAGATGATGCTGCCAAATTACCTTGTCAGACTACTGATCTTAAAGCATGCACCTCCTTCTTTGGACTGATCCAGTTGAGCAAAACACAATATCATTGTTAATGAATAGCTGTTAAAACCAGTTACATTTCTTTGATAAAGCCCTTTGGCACAAGAGAAGAACAAATGTGAAGTAACACTGCAGTGTCAAAGGTACAGTGTTAAATGCTGAATCATGAGAAATTATCACAGAATGAATATCCAAGCATGCATCTTGTAGTTGCAATGCCAAGATGTTGACCTCTGACAATCATAGAATCATTAAGATTGGAAAAGGCTTTTAAGATCAACTAGTTCAACTGCCAACCCACCACCACTCTTTTTTTGAACACGTCCAGGGATGCTGACCCCACCACCTTGCTGTGCAGCCTGTTCCAATGCATTATCACTCTTCCTGAAAAGAAATTTTTCCTAGTATCTAACCTGAAATTCAGCAGAATGGGTTAACTCTGCTAACATGAAACAGGGAAATGGTAAGAATTCCAGGAACCCTGAAGCCAATGAGCTTCCATGTGACCCAGCAAAGAAAGAATACTGCTTCTGGCTCATTTTGGCCCAGTGTTTTCCCTTGTGCTGCCTAGAAGCTGAAGACGTGCAGTGATGCTGCAGCCACCATATAGTTAAGGTCTGGAATGTGATGTGCTGGTGAGTTAAGAAAAACTTTTTGATTATCCATGCTTTGCATGTGGAATTTAAACCAGAGACTGGGTATGAAACAGTGCTGGATGTGCTTTGGAGATAAGAACTAATACAGTTTTTTTTGTTGGTGATGGTGGTTTGTTTTTGTTTTTGTTTTTTTGTTGTTGTTGTTACTTTATTTTTCTTACAGCATTTATTCCAAATCGATTAAAATAATTGAAGTTAACATAGAAGACATATTTAACTTATTAAAATTTGAGAGACATAAAGATAATTGGCAATATGTCTAAGGATTTTCTGAAAGAAGGATGATCAGTCAATATGCAGTAATGAAGCAGTTTCTTATGACGTGATCAAAGGGAAGATAGAGATGGCCATGCTGGAGGAAGGAAGAGACATTTCTATTTGGATAGGGAAAAGTAAAGAAGATATGGGAAAATGCAGCAGAATTATTTTCATGATTGGTTAGGAGTTTCATAAGGAGAATTGTTCCTAATTTGGGAAAATGGACAGCGTGAAAGATTAATGGTTTCTTGATTTTTGATTTTGGTTTGGAAAAACAGGAGAACATTCCTGATTCTCTGGACACTTTCTACAATTCTGTCCCAAGCCATTCAGATGAGTAATCATCCCTCAGAACGCCTCAGGGATCAAAAACAAGACAGCTGCTGCCTAGAACTGTACTCAGAAACTGCTCAGGCTTGACGGATCAGAAGGTAAGGCACTGCCCATCTACAAATAGGTCCTGGAAATGAAGGCAAGCCAAACAAGTATGAATAAACTGTAGCACTCAGAAGAAAGCAAGGAATTCATAGGGATTTTGCTCTCCATATTGCTCTTCATCTGGGGTTGAGGGAAACTGTGTTGAGGTAGAACATGCACATTTTTGTCTATACCTGGAGCTTGTTGAAGGAGATGCAGACTAGATCCACATTGCCTTTTTAGCCATGCCTGAAAGGGATTTTATATTTTCATCATCAAGCAATGTTGGTTTGTTCTCTCCTTTTCTGTCAGAGATCAGAGATTTTCAGGTAGATGTATCTGTCAAATAACATGTATCACAGCACAGAGCTACATAAATTCATGAATATTTGTTTTCATTGTCTGTTCTTGTTCAACACACTACCATGAGATTAAGCCAGCTATCAGGCCTGTGGCCCAATCTTTCTTCTCCTTTTTCTTTTCTGTGCAGTATTTGTATTCTAGTATTGCTTCTGCTTTTGTGACTGGTCATCCTTACAACGGAATCCTTACACTGGACAAGTATGGAATGAGCATCCCTATAGAATGAAGTAAATCTATCTTATGGTGGAAATCACACGTGTCTCCATTACTCTGGTACTGAAGGCAAGTGGGAATTTGTTCTTTACCTTCCTAGGTGTAGATACTGGCTGGGACCTATCCAATGCTCTCAGCTGCCCATGTTTGTTAGTTTGGGCAGAAAGAGACGAGAACCAGTATGTTGTGCTACCTGATCCTGAAGAGCTGTGAGCAGAACTTTCCCATGAAGATGGCTCTACTTCACAGTCCTGTGTGAAGAGCTGGTATCCTACTGCCAGCATCTACACATTACCTTATGACTCAGCATCCCTATAAATAAGAAAACAGTGTTTATCCTAGGCAGTCTGGCTGTCCAGATTGCTGCATGTCAGCAAGCATTTGGAGCTGGAAAATCCACAGTGGTTTAATTATAACCAAGGCAAGCAAGAGCATTCTCCAAATCCTTTATCATTCCTTCTCATCAGCAACATCTGACTGGCAATGGATTTTGAAGGTGTGGATTCAAATTCAGAAATGCAAGAGAGAAAGGAATATTTAATGTACACTTTATAGCACCATTTCAAGGAGGTATCACTTGCTACTCCTTCTAAATTCTAGCCAATCATTAGATAAGATTTCACTGTAAGCAATCTATGTGGACCAAGATCCAGTGTCCACATGCAGCTAGCACTTTCTGCTGCAAGAAATAGTGTCAGCAGCAGTTCTAGGACAGTGGTTATGGTGTATATTCCCTGTATTCAGAGAGCCCAACACAGAAAATCAAGGCCCCATCAATGATTCAAGCCAAGCATCACTTTCTTCTAGACTAGAGGTGAAGGATGGCCTTTGTTCATTCAAAACAAGGTGTTGGAGACTCAGAAAAAGGCTAACCATCATAATTCCCAGTACCATCATCATCACTGCAACCTGCTGGATCTATCACAGCTTGTGGAATTTCTTGATCAAAAGGGGATGCAGGAGGACACAATACTGCAAGCCACTTGTCTGCAGCCTGACACAGCCAGTCCTAATTCCCAGTATGCAAAAGAAACCCAGGAATATTTCTCTTCTACAGAAAAAGCGAACAGTACTATACAGATACACACAAAAAAAGTAATGTTTGGACTCCAGTGGTCTCTGCTGTACTCCCCTCCCTTGTTCTCCAAAGAAATCCCTTTCCTTCCTTCCTGACCCATGACTCAATCCCACATCTTTTCATTTGAATTTTCTTTTGCACCACCTCAGTATATGAGAAACAGTGCACTACTGTCTGGTACATTTTTTTGGAGGCCCTTTTCAACCCTGCTTTTTCTCCATGTCATGAAGACACAGCCTATCTTCCCAGTTTCTTCTCATGGTAACTGCTTTTGCAGAAATGTTTCTCACTAGATAGCCTGGATGTGGGAACAGTTTCTGTAGAAGGTCAAAGCCTGCTAGGAGACAAAGGAGAATGTATAACTGATTATAAAATGCATTAATTTCACAAGTGAGAATTGAAGAGCCCTGGCCAGGCCAACAGCCCAGATATTCTATACAAGTTTGTAATATGAATACCAATAAAAATGAAAAGAAATAACACAAATGTACAAGAGCCAGCAAAAATGCCTTCAAAGTGGCATTAGGAATTGAAGGTCCTGCATTCTCGCCCCCTCCCACTGCTGCTGTCATCCATAAATGATAGCTGGAAATATAAGCTAGTGCAGAATCTTGGTCAACAGCCTCTGTTGCAAGAGATTCTAACTCATGTCAGCCATTGGGGCAGTTACTGCATATACCACAAGGCTTGAGAAGAGTGTTCATGCCTTCCTGAGAGTCTCAGCCTTTAACCAGCACCTCTCTCCTTCAAGAGATTGGAACGAAGAATGCCTGTGATTTCACCCCACGTGCAACAGAAGCTTGGTGCAACAGGCATGTCCAGTAACACAGAGCACACTGAGATAGGGCTGGCATTATTTTCTGGTCTTTCCATGATCTTGTGGAGGACTTGCTGAACATCCTGCTTATGTCTGGATATGAAAATTGGAGGTAGCTCAGTACCCAAATCTGAGACCTACCAATTAAAAAAGTCAAAGTTTGCCCCTGCGTCTTGCATTCTAAGGCCAAATTTCACATGTGAGTGGCCAAGTTAGACCCAAGATGTGAAATGAGTTGCCTGCAACGTGCATTGTCACGACACCACTGCAACATAACAGTGTGGCTATTTCTGTATTGCACTGAGATCCCTGACCTTTATGACAAGGTCCTTCACTAATGCTATTTAGGGAAACTGAGCTCAGGTGGATAGGAAAGCTCTTGTATAGAAGAATAAGTAGGTAAAAGATGACAAAAAGAGACTAGGAATGGATGGTCAGGTTTCCTAATGGTGGGGATTAACAGTGGGAGTTCACAGGGATCAGTCCTGGGACCTACTGAAAACATTCATAAATGACCCACCAAATTAATCAACAAAAGAAATATCTAACAAAACAAAAAACAGCAACACAGAAAGCAAAAGTAAAAGAAAAGATGATTGTGACATGCTATAAAAGGATTACATGTTACTTTCTGACCTGTTTATAAAAACTGTCAGATGAGTTTAGCATTGATAGTCTAGGATAGTACAGACAAAGAAAGTATGCTAAATATAAGAAAGCAATATTAGATGCCAAATTAGCAATTGCCACTCAAGAAAAAGGGTATCAAGAAAAGGTTATCAAATAATATTTTTAAGCTGCAGGTTTAAAGCAATAGAAAAAAAAAAAAAAAAAAGATAACTTTTTTTTTCATACAATGCATAATTAAACTGCGGAACTCATTGCCACAGGATGTTGTAGAGGCCAAAATTATAAATGGGCTCAAAAAGCAATTAGACACATTCCTGGCTGAAAAATTCATCGAGCGTTACAAAACTCAAAGATGCAGATAGAATCTCTGGCTCACAGTGCCCCTAAGGCACAGACTGCTGCGAGGGTGTGCCAGAGTCAAGTATCACCGTATGGCCAGTCTGCTTGTACACTCTTTTCCTAAATACCTGCTACAAGCTAGGTATGTGTCAGAAACACAGCACTGAGCTGAAGAAGGACTTCTACAGCCACTCTGAAGGGAATATATCATTATGCAGGTCTGTGAGAGTTGTATAGTGCACTTCTGACCAAATTGAGACAACTTACTCCTTAGAACAAGCTTGCAACTACATGGAGCACACAATAGCCAGGTCTGAAAATTTCTCATTTGACAAACATTGAGAGGCAAAATAAACATACAGGCTGTATCTATGTAGGCATTGCAGTATCTATGATTGCTGAAAAATTGAAAGGATTTGACAGCTATAAAGTATAACACAGGAGAAAATGGACTTAAGTTGCACTGGAGGGGCTCAGGTTGGATATTAGGAAAAATTTCTCCTCAGATAGAGTGGGAATGCAATGTCCACAGAGGTGCAGGAGTCACTGTCCCTGGAGGTGTTCAAGAACCATGGAAATGTGGCACTGAGGGATGTGGTTTTGTGGGCATGGGCTGATGGTTGGACTAGATGACCTTAGAGGTTTTTCCAGCCTTAATGACTATGATTCTATGGAAGTGAAAAGAAAGATCTGTAATACAGAAGAGTAACAGTACATCGGTTTCAGCATATGGGCTGATCAATGTAAAAGGGTATCAGTCTTGTGCTGCTTGGTACAGAGGAGGCTGTCTGCTGAATGGCTTTTAAGGTCTAAGGAAACATAAACCATGTTAACAAAAAGAGGACTCAACAGAAATGGGTTCCAAGACATTATTTAGTGAAAGACACCAAATAATTCTGTGGAGTTAGAAATGCCATTGATGATTAATTTAGAATGCACATTATTTTTCACTAGAATCCACAAGAAATTGTTTACATTTAAATGGCTGTAGAAATGGGGAATACTATGGTTTGGTAGTTTCCTCCCTGGTTTGACCTAGTTTGTCAGAGTTTTCAGTAATTTTACATGATCGGTCACATAAATATGCTGGAAATTCTCAGATAGCAGCAGATTGGCACGACACAGGAATTCTAACAGAAGTATTAAGTTAATGAATCTCCATCCGTGCCCAGACACGTGGATGGGGATGGGTCCAGCCAGCAGCACCTACCTGCCTTCCTCCAAACCCAGCACACTGACTGCACAATGAAGTTCCCTGATTGCACCCACGGGAGGTGCAAAGGCTGCTGACTGCCTGCATTCAGCTCCCTCTGAGCATGGTCTGGAGGTTTTCCAGTCCGCGTCCCAGAGTAAATTATTATGATACTGAAAAGGGTGCAGTACTTCTTCTTCCTGTTGCAGTAACTCCCAACTGTAGACATTTGGTCATTCCCTGGGTTTTAAAGCATCTTTGGCTATTTTCCAGCAACTAGGTAACTTCTTTTTACTGTTTACAAATCTATTATTTGCCTTAAGTAACTTAACTCTTCCTAAAGTTGGTAGATCTGAAGGGAAACATACATTCTTGCAGTGCATATCAGTTCTGATTATTCAGGTAGGCTGCACTCTGCAAATCAGTTGAATTTGATCAATCTAAGGCTGTACGGCTGAGAAAAGAACAAATCCAGCTGAGGTTTTGTATATCTTAATGGGGATATTGTGTTCAATGCCCTTTGTGACCATCTAAGCTATAAGATTATTAAAACCAGTAGCACAAACAGTCCTCATCAATAAAACGCGTTTTAAGCACCGAGTGGATACAGTGCTAATGTTAACTATCAGCACCCTTGCCCAAAAATTCACCAAATCAGGACATAATGGTTGCTGCTAATTGTCTGGGGTCAATTTATGTTATTTTTTTTCCCAGTTAGTTTTGATGAAATGTAAGAACTTCCACAGAGACAAGAATCTTATGTTTACAGACAAATGGAACACAACAATTTTTTTTTCCTTTTTCCTCCTGCATGTTTGGATTTCTCCTGCTCACCGTCTAGGATTTTCAGCTACAGGCTATGGCTGATCCCTTGACAACTCCAGTCTCTGCGATAAATTGTTCAAAGTCAGACCTGGGGCTGTGTCAGTTCCTAGAATATCTGGGCTTTATATCTTCTCTAGCCTCATTTTAAATTTAAATGATAACAAATGCAGTCTGACCCCAGATGGAACAGAACATCTTTTTACATCGAATTGGTGTTGTTACTAATACCAACTTAGCGAGCATCTAAAACCCCACAATCATTTATGCTGAGCACCTACATGCCACGTGACACCACGGAAATGATGCACATTGCCAAGTGGCATTGCTTTGCAGGGACATAATGCCATGATCTTCTGGGCACATCTATTCCCACTTTTGTCCCCATTTCATCTGCTTCTTTCCAAGCTGGTTTTAGCAAATGATCTCTTTCTTTTACCTAATGGCAGGGGGCTGTGAGGTTTAAACTGATTATTTTTTTTTAATGTTTTATTTTATTTGCAGATATATCTATTGCCTTTACCCATACTTTTAAAAACATACTCTATAATCGATACTATTCTTTGAATTCCACTGCAGCGGATTTGAAATCCTGAACTTTCCACCTTTTCCTAAAAAAAAAAAAAAAGAAAGAAAGAAAAAAAAAAATCTGTCTCTCTAAATTGCTTTATAACAGGGTGCCCTGCACCTTTGTTGTTTGGAAGAGGTGGTCAGAGTAAGCCTGGGGCTGGAGGGTACATCCATGCTCAGAGAGAAGAACAAACTCAACCATGTGGCCACACTGGCAAAGGTCTCCCCTGTTTTTGTGGACAAAAGGAATGGGTTTGTGGCTTAAGCTTTTGGTAGCTGAATACAGAGGTGATGGACTGAATTCACAGAGTACTTTCTCCCACCAGTAATGGTTGAATTTGTCAGCCTTTTGCTCCATTCTCTAGTCCCGTCTCACCTGTCAGTAATCCCTTACCTGTTTTCAACAAAAGGAAAGACTTGTGCCACGAACAAAAGGAAAAGAGATGCCACATATTAGGAGCCGAGATAAGGTACCAGTATTTAAACAACACCAAGTACTCCATTCAGACAAAGAGGGATATCTTGGATGAGTCCAGTGCAAATATACACCCCCGTATCAACTGTGCTCACCTACAGTTCCCATTTTGGCTGTATTTTTTTTCCTTGACCCCTCATCACTTCTTTGCTCAGCCTCTCCCAAGAGGAGCACAATGTGAGTCAAGCTTTTGAACTTTCTGAGTGTAAGTAGATTTCAAAGAAAGCAAACAAGCTCATACATCCCTTGCCTGTGTAGGTGTGTTCGCATATTTTTATTTATTGAAAACAAAATCAAAACATAATCTCGTACAATTAAAGATGTATTTCAGAGAGTGATCTGTGCTGAGAAATGTTTGCACCTGGTATTGTAATTTATGATGTTTAAGAAACAAGTTGGCATTAAAAAGAACCAAATGACAATGCAGACAGTGGGATCCAAAAGTCCCTCCCAAGTTACCAAACCCCAGAGAATTGGATAACATCACTCATTATATGTTTTCTAATATTTTAGAGCAGAGGTTGCTTGTTGTATTCAGGCCTTTGATCTCATAACTTTGGCAGCTGACAACGAGATAATAACTGGTAAGGACAACATAGCAAGACTGAAAATCAGTATGTTTTCTAGAGAAACTGAGATGGGATGTGATCAGAGAAGCAAAGTGTACATGAAGGGCAAGCTTTGCTTTTAACTGTCTAATGTAAATGTAGAGTCCTCAATGTGGCCCAGTGCAGGAGGATCAGTTTGAAATGTTAATTTAGCAACTAAAGGAAAAACCTTCTTTTTCAACCTTTTTTTTTTCTTGATTCCCTAAGCTGATAGGACATTTACTATGCACAGCCCCACACAGTTATTTGTTTGTTAATTGCATAATACAGATAACACTGCCAAAGGAGGTCAGAAACTATGGAACAAAGCAAATGAGGAGATCATCATACTAAGACTCCCAGTTCATGTGCTGCTCCTTTCCTGCCCAGGTTCTCCAAACCCACCAGATTTTTGTAGTGAAGATAGATGGGAATCAGCAGGAGAGCAGCTGGTGAGAAAAATTCTGCCCTACTGTTTCATTGGATGATATATAACTGCATGCAACTGCCTAAAACAAATGGATGAAATAAATCCACTGTTCATTGCAGGGGAGCCCATGTTCATCACAGGAGATTTGGACTAGGTGATCTTTAAAAGTCTCTTCCAACTCAAACAATTCTATGATAACATTGGAGCCTTGATGTGGTCAGCAGAAGAATATATTCTTCTGACCTCCTTCCCCAAAGACAGAATCATCTGTAAGCAGAACTGTACAGGTTATGAAGTAGAATAGGCTGGAACAAATCCATACATACATTTTTGGCCACATCTTAAAGAAAACAAACTTTCCTTTTCCTCTCACCAAATAAACGCCATTGGCTTTCAAAGACAATATTCAACAGGCAGAATGAGATCCAAGCATCGAAGTTCCAAGACCCTGCTTTGCCACTGCTATGGGATTTTCCAATGGTGAGTGACTGAACTTCAGCCTAGAACTTGGCTCTGGACCAAACCTGAGGCCAGCAGAGCCCTGTGTTTTTTTTTAAAGATCCAGTCCTGCCATATGTTTACCAGCGATATCCTAATTGTGTGTGCAGTACTCAGTCTGCTATGGATTTTGCAGCAGCTGTCAATAGTGCTCATTCATCATGGGCCCAAGATAATTGGAACGCTCCATCTGCTGCAGAGCCACTATTATCAACAGTGATACTTGTGTCAGTAACTTGCTGAAGAAGGGCCTGAACTTGCTCCGAGTGAAAAATCAATGGGAAAATTCCTGTTGGCAACAGAGGAAGCAGCCCTAACCCTTTGAGTACTGTAGTCCCACTGGGCTGTGTGCACCCAGACCAGCTCTGCTCCCACCTTGCTGCAAGGAGACAAATATGCATCTGCTCTGCATCACCTGCTGGGGTGGCGTGGCTCTGACAATGAGGCTATGGATAAGTGCAAGACCCCACTGAGGAACAGAGCAGGCAGAAAGCAGAATTAGAAATGGGCTGAAGAAAGAGATAATGACAGCTCACAAAGACAAGAAAGGCAGAATTTAAGTTATGCACCCAGTATAGAGCCCCCAACTGTATAAACAGCCAGGCATGTTTACAGGAAAGTGCTAAAGGAATTAATCTGTTACTCAGCAACACTAATCAAGGCTCCTACCCCATGCAGTTCATAAAGTCCTACATCCACGCATACCTTTATGCTCATGTTCACAGCTTCCATCTTCTGTCAGCTGTACAAAGAGAAGGAAAAAAACAAACAGTAAAGCTAGTTGTTGTAATAAAGCATTATTTTTTTTCTTCGATAAAACAATTATTTTCAATCAGTTGCAGTTTACTTTTCTCCTGTTTTTATCTACTTCTAAAAAAAAATTCTACTTCTAAAACTTTTGCAAACCAAGGCAAGTTGTGACCTCCTTAACAAAGAGGGGAAAACAGAAGTTGTTGTCCTGCTGTTGCGAGTGCAGATGAGAACAAACCAGGACTTTAAATCAGAACACCCTTGAACTCTCAAGGTCAGGTTCACATCTAAACTTTACTGTTAAGGCGAGTCAAAGCCTGTGCTCAGATGAATGTGGATAGCTCCCACTGAGTTCAGTCAGCATTCGTTGATTGTAACGGTAATATTTTTGTTGCATTTGTTTACTCCAGTGCAGATTCTCAAAGATCTGACTCCATTATCATTCTTTCTTGTTCCTACTCTGCGTAAGAAAGGACACTTGTTTAAATATGTTTGGGCATTCTTTATGCACCCAACTATGAAAGATTAGGAAAATCTGAACTGTAGTGAGGACAGCTGTCCTTGCCGTGTCACTTTGACGGTGAAAAACAAAGGGTGCCGAAGGTTCAAAGAAGATAACACTGCACAGTCTCAAAGTACAAAGCAAAACCGTGAGTCCACTTTTCATTAGTAGGGCACAGAAAGTAGGGCAGTCTTCCACTGGGCAATGATTTAGATGTTTTTGAAACGTTTTGTTGCTTGGTATATTCTAGACCAAGTAAGGAGTAAATAAAATCACTTATTGGAGCAATGAGAATGTCTGGAATGAGCAGCACATGTTTGAATTCCCTGCAAGTGAAGGGAGTGAGTCCCCCCATTATCTAACAGCACAGGATGGAGGGAGGTCTTGGATTTCTGGATCCAAGTGACTGGGAAAGCTGCAAAGGGAGTTTCCCATGTTGTTATCTCTGTCTTCTGTGGATGTCCCCTTATTTCCTCCAATAGTGGAGATAGCTTTTTTAAAATGTGTGAAGTACAGGAGGAAAGAAAGGAAGAAAAAGCAGGAGTTAGGCACAGTGTGAATGTCAATCTGAAGTCAAAATGAAGAGGACTCCAAGAAGCATAGATGTATTCCTTTCCTAAAAAAGATCAATTCATACAAGTGATTCTGATTCTGCGGTAAGAACTATTTCATGAGACCTTCACTGCAATGAGGGGGAAATTAATGGTGCTTCAGTGGGAAGGGATGGTGTAAATAGAATTCAGGGAACTTAAAAATGGAGTGAAA
The DNA here is from genome assembly GCF_987193195.1 of Phasianus colchicus. Classification (NCBI taxonomy): domain Eukaryota; kingdom Metazoa; phylum Chordata; class Aves; order Galliformes; family Phasianidae; genus Phasianus; species Phasianus colchicus. Next base: position 45,380,136 of record NC_143441.1, read on the forward strand.
ACAGAGAAGGCCCTCAGCTATAATGCTTAAGTATTTGGGAAGAAGGGAAGTGCTAGGATTTTCATAAATGAGAGGTCAGCTCCAATAATGAAGTGAGAAGTTCATGTTGGGCACTCCAACAGGGCAGTACTGGAGATACAAAAGAGGCTAGGGCCCAGGCTGGGTCTTCATCCACAGGGTGATAGATACAGAGATCCAGAAATTGGGAACTGCCCTGTCACTTGCACTCAGTTCTCCTGGAATGCTCACCTCAGTACAAGTTAACCAGTGCTTCAAGGAGACAGTATGAATATTGAACGGAATCTCACATCTGCCCATGAAGCCCATGAGTGTTGGCTGGGGAATTTGTCTTCTCCTTCAATAGTCCTCCTGGTTCCTGAGAATGCAGATGGCCCTGGTAGGTGTTGAAACAAGACCTGGGCAGAACCAGTCTGGTCGAACAAGAGCGTCTTCCAGAAAACCAGGCACCGCAACGTGCTTCAGGGACTCAAATTCCCATTCCCAATTTAAAAGATTCTGATCCTCTTAGGTCTGAATTGGTAGGCCTTCTACGCCCCAAATTCATAGCATTTTTGTAGCCTGCATGACATTCCGGCACCCAGCTGACTGTCTGATGTTGCACGTGGGTGAGCTTTTGCTCACTCTCTTGCCATCTCTCCAAAAGCAGCGCAAGCCAAAGTAGAGAAGTGTCACAGGCAATATGCAGAAGCAATTCCGGAAACTTTATTGCTCAGAAGTGGCTCTCAGCCAGTAGAGGAGAAAGAGAAGAGCTCAGTTGTGTGCTTGCACACACTGACAAAACTGCTACTGATGAATCAGAAAAAGAACTCTGAAGAGGTGACCTTGGGAGGTCACAGAAGACTATTTTTCGCCGACAAATATGAACATTTGCAATCAGACTGTGGCCTGGTGCCAGTCACTGTTTTATGTGCTATCTCATCAAAACATAAGAATTTTCAATAGCTGGTTTGGAGGCCTACTTGCTGCAGTATTATATCTCTAACTCCTACAGGTTTTGAATTGTACAGATACAAAAGCAGGGTATTGAGGAAAACTGGCACTTGTATTTTCATTGTTCTAAAGAAACATTTTCCTGCATTCTGAAAATCGCCGAGTGGTCAAGTGCCGGAAGGTCACTAAGCAACGTGGTAAAACTGATGACTGAAGGGAGGCAAAAAAATCTCTGGAAAATGAAACTCCTCCATTGTCTGGTCTGGAAGGTCAGAAATTGCCATTTTAGATTGCTTGTGCTAACGGAGGCTCACCCACCCTAGGTGTCAGCCCTTCAGAGAGAACTACTGTAAATATCGCCATCTGTGATGTTCCTACTGAAGGACTCTGCTGATGTAAAGGTTATTACTCATTTATAAACATATGGTTATTATAATCATTCGGTCCTCTATTCACAGTGGAATTTCTGGTTTGATGGAGCTCAGTTTCAAAAGAAAAATATTTTTCGCTATTGAGCACTAAGGGGACATTACCAATTTAATTTATATTAATAAAAACAACAACATCCCAAAATGGCAAAATCAGATATTGATATATGTCATTTGACATGCAAAAAAAGAAATGCCATTGGAAGCAGTCAGTCTGAATGAGCACCACCCAGTGCAGTCTGAAATTAAATTCTGCAGCCACCATGTAAAACACTGTGAACAAAAGATTTTTGTATTCATCATTGTCCCAACTAAAGAAAATTATAGAATTTAACAGAGAATGTATGCTTGCCTTTTTGGCATTATTTCTATTTTGCAAATCTCAAGAGATAAAATAGTGAAGCTGGAAGTACTTGAGCTGACAGCATCTTTTCAGTAGTATGCAATGGCTCTGAAAGTGTGTTTTTAAACTATGGATTTTATTGCCTGTGTGTGTGATGTGTGAATATTTGTGCATGTGCGTTTGTGCATATACATGCCTTTCAAGTGAGCCCTTTAGATCTGAGATCCCATTTCCTCCATATAGTCAACAAAGACCGTAAAGCAATTTCTGTAGGAGCAAGAGTTCACCTAGAAGACCCAAAAGCTGAAATTCCCACCAAACCAGTTCAGACACAATGCAGAGTTTACCTGTTGTCTGTCTGCTTCCAGAAACACGGGGTTTGGTTCATCAAACTTATTGTCAGCACTGAGCTTAGGCTGATTTTAATTGCTTCCTAAACTCCATTGACTCTCTCTAGAGTTTTTATTAGGCCCTTGATTAAAAGTTTTGATGGAGGTGGAACCCATCCCTAATATTATGCAAATTTCAAGTAAGTATTTTATTCAGTGTTTTATTGAGATATCTTGCACTAAAACACACACCCATACACAAACAGCATGGCTGGATTTCGCCAAAAACTCTCTCCCTACTTTTCAACAGTGCATCAAATAAAGTAAGAATTACCAGTACATCATCCTGATAAAGAACCGTTGTCACTTTCTAGGTCTATTCCAGACATTGCACTGCAACATTTGAACTACAAGTGTCAAAAGACAGTAATGAAAATAATATAGAAATAATGGTAACAGCAGCATCGGCTTTGGCATTTGTCAAATTAGAACTGGGGAGTAAAAATGAAGACGTACCTCAATATCAGTTGATATTTTTAAAAAAGATTTTTATGTGTGTTTGAATCATCCTTAAAATCCTTTAATTTTCTGGCAGTTGTTTGTATATATGTATATATTTAGGCTAGGACTAAGACTAGAGTCTCTGAGAGGAAATTACTGGCACATCCTCATGTGCATGAGAAACTTTCAGATATGAAGATCTGCATTTTTTATATGAAACTGGATAAATATCCCTGATTTATGCCAGCTACTACAGTGGAATCTGAACACCAAAGTACCAGTCTTCCAGGTCTACGGTGGCGAGAAGCAGGACAACACTGGCTCAACAACAGAACAACTGCACCTTCTTTTAGCCAATTACAAAAGGTATTGATGCAATTACAACTCAATTTCCAACAGAACGTGTAGAACTTCCATGACATTTTTTTTTTTAATGATAGAAACTAGTATGTTGAAAAACATCACCTGGCATGTTTATATTTTTTCTCTAATACACACAGTTCAATCTCTGAGTAAATATTATGGTTTCACCTGTGCTACATGCCTAACAGATATATATTAATTATGCTTAGGTGAGCGATAAGAAATAGAAGCACAAAGAGGGTAAAGGAATGGCAAAGCCAGAAATAGAATCAAGATCTCCTAAAACCCATTCCAGTGCCTCCACCACAAACCCATTTCTGGAAAAAGACCAAGAAGTTTACCATACATTGTTTTTACCCAATTTATTCCATTGAGTCACTGCAAAAGGTCTGTGGACATTCTTGCTACAGTTTAAATAGTCACTTTAATTAAGTTTATCTTGAACCTGTTCCCAATAGGCTTGAGATAAACCAAAGCATCCGTGCAATGCAGCTGTAAGTTTTACTTTAAAGCCTCTTGTTTAATTGCTGATGATTTTTTCTCATAGGGCATAGACCTGAGATATGGGTCCGAAGTGCAGAAATCAGATCTGCTCCTCAGACTTTGTCAAACTCATAAATGCTTGGATTTAGAGACTTTTGTTCAGTGGTTACGAGCAGACCATTTGCTGCAGATCTGGCTCCTTGTGAATTTTAACATTACACTCCCAGCTCCAACCACTCTCGTCAGAGCATGTAAAATTTTATATTAAATCTCATTGTTAGGAATTTTTCCTAAGCAGCTCCAGAAGGAGTTTCACCATCCTTCAGCGCTGATTCAGAGCGCCACTAAGGGAGAAAATATCTGTAGCACTCCTTTTACTTTTCCCCAGAAAAATTCCATAATAAACACTACAAGTGAGTTTGCAGAGTCTGTACTTACAGGCGTAATCTCCTATTGACACATGTATAAACTACAAGGGGAGAAGCACTGCCCAGTCACAGCGTAATGCTCTATCAGCCAGATTTCTGGGATTTTTGAGCAGTGTACTCTGTGTATGGCAACTGCAGGCTAGTGTTTGCCTATTCTTCACCACTTAAAGCCTCTGGTTTTGTCTTGAGGGTCCACGTAAGGTCAACTTCCCACCCCCCAACAGTGGCATAGAAAACTGCACTGAAGGTGGAGGAAAATGCCTCTCCTTTCTAAGCAGCCAGTGTTGATAAAACAGCTCTCTGTTAGAATAGCTTTAAGGGCAAACAGTGATGAGGTTTACCCATTCAAACAAAGTTAAGAACGAGCAAATTCCCTTAAAGATGCACCTATGTCTGAGATCTTTGTTTCATTTTTGGTTACTTGATAGAAAATAAAGACAAGAGTGGGCTGCACTGAAAAATCCTCTGTGCTCCTGAAAATATCTCTTTTGTGTTCAACAGAGAAACGTAAATGAAGGCCACTTTAGCCAAACGGTAGCATTAATATTTAAGAATAATAATAAGAAGAATCTGTTAAAAGTTTTGGGTTTTTTTTTTTTTAGCCTTTCTTTTACCTCTGCTTTCTCATTATTTCTGGCAAGGAAGGAGTGTAGGGAATGCACATGTTTTGCCATGTCTAATGGACTTGTTTTTATGTGCTCAGGGCTTAAGAGAAAGCGATCAAAGGTGAGGCGATGTGGTTTGCAAACACCAGGCTGTGGCTCTATCATGGAATTTGCATATAATTCTGTCACTGACTTCCGCTTGCTCATCCTCCTGTGTAGCGTCAGATGCCATCTCAACAAGGTCTCCCCATAAACTTCTCCATTAATGAAGTAGGACCATAGGGTTTTGCTAGGATTTCCTGGCCTGGGGATGGAATTTGACTGGTTGGTCTGGTTTCAAATTTAGATGAGAGTCAAACTGGAAATTCAAGATGCTGTTAGGACAGGACCACAAAGTAGGAAGGAGTGCAGCCCAAAACATGGGGGCAGCCCAGAACCACCTTTGCCAGCATCAAACAATGACTCAGAGCTCCCAGAAAGTGATGTGAATTGTGCCACGAAACCCAGCTCCTCCTGCTTCCAGGGACAGGTCCTTTGAAGCAATGTCCTGAAAGAAATGCACATGTCACTAGGGATGAGGACAAGGGATTTGCACACAGATCCTTGTTGAAAGGAAGGAGAGAGGAAGATAAATCCCCTGTGTTTCCTCCAGCTGTAGCTTCAGATGCTCTTCTACTTTCTGCTCCTTGGAGGTGAGGGGCTCTCCAGTACTGCCCATGTTATCACTGCCATAATGTCTCACTGAGGCTTTGCCCTCTTCCTGGGGCAAAGATCCTTGATCCCCATCTGACTGGGATCTAAGGGATGCTCAGCAGAGCCCTGCTGCATGCTGCTCATCCCATTAACTGCTGTGCATAGAGAGATGATGTTTTCAGTGCAGCTCCCAGACACAGCTCTGTGCCACACTGGAACAAGTAGTGCAGATAACTTCACCTTCTCGAGAGCTATGAGCTCATCTGCAGAGATAGAGCACTTAAGATGAATTAGTGTATTCCAACACAGTAAAAGCTATAAATAGAGTGCTTATAAATAAACCAGTTTTGTCCCTCACTCAGGCACCAAATCAGCAGCCTCCTTCTCTGTCTAACACAGGCATATGCTTACATCCCAATGAGGATTTCAGTGAGACACAGAATCTTGCTTTCATTTTGATATCTTGCTGAATTTAAGCCCTAATGCTATGTCAACCAAATTATCACCCTATCACTCTTTCCTGTTAAATCAACAGTGTTTAGGAGTATAACCCCCTCCTGTGAATTCAAATCTTACCTTTCAGGAAAATTTGACCATTTTATAAATGAGAGGTAGATACTTTCAAAAGCTTCTGTTCACCACTTATAAGTGACTACAGCTTCTCACATAAGGGAGCTACTACTTGTATAGGACATCTTTCTGATTCCAACACATAAGCAGCCTCCTTATGTTGTGAAAGGAAAACATCACAACTGTTACAAATCTTCCGAAACATGGTTTAATTGGAAAGCAAACTAGTGAGCAGCACTAAACAGCCAGCACTATTTTAACAAACACCATTTGACAGACCAGGCCAAAACCCCTCGTATGTGCATCTCTAAAAAAATGCTGGATTACACAGCTCATATATCTGCTTGACTGAACATCCTGAGTGCAGTGGTGGAACACTCTGGGAAGTGGTCAGAGGTTTGATATTCTTTAATCCACGTGAAACTTGGACATGAGTTGATGCTGCCAGATTACATCAGTAGATGCAGACAGAAAATCACCACCAACCATGATGAGGCAGAGATGGTTAAGATGTTCAAATCGATCTCTCTGAGTCTATAAGGAGCTTTTTACATAGCTGCCAAGACTGCAGTCACTCAAGCAGATAGCCTGGTGTCAGTGGAGGGGGTGTATACTGCAATTTCTGTTCTAATACACCAGCTCTGGCAGCGGTGTCTGAGCTAGCAGCTTTAGCCTAGCTCAAAAGCTTATACGAACACCTAAAAGTACCTCAGGTAATAAATTAGCTTAAATACAGCCTTTCTTTACCTGAAAACCTTAGCATGTTTTTGTCCTTGCCATTTTTGCTAGCTCAAGAAATGTCATGTGGATATGTGACACTGCAGTGTGCTGGCCATCAAGTCACTGGCTTTTGATGAGGCTTGCTATCTCATTAACTATTTCCTCCTTGGCTGATCCCTACATCAGAGTGCAAAGATTTTTCCTTGAAGAAGTGGGATATGTCCCTGATCATTGCAGAGGATTTGGATTAGATGACCTTTAAAGGTCCCTTCCAACTCAATTCTATGATAATTCTTTGTTCCTACAATACCCTGAATGCATTTTAGTTTCTTTAAAGTTAGCTGCACGTTCATTTTCTTTGCTTCTTTTTACATATTTTTCTGCACATGCACTAAAATACATCACCAATACAGGTACTTTGGTTTTGATTTTAAATACTGCAGCTAGTTTCAGTGTAAGTTGGTACAAGCAACTAAGGAATCTATGACATTCACATCACTGCTAGACTGAAGGCATAGCAGTACCCCACACCAAGATAAGATGCTGGTTTATGATATATGAATATTTTTACATGACCTTAATAATTAACTCTTTTAATTGAGCCATAGTCCTGGAAAGAATGTTGCTTTAAGAATTCTGGAATAATGAACTCCATATATTAAGCTTAATGCAGGGGCTGATCATAGAATTTCCTGAGTTGGAAGGGACTCATAAGGATCACTGAGTCCAACTATCGACTCCACACAGCACCACCCAAAAATCAGACCATGGGACTCAGAGCAATGTGCAGATGCTCCATGAGCAGCTCTAGGTCGTGCCTGCTGCCCTGGGCAGCCCTTTATATGCCCACTGCCCTCTGGGTCAGAGCCTCTCCCTCACTCCCCTGACCCTCCTCTGGCAGCTCCATGCTGTCCCCTCAGGTCCTCGGGATAGGAATGACTGCATTATCACATGGAGTGCCAAATGATCACTGCTGAACTCTTCTACTCTGTCTCTGAATCAAACTCCTGAGTGCAGAAGACTTTGTGGAGCCCTCTTGTCCTTAATAGAATTTGAAGCAGCCATTAGATCCAGCTGTGCACCCCGCCATGTGAAATCAAACACGTTTCTTGTAGTTGATGCTCAAAGTGGTCCCTATCCCCAGCTAAAAGCTGAAGGACATTGGTGTTTTTCAGATACGTGAATCATTTCAGAGAAATCCAGGCTGTAGCAACAGCAGAAGGTATCTCACACACTTGGGAGTTCATGCTAATGGTGTCCCAGGGTCTTGTTCTGTGCTCATTCTCTTTTTTAGTACAGTCTGATCATTTCTCCTCAAAAGTTAAATACTTTTTTTGGTGTAATATTCTGTGTGTTGCTTTTTTTTTTTTTTTTTTTTTTAAGAAAAACAGTAAAAGCGTTGAAAATAGTAGAACATTTCGTTTTGTCTTGGTTGATGCTAAAAATATAATCCTTTATAACAAATTTATAGTATTGTCCAGACATCATGTCTGGATATGCTAAAAGAATCAGCCAGTGTCACCTGGACCTTCAGAACAATAAATACACTCATCTTGAAAGAAGACAGATTAAAATAAAGAGCTGAACTCTATTCCCACAGAAATTTACCCAGCAGAAACATTTCTAAGGCACCAAACGAGCCCTGCAGTGGCTGAGTCCTCAAATATTCTGTATTAAGTACAGTCTCTGGAGAGGTGCTTAAAAATTCATAATATGGTGTATCTATTGATGTATTTAACGGAACTCTGGAGTAAGAAAGTAGAACTCTCCTGCACTGTCAAGATAATGCTGCCAAATTTTCCTTTGGATCTGTACACCTCCAGATGAAAACCTGAGTTCCCTTGGGGCCCAGATATCATAGTTGGAGCTGACAGCTTGGAGCTGTATTGTGAGAAATTATTCATGATATTAGCAGCTCTTTCCTCTTAAAGGTAAGCATGTGAAATATTACATCTTCACTCAGATTTCCTGCAATAACCTGATCCATAACTCAGTATTAGGGGATGTTCATCAGCAAGAATAAATGTGTACACATCAACGTGGCAGTGTAATATAACAAAACTCAATACCAGGATGTAGCTGCTGAAGTGAACTTGCAGAGAATAGCAGCTATACAGACAGTATGCCAAGTTGGGAACCTTTTAGAAAAGGCAGTCAGATACACATTGTGAGGCTTTCTCACAGCACATCAAACCTTTCCTCTGTATCTTTCCTCTGAGTTCAGCTTTTCAATAGAGCTGCACTCTCGATTGCACTGCAAAAATATTTGCCCTTTTTTATCAATTACCCTAGTCTAATATTGTCAGTAACCTATTTGTTGAATATATGGGAGTAAGCTACGTGTTGCTATTGAAATGCTCCAGCTGAAAACTCTGATATCAAACACGCAAGAAACAAGAGGGAGGTTAAGCCCTATGGAACAGGGCAGAGCTTTCACTGAATGTTGCTCCTCAGTTCATAGTTTTCTGCTGATGAGACTCCCACTTCAGAATTACACCTTCCAGGAGAAGTGAGGCACAGGGAAAGGACACATGCAGGGGGTGTACATTACACATACATAAATGAAAGCAAATTTAAGTCATAAGTGAGTCTCAGCTTGAATAAAGTGCAAAATAAGTCTACTTGCACTATTCCAACAATTGACTAAAACTTTGTTATAAATGCTCTGAATTTTGCTTTTTTTTTCTTTTTTTTTCTGGTCAGCTCCCCTAAACAATTCTCATTGTTTAATCTCACTTTCCCTTGAGCAAATAGAAAAGGATGAAGCTGATGTTTTGATTACAAATCTTCCATTTCGGGTTTCGCTGTGCAATAAGCTCGCACAGAGAATGCTCCCTGCTCTAATACAGACTTTGAAGTATAAAGAGCAGAAAAGACCAAGAGCAAAACATTCTAACTTCAACATCTTGTTCTCCTTCTGAAAAGAAGATGGAGGCATAAAAGCAAATATTGCCCTGTGGCCTATAAAATTCTAAGTAATCATGTACATTTGTGATGAGCATCTTTAAAAACCTTAAAAATGAAGCATCATTTTGCACTCAGAGTTGAACAGTTCTACACTGCTCTTCAATTTATAGTTTTGTTTCCCAGACATGCATAAAGATGGCAAGTATAGGCCGTTGCTCATCTCTGCACTGGACAGCTTTATACCACATCTAATCTTCTGGTAGACAGCAATCCCTGGAGCACATAGGCAAGTCTAAGGTCTCAAGAGACCCTCAAGTGGAAAAGAATTTAGTCAGAACCAGACCAAGACTTCTCAGCCCCACTTGTAAAATCAAGTATTGCTGGACCAACGGTGAAGAACAGGAGTGTGACGGAGGCTGAGACTTTGTTTGGGAGATCTGGGCTTGTTGATCTTGGAGTGGTGGAAGGAACTGGAGAAGCTGTGCCTGCTGCTTCTTGAGCAGGAAAGCTGTAGCAGCCCAATCCCCATCAAAAGTGCCAGCCCAGCTCCCTGAGAGCCTGGCAAAGGCAAAGTCAGCAGCAAGCATAGCAGCCCTTGGCTATCCTGTTATAGGCAAATGAATGCTTTGCTGACCTCAGATGAATTGACAGTTCTGAAAGGAGTAAAATTTTTTCTCCTTTTTTTCCCCCACAAAATTACAAATAAAAGGATTAAAGAAATTGCTTATGATTTATCTTGTGACAAGTGGCAAGAATGAAATATGTACTTCCTGCATGAAAGCCATGCCTTTACCCATAAAGCCACCCTTCCGTCCCACTGACATAGCTGAAGAATTACATTGAATGAGTCACCGGTCACTATTTATATTTGGGGCTCAGAGTACACGCTGTTAACTATAACAAGTTAAGCTGGGCTGCTGCAAAGAACAACATGTAGACGACCAAGGAAGGTCTCACGTGCATTTCCAATCTGTCCTCCCACTCAGTCTTTGTCATAGGGCAACAAGTAGCACAGTGGCGTTTTTATGTTTTATTTTTTTCCACACCCACTCCGATTTCCGCCTCCATTTTGACCTTTTGTTTGCCACAGATGTCCATTGGAAAGCCAACTAGGTCACCACATGGCATCATCACAGAATCAGAGAATCATAGGGTTTGTTAGGGACACCCGGGGATCACCCAGTCCAACCCCTGCTAAAGCAGTTCCCTACAGCAGGTTGCACAGGAAGGTGTCCAGGTGGGCTTTGAATGTCTCCAGAAAAGGACACTCTGGGCAGCCTGTGCCAGTGTCCTGTCACCCTCACAATAAAGTTTTTCCACGTGTTTGTGTAGAATTTCCTATGCCCCAGTCTGTGCTCATTGCCCCTTGTTCTCTCACTGGGCAGAGCCTGGAGCTCAATCCACTTGACTTCCACTCATTAGAGATCTCCCATCAGTTTTCTCTTCTTCAGGCTGAACAGTCCCAGGTCTCTCAACCCCAAACATCTTTGAGGTGCTCTGCTGGATTCTCTCTAGAAGTTTTATGTCTTTCTTGAACTGAGAAGCCAAGAACTGCACAGAATACTCCAGAAGTGGCCACACCACAGAAGAATAGATGGGGAAGAATCGATTCCCTTCACTTGCTGGCTGCACTCTTTCTGATGCACCCCAGGAAGCCATTGGCCTTTTTGGCCACGAGGGCACACTGCTGGCTCGTGGCCAACCTGTTGTCCACTAACACACCCAAGTCCTTCCCCACAGAGCTCCTCCCCAGCAGGTCAGCCCCTAACCTGTGCTGATACAAGCAGTTAGTCATACCCAGGTGCAAGGCTCTACATTTGCCCTTGTTGATCCTCATAAAGTTCTTTTCCACTCAACTCTCCAGCCTGTCCATGTCATAAGACCAACTATTACAATTTTGGTGGGCAGAAGTCTAGTGGTCTCCAAGATACGTTTCTACATCTTTTCTACTCCAACTTACAGATATGAAGAGAAGAGCTGAAAAGTTTGCTTGGCCCATTTTATACAAAAATATCCTGCAGACTCATGTGATTTTGTGAGCTACAAAGAACAGATATGGTGTATTTCTGTTCTTAATACAAACTCATTAAGTAACCTATAGAAGAACATGAGAAGCAGTGTGTGTGTGTGTGCGTGCACGCAAGGGTTAGATCTTTGGTGCTGTAAAGAAGTACAATACCATGTAAATCCTATCCATTGGCAATCCAATCCTCTCCCACTATGAAATTTACTGTGTCATAGGCATATTAGGTTAAAAAGTCTGGATTCAGATGGAAAAATAAATAATTGAGCGTTACATTAAAAGCTATAATAAGGCTATGATCGATCATTAAGGTACACTGAATAGATGGTGATTCAGTTGTTAGAGTCCAACAGGTTTCATGTAACCAGAGCTTACAAACATCTATTACACTTCCTTTTGATGTGCTTATAACCATCTATAATAATTATGTATGTAACATACTCATAAATCCAATGACTCTATACTAAACCTCTCTGAACCCTTTCTAAATGGAATATTAATACAAAGAGTGAAAAAGGTACTCCATTATGGAAATAGACCCAGAAAGCTAGAAACATCTATCGTTAACAATTTAAAGTACATGTGAGGGATACAGTCATTTACCAGCTGCTTGTAACTACGTGCACAAAACCTTGTAATAAATTCAAAAAATAAGTTCAGTAGTATTACGTCTCTAAATGCTGTCCTATTAGTATGTACTTCAAATTTGCTAATTTAAGAGAATGAAGATTCCTAGAAATGTCTTTCCTTCAAATACAACATAAACATAAATGTGTATTTTTAAATACAAGTCAACAGTTAGGACAAATCCTGCTCTTTTCTGTAGGCATTTTCCTGAAAATGAAATTTGAACATTTTGTAGAAAAAGCAGTATTATCTCACAGAGGAGTTTGCACAGAAGTAGCCCTATAGCTTTAATGAAATGCAAGTTTTGTCTCTCCCACATGCAAACTCATTCCCATTGACTTCAGAAGCCAGAATATCTAACACGATTTGAGTGTATTAAAAAAAAAACAAATAGATGGATTAATGCAGAAGTGAAATACTTAGACACTGTTGTGTGGCTTTTTACAGTACAGGATTGTCTACAGAAGCATATCATGACCTTTCTTAGTCCCTAACTGTTAGCAAGAAAGGAGATATTTCCATTTTTCAAAGATGCATTTATACTGTGTAATGCTGTCTGAGATCACCTAAGCTGGATTGTTTAATTATTCCTTTAAAACAATGTAAATGGAAGCCAAAGTTATTTTGATCACCACCACAGGCTGAAAGGCCTTGGCTGAGATTTTATACCAGACAATAGAAGAAAGACTGCAAAGAGATAACAAGGAAAACATGATTAAATCACAGAAGTGACATAAAATCAATAGAAGCAGCCAAGAATCAATAATTCTTTGCTCTGAGTAACAGTCAGTAGTGCTTGTACTCATTTTCAGATTTTTTCCAAGATTATATTCTATTTGATTTGTGCAGAGACAGAGAGTTTCTTCATAATATTGCTCTTTTAGCATTTTCATTAAGATTATTCTTTTGTAGGTATTTATCATTTAATTCATTAGCTCCATTGGCTTCATTTGTGCTGGCTTATAGAAAAGCCTATGACTAATCACAAAATAGCAATGTTTAAGAAAATCTGATGTGAATGCATAGCCATAACAAAGAGGAATTTTCAGCTTTTCATATCTGTATAGCAGCTTTCATATAGTTCTTAATTTGATGTGTCAGTTCACATTTATTTTATTTGTTACTAAAAATCCATATGACAGTGACAATTTGTTAAACCAGAGCAGCAGAAGCAGAGAGATTCACTGCCATGGAATCAGAAGGATCTATTGCATTTGTGCTGAGGCAAAAGAGGAAAAGCACCATACAAACTGCATCTTTGCAAACTGCCTAATTCATACAGGCACACCAAAATGCCTATTACAAAGCAGTCCAACCCCATACAACACCCCAGCAGTAACGACAGCACAGATACACTCGTAACGCCACAGATCCATCCCATGCTAGATCAAGAGGGAAACATGGTCGTAGTCCTGAATTAGCAGTGAACGCAGTGCTAAACCTCAGCCCCTTAGAACTGTTCATGCACTGATTGCCACTGGGTATAATGGTGTAAATGCCTCATACGTTATGCCCTGCCCTTTGGAGACGCTGCAAAAAAGTCTTAAGTCTTAACCCTGACATTGTAACAGATCCCAGTCGGAGTTAGCTCTACCCATTGATATGTGTTGTCATTATTCTCCTTGGAGCTATCCTGCTGTATTAGCAGCTAGGAGTGTTTAAAAGATTTCAAGTCAGGCTACAGAAAACATAAGTCTGGCTCACAAACCACAGGAGGTTAAGAAAAGGTTATTATTCTATATGATCTGATGTTTGCATTGGAAGATTTCGTTCCAGTCTAGGTTCTCTTTGCATCATCAAAGTTTATTATTTTTTGAAGGAAGGAAAGTTTAAGTTTTTACTTAGATGAATCTCTCATGGCTGATATTAAAATCACCATCAAACCCCATTGTTGTTCATATGTTTTAGTTTTTTTATCCCAGTGGGGCCAGGATTTATTCCAAATACTTTAAGACTTGGCAAAAATCATGACAGTTGGTAACATCAGATTCCTTTATATCATTGGAGGATTTTGTCTCTCACATTTAAAGCCTCGAAGAGCACCCTCTTTTCACCTTGATGGTTTTCCTGCAGAGTAGTTGAGAAGGCTCCCAAAAAGGAGTGTGAGGGGATAGAGATATTGATATGATCCCCTGGATCGTCCTCTTCTCCAGGCTGAACAGTTCCAGCTCGGTCAGCCCTTCCTCATAGAAGGATGCTCCAGACCTTTCATCATCTTCACATATTGGACTTTCTTCAATATGTCTGTACCTCTCTCATACTGAGGAGCCCAGAACTGAACACAGTGCAGCACAACCCCCTGGTGTATCAACCCCTTCTCCCAGTCTTATGTAGCCTGCAAATCAGTTGAGAACTTGAGCCAGGACTGGAGCTAGAAGTGATCCCTAGGGGACACCACTAGATACTGGTCTCCAACTAGACTTCATGCCTCTGATCACCACTCTCTGAGCTTGGCTGCTCATACTTTCAACCCACCTCATTCTCTTCCCACCTAGACCATACAACAGCCTAGAGGAAACAGTGTCAAAGGCCTTAGTGAACTCCAGGTAGACAATATTCACCTCTCTCTGCTCATCTATCAGACATTTCATCACAGAATCTTATAAAATTGGTCAAACACAACTTCCCCTTGGTGAACCCATGCTGGCCACTGATTTTCTTGTACTTCATGTACCTGGAAAACATTTCCAAAATGAGCTTCTCCATCATCTTCCCAGGGATCAAGGGGAGATTGTCCAGCCTTTTTTTCTCTGGGTCCTCCTCTTGTAGAAAGGAGTGATGTTTCCCTTCCTCCAGTTTTCAGGTTTTTCTCCCAGTCACAAAGTTATCATCAGTGCACTCCATTAACATTCTGGGTTTCTTACGGTATTCTGTGTCTTCCTGCCAGCAGATACCATCACAGTTAAAGTCCCCCATGAGGACCAGGCCCACAGAACTGAGTCTGCACCTATCTGCCTGTAGAGGACTACATCCACATGCTCTTCCTGCTTAGGTGGCCTGTAGCAGACTTCCACAAAAATATGCATAGACACTATAAAGACCACTCAGAAGAGCCCATTTGCATGATAGAACAGGGGAAATGGCTTTAAACTTAAAGGCAGGAGATTTAGGTTAGATTTTAGGAAGAAATTTTTTAGTCAAAGGGTGATGAGACATTGACACTGCTGCCCAAAGATGTTGTAGATGCCCCATCCCTGGAGGCATTCAGGGCCAGGTTGGATGGAACCCTGGGCAGCCTGATCTGGTGGGTGGCAACCTTGCCTATGGCAGGGGTTAGAACTAGATGATCTTTAAGATCCTCTTCAACCTAAGCCATTCTGTGATTCTATGATTTGCTGTAGGTGGCAGGAATTCAGAAAGAAAGATATTGGAGGGACAATCAGAAAAATAAGATCCCCACAGCTCTGCAGATGGATATGAGATTCAAACAACTATTCTTCTCTAAGTATAAGGAATGGTATAGGAAGCCATAATAACACAGTCCATATATTCTTTGAGTTGTTTCTCCCTAAGGAGAATGCAGCAGCCAGGGATCCTCTCTCTCTCATTGATCATCAAAAGGGGGAAAAAAAGGAGAAAATCATCTAAACTGTTTAATCACCAAAATGCCCTAGCCAAGTAGAGAAAATACCTGCTAAACAACTGAGGTGGTAGGACTGTCAGCTGTGTTATAGTATTGCCTACTTCAGACAATAATAATTTCCTTGAGGAAATCCTCATTCGTCAATGTGTACAAGGCTATGAATATCCTTAAATACTTATAAGTAGATGATTGATATCCAGGTACCCACTGTTCAGCCTGGGTGCCTTAGGTACATGAAGTAGTCAGAATTACAGAAAGCAAGTCTCAAAAAATTATTTTCATTTCAAACTACTCACATTCATTATGCTGCAGTTCATTATAGACAGATATATATATCAGATATATATCTGATATATCTATATATCAGCTCAAACTAGCAAAAAGCATCTTATTTGATCTTGTAACATCTAACAAAAACAAAGAGGAGACTCCAACAACCGTCAAGTTTTTCTCTTTGGAAGCTCCCCAAAACAGAGCGCAAGTTGCCAAGGTACAGAGCAGCTAAGCAGACATTAACTACATATGACTTTCTCTTTTCTATTCTTCTTTGTAAGAGATTAAAAGGGCCTTTGAGAATGGATAATTTAAGTGTGCTACAGGGAAGATTTAATATAGCATCCATACTAGTCAGGGCTGTCTCTTTAAAAGCATCATTATTTGTTTTTCATTGGGTAATGAAGTAGAAGATGTATGTATTTGGGGAGATATGTACAACTTCCTCTATTGCTCTTCTAAAAACAGAGAGAAAGCAGAGGCACAGCTCCAACAGACCCACTGCTTAGGCAGGACACCAGTATTTGGCGAGGGGATGAGCAGTGTGTACTGAATTTCACCAGCCTGTGTTAAATCCCTATAGAAAAAGGAACAGCAGGAGAATTATGAGATTTAAACAGTAGAGTTTAATGAAAAACTCACCATCTTTGCACCTTTCTGATCTGTTTCCAGATGAGAAGCAACCATACAATAATGCTGGGCAAACAAAGTGTGACTGGATAGTGACAGTGCACCCATCAAGACACACAGAGTATGCTAAGTAAAGTTCAAATTCAGCCTGCAGGGCCTTCACACCCATCCCTAGCCCTCCTTTTGGTGGCCAAAGTATTCTGTGGCCAACACAGCTGGAGTGATAACACTGGAGAGAGAAGAAATTATGGTGGTACCCTCATGGGTTTTCTGGGACTCGGAAAATTCTGAAGTAGTTCAGTTGGGAAAAATGTGGCATAATGAGCTGTATAGTGGCTACTTTTCACAGGCAGTAAAATTATTCTTTACAAAAAAAATTCATACACTATCTGATAAGCAGTATGACTACATAACATACTCCTATACCTATGAGTACTTATACAAATGTCCACATTTGAATGGCGTCTGCACCTAATTGCACTGCCTACACCATGCAAACTCAACACAACGTTGTTTTTGTATTGGTTAACACAATCACATAATGACATACTCAGGAGCATTTGGAAGTAACATTTTTCGTATACAGATAGTCACAAACTAATGCCATACAGGCAAATATTACCGAAGGATAGAAATGGAAATACAGTGTTTGGGGATAACAGCTTGGAGAACCCCAACATGGATGGAGACTCTTTATTTGCAATACCAAATAAAGTTGTTTTTCTCTTCATGAGCATCTAAAAACTTTAAGTTCCTTATTAAGCAAGCGCTCAAGAAGGACCCTATGTTCCTGTTGATCCACAGTTCTTCTGGAAGAAAATGAAAACAAGTTCTTGCTCTGAGCTGAGCACCCACTGGGCGTATAAATAATGAAAAAAAGAAATCGGTAGCTGTTCAAAAGTAATAGGATATGATGTTTCCAAATTTGTCCTCCTGGAAAATCTGAACAAAATATGGATTTCCAGAAGTTTTTTTGGCCTTGTAGTTGGAGAAGAGGAAAAACAAAAACAACTTTTTTTCTTTTTTTCTCAGGGTACCAAATTTTAGTCCTCTATATCATGCTGCGATGAAGATATTGCCTTCAAGCTGCAGGTTTTCATTTAACTCGTTTTTAATTGCAATTAGAAGTTTATAGTCCCACTATATGTAAAACTGTAAATCATCATTAAAATGCCTCCATTCACAGGGCAGTGACAAGAACAAAAATTACTGTGTATATATCAAAAGTGAGAGATTTACACTCCAACCAAGACAATAGCACAACAAAGCAAGTGTTTGCAGTCCTCCAGAATGTCGATGTCATTTATAAAATATGAGTAATAAAATCAATACTGTTGATATTTATAAATACCTGCACGGACCTTGCTCTTGGACTTAAGACAGGCTTTCAGATAAGACAGTTGGCTATTCATATATCTTTTTAGTAAATAATGATATATTTCCTTGAAGATATGACTTCCCAGCTGTAATAATATGCTGATATGCAGATGATTTATAAACACAAAATACAGCAATGCAACAGCTGTGGAAATGCAATAATCAGCCTTTCACCTCTGTTAGATTAGGTTGAACCTTTTATTTTCCTGTAATGACAATAAGAAATAAATAAATACACCGGTACCTGATGGAGGGGGGGGGGTGAGGCTGCCTATTCCCAAGTATGTGCTTTGCACTGCAATCAGTGGACGGAGGGAGCTGAATGACACATTGAACAACTTGCTATTTATAGAAAATGTAGAGGATGTCTATTGCAGACTCTCTTACCTAGCCCGAACTAGAAAGGCACTTATAAAATTGAACCTGCTACCCAGAGCTTGGGCTCTGCTGTAAATTACAGCCCATCGCTTTGCCTGAGCGCTGAGCCACGATGAGCTCACCCAGCTGCCTGAATCCTTGCTGAGGCCGTGGTTTCAGTTTGCACTGTATGCAGCTATCCTTCTACGCCAGACACGCACACACTCAAACACACACGAGAAATAATAATCGGGAGGCAGAGGACTGCGTCACCAGGAAAAAAAATGTTTTGCAAGAGCGACTGGTAGAAGGATATATTACTTTGCCTTTACAACAGACCCTAGCTCAGCAGTCTGCTGCAATCTCATAGTAATCACAGTAGAATTAACCCAAACTTGCACCAGCATTATAAAGAAAAGAGAGGATCCGGTCCTTTGCAGATCACAGTCTCCCTCCCTGTTTCCCTCTGGTTTGTACCTCTTTTATGGGGCTCCGTCATACTGTGGCATTTGCAGGTCACAGTAGCACTCACTGGGTGTAACACTGAGTTAAGCTTATCTGCAGAAAAGAACCTGGCAATGATCTACCTGGGGCTCTTTTACTGCTGGAGATGATCCAGGTTTTCCTTTCCTTCCTTCCCCCCCTTTCTAACACCAAACCTATCTTGCTGAGCCTGTATTTAGCAGGAAGGGGACTGAAGGTCCAAGGTCAACAGAACACGACATCCTTCAAGACAGTGGAATTATTTGGGATTTTGCTTTGAATCACAAAGAGCAGGACTGCCAGCATTGGAAATGAACCAGACTCGTTCAGGTGTGCAGGGACAGACTCAGCATGCAGGTAGCTCAGCTGGAGAGCGAGCTGTGGCAATCATGCTAGTTTGTGCTCAAACTCAAATTTGCATTTTTGCTATTAAATCTGTCAGGGAATAGTTTATTCAATTAAATCTGAAGTCTCACAGCAGTGCTTGCATGCTTCCTGTCTTTTGATTAACATAACTGAGAATTACCTACATTGCACGGAGGCTAGCAGAAGAGCAACTACAATATCAAAAAGCTGTTTTGTCTGCCAAGCACAAGTGTAAACCTGGCAGAGCTTGGGGCCTGCCAGAACCTCATGATTTCAGTGCTTCTGTTTGTCCAATTCTGAACATCTTAGATCTCAACACAGCAACTCGCAGCATAAAAATAGAATGCTTCAGGATATCAATTTTGCAGGCAGACATGCACTGTCAGAGAAACCAGCTAGATCCAGCAGAGCTGGGGCTGCTCGTGTAAAAAGTTCATGCTCATCTGTGTTCAGCAATGCAGAGGAAAGACTTCTAAAGCAATCAGCTCAGTAGCTGGTTTTGTTGCCTCATCCCACTGAAATAGAAAAATACTGCAAATATGGATAATTGCTGATTCAAAGAGTGAGTGGGCCTGGCTGATTTAGAAAGTGAGGCAGGTCAGCCTTTTTTATTGATGTACACTCAGAAACACGTGTTGTGATGTTTGTATTTCTCTCTCTATATATATATGTACCTACGCATGCGTAATGCTCCTTGTACTACTGAGGTGCATTACCGGTCATATGTCCAAAGTCTTTTCGATACAGAACTGACTTACAGCCAGCTGGATTTCTTATTGCCATTGTTGCTTTTCCTCTGAAGACAAATGAACGCTTATCTTGTACTACATTTTCCCTTAACTAGAAGAGGCAATAAAAAACAGCGCTTAAGATCAAAAGGACAAGAAGTTCAGATGGAAAATTTGGCGTGACAAATCCGGCTCTAGATCCATGAGCTTGTAAGGAAGAGACTTCTGAGGATTTTCCACCACAACCTTCTCTTGAATAATTCTGCAGCACAAATTCCATTATCTCGGTGAGACTTGCAGGTTTCTTCCTAGCTCCCCCTAGTGAACCCAGTGCCTGGCTCCTTCCTCATCCCACAGAGGCATCCTCCCTATAGGCCTTGGTTTACAGCTCACTGGTGCTTTCCTCCCATGTAGGCACTTCTTGCATGTAGACATGGATTTTTTCCCTGACTCGGTGATGAAAGAAATGCAGCCTTTGGAAACTAAGGGTGAGATCAAAATATCTCTAGCTATAGCCCACGTTAGAGTTAGATATTTACTCTAAAACAGCTATCTGGGCTCCACCCATAGTCAGCATGGAGAAACATAAACAGCTTCAGAAGGCTAATCATTGCACTTTGTCTCTCTTCACTGACAATAGCAGGATTCAGGAGGATTCTTCACAACACATTTAGATTAGATATCCAAGACTGATCTCTTGTGATCTGACTTCTCAGCCTTGGCAACATCTTCAAGACCTTTCCGTATCTGCCCTCTTGAAAATTCATATATTTGACCAAATATGTTGAAACTTGGCCCTTCTGTTACTCTTCTTGTTAAAGCATATTCTTCTTAACAATACTCATTCGTTGACTCAGTCCGGAAAAGTGAATTTGCTTGAGCCAAGCAGAAAGAGAAAAGCCCTCTCAGACGATCAATGAGACCAACACCATCACAGAACAAGCACCAGGGTACCTACATATCTCTCCCACCGAAAATAATTGCTGTGTGAAAATATAGAACAGATGAGTCCATTGCTGGCTCAGACAGCCTTTGAACCATTGACGTAGAAGGGTGAATTGCCAAGAACCAAACAAATAGTTGCTGGGATGACCTCATCCTTTCTTCTTCTGTGAAGTATCCATACAGAAGCGTTTTCTTGACTATTTTCTCATTTTCACAGATTGGGTTTCTACATGTACTTAATAGACTATTCATAAAAAATTTCATTCTGAGAATTGAAAGAAACCAACTGATTATTAAAGGCTGCAATGCAGCAGCACCCAAAGGCACTGACCGAAACCAAGGTACCATTGAGAGAGGCAGTGCGTAAGCACCTTCAGGCCAGACTCATGTACTTCTGTTCCCATTGGATAGTCCCAAATAGTCTCACAAAAGCCAGTGGGATTGCTCAAGGAATATGTTACTTAATGGGAATAGATGTACAAAGATTTGGTTTACCCTGAGGAACGTGCAAGACTAGAGAACACAGATGTAATATTTGGTTCCATTAAAGAGAGCGAGAAATAAAACAAAACAATTAATTTCAAAGAGCAATATTTCACTCAAAGAATAGGCAAAAAGGGAAGGACACATCACCTGCATGATGCAGTCACTGTCAGTAAGTGGTATTAAGCTACCTGGTTTTCATTCAGAAAGAAAAAATAAAAAGGAAAAAAACACACAGATATACACACACACACAAAAAAGGAAGTTGTGGAAAAAGCATGCATAAAAATGTCTAGAAGTATTGTCATTAATAAACTGTATATAGGCAAACTTATAACTTGCTTAGTTCACTTCTTCATTCATAAATGTGAAAATATGGATTATGTTAGTTGGTTAAATCACACAGTGTGGTTTTATTCCTTTTTTCTACCTATAGTCACAAATGATATTTATGAAAATATTTTTCCATTGGAAGTTTAGTTGGAACAAGTACCCACATTTAGTGATGTTTCATGTCCAGAGTAGAGGTTCTGTCCAAACCAGAATGTGTGAATCTCTATGAGAAAGAGAGAAGAAAAGTCTCAATGACCTAAATGCTAGGACAAAATAAAGGAATTTTTATTAAAAAATAAAAATAAAAATGGAGTACTGTCCCTATGGTGATCAATTATTTATTCAAGTGATCGAGTTATCTTAGGAAAGACTCAGAAAACTCACTCCCAAAACAGGTCAGTGGTTAGGACACACACTGTAAGAATGGGAAAGCCAAGGCTGCTCTGTAGCCTTCATCCCTGCTGCAAATAGAAAATGCTATTCCATGCCATTTTGTGTTTTTCATGAGAAGGCTATTGGCTTTTGCTTTCATCCTGGCATAGAAGGGGTTAATGTTCTTTTTATACTCTATGTTGGGAAAAATTCAAGCCAGGTTCTACCACTGAGAACTTGCATACTGAGGCAATTGGGCTGATATCTGTCTGGAGAGCCCACAGAAAAGCAAAGTGGTTGAATCTCAGGAAGAAATTCCACTCTTAGTATAATTCCTTTTAGGAAAAGCAACCCTAAACTCAGCTATGTAGTGAAAATTTCCTCATTTAAACTTTCAGTGGGGCAGGTAGGAGCAGAGCCCAGGAGTGAGCAATACCCACTCTGGGTCATGGGGTGGGGAAAGGACAGCAGTGCACTATTTCAGGAAATACGTGGAAATGATGGGGCTCTTTGCATATGAGCACTGTCTGATTGCACCATCTCACCTGCCAAAAACCACCCTGGCTCTCAAACCGAATGATGCAATTCCCTGTGTGAGAGCTACAGAGGTACCCTCTGATCCTTGCCTGGTTTAAACACCTTCACATCAGTACTCTTAAAAGAAGTTGGCTAAACATTGCCACAATTATGGATTTCTGTCATATAAAATATATAATTTACAGTAGAAATCAGCATGTATGGGGAAAATGCAGCTTTCCTCAGGATATCTGCATGAAATTCCCTTCCCTAAAAATCAACCAAATACTTGCAACTGAACAGAAAGGGACACGCAGTATATTACATGTAGATATTTACATTTTGAATCTTGGGGTTTTTTTGCAGCATTCACCCAGTGTTCCATAATTCATTCAGATGATTAAGGTATTTGATCTCCATTTATGAAGGAGCTGTAGACAAGTTTGGAATGACTTTATTAGTTTTTACTCTCTGTGTGAATACAACGTATCATGCAGCAAAATCTTCCAAACTTTTCAGTCCCCAGTTTATTACAAAACAAAAACAAAAACCCACAACAGAATTTTTGTCAACAGTAGCATAAAAGCACTAACAGATCACAGATTTTGATTCATTTCCTGCAATTTTATGGGAAATTTTTAATCAGGAATACAGTAAGGGAACACCTAGAAATCTACTGTTTAATTAAAGATAGTTGAGTAACTACAGAAACGTCATGTGTAAGCAAATCAGAAATCTTGACTTTAGGATATAGCCCTGTGCAAAAGAACAACCCATTACATGTAAGTATTGGTTAAGGGCAGGCCTCTCTATTGATAAAAAATTAGCCTAGAGATGAAGAATGCAGTGCAACCCGTATGAAATCAGGTCAGGGTAGGAGGGTGAAACTCAAAGATCTTAGCATGCAGATGAGAGTTGTTCATATAGCTATGTCAGTGACCTTAAAGAATCAAAGAACCAGGTGGTTAAACTAGACAGACCATGTCTGCATGGAAAAATGGTCATTAGAGAGTGCTCTAGACCTGGGATTAACTTTTCAAATTAAGAATATGAGATGAATAAAACCAAATGCTTTAGAATATATATATATATATATTCTAGAAGTATAGAAGAAGTATATATAATACTTCTTTCTTGTCCTTAGGATTATATCCTCTTATATTATATATAATAATCCTAAGGACAAGAAAGAAGTATTAAGTGAAGTTATTACGTTTTGCAAAATATTTCATGTTGAGCTAACTCTTCCTCCTCAGCTCAGAATGAAGGTTATCACTGCCTTCAGCATCAATAGCCATCAGTGCAAAGTGAAGGGCCAGACTGTCTTCAGTGTTGTTGGCGCCAGACTGAAGTTTAAAGAATGAGTTCTGCAGGAATTCAGGCAAAAGAAAAATAATAAATAAATAAATAATTGAATACGTACAGCCCCATGTCTTCCAATTAAAGGACACAGTGCTCAAACAACAAATTCCCAACATTAGAGGCTGTAGAGATAAATTACAGAGCTCTGCCACCCTGAGACACAGTCACAGACCCCTAAAGGGGGTGGTATAGTCCCAGAATAAAGAAAATGAGGCAGTGGAAGAAGTGGACCAGGTAAAAGTCATCATCTCTGGAGGTGTTCAAGAACCATGGAGATGTGGCACTGAGGGATGTGGTATAGTGGACATGGTGGGGTGAGTCAATGGTTGGACTAGGTGATCTCAGAGGTCTTTTCCAACCTTGACAATTCTATGACCTCTACCACTGCACAAATCACTTCTGTACTTATGTTAACAAACGTTGACTGCTGTATTTGTTTAAATAACAAGGTAGAGAGTTGCTTGTGATTTCACATTTAAACATGGCTCAAAACAGTTGGACTATAATCTCATTGATGGTTTCTGGTTGACACTGTAATATACATAATAATAAACGTTTATTTAGTTTTAATATAAGGTGATAGAAAAACTCAAGGGCACACAGTAATACTGAGAGTCAGGAAGTTCATCAGTGCATTCACAAACGATTCCATGCTGTCTTTTATAACGAATTGGAACATATGGCACAGGAGAGGTATTCTGTGCCTTTTAAACTAGTGAAATTTCTTCTGATATTTTGTGGTAGTGTTTAGGCCACAGGAGATAGCATTAAAAAGATCTAAGCATGGG
Organism: Phasianus colchicus; assembly: GCF_987193195.1. Taxonomy (NCBI): domain Eukaryota; kingdom Metazoa; phylum Chordata; class Aves; order Galliformes; family Phasianidae; genus Phasianus; species Phasianus colchicus. The sequence goes on from NC_143441.1 coordinate 45,404,703, forward strand.
AATGGTGATGCCAAGAGATTGTCTCCATTATTGATAGACCTTTCTAGAAAAGAGGAAAAAAATACAAGAATAAAAGACTGTAGATGACTACTAGAGGCATCCCCACCTAAGACTTCTATATTCAGAGTGGTTGTGAATTCTAGCTGCTGTTTGTAACTCAGAAAGTATAGAGCAAGATGAGTCCTTTGGCTTTCTTCCATAATAAAATCTTTAATTTTCTGAAAGAAAGTAACAACTTCATGAACACGCTCCTTACTTCAGAGCAAAACTTGGTTTACAAACTCAAGTAGTTTAAGGATTAAAAAGTTTAGTGTATCTCTGCAAATGAACTCTATCAAAGTGTACGTAAAAAAAATTAGAAAAAAAAAAAAAAAAATCAAGCCTTCAGGTAAACAGGAGCATTTGCCAAATGGAAATCCCAGCTCTTTGTATATTTAGTAATGAGCGAAGATAAGATTTCTCTTTTTTGACAGCATGATGGATACAATCATAAAAGAATCATGCTGCTGTAACAGAGAATACGTGAAGAGTGAATTTGATGGCTACAGCTTTATTCCCAAACATGTCTTACCTTTCTTTTATTTAAACTACATGAAAGTCAGTTTCTCTGGCATGTGAAAATGTTTAGGTTGTGTTGCTTTTTTTCATTTTATGTTCCTCCCCCAGCGTGGACGTGATACATATAATTGTCAGACTCAGATCTGCTTCCCAGTTCAATAGCACTCATTTAAGGATACATATTTATTAATATGAATTAGAAATGTACAGTAAGCAAAGAAACACAACCTCTTGTGAGAACACTGGACAAAATTGTAGCACACTACTCTGCTGCTATGGATTAAAGCGAGGACAGCACCAACAGCACAGTGAAACCATTTGGTTTGAACCCTGGTATTTCAGATTATGCCAAGTTCAAGACTGCAGTAGATTAAAAATGAAATGAGTTTTCTGGTCTCAGCCTGTTGCTTTTGGGATGTTTATGCACATTAAGAAATGAAAAAAATCTGACATATCTGACAGTTTCTCCCAAAACATGAAGGTGCTTGAAGCACTCATGCAGAAGAAGTAGCAAAGCAAAGCACAGTTTCCAAAACTGGTGAGCACTCAGCATGAAGTCTGTTTGAGACTTGAGATTCACTCTCTCTCCAAAAGGAGCTGAAGAACACCCAGGGTACCTCACCTTCTAACACTAGACTAACGAGTTGCTCAAGAGGTAGAGGCATCTTCTGGCCTGCCATGAAGCTTCAGTGCCTCAAGAGGTCTCGGCAGCAGATAAAGGCAAAAGAAAAGCCTAATTGTCTCTTGTTACAAGGCTGGCCTCAAAATGGAGTTCTGAAGATGAAATTAAAACTGGTTATTGTCAGTAGACCAAGAGAGTCCAACAGTGACTCCACCACTTCCCTGGGCAGCCTGTTCCAGTGCCTTCCCACTCTCTGAGAAGAAACATTTCCTAATACTATTAAATGTTACCTATGAGCCTTTGCTGCTTGAAGAATGGTGGCTGAGCAGGACAGCTTGGTGGCAAAAGAAGCACCAGCAGCAGCATGCCAAGCACTGGAAAGAAGTTGGCTTCTCCTCTCCTAGCAGAAAGAAAAGCTCTGCAGAGAGTGGGAAAGATGAAAGTGCCCAAAAACCAATTTAGAGTTTTTATCTGAAAGTATTCCTAATATTTTCTAGCCAAAAGAAAGAAAGGAAGAAAGGAACACCACAGTGATTCAGTGATTTAAATTAATGTCTCTGATGTCAACACATGCTAAATTGCCTGAAGTGAGGACAGCAGCTACCTCCTCATAAGAGAAAGCATATATGATGGGAGAGCAAGCAGACTTCTCCTGGCAGACAGAGATGTTGGAAAGAAGCGAGAGGAGCCTAAACTTACCTGATAACTAATTACAGCTATCACCAAGTTTTGATTGATTATTTAAGCCAATTGTGATGTGACAACACCAGATGATTTCTGTTTACTTTCTAAGAAGATTAACCTGGCTAAATTGACCCACATTATGGTTAATTTCAGAGGATTTGGTATCTGGGGGAGGGACTGAAGTAGAGATGAGCTCTCAATTATCTCTAGGGTGAGATAACAACAGGAGGATTGTGTTTGTCCTTATTCATTATGCATCAATAAATAATAATTTCACTCAGCACCTTAAAATGCTGAGTGTGTGCAGAAACTTTCATTTGCTGATCTCAGATGTGCAGTTTTCCATTGCAAAACTCTGAATTCCTTGCTAGCATTGTAGTGGCACTGCCTTGGTGCCTGTATCTTTATCTGGGAAGTTATCAGTGCCAGCTGAGCAGTCTAAAATTCATTGGCTCAGGAGATAAGAAAATCAAGAGGGGAAGGCTTGGAGATGAAGTTATAATTCTTTTTAAATATTATTTTTTCCTCTTAGAAATGTATGTTCTACTTTAAATGTTTATTTACAACTAAACATAGAAAAATGCTGGACTTTTATATCAAGAAAAACATCGCAGATTTGGATTAAAAAAAGTATAACTTACTATTTAGAAACAGGTCTTTTGAACTGATGTTTGCATTTTAGAAAAGATATGTACTTGTTCTGGAAACGCTTTATCACATGCAATCAAATTGAGTTTGTAAGAGAAGAAATATTTACAATCAATCTTTCATTAACAATGTTGGTCTCCAGTGTCTCTCATAGGAGTACGCTGTGAGCTGTGCACATATAGAAAGTCTGGTCTAACAGCATCCTAACCAAACAGGCACTTGTGTAGAGAAGTTTCCATAAGTTTCAGTAGATGTCCTTCCCAGAAACACTCACAATGAAGAAAACATATTTTCTCCCCAGGCTGTAGGGAAACAGGCTCCTTGCTGGTGGTTCATTCATTTCCCTCGATGCCAGTCCCAACACTTTTGTAGATATCTCACAGAGAATCAGGAGTAAGCACAACGTGACACATCTAAAATACTGTAATGTGAAACTTTGACACTATACATTACTTTATGAGAGTCTCTCTGAAACCATTGTGATATACTATATAATATACAGCATTGATACTTTGTCAAGAAGAGCTCTGCCTTCCTAGAGCCTCCCAATGAATTACATCAACATAATCAGGGCTAAACCTTTGAAATGATCTATTGTGTGAAGATGCCAGGTTAGGAGATTACTTTTAAAACTACTGACATTGTATGAACTAAACATGACTTCTCTGGAGTCATTCCTGCAAATTCTGCCAATTCAGATTTCTAATCTGAAATAGTGGTTGCAATATGTTATTATGAAAACTGTATGCATACATAATCCTCATCAGGAAGTTGAATGGAAAAAAAAGAAAATAAAAAATCCTTAAATTCAAAGCGTGAGATTCATTTATTAAAAGCACCACTGTCAGAAGCAGCAACACAGGACTTTTTGGCTTCCCAGCCAACTGGACATTGCTTTGCAGGTCTCAGACTGCACAGATCCCAGAAGTGCATAGGTATAACAAAGTCAGTATTTAATTACAACTGCACATTTAATTGCACAATATTCTCTGAAAAATGTCCACACAATGTAGAAATTTGATGCTCAGTTTGAACATTTGTTGAAGGCTTTTTGTTGAACTGAGTCCTGTGCAGTACTCTGATGTCTTATGGGTCTGACATTTAGTAAGGTAATAAATTAAAGTAATTATGTTAATGTATAATAAATGCGTTCAACAGGAAATAAAAAGTGTGAAGTGCAAGAAGAAAAAAAATCTTGTTTTCTAAATGGCTGTCACATACAGAAGTCCAAGATCTTAGCAGAAAGTTTTTGGAAGCTGATACTGTCTTATAAGCATAGCATGAAATAATCCTTACTTCCAGTAATAATATAATTTCATGTAATGATATCAGATTAGGAAATACAATATAATTTAAAGATATCAGTTCTCTGATGTTTGGGATGAAGAAAGCAAGGTGAGGGTCTTTCTGCTTCTTCCCTCTGCTGAAGACTTGCCACCAACAATCTGATTCCTGATTGACCAAATAACTTGGACAAGATTTTCATACTTAAGTGACACTTTCAAAAGCTGCCTATGCATCTTCCTGCATCTACACAAGTTTGCTTTGGCTATCCCACAAACTTCTCTTTGAAGTGTGAGTGGGGATGCACCACAGACCGCCAGGGTGTCTTATGAAACTGTTGGGATTCAGTCTTGTTTCTGAGCCCATAGATGCACAAGTCACTTCTTAAAAAGTGTGTCTGTGGTTCTAAATCAGCAGAGATCTTTGAAAATATTTCTCTCTTGACTGTGGGTCTAGAGACTACTCTTGGCTGACCATCAGCACTGGTATTTACACAAGGTGTTTAAAGTGAGAGTTTCCTCTTGGCACTCGATAATTAACAGAATATTCTGCCCAAATTTACCAAAGCTCCCACTTAATTTAAAACTGTCTACTCATTGTAGCTACTCTAATTATGTGAGTATTCTGCCCTCCTTGAAACACTGAGTAGATTTGCCTCTGCAATATCTAGAGATGAGGTTGGCTGAAGAGCTTGGAAGTGTCTGGGTTAGATCCTCAGCCAAGGCAAGCAAAGTGTTTCTTATGCTGAATCCTATTAACAGCAGCTAAGGACTTTTATGACACTTCATTTTACTACATCAGATTGGAAAATTTAATATGCCTCACTCTGTAAATTGTTCTTCCTACTTCAATGGATCTTCACATGGATAGAGTGAAGTAAACAGTATAAAAACAAGGGTGGGCTCTCTGAAAAAGAAATCATCTTGGATTTGTTTGGAAAGAGCCTGGAAAAACGGTGTTTCATCTCCTGTCTTCTCCTGTCTTGTAAGCTCACAAATGAATAAAAATATCTGCAGCCTGTTTGACTTGCCCTTGAATTCAATTGGATACTAACAGCTACAAAATACTGATTGAGGCTGAGTAATTTTTGCCCAAAATTTAATTTGTTTCAACAGTATAAAGGAATGGAAAATATTATCCTGCTCTTTACTCAGCAGATTTAGATATAATGACATAATATGAATGCATTCCAAAAATTGCCTGTCTTCAGGTAGTGCATTTTGGAGTGATTTCAAAATTCCCTAAGGTTATCTCAGTGAAATGCATTCCCCCCTCTCAAACATCACTGAGTTCTCAGTGCCCAATCGCCTGTGTCACTTACACTGTTTACATGCCAGGTTGTTTTCCAGCATATGTGCTATGCCTTATTTTGTCAGGTTGCTCTTACTCTACTTTGCGACTATTTTGATTTTCAGGTCTTCATGCATAAATTATGATTTATTTTACTTTCTGAAAGGAAGGCTGGCTGAAGTAATGTGTGCGTAGTTCAGTTTGATTTCTCATTTTGTTTTCATTATGAATATTTCATGAGTGTGGGCATTTTTCTTATGAAGAAAACTCCTCACTTCCCATGAATTTAATTTTTCTATAATTTTTCCTTCCATATAGAAATATATGCTCAGGAAAGAGCTCAAATAAAAAGAAAAATGTTATCCTTTGTTCAAGAAGGTGCTAAGTTCTCATAACTCCAGCTGTGAAGGGAGAAATACATCATATTCTCCAGTGGTTGGCCTTCTTTGGTCATCAATGTTATTTTATATACAAGTATATATAGATGGTCCTCCAGTATTGTTGGCGTGCTGTAACTTCATGCTGAGAGAGAAGCCATGCATAGGCACCACTGTCGTGTAGACAAAATACTCATCAACATCACCACTTTGAACCACATTGAGACAGCGAAGCACATTTCTCTTCAAAACTTATTCAGATGTCTTCATGACATCGAGAGCCAAAAGATGAGGATATAATTGAACTATTGCCCAAAGACAATTACTGATTAAAATTCACTAGTTCTACAAAAAAGTTTGACCAATGGATTAGTAGACACATTGCAGCAGATTTGGACAAGAAGGCCACAACTGTTAAGGAGGCATAACGGCCTAGCATGAATAGTTAATAGTTTGCTACATGGTAGAGTTTCTTGTGGAACTACCCAATAATCTCACCAGGGAGCTGGGCAGGGCATGCTACTTTGATGCTATAAAACCATTGCGTTACCCCTCTGCTTTTATGTACAAATCAGAGGAATTGTTAACAGCACCAAGAGCAGCTTGCTTTGAGCAACACAAGTGTAACAGACATAACATCAAAGCCATTTGAAATCCGCTGAAAACAACAGAAAGACTCCAGCTGAATCCAGAGGACTTTGAATCAAGGCCCACCAGGGTCAAGTCAGACTTCCTAACAGGTTTTCTAAGGGGATCCCGTGGGAAATTGGAAAAAGGATTCTAATTTCTTGAACCCAGGGATTACTGAGGCTTGAAGCTATTGTTTTTTTCAAAATCATAGGTTCAGGTTCTCCTTCTTTCCCATTCCAGCCCACGGCACAGCAGCACACAGTTTATGGTGGCACAGGGGACCCTGTGCACACAGACCCCCCCTCCCTTCTCTGCTTCCCCAGGAGAGATATTTCCGAGAGCAGTTTGATATAGTATACATGGCCAATGCTGTCCTAGAAAGAAACCACGGTAAAACAGCTTTACATCATCATCAGACAGAGGAGTGAAGGGTTGCACATGAATTCAAGACATTGTGTTGACTTAGAAAGCCCCACATGGCTTGAGATCCATGGCCAGAAGACTCCACAGAATCATAGAAGCATAGGGACTGTTAGGGACCCCCAGATCTCACCCAGTCCAACCATTGCTAAAGCAGTTTTCTACATCAGATTGCACAGGAAAGTGGCAGGTTTTGAGTATCTCCAGAGAAGGAGACTCCACAACCACTCTGGGCAGCCTGTTACAGTGCTCTGTCAACCTCACTCATCTTGCAGAACTGGTGCAGGGATTGGGCCCTTCCCTCCCATGGGGATGTATCAGTTGATGGAGCATCCTGCACACCATTTCCTGAGCTCTCATATCTGCCTCTTCTTCTGTAAAACTTGGCATTTTGTTAAGCTTTCAGGAACATTTTGGAGCCCTTTTTTCCACTATCAAGGTGTTTTAGAGGGAAAGGGCATAAGTGAGCAGTGTGATAGATCTGGGGAGCTCTTATTTTGGTCGGGCAACAGATGAGGCATATGGAGAATTTATTGCACTATAATTGGGTTATGTGATATTGATGCTGCAGTATTAATGACTGCAAAGTGCCCAGATTGATTCAGATGGCCATTTACTGTCATTGTTACTAATCTAAATAAATAAATAAGAGCAACTGAACTGATGTCTCTAAGATGTGTTTCAAAGCCAGCCAGTGACATGTATGGAAGCGTTTGTGAACAGAGAGACTCAAATGGTATCAGGGACATTTTTTATTGGGGTCAGAAAGAAATAGAACAATTAAGTCATTTTCAGTCATATACAATATATTAGGAATTCTTTTAACAAGCTCAGTGCTAAACTGACTGGCATGAACAAAGCGTTTTAAAAAGCTGGGGTGTAAATATGCCAGAAATAAAGAAAGAAAACATGTAAACTGTGCTCAAAAATAGTCTGCAAATGTAAGGAAACAAGAAAAACTAAGACAATCATGCACATACCTCTCCTGCTGCCATGGCCCAGTGAATACAGTGGTTACCATGGCTGGATCTGGCTACGAGGTGGACTTTAGAGGGCAAGCTTTGTTCCTGATCTCTGCCTAAATAGAAAGCCTTGATCCAGTCTGTTGGTTTGTGTACTTTGGGCAAGCCAACCTCACACTGCAAAAGGCAGCAAGTTAAGTTTGAATTTATTTCATGCCTTCAGGTTTCTCTTAGCATCCTCTGTCTGGCTGTCATATCATACAGCTACAGCCTGGGAGATGTATAATCATCTGATATTCCAAAATATGACTCGGCACTTTTCCCTAAATTGCAATAACAGTACAAGGCAGACAGACAGCATTACTTGCATTTTGTAATGCTATTCATGCATCAGTCTTCGTTTTTCCTGAATAGAAATCAATATCCTAAAATGCAGGTCTTACTGAATAAGTAAATCTTCTATTAACCATTTGTGGATAATAATGATATCTATCAAAAAGAGGCTCTTTCTAATGTTAAATTTATGCACTTTTATTAGCTGCTATCATCCTTGGAACAGAAAGCAATGAGAACAAATCTGTTAAAACTAAATAGCTTCTTCAAAATCAGAGGAAAGTTTGTGTGACCCCAAGACAGCTATGAGAGGACCTGTTAGTATTGATCTGCATGGGAAAAAATCTCTCTTGGCTCTTCATACACCCACAGCCTCCAGTGATCATTGATTCAGTTGCCCAGATAAATTCCAGAGATAAATAACCAACACCCAAATAAACATAATAACTATTGATACTCCAGTTAACAATTTTTAAAACAATAATAAATAATAAACTATACAATATATATAACTATAACTATATATAACTATATATATATATATATAACTAAACTATATATAACTAAACTATAACTAACAATAATAAACTATATACTTATATATATATATAAAATTTCTTTTGAAGGTTTGTTCTTAGCAGTGTTTGTATGATTGAAACACTGGATCCAACTAATGATCAAGAATTCAAGTCAACATAACCAGCAGGACTAACCCCTAAACATTCTCATATTCATAACCAGTGTTTAAACAGCTAGATTTCAATATCTCTTAACTTCATGGTTATATCTCTTAACTTTATGAGTGCCAAGGAACTTAAGAAATATGTACTGTGATTACTTCTCACCTCTGTGCACTTGGGTACATTCACACCCATGTATATACACACACGTACCAATTCAAGGTATATATGGGAGAAAGGAAGAAAAGAAGAAAGGAAAGGAGGCAGAGAGGGAGGAAGGGAGGAAGGGAGAAAGGGAGGGAGGAAGGGAAGAAGACAGAGAGGGAAAGAAAGAGAGAGGGAGGGATGGAAGGAGGGAGGGAGGGAGGGAGGGAGGGAGGGAGGGAGGGAGGGAGGGAGGGAGGAAGGAAGGAAGGAAGGAAGGAAGGAAGGAAGGAAGGAAGGAAGGAAGGAAGGAAGGAAGGAAGGAAGGAAGGAAGGAAACTTTCAAATATTTATTTAGTCAAAATAAATAAATAAAGCTCCAAAACTTTTCCATGTGGTTTGATGCTGCCTTTTTTTTTTTTTTTTTTTTTTTTTTTTTCTTCTTTTTATCCCCTTTTAAACTCGGCACCAGCCTTCCTGCTGCCTCTCCCGGCACTGCTGGGGGCTGTGCGAGCCGAAGAAGATGCTCAGAGCTGCTCCCATCGCCGAGCTCCCCTAGTGGCTGCTTCCCTCCCCTGGCACCGCCTGGATTCCAGTGCCCGGTTTGGGGTTTTCCCCCACTCATGACCAGGAGGAAGTGGCTGAAAGTGCTGTGGATCACAAACCAGGAAGGGAAAACTAAATGTTAATCATTTCTACCTGAGGATCTTGGTATGGGAAAAAAAAAAAGGTCAGGTCATCTGAGGAGATTGAGGAAGACCTGGTCTAAAGATTTTGCTGTAGTTGTACAACTAGACACCACTTATTGCCCTGCTGAGGGCATGAAGAATTCTATGGGACATTCTGTTTTAGAGTCTGAGCTAACAGAAAATGTGCACGCAGAGTATGTACAAAAATATCTTACGAAAAATGCTGCCTACCTGATTCTGTGTGTACGTGATAAATTACTGACTGAATTCAAGACTACGATTAGCATTAATACACAAGCAGATAGATTTAAAAACAGCAAAATCAATGCACGTGGTTGTTCCAAAAGCAACTGCTTTTTGCCTCTCTGCACACTGAGAGCATTTTTCCTGTGGCAGAAATGCCGACGTACTGCATGACCACAGGCGTATCTGAGCAGGTACCAGGCTTCCCCTGAATTTTGATGGCAAACAATATGGAAAAATATGAGCTTAATATCTCTCACTGGTGCCAGCGTTTGGGGTTTTGTTGTTGTTTGTGGGTTGCTTTTGGTGTTGTTGTTTCGGAGGGAAATTCCTAGGAACAAGACCTGTTCTGCTTGTCACTATAAAGGAGGTGTTGCCAGCCAACCTGCAGCTCCAAAGTGAAATTTGTAAGTCGATTTTAAAGATAGCAATTGCAATGCCACCAGGATAGGCAAACAGGGATGAACTACTCCTTCAAATAAACGAGTTTAGCATCTTTATGAAGGAGGGTGGGGTGTAGAAAAGAAACAAACAAAGCTTGAGATGAAAAGCCTGCCTGATTCTCTGCCATTTATACCAGTCTTACTCCCTCCTCACCTCTACTTTCACTGAAGTTTTTCAGGTTTAATTCACTGTAGGTGAGCATTCGGATCCCATGTATCTTGGAAAATATCACAGGTGCAGAAGAGGCTGTGGGAATGAAGCATTAGCACCCTTAAAAGTGATCACTGTTTTCAAAAGTCATATACTAAAGGCGAACTCTATAGATGGTTGTTAAGAGTGATAAGTAATTAAAATCCAGTTAAAACCTACACAAATGTTTGTCTCTCGAGTTTTCAGGGAGAAACTTCCTGCACCTCCGTATTCAGCAAGAACAAATGTATCAGTGCAAGGAAACTCAGGGAGCTAGGCCAATGAACATCACTTGTGAGGTCTGAGCACTCCCCTGGTTTTATGCAAAGCAAACAGCAGACAACAAGTTCAGATTTCAAACAGCAAAGTTGATAAATAATAACTGAGGTTCTCAGAGGAGTTGCTGGATCGCAGCAAGGATTAAGGAGGCAAACATATCCCAGGCCAGAGCTGAGAAAGACTGGGAGCTTTCACGGTTGTGGCAGAGCCACTAGAAGAGCCCATGGAAGCAAATAAAGTTGGGCCATGCAGCTACAGGAGAAGCTTGTACACAAGCAAGGAGAAGAAGACTCTTTGGGATCAGTGGTGGATGCACCCACAGCACTGGTGCTTGCTTACCCAGGAGTATCAGGACTGGATGACCCAAGAGCTCCCAGAGTTTTTAAATTTGAGGCATTAGAGGCCCAATAGGGAGCTCAGGGGCACTGCCAAGAGGGACTCAGCTGTTAGCATACACTCTCTGAGCAAGGATGCCCTGGGTGCTGCTCACTTCTGAGGGTCCTGTGGTTGGAAGCCATGGGAAAAAAAGTGTGGAGCAGCTCTTTGAGGGTTGGGAAAGGGCCCAGCCTCTGTGCTCAGAGAACAGAAAGTTGGCCTGTATGCTTTGAGACATCAAGACCCAGCAGTGACTTTTATAATCCGCAACTGAGGGACTGATCTTTCTAAGGCATCCGTGTCTAGTTTTGGTGTACTGATTGGTGGTTTTGATTGTTGTTGTTGTTCAAATGTGCCCGCAGAGCAGGCAGGGATGTCTGTGGGTTGGGCAGTGATGTGTTAGAAAGGGTGCCTGTATGTCGGGCAGGGTTCTGTTGGGCAGAAATGTCCATGTGTATGTCAGACAGGATGTGTTTGTTGTCCATGTATTGGGCAGGGTGACCATGTGTCGGGCAGGGTTCCATTGGACATGAATGTCCACGTGTTGGGCAGAGTGTCTGTATGTCAGATGGGACATCTGTCTGTTGGACTATGTGTCTTTATGCCAGGCACTGTGTCTGTATATCAGTCATGCTGTCTGTATGTGTCGAGCAGCGTGTCTGTATGTCAGGCAGTGCGTCCATGTGTCAGGCAGGGATGTCCATGCATAGGGCGGCGTGTCCGTGTGTCAGGCAGGGTGTCTGTATGCTGGGCAAGGATATGTCGGGCAGCATGTCTGTATGTCAGGCAGGAGGGATGTGTTGGGCAGGATGTCCGTATGTCGGGCATGCTGTCCGTGTGTCAGATGCTCTCCAGCAGCACGGGGCGGACAGAGCACAGCTGTAGGGGAGGAGGTGGTCGGGGGGATCCGTGTTGGGAGCCCCCCGTGGTTTGTGTCCCCCCCGGCGCTGGGAGAGGTGGAACTGCAAGCCCGGAGCGCAGGGCGGGTCAGCGGGCACACCCCGCACCCGGCCCCGCTCCCGGCCCCTGCGGCCGCTCTGAGGCTGAGCAGAGCCCCCCGCCCCCCAGCTCTGCTTTCTTTCACATCTAATTTGATAGCAGGGTGATTTCAAGCTTCCCACAGTTACAACTTTTCTTGATTTCTCCCCTCTTCCCCCCCCCCCCCCCCGCCCCCCCCCCCCCCTCGTGCATTTATTACTCGCATTTAATTAATTCCTTCTTTGCGTTTCCTTTCCTGTTAATCTTTGGGTGACTGCTCTGTACATATGGCAATCTGATAATGAGGGAGTTTATCCTTATTCCCTATACTTGATCCTTCCAGGATATCGATCATCTTTCCTTGGGGAAGGGGACAAGGTAAGAAGGGTGATAAAAGATTTGCAGGATCCCACACCATTAGGGGCAGCTTTTATTCCTTGGCACTGTTTAATCAACTGTTATATCAAGTCATGCTGTTTAAGCAACCACATCAAAAGAACGTACCCTCTTTTGTATAAGTTATATATTCCTTGTATCTGTCTTCTCGCATGCACGCAGACGGGAAGATAAAACTTGAGTGTGTTTTTCATGGCACGAAGCAGGCGTTTGGCTGTTAGACGGCTTGTTTCTGCAGCTCGACGGGCTGACAAAAAACTTGCAGACGAGCGGCTGCCTTCCTCACTCTTTATCCATCCCCACGTTAAAAACATTTTCCGACATTTCAAGTTGGGAAAGAGAAAGCGGTGTTCACTGGAAGGTTCGCTGGAGAAGCATAAGTAACAGAAGAGAAGAGTGGGTGCACGGGAGGGAAAAGTCGATCTGAGAGTTTCCAATCACTTCTTTCAAGCTCTTTCTCTAAAGTTTACCTAAGAAAGATCACTTTGTCCCTTGCAAGTTGGGGTGGTCCTCCATGTTGCTGTTCATGGCATACAACTTTTTCTTGTTTCTTTTTCGACCACTTAAAAACTAATTTTAAAGTCCATTTTCAAGTGTTTTAAGTGGGCTACGACTCAGACGGGAAAACTCCCATATCACCTCTCGCTCCAAAGAGCTGCATTTTATTTTTCCTTAAATAAAGCTGGTTTTTATTTATTATTTTTGCTAAGAGAGTGGACTTCGGCACACTTCAGCGTGTCATCTCGGGACTTTTGAGAACTCTCAAAAAACTCCTTCAAGTTTCTGGACCCTGGGACAAATCTCGTGCTCTCCGGAGCAAAAGCAGAGGAGCCCTTAGCAGCGGTGTTTGTCCATACGGGACCCTGCCTTTCCGCCCGACCTGCTCTATCAGCCCCATCTCTACAGTTCTGCCCGTCTCTCAACACCTTTGTCTGATCAGTCGCTTTTGGAGATCGGGGATAAAGACATCACTTGCCACGCTGCACGAGATAACAATTAATTTCACATTAAACTTATCCCCCCGCCATTCACTTTGCCGGGATCGATCGCTGCTAATTGTGTTTGCGGATGCTTTCAGCGCGTCGCTCTCCTTCAAAACTTAATGACACCCCGCGAGGAGGTGTGAGAGCCGAGAGAGCCGCTCGGAGCGCAGAACAAAGCGCAGCGCTGTGCCATCCCTGACCGCGGCCACTTCCCGACTCGCTGCGTTATTTTCAATGGGGACCGCTCTGATTTTTATTTATTTACTTATTTGAAAATAAACGCTGCTGAGACGTCCGCGTGATGCAGACTGGCGGCCAGCTGCCTCCTCCTATCGGTTTTTCCTTCCTCCAAAGCAGTCATTTATCAGCTAAAACGTGACTGTGGTTCAATGCGCGGCTGTACGAGGGGAGCGTTGTCCCTCGCCATGGGAAGAAACCTGTTACAAAGCCCCCGAGGTGGGCTCACCCTCACACGGCACTGTTTCCCCCTGAGCTCTACCATTTCCCCAGTAGGTTTCTATTTGCGGGGCTCCCCGATAATTCGGCATTTTATGAACTGCCCTCAGAAGCCCGCCTCGCACCCCTCGAACCTGATGTATTTTGCATTTATTATTATTATTATTGCGCAGAGGCGTCTGTTCCCCTTACTGACAAATGTACCATTCTGCCAAGAAAGTTTTTATTTTTTTTTTTAAGGGGGGAAAAAAAAAACCAAAAAAAAAAAAAACAGCGTGTAATTGATGTTATCCCAAGAAAGCGCAATCCCCGCCCCTTTCAGCTCCGAGCCCTTCAGGTAAAAGGAAAAAAAAAAAAATCTTTCAAGAATTTGTTGCCTTTTTGAGGGTTAAAACATCAGAAGACAAGCTTGTCTCGCCTTGGCCAATCAGCTCTCGGCCCTGGCAGCTATAATATAGAACTAAAGGCAGACTCCTCTCACAAGCGTCTTGCTTTGCTACCATTAAAATCAGACCCTTTTTGTCTCTCGATTGCTGTCTCCCGACCAAACTCCGATGTGTTCCGTTATCAGCGACCTAAAGGCTGCCATTCCAGCACCTGTCTTGCTAGGGATCGGTGGATAGTATACGATCAGAAAGCAGACAAGGACATAGGAGGAGAGAGAGCTCTAGAGAGACAGCCAGGGATAGGCACAGAGAGCTGTGAAGTAATTGGATTCAATGGACGAAATGCTGCTGTTGACAAGAATTCTCTTGGTGGGCTTCATCTGCGCTCTTTTAGTCTCCTCTGGGCTGACTTGTGGACCAGGCAGGGGCATTGGAAAAAGGAGGCACCCCAAAAAGCTGACCCCGTTAGCCTATAAGCAGTTTATTCCCAATGTGGCAGAGAAGACCCTAGGGGCCAGTGGAAGATATGAAGGGAAGATCACAAGAAACTCCGAGAGATTTAAAGAACTAACCCCAAATTACAACCCTGACATTATTTTTAAGGATGAAGAGAACACGGGAGCTGACAGACTGATGACTCAGGTAGAGCCACAGAGATACCTGTATTTGTGTTTGTTAACCTCTCTGAGCACCCCTAAAGGACGCATCTGTCTTAGCATTTTTTTGGGAGTCCCCCCTTTCCCTCCCCTCTTCCCCCCGCCCTCCAAACTCGGCTACTTTCCCCGTAATGTCAATGCCATCTCTCAGACAAGTTAGCGGGGCCGGAGCCGGCGGTGGGGGTTCGGTGCGATACCCGCCGGCATCGCCATGGCGTTCCCTGGAACTTGGGCAGGGACAGCCGCTCGCGTTCGTCCCCACGGATGCACTTTGCTCAAACGAACCGCATCCAGCGCGGAGTACCGCGGGCGCGCAGTGACCGCTGGGCCGCTCGTTCCCGTCGCCGGCGGAGCCCCCGCTCGGGTTTATCGCTCGGGTTTATCTTTCTTTCTTTTTCTTTTTCTTTCTTTCATTTTTTTTTTTCCTTTTTTTTTCCCCCCGCTGTTTCATTTCATTTTACCCTTCATTATTTTATTTATTTTTTTTTTTTCCCTCGCGAGCGTATTCTATATTTAGTAGGCATGCAGTCGTGCACTCACAAAAGGCAGCTGAAGCCGGATCGACCATGGCTCTCCTGATTCCGTATGATAGAGCTCGTATTGCAATACCATCATTTGCGATTGTGCCCATCAGAGCGTAAATATATTGATATTTCTTTAAGGATGCTCGCCGTCAGCGCTCTGGTACTTCCATAGGGGAGGGACTTGCAACTTATCGGCATTGCATCACCTTCGGGTTTAAAAAATCTGATGGCACAAGGTTTACAACCGGGTAAATATTAGATCTCGGGCGGAATCGGATTGCGGAACCATTTTATGCAAAAAGAGAGAGAGAGAGAAAGAGAGAGAGAGAGAACCTCTTCGAGAGTCACCTCGTAATTATTATTCATGCTCACCAGAGAGCTCGGTGAAGTCAATTGCTCTGCCAATCCCGGAGTTTCTCAAACTACATGCAATCTAGGCATTGGAAATGGGTTTCCTCCAAATATAGGTCAACGGCGCTTTTTTAATATTAATACATTTAAGCCCCACCTTCAGCGCTAGAACAGGACTCGCGGGGAAGGACGAGGCGGGGAGTGGACGCGGAGGGGGTGCGGGGAAAGGCGGGGGAGGAAGGGGGGGAATTTCCCAAACTCTCCCCTCTCCTCGGCCTGATTTTCCGCACGTTTGCCGGCTCTCCCGGGGCGCGGGGCCACCATCTCCTCCCGACCACCTTAAATCTCCGCGTACCTCGGAGCGCGGCGACGCGCCTCTGCCGGGGCGGAGCGCGGAGCTCCGAGTGCGGTGCGCGGAGCTCAGAGCGCGGAGCTGCAGCCCCCGCGCCCCGCTGAGCGCTCCTCCGCCCTCTCTGCCTCCGCATCTCGTATTTTCAGCTCCACTTAACTCCTCTCTCGCCCATCGATCGCGCCGGCTCGGGTTTCACCCTTCCCTACGCGAACGGAGAGGAGGAGGAGGAGGAGGAGACGGCGGCGGCTCCGCGGGAGATGGGCTCCCGGCGGGGCACAGCGCGGCGGTGCGGGCGCGGAGGAGCGGTGCGGGCCGGGGGCGGTGCGCGGATGCCCTCCCGGGGCACGGCTCCAGCCGCATTAGCCGGCAGCGGGTGAACTCCTGACCTTCTGTCAACTTCCCTCAGACGAACGGAACGAAAACAAATAGTTTTTTTTTTTTTTTTTTTTGCTTTTTCTTTCTTTCTTTCTTTTTTCTTTTTCTTTCGGGTTGCCGTGCTTTAAGGCACAAAGAGGGAAAAGGGCTGGGTTTGGGCAGAGGGGAGCAGAGGAGAGGGGTCGGATTCGGGGGTTGTCGTCCCGCAGCCCCCCGCCCTTCGCCTCGAGCCCTTCAGGCATGGAAAGATCTTCCCCCGGAGAGAATTGTTAGACTCGGGGAATAGCCGCCGAATGCATTAGCCGCGGGTTAATATTAACTTCGGAGGGGGGTGGGAAAAAAAAAGGCAAACAGAGCTCGGTAAGTCGGGTTCTCAACTTTGCAGGTGACAACAGCAGTTTGCTGAGGGCTGCCCCTCCCTCCCCCCCATCCCGGCCATTGGCTGGATTCGGCCGGGAGATAAGGAGGCCAGGTCAGCACGATAAAGCTGGAATTTGTATGAAATAAAATAGCCATCTCGCCTAACGCGGGCACACGGCGGTGCGCGATGGGAGGAACTCAGAGATCAGCTTGGCATTTAGGAAGCCCACCAGGTTGTTTACACTGACAGGTACCTGTTAAGTGTTTCCTTCAAGCAATTCATTTGTGAAGAGATTAGGAGCTGGCAGGAGAGGGCTTGTTGAACAACTTCGCCTCCACACAAAGCGTCGGCGGAGGCAGCCCTGCTGAGCTTCACGGTGGCTGAACAGAATTGGGCTTGATTTGTGGCACACGACCCGATGAATTAATAAATAGTCTGGGCTTCACGGCTTTTGACTCCGACAATCCAGCTCAGGCAGAGTGAAAGGGAGGAAAGTCCTTTAGGAGGCCGTTCCCCTGCTTGATTCCCGGCTCTTTGCGTTCTCCGGGCCAGAGGCCGGGAGGGAGACCCGCCACGAGGGCTGCTAGCATGATATGCTGCTATCATGATATCCTCGTATAGTGATATCTTTCTATCGTGATATCCTGGCACTGAGATATCCTGCTACCGTGATATTCTGCTATCCCGATCTTATAAAACCCTGACGTCCTGCCATCCCCATACCTTGCTTGTCCCCGTACAGCTCTGCAGGAGCTCCCAGCTGTGCAAAGGGGGAAAGTAAAAAAATCCCCTCTGCTTCCCCGTGCTCTGCTGCAGGGAATGGGCTGAAAGCAGCCTCCCTGGCTCTTTGCACTGAGAGCTAGGCCACAGAGTCCAAAGTGAGCTCGTGATTGCCTTTGGTATCTCTTGGGGCCATGTGTGCTGCTGGAATTGCTTTTGATGGTGGTGATAGACACACGGGAAGTTTCTCGTTGAACAATCTTGTCACGTCCCTCGGAGTGGGGTCGGAAAAGGGGTGGCCACACTTGGCCCTGCTGGGAGCTGGGAAGGGGCCTTTGTGGGACAGGGCATCCCACTTGGGGCTATATGTGAGGGAGAGCTTCTGCTTGCCTCTTGCTGTGGCTTTACCCCATGTGCATCCGTGCTGTTTGTAGCCATGAGTTATTTCCCTCTGAAAAAGAAGGGATAGGTTGGCCTTGTGTGTGGTTTTTCTAGCTGTGTGCCCTTCAGTCAGATGTTTTCAGTGCAAATTTCTTATGTCTGGGAGCAGCTGCAAGTCCCTCTCCCTGTAGAGCTGTTCATTCCCCCTCATTGACCCACACACCAATCCTCTACACTTTCAGGGCTCCGTATGGAGCTCACCCTGAATCTGCCCACAGTGCAGCTCTAGGTGAGCCCAGCAGCTCGGGGGTGTGAAGGAAAACCCTGTAGCACTTCCCTAAGGGGCCTGAAGCCTCTCATTGCACACAAAGGCCCCTCAGCATCCCTGTAACTCCTCTGCTTGGTCCTCTCTTGCTTTCCATCTTCCCTCTCTGAGCCGTGTTATCGTACATCCGTGCCGAAAGTGGAGGGAAAGCAACCAGCCCACGCTGCTTTGAGGACTCTAATGAGTGATGGGCGAGGAAAACAAAACAAAACAACACACAAAAAAAGTAGCACATAAAGGCTGTTAACGTGTATTGAGACTCCTTTCAACAGAGAATTAAGCTGAAAAGACTCAGGGAGACATTCCGGGGAGAATCCGTGACTCCCAGATATATGGCGAGTGTTTGTTCTCGGCAGAACTTTGTTCTGGGAAGGGGACAGGGCACTTAGAGCAGGAATGTGGGGCTTTGAGTCCGCGCACTCCGGCTGTGGGGCAGGTGATGGGGAGGGGGCGGCGTTGCGGTGTTTCACCCCTTCTTGCTCCCTTTGGCTGGAGAGGAAGGGCAGGATGCGACCCTAGGGATGCGGGGAGGCTGTGGGAGCATCTGATCCCGGTGACAGCACCGTCTCCTCAACGCGCTTTTTCCTGTGTCCCCATGTCCCTGCAGCGCTGTAAGGATAAACTGAACGCCCTGGCGATCTCGGTGATGAACCAGTGGCCCGGGGTGAAGCTGCGGGTGACCGAGGGCTGGGACGAGGACGGCCACCACTCCGAGGAATCGCTGCACTACGAGGGTCGCGCCGTGGACATCACCACGTCGGATCGGGACCGCAGCAAGTACGGGATGCTGGCCCGTCTCGCCGTCGAGGCCGGCTTCGACTGGGTCTACTACGAGTCCAAGGCGCACATCCACTGCTCCGTCAAAGCAGGTGAGGCGGGGGGAGACGCGCTGGGGACACCCCCAGACTCTGTGCCCCAATTCCCCGTCCCATCAGCCCTGCCCGCCCCGTCGGGGTCCGGAGCTGAGCGCCCGCCTCTGAGGCACACGTGGGAGGGGAGGGGGGAGACAAAGAAGAAGGGGAGGGGGCAAGAAAGAAAGAAAGAAAGAAAAAGAAAGGAAGGAAGGAAGGAAGGAAGAAGCCCAGCCAGCTGCAGCACCTCCTGCCAGCGTTAATTTCGCTGTCAGTTTGCCCAGCCTTCCCACCACTGCCACACGCCCTTCTTCTCCCTCCGTGGGATCCGAGCTCTCCCCATCCGAAGCGATCGCTCATCTCGGGGCGGGAGCGGGCCGGGAAATGAGCACCGAGCGCGGCCCCTCCGCCGGGAGCCGCCGGGAAATTCCCAGCGCCCGATACGAGCGCATCTCTTTCTGCCTCCCCTCCCTGTGCTTACAACGCCACACGCTGTCTCAACCTGGGAACAGCTCGTGAGAAACCCCGAGCTGCGTTTGACGCTTCTGAAACAAAATTATTGTCGTTTTGATTATTTTAAGTGAACCCCTTGGCGTGTGCCAGCCTCCGGGCCCGCCTCCCGGTGCTGTACAGCAGTGTTGTGAGAGCATCTTCCAGCCTGGAGAGTGCTGCAAGTGTCAAGAAACACTTGGCTGCAAAAGAAAATAATGGGCTTTCTCCAAATTTATCGATTTACTTCGAAACAGCAAGTAAACAGCATTGGCTTCACCACGCCAGTCTGTAACTGGGTCCCGATCCACACCAGGACTTCTCCAACCCATGAGGGCTTTGTCCTGGGAGCCCGACACTGCTTTTGTTCATCTCCCCATCTTCGGAGGCTCTGCAAAGCTGCCGGTCTCACAGCGATACGAAACATCCCTTTCAATAGCAAGGATGGGCTTTATGGCTCAAGGTGTCTGATTGTGGCGCACAATAACCTTATTCCGAGCGCCCACCCTAATCCACCTCCATGTATATTTCATAGGAGAGGAGCGACCCCGAGCTGCTCATTGAGATTCCGCACACGCGGACTTTGGGGTGACATTTAGTGCGTGTCAGGCGGGGTCGTGTGACTGTACCACGCGGGTTGCAAGGGAACGGGCTTGAATTCCACCCACTAGGTCTGGTTTCAAACTGTGGAAACCTCGTTTCATGACGGAGCATCTTATGAGAAGATTAAACCCCATAATGGCAGGCAGGAAGATTCTTTATCTAGATCTCTGTTTGCAAAAAGTATGATCCCGGAGACTGGAATGCAAAGAAGAGTTTCCCCAAGGCCTGAATTATTGTCACTGGGACAGGGGAGGGAGAGGCAGGGGTGGTAAAAGGGACATTGATAATGCGCTGCGGCAAGTATTTAGAGCGAGCTTCTACATTTAAAATTCAAATACACATCTTGAGTGCCTTGGAAAAGTGGCTCTGCTGTGCAAATAGTGCTTGGAAGGTCCTGGGTTTTTTGGAGAGTATGTGTGTGAATTGGCACATAGGGTTTCTGCACCTGAACAAATAGGGAGGGGGAGAAAAGGGGGGGAAGAAGCTGGGAAAAAAATGGAAGTGTCCTCTCTTCCAAGAGTGTCTGCATTTATTACATGAATCAGAATGACAATGCTGATCCTTTATTGGATTTTAATTAGAGAACCCAAACAAGCGCTGCTCAAAGAAGCAGATTTTCACACCTCAGCCAATTCACTGGCATGTTTGTAGAGCTGCTACACTACTAGATCTATTCATCAAGTCCCTGAATATGCAAACAAAGCTCAAGCCAGACCTTTGGTGCGGGCTTGTACGAAGGTGTAGTTTGCTAGCAGAGGGCTCCACATAAAGCACATAGCTTGTTTGTTGCCATGTCCTCTCTGAAGAGGCCTTGGAGATCTCGCTGCTTCATTTCTGAAAGAGAAGTGATAAAGTCGTTAGCAAATCAATAATGTTCTAATTTTCGCCCTTCCTGTCCTTCCTGAGAAAGTCATTAGGAGATGCTCAGAGTGTTTATGTAAATCATGATAGCTTCAGCACTGGCCACAGAAGGAAAACATAAAATCTGACAACCTTTAGGAGATAAATTACCAGGACTCTAAACTGGCACAGTGAGTAACTGGGAGAAACCAAGGGAAGGCAAGGGAAGGATCAGGAATGCAGGTCAGCTGCAGCAAAGGCACTTGATAGCCTATGGTATCATGGGCTACAATCCAGTGCAGAGAAGTGAGACCCTGCAGTCCCTATGCTAGGCCTGGAAATCAGAAGCAGTCCTTTCAAACTGCACTGCACGAGGCTAAAATTTCCAAAAGGAATTTGCAGAAGAGACTTGAAATCCATCAAGTCCTCTCACTGTTTCTGATCTGTTAAAGCCTACAATTATTTTTCCTGGTAGCTCTCAAAAAGCAGCAGTGGTAGCTACAGCATTCAGTGTCAAAACCCTGAACAATTCCAGCAACAGCTGAGCATGTGTTCAAGAAACATGGAAGTGTGGTGCCTGGGGACTTGGCTTAGTGGGCAGTAACGATGGTAGCTGGGAGGTTGAACTAGATGATCTTAGAGGTTTTTCCAGCCTTAATGATTCTATGATTCATGTGAAGGAGGTATCTGGGTTGGATGCAGGCATAGGGATGCCCTGGGACCATTAACTCAGGACAGAATCCTGGTGGAGTGAAGTAGTGAAAGAGAGGGTTTACGTGTCGTGAATTGAAGTCCTGGGGACTGCAGGGCAGTGGTGTTATAGGGAATGGGGTGCAAACCCCAGAAATGAGAAGGCAGCAAAGGCTGGGACTGTACAGTGTAATGGTGGAACTTGCACCGTGTAGGCTGTGAGCGGAGGGCTTGACAAATTGGGCTTCTGTTCTTTCCACGAGAAAGCTATCCTTCTGCCTTGCAGCATTTGTACTTCTTCAGTACAAGGTGCCATGAGCAGCAAGCAGGGTCCGAGAGCAGGAGAAGACACACTGCTTGTAGGCCTATGCACTACCTGCTGGTATCTGTGAGGTGCAAGGCAAATGGAACCCAAGTGAGAAGTACTTCCAGAAAAAAAGAAAAAAACCAACGCTTATTCTGGAACAACTATTTCAGCAGAAAACTTTTGACTATCTTGCTCAAGGAGGTGAATGCAACTGGCAGGGCTTGTAACTCAGCAGGAGGTCAAGCATGGTGGCATGGTGCCGGAAGGGACTCTTGTAGCCAGATGCAATGGGGACATGCTGGTTACCAGTGTTGGTGGTGCTGGGGAAGAGCAGGTTCAGGGGAGACCTAATCACTTTCTATTAGAAGAGGTTGTGGCAAGGTGAGGGCAGCCTTTTGTCCTACCAGATAGCAGCAGTTGGATGAGAGGGAATGGCCTCAAGTTGAGCCAAGTTCAAGTTGAATATTAGGAAAAGCTTTCTCTTTGAAGGAGTTGTCTGGCATTGGCACGGGCTGCCCAGGGAGGTGGTGGTGGACTCACCGTCCCTGGAGATGTTCATGAAACGTGGAGATGTGGCACTGAGGGACATGGTTTAGTGAGCAATACTGGTGGTAGGTGGATGGTTGGACTTGATGTTCTTAGAGATCTTTTCCAAACTTAATGATTCATGGCTCTACGCTTAGGGCATGTTGGGAAATGTGTCCCTGCACCCCATCCCATTGGTCACCCCTCTAACCCTTTTTGTCTCTCTCCTTGTGCAGAAAACTCAGTGGCAGCCAAATCAGGAGGCTGCTTCCCCGGCTCGGCCACAGTGCACCTGGAGCACGGCGGCACCAAACTGGTGAAGGACCTGAGCCCTGGAGACCGCGTGCTGGCTGCTGACACGGATGGCCGGCTGCTCTACAGCGACTTCCTCACCTTCCTCGACCGGGAGGACGGCTCCCGAAAGCTTTTCTACGTCATCGAGACGCGGCAGCCCCGAGCCCGGCTGCTGCTGACTGCGGCCCACCTGCTCTTTGTGGCCCCCCAGCACAACCAGTCGGAGGCCACAGGGCTCACCAGCGGCCAGGCGCTCTTCGCCAGCGATGTGAAGCCTGGCCAACGCGTCTATGTGCTGGGCGAGGGCGGGCGGCAGCTGCTGCCGGCATCTGTGCACAGCGTCTCATTGCGGGAGGAGGCGTCGGGAGCCTACGCCCCGCTCACCGCCCAAGGCACCATCCTCATCAACCGGGTGCTGGCCTCCTGCTACGCCGTCATCGAGGAGCACAGTTGGGCCCATTGGGCCTTTGCACCATTCCGCTTGGCTCAGGGGCTGCTGGCCGCCCTGTGCCCAGATGGGGCCATCCCTACCACCAGCACAACCGGCATCCATTGGTACTCACGGCTCCTCTACCGCATCGGTAGCTGGGTGCTGGATGGTGACGCGCTGCACCCGCTGGGCATGGTGGCATCGGCCAGCTGAGAGCGGCTGGAGAGGGACAGAAATGGAGTGTGGGAGAGAGAGAGAGAGAAAAAAAAAAAAAAAGGGGGGGAGGTTGGGGAAGGAAAAAAAAAAAAAAAAAGGAAAAAAAAAGAAAAAGAAATAACCCAAATGGAAAGAAAACAGAAAAAAAAAAAAAAAAGCAACAACAAAAAAAAAGGAAAAATAATACATATTGTTAAAAGAGAGCACGGATTAAGGCTTAAAAATAATAATAATAAAATAATAATAATTAAGTAGGACAGTCCAAAGTAGACTTTAAGGGAAACAAAGACCCCGGGAAGTTCTGTTCCGTTTAGTTTATAAATATATATATATTTTTATTTGTTCTTTTGTTGTTTTGTTCATTGTTTTGTTGTTGTTGTTGGTTTTATTTTTTCCTCCTCTCCTGGATATTTATTTCTTTGGTATGTCGAATAGATGTTTTAAATGATATGAACCGGACCTTCAAGAGCCTTAAATAGTTTCTTTGATAATTTATTATCATGCGAACTGTTCTCACAGGGGAAAAAATTATTTTGTGAGGCCGAGCAAAACTGCGCAGAGTCTATTTTTCTACATGTCACGTGTGTCCTGACTTTCAGAAAGCAAAATTCCGTACTTTCCCATCTCTCCATTACGTTGCTCCTTCATTTCAGCGAGTCTAGAGAAACAAGCAAGCGAACAAATATACAGAAAAGAAAGACAAACTTCATGGGGGTCCGTAAATTATATTTTTATACACAGAATTGTAAATTAGATTTTTTTGAGAGATCAATACTTAACTGAATCACATTTCGTTTTTTGAAATAGTGTAAAATATGAGAATATATTATTTTAATTTAAATAGTTTCAAATGTAACGTCATTTCCTGTATTGTTTTCCATGTCTCTTAAATATTTTTGCTCTGTAAAAAAACAAAACAAAACAAAAAAAAAAACGAAAAAAAAACCAACACCATTTGGCCACGTTCATGGAAGTCAAGACTGTTACACAAACTCTTCATTTGCAAAAAAAAAAAAAAAAAAAAAAAAAAAAGAAAGAAAGAAAGAAAAAAAAAAAAGGAAAAAAAAAAAAAAAGCCGTAAGAAACTTTGTTATTTTTAACTTCAAGAAAAAATTTATTAGAAAATAATATTTTTTAAGAAGCGCACATGGCAGCAATTCTGTGACGGTGGAGACGGTAGTTTGTACAGAGGGGAGAAAAGGATGTTTTGCATTAATAAATTGAGAAATAACTGCTGTAAATTTACTAAAATGTATTTTTGAATATTTTGTAATAGTTTTAATAGTTTTATAGAAATAAAATGTGCCATGCACAGTCTGGTTAGTATATAATAACTAAGAGTTCCTGGTGCATCCCATGTTTTCCTTTTTTATTTTTCCTTTTCCTTTTTTTTTTTTTTTTTTTTTCCTTATTTTTTTCCTTATTTGTTTGGGAAACGTAACGCCCACAGGAGTGCCTGTTATTTTATTTAGATATGTTGCTTATCACTTTTAATTTCGGTACGTTGGATAAGGAAACAGATACATCACACCCGCTCCAAACCTGTTGTACTAACAGTAGAACCTCACTCATTCGCACTAACAACCGCAGACCTTTCCCTTTGCCCCCACCAGTGCCCCATCTCCTCATTCTTGCTCAGGCAAAGTTCCTCCTCTTCCAGTTTCAGCACTGGGTTCATGCCCACCTCTTGGTCAGATCTGAGCATTGCAGGCATTTCTTGATGGATTTCCAAAGGGACCAAGCCCGGTTTGCCCTTGGAAGCAAATTATCCTGAAGACAGGCAGCTGCATTCCCATTGCAGTGAGTCTGTGGGGTTGACTAGCTTTAATTTGCATCCCCGAAGATGCGAACCTGGGGAACTGGCACTGACTTTGGTGAATTAATAGGAATTCACGTGGCTGATGCTGAAAGATGGGGCTGCTGAATGGATCCCAGTGGCCACCTTGCCTGAGTGAAGATGCAGGGCTTGGGGCTACCAAGAGAAGAGCAAAACAGCTTCTGCCAAAAAGGGGGGTAAAAATTGTTTGTTTATTCTGAGAGCCATACCTGAGTGGTAACGCGTCCAAGCCCACCCCCAGCCACTGATTGGTGGAGATTTGGGGGAGAAGAGCCCAGCTCCAAGGCCACGGAGCTCGGTTTGGGGGTGCTGATCAGTGAGGTTCTGCTGCAACCCCCTTTCTCCTCCACGGAGGATTTTCAGGATTCCTTGACAAATTTTGCAAAACATTGTGTTGTGTGCATCTGAGACAGAACCGTGCTGGAAGGGAGCTTTCCTTGAATGTCTTCTCACCTTTTCTTCGGTTTCCATTACTCACTGGTTTAGGATGTTCACTCTTCGGGCAGCACTGTGCTCCAGAGACGAGGCCACATCCTCCACTGGGATGGAAGGCTGCTCCAGAGGTCATCCTGGGATGCATGGAGGAGCAGATCTTGCTTTTCTGTGCTTAGAGTCTGGGAGTTCCCAAAGAGGTGATGGGAGAACCTGGGCACACATGCACCTGCGTCAGCCTCTATGGGATGGATCGCAAGAGATGGCTTCTCCTTCCTGACAGCCTCCAGCTGGAAGCCGCTTTCTCCCTCTGAAGATAGGGATGATGCTTGGTGGTGGCCAAGATGGCTAGAGCTTAGCATGACTACTCAGTGCTGCAGTGTCTGCATGGACTGTCAGGATGAGAGTAGAGCTGTGGCCTTGGGCAGGGGACAGAGGCTCTGCTCTGAGATGGGCCAGCCAGCTCCCACTGAAGGTCCAGCTTTAGAAGGAACTGGTGTTGGTCCTTGGATGGGCATGCTTGCAAGACAGTGGCGAACGCAGTCTTCAGACCATCTGACTGCAGCTGTGTCAGCTACTCTGGCTCAGTAAATGCCATCCTCCATAGCGCTCCAACTATCCCTAAGGTCACCACTGCAGTGGTGGTAGTGTTGTCACCTCTTGCCAGTGTATGGCATTACTGAGACTGTGCACTGAAGGCATCAAGGCTGGGACTCTGCTGCCTGTGGGTCTTCTGGGAGCTGCTGGTGCACTGAGAGCTGCAAGCATGGATGTAAGATATGATCATGGAACAAAGGAGCCTCTACTTTGTAAAGAGTTTGTCCTTCCATGGAGGGCATCTCAGCTCTCTGTTCCCTATCTCTCAACAGTGGCTTGCATGATGTAAGGACTTTGCTCTGGGAAAATGGCACTGTGGAAGCACAGATCTTCATGAGATTGTGCAGTATGATTAGGTTGTGCAATAGGATAGATTTTGAGCCACTGATGTGAGGTCTTCGAACTAACTGAGATGACAAAGACCTTCCAGTGCAGAGCCCGTGCTTCGGTCAGAGTAGGGCACATGTCCCAGTGCAGACCATATCAAACCATCTCTAATCTCCACCAGAATGCCGGAGTTTTGCCGTGTGGAAGAAGCTCAGAAGCCGCTGTACGCTAGGATCAAGCTGCTGTGCCCAGTAACCCTGTGCCGTGTCCCCTTGCACATAACTCTGATGGCTGACCTCCCTCTCACCATGTATTTAGGACATCTTCTGAAGCCTTCAACGCACTGTGCCCAGACCACCACTCTACACCTTAGAAGCAATTCGTTAGGACAGACCAACGCGACCAGCTCTTGTAGGAAGGATGTGCTGTTGTCACCTCGTTTCGCCTAGGAGATGTCACCGTCCATTTTCAGGGTCTGAGTATGGCAATAGTTTGTATAAAATGTACACATAGTGGTGGCTACAGAATAGTTTATGACTAAATACATATCTATTACTGTTAAAATAATGTATAAGAATGTACTTGAAGCTATTATTCTTGTGCTCTGTTGTCTGAATAATTAAAGAAATTACAGAGACCTGCTGAAATGCCTGCTGTGTGACACTCAGCTCGCCAGCTCTTGCCCCCAGTGACACTGAGATGGGACACGGAGACGGGGTTTGGCATGGGAGGAATTCTGCCTGGGCCAGCCTGATGTTTGCCTGCCAAATTCCAGCTGGGTGTGCAAAGACAACTCATTTGGCAGGGTTCTGGGAGGGAAGAAGGGCTGCACTGAATGTTATCCCACAAGGCTGCGTGAGCTTGCCCTGAAATCAGGGTGAGAAGTGGCCCTAATGAGACTGGGGCTATTTTGTGTTGGTTTTCAGTGAATGGGGCTGGTCCCTCACACAGTGCCCCGTGCCAGGTACAGCAGCTGAAGGGCAGAGGGGTTGTGCCAGTCAGGGAGGATCACATCCACATGGCAATTAAAATTCAAGCCGCTCACCGAAGCAAAGCTCCTCCATGTCTGGTAGCTCTGTGTTGTCACGTGAAGGAGCTTGCCTAGGTCTATCTTTTTATGTATATGCACACAAATAGCTATATATAACATTATTACCCACGTATCAAGAGCTAAACACATCCTACTGGGCTATAAATACATTTACATTGGCCCTCCTGAGCATTTCACGTGGAGCAGAGCAGGACGGGTGATGTAAATGAGCCGAGTTGGGTGATAATTGGGCGGCAGCTTTGCAGCTCCAGCACGACTTATATTTCAATTACAGGGGGAAGGAAATCGGAATGAGCATCTGATTTTACTCATTACTGCGAGCCATTAGGGACCACTACATTTCCCAAGCTTTTGAAATTCTCTCTTCAGCAATTTCTGCTTTAAAACTAGTGCAAACTTCACAAAAAAAAAAAAAAAAAGTCAATTTTCCATATACAGAACACTTCAGAGCTTTCAATGGAGCAGTGTTAATGCGATCCTTGGCCTAGGAAGCTAAAAAGGAAAGGAAAATCATTTTTTAAAAGTGCATCTTTACAGAAGATGGGATTTTCTCCTATTTTGGTAGGAGCAGGATGAGACCCACAGGCACTGCTTGAGCCAAGACTATTAAATGTCATTTTCAATACTTTGCATTTGGGGTGTTGAGCCACACAGACTTAAATAATTCTAATTTTCAGGATCAAATGATGAAAAAAAAAAACAGGGAGCAAAGGCAGGAAATATGGGTTTTATAATCCTGCAATTCTGCAGCAGCACTCATGTGGCATTCAGAGCAGGTCTGGGAGCACAGGGAGCTGTGCTGTCACCCTAGAGCCCAGTGCAGGACCTGTATTTCTTTCTTCCCCTCCCTTATTTTTTATATGTGAGAGCAAACCACCAAACCCTGCTGCAAACCACGAGTGAAACCGCAAGGTCAGGAAATCTGTTTGGGGGGCAAAAAAAAAAAAAAAAAAAATTGCTTTGATGGACTGTGACCTAAATGCGAAATAAATATTAGATTTGCTCAGTTTGGTGTAAAGAAATGTCTGTTCGTATTACCGAGGAGAAGAGGTGACAAGGGATGCTCTGAGTGCGTGACCATGAGGGTCCCCACACTCGTGCCTGGCTCTTGGGGAAGCATTGCTGCAGCGTTCCAAGTCAGAGCCTTCTGCTGGCATCCGCTGCAAGGGAATGGAGGATACATCTGCATGCAATTATGGCAACATCCTTTCGGTATCATCCGTGCTCTATGTCACAGACCTGACATGGGGTCTCACTGCCTGCAGGAAGCTTATTTTGCAAGCGGGGCACAGCACTCAGGATCTGGCCAGTTTGGAGCATTAGAGTCCTTCGTGAAGTTTTCTGAAGAAGTTTAGGCTGAAAGGGTCTATGATGGTCCTGGATGAAGAGACATCCAATATAGGGCCAGCCTAGAGTGGGCTGCTGAGGGCATCCTAGTGGGATGGAGAGCCCAAGGATGGATGCTTCCCCCATTAGGCAGCAGATCTTGTTCTGTATAATAGCATTTTCCCCTAGATATTGCAAATCTCTACAAAGGACCATAGAATCATATGATGGTTTGTAGATCGAGCACTAGATCAGGTCAGGTCAGATCCCTTTATATTTTCTTTTGGGGGAAAGGAAAACAAGAGTTCAAGCGATGTCATAACAAAGTCATGCCAGGTTCAAAATCTGGGTGCTCAGAGCCTTACCACTCCCATAGCCTGGCAGAGAGCAGGGGCACTGCCTGCCCAGCCTTCTCCCTAAGTCAGCCCCATCCTGCTCTCTACAGCAGTAAGCGTTGGCTTTAATTATTAGACTGTGATGAATGCAAATAAACACTAGTCTGGGGATTGCTCATGCGGGATTTCTTGGAATAGACACTGGTTTGGTGCGAGCTTTGTTGGCTCTGCCAAATGATGCCCTTTCTGCTCTGCAAAGTTTTACTAGAGATGGGAGCATAATAAATGCACAGTATCAAACAAGTCTGATCTGGCACAGTGTGTGTATGAATAACCATTTTGTGTGAACACCGGTGGCAGCTACGGGGTTTGCAGGCCTCAGAAAGTCCAACTGCCATTCAAATATTTGCAAATAATGAATCATGTGATCCCACAAATAACAACAAACCAACCTGCTTTCTTTCATTGAAGAAAATGATTATGAATCACTGTGTACCGTGGGCCCAATCCAACAACTACCAGTGTCAAAAGCAGCCTTTCCACAACTTCAAACAGGCATGGAGCTGCTCTGTGTTTGCTCAGCTTTGCTCAGTGTATCCCTCACCTTCATATCTCACAATTAAATAATAGAATATATCAGGCAGGCAGGAATTTCCTAGAGCAGCCAAGAGTGGGCAAATGTCATCTCCTGACTGCATATGTGCAGCTCCCACTGATGTCAGTAGGGTTACGCATGGGCAAAATGAGGTCAGGCTGTGTTGTCCTACTTTACGTGCCCTGTGGTATTACACTCAATTAAGTTTGTCTCCCAGGACACAGCCTCCCTCCCACTTAAGTCACCAGGAACTTTGTCACTGCACAGCAGCGCAGGAGAAGGCACGAAACACCGCTCTTTGATCTGGAGAGTGATGAGGTTTAACTCATGGAGTCGGTAGCACACGGCTGCTCTTTGAAAAGGGTAGTTTGATGCTGTAGGATAAAATAGAAAGATCCACAAAGTCACAGCGTGGGGTGTCTGCTAGGGAATGTGACCGCATTGCCAGGTCCTCCACTGATGGCCTCTGCAGGACCATTTTCTAAAGGCAGCAGTGCACCCGATGAGGATAAAAAGCCACACCTCTGAGGACAACTTTCTGCAGTCTGCAAGATGAGAAACACAGTCATTATGACATCATCTGAATGATACCTTTGTATCTGTGCCATTCTGAGGGACGTGCTCTGCACAGGTACCATGAAACCCAAGAAGATTTAGAACTGTCACGTGCAGATGTACGTTCACAAAGCAGCCTGTTTGAAAGCCCTCTTCTTTATACACCGATTAACAAATTGGGTTTGATTTTAATTCAACTCCTGCCATCAAGTCCCTTCTAAACACCTTTGGAAAAAGAGCTGGCTTTTAAAAGCTGTTAAACTTTGCACCAGCCACGTAAGTCACAAGGAGGCCCCCAGAAGGCAGTAGACAGAACTCTGGTTCTACTGGTGTGTCCACCTGCTTCTTAGTGCAGGCAATAGACTCCAAGAGATACATCAGTTTCCCCTGAGGTGGGTGCTCTCTGTCTGGCTGGAGTGGCTGGATTGACCCCATCTCCAAAGGGAGCTGAGAGCTCACCTGCAGTCATGACTCTAAACATAGGTGTCCCAGCTTGGACCTGGCTTGCCCCAAAACCTCTGCATTTTCCATGAAGGCTCTCTGTTGTGTGATGGATTGCAATTAGGGTCTCCTTGACTCATCCAGCTGTCCTGGCATGGTGCACATCTTGGACTTTCCACAGCTTTGCAGAGTGGTTGAACACTGACAAATCATCCTTATGAATGTAATCACAGTGAGTCTGGTGTGGCCCCCATAAGGGATTTCTCAGGCATTGGTTCTCTGCTGCAGGATAAGCTCAGGACTTCAGAATAGCTGGAAACCCCAGCACCTCTCCTTCCAAGTGCATGGTACGCTTGTTCAGCCTTGTCTGCTATGGTATAAACACCGCACACGTACAGTGTAGTTAATTAAAGCTATTCCCACTCTTTTTTCCTCGGGGGGAAGGAAAGGAGAAGAGAGAGAACCACTTAGGAGAAGTGCTTGTCATGTTGCTTAATGCAGTCTTCAGGGGGCTGTGGAGCGCTGCGGGGAAAAATGCCACAGAGGCATTGGGAGAGCACCATGGAGCCAAGGAGACATGTCTCTGGAAAGAGATTTCCCTTAACTCATGTGCTGTCACAGAGAAGGAGGGAAAACAGACTGAGACCATTCACTTGCCAAAACCAGGAACATGGATGGAGGCTTGCGCTGCTGCCCACCCAATGTTGACTTCATGCTTGGGACATTTTTGGATCTTGGGATGCACCCACTCTCTAAAAGCTCAGGTTCAGGGCAACTCTGAAACGGCAGCAGGAGTTCCGTGTGGCTGGGCACGTCCATGACACAACCAGCTGTGTGCCAGCACTCAGTCTGAGTGACTCAGCCCCATACCCAGACCTTTCCCAAGCTTCAGATGTGGAATTAGAACATTCTGCAGCTCCATGCTTGCCCTCGGAGCTGAGCTACTTGCCCAGACACCAGGAAGTCACTCGGGCTTTTGTCCTGTGGTTTGAGTCTTGGGCCCATTTGGGCTTGGTGATGGCTTGGCCCCTGCTGGGATGGAGCTGTGGTATTTGGAAGTGAACCACAGCACAGTTCTCTCTTGGGATTCAGGCATTTCCACTGTGCATGCCAACAGGAGGAACTTGCAGGGTAGGGCATGAAGTAGCCCAGGTGTCCAACAGGAAGGAAACACCTCGTTTCATTCTGTGCAATCGTAGAATCAATCCTGGAACCACAGAATGGTTTGGGTTGGCTTTAAAGATCACCCAGTTCCAAACCCCTGCCATGGGTTGATTTCCCCCCACCAACTCAGGCTGCTCAGGGCTCCATCTAACCTGGCCTTGAGCTCCTCCAGGGATGGGGCATCCTCAGCTCTCTGGGCAACTTCAACAAGGCAAGTTGTTTCTTTACGAAAGTAAAAGAACTCAAGTTTGGGTTCCCATCGGATCTGTCATTCACAGCAGTAATACATCGCAGGGAAGTGTTTTTCATGATATTTAGCTGTTTGTTAGTGCTTTTTTTCTCTCACCAAGCAAATAACTGCACTTCAGTCATTGGCTGCAGCCGAGAAAGAAACGCACAGATATTATCCCACCTTACCGTACAGCAGAGCAGGCAACAAAATTAGACTATTATCTTGCAGATTTATACATCACAGCTATTCTTTTCCCATTTATAGGGATCCTGACAGGACAGAAATATTTACTGAGAGTTAAACAATGTCATCTGTTATGATGAATATCAACTCCAGCAGAAGCTGTTTTGTATTAAAAAAGGTAGTCAGGGCCAATTCTCCTCTTGATGAATATAGGCACAGCTTTATAAACTTCTTTAAAGTTTCACCCTGTGCACCAAAATAAAGCTCAGCCCAAATAACTTGTGTAAACAAGCACCATACACGTGCAAGAAGAGTTTGCCTTTAAATAAATATCTCACCAAAAAATAGAAAAAAGCAGAAACCAAGCCCCAAACCTTTTAGAATTCCCTCCTTTAGGTGGAATCAAAGTGACCCCTAGTGATCTGCTGCTAACCATGCAGCCAAACACGGTGTGCAGTGCCACGCTGGCTGATTAAAGCTAAATTACAGCAGTTAGCCACTATTACAATGACCATACAGACTATTCAAGTATAAAATATTTTCTAAAACACCACTGGTTCTTTTCATGCAAGTCTTGCACTGTTAAAAGGAGAGGATTGTTTTTATTAGGCCATTAAATATAGGCAACACGATGAATTTATTAGTAACTTATCATCCATGTGTCTTCTGGCACTGCTAACGTGCTGTTCTTTGGGAATAGGCAGGATAGGAAGTGCACTAGATTTGTGATCTAACTCATTTGTTCCTACGTTTTGGAACAGTCACAGGCTGATGGCAAAATTGTTACCAGTTGTGCAGGAAATCAGGGTGCTCCAGTGGGGTCAGGCTGTGCTCCATGAGCCCAGCATGGGTGGACAATGGGAGACAGATCTTACCTTGGCAAGGTCATGCTGCTTCTCCCAAACGTTCAAGTGTATCAGGTTTTTAAAAATATATTGACCAAATTATGTTTGTTTACCATGAAAATCAGTAGAAAAGAATGTAGAAATGGGTATCTTTGGAGTCGCTCCCCAGCATGAGATCCACCAGGAGTGAGATAGGGAAGTCAACCAGCAGTGAGGCCATGGTGTGCTCCAGCATGGCCAGGGAGGTGTCAGGGCTGGAGTGTGGAGCAGCAATAATGGGTTCTTCTGGTTCAGGAGGTAAGGTTGGGCAGGAAGGAGATGCTGAGCTGGGCTGAGGCTCAGGATACAGATCTTTTATAAAATACATCTTCCATAGCTTGCATGTGTCAATGTAGGCACTAGAAATGGGTAAAAGTCAGGATGTTATTCTTGCTAGGAAAGACTGTTCTAGTTTCATAAGTGTATTAAAATGTACCTCCAGCCCATCTCCACATCCGTACCCATTAGCAACTACACAGCTGTGCATCTGCACTAAAAAGCACAAGAGCATTCCTCCTCCAAGTGCTGCCCTCTGCAATGGCCATGCATGGAGCAAATTGCCACTTGACTCCTTTCCAGAGCCACTCCAGCACTCCCTGTAATTTTCGCAGAGGCTCTGCTGGAGCATCATAATGACATTTACTCCCTTGTTGTGGTCAGTGCTACTTTCATCATCCATTTGCAATAAAGCTCATTATTTTGTGTTGTTTTCTTTTTTGGCCTAGATTTGTCAGCACCTTGCTCTCCTAGCAGCAATTATTGGTTAAGGCATTTCTAGGAGAGGTTCCAGGAGGACTTCTCATGGCAATGAAGTTTCACAAGTGGTGCTGCTGGACCTGCCCTGCCAGCCCTCCAGGGGTGCTGGGGACCCTCCTGCCTTTCAGGGGTGCCCAGATTTTGGATAACTACAGCCTATACCCCCAAATGCTCACATTAAGGTGCTGGGCTGCTACTAAAGGTCAACATACATCTTCACTGCTCAGGAACAGTTCTGCCCCCTCCATCTGGGGACATGAAGAAACTTGAATGAGCAACGTTGTGCATTTGTCTGAGCATCGAAAATTAACCAGAGAACAAGGATTTGTCATCAGACAATGAACTCAGCTCTCAGGGAGTCCCAGCCTGTGCTCTACCCTGGGAATCTCTCATCAGAGCCACTGCTGGGGGACAAGACCTGGACTACCAGCACTGCTGTGTGAGATAAAAAACATTTGGACCTCTGTTTGCTTTTCAGGCTTACAGACTGAAAGAAAACTTTTTTGTTTTTGTCACAAGGAGCAAATCCAATAGAAACAGGCTGGTAAGAAGAAGCCTTGTGCTCATTGCAGTGACCTGGGTCTTTTAGACCTAGATATCTTCATTGGTGTTAATTCAAAACATCCTCTTCCGATTCTTTTTTCTTTTTCCATAAATAGAGGAATTTATTAATCTCCTTATGTGTTTTATTTTTGTTTTGAATAAAATGATATAATTTCAATGAAAGGCAATAACTATACAAATACGTTTCATCTTGACAGAGTCACTTTCTGGTGAAGAACCATTTCCTTATTTATAGAGCCAGAACTGCGATTATCAGACACACTCACACAGCCTCTGAGTCCCAAATCTGAAAGCTGTAAAAATATAATTTATTTTATACATGCATGCTGAGGGTTTACTTCTCCAGCTCAGGAATGAGAATACAGAAGCTGGTTTCGCTTTTGTGGTCGAATAGGTCAGTGCAGATTTACCATTTTAAACATGTGCAGCCATAAATACGCAACAAAACAAATTGTCGCTGTTGCTGTGATCCAAACCTCAAATTAAAAACAAACACAAATTAGAAATCCCCTTTCGAAATCTCATCTGTCTCAAGCAGCTGAAATATCATCTCGATGACAGAACTTCTCAGATAACAGCAGCAGAATGTTTGGGCTTTTTGGAGTGTTTTAACTCAACCTCTTTGTTGTTTGTTTGGAGTATCTTCATACTTTGAGGCGTTTTTATGTTTCTTACTCTGTGAGCCATGTGATTGCATGAGAATTTCAGATTATGCTGTGGTTTTACTTTTTCAAGCTAGCTTCCAGCTTTCAGCATTTGCAGAAACGATGGCGAGAAGGAGAACCTCAAATCTTTAAGAACTGGAGGTACAAATAAAAAAAATCCTTGGGCTTAACATGATCTTGTATTTATTTCCTGGTAAAGTTTGCACAGTTGAAGTTGGCATCAGGAGATGAGCAAGAAGCAGCACAGTGGAACATTCCTACACTGCAATGCTGGGAGCTATGGAGAGCTGAGGAGCAGCTCTGTTCTGCCCATCCATGGGACTGCAGGGGCTGCCCTGCCAGGGGTTTCAGTAGGATGCTGTTGTTGAATATGGCAGAACCAGAAAAATGGCTCATGGCAACCAGAGTATGGGATGCAAATACCTGCGTGCACCATGGAAATGGAATCGCTGAATCACAGAATGGTTTGGGTTGGAAGGGACCTCAAAGATCATTGAGCTCCAGCCCCTTGCCTTGGGCTGATTGCCAATCACCAGCCCAGGGCCCCATGCAACCTGGCCATGAGCATCTCCAGGGTGGGGCACCCACAGCTGGAACCTGACCATGGAAATGCAATCTGGTCTTTAATGCAGCGAAAACAAGAAGCCTTGCTGCTCTCCATTAAGAGGGAACCAATGTGTGAGATGGCACATGCAGCAATGAGGAATTTAAACACATCTATCACATTGGCTGTCTTGGCACGTGACTGCCCAGCAAGGGTAGAAACTCTGATTTCTAACAGGGAGATAGGAGCAGAGGTCTTGGCCTCGATATTGCACAAGAAAATAAAGTAAGTTTTAGATGAGAGAATGATCGAAGATTAAGACTCAAAGAGAAAATGAGATATATAGCACCTGATTGATTGGGTCAGGTTAATGCAGAGCAGTTCTTTGATACTGTAAGAGGTTTCATTTTATTTTTAGTCAGAACAATTGATCTAAGAAGTATTTGCAATGGTGTTATATCAGTATATGCTGTCTAAGCCAGAGAAGATGGAAATAGAAGTGGAAGCTGTAGGCTCAGTGATGGGGGCTCACTGTGAAAATGGGAGGAGGAGACAAATGGATTTCCTCAGGCATTGATCTTCCCCCTGATCCATTTTAATACTCCTGGAAGAAACTGATAAGTTTCCAATGGTGGGTGACAAGGTGAACGTTGCCATTGTCAATAAAGATGACCAAAATGTTGATCAGGAAGAATGGGGTGATCTTGACTGAAATGATAGAAATGGTATGAAAATGAATAGCAAGAAGTGCTGCTTGGGCACTTTACAAGGAAAAACAGTTATTCCTATTACAGGCTGGAGGTAAGAGAGAAGAAATGAGCCTTACACCTATTAACCAGCCAGAAACAATTGCTGTGAACGTGACATGACCTTGCCAAAAGGTATAAAGATGCCAGGATGTATAGGGTGAGGTATTTCCAACAGAGATCAGCGAAAAGCTTGGAAACAGCACTTACATATACAAAGGGAGGAATTTTTAAGTTTTTTGGTGCTCTTGTTCAGGACTAGAGTGAATCCAATGAAAGAGAAGTAGGAAGAGGCACAGGGTGGTGTGAACTCCGAAAGATGTGGGCTTAGAGATGTCCCATCCACACACCAGTAGCACAAAAACAAGCACTCAGCAATTATTACACCCTGCTGGGAACTTCCTCAGGCTTTATAGCTATCTCAATAGCCAATGACTTGTTTATTTAAAGCAGTGTTTATTTCATCCCATATGCCACACCAGCCAGGCTCAGGGTTGATACGCTCAGCCTATGGGTGTAGAAGCAGCAGCATGGGATGCCCATAGCTCAGCGTGGATGCCAAAGCACTGGTAAACCACACAAAGCCCTGGGGGCCTGCAGCCCTCACCATGGGGCCTTGCTGCTTCAGGATCACGGGTTCAAGGCCCAAACCCCCATCTCCACACCTGGATCCCACAGTTCTGGTCGTGGAGAATGGGAAAAACTGGAAGCTGAGCCCCGAAACCCAGCCCCAGCCCGCATTCATTTCAGCTGGATGAGTTTCTTTCTAGTTAAGAATCTGTTTTTCTTTAACCCGCATACAATCACTGAATCAAAAACTTCCCCTTTCAGCTTCACTCTGGGAAAAGAAAATAACAATTAACCTGATTCAGCTGTGAGTTAATTCATTTAATCTCCAGGTGCCCTTAGCCTTGAAATTAATACCCCTAAAACACTGCTAAATAGCGCTCAGCTCTCTTCCTTTAATTATGTGCGTAATGAAGCTAATTTAAACAGCAACCAGCAGCCCGGAGACCCCACTGCGGTGCTGTGCCCCGTCCCGATGCCACCAGAGGACTTTTTTCAGGTTAGCTGCTCACCCAACCAGGGATGCGGGATGCTCGCCGGCCCCTGAGCACCACCTGCCGACACGATGCCTTAAAACAGCCCATGGCCAGGGGAACGTGCAGCTCTGCCCGGAGGGGAGCGGCGCTCTCCGAGGGCTCGTTGCGGTCTGTAGGGAGGGGGGGAGGTCGGTTTTCCCCTTCCCTGTGCTCCCACCAGACGTTGAGGGGATGTTTCATGCAATTGGTGCCCGGCAGACATCAAAGCTCCGCTTGTACCGTGGCTGGAATCATTCAGAAAACTCCTAGAGATGGGCACGGGCTCTTTTTAGGATGGACAGGCCCATGCTAATGATCCTTATAGGTCGCTTCCAGCCTGGGATGTTCTATGATCTTATCATTCTGTGTTATCGTTGCAGAGAGCAGCACAATGGGGCAGACAGTTCCACAGAGGTGAGAGACATCCCAGAGGCAGAATTTCTCTGTGTCTGCAGTCATTGTGCCATTAATGTTGGCCTGGGGATTGGCAAAGGTGTGGCTGAAGGATGTGCATTGGGCTTAATTATGAGGTTGGGTAGAAGAAAATCTCTTGTGCCATCACACTTGGCATGTATTCTTGCAACTAGGGCCAAAGATCACCTCATAATGCCTTGGCAGCAGTCATGAGTGCAGTCTCTCACTCAGGCATGCTCTCCTTTAAGATATTCTCAGCAACATAATGCAGCCTTAAAAACCTGAGGACTTTTGTGAAGACGTGTTCTCATGTTGCTGAGTTTGTTTTTTTTAAATAATTTTTGTTATGGGTAATTTAATTATTTTGGGCTGCATCCAATGCAGTGTGGTCAGCAGGTGGAAGGAATTGATCCTGCCCCTGTGCTGTGAAACCTCACCTGGAGTGCTGCATCCAGATGTGGAGTCCTCAGCACAGAACAGATGTGGACCTTTTGGGGCACATCCAGAGGAGGACCACAAAAATGATCCAAAGGATGGAGAACCTTCCTATGAGCACAGGCTGAGAGAGCTGGTGCTGTGCAGCCTGGAGAAGAGAAAGCTCAGGGAGGACCTGGGAGTGGCTTTTCTGTATTTAAAGGGGGGCTGGAGGAAAGGAGACAGACTCTTCAGCAGGATCTGTGGTGATAGACAAAAGGAAATGGTTGTGAACTTAAAGAAGTGAGACTTAGACTAGCTCTAAGGAAGAAGTTTTTACAGTCAGGGCAGTGAGGCACTGACACAGGGAGGTAGTGGGTAATGGGTGCCCTATCCTTGCAGGCACCTGAGGTCAGGCTGGATGGGGCTCTGAGCACCTGATGGAGCTGTAGGTGTCCTTCACTGCAGGAGGTTGGAGTAGATGGCCTTTGGAGGTCCCTTCCAACTCAAACAATTCTATGACCTTCATTTAGGAGGCCAAACCAACCATCTCCTAACTGAACACCACTTACTGCCAACGGGTGAGGTTGCCATCCTTACATTGCCAGCTCCATGCTTCTGAGAACCCACAAAACCTGAATATAGCATGCTAGGAATTTTAGATGACCTTAGAAGTCTTTTCCTATCTTAATGATTCTATGGTTCTAAATACTGTCCAGGGCTATTGTATGGGAACTGCTGAATCACTGAACCTCTGATTGATCACCTGAGGTGAGCACTGAGTCAGCCATGGGAGCACAGGTGATGGTAATTCAGCTGTGTGAACGAAGGGGTGGAGCCTGGCTGCACCTCTCCTGGACCCATTTAAGGGCTGACTACCAGTGGGGAAGGATCTCTTCTGGAGATCCCTCCTCTGGAGTTTTGCAGTGAGCTCAGGATAAGGGTAAGCATTCTATCTATTCTCTTTTTTGTAATAACCTGCTTAGCCAAGCTCTCTGGTATATTCCATAATTGTAACATCTGTACATTCATTGATTATACAGTTGTAGTACTGAAGTCCTTTCAATATTTGTTAGTTTTGTGGAGTTGGAAGCTTTCATCCATTGGATTTT
Organism: Phasianus colchicus; assembly: GCF_987193195.1. Taxonomy (NCBI): domain Eukaryota; kingdom Metazoa; phylum Chordata; class Aves; order Galliformes; family Phasianidae; genus Phasianus; species Phasianus colchicus. The sequence continues at coordinate 45,444,299 of NC_143441.1, forward strand.
CTCTGTGTGTGTGTTTCTTGTTATTGTTCATTTGTTTCCTTCTTTGGGGGTAATTATAAGGAGTGAGTTTTGGATAAAACAGATATTCCTCTGCAGGATAAGTCACCCCATTTCATTGAACTGGAGGAGAAGGAAATGTGAGTGTGTGGAAGCTCCCAGCAATTCCTTACCTCTTCCCTTCCCCAGCAAAGAAGGAGCAGCACCTTTCCCAGCACAGCATGGAGATGATTTTGTTGTTCTCCACGCCACCACCTGCACAAAGCAGAAGGGGACTGGATGGCAGCATATGAAACTTGCAGGCCAATGGGCTGCACTTTGCAGCAGGTAACACGCTGTTGATATCACCCTAGTTGACTTTTTTACTGTTTTCTACTTCAGTTTTAGCGTAGAGGTGGGGTTGGAGACCCAAGGGACACGAGATCTCACCTGCACCACTATTTGGGTAGAGGAGGACAGGGATGTTTGCAGCATTTCCCCTGCTGGAACATGCTGAGTCACTGTAGGACATCCCCACCTACATGAGAACATCAGCACAATATGCTTGCAATGGCTCAAAGCACAAAAAGGTGTTGGAAATGCTGCTGCCTTCCCCCTGGACAGCCCCTCCACCAGCAGCACTCAATGTGAGAGCCCATTTCACCTCTTGAAGAGGAGTTAATTATTTCTTGTCAGTTAGGCTCAATCACTGAGCTCTGACCAGCTGGCAGTATATCACCACTTAGCCTCATTTACCACCATGATAGCCTTTTAGCTGCTCCACATTTCACAAGTTCTCTGTCACTGTGCTCATGAATTCTCCTTAAAAAAAAAATCATAAAAATTTATGAGGGAGGGGGAGGGAAAAAAAAAGGCATAAAACAGAGGCAGCTTAAAGAAAAGGTACTAAAATTTCCAGATGAAGATGAAGCTGCATACCCCCAGCTGTGTGAAGTGCAGTGATTGAGGGGCTGGCTGATGAGGGTTGATTGCCTTCCTCCTGCTCCTTGCCCCCATTAAGGGAGAAGTGCATCCTCCCTCTGGGTGCACTGATTAACAGCAGTGCAGGGGAGACCTGGGAACAAGAGCATCTTCTGTGCTTTGATGCTATCCATGGGTTTTTCTGAGCCTTGTGTATGAAAATAAAGGGGACTGTAAGAAAGAAGGGGACAGACTTTTTAGTAGACTCTGTTGTGACAGGACAAGGGGAAATGGTTGCAAACTAAAAGAAGTTATTGTGGCAAGGGTAGAGAGGCACTGGCACAGTGGCAGAGAGGTGGTGGATGCCCTGTCCCTGGAGGCATCCAAGGTCAGGTTGGATGGGACTCTGAGCACCTGATGGAGTTGTAGGTGTCCCTGTTCATTGCAGGGGAGTTGGACCAGATGGCCTTTAAATGTCCCTTCCAGCTCAAACAATTGTATGAAAACAAGCCCATTCCAACAAACCTTCTCAGAACCTGAAGAGACTGTAGGAATTGAAACTGGGAGGCATCACTTAGCAGAGAGGATAACATATGGCAACATTTAGGATGGATTTACAAAGAAATTACTAGTTGGTTTAGAAAACCCAACCCATTGGACCACCCTTTGCTGATGGGCTAAAATCCTTCTCAAAGAAGTACAGTCCTTTTATTAGTAATATCATAAGTGATCATGAAAATGCTCAGCTCTCAGTTCACCCCCAATGCAGGTCACGCTGCCACAGAATGGTTTTTCCAGGCTAGTACCTTTACCCTTTCTTACCAGCTGAAGGCAGGCCTTGCTGCTTGTGGGCACGGTGGTAATGGGCTGACAGTTGGATTAGATGATCTTGGGGCTCTTTTCCAACTTTAATGATTCTATGACTTCCCAGTGACCTTTGTGAAACAGTGAATGTGAATGGGAGAGTTGACACTTGAAACCAAGCAGCCATGGTGCCATGTGATCAGTCACTTCTCACTGAGCTGATGCTGCCCAGAGAGGCTGCAGATGCTCTGTCCCTGGAGCTGTTCAAGCCCAAGGTTGGATGGGACCCAGGGCAACCTGGTTTAGTACCAGATCTGGAGGTTGGTGGCCCTGCCTACAGCAGGGGGTTGGAAATTGATGATCCTTGGGGTTCCTTCCAAGCCATTCTAAGAACCTGTATGAGGATGTTTTCTGTATCTAAAGCCCCGGTATTTCAAAGGCAGAACATGGAGAGCAAAAAGACTGAAAATCTCTGATTGCTGAACTATTAAAAAAAAATAAAAACCAACCAAAAAAACAACAAACATTCACTGGGGGATTCTACTTAGGGCACAAAGGAGGGAGTTTATTTGGTTGCTTTGTATTTTGAAGCCCAGCACTAATTCTTCATGTTATATGTACACAAAGGAGTATTTCAGTTCTGGAATTGCTTGACCCACTGATTCTAAAAAGGGTTTTTTTCCTTCTTGCTGGTTCACCAGATCTGTTGATCAGCTATCTGCAATTAACTCATTGCTCTCTACTTCTTTCTCAGAGACTCCCAACTTACAGCAGAAACCTGTACTTGTTCATACTGGAGTGGATGCTCTTGCACTCCACAAGATTTAATTGACTCATCTTTACTCTAATTCTCTAGCTCATCCAATTTCTGTATGGTGTTCCAATCTTCCTCCTCACTCGAGCCCTCCCTCATGCATCTCCCATGCTTGGTGAGCACGCTGCAACTCCTCGAGCCTGAATCATTACCAATTAATTAAGGTCAATCAAGACCAATTTTTGCAGCACTTCACGTAGCATCTCAACATTTGATTTTTAGAGGCTTGTTCGTTCCTCCCTTGGTCACTCCCTTTCCATTCCTCCAATAAGTAGTTTTCAACCCCATTGATTTCTTCTATCACTTTGCATTTATCAGCCTCAAGCTGAGCATAGAGTTTTCAAGCCTTGGCATGCACTACTGTACATGTACTGCATACAGCTTCTGAAAGAATTACAAGTTCACTGGTGGGAGATTTTAACTTTAAAAGTCACGCAGACTGGATGCCTGATCCCATCTGTGTTCTTAAGTAGAAATTAAGTAGAAAGATTGTTTTTGGCCTGTGCTGTACAGCTGTTAATCCCTCCTCTTTATTACAAGTGGACTGTTGTGCCCAGTGGTGCACAATATAATTGATGGTGACCGTATTGAGCTTCTTGGGAGCTCCTTTATGTCATAAAAATAAACAGTATCTGAAAGCAGAAGGCTTTTATTGGACGTGTCAGCATGGCTAAAAGCAGCAGAGGAGCTTTTACATGCTCGAGCATTTCTTCTATGTTCATGCTTTGAGAGACCCTTATTAGCCTCAAGATCCTTTCAATGATTCACACAACCACAAGTGCAGGGGCAGCACCTGTTTCTTCATCTGGGACACTTCTGCACAGCTCTGGAAGAACTCTATACTACAGCACTGGTGTAGAAGTGGCGGCATGGGGATGCTAACGCAGTAAAGCAATATGGTACATATAGCTTTTTCTTTTGAGGTTCAGGTAGCTGAACTAGGAGGAGGTTTTTCACACAGAGGGTGGTGATGCACTGGAACAGGTTGCCCAAGGAGGTTGTGGATGCCCCATCCCTGCAGGCATTCAAGGCCAGGCTGGATGTGGCTCTGGGCAGCCTGGTCTGGTGATTGGCAACCCTGCACATAGCAGGATGATCACTGTGGTCCTTTTCAACCCAGGTCATTCTATGACATCAAAAGACAACAAAGCAAACATAAAGAAGATAAAGTTTTATTCACATATTTTTAGGTACAATAAATATATTTGCACGTTGACACGTTAAACATGAAATTACAGGCAATAAGAACTTGCACGAGATCATTTTTGTGTTGCCACTTTTACATTCACTTAAATAAGTACGACAAAGATCTCTTATGCGAGTGGAGGGTTTGCTATAGTTCAGTTTTACATTCAAGAAATAAAGTGTGCAGATGATACTGTAGAAAACATGAGGCGGATGAACCCCAGGTGGAGTCAGAATGATACAGTCGGCTGATGGATTTATATTCTGAACTGCTAATCAATAAACTGCCATCCAGATTAGAGCGACACGCTCTGATTCTCAATACACCTAAATGTACACAGCATTTCAGACTTTACAGGTTAGGAAGGATCACATTCAGTAATAGTAATAGGAGGTAGAATTGTGTCGGCAGTGCTTGTATTACTAAGAGACAATAAAAAAGTGCTATTACTATCACTGAATTCAAGAACAGAACTCCTGAAAAAGCAAAAAGGATGAAAGAGTTGTTAATCCTGTTTCTCCTGGCTTGCATAAGTGCTAGAGCATGTATAAAAACTCTGCAATTCTCCAACGTCAGTAAAACTGCAAAGCAAAATTGTTATTTGTCCAGAGCTTTGGGATGGGCAGCTTCTCCTAAGGTCTGACACCTGCAAATGAGGCCTCAACTTTAGGTACTGTAAGCAAGTCTGCGAAGAAAAATACAGGCTGCTTATGCTTCCCTGTGGGAGATTTAGGCTTCAGGTATCAAAAGAGCCACTGGTGAGAAGAAAACAGAATACTGCAAATGACTGAGTGCTTTGCAATTGGATAGCAGAAAGTCTGGAGGGAGAGGAATGAATGTGGAGTCAAAAGAGCAAGAACATAACAAGGATACAAATACCTTCATGGGAATAGAAAAATGGGGGCAAATGAGATGGAAATGAGGTACGGCACAGGGCAGAGGAAAAGAGCACCTGAAGAGAAAAGAAATTTGACTTATTCTAAGGGCACCTTGTATCAATAAAAAATATATTAGGCAGCAGAGAAGATCAGCTGTAAATAAATTAGCATTAGCATCTCATCTTTGGTGTATCTGTAAGTGAAAATGTGCATTAATTAGAAAATTAAGCAGTTGAAAAGTGTCAGTGCCTGGAAAAGAAATCCTGCAAAAAAACCCAAAAACAAACCCTTTTTATTATTATATGCATGGAAATAAAACTCTAAGGTTCCAAAGTCAGCCTGGCAGACGCTAGGAAAAAATACAGGGCATGTTAAAAACCATTAGATGTATGAATGTAACATTAATACAGCAACGTTCTGTTCAAATTGTGATCTTCCAAGTAACTACACGCAGCATTTGCAATACAGCTCCTTTTAACTGTGCACAGGTTCCTTTACACAAATAGTCTTAGTCTGTAACACTGATTTAAATTATTCAGGGGGTTAAAAAAAATGGCTTAACCTGAGAGCTGTTACATAAGAAAAGGAATGTAAACCTGTTGAAAACCTGTGTACATACAAGGCCCATTTCCAGTTAGTCAGGAAAATGTGTGTCTGACCAAGAAGTGAGAAAGCCACACAGGCACCTAAAAGACCCAGTGAGATTAGGTTTCCCCTTGAGGTTTTGTTTAGTGCAATAGGGACCATACATTCCACCAAAGCAAGCACAGAAATAGAAAAAGGAGACTATGTTGTAGTTAAAAACCAGAAACTAAACCACAAAAATAAAAACCAACCCTAAAAAAGCAGCATTACAAAGAACAAAATGATCCTTCCCAACCGTATGATACCAGAAGATGGTATACGTAAGGATCCAATATGAATCAGGTTTTGTACACAAGGCCCTTTGCTCATGTAGGTAATAAATCATCTTCATGTTAAAAAAAAAAAAAAGCGGGTTACAAAAAAAACCCTTACATAAAATCCTTAGGATTTCATACTAATTAAAGACTTCCAGTACTATGGTTATGAATTAATTAGTATTTGAGGTAGCACTGAAACAAAAGCCCCGTTTACCCTAAATGACCCATTACCCTTTTTAACACAGCTAACTTCCTGCAATCCATTCAGTATTTGTTTCCTTCACATTTATTTCTCATCCAACATGCTGCTAAAAATCAAAAAGCACAAAAAATGATTTCAAAAAGGTTTGTTCTGCAATGAACAAAAACGTCTCTTGGACAGTGAGCACGCAAAGCCAGATTTCTACTTTTGAGCATCACAACCCAGGGAACAACCACGATAGCAGGGGAAAGACAGAACGACACGTTACTACAACAGAAAACAAATGTAGGAAATCCCTCCAGTAAGTCAAACAGGCAAAATCAATACATGAAACCCACCCTTCCCTCCACCCTGTCACCCCAAGTATAAGGGCATCACACCCACACACACATACATACACACGGTTACTTCATGTAACTACAGAAGTGCATACAGTAACTGCCCTATGTAAAGCTAACCAGGTGATATCCTACATTTCAAAATTCTCTGCACCAAGTGAAAAGATTTTTCTCATGCCAGATAGGTAGATTATGTTAAGAAAAAAAACCTATGAAGGACCTCAAGGCACGCATGTTCTCACCTAGTTTTGTTAAAATAAAAAACAAATCTAAGTCCTTACAGTGGAAGTCTAACACTGAAGAACTAAAAGAACTAAAATGCTCCCCCTAATTGGCATTTTACCAGTTAGATGGCCTTTTTTTTTTTTTTTTCCCAAAAGTTTGGGAATATAAAGTGAATTTTCTGGATTAAATTGGGGAATAAGTTCTGTATCTGAAGATACTCTGCACACGGGGTGCCAGTATTTACTCTTCTTACATGAAGTCATACTGGAGCTATCTGGGGGGCTGAGAACCATTACCCTGTCAACATTTACTCTCCATCACTACTAGGAGAAAAACCATCAGCGTGGCAGTTTCTGTTAGCTGTGAATGTGCTATGGACCTGTCCTCCTCCCACCTAGCAGCAATTACATCAAGCTCTTCAAACACTCCAGTTTGTTTCACCATACAGTATGTGCCACAACCAGCTGCTAACATTGTGATGAAAACAAGTGTTACACGACCAAATTGAATTATGTGTAAAACAAGAACAACCCAAACTTTGAGAACAGAATTACAAGGCAGACCTGTCTGTACTGGTACAGCAAAACCAAATGAACCTAGAAGCCCAGGCCTCAGTCTGACAGTGTATTCTATTTCCCCTTAAAAGATAGAGCTGTTTTTTAAACCTTTTTTTTTTTTTTAATGTATAACATTCTACTAAAATACCACATCATACGGCCAATCCAGTCTTTTAGTCAAAGCAGAATATGATTAGTCATGAAGTGAGTTATTCTCCAGTGCTACAGTGTGACAGATGAAAACAAAGCAATAAAAAAAAAAAGTTGGCTCCATATAAGACCTACTGGAGTCGCCTATTAAAATCAATATAAAACTACTCTAATAAAAATGGTGGACAAATAATACACAGATCAGGGTATATGTATTGACTTACTAGCATCTTTATAAAAATTTGAAGATATACACAAAAACACATCAACATTTATGGAACCGTATCCATTAAACTTAGATAAGACAACACAAAAAACTAACATAGCTAAGATGTGGTTGACTGTAAGCACTTTGAGTAACATTTTAATTCCAAAAGTTCAATATTTACATACTACATTAAACGCTTTGTTTGCATTTTGCATTGGATTTTGAATGCATGATCAAGAAAGAACAAGATAATGGTTGCAACAGATCTTCCAAGAAAGTTCACTTAAGATGTTCAGATTTAACTATGTGCTGAAAGAGAACATGGAAATAACACGTCCATCTAGCTTTACCTCTACTTCCTCGGTGGTTTTTTGGGAGGAGACACAACAAAAAGAACTAGAAGAGATGCATCGTTCAAACTGCTCATTTGCCAACAGATCAGTTTTAAGAAAGGATTTGAGAACTAACAAAACACAAACATTTTAACAAGAGATTCGCCTAATTGCTACTTTTGCTACTGAGTTTAAGATACTGGAAAGATATGGTGACAATACAGGGTGAGCGTGTGTATGTATGTGTATAATAAAATACATATAGACATACATACATAATGTTTACATATACTTCTGATACTCAGCCACTGCAATAAGCAGCTAAAATCACCAGCAATCTGCCCATACTGTCTATGCACAAGCCATAACCTACTGCAACCACCTTTAAAGAGAACCCACCTAGTCATTAAACAGGCACTGTTTACATCGCCTCCTACATTTAAATGGATCTGAGGCAATTCAAGTCTTTGTTCCAAAGCCACCCATTTATGTCAGTGTTTAAAAACATTTAAAAAAAAAAAAAAAAAAAAAAAACCTCAGCTGAATAAAAGTTCATAAAATTTGTTTAGGGTGGCTGAACCTCAGCCTCTCTGGGATCGATTCAAAACCCAAAGCAGGAGCATTTCTACAAACATCTTTGACTTTTGAATCAAACCCATACCCCTTCAGCTCCGAGAAACCCTCTAAGCCCAACAACATTTGCTTATGACAGAACAGCTGATCAACTGCAGATGTTCCTACTGCTGAACTCAGCTGCTGGCCTGTCTGCCATTTGCACCTAACACAGATTTCCAGACACACACTATTAATGCTCCATTCCTAGATGTCTTTCCGTTCTCCTCAGTACAGAGAAGTTGCTGTCTTAACAGTGGGGTGAATAACTGTTTAATGACTCGTTTTAAATATAAACATTTATTTAGAAAAAATCAAAATAAAAATTACATAACCTGAGGAAGTAGCACAGAGGTTCCAGTGCTCATGGGAGTGAGGAACTAAAGAGCACTTAGCAGGGCTGGTCACTGCAATCACCTGGCACTGGTCTTCAGTTGGCTTCCACCGGGTGCTTCCTACCTGTGTCTCGTTCTCTGTCCTGGGCTTAGGTCTAACTGAAGCACTTAACAGCACTGTATGCAGAATAACTGTGCCAAACATTAAGTGTTATGCATAAGAGGGGAACTGCACAAACAGGTACAAAATTCACTTCTCTATGAATATTTTTATGATGTTTTTGTGCCTCGTCACTACATTGTAACTGGGCTAACAGTATTCTTTACATTTCTTCACCAGTGCAATTAAAAGCACCACATTACTCTATTATTTAGTGAACAAAAAGCAGTTCTTACCTAGAGGACTAGGTGGTATTTATTACTCAATCATTAATCTAAGCAACTTCTACTTAATTCAAAGTTTGGACCAAAACTATAAGAAAGCCAATTAGGTCTTAGTGACTTTGGTTACCATTTGATCTTAAAAAATATATATCTATGCTACTATAAATTTGCTTAGTTCATCCTTCTCCTGTTTTGGACCCCACTTATAGTTGTTTCATTACATACCAATGGTGCTCTTCTGTGGTCGTTCAGATGACAAAAAAAAAAAAAAGCCAACAGAACTTTGTAGACTTAAGTCGCCCCATTCAATAGTAGGTGGAATGCTCCAAAGTATTCCTAACATAAAGGATGAAGCAAAAGCTCACAGTCTAAAAACTATGGAAATGTTCATTAAAAACTGCAATCCAATATAAAGATGACATTTTAAGAAGTTTATTCAGAAATAACTGAAAAAAACTGTTCCTTTGGCAATACCATCTAAATGGTTCTAACCAAAAGGAAACATGGATTTTACTTTGAATAAAATATAAGCTCCTTAACGTTTGCACATACTGTTGTGAACTGCCACGTTCACCAGCAGCTTCACAATGTCCTTATAGTCTCGTATGCACTGGGAACAACACATCAAACCAAATTCTTTCATTTAACGGGTTTCTTCTGGTTCAGCATTAGTCACAAAGTAAATCTCAAGAGGAAAAAAAAGAACTAATCCAAATAAAGCATAAGGCAATTATGAAACACTAGCCGAAAAGAACTATTAGGAATACACCACTCTTCCTGTATAACTTTTTGGTTTTTTTTTTTAAGTGAGCCACTAAATATTTCTTTTTTCCTTGTAGCTGGCAACATCATTAAAAACAGTTTAGTTACAACTTGGAGTTAACTACCCCAGGATGCTACTGAATGGCAAAGATCCTTGTTTTTAAAAACCAAGGGAAAATACAGCAATGTTATTCCTACACAGTGTTTTATGGAATAAGTGGAGTTGGAAGGAGAAGATGGGAAGCCTGTATTGGAATAGAAAATGCAGAGACAGACTTAACATATTTACAAAGATAGAAACTACAGTTTTTCCAGTGTCACCTCCAAAGTTTCTCAGCATACTTCTATTCAATGAAGTAGACCACGTTTAAACCTATGCAAGAATATCTTCTATGCTCTTGTATATACAATGTAATTAATGTGTTTTGTTTAGAAAAGTGAGTTCTCATTCAAGTACCTCACACTGAAGATAAGAGCAACCATTATCAAATATTCTTTGCTATGAAGAAAGTTTGTACATCTTTCGGTGTAAACGTTCTCTCTCAAAGTCACTGTGGTCACAAAGTAGTATCTTGAAGAACAGTGTCTACCTGCACTGTAGCTTTTTGAGAAAAACAAAACAAAACAAAACTGTAGCTCCATGTGGTTACAACAGAATCTGAAGAAACTGAACAGAAATTCCACCTTTGTAGATCCTCTCAAGTTCAGCTCTTCTCGAGGACACCTTGCTGCTCTCTGTAGTTCAACATGGCAATTGAAAGACTAAGCTGAAAGGTTTCAGAACCTGATAGTTTTGTCACTGTGTCCCGTGTCGCTCCACAGTATGTTTCTGGTAGTGTAAGCAATTCTCTCAGCAGACATCACTCAACTATCAGTGCCACGTTTATGTGGGACAGATCTATCATGTGCCTGTTAAAAGAAATTTAGATCTGGTAATCAAGCTTATTCTAGGTATAGAGATCAGACAAGAAGGTTCTAAGGTCAGTAATAAGCAGATGCTTGAATGGATTAAGAGAAACACTGATCAGATGCAACAAATTTCATCTTTTGAAGGAAGTGAGCAAACCAAAGCCAGCAGTGCTTAATTATTTACCTGTGGAATTTCTGTTGAAATGCTAAAGCATGTGCTGGCTCCTTAAATTTCGCTATGGCTTTCCGTTGTTGAGGAAGCATCTGTAAACTCTGTAAGGAAAAAAAATCAAAATCTATTTTTAATAAGCACTAAAAATTTCACTTAAAAAAACATCTTGCATGGAACTCACTGAAATCGTCATCTTTCTTTTCTTAGAAGCACTTATTGGTGTTCATGAAATGGAAACAGACTTCTGAGATTCAGTCAGGACCCAGGTGAATCTATCTGAGCTCATGAATTAAGCCATTGTGCCAAATGGAAAATTCAATCACTTGTTTAGCAAAGACCACAACTCTTCGATCTGATCCACACAGATGAACCAAACCCCACAGCCAAACTTTCATCAACTGAATGAGAAGCATTAAACTGAGCAGAGCTTAACTTCACACATAAGCACCTGGATTCATTCACTTGACCTGCTTTATTGGATCGAAACAGGGCAGAAACAGGAAAAAAAAATGGTAGGAAAAAGTCATAGGCTTTCATTCTGGACCGTATATTCTCACACTATTTCAGTACAAATAGGTAGAACTTTTGACAGACACTAATTTAATGAGATGGCTTAGGGCACCAATTTCAATTCCTCCCAGTAGTGAGGAACTATGCCACACACAACAACCTGAAAAAGTTCCTGAGATGCATGCCTCCCATACTGTGAAAGCAGCATTTTTCAACGTGAAACACATGTAGTATCGAGGCCTCCAAAACTATAGCAAGCCTCAGTCTGGGAGCAGAACTCATGTTCACGCTTCCTACCACAGTAGGAAATGCAAAGGTGTCTCCAGAGTCCTGTGGTCTTTGTAATAATACAAACACAGAATCTCCTGAGTCTCTATGGAAGATAACCATACAAAAGTAACAAATACCTTAATTCCTTTAGATAAAGGGGTATTCCTTGGGAAACCATAATCAACCCCACTCTGATACATTCATCAAGAGTGCCACACTTTGAGATGTCTTTGTGAAATAATTTTTAATCCAACCAATGCGTTTCCTGTTCGTTCAATCTAATGCAGCTTTTTAAGGCCAGATGTCAAATGCCATCATGAAATGTGCTACTAAGATTGCCTACTTACAATCTTTTTGAACAGGTAAGACTCGAGTTGATAGCATGCTTATTTAGCAAAAGCTGTGGCATCCAATGGCCATATTTCTTTATTTTTAGGTCAGGCAATGCAGCTTTAGGCTCTTTCTGCAACTTAATCTATCCGTAGATTTTGAAGTCATTAATTTTGGCTGTAGCTACCTTGCATCACCTTGTAATTAAAAGGAAACTCCCCCACAAAATCACAGAAGTTTAATACTTCCATTGTTTCTACAATTTCAAAGTGAAAGCAGAGGAAAAGTCAAGGAAATTCTCTGCTTCAAATTTGAAATGATTGAGAACAGAGTGAGAAAGAAAACCAGAAAGAAACCAGGCCTCATAGTCTAAACACTCAATCAAGTAAAAAGGCAATGTTCTTTATTTGCCAGACTTGCTGATAGCAAAAACAAAGTCATCATATTTTTTTCTCAGATATATGATTCAGCAAATCTGTAAGGTTCAGGTGGTTAATTTGCATTGCATACCTTTCAGAAAGTTTGCTACAAGAGAAAAGGTTCAGCTAAGTCACTGCAGTTTGTTGGTTGAAGCTAGTGGGAATAGAATTTATCTTTAAAAAATACTAAACAGACCTGATTTTTAATCAGGAAGCTCATTACGAGGCTAAATACATTTTACCAACATGAATACTGCCAAGCTCAACAAAGCATCTAAAAAGGAACTTGGAAAACTCAGTTCTCCTATGAGTTATTTGCTGGAGTGGATGAAGGAAGTATTCAAGTTTGTATTTTCCTCTTTACAGATGTCTCTTATAATCTACAGAGCTGTAGTTAACATACATTCTCTTCATATCACTTATCAGGCTAGACTGAATGCTAAGTTTTAAAAAATGTTTTCAGATGATTTTTCAATGGAAGCAGCAACCATTTCTTTATAAATTCCCCCTTCATTCAGTTCCCCTGACAGTATTTTATATTTCAAAGCCCCAGTGTAAAGTCTAACAATCATAATTTTCCCACATTCACCTGGTTAATGCATCCAGATGTGAACCACCTAAGTGGCACAGATGGGTGTGCCACCTCCGATTGGAAGAGCTGTCCAAAACAATCTACTTCAAGCAACTTTCATAAATATACTCAGCCTTCAAGAAACTCAAATTATAGTAGAGAAAATGGTGCAGAATAACTTTGTGTTTGTCTTATTAAGGTATTAAAAAAAGGTTTCATCTTGTTTTAACAAGGAAGAAATTAGACAATTATTAAGCTAATTTATTTGGACTATATGAACACTGTAGCTTGCAATACCAGCACAATACCTTTGCTGACAACAATGTTTAATATCTCAACATGGGATATGATCAACATTGTGTTTTCAAACAAATTATTACCTATCATACCTTGCATTCATACCTGCTAACAGAATTCTCTTGAGAAGGTCTGCTGTCATTTTGAGACAATATAGACTTCCTTACATTGCAACTTAAACCCTGAACTTTACGTTTACATGGTTAAAGGAACAACAGTGCTGATTGTCAGGCACAGAACAAGTCAGGACAATTTTGCTGGAGTGTGTAGGTCCTGACCTGCTGCTATCCTGAGCCTGAACAGATGGGCTATCAGCTGGGAATACAAACAAGTGTTCCACTTCAGTGGCAACCTGAAATAAAATAGCTGCATATTCATCTTACTGGATGATTTCTGTCTCCTTGAATTCTGGATGATACGTAGCTTAGATCTTGCACTTAAGCGATGCTAACAGCAACATTCTGGTGCAACTGATATAGTGTGTTACCTGCAGAATTTTATACCTCAAAGGTGGCTTTTTTTTCAAGGCATTACCTTTATAGACTTAGTCCACAAGATTTTTCAAGATGCTAGGAAAATACATTCAGAATTAACTAATTTTGTATATCTTAACCAAACTACCTTATTAGTTTAAAAGCCATTTTAAACTAATTGTCACCCTTCTGAAATAATTTGGCAGCCATTACTCTTAGTAATCAAGTCAGTATTCCCAGCATTCATATTTTCAGGATAGCCTGAGTGCTCACACATTCATTACAAGGTCATCTTGAAATAACCTCCTAGAAAGCTGTTCACCACACAGACCACCCACTGTATTGTAGCCAGATTACTTGTAAAGAATGCTCTAGCAGGTTTCCAAAATTACTAGTACTACTGTGTAAGATATTTCATTAATTAACTTGTATAAGTATTTATTATTTGTAAATACATTAAGTATAATCTTAGCCATTGCAGAGCAAGTATGAAAACAGATGCTCGTCTGTAATGTTTTCTGTATGATTGTTGCTTCCCACAATGTACCTAATTTATATTTCCAGCAGAATACTGCATATCATGGGAGATTTAAATGTTCATGATTTCTTTTCGTACTGCTCATCTAATTCTGGAGAAGATTTTACAACAACTTGAAGATAATTATGTATGATTCTATAGATAACTAAATCAACTAATCTAATATTTGTACATTTTTAACTATAGATCTTGTTTGCTTTTGAAGCTAAATGACCTTTAGTTTGAAATTACTCCATGTTCAGAGTTTTTCTATTTAATAGCTAATTTCATGAACAGAAACAACATGATTTTAAAGGAAGCAGATAAATCAAATTTTGGGGCTATCAGCCTCAATGGCTGCTCAACCATCTGCCTAAAGCATTAAACTGTGGACGTTTCTCCTACAAATTTCCATGGAAGCAGCCTTGAAGTGAAAGAGCTACAATGGCAGCAGGCTGGAGAAACCACTGTCAATGTAAGGTCAGAAAAACACAGATCAGAATAAAAAATAATTCTCCAGAAGCTGACAGCAAGTGGGAACCACAAAAACTTTTCATCCCAAAGAAAATACTTCTACTTGACAATATTTAATATAGGCAACATTTGCAAAATTCTACTTTGATCAGACAAGGTTTTATATATCATTTGAACCAATGACACCAACTGCTCCTACTGCAAGTCCCTGCAAAACTATCATTCATTTGGAATAAGTGCTAGCTGTCCAGCAGCATCACATTCCCAAAAATGTCTCAAGTAGGCTGCAGTGGGCTAAGGATCTAGGACCATTGAACAGGTCTACATATGCTCCTACTGACATATCTTCAAATACCTAGCACTAAAATAAACCTCTCCCTTATGTTCTCCCTTATAATGTTTAAAGCATGAGTCTGTATTTCCCAGTGTACATATCATGCTTCCCTTGGTCTGAATTCAGTATTATTTCATTAACTACTGATTTTGCTGTGTGCCAAAGGTGAGTCAGGGAAGGCTGGGGAAGGGCCAGCCACACACTACTGCCTTTGGAGATGCACTGCTTCTACCAAGAGTTACTTCACTTCCCATATAATGCAGGGACACTAAAATTTCCTCGACAGGAGATTTCAGTGTTGTCACATTGCACTCCACAACAACCTCTTTCTACGAGCAGTTCCTAAAATGAAGTATCACAATCCTTCCAAGCATCACAGCTCTGAAAAAAAAACAACTTAATTCACATTTTCTCTTTAAGTTGACTCAGTCAGACATCAGAGAATGAAAACCCCTGCCCGGATCCACTCAGGTGTAAAGGATTGACAATGCAATAACTACTAGGGGATTTCAAATGACTTGTTAGTTTACAGATTAGGGCATCCAGATCTACTATATGGTTCTTACTGGAGACCAGCCTGAGATCAAGGTGAGATCAGAGGCATTCTATGCATTTTCTCATTTGACTCTGGTGTAGTAAAAGAGAAATTACATCCTGACACAGTCTCAGTATTAAAAAAGTAAAAATGTGTAGGGCCAGGAGGGAGTATTTTATGAAAAGGATTTTGGAAGCACAGAGCTCATATTGATCTTGATTATCTTCTTTTTCTGTTTCTTTAGACACTGTCACTGGAAGATACAGATCTTGAGTAGGATGGAAAATGAAATAGTTGCGAACAGCCAGAATTTCATGAACATTCAATGCTTTTGATTGAGAGCTTGCCTACAGCTTTTTTTAAAAAACACATTAAATTTAACAACTCTAAAGCATCAGAAGCACTGACATTATCTACAACTGAACTGTTAGCAGTTACTAAAGAATGAACATTATAAAATGACCCTTTCCTCTACAGATATTCCTTTAGACCTACGGTCTCAAATTCCTCCTTTGCACATGTTTTATTCTTAAACCTCCTCTTTTTCAGTATTCACAAAAATAATATTCAAGCAAGCTGTATGATAACAGCAGCACAATAATCTCACAAGAAGAACAACAAGGATGATCTATGGTCAAAACGAAGATGAGCTTCTCTAGCTCACACACTGCTCTACAGCTGAACTGGACAGGCTCATTGCAGAGTTGCTCTTTTCTCCCCCAGCCCAAGGACTGACCATGCCTTCTTCCACAGTCAATGGAGAGAGACTCATCTGCAATAGCTGAAAATGTTTTTTTTGTTTTTTTTTTTTATGGGCACGAAGAACAAACAGGTCACCAGAGCAGTGCTGTGCACCCCATGAGCTGTGTCACATGGAGAAGAACCCCTGCTGATCCTGGATCCCTGCACTCATGTTCTGGACGCACTCATCTACATGTGCTTGTCATTTCCATTACTAAGCCTTTTACCCTTAAAGATAAAATCAGCTTTGCATACAGCATTGGTGCAGATACCTGTCTTTCCTCTAACTGAGCACTAGGTAGCACTATCACTCTAAGAAAGCAAAGAGAATCACATCAACAAGGAAACTGTTTTCCCCTTCTGTGACCAGAAAAGCAATCACTACATACATCATCAGAGTAAAACACATAGTTGTAAAAGCATTCAAAATACAGCTACAACACAGCATTCTAATCACCTCTGATACATAACAGCAGCTCCCCACTCCACTATTAATTGCTCTTAAAACATCAAAATCTATGATCTTCCTAAAACAATACTGGGAATTTGCACTGATACTTTATGCTTGTAAGCATCTGATGAAAGAAAATAAGATTTAAGATAATTATGGAACAATTGCACAGGATGATTACTTTAGTGTCTAAAGAAGAATAAGGAAATAGCGATGCAGAAAAGGACCACTTCTCCCCTGTATACTTCACTATCCACACTTGTGAAATAACAGTCTCAAAAAAGTTGAGAAATTTCTGGACTTCTAAAAGGCTGACTCGAAATGCAGAATTATCAACCTCCAGCATCATTAGGTAATTCAGCCACCTCTTTCAAGTACTACTTCTATATAAACAGTGAGGTGAAAGTTGATGATTTAGAACTTACCAAAGGAACAGCTGACACTACTGCAAGAACACAAGTTCTGTAACAGACACGCATATATCAAATCCCACTGGGAAATTACTTAATTTATTTCCTATAAGCATACCCTCCTAAACTGGTCTGTGACACTGCATTAAGAAACCACCGTTTGCAGTCTGCTAAAAAAATATGGCAAGTACTGAAAACATTCTTCAGCACATCTCAACAGCTTCTCCCAATTCTGAATGCTTCCTAGCAGGATTTCTATTAATCTCCTTCTAATATTCTCATGCAAGATTTAGCAAGTAAACACTGACTAAACGTGTTTTGGAACTGTATGAATAATTTCCTCGAGTACTACAGAACATGAAGGGACAAAGTATTTTGTGAGGGTACTTCTGCCTTCACAAACAAATTAAACCTCTCTGAATTGACGACATAAATAATTCAGCTTTATTCCATTTACTAAATTGGGAAGAAGTGAGACAGAGCGTACATCTCTAGGAAAGCACTGTGTTCTACAGCAGAGAGATAATCTTATTCATAAACAAGTCTCTGAGCAACTGAATAGTTTCAATTAATGTATTGCATTTGTCTGAAAATGTTGATCCTGTCAAAACAAGCACCCAAAATGGAAAAAGCTGAGTTAAAGAAAACATTGTAATCGTCTGTATGTTTCATTATCCATTGAGTGATATTTTTGAATGTACCAAAAAGGCAGAAATGGCCTCATAAGCCTTTCAGTGCTTTGAAAGCCTCCTGGTTTTGCTTAAAATCAGTTTTACTGACATGATTCTTCAGGAAGCTTTGTAGCAGATACACCCCCATATATGTCACAACCTTGCTTACAAACCCCTCACCCTTCAAGGGAGATCTTCCGAAAAATAAATACAGAAAATCCTTCGAACCAGAATGTGTTTTCATTTCAAAAAGCAGATAGTGCTACATGGTGTAACACCTAAAATGAGTAGCCTTCATTAAATACTGTTACCCTAGGACTGCAACAACAGGAATCATAGAGTGTAGGTGCAAGCCAACAATAAAAACAGCAACAGAATATTTGTTTTTATATAATTTGGCTTCAACAAAACCCCACAGAATGGATGTGCTTATGTTATATATAGAAACAATGGAGGCAGTACAAGAACTCCAAAATGAAGGAGAATCTTCATGACACTTAGCAAAATTCTACTGTACCCCCTCTGCTGCAATATAATCATGTGCTTGTCTTTGCTATCAGGTGTAGTGTGTGTGTGTGTGTGTGTGTGTGTGGAGGGGGGTGCCGTCAAACATGAATTACCAATAAACACACATTGTATTTAGTGTCAGGGAATTAATTGAGCTTTCCAGAATGAAAGACTTTTGGCACAAAAATTACAAACCAAGGTTGACCTACCTGAATGGGTCCCACTGACATCAGCAGGTTTTTCAGTTGGACATCAGTAGTTGATGAAGAAAGCCCTTCAACTGACACAATACAGGGCTGAGGTTTGCACTCCACCACTCGCAGGTTCTGTTTATTTGGCATCAAGCGTCCTCGGCCCATCTGGCCTGCTACTCCTCTGCCTCTCCCATGCATAATGACCTGCCAACAACAAAAGTAACAGTATTTTGATTTACTTACCCAGTGTTTCTGTTAACTACGTTTGACAGATGATGTGAAAGTTAGCAATTTACTTAAAAACTCGATTTGTGTACACGTTGATTTAAAACAGCTTGCTGCTGTTAGCTTATTTGAAAGGTCACATATTAACACATCCATCCACGCCTTATACAAACCTAATTTAGAAGGACAGAGAGTTAGAGATGATACTACGGCTAAAAGCCTCAGCTTTAACATAATTAGCCAAGCAATAAAGGTCCCATACCAAAATATATATGCTGCTCACATCAGCAAGGCATATGCTTGGCTCCCACATTTTGAGTCTAGTCAACAAAAACAGCAATACCTCTTCTTCCTTTTCTCATCTCAGTCCAAAGATTAATTTAATGTACACGAGACCAGCAAACTGCCCCAAGTGCTTCCAGTCTCTACTATACCAACCATTAGTCTGTTATCAGGATGGAGTACCTGTGTATAGTGAACAACTTTTTTTTTAAAGCTCCTTTTTCCCCCAAATCACACAGGATCTGAAATCACAGTATTTGCCAGAGCAGGAAACGTGCGACCATTCTTGTAAATTCAAGGTTGAATGGTTAGAGGGAGAAAAATTAACAATGAAACAGTAACAAACGTTACACAATTAACACGTAACATTGAGTTAACACTCAACACTTTCTCTTCTGGAGCAGGATTCATGCTTGGAAAGCCTACCAAAGGTCAACAACTCTTCTTCTCTGCATCAGCAAAGAAATCTTATCCTTACACGAAGCAGGAAGGTTATGGTTTACAGTTTGAAACCAACAAATAAATTAGAAGCCCAAATCCCTGTTATTTTCAGGGAGCATCTCAGCTTGAAAATAAACAGAAAGTACACACCAGTGCAGCGTGAATGATCTCCCTGCCTTCTCCCAGTGAGTGATGAGTGTGAAAACCTCGTTATGAGCTCACCAACTATTTTGAGCAACACCACCTTTGAGAATCAACCAAAGAGCATCCTGAAACCATTGTTGTGTACCCTAGTGAATAAAAGCTTAAGCACTTCAGAATAACTCTTGTTTTTTAAGCCAGAAAGCACGTTGGATACCGTTCCTATAGTAGCTATCATGAGACACACGCCTTTCCCATAGGGACTACTGTTCTGGCCAGAAAGCCATCAGACAAAACAACTTGCAGGCATCACCAGTCTGTGCTGGATACAAACGGGCCTCTGTAGATTAAATGCTTTATATGCAATTATGCATCTCCTGGGTCATGCAGCCCTGCGCTAGTAATTGACAAACAGAATGCTAGTTATGAATATAGCAACACAGCTCAACAGTATAACTTCTAGCAGCAATATGCATCTAAAAATCACCTTTTTAGGTTGATGGATTCCCTGGATGTTTTTGACCCCTTGAGGAGCTGCTGAACGGATCAGTGCCTGCTGCTGTTGGTGCTGCTGCTGTTGCATTCCCTTTGTCAATGTGACCTTCCGCACTGGCTGCTGTTTCGGCTCCAGAGGTTGTTGAGGCCGCTGGGGCTGGCCCTCTGGGTGAAAAAAGCCAGCGTCCTCTCCCCCCTGCTGAAATCAACAACACAACACGCAGCTCAATGTCTACGCAGTGCAAACGCTCGCCCTGAGAAATCTCCTGTGACATCAGCTCAGCGCAGCGAGCGCTCATCGATTTGCCTATTAAACAAACCAGGGGCAGTTGCAGAAGGGTGTAAGGGCTCAGCCTGGAAACTCTGCTTTACTTCATTTGGACTTCATTACTGACCACTATGTTCGATAGCACCTTTTCAAATCCAAATAGGTAAGGAGCTTTCATTTCTCTTTCCAAGTCATTCTTCCTCCCAGGGTTACATATGAACTACGTTTGGGTTATTAATATTATTTTTGTTTTGTTTCTTTCATAGAGACGTACATTAAAGGAATCTGTGAGAGCTGGAAAAGCCAATCAAACACTCTGCTCATCTTTACAAGTCCAACCTCTCTTTAGAAAACAGTATTTATTTTGTAGTGTGTGTTTACGCTGTCTGTTCCTACAACAGAAATCTCGTAAGTTATCTCTGTCCCCCAACACTGCCCATGTTTGGAGCATTTAGAACAGCTCTTCCCCCCCAGGATTTTTTGTTTGGTTTAAAACACTCTTAGTACAAATATTTACACTCACAAGCACTAACAACACCTCACTCCCCCCCTCTGATCCAATGACCCCTAACTCTCCCCACTACACCTCTAATTGCAGTGCACATACAGCACAAATAAAAGGTGAACACACTGGGAGATAAGAGATTTGCTTGCATTGCCTCTGCCTGAGCAGTTCAGCTTTCTCTATAAACAGAAGGGCAATTTTGTAGAATCATGGACTATTCTTAGTTGGAAGGGACCCACAAGGATCACTGAGCTTTACACCATACAGCAGCACCCAAAATCAGACTGTATGTCTGAGAGCACTGTCCAGAAATTCTTGAGTCTGTGTCTATCCAGCAAATCAGGGCAGTCACTGAAAAACATCCCATGGAACAACAGACAGCAGAAGCAGTACCTTGTTTGAGCCTGACAACAGATAAGGTACTTCTGCTTCTGTAAAGACCTTTGAATTATTGCATGCTTTCTGCATGGCTTCAACAGCAGAATTTATACTTAAGCTGACTCCACTTCAGAACTCCAATCTGCTAGTATTAGCAAACCCTGTATTTATTTCTTTTTAAAGCGGCTCACTGCATTGTAAGATTTAACTAGGAGCACACTCACCATTGATCCGAGCTGCTAAAACAGCTGGAAGGCCCACAGCACCTACAGCCCTGGGATGCACCCAAGCCACCAAGGGAGCCAGGTAGTGGAAATTCATTAACCCGCAATCACACACCACTGTAGCACCAAGAGTCAAGGCAAATAAGCACAGCCTATGCCTAAGCCCATGAAAAATCCCAGGTTAACCTTCAAAAGCTCTCAAATGGAAGGCACGTCTGAAGAAGAAAAAAACCAACAACAATTATTGAAGCATCTTTGTTTACATAATTTCTTTCCCTTCCTTTAAATACTGATGAGTCAAAAGTCTTTCTGCATCTGTACTGTGTCACTAACCAGAGGGCGTCAAATGAACCGACACCGTTTTCTGCAGATAAGGAGACAAAATACAAGGCTGCAGAGGGAGCACGTTTATAGCCCATGTGGAAATATAAGCCTTATCTTGAGTGGAAATACAAATCATGACACCTCTACTAGCATTACACAACAGGAACACCTACTGAGGGCTGCTTGTTACTACATCTCTCCACAGCCATTGAAGAGAAGTAGCCCAGTAAGGTGTTATCTGGGATAGTGTGCAACTCAAAACCCTAAACCACATACATACTCTGCATTATCAAGCATATGCAGGCAACAACTTCTCAAGAACTTAAATCCCACACAAGTCAAATCCCCCCCCAAATTGGCTTCATCACTGCCTCATATCATCTACACTTCAAAAAACACGATCTGGCACAGGGAGTCCTGAAGCTCTTCCTACTTAAGGGCTTTCTTCCACAGTATCCACAGTGAGAAAACAATAGAAAATGGTATCTTTTCTCTACTTCTCATCACATTCACTTTCTCTCTGCTAAAATTAATGGCTCTACGTTAAATGTGGTTTTACATAAAATTCTGTACGTAAACCTTTGAGATCAGTTACTAGAAAGAAATAATAAAGCTTTTCCTTCAAAGTCTGTCTTTGACTGCAGCTCAAAAAAGAAACAAAAACAAGCAACAGCCCTTCTCCCTGAAAACATAAGCACGTAAACAAAAACCTATACTAGAAACCAGTATTGAACTAACATTAAAATGAAGAGGATTTAAATAGCAGCATAAGCCTTATGCTCTGGTCAGATAATTTCCTTTATCCAACCTTACAGCAGCTGGAAGATTACAAAACTAAAAAGAACCAAAAATTCTAGCAGGAATTTAATCCTAAGAACTGGGAGTTCAAATCTAATCTATGCTAAATGCCTGCTGTGCAAAACAACCATAAATACTTGTGACTGTGTCTCTCCAAACCCAAAAATGATTCCTGCACATACGAACAGCGTGTAAGTGAAGCCCTCAGGTACAAAACACATCATACATGCTCATTATGGAGACTTCAAAAGCAAGCAATCATTTCCCATAAAGGCTAGGATGGCCAACAACCACCCAATATTTAACTGCAAAGCTCAATTATCACCAAATAAAACTGTTCAAACTACAGCAGGAAACACACAATCACACAAATCAAACGCATAAACACACAATATGGGTTCGCATTCATGAGGAATATGGTGGGATATGCTTCCTGCTGGGCTTTCTAATAAGTCAAGACCCAACCCTGGGCTGAAACCCAGTCTGTGGGCTTCAAGTGTTAACACAACATGCCTGCAAAATTCTCTCGGATGCCAATCTAGAAGGTGGAAGCATCTCTGGACTTTTTGTAAGTTAATACATTTCAGAAGCATGAAAACCTGTAAAAAAAAAAATAAAGGAAATCCACAGGGTAAGAAACGGGGAAGGAGCAAAGTCTGATGGTTCCTGCAACAAGAAAGGAAAAAATGGACAACTGAATCAAAATCTGGCTTTATAACCTTGCTCTAAAAACACTGCTTCTTGAGCTGGCTTGAGCAATACGCTGTTCCATGACAGCAATACGCTGTTTCATGTACAGCTCTCCTGGCTGTAACTGAAGACAAAATTTGGCGTCTTTCTTAAATTAAAAACAAAACAAGTCAAACAAAAACCAAAAACATGGCTCCTAGGTCAGTATGTGTTCAACAAGTGAAACAACAAAGTCTCAGGTAACAAATCTTAACCAGCTAAAAAAAAGAACTGCTGCTAAAGATGTCAAGCAGTGTCAAAACCAAGCTGAGTAAAATCTACATAGTATTAAATTGAAAGATGGCACTTTTAATTTGCCACCATTTTAATTGCCACCATTATCATCCTTTAAACTTACAAAGGAAGATAATTGCTGGCTTCTTCAGGAATGCAAATGAAGAAGTAAGTCTTAAGCAAAACACTCATAAAGGACTTTATCATCTGATCTTAAAGCCACAAATCCTCTGAACATTACTTACAGCCACACATTCATACGAGAATATTAACACTGGTAGATTGGCATAACTGCAAATAGGACTGCTCCTGTGCTGACTCCAGACTTTCAGTAGGAGGCAGAAATAAGCAGGCAAATCAAAACATACAGTAAAGCTACAGGTGAGTGAAGCAAGATGCTACTGCAGAAGCTACCCAAAAATGACATCTGAATCATAGAAGCCGAATAATTGCTAACATTTCCTCTGTGTAAAATGTCTCAGTTCCAACTCACTGAAATCAACTTTTTCTTCAGGACTTTATTTCTTAATGCTATTTTTTCATTAGCTTACATCACCTTTCCCCCACATTTAAACATGTAGGAATAGAAATAGATGTTTTAAGTCTTGTCGAAGTACTTTTTTTTTTTCCCAAGAGCCTTTTTGGGATATACTGGACAACTCTAGATCTTTCAAAGATGCATCTAGCCTGCTTCATACAACCTGAAAGTGCTGAAGCCAGGTAGAACACTTCCTAGTTCACCCCAGTCCTATGCTAGGACCTGAGACTGATGACTATCTTCAATTTTATAATGCAAACTTCCTCTTAAGTCCTCTACAGATAAGTGAATTTCATTTTCTGTCTGCAAGCCAATGAAGGAAAAATGTTTTTCTTATTCCCTACTGTGTATAATTAAGCAAAACTCAAAAGATCAAGGTAAAAAAATCTGATTTATATAACAAGTATTTTTCAAACTTGACTGTGAAAGAATCCGCACCACTTAATCTGAAACTGGAGACTAACAAAAAAGGGAAATGATGTCATTCACAAAGGCTATGAGTTTTAGAAGCAATGCCCTGATACTAATCAAGGCTGTTTTCCAATATTGACATGCTCTCGCTTGTCAGCACTGTGCGTTCAGAAACATAAAGAGCATTCTGTCAAAAACGAGATCACAAATTCTAAGACCAGAATTGTATGATACTGCCTGAATTTAGTGAGCTGAAGCTTTGCACTCTATCATAATCATGATGACAGTTTTGTTATGAAGATGAAGTTTATTTGCCACCAACATTAGCAGGACAAATTTATTTATAACAAATGCTTTAAAATGTACTGATAAAAATGCCTATTGATACTGTCAGAGCTTCCTGCAATTTGACAGATCAAATCTTATTTTCATTCTTAAACCCCATGAAGGAATGGTATCACCAACTCGCATTCTGTAGTGAGCAAATTGATTAATCCCCCTCTATAGAAATCTCAACTCTTGATTACACCTATCAGACGTTAAGCAGCATTATTCTAGAGTGACAACACTTGACAAATTCCCAAACCATTTTTCTCTGCCTTTGTGGCCCTGCTAGCTTGTATTAACCCTGATGAAAAATTAATTTTCCTTATCTTCTGCTAAACCCCAAAATCCAAATCCGCCAAACTGGCAACTCTTTCTGTAAAGGTATTATGAAAACCTCTAAAAGATTAATTGCATGTCTTCAGGTGACATTAAATTAATTTCTGTACTCGTGACAGACATTTGATACTCCGTACTGAGAGGACAGATAACATTGTCAGGATACACAGAAGGATAGTGGTGCAGTGTCCCAGGGCAGCCTCTTATGAATTCTCCATTCGATAAGGCCATACTTCACTGTCACTGGCACTGTTAGAGATCTTGCAGCTCATAGACCTCACTGCACAGGTTTCTATTAACGACGACAATGCTGTGTCTATCCATGTAATCTTTATAAAGCTAATTCAAAATCACCCAATAGTAAAGGGATGTGCATGCTGGATAAAGCACTTAGAGGAAATAAACTGCTGATTTGTGTAAAAATAACCCAGAGAAGCAAAATATTTTTCTCTTTTCTTATGTTTACGATACATCAAACTCTCTCCAACATGATGAAGGTTTGAATCTTGCAAGAAAAACTCAATCCAAAAAATATCTTGTAATTGATTTCCTTTAAGAAAGGAGAAACTCCTCATCTCCTACCAGTCTGAGTCAATATTTCCAGAAATGAGTACTTCTGCAGTATATAACTTCTGTGGGAAGAGGAAAAAATATCTACCATGT
Organism: Phasianus colchicus; assembly: GCF_987193195.1. Classification (NCBI taxonomy): domain Eukaryota; kingdom Metazoa; phylum Chordata; class Aves; order Galliformes; family Phasianidae; genus Phasianus; species Phasianus colchicus. The sequence goes on from NC_143441.1 coordinate 45,469,989, forward strand.
TACTAAACTCATCTTCCACTGCAAGGACAGGAGCAATTTACTGTTCTTTCACCAGCTGTACAGATTTTCATATGTAAACTTTTTTTCTTTTTCTCTGATACCACAATTGGTTACAGTCACATATCTACAGAGGCAGCTGTGATCCTCACATAAAACATTAAAGCTAAATTATGTACATAGCAAGGAAGACAGTCTTCCAATATACATGAATATTTTCTCATAGCAGTAATCAGAAACAGAAGTTGAAGGTACAACACTAATAATTATCTGCTTTTCAACTGGTGCTCCAAGTAGATCTGAAACAGGCAGGACCAGGGAATAGGAAGCCCAGTCACTTGCCAAACATCCCACAAACCAGTGACATGAACAAGTGCTGCTTTCGAACAGCTGAAGATCTGTTTTCAATCTGTCAAACACCAATGAGAAACACCTGGTGACCTTTTTTTAAAGGCTTTCCAAGACCTCTCAAAGTCTTTTTTTTTTTTTTTTTTTAATTCAAGAGCAGCTGTACTTTAAAAAAAAATGATGAAAAAAGCAAAAAAAAATGATGAGAAAAGCTCCTGCTCTCTGGTCAGGCTGCAATACACTATTCAATAGATAAATGCTTAGTCTAAGATGCAAGGTATGGGTTTGACTTGGAGTACAGGAAGAAACAAGTCACATCATACTACAGACCTGGTAGAGCTTACCAACACGCAGCAGAAATATGGCACTTTTGGTGCTGACCAGAGATACACTTATTTTTCCCAGCCAAAAACTTTGGCATGGAGCAAACTTACTTCAAACAAAAGAACTCTAATAATAAAATAAAATCCCAAAGTGGTTCCCTTCCTATGATACAAAATAAAAAGGCAGTTAAGCTGCTTCAATGAAATGTGATTTGAAGACAACCTTCCAAGCCTAATGGTGTATGAATAAGTCAGAACAGCAGAAGAAAACGCTTCAAGAAAAAACAGCCAATTCCATTTAATCCCATGTACTAACAGACTTCTTACCTGTAAGAATCTCCTCATGTACCAAGAGAAGTAAGGCATGGAGAACTGCTCAAAAGGCAAAGAACCCCAGCTGTGCTACACTGGTTTCACCAGCACCTACACATAGCTGATCAGGTGCTCCATCGTGACTACATGTCCTTCTAGCACAAATATCCACCAGTTTGTTATGAGAAATATAAATGCTGCATCAAAACTACAGCAAAATCTAGGTCATGGAGTGGGAACTTGTTTAAGCATCACTTCATATTTATGTTTCTGACCACTATAAGGTAGATAACAAAAACCAAAATTCCACGTGTCCCAATTCAGCTGATGGTACCACATCCAGGATACTTCATAGGAACGCTGGACATGCGGAGACATCACCAACAGAAAACACTTCTGTTTCAAAATCTCAATGACCCAAAAGCTGCCCAGAGCTCCCAAAAGAGCCCTTTCCAGCTGGACACGAGGTGTCACACTTCCCTCATTTTTAGTTGCTCCAGCTTGCGTTCCTTGAAGCTTAAAACTAAAGGCAACTGGAATCCTTCCCACACACTGCCCTATGCTTCTTGCACAGTCTCAGCAGGAACAAACTACATTACCTCTATCTCCAGCCACTATTAGGACCCTCCCAACTCACAGAACCACAGAATTGTAGGGGCTGGAAGGGACCACTAGAGATCATCTAGTCCAACCCCCTTGCCAAAGCAGGCTTCCTAGACCAGATTATACAGAGAAAAAATGTTCTAACGCCAAAAAAAAAAGAGCAATTAATCAAGACAAGGCCAACAAATCCACAGATTTTTTTATTTTTTATTTTTTTCCTGTAAAGCAGACTTCCAGTCCTCCACCCCACTAGTAATATTACTGAACAGGTTGCCCAAGGAGGTTGTGGATGCCCCATCCTGGAGGCATTCAAGGCCAGGCTGGATGTGACTCTGGGCAGCCATGTCTGATTGTTGGTGACCCTGCACATAGCAGGGGGTTGACACTAGATGATCATTGTGGTCCTTTTCAACCCAGTCCATTCTATCATTCTAAGACTTTCATCCAAAAAACAGCTTGCTCTCTTTATTATGCACTTCAATAGTGTTAGCTGCTTTTAGTCCTTTCCCATTAGGTAGCTGGGGAAACTAGATACTCCATAACACCAACATCATTCCAATACAAACTCCACATTGTATCACTTACAATGGCAGAAAAGCTCTCCTTTGAGACTTAAAAAAAAAAAAAAAAAAAAAGTGACAAGCAATATCAAATGCCTTGCTTTCAGGGTATTCAGGAGGATGCAGCTCTTCTTCAACATACAATTTGGAAGTCTCCTGAGGAAAAGGAGAAACTCATTCTCCAGTTTACAATAGGAAATTTTTTATTGCATTTTGGTTCCAAGTTATCCACAGCAATACTAAATTCAGCGTAGTTAGAATTATCTTCTCCTTTTCAAGGATTCTATTAAAAACCTATAAAAAGTACTGCCTGCACCTAATCTGGCTGTTACCCTAAGTCCAACAAGATGCTAAGGGTGCCCACAAACATCCTCGTCTCCCCTGTAACTCATGTCCTCAACAACACAGGACAGCCCACCTCACCTCTATAAAGAACTACTCCAAAGTTATGATGTATTCTGTTTCTACAGGGACAATCCTCACTGGATATCCAGGACAGTTGATTGCTTAGACATATTTCACAAAAATACTATGTCTTTTTCATAACCGAAATACCACAGGGCTGCCTGATTTACTTTTGGGTTTTTTTCCCCTTGATATTTGGAAGTGGAAATAAGAAATCCACATCCATTGGTGAAATATTTCTAGAGTGCTATCTTGTAGCTGGTGGCTGGCAGAGTCCTTTTTCAGCAGGATTTAAATTAGCAGTGCTTCAGTGGTCGTGACCATTCTGACATACTCCAAACAAACATGGTAGCTGAATGTTAAGCTATCTCAGCTTCTGCAGCTTCTCCAATCTGCTTCTACTACGGGCATTATTCGGACCTCCTTCAAATAACGGGATGTGAACAAACTGCCACGTCATTCTGCAGCTTATTAAATTAATGCTGCCGTATGTGGGGCCAGTTCCTGTGTGCTGTTTTTCAGAGCTGGCAGAGCTGGGCAGAGATCCCTCAAGAACTTGTCATATAAACATTAAGAAATCCTGATGTTTGTCAGTCCTAACAAATTTAGATGCAAGGCGCTATAGAGATTTCAAGTCAAAATGTTTTTAATTAAACTTGAACATACACATGCAAGCAAAAACAAATACAAACATTCAAGCAAAGTTGGTTGATACGGTTACATTATTAAACAAGAATCATTTAAATCAGTGTCTTTTTCCATATTTAGAACTCCACATTCATCGCTTTCCCTTCTCAGTTACTTCACGTAAGAATGAAGTTGTTTATCTTCCATCCTGATTTTCTTTTTTCTTTTTACAATCCAAGGACAATTTTGTGACAGACTTCTCACAGAAATCTTGCCAATACTTTCTTCAAGCTTTTCAGATGAAGAATCTCAGGTTTTCAGAAATTAAGATCACTAATAAGATATTGCATTTAATCCAATGGGGAACACTGAGATTTTTATGTAGCTTACATATATAAAAAGCTCATTGTGCAGTTTTCCACAAAGATTGGCGCATTCTTGGTGCAGCGTAAGAAATCAGCATTTTCAGGCCTTTGGTACAGACATATATCACTTTGTGCATGGCAGATCATTTTCTGGCTAGAGAAAATACACCCAACAACAATATAAGATGAATGAAAGATACAGACATTTTAAGATTTTATTATGATTTCCCACAGAACCTCCAACTAAATGAAAAATACGTTCAGCACTCAACTTATAAAATCAAGGTACAAACCTGTTCTTTCCAGGAATAAAGGCATTTACAGTATACTGACTTAAAGAATGCAGTTGTACTATGTACTAGAACTATTTACTGACAAACTGTTTGCAGAGCCCAAAGGAAATCACTATAGAAAGCATAAGGGTTAGAAAAGTGTGACCTATCAAAAGGACATGACTGCTTAAAAACACTTCAGAGATCTTCAAAAAGAGAACTGGTCACAAAAAAAGGAAATAATTTTTCTGCTTCTTGACAGAAACGTCTATATCAAAACTGTAGCAAAAAAAAATCTGGCTTGATCTACAATAATTTAGAAGTACACATCAAACACCGAACTAGATGGCAAAAGAAATCTCTATAAATGAGATCTCAGAATAAAGGCTGAGAATAAAGGCTACAGTTCATCCTCCCCTCAAAGTAGAACTAATTATTTATCTGGTCCTTTTGCTGCTGTGTTTCTGTAACTGGTTTATTTGGGCATCGCTTCCTGATAAACAGCAGCCTACAAGCTCACTGTTTATTCTTAAGCAGATCTTTAGGACTGAGTTCAGGCCCCTTTCCAAGCCAAGCAAATCTCAGCCTTTTTCTAAGTAAAATATACTAATATGAATAATTCTTAGTAAAATATGCTAGTATGAATCACAGAATGACTTGAGTTGGAAGGGATCTCAAAAGATAATCTAGCATCAAGCCCCCTACCATGGGAAGGGTTACCAACCACTAAATCAGACACCAGCTCGGGCTGCCCAGGGCCCCATCCAACCTGGCCTTGAGCACCTCCAGAGATTGGGCATCCTAAATCTCTCTGGGCAGCCTGTACCAGTGCCTCAGCAGTCCCTCAAATAAAAAAGTTCTCCAACCTCTAAACTTCCTTCTTTCAGTTAAAAAAAAAAAATTTCTCCCTTGTCCTATCTCTACCAACCCATGTAAAAAGTTGATATCCCTTCTGTGTATAAGATCCCTGTAAGCACTGGAAAGCTGCAATGAGTTCTTCCCAGAACCTTCTCTCTTCCAGGTTAAACAAGCCCAACTCTCTCAACATGTCTTTGGAGGACAGGTACTCCAGCCCTGATCATATTCGTGGCCCTCCTCCAGCCCCACTCCACATCTTTCCTATATGCAGGATGCAGTACTCCAGAGGGGGCCTTAGGAGGGCACAGTAGAGAGGGACAACCTTCTCCCTCTCCCTGCTGCCACCCCTCTTGCTGATGCAGCCCTGGATACAGTTGGCATTCCAGGCTGCAAGCGCACACTGCTGGCTCATGTCCAACTTTTCACTCACCAGGATGACCAAGTCCTTGTCCATAGGGCTGTCCTCAGTGACTTCCTCTCCCAGTCTGCATACATACCTCAGACTGTCCCAAGTGCAACACCTTGCACTTGGCCTTCTCAAACCTCATGCAATCCATTAGGTTCACAAAGGACCAAAAATACTCAGCAAATATGCTGAACTCCTATTTCTAGAAAGGATGACTCTGAAGACTCTGAAGAGTCTTCTTGGGCCTCAAATAAAACTATAAGTATTTTGTTCTAGTATTTAGACCCAAAGTATTAATCTTCTAAAGATTTGCTACTGCTTCATTTTTCCAAGAGCATAACATCTAAATGGAACACTCTTCACTGTACTGCATAAATTCCTGCATAAACTAGGGGTGTATTGGAAAGGGACAGACATACCAGTATTTTTTTCTGAGGGAAAGGACAATTTGTTAAAAAAAAAAAAAGCACAACATCTAACATGAGTCATCTTGATATGCAAACTTGCTCTGGTATACAGAAAATAATGATATTTTCTACTTATCTTTTCTCTAGTATAGTAAGACATAAATGAAGGTTTCTTCTACATCAGATAAACTGAACAAATTATTTCTTGGAATTTAATTAGTAATTCTTACCATTCTGTTAAAATACTTAATAAGTAATATCCTCTCAAGAGAGAATATTGTAGAAACGGACGAAAGGCTATTTTACCTTCTTAAATAAGGAGGATTACCTTTATCTGAAAGGTCAGAGATGCTCAATAGTACTGGAACACCCAGCAATACAGATAAATACAGTTAGAAGCTTAGATCATGAAAGATACAGCCCTCAATAAATGAACCTCTCTCTTCTGACATTTGTACCATAAATCTCACCAATATACTAAGTACATCTCTTTAACTGTTAAATAAAAAAGTCACCAACAGCACACAACCATTAGATCCTGTTCTACATGTGGTCCTGCTGAATGCAGGGGAATAGCCCTTGCCACCAGCTCCTGTTTTAGGTTAATTTGGACTAGATAAGTTTGTAACGGGGCTGGACTCAAAGCAACCAGCTCTTCAGCTGACAGCTCTACTACCATGCTGCACTACAGCTGGCAGGCAGATAGAGAAGGCACCTTCCAAGTCTTTACTGACATGAATCAAGAGCTTCAGAAAGGAACCTGCATTGTGTCTAATCACAAACATCTCACTAGTACATGGGTCTTAAAAACATCACTGCACAAAAGAGCTCTAGAAAGGAAAAGAGGTACAAGTGATACACTTGAGAGCAACAGCAGGGCTGCTTAATTGCAGGATTGAGTCAATGCCTATAGATCAGAGACAACAAACACCCCCTTGGCCAAAGGTAGGGAACTATATGAAGCACAAGAAGAGAGATTTGGCTTCTGCTTCTGCTGTACATCTAGGGTTGATACAAAAGGTGTGAAAATAAATTAAAAAGGTGGCAGGGCTAAAAGGGAAACTAAATATGATGCGATCTTTATGATACTCAGAGTCCAAGCAGCATTTAATTCTTCTTTAAAATCCTGTCAAAAGAGACAAGATTGCTCCCCCACACTGCTCTTCTTTTCTTTTTCCTTGTGTGGTCAAAGAAACAAAGTCATATAGATTCAGCTTGTCACTAAATGATTAAAAATTAATCAACTGCCTTGATCAACGTTAAGCAGCTAATTGCAATGCCTGCTCTCATTCTTCCACAGTGGAAGGAAAAATGAAATTTTCCGTGACTATATTAAAAAAAAAATCCAAACAGAGAAAGCAATACATAGAGACACTGCTTTACCTTGGTAAAACCTCAGTATCTGAAAATTAAGGACAGAACAAATCTGCCCGAGTGTATGATGAAAGAGAAGCTACATAAGCATTTAATGAAGCTAATTGCTCTTGCTTACCAAGAGACTTATCTGAAACAAATCACTTTAAGCTTCCTAAAACAGAGCATTATGATAAAAATTATTTCATTACAAATGAAAGTTTGGGCACTGATAACCTTTTGTTATGAAGAGCTGTATGCAGTGGTGACTGGCATTGTTTTGTTCCACCACATAATAAAAGAAGTTGTGCATGATTGCTTTATTCAATTATTAATGAATAACAAACCTGTCATACCTCTTGTAAACCACTGGGATTCCTGCAGACATATCTATATATAATTATTTTCTAGCCCAACAGAAACAATATCTTTCAACCTCTGTTACTTTCTTCTATGCTTAAGTTACCATGTCTGAGGAATCAGACACCCTTTAAGTCAGGTTGTTGTCAGCTCCAGTTAGTCAACAATGTCCTTTGTGTTAATATTTTGAAAAAACATATTATTATGCAATTGAAGATATTAAGCATATTCAGCTTTTATGAGCTTGATACAAGTAGCTAAGGTTTTAATGTTTGTTTCCTGCATGTTACTATGAACTAAAGCCTAGCCTACAAGGCTTTATGAAGCCCCTGTTAACACAGGGCATTCACTTAATTACAACAGTTCTGTAAGTTCCTCTAATTAACATTCTTCATAATTTAAGAAGCATTCTTCTTAAAAAAAAAAAAAAGAAAGAAAGAAAGAAAGAAAGAAAAACCCACCATAAAAAAGAATGACACAAGAACACCCCAAAAATACAAAAAAATCTGCCCAATCTCCTCCATTGTATCACAGCATTAAATTATATCATGTCCTCCTCAATGTAAAAACCAGTCAGATAGCATACTGGCAAACATGCCCCTTTATCTCAGTTTCTCCAGAGCCCTAACAAATTAACTTGTCTCTTCATTAAGACAGAAGAAATCTGGTCTATAAACTTTCTAACCAACCCCCAGACCTTCAGTATGCACACTGCCATCAAGGCTGGCATTGAGAGTCATCCACAACACTGGTGCTCAAGGGACACTCTACAGACAACAGACCCCTCATCAAAAGATAAGGAAATCTAATTTAGATGCAGAAGTGAAACGGTAATGTTTTAAACCCAGCCTCTAGCAGGAAACATCCCCCTCCAATATACTGCTTGAATTAGTTTCACAACATGCTTCCCTAAAAACAAAAACAGTCTCCCCTTTAGTACAGAAGCCACACTACTTTCAGTGCTTGCACATAACTAAATTATGTGGCTTCAACTAATGAATGAACAAAGCCTAGCCTTTTCATTGAACCTTAAAAACAGCCATATAAGTCCTTATCTCTGAGCCATGCTCAGACCTACCAACCTTAAGCTACACGATCTAAGCTGAGGAGTCTCGCAGACTCAAGTTACAAAGAACTTAAAAGAATGGAGTATTATTTTTGAAAAGATGTTATCAGTGATAACTGTCTGACAGTAAAGCATCATGGCAAACATACACTTCTGAGTAACTGCTAATAACTTAAGATTCTGAAAATCTAAATTATGGATTATTAAATCTGATAAATCTGCTACTTCCCCCTTCATCTTAGGCCTATTTTTTATTTTGGACTTACACGGAATGAAACACACAGAAACAAACCATGACAGCACACACACACAAGATGAGCCTTGGAAACTTACCCCTCCTGACAACTTAATCACCCTGACTTTGCTGCCGACATGGGGCACATCTCCACTACCACTGTTTGTCCGCTGCATGACAGTTCTTTTCACGCCAGGTTTCATCTCCTGTGGCCTTGCTTGTACGGAAGCCACTCTAGCAGTCTGTGTGGTGGGCAGCGGTGCTGCAGCAGGTTTTGTCTGTAAAACTTTCTGCGATGCCTGAGGCTGACTGGAAGATACTGTTCTGGTCTGCCTCAGCTGTTTCACTGGTTTCATTTGCTGTCCTTGATACTGAGTATTAGCCCCAACCTGCGAGTAGTCTGTGTGTTTGGGCTGAATATTTGGAACTACCATATCTTGCTTTTTAACAAGAAGTCTGTTTTTCACATTTTGCCTGGTCTGTAAGCCAGAGTGGGGTATGTAAGGATTGCCGTTGGTAGGGTATTCAGAAGAGTCATCGTCCTGTTGCATGTAGGATTGCTGCATAGAAGGTTGCTGTTGCTGCTGTTGCTGCTGTGCAAGCCTTTCTAGCAATTCTCTCTTTCTAGCACCAGCCTGCTGCTGCCGTCTCAACTCCTTTTGTTTCAGAATTTCTTCTCTTAGACGTTTCTGCTCTTCTATCTTCAAACGATACAATCTAGTCTCTTCGTCTTCATCTGGATACTACAAAGGGAAACGCAAATTAATTTAGAAAATTCTCAGCATAAGACTTGCTTGGTCAAAATAGCATTAGAATACTGTTTTAGAAGATGTCATAATGGCCTAACTCTCTGAGGAGCTTCTGAAATTATCCCTGACACTGAGCTAAGACTATTAGTAGAGCATATCTGCCAGTATGGTTTATTTGTTATTCATTAGACACAAACAGCTTGAATCAGGTTTAAGACTTAGATATAGTACTTCCTAGAGAGGAAAAATAAAATAAAATAAATGGAGCTTATAATACCAGTTAAGAAATCTTATCAGAATAGTAAAAAATTAAGTCTTACAAATTGGAACTCATTTAGAACTTTCTAAAAGCAATTAAACTAAATTAATATAATTCAAGATATCAAAATATGTTTCAAATGGAAAGTAACAATACGAAGGCAACCCACTGTCACACAGGTTTTATCTTGCTCTTTTCTGACAAAGTAACAAAAGGTAGGGTGGTAAATGACCTGAAAGGCCCTGATTAGAACTATTGATTTTTCTCACAGAATTTTCAGCCTGATCTCAAACTCATTTGTCACACAATAATTGGTTATAATGAACAGCACAAGTCAATCTCTCTGACCTTGAACTCATGCACTCTCTTCAGAATCAAAATGTTGCCAAATGCAGTGCTGGAATATTAATGGTATTTAGAGAATGCCTTTAATATTCCACCCCTATGCCCTTCTGAAAGTCTTATACACTGTCAAGTAACCTTTTTAAAGATGCCTCAACTTTGGCAAAATGGATTCTTAGGAAATGCTGTAAGAAATGCTGTAAGAATCAAGGGAATGCAAGTCCTCATCACCCTGGAAATGAAGATACTCTTACAATACTATCACATGCTTTCTTTTAAAATTAAAAAGCATGCTTTTTAAATATACATTCTTTATTTTCAACAGTTTGTACTATTAGGTTAGAGACTTGTAGAGGCTGCTTACGACTGTTAATGAGCACAAAATCCTACTGTTAAATCCTACTGATACATTAAATCACCTCTAGCAAAAACAGGCTCTCAGGGAAACAATACTTTTCATTTCAGTAAGCTTCTGCATAAACAGTATTAGAATATTTCTGAAAGACTGAATCTGTGAAAGTTATTCACCTTGCACTAGTGAGGGTGCAATATCATGTCAACACAAATGCCTTTTTTTTTTTTTTAAAGCCCATACACAACTGAAGTGAGAAATTAGAGATTTTGTTGTTCCAAGTGGCTCTTATTGTAGTACATCCCAGAATCCCCCCCTCAATGTAAGGGAAAAACAGTAGGACAAATCCAACCATAGTGACTGTTCACAAACATAAAAGCCCAGTAGAGTTTGTGTTCATAGAACCCAGACACACAAATCCTAAACATTTGTCTCCTGCAGATAGAACTGCTTCTTTCCTGAGCATCTATTGACATGGATTTTTCCCACAGTGACTGAGAAAGAGCAGCATGTCTCAGACCCAAAAGTCTACCCCAAGCAATGGCTAAAAAAAGACTCAAACAAAACTCAATTTTATTTTTCTTTTTAAAATGTGAGCTGTAGTTCCAAGAGCAAGCCTGAAATTTTTTAGGACAACGCCTCATAGAACAAAAGGTTCTCATCTTTCTCTGTACTTTTCAGACAGTGACTCTGGTGATAACTGACCCATGCTACAACAACTTTGCTGATAGATGGCAACAGATAGGAACATAATCCAAAAAAATGAAATGATCAAAAAGTCAAGAGCTGGAGATGCTAGATTGCAGTAAAAAAATATAAAAATAAAAAAAGAACTCCCAAGAAAGAATGCAAAATAAGACTCTTAAATATAGCCTTCATGGGATGAGAAAATTGAGAGAAGGATGATGTGCTATTATGCAGATGCTACAAATTAAGTTTTCAGGCAGGCTCAAGACATTACTGAAACTGTCCACACAGAAAACTTGTTCCACTTAATATGTTTTTCTTACTCACTTCCTTTGCTTTAGATCAAAATATTCTGCATTTTACCTAAATGGGTCTGATCAACCTCAGTGAGCCAGTACCAAATTTACCATTGGAGGTAGCATTGCATTTTTTTATTTTTTTCATTATAGACAAGTGAAAGTGCCAGTGCTAGCAGAAGTGTGCATAAGACCAGACCCTTCTATATATAAAGGACAGCATTTATCATCAGGGAACTCTGTGCCCTCATCTAACAAGTTCTGAAGGCTTTGGAAGATACAGATTCTGATCTGGAAAGCAAAAACCACCAAGTCAAAGACTACGAGTAAGCAGCACAGAGATGTGTACTTCATGGCACACTTAAATAAGCCTTGCTGACAGGCAAGGACCAAACACTCTGATCAATATGTCCACGCAGAACCCTTTGGGCAGATGAAGTGGGTTCAGCTACACTAGCATTAAACACAGAGGACAACTGGCAAACTCTATTAGCAACACATGTTAAATTTAATGAATGCTTAGCAAGATCTTCAGGCTACCTGACCTCAAATATAAGCTGAAATTTTCCTTTCAGGAATTCAACTCCTACTTATTGAATTTATAAAGATGCTATGAAGTCAATCTCTTCTTAAAGGGCAGGTTTTGAAATGAAGGGCCAAGAGCTCTGACAACTGCAAGGTCAGCTCATTAATAGCAATAAGCAGGCCTAAATTCTTCATCACCATAGGCAAGTAGCTAGAACAGTTAGGTTCTTAGTAAAATATCCTTGCAGCTAGGGGAAGACCAAACAATGTAAAGATTCTGAGATCATTAACAAAATATTTGCTTTAGGAGTCAGGTATAATTGGAACTAGCTCTGGAATGACCCAACAACATAGACTCAGAAATGATAGCAAACTTCTCACCAGGATGAAAATGGGGATAGTTGAACACTCTGCACCCCCTCAGCTTTAACAGCATCTCTTCTCCTACATGTTAAGGAGCTTTACAAGATGGAACTAGCAAGAGAGCATATTGGATCAAGAAGAAAATGGTATCTCATGACTGTTGAAAACAATTTTCACCCCAGCACATTCCTCCTTAAGCAGTAGCACTGCCCAAAGAAACAAACAAACCATCCTGACAAAGGAGTAGAATCTTTCAAAGATGTTGTGAAGTTCACAGCTTGTGTTGCATTTGGAAGTTTGCTGCCAAGAGCAAAGTTATCTGTAAGTGAAGAAAAACTCAGAGCAGCTTTTTCCCAAGTAAACTCCATAGATGCCTCACCATTTTTCTGTAGAAAACTCCACACAAAGAAGTTGTGTATTGTCTCTGGCTTCTCCTTTTATGTACAAAGTAAGAAAAGAAGAGCACAAAGCAAGAAAAACAAAGCAGTTCCCTTAGCGTCTTGTTTTTGTAAAGTAGAGATTGTGGTCTTGAACACAATACATTCGTGGTTTGGAGGGAAGACCAAACCTTAGCTACAAGGTTTTTCTTCTGCCTTAAATGTTCAGAGGTTTTAATGGAAAGAGCCAGAAGAAAATGTTATAGGCTGCCTTTCTGAGTCTAGCTCAGCAACAGCAGTAAGAGAAGCAGCAGTCCTGAATTCTCCAAGAGGGCTCAGACTGACACTGCTGAGCAGAAGACAGAAAAGACATACTCTAAAACATGCAATTACACTCCCTACTGCAATTTAAGTTGCTTCTCATAATAACCCACTTTTTTTTAATTATTATTTTTAAGAGGTCTGCAGACTTTATTACTAGTAATTTGAATTAAATGCAGAGCCATAAGAGCTGGATACTGCAAGTGCCCTGGTCTGCAATCAAGAACAAGAAAGGAAACATGCTGCCAAGCTCACTTCTCTCCCTAGCAAAACAGGTACAACCAAATGGCAGGATATACACAAATCTGTGTATTCTGCAGGTTCGTTTTATGTTGGATTTTTTTTCAGTTGTACTATTAGAAACAAAAAGGCTACCACCATTTGTCCAATAATTTATTATAAGTCTTCACAAAAGGTAAAGGCAAATCCAAATTACAGCATCTGTTGGCTGGCATTCAAAATTATAAAGTATCTTAAATAAAGGCAGCTAAATACGCGGCACACATTTTACACTACTGATGACAGCAGCTCCTAAACCCTAAGAAGCTATGAGCTGCTACAAGTTACTCTGAGTATCACACTATGATCTTCTAACTGGAAAAAGACTGACAAGAATAATCTTAAAGAACAAGACAGAAAGCACCATTATTAAAATCTGGAAGCCAAATCTACTCAAATTGGAAAAAAAGATCAAATTTATACATGTACAATTTTTCAGGAGGTTAATATAGAAAAGATAATTTAGACACATCTGCTTCATAACTCAATACAGCAACTATTTTCCATACTCAGAGTTTATAAAAAAACAAAACAAAAAAACCCAACTACCAATAAGACCCAACAAATAAACACCCACTTCAAAGTTTACTGGTAGAATGGAAAGGCTGTCTACAGCAGGGACATTAACTAAAACATAAGCTGTTATACAAGCACACTTTTGATTATGCTCTACTAGTTTTTTCTCCTGCTTTGACCTCCAATATCTAGTTTCTACTAGAAAGCTTTATATCACCTTTCTGCGTTTTCTTTGTCCTTGTATTCAACACAGAAGCACTTAAATACCTTAATTCCTCTCATCCTAAACTGACCTCAGCATGAGCAGAATTAGACTCACAGCCATTATCCATACCTCTCAGTTTCACTGTAAAAATGATTTTTCAGACTGAAGACATGCAAGTTCACATTTTGGAAAGTAACAGACAAAGGCATTGAGGTCGGTATTTTCCAGTCACATAGGAACAAGAACACAAGCATACTATTCAGAAATTTAAAATAGTTTTTAGTCTTCTAGTCACTTCAGTTGCAAACCTTTGTTTTGTAGATGAGGAAAACACTTAACACACAATATTGCCATTTTTGTGCTCCCTGAATTACAGGGCATTCATAAACATGTCCACTGGCTCTTCAGTGACAGAGATGGAAAAAAAGTCTTAATTTTCCAGTTGAAGACACTTGCAAAATAACCTGCCCAGTTCAGTTATGAGCTAGACAGCTAGAAGGGATGACATAACTTAACTCTTTGTCATCCTAATGGAAAACCAAAAATCAACAAAAAGTTAGGTAATTAGAAGAAGACAAAATGCTGGAAAACACTGCGATCTGGCTAAATGAGAAATTTAATAAACTACAATGCAACAAAAAAGAGACACGATTATGTGCTTGAAACTGAAAGTTGCTAGTGCAGCAATCCTCAGTCTGTGAAAATAAAAATGAATGGCACCAATAAATACTACTGCAGTGGCACAGTTGAAGGACAACTGCTACTACATTGTTTGCAGCACAGGAGTTCTCTCTTGGGTCCACTCTGAAAACCTTCATGCATTTTTTCAGTACCTGCTGAGTGTACCTACAGAGGCTTTACCTGTATGATTAACAATACTAAACACTACAGGAGATGCATCCTTTTTCAAGTGCGACACTTCTTTCCTTCTGTTTTGGAAGGGAAAAATATAACTTATACGAAACAGGTATTGCAAACTGTTTTCAAAGACAGCTTTCCAGATATTGTCAGAGATACTTCCAAACTAATGCCCAAAGTGCCACATGACAGAAATACTAAGGGACTCCAAGATGCTTTAGATGGTGAGGATCTCCTTTGCAGAGGCCTTCAATATGCATCTTTACTAATAGCCTGAAAGACAGAGACTTTCCTAAGAGGCTCAGCATTTTCTGTGACTTTGATTATTCCAGGAAACTGAATTGAAGTAAAGGAAATTACTTCAGCAATTTTTTCAGAAACTATCAAAATTAAAAACTGGATAAAGGATTTTTTTATTCCAGGTGAGAAGCTCCTGCATAGGAGGTCAAACACCGCCAGCTATGAGTTTCTTTTGTGTCACATTTGTGAAAATTAGGAATGATCATAACTAATTCAAGAACAAGATGCGAAACTAATCAGCAGCAGCTTAAAGGGAAGAAAGTATTATCCCAATTAAAGCTTTCAACAGTTGATGAAGGAAACTTGGTCCTTGAGACAAGTTTCACGGACAACTGAACTATAATGATTCACGGTTCTGTCCAAAATAACCTGACACTCATACAGGCTGCACGTTGTCATGTTCCTCTGGCACTTCCTGACATTCAATATTAAGAGCACCATCAATGCAAAGCTACTCATTCTCTCACGCTAACAGCACTCATGAAGACTGTCCTGCCAATCTCTCAGATGTTTGGTTTTTTTTTTGTCAATTGAAACGGTTTCTGCTATTGCATTAAAGAAAGTGCAACTCAGAAGAGAGGCCTCTAGTGGCAACGAAAAAAGGCTGGATGAGTAGTACATCAGGTGTGCTCACAGTTCACAAGTCAGACTAGAAAAGTTTTAAGAGTCTTAAAAAAAAAAAAAAAGCCTTACCTCTGGTTCTGATTTTACTTCTGGTTTCGCTTGGCCCACTGGTGTGACTGCCTTAGCTTTCATCTCAGGCCTTCCCTGTGAGTTTCCACCACCAGCTACAGTCTTGGCAGCAGACATCGTGCTGGTAATGGGTTTGACCTGAGCAGCTGGAGTAGAGGTTCGCCTGTTGTTGCTCACTTCCAGAGCATGTGACGGTGCTATGGGCAACTCCCGCAAGTTACTGTTTCTTGGAGCAGTTGGCTGTAGTTGCTGATTTGGACGCTTGACAATATTTTGTGAGGGTGTGCTCTGAAAAGCAGAAAGGAAAAAAAAATGTGAGATTTCTATTTCAAGTCAGACTGAAGTGTTTCCTACTTCAGATTTTCACAACTTCATTGTTTGTCAAAAGCAAACAAAAAAACTTTTCAAAATGACACTGTGTTTTTAATGTAAGAAGAAGAAAGTGTGAAAATTAGCACATTCACTTTTTTTTTTTTAAATTAACAGCAACACTGAATAACTTATTTAACATCTTTCTCAGAAATTGGCTTCACTATGACTTATTTTCTTAATTAAAATCATTCTTCTCAACTACAGTCACAATAGCGCTGCTACAGATTGCTGTGTCACCCCAACCTACCTAGCAACAGAACATGCTGCAAACTCACAGGACATTATTGGTACCATGTGAACCAGACCACTTATTTGCAGTGCTACTGAGAGGTCTTCAAACCAAAGCAAGTGTCAGAGAACAGTCACGGACTATCTGCAGTTTTAAATATAATGCAAACTTATCCTCCAAAACCCTTTACTGACAGTTCTTGGAAAATCTTTATAATCTCTTATTGGAGCTAAATCAAGAAAACACTGAATACTGAAATAAAGAAAGGTACAAGATAGACATGCTATTTGTGGAATTAGGTTATAAAATGACCAAGGTAGAGAAGGGAGCAAAAAAAGGGAAAAAAAGTAAAAGAAAGGGACAGAGCAGAAAAGGAATAAATGAGAATAAAAAACTACATGGTAAGTTTTATTGCACATGCAGAACTAAGTAAGATAACACTAAGTGGTACTTACATGCCTTGGCTTCATTGGACCCTGCCGCTGCTGACATTGCATTCTGTTGTTATTTGGCTGCTGCGGCGAGGCCTGTATGTGAGGCCTGAACTGTGGTTGGTTCATGGGCATCAAGGGCTGTGGTGGCCCTTGGAGATGATGATGGTGTTGCTGCTGCTGTTGCTGGTGATGATGCTGCTGCTGGTGATGGTGCTGCTGAGGCTGAGGCTGTGGCTGAGGCTGCAACGGAGGATGCAAGGGACCCTTCATATGAAGAAAAAGATTATTTGCTTTTAGTTTCAAAGTAATAACCTCTCAAAAAAGCAGCTCCAGCCTCCCAAGTCCACAAAACAACAAACTTGTGAGCAGCTATGGACCAAGCTAAATCAAAAATATACTGAGAGGAAAAAATGGATTAACAGAAGCCGTGCAAAGGAGTTCTGTATTCACAAAGTCAATAGCTTAAACGGAAAAAGACAAACGAAAAGCTTTCTTCACTCCCCTTCCTTCTTTTTTTGATTCCTTAAACTGTTCCTTCCCCAAACAAACATTGCCAGACCTCAAGGTTTCCCTATGTCGAAACATGAAGAAAACCCTCCAAATAAACAGAGCCATGTGCATACACTCTGCAAAACCCCAAAATATCAAGCAAGCAGCTCAGCTCCCTCTCAGGCAGCAGGAGGCTTAGCTCTTTGCCGAGCAACGGGGCTGAGCAGCAGAGGGCGCTCCGGGACTGCCGTCAGTAGGACGGGGACATCGGGGCACAGGGACACCCCTCCCTACCTCTGTGGAGCTAAAGGAATACCAGGAGCTATACGACGCTGGACCAAACAACAGTACAACTTCTCTGCTTTCGGTAGCGTTAAGCAAATCGTGATGTTTTTTGTAACTTTACTGTAGAAACAGGGCTGTTGTGTAGACTGCTATCAGAAACACATGAGTGCTGGCAACTGAAGAAAAAAGGTGAATCACTTTCAGACAAAGTAATAAGTACTATATGTAAATCTGCCTCATATCTGTTACCTCAAATAACTCAGTTTTAGCTCCATGAATCCTATACATCAACATGGGTACAACACAGTACTAGAACACCTGAAACACCTCTTTTAGGAGGCTCCATACTGCAAATCTGTACCTGCATGTTAGGCTGTGCATGTGCTGCGAGGAAGGGCTGTCCTGGGGCTTGTAGGAACTGCTGTCTCGGAGGAATGAAGGGCCGTGGATTTGCTGAACCTGGCTGGTTGAAGTGGAGAATTCCCACTGGACCTTGAGGCTGTATGTTTGGCCTTAGTGGCCTCTCTCTGGGAAATACGGGCTGCTGTCCTTGCTGGCTGAATGCTGGCCCAGGCTGGCTGAATGGCAGTGGGCTTTGGGTAGGGACGGGGTGCGGACTGTTAAGAAGCGGGGGAGGCGGTGGTGGCGGGGGACTCCGCTGCTCAAACAAGTGATGGCTGGGAAATCTTGGGTCTGTGAGAATCAAACAAGAAATTAAATGACAAATCATCCTTGGGAAACAAGCACACTTTTGAACAAAAGCAAACATTTCGTTTTGAAAAGTAACCTGAAATTTGTAAAAAAAAAAAAAAAAAAAAAAAGCAAAAACATGAGACTTCTTAATTTTAAGACCTAATTTCAAGGTCACATTTCTCTGGCTTGGGCCACTTGTTTTTAGGGGGAATTGATGCTCAAAGCACCAGTACAAATGAAAACAAGCAAGAATTAAGAATGTCTTTTAGAAATGGATTACAATGATTAGTGCTTAAAAGCACATAAAAACTTGTAGAACTTCTGCTAATCAGATATACAGCAACTTTTTACATCCTTCTGAGAACAGGAAAAACGTATATAACATATGCGTTATATATAAATATTACATACAGGTGTTAATCATAAGTAGGTCTATACATAATATATAGATATTACATACAGATGCTAAACATAAGTCTACATACACACAAACTACCTATTTTGTTTGCTACGCTCTAACATTCCAGCTAATATTAACAGATTTCTTCCAGTGTACACATACTCCAGAGAATACGGTGTTTAAAATATAACAAATTACAACAATTTGCAGCAATTACTTTGATACTAATTTTATTTTGTAGTTGGATAAATACATAAATCAATGGTAGCTAAATATGTTGACAGAAAACAACATCAAAAGAGGAGAAAAGAGATCAGGCCACTGGAATTTTTGGCATGTACTAGGCAGGCTACATCGAATATGGTCTTCAGGTTCTTTCTCAAACTGCATGTTTACTTCACAGAAAGTACACTTTGTACATT
This sequence comes from Phasianus colchicus, assembly GCF_987193195.1. NCBI lineage: Eukaryota > Metazoa > Chordata > Aves > Galliformes > Phasianidae > Phasianus > Phasianus colchicus. The sequence continues at coordinate 45,488,932 of NC_143441.1, forward strand.
AATTGAAATAAAAACGTTTACCTCCTAGGAAAAAAGGGTCTCTGTCCTGAGGAGGTGGAGGAGGGAGAGGTGGTGGGGGGGGAGGTGGCCCTCTCCACTGATCCTGCATTGGCAGCCGTGGGGCTTGGGAGAAGTTGGTAGGAACAGGTCCAGGTGTGTGCTGCTGGAAGTCCGGAGGGACCTATTAAATGAGACAAAAATAAAGACTACCATTCAGAGAATTATCTTTTGCCTACTATAACTTTTTCTCCTCTTAAAATCTAATTGATTTATGGAGTTACCTACTATAATCTCTTCAAACTGGCAGTCCTTACTGAGTCATCCTTTCACAATAGAAGAGATATTAGACCTTGGTACAGTATTTTGAAATGAATTCACAATGTTTTAATAATCACTAGCACCACAGGAATGCCATTTATTCTCAAGCTTATTGAAATCCATGCAATTATTGACCTTCTTTTCCATTAATCCAAAAAAACCTGAATGTCTACTTTAGGAGACATTCCTGACATTTATCTTCTTAAAGCGTGCTATTCTGTGCCATCCATTTGGTACAATGTAAGCTACAGAAGTGAAGCAGCTTTACTTATAGTGGGGGAGGGAAATTGTGGCATTTGAAAATTAAAGAAATCTTTCAAAAAAAAAAAACCATGTCTACATATAATGCATCTGAAGCATTATAAGAAAGGCTGAAAAATTATCTTTCCACCATTAAGTTATTTTTTAAAATGTCAAGTGATTCTATGTAGTGCAGAAAACAGAACCATAATCCAAAAGGAGAACTCTGCAGAAAGAACACTCAAGTCAGTAACTTACACTATTACATTTTTTCTTTTATATCAAAAGTTGACAGAGGACATTTACAGCCTCTGGTAACAGAAAAGCTATGCCTCACATAAACCATTATATTCACAAACATTTCCTTATTATGTGTGAGTAAATCAAATAAGTAATGAACATAATATCTAAGCACGTTCTTGTTTTCCACTTAATACAATTTTGAAATTAGTGGTGGCATCTGCTCTATCTCCATCTGGTGTTCATCTAAAACCTTAGAACTTGCCATTGCTGAACATAAGCCTTTCAGAACAGATCTCAGAGCACACACTCCCTGCTAAACTGAATTAGTCATCAGCAAAGGTTTATTATTTATCCAACAGGCTGCCATAACCAAACAAATATGTAGTCTCACCCTATCCTATTTGTACAGCAAAAACATTAGCATTTTGGTTCAAAAATTTATTGCACACCAAAACCAAGTATTTGCCTGGCTACTGAAGTCTGTTCACCAAAGCAGCACAAAGCAAAGCTCTTCACACCCCTTTGCAAGTAAGCTACAGCTGGGATTTACAAGGACCAGAAATATATATGAGAGTATCACTGAGCATCAAACCAATATTAAATCTGTGGCCTTCTTGAAAACATCTAAGTGGGGATATCTGAAATACTAAGACCTCATTTGGAAGCGAGACTACATATTTTATGTCATTATATAGCCATCAGCTGTAAATACTTTATCACTCAGAGATTAAAGGTTCTATATCCTGCTGCCAGTACTCCTAGTCAGCCAGTCTCCTGTGGGTATTTCATTTAGTGAAAAGACATCATTTTACACTCAAGCATGACAGTCTTTGTAACGTACATGCTACTTAGTGGCAGTTACCCACAGAAAACACCAAGACCTTTAAATTTCAAAGGCTGTCTGCAAGCAGTTGCAGGAAGAGGGAAATATTTGGGATGGGGACATTTATTTGTCCCACCAAAACCCATCCAGGTTTAGTTGAACCAGCCTGTTCAACTGTACAGCTCTTCCCTCCAGTTGAAGAGAACAGCACCAGCTGTTTGCCAAACCTTAAAGATGCTGACCCCTTGCTCCCAAACGCACCTGTATCATCACTGTGCACAGGAACTACCAAAGGTCCTTTCAAACTAGGGTTAAAGGCAATCCCTCACCTTGAAAGCCTTGGGGATAAAAGCATATTAAAGCACAGCCCTTACAGTCACTGGGAACACACAGCGTTTCCACAAACCACACAGCCCAAGGGAGGCCACCAGCAAACCAACTGACAGTTAGTTGTTAGTTGCTGCATAATGCATATAGCCATTCCAACAGAGGCAGTGGAGAAACCAGTTCACCAGGGCAGTTTTCACAACACTGGGTGGTTTTTATCTTACTTCTTATTTACAGCACACAGTCCCATGAGCATATATCACCTGGGGAAGGAAGAAAATTCAGGCAGGTGACCTGCTTTTCTCCTATTTTCTGAGTGCTTTACTTTGCAACTCTAGAGTCTTCTACACTATATTTCCAATTAGTTTTCTCCTAATCCTACTTGATCTTCAGACACATTCTGCCGTATCACTCGTTTCCAATCCCAGATGGGATCCAGCTTTCCAGCTCTGTACCACCAGCAGGTGCTCCTGTACTGTGATAGTCCATCAAGAGCTGCCATTTGGCCAATGCAGACCCAGACTCTCCTGCCTGTGCACTTAGTCTAGGCCATTTCCTCTCTTTTTCATGCTTGGGAAGGAGAAGAAAATGAGAGCACACTGGGAAAAAAGAGATTCTGTATCTGTAGTTTAAATGAACACCTCCTCCCAGCAGCTGTCCCTCTCCTGACATCCTGCACCCTCATTATTATGACCGGATGCACCTCATCCCGAAGCAGCCCTAAATCACATCTGAATGGAACTTGCTGCTGAATTTCACACAGGTCTCAACGTATTGAAACAGCCTCTATTTAGGCAAATATTTTATTTTTTGGAAAAAAAAAATGGAGCAACCATAAAACATATGAATTACAATTTCTATTTTTTACTGTTTCACCCTTAGAATGAAAGCACTTCAGTCTCAGAATGGAAGTCCTGGGATAATTTCAAACAAAACAATTCCAAATGAGGCAGATAACCAGCAGAATGTATTAGTTTACACCGCAGAAGTCAGGTAATGCTAAGCACACTGAGAGCAGATTTATATTTCCCACCATAAACAAGCTTTAAACATTTCTGAAATAAACTTTATTCACTTCTAAAACTTTAAGGTATTTTAGATCAGAAAACGTTACACTTAGAACAAAGAGGAGAATATGGATTAATTACAAAGTTAAAGACACCACCAACCAGCAAGATATTTTACTGCCACAAGTGTAAGCAATACTGGTACCAAGCTTCCCACAGGTGCACAGGTGTCAACCACATTAGAAACAAATATATCCTCTCATCTACTTTTATTGACTTTAAAAAGTTATCCAACTGCAGAAAAAAAGCAAATCCCAGTAAGATGCACTGAAATTCATTCCTACTCTGGTTTTGTTCACAGCATACCTCAGAAAGTACATCCTACAGCACACGTTTGGGTCAAAACTCCAAAACAGTTCAACAAAATCAGATCATGAAATATTTTTAACTCTTCCTTATCAGCCTCTTCCTTACAGTTCAGAATGCTGGGTTTTTTTTCCCCCCACTTAATGTTGTTCAACTCAGAAGCTAGTACATTTTTAATAATAGTATTCCTGAATCCTAAAGCCAACCCTCTTTTCTCCACTTTGCGTTTAAAATAACATGAAAATCCTTTCTATATCCTGCAAAGTGCAGGAGTCGTCTCTGTCAGAAATCATTAGTGCTGAAGCATCGTATGTGATTACTAAAGCAATGACCCTTCCCTCCCACAGCACTTATCCATACACAATGGAACTGAGGTGGTGGTTTTTTTTGGTTTGTTTTCAATCAAGAAGTTTTGAGTGTGGGGAAGCCACAGAAGTATATGCCAGCATATGTATAGTAAAGCAGCATGCTATAAAGACACAGAGTATCGTTCAGGAATACCCATTTATTTGATCACCTGCAGATTTTAACATCTGTACGAGGCATTTTAAAGAACTAGTAAATTATGACTAATCACATTTCTTGGCTGATAACCAAAGGCCAATCACAGAAAGTTAATTGCAAAGTCATTTGCTATTTGCAGAAAAATGAATTATCAATATTTGCTTCTAAAAACAGAAATTAGTTCGATTTGCTTCCTTCTAACATCAGTAAAAAATGTCTGACCTCCACTTCTTTTTCCTAAACCAGCTTTTCTTGTAGTACTCCTAAAAAGAGAATTAAAATTCTGCCCACAAATCACTGTAATACAGTTGGGGAGAAGTCTCTATTTTCAGATTTTATGTTGCTGAGATTTTTCTTCTGTTTTCAGCATTCAGGAAAGCTCCAACAGTGATGGAGAAATTCCACACTAAGTTTCAATCACAGTTATTACTTTCAAGCACAAACATTTTAAAAAAGGCAAAATATAGTGAATATTTTTCCAAGTTTTGAGGTACCCTCAAATTTATTATTCTGAAATACCATTACATTTCTTTTTGCCAATTTCTAGGAATACACTCATACTGCAACTTCAACTTTTACTTATGCCACATTCTGTCCTAAGAATTGTAGAAAGTGATACAGCAGTTTTTTACTGATTAAGGCTTGAGGTTGCTTTTTTCCTTCTTAACAGCAGTCAAACTATCATTCTCAGAGAGGATTATTTTACCATTAGCATTAAACTCTACATTCAGCAAGTATTTGCTACAAATAATCCCCAAGTGACCACTGGTATTTTGTAAAAAAGACCACGCAGTTATTTAACTTCAAAAATTAATGAAGAGCAGGTGCATAAGCCAGCTTTCATAATGGTCTATTTTTGATAGAGTAAGCATACTGTAACATAGATGCATAATAAATCTTTATATGCACAGTAGTTACCTCCATTTTTCATGGTTTTGCTATGCGGACAGTTTCAAATAACAAGCAACTATTCAATACACACACTAAGCCTCCCTACAAAAAAAAAAAATCATTTTAACTATTACCACAAAAAAAATCACTTTAACTACTACCTCACCATATGATAAATTTTTGGAAACTACTTAATAAACACCATGCAGTTCAAAACCACCTATTTTCAAGTTAAATTGTTCAGCTGAAAGGCAAGAGAGAACTGCAAATTCATACAGTCAGTCAAGGCTGTAAAAATTTAACTTCCAGTCCCAAACTGGGGCCAACTGTGACACTGGGGGAAGGGACAAAATATTTATGTGCCTTCCCAGCAAGACCCCACAGGGCTGGCTCCAATTCATATGGACAGCGGTTCTGAAGATTGAGTTACCAAGCATCTGCATGAGAAAGAATCAGAAGAGCACAGACTGCAGCTTTTTGGGAGAGGTTTCTCCCTTTCTCATCATTATCAGATTAATTACTCAGTATTACTATTTTTGATTTAGCATCGTTATTATTGATTATTTAGTATTCAGTATATACTTTCTGCAATATGCTCTTTTGTGTAAGCCAAAAAAAAAAAATACACTGATGCTCGAGCAATGAAAGCAATGTACTGAACATGCAGATTTTTCTTAAGCTACCAAGGTAATTCTGTGCCAGACTTCTCAATTCTTAAGGAATGCAAGTGCTGATTTCTACCATTTACTTTATCCTAGCATCATTTTGTTTCATAAAGTTTTATGCATTTTTTTTGTGAATGCAAGAACTTTGATCTCAATGAAAGCTATACTGGAAATGGGGTTCTGTGTGGATTTTTTAAGAGACACAATCACAGACATTCTAGAAATACTTCAAAGAAGAACATAATCACATTGTAAGTACTACTGACAGGTATTTTATTGTCTTAAATCTTCCATTTTGTAAAGTTGATCCTGACAATAAAAAAGTCTATCCACACTTTCTCCCCATCGTGCTATGACTTACAATACTTCAAATTGACTTTTTATACAATTTTTCATGCACATTGCACAATTTCTTCTTTTACTTCCATTATTCAATTAACTCGCATGTTATCAATCACTTTTGGAAAAAAAATGCAATGCAAACTTGTCTACGATTCATTAGAGTTGTGAATAGCTCATTGAACACGACTCTCACACTGAGGCAATCCTACCTTCTGAAAGAACATGAGATAAGGTTACTTTAATCCTTCCAAAGAACTGCACTATTTTGCTTCCCTTTTATCCCTTTAAATATCCTTCCTAGTTAAGAAATTAACATTCTCTCTCATACAATTCTTACACAAATTGTACTTTTACTTTTCTGCATCTCTTGTTAATTACATGATGTTATCTCTAATAATCTATTCATGAAGCACAGATAACTTTGGTTACCAATAAAAGGGAAAACTTAGCATAAATTGCTTAGCACAAAGTTAATCTTATAAAGCAAGGAATAAAGAGGATCTAAGAGCTATTATATGACTTATCAGCTTCTCTAAAAGGGTCACTCCACTTTTTTTTCCACGAGACTAATTAAATACCTTAACAATGTCATTGAAACTTCATGAATCTTTCAATAAATTACACCCTGCCTCTACAACATGTTTTCATTTATTAATCTCACTTAAAATGCAAAGAGCTAAGAGAAGCCCATTGACAGTTAAGCAGGGCCACTCAGTTAATTCTTCTTATATGGTTTAAATGCAAAGAATAATGACCACTATAACCTATGACAATTAAAACTATAGCCATCTGTCACAAGATGTTAATCCTCTTATTTCAGCAGCTACTAGACTTTTTGAAAAGCCTTCCTAAAATGCCTACCTTCCAGTGCAAGGAACTGACTTTTCATCCTCTTGCATAAGAAACCCCTCTCCATGCATCTTTAATATAGTTTAAAATTCTTCAAGTAGAAACATACAGTATAATTATACAAACTGTGGTTTTTTTACACACAAGTTTCAACGTATTTTTTTTTATCTACAGAGCACAGTATACAGAAAATAAATGATTCAGTGAAATTTAAGAATGAAACAACTGCTAGTTCTTGTACATGGCCACACAGATTCTAATACTAAGGCAAACTCAGTTTGGAAAAGAACTGTTTGATTGCTTCTGTAAACCAACTCAAGATTAATTTTTAATATTAAAATGTGCCACATAACTTGAACAAGCTTTTCTCTGACACTGCACAGCTCCAGGAGATAAGAAAGTCCATTGGGACACTGAAGTACAAGTGATTTTAAAACAGGACTTTCATATAAAATCTGTATGGAAAATCACAGTGCTCAAGGCTCCAATATAGAATCCAACCATCATGGGAAACAAGTACAAGGAAGGAGGGAAGACACGAATTGTTTGTTGTTTAGGCCAATTCACAATCAAGAAACTAAAGGATATAGTCAACAAAGAAGCAGAAGGATGGTTAACTTGTCCTTTAGCATACTGTGACCAACCCAAACAGTTCAGGAGACTAAATTCAATTCCCTGTATACGAAGAGTAAATTCCTTTCCAGTAAGTTTTGATGAACTTCTCCCAACATGTTAAGCACAGACTTGCTCATGTTGTAAATGGAGGCAAAAATGCACTGAATTTCAATGTGTTTTCATAAAGACACCCGCAGTAGAAGAGCCCAGAAAGAACAAATGAATAGGTCACTCAATAGATAGGCTTCCTGGACTCTCACCTACTCTACCACTAAGTATGGAAGTCACAAAATGAGAATCAGCTGGACAAGTGGTCCCACTCACAAATAATTCTCAAAAAATGCTCCAAAAAGAAATGCAGGCATAGGAAAGATACCATTGATAGAATCTCAGCTTTGGCTTTAAATTCTAAAGTACTGATGTGCAGAAGAACCAAACTCCCATCCATTCCTTTTGTATGGATGATGGAAGAGTGTCTACAGCAAAGAGACATAGGTGCTAGAAACAGTACAAAGTTGTAGCAGGCTGCACTGCTTGAGGGTAGAGAAAAATCAAAGCTCTAAGATCAGAGCACAAAATTAAGTGATTTTTTTAAACTGATGTTTGAAAGTAACTCATTTGAGAGCTTCAGTTTCACTTTAGTTTGTAGTCCTCTCCAGGGGTCTGGTGTAGAAGAACCACTCTTTACAGTCCTAACTTTTAAAAATAAAGTACAAAATAGAAACATCACAGAACACGTAGGGAAAAAAAAGAAGAATGCAACAGACATTAGTGACAGGATGATGCTCATGAAAAAGAAAGATGTTTGCAACTATTTCACCTCAAGACAATAAAAATCATCCTCCATATTTCTGAGCTGAAAGCTAGCTTATCTAATAGGAATAGATAAATTCCAAGAAGCATGGTAGGTTTTGGACCTCTTCAGGTTTCACAACTATTGGCATAAAACACCTACAAAATTAATAACTTATCCCAAGACTAAGGAATATCATATGAAAGTTTGACCTGATGTATTTCAGTGACCTGCACGTCACTAACGATAAGAAGCAAAACTCAAGAGGCCAGTATTACATTAGATGATGGATATCAAACTCAGAATTTCTACATGGCACTCCAAGCTTGACAGTGCAATTAACAGTTGATTTCAAAACAACGTGTAAATCTCAAAGATCTGACCTGGGCGGTGATGCTTTCCCATCCCCCTTCAACTAAAAGGGCTCAGATTACCCTACACCAAAAAGAAAGAAAGAAACAAGACAGCTTTACAGAAACTATCATAATTTCAGCAAACTTAGACTTTGATTTGTGACATTTCAGATCTGATTATTTAGATGTTAAGCTACAACACTGCTCATCTATAATTCTGTAAAGAAATTGCACTTTGGGGATGTTCTACACATCTCTGATGTTGCAAACACTCTGATGAGAGGACTTTACACACCCAGGGCTATTCATGTGCTTGCAGGTTCTGCTCACATGTTGAAGATGAAGGCCTGAAAATATTTTTTTTCTTGTGCATGGCACAGTCAACATGTATTACTCTTTTAAATTAACTCATTTTCCTGAAATTAGTAGTACATCTTTGTACTATATCACTAATGAAGCATTTTTTCCTTTTACATGCTAAAGTAAATGGCAAGAACTGAAAGAACAGAAGGTAAAAAAAAAATACCAGTTTATTGGTAAGACTTCTTTTTTTAATTATAATGACAAATATACCAGAGTTTACCTCAAAAGGACACTTCTCAGCACAGTAAGAGAACCATACTATCATCTAGGACTAAGTTTTAACAAACACATTTGAGCTCTACATCCAGTAGTTATGCACTGGATTAGTCTTACTGCACTGTAGTAAGAAGTCAATTGTATGTTGTAATTGAATTTCTTTGTAAGAGAAATCTTGACATCTGCAAAACAGTCTTTAACAGTGCCTAATTAGTGTCTATGAAACTATGCCCTTAATACATGTTTGTGTGCTTCAGTAACAAATTTTGCTTTGCTTACAATGCTTAACAAGTTCAAACTTCATTCATACAAATAAATCAAAACCAATGTATTTGTATCTAAATATGTACATGCAAATATTTGTGTAAGTCTAAACACCAATACAAAACAATTAAAAATATTATTTATATAATTTTATATATAAATTAAAACTTTTCAAATGTTCAGGTGACCGAGCACTGGCACAAGCTGCCCAGAGAGTTTGTAGTTTCCTGTTTTAAGATATTCAAAAGCCATCTGGACATGGTCTTGGAGAAGCAGCTGAAGGTGCTCCTGCTGCAGTAGGGGGGCTGACAAGCCGACATCCAGGTGCCTTTCAGCCTCAACTACTCTCTGATTCTCTACTTAGCAGGTACTAAGGCTGAGACTGAACTGTAGAAAATCTACTGTCATGAATACAAAAAAAAAAGTTTAATTCTGCAACTCTGATTTCCTTGGTAGCCCGACACTGCAATTAAGTTAATTTTTCATAGCTTTTGTCATTTAAGTGCAAAAGTTTTCTGTTTGATTTTCATAACTAAAGAGTATGCGTACACTGGAACTAGCATGACAAGTTAAAGGGTTACTGCATTTACAGACCATCTATTTCCCTCAAATTTAATAGCTGTTACCATCATGTTTAGCTGCTGCTGCTCCCCCTGCAGATGGGAATTCATTGATATGATTAAATTTGATGGTATGATAATGTATGGTAATCGTGATTAATCAGAAGCCCACTAGCAAATGGAGGATGTTGGGTATTATGTCACCTGCATTTTAAACTGCATTCCCTTTATGCCAGCCTGACAATATTTGACAGCTGGAGGGTTCTCATGCTGCATCTGCTTGCTACTACTTATAGATCTGATAAGAGAAAATGCTCACCATTCCCTCACTACCTTAAGTGCTGTAATTATAGAGGTTTGCAATCAAGTTGCGAAAACAGTAAGTGTTCAAAAGGAAAGCTTTTTGCTAGCTGCTAAACAAGCTCAGTCTCACATCTGCAAGGGCTATAAATCTGAAAGAAATGTAATTTGATGCAGCAGTCTCATTCAAACATGATTTGCATGAAATGCTGTATAAAACACTATCCAAGAAATGTCAATCAACACCACCTGATACCATGTATCCTGTTAAATGAAAACAAAATGCTTTCTACACTACCTGTGATCTGCTCTTGCTACATAGTAATAGACTGAAAATTTCATTTACTGTTAGTCATTATATTAAAGCCATAGCTAAAGCAGAGTAATTGTGAGAAAGCAGGAGAATCGCTTTCACAAGTGGCTTTTTATTTCCATTAACAGTTTTATGTCCAACATGCATACTGTTGTAAACACATACTGGTTTACTTTGCTTCCTAAATATCAGTTTAAAAGGACTGCCAGTACTGAGATGCACAACCATTTAAAAATTGCCCTTACCACAACATGGGGCAATACACAGCAAGGCTTTTGCAACAGTTGCTAAAACTCTTATTTAGGAGTAATCATCCATGACCAAATCAGAAATTCTGGAAAAAAGTTCCTATACACATTTTTCACAACAAACATGAAACACTACTGCAAGGAGTTTTGTTTCCAAAAGCACTGTAAATTTCTTCTTGCACAGATTATAAGAGGCATTTATGCAAAGATACACCGGCCAAGGTACGTCATGAAATCATTACACTGACCAAGTTGGCTAACAGTGTTACAGGCAGACACAGTCAGCTCAAGAGCTAATTTACAAAATAAAAAAGTAGATCATATTCTAACATATCTATTATAAATCAAATAACATTAATATTTTTTGGCTAAAATAAATTCTACAAGCAAATGGCAAAAATTAAGGACAGTGATCAATGACAGCAAAGCTGGTCCCTGCATTTCTCACAGATTAAAACAAAGAAGTGTTTTCTAAGTATCTGAATTTCAAACAACAACTTCAAAGCTGAAAATTTGCCAAACTGAACATTTCAGCAATGACTAAAAAAAGCTAACCAATTCTCTGTTCCAGCAGCCATTTACAACAATGACATACTGGAGATGAAGTTGAATACGCAGTGAAAATGTAAACAATGTTTACTAAGGTTTCTGCAGTTTAACAAAAAAATATTCAGGTATATTCTTTTGGGATGAGGACCATTCTGAAATAAAATTCTAAGGCAAATTCCAACAGCAAATCATGTAAAAAAAAAAAAAACCCTCTTGGGAAGTAAAAAGACTCATGATGTAGAATATTCACTAGGGCCTGAGGACAGCTGCTCTACTAAGGTCTTATTTTTATATTGAATAAGACATAATTTATACATGGTACAATTCAATTTTTTTTTAGATTTGAATTCAACAGTTATTTGAAAGACATCTAGAGCACTAAAAGGCAACCTATCAAAGAAAAGCTTTGTGCACCTCAAAAGCCCTCCTGGCATAAATCAGCCAGGCAGACAACAGTGCAGCTTTATTTTTTGCTTTGTGTCACTTCAGACTATTCCTAGTTCCAGCTCTGAAACTCAAATGGATGAAATTTAAAGGAATTGGTCTGAGGGCTAGGAGGATAAGAACTGCAGCTGAATAGGTTTTCATCCAACTTTCCTGAAAATTCTCCTTGCAAAAGGCACACCGTTCCCAGGCTCTGCTCTCTCTGAAGTGGTTTCAGTTAACAAATGGCAACAGAGATAGAACTGAAATGGCCCAAACCTGAAGATGCCGTTCCTCTCTTCTGCCTCAAGCACTGTGAGGCAGGTTCTCCACAAGACCCTCTTCACACCAAACATCCTATACCAGCCCCAAATTTGGATGCCAGGGATCCTCACTCAGTATCCATCTGAAGAATTCTGTCAATGGAAACATTCTCCCTCGGTCACACTCTATCGCAAAATTGGTATGATGACACTTGGTTCATTTTTATGTCCTCGAAAAACTGCACACATGATAAGTGGTGTTAAGTTAAATACAATTACGTACTATTTGAAGGAAAAGTCTTCAGGCATATCTAACATTCCAATTTCTTGGAATATTTCAAACTAGAATGTGCTGGTGAAAGCACATAAGAGATAAAAAAGAATTGAACCATCACCTAAGCTCCTGAAAATTGCCATTCATAAGCAAATGATTTCGTTAGTTTCATACTAAGTAAGGATCTGGCCTCTATAACAGTCAGTTAACAGCAACCTACATACAGAGTGCTTAGAAGTGCTTAGAAGCTCCTCCTCCATTTCTTCTCCTCCTCCATTTCTTTTTTTTTTTTTTAATTTTTTTTTTTTTTAACCTTATTATATCTTGCTCTTCTTTACAGAAAACAGCAACTGAAGAAAAAATCAGCCTAGATAAATAATCCCCACTGGTCAGAAACCACAAATATTACACAACAAAGTCCCATACCTGGATTGGAACATCCACAAGAACTACTAATTTAATCAGAAAAGTGTGAAAAACTGAGGAGATCCATGCAACAGTTTACGAGTAAAACTTCCACAGTTTTCTTTCCAACAGATTAGTCCCCAAACATTGTTACTTGAGAAACACTGACTGGGACAGAAAGGCATTTTACTGCTTTAAATAGAAAGCAAATGATATCTAAAGCAACACCACCAAAAGGACTCAGCTGAAGACTTTAGCTTAATCTTTTCTTTAAACAGCTTGAAGAAAACACTCATTGGCACTTGCACAGTTCCAGGTTAATTCAAATACCTGGTGAAACATTAACATCAACTACAGCTGAAGTCTGAATTCCTACTAAATGCAGCCATCTGAAGAGAGCTCATTCATATGAGCATAGAAGCTTCTGCAGAACTCAAGTCTTTAACGTCCAAGTCAGCACTTTACCACATTTCTCAGCTACCAGTGTGTCTCATATCCACTATTTATTCAGTCCTACTTAGTAAACTACAGCTCTCAAATTTTGTTAAGACTAAGTCACCTTCAATCACTATGGAGTAAGAAATGGACGACTTCCTTATTTGAGTCAAAATTACTCTAAATGTTCAAATAAGTTCAAAACACAGTTGGATTGATTCCATCGTGTCATTTCTAGTACTTCCTCTCTAAGAACAAGGAGTTAAGCTTTAAGTAAGAAATAATTCAACAATATACTTTACCCTGAAATATTAAAATTTAGATTGAGGGCTATTCAGCAAATTTAATCTGTCCCACATCCAAGAAAATTCAGTTCTGATCAACATTACCCAATTTAATACTACATTATTTCTTACAGTTTAGAACTGAAACCAATGTGCTAACATGTTCATTACAACTTTGTTCAATTCTTCAATTACATTTGTCTGCAAAAGGTTTTAAGAATTAACCATTACATGGTTACAAGTCACTTCATTAGCCCTAAATTAGTAACACCTGGTTTCCAATGGATTTACGACTTGCAATTGAGTAGCAGTTGCTCTGACTGAAGCCGGTCTCACAACTGGAGCACAAGGGCTCTCTGTGCAAGACTTCCCAAGTCTCTGCTAGATGAGACAGGAACTCAGATGCTATCTTTCTTTCAGCTAAGGCACCAGCCACTTGTAGGTCTCCCCTACTACTTCACTTCTACCACATTACACCAAACAAAACATTCAGTTTAAAGTCATAGGGGAAAGACGACCAAAAATATTTTTAACTCTAGAGTTTTTAGAAACAAAGCAATCAGCAGACTGTTTGATTACTATCTTAAGATCCTAAAACAAGAGTCAATCCAAGTGATTACATACCCAGAAACTCCTTTTATAATGAGAAAAAGCGTGAATACACTACAGTCTGGAATACTACTTTGATCTTTTTCAAATGGCTTGTCAGCAAAGTCGTCTAACCATTGCTATACTGTTATGAGCCAACATCTCTACATAAACAAGTGAATTATAACACAGCAGCATTTGACGTGTAACAAAGCAAGGAAAGGTAGTTCTGCAAGATAAAACATTCAAGTCAAAGTAAATTTGTGCTCAGCTCAAGAACAAACGTACTACATTTAATAAAACAAACATCATATGTACACACTGACACTTAATTCCTAATCCTAACTGATCACCTATGCAAAATTTATAAAGTACTTCATAAGGGAAGAACATCTACCCATTTTACAAATCATTGAGTCATGGAGAGATTAAGCACCTTTCTCACGGCCACAAAGCAGGTTACTAGCTGAAGGGGAAAAACACCCAGGGCAGTCAAATCACAGTACTGGATCCTACAGTTAAAGCCTTCTTTCTCCTAATAAAAGCAAATTACATCGACTCTTTCCTAGTACAATGCTGACATAAAATGGCAGCAAGTAGTCAGTATTTTCCTTCAGGCAAAAGGAACAACAGTCCTACTAAAAATGTTCACTGATTTTATTCCATTTAAGAAATGGGCGCACACAAGATTAGCTAGGTTGGAGTACTTGTCAACTTTCAAAAACAAAAGTAAACAGAATTAAAATCTAATTTCACAGTCAATTTAAAAAAAATTAATTTCCAATTTTTCTACACTGATGTAAACATACTTCAAAGATGTCAATTACAATGCCTTTACAGATATTCCTTGTCCTTTAATTTCTTTTTAATACTAAATTGTGTTTATTGACACAAGCAAGTTAATGTCAAAGGAAACCATGGGCAAGATACTTCTAAAATGTTAATAAGGTTTCTGCTTAATACTACAGGCTGCTGAAGGGAACTTCCTCTTAAAACCACAATATTTCTGAACAGAAAGCTACCTCCAGTTAAAACGTTGACACTGAAATGATGTAATGGATTAAGTTGATGAAACTGCAGTTTTACTATATAAGTTTTACAGAGGAAATGTGATAATTTGAAAACTCAGCCACTCTACAAAGTACGGACAACAGTTTCTCACCTAGGTGTCTAAAAAATACTCTGCATCAAAAGCAACCAAGTATGCACACAGCAATCAAAAGTCACAGCAGGTTTCCAAAATCTGCTTTTTCCAAATTCATCTGATCTCTGTGCAAGTAATTCAATGCACAAACATTAACAAAGAATAATTTTTTGTGTGTGTTTAGGAAACAATGTGTGTGTCATTAGCTAAAAATATTTAAGGCAATACTACACTATGTATATATCTATATATTTTTTTCTTATCTTGATACTCTACAAACCACTTGAATTAAAACTTTAGGACAACAAAACTGTGAAATATCAATTAAAAATGACCTACAAGGGCGTTTTTCTTCATTCATAAAGTAAAAATGATTATCATGAAGTAGTTAGGTATTTTGTTTGTTTTGGAAGGTAAAAACATGCAAGAACACAAAGTCATTCTCCTTTCCAATATAATAATTCGAAGGCATTTAAATTTAAATGTCTGAAATAATGATAAAATGCAATTTTCCTGATTTTTAAAATAAAGAAAATTATACCGCTTGTTAGGCTTTCAGATGTTTTTCAAACAGCCTTTTACTATATCAAATTAAGTAAGGATTCTATTTATACAGAAAGACTCAAGTAATAAAATAAAGCCCATATTCCTTAAGATAAGATGCATTCATGCCTCTCCCACTGGAGAGATTGGTTCAACAATTTTACAGTTAAACAGAATTAATTCTACTCTCAAAAATCCATTGACCTTAAGCTTTTAACAAACATTTTCAACTGCAGAGTGTATTGTCAATATTTACAAATCCTTAAAATTATATTTCACTAGAACAGCCTTTATTTGCTATATTAATATTTCTTTGCAAATGTATGCTTATCCATATCAAAGAAGAAGAAACAGCTGCTACTCACAGGAAATCTCTGGGGTCCTACAGCAGGTCTTGGCTGGGCTGGAACTGGCAGCAAGGGCACTGAAACAAGAAGCACCTTTTAACACCATTTGTTTCACCTAACAGTTGTTGCTGTTATTTCCAAAAATGGTACCAATAAGAAGCCATGATTAAAATCTGCTACATTTACCCTCACATGTCACAGTTCCTACAATCAAATTCAAGCAACCATTCCCTCTCCTGCAACATGCAACAGGGCAATTAGGATTCTCCTAGTTCATTTACATAACTTAATTCTGCATTTTCCAGAATTAGATTGCTTCTTGTTTCAGGGAAGAAAAAAAACAGAGTAAGTATTCAGCCAAAGATGTCTCTCAGACAAAGCTGACACAGACTCTGAACAATAAATCTGTGTTTCAAATAGAAGGACACATGATTAATTCACCTTCTCCACTTAATGCCCCTCGTTTCCTACATATCTCTCAGTGTCACCACCTACTCTCACAGCAAATACAGGCGTAAGAAAAATTTATCTGGCATAAATCACTGTTCATGGGAGGGTAAAATGAGGCAGGCAGGCATGCAACAGCAATTAACAGTAAGCAAAAACTACTTCATCTGGCTTTCCCACTGTAATGGTAAATGCAAGTAAAATCAGTTTGTGTAATCACAGATCTGGCGATATCAGAAGACTTCTGCTTCATAAAGAGACATCAAGAATTAAAAGACCCTCTTCTTGAAAAGCAACTTCTCCAGACCTAGGATTTCAGGGAGTCTAACACAGACCATACAACACCATTTCAATAAACCGATCCCAAAAAATATGACCCAAAACCACCACTCAAAATTATGGCATAACACAAAAAAGTAACTACTGTGGGATCACCGTGGAGACTGAATCTTTGTTGGAATCTGTAGCACAAAGTACAATGATAGAGTTTCCTTTATTCATTGTAGGTTCCCCCTCTTACCTTCCTTTGGACTGTATAAATCATTAAAAGTAAATATATATCAGTGCTAGACAAAAGACGTACAGAAGTTAATGTAAAACATCAATCAAACAGTACTGAATGTATTTGCTCACTTACTAAAAACTATGAATAAGGTTATTTTCCCACACAGGGTTAAATACTGATGTAGTAGACAACTTTATAACACTGAACTAGCCGCATTCAGCAACACATTTAGCTAAAATGCCTCAAGAATTCATTTTTCCTCAGTAATACAGGCACAGGAGCTAGTGTATTAGGACCTGTTTTTAGTGCATGTTCCTATCTGGCTTCCATCCACTTTTAAGTACTTGTGGTTTTCTGGTTCATGGACTGACAGGCTATATTAAGCACGTGGGTCCTTCAGCTCAGAAGGACTAGGTACAAACTTTGCATCAGGTTCCAGAAGAGGATTAGTCAAATGGTTTCATCCTGGCTTCTAATGAAGATCTGCCAATTTCATACAATCATCACCACTTAAAAAAATTTACAGGAAGCTCTTGACAGATCTAGAATTAAAATAGCTCAGGTCAGAGCAGCACTGAGGAAAAAAAAAAAATCACAAAGTGGTAAATGCAAAGGAGTGTCATCTGTACAGGGTACTCAGGTCTATTTTGGTATCTTGCCTCTGACAGGAGCATATAGATATATCTGTTCCTTTAAACAAATGAATTTAATACTCCTGAAAATAGTTCAAACTCAGTGCCCTTCCAGTACCCAGTCACTTTCAAATAAGGATTCATTTTCCCTACATTAAATCTTCCACAGGTTTGAAAGGTTTGAAAGTTATGTTTCAAACACAGTATTATGTTGCTAGATGCTATTTTAAGAGGATTCATTTGTCTTTGGCTGTACATTTCAAGGCTTTACCTACAAAGATGAAGAAGCTATTCCCATACTGATAATTTATGAGAATAATAATGTAACTTTTCCCAAGACACCAAACACAAGTTTTCAAAAAGGTAAATGGCACAAAAATTCACTGAGCTGCCACAGGCTGCTCATTAGTAGCTCCTATCAATTTTGGCAGCACTACAGTACCCTTGAAACAGTGACCTGTGATAAAAACATTAAGTAAAAAAAAACATTCAGTACTAAAATCACAGGCTGGATCAGTATTTCACCGTACATCTACTCCTACTATGTGATCCTCTGGCATTTGTGAATTGATCATACTCCAAATTTGGACACACACTCAGCCAAAAATTTCTTCTAACAACTCAAAAATAATTTACAGAATAGGACACAAAAAATTATGACAAGCAATCAGCTGCAAGACATGGGATTCAAATGCCACAAAAGATACAACTGAATGCTAACAAACAGTATCTGCAATAGACACTCACTTAAGGTTTTTGACAGACTGAGCCTTTCTTAATCATTTATGAAGCTTCAAAGACCAAAAAAATACTAGAAATTTGTTTGAGAAAACTGGCTTGACACATAGCAACTGCTGGTTGGTTTTCTTGTTTTCTGAACTGAGATTGGAGATTTGCTTTAGGAACAAACAAAGAAATAAGCCAATAATGGGATACTTCAGGAATGCTTCAACTCACTCTGGCTAAAGCTAATGGCTACAAGAAATCTGAAGTGCTATTTTCAAAAATAAGTGTCACGACAATTTACAGATTTTAGTCTATTTTAGAAAATACTGATATACTGAACACATTTCAAGATGAAAAGCCAAAAAAATGTTGAGAAAGAATACTTCTATGGCTTGCATGTAAGAACACATATCTTTGGTGTGACAATTTAAGTGTATATTCATGACATAAAATTAGAGAAGCAAAAAAATGCCAGTCCATGTGAAGAAACAACAGCACACTTAAAACTAACAGCACCTAAGTATACCTACCATGCACTTCCAGACATGGCATTTTGGCTTCCTGGCATCACACTTTAAACAACAGAACCCAAATAAAGTTTGCATTGACTGCACTCTCTGATAAATAAAAAAGTATCACATTTGGAAACAGATTCAGTTGAGAATGGGCTGGATATCATTAAGAACATGAAATTAATCTCATCTCTTCCATAGTTCCTGTTACCTTGAAATGAATGCTGCTGCATGTCAAAATGCTTGTGCTGTCAGCTACCAGTCTCTCCCTGCTGGGGCCTCAAGCTGGAGAACTAAAACTCTTGCTCAGTATTAGGAGAAAATTTAGAACAGTTATCCCTATACTGGAATTTCTATTTGCCATTTGCCTGCAGTGATTGCTTAAAAATTCATCTTACTGTGCAAATTCCACTGAAGATTTTAGAACTATGCTCATCTTCCCTAGAAAAGACATATGATGTCCTACATATTTTCCTTAGGTGTGCAAATGTATACGTTCATGCAACATAACTCTACTACTATGTACTAAGACTGAGATGGCCACTGTTCACAGCCGCTGCAGAAAGCTAGCTGCTCACTAATAAAAAGATTTAAATCACTAGAATTTCTACAGTTATATTTAACAGTATGCTGCACATCCATCAGCAAAAACATTCAATAATCTTTAGTAAAATGGGTGGCACAAAGTGGTTTCATATGAAGCAGCTGCCATCAACACACATAGCAAAGACCTTACTGACATGCAGGTGTTCTACCATTTGAAAAATCAATCATTCTCTAGAGCTGCTCACTCAGAGAAGATGACTAGTCTTACCAGTCAAGAAATTAATGTGCACACCAAGTCTGTAAGTTCTAAAAAGAACAGAATATGGCTATGCTCAAGACACCCCAAGCATGCCCAAGGTGCCACAGGCACTGTGGTATGGCTGAGATAACTGCCATAACAATGACAGAAACTCAGACAAAAGAGATAACATGCACTAGTATATTTCTGACATTAGGCAAAAGTAAAAATTCCCAGTAACCATTACTAGCATTAGAAGGAAACCTGTTCACAGAGCTACATAAGATGTATGGACTGTCTCAGAGGGAAAACAGAGTGGCATCTAGAATTGTCTAAAATCTGTTTTTGCTTCTCACAAAACAAGAACTGTTGCTTCGGAAATGTTAGTAAGATGCATAGAAGGCATACACTCAAGACTCAAGGACTTCTCACACTGCTTCCAGATAATCTGCCCTGATGCCTAATTTCATGAGAACCAGATTTTATTAGAAAGGAAAAAATGAAATAATCTTTGTGGAGCAGATACTGCGCAGCTGACTGCAAGAAGTCTAACAGGTTTCTAACAGCTGGCAATATCCTACCCTGCCAAATTCCTGCCTTCCATTGGACAAACAAATGAAGCAAAGGTAACACAGGCTTGGAGATCTGCTAATATGAAGAAGAAAAAAAACAAACCACCAAAACCAGAAAACCTAAAAGACAGATACATCCATGTAGATCTTTCGTTTGTTTTGTCTAGACTCAATCACAAATCAGAGATAAATTGGTGCCTTTTCTTTACCCTCTTGAGGATAATGCTTTCCAAATAAGTAGCAATATTAACAGCTCTGCTTGCTGAGAGCTGCCCTTAACAGTGTAGCCCAAAGGGTGTTTGTGTCAAGTGGCAGAAAAAGTGTGCTTCTAGTACACTTCTACACTATCAATCAAATAATCATAAATGTAGCACTGAATGAAAATTGAGCACATACACATTGTTATGTGAGGACTACAGCTTGTACCTTTCATACAGCAATTATACAGTTATAGTTCAAAGACTACCTTCATGCAATTATTTTACAAAGACAGATTGAGGGAGCTGGGATTGTTCAGCCTGGAGAAGAGAAGGCTACAAGGAGACCACACTGCAGCCTTCCAGTATTTAAAAGGGAATTGTAAGAAGGAAGAGGATCAACTTTTTACTTGGGTAAATAGTGACAGGACAAAGGGGAATGGTTTTAAGCTCAAGGAGGGAAGGTTAAGGTTGGATGTCAGGAAGAAGTTCTTTACCAAGAGAGTGGTGAGGTGGTGGCACAGGCTGCCCAGAAAGGTTGTGTGTGCTCTGTCTCTGAAGGTGTTCTAGACCAGGTTGGATGGGGCCCTGGGCAGCCCGGTCTAGTGCCAGATCTGGAGGTTGGTGGCCCTGTCTAGGGCAAGGGTGTTGGAACTTGGCGATCCTTGGGGTCTCTTCCAACCCAAGCCATTCTACGATTCTATATATTCTCACTAAAATAGGTGGGTGGTCATTCTGTGAATCCTTGGCTGAACTTAGAATGATGTAGGGAATTCTAAAATGCAATACGTACCTGGTACTGAAGACCAACATCTGCTACTTTTAAAACACATTCTCTTTACAGTTTTGTTGCTCTTTGAAGGCTTTGGAGAAGCAAAGGTGATAAAGAAGTGGAAATGGATTTACTGATCTCTGCTGGCCACAGTCCAACAGCAGACATACATCACTATACTTTCTTTCTTTTGTATGATATCTTTTTTCAGACCACCTTATTTAATGTTACAAAATATTTAAGGAAAAAAAATCAGCCTGAAGCATATTTACATGAAGGGGTAAACAAATGTGGTTACATCCCCAGCAAAGAACGAAGAGTTACACACTAATGAATGTGTTCAGAAAGCTCACCTTGTACAGGCGTCACTACTGTTCCCTTGAAATGTGGATTTATGTGTATGTTCTTCGGTTGCTGAGGTGTCACTGGCGGTGGAGTCATCATTATTCTAGGTGTTTCTATCTGAGGGGGCATATGTAGCCCTGGAGGAGGAGAAGAATGATGCTGATGCTGTAAAGGAAGCAGAGATTGTAACTGTTGCTGCTGCTGCTGTTGTTGCTGCTGTTGCTGCTGCTGTTGTTGCTGCTGCTGGTGCTGGAACAGACTCCTAACAGGTTGCTGGTGTGTTGGAATTAACCTCTGTGAATGAGTCTAAAGTCAGACAAAAGAACAAAGTCAATAGGCTTTAAAGTTCAAATAACCTGACATAAACCAGCACAAATTTAAGACACCTCTGGCGAACACAACTAAGGCCAAATATGAATGGAAAAACTTCTTTCCCATATCATCAAATCAAATGGATCAATTAGCACAGGAAAGCAAAGGAAGAGACATTAGCACAAAGAAGAAAACAGCAAAGAGCAAGAAAAAAATTCACAAGTGAATAGCAGTGCTGCCCAGGATGAGCACACACAGAGAACACTGTAAGAATGCATTCATTTGTTCATGTTTTTTTTTTTTGTTGTTCTTCTTCTGTTTTTCTTTAAACAGTGAAATTTCCTAATTTCATAGGTTAGAGTTTGCATATGTCACTGGAAACTGCCATCAGCTGCATTAAGACGTAAGTGATGAGTTCCAGTAACAAAGCAAATCCACTAACTTTTGCCTAGTGTATAAGAGCCTGAGAAGACAGAACTAACAGCTGGAAGAAAACTCAAAATATGAATGAAGCTCCTGAGGTATCAGTGCAGTCTATCTGTTCATACTGTTTGAAAGAAAAAACATTAATCTGCTTCAAAGATACCTTTCAAAACAAGAACAAGTCTCTTGTTCAGTACTCTCAAACGTGAATAGCCAATTTTTATTATTATTATTTTTTAAATAACAAACCAAGTTTCTCCTTCAGAGAGACTCACTCTCCTGCTTCTGAACTCACTGATACTACAGGTCAGCTCTAAACCAGAGCTTTAAAATCGTAATGCAAGAAGAGTCAAGCACACAGCCCTTTAGTAACAAAGATATGTCACATCTGTTTCTTCCAGCAGTCATGAACGTCAAGCAAGGCAGCTACAAAGAATGCACAGGATATTATGACTAGCACAGAAATGTTTACAACGTTTAAGATCAGAATAAGTAGCAAAGAGTGCAACAGTACAGAAAAAATGATCTTCACGGCTTTAAAAATGCAAAACATTCCTCTGGCAGGGCTTTCAACCACTGAGCCATCCACCAAGTCTTGCTACTGAACAATACCTACAGTTACTGCTGTTGGAAAAAATTCTCATTGTTTAAAACAAATGACTTCATCCTGCAAAGGCATACACTGAGTTTGTTCTATCATTCACTTTCCAGTACACCATAACAGTTAAAAAGTAAGTCTGGGGTACCCCTGAATCCTACACATTGCTTTTCTGAATGGAAAAAGTAACATCTTCTAGTTTGTGATACAAAGTACAAGCAAAAAAATAACAGTAACAAAGTTAAATTTCAAATTAATTCCTTAAGATTTCAATTATCTAGGTGTGATTATTTTGTTTCTATTTGATTCCACAACAGAATGGTGGAAATACAAATCAATTTTTAAAAACTGCAAAGTATGACAAAAAAAAAACAGTTCCACAAAAACCCTGAGTTATTTTATATTTATTTTTACTAAGTTACTATTTCTAACACGGGACTGAACATGTTCCCATAGTGCACCTATCTCAGAGGAGTTATCTTAAACTCCTCCATGCTCAATCAGGGTCTCCACTGCCTTGCCTGTTTGTATTTGAGTCAAAATTTGATTTTCATCTGCAAGCATAGAGATTCCTCAAGGCTGGTAACAGGATTAACCCCATGCTTTTACAATCATCACATCATTCAAAGCTTGTTTGGCCTAACAGTACACTGAAGGAGTAAGAAGTGTACATTGGAATATATATTCCACCTTCATAAAGACACGTGATTTAGAGTGCCTTCTTTCCATCATTTCCTGAAAGCACGTCCAAAGAATACTAAGGATTAAAAGGTACCATTGTCGATGGTGTGTTTGGCAGCAGTGCAGGTCTATGATCCTTCATTCTTCCCCTATCATTGTCTCTCCTTTGTTCTCCCATTCCATGGCACATAATTGAGCCTCCTCTTCGCCCTCCTCTTCTTGAGCCGTAGCGCCCCTGTTTAAGCTGCCTTTCCCTTTCTTCAAATTCAAGTAATGCTGCTTTGGCTTCTGCAGAAAGTTCTGTTAAAAAAAAAGAGATGGGGAAAAAAAAAATTAACCTCAAGCTGAAAACACAGAAAATACCAGGAAAAAAAACAATGCTAGAACCATAGAAACATCCTGAAACTAAGAGAATTTGGAGGCACTTTGATCTCTTCTAGGTGGCATGTTAACATTTCATTAATGACACCTTTAACAGGAAAAAAGCACACACACTTGTGTCAGTTGCACAGGCAAAGAACTGGCAGGTGACTGAAACAAACATGAACAAAAAGGTTTGTTTTTCCTCTCACTTATCTGCAGAAATGCCAGGCAGCACATGAAAGCCTAAGCAATCTTTACTGTCAAGGATATGTTGAGCCTTCCATAAAAAGACATTCAACCCAGAAAATATTTTGCACGTGGGCATCTTCCAAAGAAGGACACTGATATCAGTGAGGTGTATTTTTGCTTTGTGAAACTATTTAAGTATATTTGATGTGGCTGAAGAACCAGCAGTACTTCCCAAGTTCCACTTAGAGCACACTTCAAATTGAGTGTTCAGCTCAAGTCAGATACAGCCACTGAGAAGTCTGATACACACCCAACCCACGTCACAGTCAAACACCAGAGAACAGATGGTACTCAGTGAAGATTGCAAAACTTGGCTGAAAATTAAAACAATGCTGACAAAATTAAGAAAATTATGCAGTAACAGGGCCAGGTAATCAAATTACTTGGATATGTAGAGGAAGTCTACAATAGAATCACCAAACGCCGTGACACCTCCAGCAGTGCCACTCTTGAGGTATCCATTATTTAAAGGGGAAAAACTTAAACCCAAGCAGGCAGCTGAGCATTTCACCATGTGCCAGTGAGAACCTCCACTTTCACATTTAACAGTGGAAAATTAAACTAATCTACATCCAGACTGGATGTGGTTCAGGGCAGCCTAGTCTAGTAGTTGCTGACTCTGCCTGTGGCAGGGGAGGTGAAATTAGATGATCTTTCAGGCCCTTTTCAACCCAGGCCATTCTATGATTCTGTGATTCTACAAGAAATGCACTCCTGACCAAAAGAAAAAACAAAACCAAACATCTTTTGAATTCACATGAATGGCAATTAGAGCAAGATTTCCATTTTTCAGAATTCTCCTCTTAAGAGGAAGCCAGGCACAGAGATCTGTTTCCAGGATAAAACAGCTACTTATTAATACTGCAAAATACAAAGATAAGAATAAAAACATTTTACATCTGACAGCGTTCTTAAGTCAGCTGAAGACACTAATATGATGCTAATATTTCTTGCAAGTGTAACAGCCAAAGCTACTTAACCCACCACCTTAAGCATCTTTATAAGTAATCTCAGTTAGTCTTTGAAATTGAGGATTGACAGAAGGGCACAAAAGATTGAGAACAGCATATTGCCACCGACTCAGCTGTTCTTACTGAGCTACAGATACCACCTGTACAATGGAGCTGCAAAGGCTGCCACTTCACATGCCCCAATTTTCAGAGGTATTTGACATCTACAGAAAACAAGGGCTCTTTGATTCTTAAAAGAGAAGTTTAGAACTTGTTGACTGTCCAAGAATACAGCAAAACGACAGTCTAAGATCCCAGTACCTGCCATAATGTTTCCTATGCCATTTCTGCATGCTGGCAATGAGACAAGTTTCTCTTAATTTACAGTCACACCAGATATCCTTACGAAATGGCACCTCTGCCCTAGTACCTGCCTCAGGAGATCAGCAGAGCCCAAGGCAATCAGGTTTTTTCAGGAAAAATCTCATACCATGTCTAGACAAGGGGCAAGGAATCACAGTCCCTGAAGTCTTTTTACAGTATGCATACACATTATGGATTACTGAGGAAAATTTAGATAACTATGTTCTTATACAATGCAATCAACAGCATCAGATACATCTAAAACAATCACTTTATCCACTGTTGCTGTCAGAGGTAGTAAAAGCAGGCAGAAAAAAACTGGGAAAAACAGAGCTCTCATTTCTTCAAGCCTCCATCCTTGCCTGGAATCTCGATGGTAAGTTAGCACAGAGAACACAAACTAATCAGAAAACAAAAGAAAGTAGTTCCTCAAACAAGAACAACTGTTACCAGTTTGCAAGAGAGTCTGGTGATGTTAAAGCTTGTTTTCCCCCTTCATATTCCCTTGTGGGTAAGCAGATTCAATGCAAAATGGCAGTTCCAACTCAGTGAAGAGTTCATCACATGCACTAAATGTTACATATTCCTCGCCAAAGATGATAAAAAAGATTCAGCATTTCTAGAAATCAATGGCCTAGCTATTCTACAATCTCTCTGTTCGAACTCTTCAAAACAGTTACTTACTTTACCTTGGATAAGAAAATATTTAGGAGAGATTACAGCTACATTTATGAGAATACTCTATTTTTACATGGTTTGACCAGCACTTATTCTGATCTTGACTGTACAGTCCCTCACATGCATGTAGTTAACGCAGTGAATCAGCAATTATTTTTCTAGTGTCTCTAAGTGTCAAGATTAATTTCAATATCCCTAGTAATAAAATGGTTTCAAATGACATCTTTAATCAGCAAGAAAGAATGCACTCCTCCAATAGAGACAAGCTGTCACAAAAGGTCACCAAAATGTGACAGGATGGAAATTACGTTTGTAACTTCAACTGAAATGTTAATTTCTCTGTAAGTGTTTTCTCAACTATGTTCAGATTTTAAAGTAAGGAGATGAGGCTCTACAACAAAGTTTTGTTTTTTAAACCAGCAGTGCTTAAAGAGTGGCTTTATAATCTCACATGCAAGGAAAAAGCGTTTCTTGAGGACAACTTTATACTATGTGATCAGTTATTTGGTCTTTTATCAACAAATTAAGACACAAAACTAGCACGAATAGAAGCCATTTCACAACAGCAAGATTGCATTTTGCCCAAAAACCAAGTTAAACAAGCTGTTTATAAATTCACCTGCATCTGCACCACCTTCTCCTTTTAAGTCAGAGCTACATCCTAAATTACCCACAGAAGCGAGTCTAATTCCATGCACTATTCTAATATTCAAGCTCTAGTATAGTTGTCTTCTTACTGGATAGTCTCTTTTTTATACTTACAGAGTAGAACCATAGATATGAAAGTGCATGCAACTGCAAGCTACTTCACAATTAAGTACTGAGATTCAGCCATTCCAATGTACTCTTAAAAATAAGAGAACCTGCTCTGTAAAGCCACCAGCACCTTTTTTTTTTACAAATAAGATATACTGTCTTATGGTTGAAAATACATTTGGAATGCAGCACAGACAAAATGCCCCTTTTCCACATAGATTATTTTTGTGTGAACTCCTGCAGAGGGTTCTTTCAGTCCTGTTTCCATCATGACCACTACTTGATTATGAAAACAGTGCGAAATGATGGCCTTTAATATACACCTTGCCCAAAATCATAAGAAATTATGCTACAACCAATGGATGAGAAAGATATTAATTAAAAAAATCATATACAGATGTCTCCCTCACAGCACACTGAGTTTCAGAAAGCCTCAAAAAACACAAGCCAATTTTGTTCTATTTACAGACTGAAACAGGGCAGCTGTATGAAAGCTGCTTATCTACTGCTTCTTCTGAACAGTGATAAATTCATAAACCTGAAAAGAGAAGATGGGGGTTCCATATTTTTCTAGCACCCAAAATAGGTTTGGGGATCAGCAAGTGGGAACACAATAGGTTCACAACATATTCTTGAGAGGGAAAAAAGTAACGTAACAGCTATTTGACAGCAGAACACAGGCAACAAAGTCTGTGTTATAAAGTGAAACTCTTCCTCAAGGAATTCCTTAAAATGTATTCCGTGACAATAAGGAGTAAAACAAAGATCAGGCAGCCACCACTTGAGAACAGAAAGGCTTTTGAAGACACCACAAAAACATCAAAGAAAAGACACCGTGCTCGCGTTCAAAATGCTGTAAGCTTAAACATTACCACCAAGGAGACGGACACAGCACACACTGAAAATGACTTTGGACAAACTAAGAGGCCAGTCTAAGTTAGAAGAAGGCCATTCTATCTTTCACCATCAAAGTAGTTGTCAAAAGTTCTATAAAGCCTCTTAAGTTTCTTTTATTATAGCTCTTCAAAATGGTCCACTGCCACAGAATCTCACCCAAAGTTTCTGGAATGTTTCTCCTTTCTCTTGTGACATCTGAGAGTCTAATTATTGTTCCTTCTTTCCGTTCAGTTTTGAAACGCAATCTTCCAGACTCTTCGTCATCATCTTCCTCTTCATCAGATTCCTCTTTTGTTTCTTCTTGAAGTTCCAGAGATTCAATAGCTGCCTGAATCACAAAATACAGATAATGCAAACTGAAAATCTACTTTCTTGATATCAGTGAGATTCAGAAGAAAAGGCTTCCTTAAAAAATTTGTTGCCACTACATAACAAAAAACTCAATGAATGTTAAGAACTTAGCAACTAAAAAACTCAGAAACACAACATATAATCAATTAAATAGTAATATCTACCAATAAAACATACTACGATGCAATGCCACAAGAGATATGGAATCTCCAATAAAAACCATCATCAGATTGCTAACTGCTTTTGAACAAACATATTCTATCTCTGAATTGACTAAGAGACAATCCTGGGATACAACCAGATTCAAGTAACCCAAACACTCATCTTTTATTTTAAATTTCTTAACAATTACAAGTACTGCATTGTAGAAAAAAATACAGATAACCTCACGTTTCTCAGCTTCACTCCCCTAGGTATGTATAATTGTATTTGTCTTTATTTTTTTCTACCCTTTGAATATTTCTGATATTTAATTCATTGGGGAAGAGAATGGATTAAATGATTGCATAACATTTGAATATACCAAATTTGTATATTGGAATGCTGCTCCCCAGTCCTCATTTACTTGCCAATTCTCTCTGTAACAGAGAACATTTATTTAGATGAAAATGTCCCAATTGAAAATGGATTTCTCACTTTCAAATTAAAATATGTAAATAAACGTCATTTCCTGCACTGGCAAGATAAAATTAATGCTTAGAATGTTACACAAGTTATATTTAATTTCTGGAATTGAAAATTAAAAATCTTCTAATGTAATATGATTTTCCATAAATTATTTGGTTACTATAGTTGGCTATTTTTCGTAGAAGCCTACTTGCTCATTTCTTAGAGTCTGCACATGCAATTTAATTCTTTGTGAAGTCACTAAATACATCACAACTTTTATGTTGCTTAGACAGTTCAAAAGTGAGTGAAATATAACATGCAAGAAATGGTTTAATCTTCTAATTAACCAGATTGGTGCAGTAATTTATATGAAAAAGGCAAAAGGTGTCAGTCAGGCAGACAGATACTAAGTCAAACATCAAAAAAGGAATTAATAGCAGAATAGTGCAAGAGATTGCCAATTTCATCACGCAGGAGCCCACTTTGTTATTAAAAAAAAAAAATCACAAGAAAAGATAGGACCTGGCAAGACATCTTCAACTTGTAAAAGACTGCACAATGTAAGAACTTAAGCTCAAAGCTTCACCAGCTTTGGTCTCGTATGTTTAGTTACTGGGCTTTATTGAGTTACTGATCCCATCACATTTCAGATTGTTGTTTATCCAATCTAAGCACATATTCAAGCATTGTACTTCCTGACTTTGTAGAAATTCTTCAAGGTAAAGCTAACCAAACAGTCTAAGTTTACAAAAAGCTCTAAGCCATATATTTTTAGAGATATTTATTTTACACACAGACTTATCATATCAAATAATAAAACTATAAACAACAGACAGGATGGCAGGCAAAGGAAGTCCTTCAAGACTGAAAGAAATGCAAGCCTCAAAAATCCAAATTGAGAGCAACTGGTCTGATTAACATACCCACATAAAATCAGAGCATCTCAGAGGAAAGGCAGCTGAAACCATTGGAACAAAAGAGGCACATTAACAAAGAAAAACCTTTAACACAGTTTAATAAAAACAAGGAACAGAAACAAGAAAGCTAGAAATTTTCTGATTTAGCAGAGGGTTGTTAGGGTTTGGCTAGGTCGTGGCTGGACTGGATGATCTTAAAAGGTCTTTTCCAACCTTGGTGATTCTGTGATGCTTCCAAAAGAGGGACTTCCAAGAAGAAAAGGCATAGCACAATACCTCCATCAAATCTACACTTTAAAATATCTTAAAAGCCATAATTTTACTGTTCCAATGCTCGTTTTCCTTCAGGATCAGGAAGTCATGGGATGGTTCCTTTGTGGGACAAGCTCTCATTGTGCTGAGCCTCTTGCTCTACTACAAAACATGAAAACCCAAGCACATCTATTCTTGCTGCCCATGTCTCTTAAAAGCTGTGTTGGGATTCCACTTTTTCTTTTCATTTTAGTCAGGTTTCAGTCATGTAATTTCATGTATGAGCACAAAGCTTGTCCAGAGCTCTGAGCATAGTTTGGACTAAAGAATCAGGCCCAGAATGGTTAACATGGCCATTTCTCCAATTTTTCTAGAGCAGCATTACTCTATTATTCTCATTCACTTGATATCAATCCTGTTCTCTTTTGGGTCTAACTCACATTTTTCATCAGTATAATGTTCATACAACCTATTAACAAATAACAGCCACATAAGTGCTACCTACCAAAGAAAAAATAATAATAATAAAAAGAGCTAATAAAAAAGCAGGCACTGAGGAAAGGCAAGGCTTGAGAATGCTGACCAATGTCCAAGTCTGATTATACCTATTATTGAGGGATTATTTAGCTGTGATGAAGACGTGAACGTGTCAGACAGTCAACCATATGTTCTCTATATATAGTACCAGGAAAGGTTATCTGAGCTGTGTAGGAAAACACACCCTAGCCCTACAATTTGTTTAAGAGCTGTAGCACACAAGATACCCTTTTCTATTATCTGCTAGATAGGATGAATTATTTTCCCAGTATTATAGTATATAAAAGGATGCTACTTTTCAGGAAAGAAATCAAGTGCAGGCAAAGAATTAATAGGTAACAGTACTTAAAGGATTCTATTTAATACTAGCTCATGGTGAATCTCTCTGCACACACAAACAGCCCTGGAACAGCCACTTAACATCACCTGACTGACTGGCCAGCCAAGGCTTCTTAGCAACTCTCCTCAAAAGGAGCTTAACATTGCCCATTATGACACTTTGTGCAAAGTTCCTAAAGAGCTTTGCTGATTTTTCATTATTAGGAAAAGTAATAATGACCTTCCACCTACCATCCTCATTAGATAACTATGCCTTAAATCCCAGTCACTGCCTAGAACTTCCCATGCTGGGTTATGACTTGCTACAGGGCAATGAGTGTTCCTGCACCAACAGCTTGCCAGGCAGCTGCAAAACTGATAAGAGGCATAGAAAGCCCAAGGAAAGCAGCACAAAACACTAGTCAGCATGCTCAGTACTGATCTTAGTTCAGGATCCTAAAGATGGGACCTGCAATTGTTCTGGAGACCTTTCTGCCAAGAGGTACAAACCAGGTAAGCACTGTAAAGGTTAAGTCATATTTCTTCCACAGGAAAGATTAGAAATGAAAAGAATCTTTTATGAATTTGCTGGCCTCTGGTAGCCCCTGCTTATCTGCTAACACTAAGCAGCAATTGCTCAATCCTAAGGGATCAAGAAATAACAGAGCAGTTAAGAGGGCATTACACTGATTCCAAGGACACCTACAGATGGAAAATGGGACTATAAAATTTCTAAGTATTTTTTGAAAAATATTTACAATTTGACTGTTCTGATTCGCAGTTTTTCATCATTTTCTTCCAGACTGATAAGTATCTCGAAACTTAAGAAAAAGTTTAACACTAGAGTTCTAGCTAAGCATAGAATGAACACTCTCCCAACAAACACAAATGTTGGCGTTTTGTCCCCTTTTAAGTCTCTGTTTTATAGAAAGAAAACAAATACGCAGCATTTCTTTTTGAAATATTTTCCATCTAAGTCTGAATTTTTTATAAGCATAACTCAAGACATGGTTTAAAAGTATGTAATGAGAAACCTCCATCACTGACTTCACAGTAGATTGGTTCCAACATTAAAGTGACAATGGTATTATGAATTCTAATTCATTTTTTATATTTTGTAGAAATAATTAGGGATATCATTCTTCTGAAAATATTTGGAACACAGTAACTCATGTAACTGACAGTTTTACTACCTCTATTTGCTGCTGAAACATCTAGGCAGCAAGTCTTTCTTTCTATCTAGCGAAGGCAAAAACATTTTCTGAAGCACTGCTACAGTTTCCAAGGAAGCTCCACAGAGTGCTGCTGTATTTCAAAATCCGAGTTCTAGGCACCAATTCAAATTAAATATCAAGTGAGAAAGTATGCCTCAAAGCAGTTCTAGCCTGGCACTCCTTCCCACTCGAGTGCCACTCCAACAGGTCTCTCACTTCTCTGTTTCATCAGTCACCCCCATCAAGTTTCAATCCTTCAGCCAGTTGGATTTTCTCTTGACTTACAAATTCTTCATGCAATACAGTGAGGTGTTCTATTTGTTTGGGAGCTTTTTTTGGTCGAGGTTTTGTTCTTTTCTTTTTTAAATGTGGAAATTGTTTAAGATATAGCACTGCAAAACACTTCTATCAAGCTCTCTTCATTAATGAGATGCCAATTTTCAAAAATAACACTATTTACTAGCACTTTATTTAATACAGCTCCAGTCTTGCTCTCTATCTTCTACAGGAGAGATGCCAACAATTACTCGTTTGCAAGCTGTGAATGTTATCAGATTTAGTGAGGACTGTACATTACATAACATTCAAATAATAAAACTATTTGTAGTTGAAGACATGCATCTATATCATATGCAGAAGTGCATGCTCTGGCTCTCTCTCCTTGTGGTATACTCTTTGGGAGAATCCAATTGGCAGCCTACATGCAAAAGTAAATAAAACATCTGGAATGGAAAAGAAATAAAAAGATAGTACTGTCTTGGAAATAAAAAAAGCTGCAGCAATCTGCAAGGCATGAAAATCAAGTCAGAATATAGATCAAGTGCATAAAGATGCAGACTGAACATTTGCATTCCATGTTGAACAACTTCTATTAAAAAGTCAAATAAAAATGCATTCATGTTGCCTTTTGAATGAAAACAACTGAATTCTGAATTAGAAAAATTTCAACTAATCAAGAGTTCTGTAATAAATATTCTCTATATTCTAAATACAAAACTGTGCTTTCTTTAAGCAATAAGTTTGACAGAGAAATCAGTACTTGGTTTTATATAACATGCAGTGCTCTCACCATCTCATAGAGCCCTTGGCTGCAGATAGCACAAGTGCAGACTGCTTTTAGAACACAAGAGAACTGTTTATTCAGTGAATGGACAAAAAGTAGTTCTTCAAGTGTTGTACAGTTGTTTTTTTATAAGGATAAGTTTAATACATAGAAAATAAATGATATTTAAGTTATATTTGATTGAGGATATCACACTTGCACAGAAGAGTAAACACCACAGGCTGTCTTTCAATATCACTGTTCCCATACCAAAGAATGCTATTTTAAGTTTCATGCAACCAGAGAGTATTACAGCACACCCATTTGCTAGAACCTCAGAGAAGAATGCTCCTGTGTCTTTGAGGAATTAATTTTCTGATGAGTTCAGTCTCCACAGAGGGCACACATTCTGACTACGCTTCTCAGCAGGTATCACACTCAATCCTATTTAATTAAGAACTGGATAAAAGTAATATGAAACTAGATTCCTGGTGGGGAAAGGAAAAAAAAATCCCTCTGCAGCAAGCATTTGGTGTGGAAGGCAAATTAGTAACAAGTATGATATCATTGTTTCAGGCTGTAACATATACCTGAACAGTTTTTGGCACATGCTTCCTCCTTGCAAATGAAGGAACTTATCCGTCCTTCCTAACTAAAGAACTAAAGTAAACTTCACAGAAATTTCTGTCCCAATACAACTTCTTTCAAAACAAAAATTTCATCTTTGCCTTTCTAATATAGAGAATATTCATTTATGTTCTCACTCATCCTCAAAATGTGATACCAGGGAGCTCCACCATCACTCTCAACAGCAGGAAATCATCTATCTGAAAAGTGATTCACCACTGTTACCACAGATTTTAAACAGCCTAACCACAATGCACTATTATTGTTTTCCTACTCAAAAGGATTTCTAAAATTTCTAATGCTGAACCTAAAATTAAATACAAACACTTTGAGCTCCCCTATAATTATCAGCCCAAGGGGCAGAGAGCACTCCGTATATCCGACAGTGCTATTGCATTAGATGCTATCACAGTTCATCTTCATATAAAAAGAATAATGCCACCAATAATTCAACATTGGCAAAGTTGCATTAGTTCTTACCCAGCAATACTGTTAATTCTAATTTTGAAACAACTCAATTCAGTTTTCCATTAAATTCACAACATACCTCTTCAGATTCATTTGTCATCGCCTGGGATTCTTCCAGCTCCTCATCAGCTGTATACTCTTCTTGTTCTTCCATTGCTTGCTGATTGTATGACTGCATGTAATCTTCATCCTAAAACAACAGTGCAAGAAACTGTGAAGACAAAGGCCAACTTTACAGAAACACAAATCCATCAAGAAACAGGCTCTGGATGCATTGTTATCATTTTCAGAACTGGATGATTTTATCTACCAGAATTCTCAACTATAAGTGATAGATCATAGGAGGTATAATTATCAGGCTTTTAACTAGACCATAATTTCAATATTATAAAAAAAATACATATAACTAAAATGTTTTCATTGTTTCCAATAATGTCATCTCATAAAGCTGTCATCTGCTTCTGTACTTCTACATCTTTTGATTATAAATCCATGAAGCAAGAACTGCAGTGATTTCTTTCCAGAAGAAATATGCACCTATAGCACACACACACATTAACACCAGATTTTAGTGTAACAAAAACATTCTTAGAAAACAGAGATCATTTACAAATGAATGAGTTACATTCTGTACAATTCTCAGTAACTTTGTATACCTCCGATCAATGAAGGAGAACAAAAATGTCCTCTCAGGAAGTCTGATGACGTTTTAAGACAGCTGACTGATCACATACAGTGTTAATTAAGATTATATCATTTATCTAGCAATTAAAGACAGCACTTGTTCTCTAATACACTGTTTAAAACATAACGAATTATGCAGGTGACATTTTCTGAACTAACCTCCAATCTCTTTATTCAGGTTTAGACAGTTCTCAGTTACAAAAAGGATGAACAAGCAGGACATCAATCACTTTGGGATATTAGCACCTTAAAGATGTCTTTAGCAGGTCAATAATCTTTTCACCTTCGAAAGACTTTATCAGATCTTGCCTAAAGCTTGGATAAAAGCTTTTGCATTAAGTACTTCTAACAATTGGCAGTGTATCTCCACCACACAAAGCAGTTTTCTTCTTTAAGGATACAATCCTCAAGGTCATGATTCTCAACTGCCTTCCAGCATGACAAAGGAGCATTACCTACCGCCAAACAAGCTGTCAACACAAACTTTGTCACAGCCTAGATAAAGAAACTGGCAGACAGTGATAATAGGTCTAATTTCCCCTCCTCCCTAGGGAGGTAAACAGATTTCAAACCAGTCTGAAACCCTATGCACGTGAAGCAATGTTATCTTTGAAGATACAATAGAAAGAAACTCACTGGAAATTCATCTAGGGGCTCATTGATTTCAAGGTCTAGCACTTCATCATCTTCTCCAGGCTCTTCCCCATATTCTATTTGGTCTTCTGTCAGTTCAGGATCGTTGCCTTCGTAATGTCCTTCCTCCGAATACTCTGAAGCATACACTTCAGGTGCTTCAGATTTGTCATAACCAATTTCATCTTCTCCTTGGTTGTACCCAGACTCATGTTCGACTGATGGATCACTGATGTTCTCAGAGAGTTCGTATGATGCAAACATGCCAGACGTAGCATTGAGGCTAACCGTGACACCTTGAGAACTGCAGTACAGGGGAAAAAGATTAAAAGGCTGAAGTATAAAACCCTCAAAGTGTACACACAAAGACTGAGCAAAATAAAGCCAACAAATACATATTTTGTAAGTCTATGAATAAAATTGTACCTCACACACTATTTGACTCTATGCCATGCTCTCGCAATGCATACTGTACTGCAGCTTATCACTAGCTGCAGGCTATTTGACCAGGGGAATCAAACCAGCCAGACGGTTTAACAGGTCAAACTGGCAAAAGTCCTGCTCAGTAACCAAAGCAGGCTGGATTTAATTTTAATTCCAAGACTAACAAAAAATTCACAAAGTTACCACGATTGCATCTGTTTTCCCAATCTCTCAAACCTGTAAATTATTTTTCAATTGTATGCATTAATATTGTTCATTCTTAATTGCACTGAATTTGGTTTTTTGACAGATTTACTATTCTAATATAATATATATTGTCAAAATTATAAATATATACGCATGTCTTCTAAATGCCTAAGACTTATTCCAAATTAGTAACAGCACTGGTATAGACAAGGAATAGAAGCAAAGTAAAACATTAAGAAGATTATCTGGAAGAAAAGCAAAACTCAGAATTTACTGTTTGACACTAGCTAGTGTCATCAACACAGAAAAGAATGACTCATTAACAACAGACTAATTATAAAAGCAGGGACAAAAAGCTCTTTGATTTGAGAGGTTCTGGGTACAAGGAAAACAAAGATTGCTTTTTGTTGTTGCTTTTTAAATTACATTCCTATTATCAACCATTTTCATAAGTTTGAAGGCACAAAAATCAAGGCAGCTTTGAGCAATTTGCATCTATCAGATGGAGGAGATTTAACACAATAACCAAGACATTATGCAGGATTATCATTATCCTCTCAACTATAGAGGCATAGATGAGTTTCAGTGGAAACAAAGGGAGAGGAGTGGACCAAAGCTTTCATATCCTGGCAATAAAGCTGCTAAAAATGCAAGAATTTTCTACAGAAACCTGCTTCCACAACCACACTTCAGATACTTTCTCAGCACTATTACAGTCACATAGCTATCCCTGCTGCCCACAGCTCACGAAGAGGAAATACAGAGCAGAAACAGCAAGGATTTCCCATGCTGAAGGGAACAGACCACTCCTGCGAGTGGGGAAGAGCAGCCAGTATAGAGATGAATGGTCAGAGATATTTTACCTCCCCATCATCAAGCCAACAAAGGGAGGCATCCCCATGTCCTAATTCAGGCCAAAGACAGGAAGGAGGTCTCAGAGCAACACGAATATAACCATTCAGAACATGCACCTGCACAGCATGACACATCAAGAATAGCACCCAAAGGACAGAGGTCATTAAAAACAGCAGTCATACTGCATTACTTCCACATTATAAGCATCTTCCAATACTTTTCAATCCAGTTCAGAACTATTGAGACAAAAAAGGCTTGCTTACAAGATGTCCTTGTAAACAGGTTGTGCAAAGTTTTGCAAATTACTCTCGGCTTGATAGCTGTACTTATTTTGTAAACTCTCCCAAACAAGGTTTATCAGGAAGAAGAACCAGAGGAAACCAGGAAAAGCAACAGCAATCGACTGACAGCTTGAACTCAGGAACTTTGGACTTACTGTACAAGCTTAATAGGCTAAGTAATATTAACTACTCCACCCTGGGCCGCATAAAGTTAGAGTTAATTGCACATGCAATGTAATGATACACAGCAGGATCACACACAAGGAGAGAAAGGAGGAAAGAGATAAGGATAAAAAGGAGGCAGCACCTCCAAAACTTTGAGACACTCTGTGGCAGGGCTGCCCCCCCATTCTCTCCCTTTACTCAAATAAAGAAAGCTAAAGACACTCCTCTGCCTCTTTTTGGGATAAAGATAATTGATCAAGCCTGTTTGAACCAAAATTTTCATAGCACTATTAAGATTGCCGTTTGGATTTGTAATGCACATAATTTAAATGCCAGATCTGTATCAACACACAGCATTCACATGGCAGGCTCCTCAAGCTCCCAACCAACTACATTCCTTGCTTTAACGCTAAAAACCTCATACAAATTTCCTGCTGTGTACTCTACACATATATTTAAGCCATGGTTCAAACTTTATAAACTACGGAGCTCCCCTCCTCAAGATACTCAGGGATAAGATACATTTTTTAAAAGCAGGATGGCAGTGAAAGGACTTGTCAGGAGAAGAAAGTCTACTGCAACAGAAAGAAGGCATAGAACACAAGTTCTGCAAGACTTACAGATAGCCCTAAACAGCACAGAAGGTGTCATTTCTTCAAGATATTGTTATTTTTTTTAGTATAGATTTTGATTAAGTTAATTTTATTTAAACAAACTAAACATTTTACTCATTTGCTAACAATGCTACTAAACACACTATACAATAAACCATTAAGTGGCTAACTAAGAAGCAAAAGTATGTTTCAAATATATAACAATTTTAGCTTAGCTTTAGTTTCATTATTAGCTATCATCAGTGGTAGCCATTAACACTTTGCATATGTTGGTTGTGCACATAACTTAACAGTTATCCAGAACACAGGCTTTAGAAAAGAGATACCGAAATTCTTGTTCCTCTTCATTGTCACTCTGCAGGAGGTCATCATTCAGCTCTTCATCTGACAAGTCTGATTGATTCTAGATTTCAGAAAAAGTCGATCATTAACAGGAAAAATATACAAAGTCTAACTACAGAAACTACTCAAACTTCCGAACATTGGCAGTATTTTTTAACAAGGAACATATTCCAGACTGAAACCATATCTCCAATAAAATTACCAAATTCAAGAAAAAACAATACTGCAAAAGACAACAAATCCGTAAATAAATGTTTGACAGCCTTACTCAGATTTGCCCAGCTATCTAGACTTTCACTGAGGTATTCCCAAGCATAGCTAAATATGACAACTCATTTCAAAGACCAGAATAAGAGAAATGTTAACATTAGTGCTCTCATTTACTGCCTTGTAACCCTGATGTATCAGGCAACTCAAGAAAAAAACACCAAGTTGCACCTCTTTCTAAAGGGCAGAAATACTTAGGAAGCTGGAGAAAATGATGTAATGATACAAAGAACATTGTCACAACATAATTTGCTTTCAAGTGAAGTAAAAATATAGAAAATATTGTGACTTTTCTAGACTCCTTATTTGCCAATCGTAATTTCACTTTCTTCATACACATTTTTTAATTATTTTGTTCTAAATAATTACACATAGGAGGAACGAACCACAGCTTTGCTTAGACAAACTATTCCCATCCCCTTGAAGTAATGGGGGCAGAAAGGTTACACAAGGATAGAACTGAAAGTACTGAGATAGGATTAAGTAGAAGCAAGTTTAGATTAAATAGCTCAGGGAAAACTTCCCAAGAAACCTAGCACTACTCCACCACACAAGTCCATACCCACACATACTGCTACAACTAAGAAAGGCACAAATCTCATCAAACACTGGAGAAACACAATACTGGTAATATTCTCACAGATTAATTTCAGTAACTAAGCAGCTTTATCAACTCACATTTTAACTACTATATATATACATAGAATTAACATTAACTGCTTACATTTTGGATAGCCAGTCTATCAGACAACAGGATTTCCTACCTTAACAGAAATTACTGACAGAGCAATTTCACAAAGCTAGCTTCTAATATTTAGAGTGTGGAAACCACATCAATTAAAACTCAACTTCTACCAGATCTGGGTGACTCAAGCCTAGTCATCTTCAAACATAACTTTAAAAACTACCTCCATCAATTAACTCATTTAGCAGATAAAGAGAAGCAGGAGGCAACTAGCCAGTTTTGATTTCCCAAACATTAAGTCCCATCTCCTCCTTCAGGTATCAGTTCTTTTATACAGTTCAATTTGGTAAATTTATTTATGCTCTCCAGCATTAGCTACTCCCACATTCTTCCTTCCCTGCAGAAGGGGAAATCCTCTGCCTACCTGCTACACAAAATAGTAGCACTACCTACAGATACTATTGACTTTTTACGTTCTTTTGTTGTTTTATTTTCTCACTGTCCATGATGAATCAGAGCACCTCACACAGACCCCTCAGTAAAACACTGCTGGGAATGAGAAGCACGACATTATTGTTATACTTTAAATAGCCAGGAAACTGACAGTTTAAATGAATTCTCAGGAATGCTTCAGGAAGCTTTTTTTTTTTTAATTAGTCAATTTGAACTTCAGATAAATCAATTTAGAGAATCAACTCTTTTTTGAGCTGTATGTTTCAAGAACAAATACTACTTCAGGAAAAAAACCTAAAAAATTTATTAATAACCATCATACTTGGAGGCACTTCACTAAAAGACCAGGCACAGATTGCTCTGCTAAAACAGGAGATCTCAGATACTCGAACAACACAGCTGTCTTTAGGGATGTATGATACATAAAAAGCCACATCAAATAACTACAGTGAATGAGATGAATGAAGTTCACATTTCAATATGCATAACAACTCGCTTAATGTATATCTCTTACCTTTTTGCCGGCAAGCAAATCCTCTCCAAGCAAATCATCTTCAAGTTCACTGGAAAATATTAAGAAATTTTTCAAAGTTGAATCTCAGAAAACAGAAAGACACATTATACAGGATATGTGGCTTAGGAAAGTAACTTGAGCACTGTTATTCACACAGAGCTTTCCTTTTATCAAAGCACTTAGCAAGTTGAAAGAGCACTTAGCAAGTTGAAAGAAAAGATTTTAAAAGTAACAACAAACCAAATGCATTAAAGTAACATTGCTGTTGTGCAAACACTTTATTTCTCTATTTACTCCCTTCCAAATCCATCCTATCATGACAAAGTACAAAGACCTAGGCAAAGCATATTACTTTATGATGTGATTAGCCAGATCCCTGCTCCAGATTCTTATTTTT
The DNA here is from genome assembly GCF_987193195.1 of Phasianus colchicus. Lineage (NCBI taxonomy): Eukaryota > Metazoa > Chordata > Aves > Galliformes > Phasianidae > Phasianus > Phasianus colchicus. Next base: position 45,529,404 of record NC_143441.1, read on the forward strand.
AAGTCCACTTGGGCATACTGTCCAAATTGTTCCTTTCCACTTCCCCACAGAAGCAGCAGGTGAGACAATGCCATGCTGCAGGCCTCCAGGCTACACCATCCAAGCTGCATTTGAAGAAGGAAGCACTTGGAAACCAGCTAACCTGGGAGGTATTAAGTCCTATAGATTTTGTGAAAGCCCCAAGCTTCAGGAGGAGGAAATAAAGACAGGTCAAACAGATATTTGTGGGACTACAGAAATCAGGTCTGTGGCTCACCACCACTTTGAGAATGACTAAGAATTCAGGAAACAAAAATACAAGGTTTTGGCTTGCAAAACTTCTTCCATCATATAAAATCTCTGCCATAAAGAGGATGCAACAATAAGGGATTACACTCCTATGATTTAGAACAAGAACTTAATCTTGTTCTATCCTCAGTGAAAAGGTTGTCTAGCACCAGGAATTAGGAGATCCACCCTTCAATAGAAAATACTTCTTACTGCCAAATGCCAATATTAGAACAAACACGTGCTAATACTAAAATGAGATGACAGTGATTTGATGTATAAACTCTAACTCAAGAATGAGAATCTGTTTTAACCTACACACCTTGGCAGACCTTAAAAAGAAAAACAGCCCACAGTCAAGCAAATTACATAAAAATTAAATACCCCAAAGTGAGAACAGTCCTTATGAGCAGAATTAAAAGCAAAGACAGTTTTCAACGTATTCCTGCCCACAGGAAAGAACGTATTTGCCACTCTTTCAAAGAAGCTAGAAAGCAAATTCATACTGGAGTAAATGTGTAAGAGTTCTTTAGAGTTCCGGAAGAATACTTAAAGTTGAAGGAAATCCCAAGGCATAAAGCACTGCTAGAAGTTGACAGTTATATCTCGTTAAGACCTAGCTAATGTACAAATAGTGCCTGAAAACAGAGAAAACAATCTTCTGAGAAAAGTGATTATATTCCATATCAGCACTAAATAGGATGTTATCATCTGCACACAGTATTTGTCCGTAGTTACCAATCTCAAACAGTTCCAGGAATGACTGAACATTAATAGCAACTGTTCTGTGATCACTGCAGTATTAAGCACAAATTGGGACATAAGACATACCACGCATCCCAATGAGTAGAAGAGCTAGAATTTAAGCCCTTTATTTCAGAGACAGAAAACTTTACGTAACAAAATTGGTTCCAGAAGAATTTAAAGCCAAACTCAAGGTAGGGAAACAACCCTAATCTCTTCAGCACAGAATCAGCTGCCAGTAACCTGACAAATGCACCAAGATTTGAAAACACTTTCCAGCAGTATAGTCCACCACTGACAGCTTTTAATAAATAGCACAGAACAAACTGCAAGAGACAGCAAGCATGTGTTGCACAAACATTCAAAGACAAAAGCAAGTCAAGCTAGTAAGAAGTTCAGATCAGAACTGTAATACAATGAAAGATTGAATTTATTATCTAAATATATTTAGGGCTATTCCGCATATCACTAAAAATCCTTTGATGTGATTTCTTTCCTTTTTTTAAGAAAGATTTGATCAATAGAAGTAATTGCAAACATACTCTAAATATAACATGACACTCAAAAAAATTGCACTAGCACATAAATGAAGCTCATAACTAGAAAGTTGTCATGGTGTTTTTCCATGTTTACATTGCTTTTTTCTTCTAAATCAGCGAAGTTGGTAACTATGTGAATAAACAAAGAAATAGTGGAAAGCCTACACAATAAAGCAGACATAGTTCAAGCTTTTTTTTTGAATAGCTAAATCTGAAGTTATAGAGCACAAAGAAGAGGAACCAAATTACCAGATCTCATTTCTTAAAGCAACTAACAAAACCACTACTACAAGATTTTAGGTCAGCAGGGAAAAATAGAGAAAACCAAATGGCTGCAAGCTGATACCAAAGCCATACAAAACAAATTAAGCTGGAATAAAAGTACACATCCGTGACAGTTCCAAAGGAAACTGATCCTCACTGTCACCAAGATTCAAGTCTTCCTAACGCTGCAGTTCTAAGAAAGTAGGGCTACAGTAATCAAATAGTTTGCTGCTCTCAGAAGAGACAGACTCATTACTTGTCCTTCTTTGACTTCAATATTAATTGTTACCCCCACTGAATAAATTCAGCTCACCAAATCAGCAAGAGAAAATACCTTCAAAAAACAAACACAACAAAATGGAAGATATTTTTTGCCAGTACAGAGAAACTGTCCCAGAGGAGGGTCAGAACATTAAATTTCCACAAAAATCTAGTATCAAATCACTTGTCATCTCACTGAACAGCACCAGAATGGTACATTTTTCCCAAATTCAATCTTTCAGCTACTTGTAGAGACAAACTTATAAGTTAACAGCCCGTGATAAACACATCAGATTATATGAGCCTTCCTGGCCTCTGATTTCACGAGCATGCCCCATTAAACATGAGCAGTAGCAAGGACAAATGTTTTGGGAAAGAATGTTTAAATAAAACCAAAAAAAAGTAATGGGAAAAATTCTCTAAGAACAATGTGACATTTGTACTCCAAAATAATAAAACCTTTCCGATTCTCAGTAATCACCCACTGTTTGAGAACAGAAAGAGCTGGGAATTCAAACTGGCTTACATGTCTGGGGGAAGGGGCTCTGTTAAGAAGCAATGCAGTGCAAGTGTGGATGGATGATGCATCAGCCCCTTGCCCTCCTCCCAGAAAAGTAAGGAAAAGTTGCAAAACAAAGCACGAAGAATCAAAAAAATCCCATGTTCATTTATTATTTTCAGTGTCCTATGTCCTATACAGAACAGGGCCAGTAGTTACAAAATTTCAAGCAACTACATTAGGCAATAACATACTCAGGAGCAATGTCCACAGAACTTAACACTTCCACAAGAAAGCATTGCAATCTATGAAGAAGTAGTACTAAAATATTAATAATTCTAACATTTGCAAATGAAATAATGCTCCATTAGATAAATTTGTAAGAAGTATTCCCTCAAATGATCAGCAAGATGACTGGGCGATCAGCCTGGTGGATGAGGGAAAGGCTGCTGACAGTCTATATATGTCAGCAAAGCTTTTGGCTTTTTGACTCCCATAGATTTCTCCTGGGGAAGGTAGCAGCCCATGGCTTAGACAGGTACACACTTTGCTGGGTAAGGAACCAGTTGGAGGGCTGGGCACAGAGAGCTGTGGTGAATGGAGTTAAATCCAGCTGGTTACTGGTCATGAGTGGTGATCCCTAGGGGTCAGTATTGGGGTCTGTCCTGTTTGGTATCTATACAGATGACCTGGACAAGGGGATTGAGGGCACCTTCAGCAAGTTGAAGATGACACCAAGTTGAGAGAAAGTGCTGACCTGCCTGGGGGTAGAAAGGCCCCTCAGAGGGAGACAGGCTGGATAGCTGGGCTGAGGCCAATGGAATGATCTTCAACATGACCAAGTGCTGGGTCCTTCACTTTGGCCACAACAACCTCATGCATCACTGCAGGCTTTGGTAGAAGGTGGGAAAGCTGCACAGAGGAAAAGGATCTGGAAGTATTAGTCAACATCCAACTGAACATGAGCCAGCAGTGTGCCCAGGTGGCCAAGAAGGCCAATGCCATCCTGGTTTGTATCAGAAATAATGCAGCCAGCAGGGGTAGAAGGTGATCGTCCCTCTGTACTCAGCTCTGACAAGGCCACATCTTGAGTACTGCATTCAGTTTTGGGCTCCTCACTACAAGAAAGACATCTAGGCCCTGGAGCATATCCAGGGAAGGGCAGCAAAGCTGTAAGGGGACTGGAGCATAAGTCTTATGAGGAACAGCTGAGGGAACTGGGATCCCTTACTCTGGAGAACAGACTGGAGAAGAGGAGGCTCAGGGGGAACCTTATTGCCCTCTACAACTACCTGAAAGGAGGTTGTGGTACGGTGAGGGTCTGCCTCTCCTCCTGTGTAACAGTGATAGAACAAGAGGAAACGGTCTCAAGTTGTGCCAGGGGAGGTTCAGGTTGGATATTAGGAAAAAATCCTCCTGCTAAAGAGTGGCCAAGCACTGGAACAGGTTGCCCAGAGAGATGTTTGAGTCACTGTCCCTGGAAGTTTTCAAGAGATGTGGTTCTATGGAACATGGTTTAGTGGGCAATGTTGGTGGTAAATGGATGGCTGGACTAGATGATCTTAGAGGTCATTTCCAACCATAGTGATTCTATGAATCACCAGTACTGAACCTGAAACCACTTCCCTTACAATTCTACTACAGAATAAATAAAATACAACTTCTAATAATAATCCAAGAAAAAAATGAAAGCATATTTAGAAGAGAAAACATTTTTCTATAACTCTGTGTTTCAAAGTTTCAGCTTAGTGAAAATATTCTATAACTTTTCTGAAGTCCTATGAAAATAGCTTTGCCACCAGGGGTTTAGCCTTAGCAACGCACTACTTCTTCCAGTGAAGTAACTGTTTGACTCTTCCAAATTTTTCACAGTAACAGTAGAACAGGACATGATTTCATAGAGAGCTGTTAAGAGTTAGGGGAGTATGAGTCCAATCACAACCTAACCAATGATCTTTAAGGTCTTTTCCAACCTGAGTGATTCTATGATTTAGCCATTCTAAGCCAAGGTAGGAGAGATACAAAACAAATGGGGCCAATCAGCATCTAGAAGTCTACCATGAAGTCAGCAGCAAAAGAAAAAAGAAAAAAAAAGAAAAGATTCTACTACCAACATTTACCCATGACATTGGCTTCAGTAATTCTGAGGTGTTCCATGCCAACTCAAACACGACATCACATTTCTGGGGCTGGGAGGCAGCACAGCACAGCGAGTTGCCTCCAACAAGTTATTTTAATTGCATTCTCAAAGCAGATCAGTTCCTTGATGCAGTTCACCATCCAACCCACAGCTGTGCTGGCATGACAGAGCAGCAATATTCTTCACAGCAGAACACTGTATACTCAAGATATTGTCTGAGTTCCTTATTCATTCTTACTTACCTCTTAGAGCAATGAGAACTGTTCACTCAGCCTAACAGGAAAGCATGGAAGAGGAAGCTAACTAATCCCTTTGGAATGACAATAAATGCAGAGTAGCTGGTTCACTTCCAAGGCTCAGTTCAGTGGAAAACTACTTACAGTAAAGTTTGTTTACTACAATCACAAGAGTGATTATTAGATAAGACCTGTTTCATCTTTTTCCCCTTTTTCACAGTGAAACCTGGTGACAACTGGCACAGTCTGAACAAGTCTCTCAGCTGCCAAACAGGAATAACAAAAAAATCAGCTTCACAGGAAGTGAAAAGTTCTCTCCCATAAAGAACAGACAAGTCAAATCAGCAGCTAGACATAGGTTTTTCACAACACACACACTTACTCTCCAAAAATAACCAAGTTCATGCAAATTTCTAAATCCTCATAGCTGTCATATATTTTTCAATAGAAGATCATATGTAAGCTCCATTACCAAAGGATTTTGAAGAATTTAAACATCTATTTTAAAAATTCCCAAATTCAAGCACTAGCAAAAAATCTGTTTAAGCCAATTATTAAGACCCTACTAAAGATGTAGAGGAAAACCACGACAGTAATTGTAAATTTAATTACATATCACAAACGCTTTATACTTATCTAATTTTAAATAGCATCTCTTCATAGTGCTCTCTGTATTCCTCAAGGCAAGTATACATTTGGCACAGTCTAACATCTGCTGACACATGCATAACAACCAACATCTTCATTAGTATCTAAATGTGCACTACTGCAAATGTTAGAATACAAAATGTGAGAATCAGAAAACACAGCAATGTCATTTAATATACAGAAGCTGAACATAAAAATATTCTACTCACCTGTCCCACTCATCATCTCCAGCTCTTCTTCTCCAAGATCTTTCCGCACCAGGCTTATCAAACTGATCAAAGTCATCATCTGTTTAAAAAAAAAAAAAAAAAAAAAGGTAACTACATGAAATAATTCTTATTGAAATTCAAGGTTGTTTCTAAAGCAACCACTTTGGAGACAGGAGCTTCCCAGGAATTGATGAAGCTCAAGCACACTGGAAATCAAGGGAATTATGTCCAACAGTTCTTTGCTTGCCTTGTGCACATCACACCCATCCATCCATACTGGGGTCCTGGAAAGCTACTCTGAAAATGGGAGCAAGCATCAGCACAAGGCAGGAAGACACCAGCAACCCCAAGAAGTGGACGGAAGTCATGCATAAAACACCTTCAATTGTCTCAGCCAGAGTTTAAAAGAAAACAAACTACACAAGAACTGGAAGTAGGTTACATTGTTACTAAGCATACACATATCCAGTCATTCTCCCAGCACAATCTGTACTTGGACAGAGATTTGAGCACAATGTCAATGGTAACTGGTTTTCTGCATTTCTGCCCTTAACAAGCCTCCAAAAACCCCCCCAAATCCATCTTTCCTCTTAAAACTCAATCCCAACATCCCTTAGTGAGCATTCACCACATGCAACGACACATCTATTCACTCCTTCACATAACCAAAATACAGGTATTAGTGACCAATACAAAAAGAAAAAAAAAACACATTAAAAATTGAAACTTCTTTTAAAAATTGTTGGTTTAGTGATGTTCCTAGAGCTGAATTTTCTATCGTATGTAACTATGGAAATGAGACTGCTCAGAATGAATTATAATGCAATAAGAGATGAGTGGTAACTCGCTGCTTTTGAAACAGTAGATAAAAATAACTCTGATATTCTGTGTTTTCACAACTGAAAAACTCCAAACTTCCATCTCTTTGCTCAGACATCCACGTACCACAATCTCCTTCAATTCCTATGCTACCCATAAGGAAAAGTCAGACAGATATTCAGACACACACTATCTTCCTTCTGAACACCAAATTATCCCATTTTGTGGTCACTAAAACAACTGCCACATTGTTTTCCCTAGAATCATTTAAGACCATGCTGCAGGGATTATCAGAGTGGATTGCCATTTTAAAGGCATAAATATCCTGCAGTTCTTTCAGCTGAACTGCAGTAAACCACTCACTTGATATAACCGCCTCCAAAGGTTGTTTAAAGTAGTATGACTGAGTTTGCAGTAACCCAAATTAGGAGTGCTCACAAACTAAGTCAACAGAAAATAATTATAATCACCCCGAAGTCAGCAATTTCTTTCTATGATCTGCCTGTTTTCCTTGCAAAGAAACTGTGGTTTTGTGTCCCAGGTAGCACTGTTGGAAGCATAGAGCACTTCATTATAAACCAACACAACTTGAAGACAAGATCTTAGTTCTGTCGTGATGAAATCCAGCACACAACTATTACACAGATGGACTTGAACTTCAGCTAAATTTAAATCTAGACAACACGCACCAAGCTATATGCCAAAGTCTTCTCTGTTGATGTTTCTATACAGCAAAAAGAAAAACTCTTTGCTCTCTCCACTGACCTCTTCTAGGCCAGATAGTTATGTCTCACTGATAGAAGAGTGCTTCCACTTAATATTACTTCCAAAGAAGAGAACAAATTCCTGCCAAATTTCTAGTGCACGTCTGGATCCCCATTCAGCCAGTGACACAAACTTCAACTCTTCCAACTTCTCAGAAGTTCTCCCATTCTATTAAGAGCAACTCCTACCAAAATGCAAAGCTGCATTACACTCCTTCAAAGCCCTTTTCACAAGTGCCATGTGGCAGGATGCATCCCAAAGTCTTAGCAATGCCCAGACAATGTGTGTGCAGTGAGCAGAGCTTCTAAGAACATACATCTCCATTACTTCCTTGCCCTTGTTTCCCATCTCATCACACACTTATGATATAAGGATCTTTGTAGCAAGGGGAGACAGCTTTTCTTTTCTAGGCTTTATACTTATTTGTCCCTTAGCATTTGACACTGACAACAAGCATCACAAATTAGTTCTCCTTTAGAAAATCAGATTACAAAGCCATGGACCTGCAAACATTCATTCCCAGATTCATGACTTGAGACAGCAAACACTGAAATGGGCACCAAGACCTTACACATGCAGTGCCACGTGATATTTCGCGTATCTCTGGCAGAGTGGCTTGAGGTTTTATTTCTGAAGCTGCTTTTTTCAATCACGCAGGCAAAAGCAGTTAACAACAACCAGTATAACCTTTGTAGACGTTTCCCCTTGAAAAAGTCAATCTTTGTGTGAAGCATGGTTAAGTACTCATAAAACATTAACTCTTACAGAAAGACAAACACTCAGCGCCAGGCACATTGCAACAGAAGACTTTTTCTTGCTTGAATAATTCTATCTTATGTGGACGGTAGAAAGGAAAAAAAATGAAGTGGAGAAATCCATGAACATAGGGCCTCTAAGCAGGAAAATGTCCACTGTAGGATGCGAAAGAGGTTTTGTATTTGTTGCAGTGATATCACTGCAGTAAGGGAAGGAACACTACAACTGCTGCCAAGACATGTAACACAACAGCTAGGGCTTCTTGTTGCAACTCAACACGTTCATGGCAAAGCTCACCAAGGCGTGTGTAGATTAACAGTATTGACTGGAAGATTCAGCACTAAGAAAATCACCATCTGCAAAGCTTCAGAAGAGTTGGAGGATGCAGCAGAATGACTGACCCTGGCTGCTGTTAGGCCTGCCTGCCTCACAGGGCTCTGGGCAGCTGGAATCCAGAGTAAGCACAACGACTGCCAAACATGCTTCGTTCCCTACACTAAAAAGGTCTGACTGCTTTCTACTTCACCTGGTGCAGCTAGAGCAGTGCTATAAGCTGCTCATTTTCTCCTTTTACAACGTGATCTCATTTATTTTTTGGTGGCAGTGGTCTTTTGCTCCCCTCCCCCCGCCCTATTAGAACAATTTGCCCACACTAGAAACCCACAGAATTCAAGCCTCATTTCCCCTCTGGCTATGCTGGTGATAGTTTCCTACTCTCTTGTCCTCCTTTCAGTAAAATTTACACTAATAATTTTCCATGGAAAATGGAAGTCCTAAACCACACAGTCAAAGTCTCACAAGTGTGGGAGGTGAATCAGCAAGAACACTGCAGAGCAAAGCTCCCACATATCTTAAAATGGTACCAACGCATCCTAAAAAGATAGTCCTACATAGCAACTGTTGCTAAGATGGAGTATGTTACTGTGTTACTGCAACCCAAGACTTCCAGCCTGGGAAAAACATTTGATGGCTACACTGTTCTTGCTACAAATGCACCTGCACACTCTCTGGAAGGCCAACTACCATCTCTAGAACCTTCTTCACAGCTCAAAATTACGTACTTCAGCCTGCTTCAGTATTTCACAACCACGAACACCAAACCTACTATTTCTTTTAGGCACTGAAAAAGCACCAAAGATTCCTCTTTAACCTAAACAAGATGAAGAAAGGCTGAAACTTGCAATGAAGATCCAGCCAATGGAAAAAAAAAAAATTATCATACGCTGCTTATGCAATGGGCTTTTAAATTAACTAGGTGTACTGCTTCTGGGCACAACTGAAGGAGGCTACTTTAAATAAATAAATGGGGATAAAGGAAAAGCCATTACCTACATGGAAAAACACCGCTTCTCTATGCTTAGATCTGAAGACAATCATCTCCATCTTGATTTCTCCCATTCCCCACCGCTGTGTTTAAACACTTGATATGACAATCTGACAGCACTACAAGCACAAGTCGCAAGATCAAAAACAGTTTACAAGCTTATCTGGTAAACATTTTTCTTCATGTTTCACTGCAAGATTTCATGCAACACAGGTATTGTATAGCCCAGATTTCCATCACTTGTGCATACCATTTAAGTGCTGTTGCCTTCCTCTACTGAATTTCCACATCTCTTGCTATGTGATACAGGGGAATAGCAAGCTTCAAGAGGAACAGCCATGTCTAAAACACGGGATGGAAACACAACTGTACTATTAACACCAACTGAATAAAAACTTCTTGTGCTTTTCCTGTTATGATTAGTTACAAGGTCAACAGGAATCCCTGACCTATGATGCAAACCAAACATGTTACGAAGGATGCTATGATTCCTGCTTCACTTATGACAGTCAAGCTCCCTATCATAAAAATCACATTAATTCTGTTTTATGCACAGGAGAACAAGCAAAAGAAACACACCACAAACACAAACAGTTCGGTTTATGTGTTTAGGGACAAATATCATCTTCAGTAAACAATTACTCATACAAGCCTTAACCATTCAGTGATTAAGTATCTGTCACAACATAGCAATTGCACAACGTGTCCCTCAGCTTCTGTATTTCTTCCCATGTTTATAATGATGCAAACCAAGTCACTAGCTATAAGAACGGAACCAGTAGTGATATGTCACAGGTACTGAAGCTCTTTCTAATCTGTGCTTGAAAGAAAGAGTATCTTAAAGGAGGCAAAAAAAAAAAGACTGCATTTAAACCAACTCATAGAAAATGTTTCCAAAGCCTTCTTGGAATTAATAATACACTTGCTTTGGAAAGACACTAGGTCATGATTTCTTGCCTCACAAGCACGTCTAACAGTGAATGAAGGCCAAAGGCTTAAATGAAATCCACATGAGCTCAGCTCCCAAATGGCTTTGGACACCACTGAGAAACTTCAACTCTTCAGCATCTTTCATAACCAGCAAATGCTGGGTGGACCAGTAACACTACTCGTCTGGAAGACACTTCAGCTGAGCCTGAGACAATCACCATCTTTAATATTCTAGACTGTAAGTTCTATATGACCTAAAATCTTAAGTCTAGCATTTGATGTAACAAAATTTGGCTTCAGCTTTCGTAAAAAAAAAAAAAAAAAAAAAAAAAAAATAGCAATAATAATAAAAAGTAAGTGATACTCTGGTTAGGCTAGTAATTATAATGACCTTAAATGAGACAATGTGCAGAGAAATGTAGCTCTTCCTTAAAGCCTTTCAAAACATTCAAATGTTTAGAATTGCTATGCTTGAAAGCAAATATGCTTGCTGTAAGTAGTAACGTTTTCTGGCACTAGTCCTCAGTTGATACAGTAGCACAGTCATATTTCATGATACAGGTCTCTGTCACCCTGCAGTTTGAGTGTATACATTTCAATGTAAGTCACAGTGTCCAGCTGCATCAGTCCATCCAGCAGAGTGCAAAACCCAGAAAACGAATCACATCCAGGACTCTACTCACCGTCATTCAGGCATAAACACAGAAGCTTTACCCATTAAGGTGCCAGTGCTATCAGAGAGCAGACAATCAAGTGTTCTTGCTTAGTTTTAGCGTGAGCGTGCTGTTTGGCTCTCCTTGTAACCATCTCGTTCTGAACGAGATTACTACCATCAATTTAAAACTACATTTTAAACATCAAGAAAAAATTTCAGCAGCTATACTGTACAGTTGTTATGCTATATTGTAACGTTCAATACGTTTGCTCTGCTCCCAGTTTCACAGGCAAGTTTGCACAAAAGTTTGGGAATCATCACCTTAATCATATTAACAGACTAACAAGCAACTGTAAGACCTCAGAGCACACGTGAGCACTCTATGCTTATGAATCAAGCCAATGTTTCCCAAGAGCTTAAAAAAAATAAAAGTGACTAACAACTCTACACAATCTACGCAACAGACAAATCAACTTCCTTCCTTCCATCCTATCCAACACTCAAAGTGGTAAGCAGACAACAATTTCGTACTTCAATTATCAGCCCCGCATCATATATTTGCAAACAACAATCTGCATCTGCAAGGACAAAACTCTTCACTTTGTCAAAAGTTACATCAAAATGGTGTCACACTCAAGTTCCATTTATTTTTCCAATACTTATTTTGCACATCTTTACTAATCATCTGTAAGCATCCTTAAAAAAATAATAATAATAATAAAACATTCTGTTGTATCGCCATAATTTAAAGTCAAAAACAAACACTCTGAGAATGAATTCTAAAACATTAACTCCTCAAGCTGAAACTTGATCCAGTGATGACCAGCTTTTAAGCCAAATAACCACACAGTCCTGGTCTTTTCACCTAGGAAGCCTTTTGCTCAATTAGGTATCACTATTGACTTTAGATAGCAGCCTCTTATCAAGAAGAGGTGTGTATGCCATTCCTGTAAATACCAGGCTTTTTGAAGTGAGTTTAGAAGTGCACTTCAGAACTTCAGTGAACTCAAATACTTACTGTAACTATCTGTATGTTGGTATCAGCTTTAGACAATCAAATAAGCAGAACAGAATCAAAGAAATACTGCTTTATTAAATCCATATGAGAACACATGAATTTCCTTGCTTATGTATAAGGCCCAATATTTGGTTTTATTTATTTTAGAGGAATTTTACTTGACTAGTCATACTAATATAAGCATGCAATAGACACTTCTGTTTGTTTTTCATTCAGTAGTGTTGCAAGGTGACCACTCAGATTAAAATCTCCACTGTTTCCATGGGAAACAGATCACATTTAATGGATCACCATTTATTGGCTCATTCAACTTTCAACAGTCTTTAATACACAAATTCAAGTAATTAGGAAGTGACAGTTTCTTTAAAATACCCTTCACTCACAGCACCAGTAAAAAAAACTTTCAGACAATTCAAAAATGCAAACGTTTGCCTCCACATCATAAGTAACCAAATCATAGAAACAGCACAAGAGTTTCTGTAAAAAACTTAGAGAGTGTACGTAACACCTTCACAGCAATGCTCAGTATATTCAGAACATTACCAGTTGGTGCTGCTTTCCCAAGCCCAAAATTCTCTATTTTTAAATTTGGGGATTTCCTTGTAACATCTACCTTCGGTGACTGCATTTACACACTTTGCTCACCACTGTTTGCTTAAATGGTAGCAGCACGAGCACTCTGGCAAGGGCAAGCCACATTCCTCTCTGCGATGGCTACCAACAACAAAAACAGCAAGGAAAATATCACAAATCGTCGTGCAGACAAGGACCAATGGATGAAGTACTGACTGATCAGAGCTACCTAACCTGCTATTGCCAGTGAAGGTAAGGTGCACAGCACCTAAAATACACACATTCCCTAAAAGTCCCTCTTACATTGTTCACAATGGGATGTTAAAGTCTTTTCTTCTTTAAAAACCACTCAAGTTTTAGGATGTGCTTGATGCGCCCATCAGAATAGCACTGGGTCCAACCATCATTTAACATGCTGCAAGCAAAAGCCTAAAAGCAGTGTAGTGGTGCATCCAAGAACCCTGGGATCAAGTACCGACTTCATTTTACACGTTCCCAGCGAGACGTTCTGCTTCTGGTTTACCTGTGAAACAAAACTCTGACGACCGCCGAGATTAGAGATCAGCTCTTCAAACAGATCATACGCTGTAAATGCACGAACATGGAACCAAACGAACGGAAGCTTCGGAACCTTTAAGTAAACAGACCCCAGAACGCCTCCACTCCATCTGGGGATTCGAACCGGCGCCGAGGGACGAAGCGGGACGAAGCCGCGGCCCAGCAGGGACGGCGCCCACGGGGCCAACAGCGCGGCCACTCCCCCTCACCCCCCGGGCCGGGCTCCCACCGCGGCCCCTCACGCCAGAGAGGCGGCAGCTCCTGCCCCCGAGCGCCTGGCAGCGCCCGCTCCCCTCCGCCCCACCGACAGGCCCCGCGCAGGCCGCACAACCCACCTGCTCCTCCTCCCAGCGCGGCAGCCATGGCTCCTCGCCGTGCCCAGGCGGCGGCAGGCCCCGACAGCGCCTCCGGTGCCGCCCCCAGGAGCGACGGGGAGAGGAGGGAACGGGGAAGGGCCCGGATTCAGCGCCCGGCGGCGGCCCCTCAACGCGCAGCCACCACCGGCGAACAACAAACTACCACAACATGGCGGCCGCCACCGCCGTCGCTGTCGCCGCCGCCGCCCCCGCGTTGCATGATGGGATGGCGGAGGACGGGTCCCTCCCTCTCATGGAGGGAGGGCGACAGGCGCCGCTGGTTGGTCAACGAGAGCCTCGGACGGCATCCGCTGCGCACGCGCAGTGCTCTCAGCCTGAGGTTTACATGGCTGGGCGAGCGAGGCGAGAGTGCGCATGTGCGGGAGGCGGAGCGGGCTGAGCTGCGCGCGGCTGAGGGGCGGGAGTGCGCATGCGTGGTGTCCGTGTTGGGGTTGCAGATGTGCGGCGGTGCGTAGCGGCTCGTTCGGACTCTCGGAAGAGCGTGGAGTCGCTTACAGCGTCAGCGCACCTTCCTCAGTGTTCTTCGAGTTCAGCTTCCTGCTCCGCACCACCCAGCCCTTGTGGCTGAGAGCGGTGTCCCAGCGCTCCACCAGCTCCCTGGGCAGCCTGTTCCAATACCTCACCGCTCCGAGCAGAAATCTGGAGTGACACAGCGCCCTAGATCCAATTTTCCTGCGGACTGAAAGTCCTTTTCCACCGCTCGTTTCTCTAGGCGTTTTCCTCCTAGCTCAGTAATACACCCGTCCTTTTCAGAGGACTGAATGACAGTGACCACAGGGCAGATCAGCTCACCGATATCACAGAAATACTGGCCTGTGAAAGCCAACCCGTTTTAGCTTTCCTTCTGATGGGGGAGCAGGGCTTGTGGCATTCTGAACAGACCAAGTTAAGGAGTATAAAAATGCGCCCTGATATACAGCAAACTTAGTTTATGCTATTTGTAAAGCCCAATCTGAACTAAAGGAATCCTGTGGAGCCTCACATAGCAAGACTAGTTCAAGTCACAAGCAAAACTTTCCCAAGTGGACAAGTCCTCATGGAAATAATTAACAATGTTAATATTTAAATTATCAACATTATCTGATTAAAGCCACGCTAAGAGAATAGGGAAGTTCTCATGTCACTTTGCTCCAGGCTCCCTGAAGACTCATCCCTGCGTTGCATTTGGTCTCATTTTTTAGCTTTGCTTCACAAGTGTACAGCTAGAGATTTGTTCGTGATAGACTTCTGTACACTCACAGCCAAATTCCTATTTTAATTTAGGAAACACAGCACCAGTAGGTCAGCACTTGTAACTTAATATATAGTCCATCTGCCCAGCTCTGATTGCCTCACATGGAGGTAGAAGGTAAGATGTGAATCCTACTCCTATCAGTGGTAAAAAATGTGACAATTCCTGTGGGGCTGGGATTTCAGCCATGACATCTTGGTATCCATCTTTCTTTTGGGTAACTGTTTTGCAACACAAAAGGATTTCCTGGGGGTTCTGCGATCCCTTTAAAGACGGCAGGAAAAAAATGTGGGGTGAGAATCAGTCAGTCTCAGCAGCAGGTTGTTACATTTCACAGCTCTTGACAGAAATCTCTGTGTTCTTTCTGGCTGAGGGTAGGAAATGAAGTATTAAATGTAAACAGTATGTAGAGTGAACACCTGAGTGGCATTCAGATATGTAAAAATATACTTGATAGGCATTCAGTATTCTATATTTGTGCTTATTTTAGAAGCGATTTGACTTTTTGTGACTATCAATCCAAATGCAAATTAAGTTACCATGTATTTCCTTGCATATGCTTAACACACCTATTCAATACCAAAGAGGAGTAATAGGATAGTTTACTCTTAATCTGTTTGTTAGTATATAGACTCCTCAATCATTTTGTATAATTCTGGTACAAAGAAAAATGACTGCTTCTGAATGCCTAAACTTAACCAGGTCTGGAACAGGGACCCAAACTACGATGACAGAAACATAGTGGCTGTACTCACCTTCACTCAGGTGAGTTCTGTTTCCTTTCTGTGAGTTTTCAAATTCCAGGTACCATAACTGCTCTGGATTCTCATTAAAAATTCTTACTTTCATTCAGTTCTAGCTTACCTGTGCTGTAAAATGCAAGTATGCCCAAGTACTTTCTGTAAATAAGACACTAACAGAATTGCCAGCTTTGGGAAGTTTTAAACCCCTGAATTAAAATGACTGAATCTGAACCAATCACCAGTTTACTAAATAATTCTGAAAGTTCTACAAAAAAATGTACTTCCAATCTGTGATTGGGAATCCTACAGCTTGTTTTACAATGGGATTAAGTAAACAACTGAGCAAGAACCCTGATGCCTTTAACCCTGGCTCTGCTCTGGCTTGCTGCATTACTGGGGCAGCTTACCTTCCATCTGCTGTAACACATTTTGCTCTGTAAACTGGGCAGAATACTGCTAAACTATTTTTATATCTAATTAGGTAGGCTTTTTTGCTCAGATTGTTATTTTTTGCATGCACACTGAAATGGTTGAAAGCCATAGTCCAGATATCCAATAAAGCAGAATTCCAAGCTTAATTCCACTAAACATTCCCTGTAAAGAAGGTAAGAACAGTGTTATCAACAGTAAATGCCTGCTAACTCCTTAGAGAAATATCTTTTTGGTTTCTCTTGTACCACAGTAGTCTCTTCATGAGTTTTCATTCCAGTTCCACTCAGCCTGATAAAGGAAAAAAAGAAGTTTTGTTACTTATATTTATTATATATTACACATTTCCTATGCAGCCCAAGACAATTTCTTTTCATTCAGTGCGGCCCAGGCAAGAAAAAAAGTTGGGTATTATTGATTTAAAGGATATAAATGAGGTGTGTGAAAATGAATTCACTCTATTATAGGTGCCTTTGGGCCTGTTGATAAAGGCAGCAGTCCTCAGAGGCTGCAGTGCTTCTTAAAAGATATACACAGATGAAGTATGTTTTTCCTTTGAACATATTCCACGTAAGTGCAAAGGCAGAAGAGGAAATAGGGAGAACTTGGAAAACAAGTAGATGTCTTCATGAATGAGAATAGCATGAGAATTAAAACAGTGGAAATATGATAAAAAAAAGATATTAATTTTGAATAGAAGACATTTGAATAGAAAACATATCTCCAAACTAACCATAGCTTCAGAACTTCAGAATCTGTTCATGTTAATCATCATTGTTATCACTGTCATTTTCATTGTTTCCATTCCCTGTTCTTGTTATTTATTTATCCAGTTGGTACAACTTATCTAGCTTGTTGTCTGCAACCTATTTGATGAATCTTATTTCGGTTATGATTTCTTCAGAGCAACATGAGCCAAGGACCACTGAAACAGCTGCTGGGTGGAGAATGGGCACCTTTGTGTGCTGAGAAACGGTCCTAACAAGCAGTGTGCCTGTCAAGTATATTATTAATGTGTATTGTGTGAAGTCTCTAGAAAGCTGGTCAGCCACCAAAGATCAAAATCTCAGGAGACTGAATGCACTGTACAGAGAAGCAGAGTACAAAACATAAATTATCACCAGCACCAACCCAGGCTGAAGGATATACATTACAGTCTAGGCGGCATAGCAGTAATCAGTGAGCAAGGCAAAGGGGAATGAAGCAATACTGGCCTCCAGATATACAAGAAGTGCAGCCACCAATTTAACTCAGCATGACATTTGTGTAACATATGTCCCTTGGCTGATTCTCTGGGAATCAAAAGAGAAAGGACATCTGCAGCTGCAGGAGGAGGTTCCAGCTGTAGCTTTGGATTCCGGGTACTGCTCTGGACCCCAGCATTTGCAGTGATCTGGACAAAAGAAGTCAAGAAACTACAGAGGAACCCAGATGTGAAATATATTACAGGATTTTATTTGAGTATTTTTTCAGTCTGGACCTTGGAAGTCCTGTGGACTTTGCAGAACAAAGGCCTGCACCTGATGTTAGAGGCAGCAGTTGAAGCCAAGTGAAGCTAACACGTGTAAGGCAGTCCTTCCTTTCAAGAACGACTCAGTGGAAATAGAGTAGAAATGTATAATGTGTCTTAGGCAAAGGAAGCTGTACCCCATGAATGACTCGTCAGAACAAGTGAAAGTTAGAAGTGTTTCTGGAGGTTTCTTCATGAGGACACAATATAAAGCACTGGGGATGTTCATGTTGGTTATCAGAAGGGGTTCTTTATCAGAGGGTGGTGGTCATGGAACAAACTCCCCAGGGCAGTGGGCACAGCTCCAAGCTGCCAGAATTTAAGTAGCATTTGGACAATGCTATCAATCATATGATCTGATTTTGGGGTGATTCTATGTGGAGCCAGGGGTTCTTATTGGCCCCTTCCAACTTGGCATGTTTTATGATTCTATGATTACTGGCCTTGCCTGAGTTTGAGGATGGACTTTCTTCCTTTGGACACAAGCTGGCCTGTATCATACTTTACAGAGTAATGAGATGTATGATGAGTTCAGGCAAACCTCAAAGCAGCACAAGAAGTGTTAGAGGCTCAGTCTCTTGTGACCCATACCCATGATCAAAGCCCTGTGCTCTGTGGAGCCCTTCCAAACTTGGAGGATTTTTACACAGGTACCAAATATTAGCTGTCATGCATTAACTTCCTGATCACAGCTTACGTTCCTAAAAATTCCTCATACCAGAAGGCTATAATCCTGTTAAGGGCCTCTGGGAACCACTGCAATGCAAATAATAGTAGCAATAATTAGCTCTACTTTAATTGATACTCTGTATTCCTCAAATGTCAGAGAAAATTTACTTTGTTAAGCCAACAACTTCTTCCCTGGAACTCTACTGGCTTTTCCAGAATTACACAAGGGATGAATTTGGATCATTGCTGGTTCCTGGCATAAACTATCAGCTGTTGATTCTTTGCCCTTTAAAACTTGGCAAGCATACAGGAGGAGTTTGCCAGACATACAAGAGCTGGATCTATGCATTTAAGGAGAAATCCTTAGGGACTATGCATAGAAAAGAGTGCAATTTGCTAGAAGTATCCAGCTGTGAAATCCAAGCCCTCCTGCACACCACCCCAGCAACTCACAGTGTATTTAGACTGGCCTTGATACCAGTGGTTCCTGGAAGCAGTTTTTGTTGCCTTCAGCTTTATGAAACTGTGGATGTAATTGTAGTGAACCCTCCAGATGCCTTGAGATGCTAAGTTTATAGAATAGCCCTAACAGGGTCCATTTTGTCTGGCATAATCCAGAGCAGTTTTATGATCATGTCTACTTATCTCAGTAGCCAGTTATCCTCATGGCCAAGAGCTTAAGATTGAGCATATAATTGGTATAAATAAATAAAAATAACACACTTCAAAACTGTCACCAACTTCAGTATGAACAAGATCCACATCTAGATCTTTGTCTTACTGAGCACCCAAGAATTTCAGTGTCCCATCATTCATGGAAAGACATCATTGTTATAGTACTGCTTGAGCTGCACAATCAAACAATCCTTAGAAGTTCCTCCTAAGGGAAGACTAAATGTTCTGTAGCTTTATCTGTCCAAAAGTTAGATGCCTAATCTCAGCTGTCTGCATTATCCTATTTGGTTTGCTTATATGGGCTAAGTAATGAATCTGAGCTATGAGAGATTTGTCTCAGTATAAGTGAAGGGGGAAAAGTCCCAGCCATATTGTCTATATTTTGGTAGGGATGAGCAACACTAAACACAGTAGCAGATTTCAAGTCTCAAGTTTGCTTCATTCCCCAGGAAAAGACACCTGACTTGCTCAGCTTCGGTGCATATTGCAGAATCAAATCACTTTTGTCTTGCTGGGCTTAGTGCATAATAGTTTTAGGCTATAATGGACTTCTTCAGAGATGCATAGATAGAAGGCACTTCATTTTATGGATTATCCATATATCCATAAAATATCCATGTATTCAAAATAGTTGTTGCTAATAAAACTCAGAAACAGTTCACTCTAGCATGTTGTCAATAAGCCAATTAGTGAAATGAAGCAATATGTGTATTAGAGTTCTTGTTGAAAATGCATTTTGTCTATTTGGAAATTTGGACTGCATTTAGTATTCAAGGCCTTGCTGGTATGATACTTTGTGATAGTTGTTATTACTAACTAGTTTCCTTTTTCACCCTGATACACGTGGATGTAAATGCACTGAGTGACATGAATGTGAATAAGTAAAATTGTGGACTTAGACCTTTTCATGTGCTTTTCTTGTAACTGGGTTTCTTCCATGAACTTCACGATATCTCGTATCTTCACAATTAAATTCAATTATATATTTTAATTTTAGTGATCTACTACATCAGTATTTTACTTGGGCCAAAATTCACTGATCTTTCACATTCAACTATTTTCCTCGGAAGAAAGATGGACAGAATTAGGCCCTACATTTCAAATCAGTTTCATCCTGAGGCTTTAGTTTATCTAGTCAATCCCACAGATTTATTTATCACAGCTTGTCCAACCTAAGCTTGGCACCTTTTTATAATGAGTTCCTTGCTGCCCAGGAGTAGGCTATGGATCACAACCCATTACAGCATGCTGTGGTACAGGGAACCGATAGAGATGCATTATCCAATGCAAGCACAGTTTGAAGTGCTATCTTGTATAACAAATTATTGACTTCATTGTACTTAGTACGAGGATTTAATTAAGCGATAAGGCCCATCATAGTGGTCCTTTATCTAACAGATAAGGATTTACTAAGCTTACCCAGGAGGTCTTTATCTGAAAGATAAGGAAAAGGTATATAAGGTGCCTTCCCCTGTTTCTAAATCGTTAATTGAAAAGACCTTCTTTGTAAGTTCTAGGTTGTTGTCTTTTCTTCATGGCTTAGTATGAAGGATTCAGATAGACTTTTATAAGGTAGGCTTGAGCAAGCATGAATGTTAGCTGTGGCCTTCACTGGATGAAACGAATAGTTTTTGGATAGTTTTTATTTACAGTGTACCCAATTCCAATTCAAGGCTGAATTGGAAATTTAGCCTCTGATGTACATGAGATTTTCCTGTGACTCCATGATACCATGGTCATAAAAGAGACTCATTCATTCCTATGTTTATGATCATGATTATGTTATAAAGTTTAGGAAAGAAACAGAGGTTATGTGAGAGAAGAAAATGGGGGATAGGGCCTTTTAATTTCAAGACAATTCTTTCAGTGATCATGCTGTCAGCTAAGCTAAATGATGCCAAGATCTCTGGTCCCTTACCTTTGTAATTTGAAGATATAATAATAAGAAAACATAAAGAAATGCAAAGAACAGACAATTTAAATAAGATAAATACAGTAGGAAACACATAGTCATACTAATGCTGATTCCCAATGAGTAAAAACACAGAGAGATTGCCAGGGAAAAGAGGTATGGCTCATATAGAGGCACCAATAGTCTACTGCATGGATGAAAAAGGACAGGATCTTTGGACTTAGCAGATTTAATGCCTAATGTTACAGACACTTCTTTATGTAATCCTTTCATAAATGTTCAAGATTGTTTTAAAACAGTGAGGCTGTTACCTCCCCCTCTTTCAGGAATGCCATCATGCAACATGTGATACCTTCAGTTTACAGGGTGACTGTATCCTAGGCAAATCCATACTTGTTTGTGCTTATTTGCTGACATAATCTTTTAGCCTAAGTGGCATTTCTTCCTTCTCAGCCCTTTTCCTTCCCATCCCAGTGCGTCCACAGAGAGCAGTCAGACTTTGCTATGCTTTGTAAAGCAAGATGCCACCATGTAGTTCTAGGAGTCCATAACTGACAAACACACATTAACTACGTACACTTCAGGGACCTGGGACATATCAGCCCCACTGTTCATTCCATGTCAAGTTGCTTTCTGAAGGCTCTGTGAAATTTTCCTGCATTTGCAAGCATCCAAGTATCAGAGCTGCCAGATACTGGGAATTTGGTGGGTTACTGCCCAAAGCAGTTGTCTACCACATAAATTGATAGTGTTGGCAGCTCTGCTTGTGAAAGACTCCCTGTTCCCAGATTGTATTAATCATCCTGCCCTGCACCTGTTCCAGCTTGAATTCTTCATGCTTGAGCAGGGGCAGTAAAGCAGGGTCTGAAGGGATCAGATTGTATTAGAAGTGCTTGGAGCAATTCAAGCCAGGACCAAGTACCAGTTATAATGAGACCCTCCAGGTTACACGAGAGGCAAATTGCCTAGGTAGCGAGTGGAAGTTTGTAGTGCTGCTCCCAGCCTGTTTGTTCAGTAGCCAGGGGATTTCATTGCCATTGTTGACAATCTGACACCCTTTATGGGCAATCAATTCCCTTTTTTAAAAGTATCTAGTACAGAAGCAACAAGCGAGTGGAAAGGTGTGAATTAAAATGTGTACACAGCTAAAGACGATTACTCAGATATTTGCTTAGATCTGAAATCCCAGCTGTGGAGCTGGGATTATTCTTTCTTGCTCCAAAGTAATTGCCTTGTGAGCAATTTTTTCACTGTGTCTTTTTATTTAGTTAGTTGCAATTTTGAAAAGTGGTTGAGCTTCCTAACTCAGAGAATGCTGTGTGCATGGTCCCTCACCTCTTTACACCTTTGTGTCGCTTCCCATGCCTGCTAACCCCCGATTCAGGTCTCTGATGGCTCACACTCCAGAGCAGCCAACAGTACTGCATCCACTGCATCCATTGGCCTCAACAGAATAACTTTCCCACCACATACCTCATGCTTATTTCACTCAGAAAAGATGTTATCTGAGTGCTGCTGTTGGGCACTCTGCTCTTCTGTCCTTTCCTAACGAGTGAACAAAGTCAACCTCCTTGAATTATATCAACAGAATTATTTTGCTTCATATATTTGAATGGAAATATATAGAAAGGGATTTTTGTTCCCTGAAATCACACTCTGGCAGGAGCTGCCCCAGTCAGAAATGTTTGTTCTCTCTCTCTCTCTGCGTAGTTGTTGCATTACAGTAGTGTGAAAGCTACAGCTGTGTGTCCACTGTCATTATGTATTAGAATTCAGGGGTAAGGTAATGATATGCAAGCTTGATCCTTCTGTAATACTTTCCTTGGAAGTACAGTTCTGCCTTTTCTGCTGTCAGCCTGCATTTAGAGTGCAGAGAGTGCTGCATGACTTGAAAGCAGCAGTAGGCAATTCCCAGTCTAAGCTTTAGACATTTACATATTTATGCTCACTTCAGTGGAGTAAATATGCTATGAATAAATCCTATTATGTTTGAAACTGTACTTACAGTATAATAAAAACACACAGTATGGTTGTGCAATCTCAGGTTTTCTTTCAGTGTCAATATGGGCATATATTTGCTAAATTATGCATTGTTAACATGGTATTCAACTTCCACCAGCTGTTAGAATACCTTGTATAATATGAGAAAATAATGAGGAAAAAGTCCTTTTGTCTTTAAACAATATTTGAAGAGAAAAACACTGCTGCAAGTGAAATAGTTCTGCAGAAAATGGCCAGTCCATCAGGCTGACTCTATAATAAATAATGACCAAAGAGCCAATGCAGACAGAAAAGGACAAAGCAGAGATGTAAATGTGAAAGAAGCAGAAGACTACTAGAAGAGCAATACCTAATCAGAGAATGCAAGTGACACATATTTTACTGGAACAGAACTTTTTATCTACACCTGCAAAAAGAGATTTTCAGCCCTGCACAGGAAGCCAGAGCTCAGCAAGCAGAGGCAAAGACTCAGTTATGCTCTGTTGTGAGAGCCAATAAGAAATAGCATAAGGTGTCTTCTCCTTAGAAAGCAGTGTTGTTGGGCAGTGCAGGCCCTGGCTTTTGGCTGATGCTTTGGTGGAGGCAGCTCCTGAAACAGTCCTAAAGGAACTCCATGAGATGGTGGGCTCAGGCCTCTGCCATTGTTGTTCTACTGCATCCCTCTTGTGGCAACATTTCTGAAGGAAAGGTGGTTCCCTTCCTCTCCTGAGATGGAGGAAGTCTTTGCTTAATTAAGCCATTCTGAAATGAGAGAGAACGAATCTGGCTGTTTCTTGTGAGCTTTCACATCGCATTTAGTAAAATGTGTGATGCAATTTTAAACTCCATGTGACGACCTCAGTTCAAGGTTACCCAGGTGCTGAACACTTTGGGCCAGCTTGCAGCACTCTTGCAGGAGGTAAACAAAGCTGTGCTGAAATACAGAACTGCTTATGAAATTCAAATCCCTCCTTGTTGTCCAAGCTTGAAAGTCAAGCTTGGAGTCCCAGTGTTGGAAAGCGATGGATAGAAGAGGAGTTGCTGTGATCTGTGCTTATCTCAGAGGAGTAATGCTGAGCACTTCTGAAGTGGCTGGGCTTACTTTAGCACTTAAAAAACTTGCTTTATGCAGAGTTGACAGGTACTGGATATTGCAACTCTTGTAATTGCCCCTTGCATCTGTCTTTCATTACATCTGGAAAATCTTACCAAGAACTGGATCTGCCTTTCTCCTAACTTTTGTAGGATGTTTGTGGGAGTAGGCTGTCCCTACTCCTAACACCTCTGTCATGGTCAAAGTGTGAAGATGAAGCATCAGTATGCACTTTTAGTGTGAGCAGCTGCTGGAAGAAGTAGCTCAATAAACAGAAGAAATATCTTGTTTACCATCTGTCATTGAATTGTAGATCAACTTTGCCTATGCTGCAAAAAAGCTTCTTACAGTTCACTGAAGTTTTGGTTTGGATAAAATAGAAATTTCAGTCTATTAGGCATCAAAACTCTCAAAGAGTATTTAAATTTTGAAACTGTCACAGGCCACTTATTCAGGCAGCAAAATCTCACACTGATTGTATAAGATTGTTATTTAAAAAAACCAAATGACTGTTCAGATGAATACAGTGGCTACGTTCCAGCAAAGAGAAAAGGCCAGAGATTACATCTGGCCCTGAGTGACCCAGCTGTCTGAGCTGGTACACAGAACAGGGGGATTCTGCCATTAGTGTGTTTTAGAAGTGTAATTCACTGTGACTCAGGAAACAAAACCCCCTTTTTAATTCAAAGATTCTGAAGTAAAGACAAACTATTATTTCTAACCTATGGACTGGGCAGCTCATACAGATGTCATGGAGACTGAAGATCCATGTTTCAAAATTGTTTGGTATCATTTGTAGACACAAATGTGTAGAGCTTCATTTGGGGCTTTCAGTATTCAGTACTGGTCTCCTAACTATGAAGCAGCAATCAAAGAACAATCAAAACTTGAGGTTACTTGCAATGTTTGGGGTCTATTTACTCATGAGCATGGCATGCAGGCTCCTGTTCATTACTGGTGAAAATGCATAGCTAATGATAGTAATCATGATGGAAAATAGTGTTTTGTAGTTGGGACTGTGTTCTATCAAATAGTGTTATTGTGCTCTTTGTATCTGTTGTCGTATCCATGGAAATAAATAGGAGGTGTTACTACATGTGACCTATGGAGATATATCCTTAGGGTCATAGTGTCCATGAGTGTAAGGATACCAGGGAGAATTCATTTACAGCTGGCTCAGGATGCAGAAACAGCCTAGCCATAACAACATGAGCTCCAGGTATGCTAATTTATCAGAGCCAGACTGTTTCCCATACTCATTGGGCTGTCCCTAAGCAAAACTGCACTGTGAGTGTAGAACTTTGGTTGTCCAAGGTCATATAAAAAATTAGACCTTATGGCAGAATTGAATTCCTGTCCCATAAGTCTCAGCTTTATACAGTAGTGTTGAATCATTCCTCCTTTCCAGGAGGCTACATTTTCTTTCTGTGGCAAATCAAAGATGAGTCTCCTGAAGACACTCTTTCCACAGAGTGCAGACTATTGGCAATTGGTTCCAGAAGGACCCTAAAGTAGTTTATGTGCCTGTCTATTGAAGGGACAGTAAAATCCTTTCAAGTCTGTAGCAAATCTATTTAAAAATCGAGTTTGTTCAGATTACAGTCAGTAGGAATTCTGCTATTGTTTTTTCAGAGATCTTTGAGAGTGCGAAGACCTCAAGTGAGTTTTCATTTAAAAAAAATGAGGACTGGTACTGTATGCAGAGAAAACTTTTGTACAGGCTACAATAACTTGACAGTTCTTCTGCTGAGGACGGGGAGCACCAGAACAAACCAATATGTCTTAATTAACAACCATGTCTACTCAGTACAACTGTGGTAACGCTAATCATTTCCCGAGAAGCTGTGGAAGAGCCTTGGCTGAATACAAAGGCTTTTTTTTTTTTTTTTTTTTTTTTTTTTTTTACTTCTACTTGATTTGCTCTTTCAGAATCAAATTACTGCAGTGTTTTGAAGATAAATAAAATCTACTAATGAATATGTATATGTTTCCTGATGTAGAGTTCGTCAGTGAGTATTCTAGGGCAGCTTTATAGTCTGCAGTAAACAGGCTCCTTTGAAGTTTTTACAGATGTGAAAATGCAGTCATTATGTTTGGTCACACATCAGTTTACTGATAGTTTACTGATTTAGTTAAACAAAGAAACTAAGCTTAGACAAAATAGCTCAAGACAAGAAGACTTTAACCTTAAATGCAAAAAATATCTTGAAAATTGTTTTAAAGAGCTTCAAGAGTGTTAAAATATTTTTAACAGTATGGAACAAGCTTTATTTTTGACCTAAAAACAAAAACAACCTCACAACATTTTTCTTAAAAAAGAAAAGAGAATGAGTTAAGAGCCACTGGAGGATTAGAGTCATCCATATGAGGGCCACAAACCTATGGAGGCTATACTGAGCAGTGCCAGCTATCCAGCATGCTGACTACGTGCTTTGCTATATGGAAACAGTGGTGGCAGCCAGGAGCTAGAGGCAAACAGCCACAGCTCATAGCCCTGGGCAGTCCCAGTGGTGTGAACAGCTCTGGCTGCACGGCCTTTTGGTCTCAGGATCAGGATCACAGTAACATTCTTTGACTCCTCTGTGATGGGAAGCCACAGTGGTTGAGATGAAGTCTTTAGCTTTCCTTCAGAAGTAGGAGGAAAATGAAGTGCTAGACACTTAACATTAGACTTCCAATTTTCTCTTTGTTGTTTTTAACATTCCAGTGTCAGACTTTACTGAGAGAATCATCCTGATCCATGTGGTACTACACAAGCTCAGGGTAAGACAGCTCCCGTCCCAGCAAAATGACAGTCTGAAAGGCAAAACAGGGAAGATTGGAATGGGAATAACGGCTTGAGGAGACAATGTTGCCTGGTCCAGATTGTAATTGTGATGTCCTCCTCAAGTCTAATTCACACAATGGCAAGGGATTCATGGGCAGCAATCTCATAGGTACTAAAGGTGGAATATTCATGGAACAAGTAGCTAGCAATTAGGTCTGCATAGCAGTAGCATTTATCACTAGCAAACAGCAAGTCATACTGAGCCAGCGATCTCCTTTCACTTATGGAGTTATTTCTGCAGATTGTTTCATTCATTCCCAGAATCTGGTACCAAAATGACACCTAAAGCTAGATGGTAGGGAGGATCCCCCTGCTTTCCAAAGGGGAAGAATGTTTTATCAGTGTGTGCTTCAGATTTGTGCCTGTTCTGTTGGTCTGTGCCCTTGGAGTCCCAAGGAGCAGTTGGCTAGCACAGGTAGTAGTGCTGAGATCTCTTCCCACTTACACAAACTCAAGATTTTTCCAGCAAATAAAATACACATTTTTCCTAACAGAATCCAATTTGCTAGGTTTATCTTTATTTTATCAAATTAGTGCTATAATTAGTGAAATCATAAAACTTGGTATGTGCAATTAACTATATCTGCAAATACTGTTTTAACTATTACCACAGCCCCTAGAATAGATTGCATACCCACTTAAACCATCCAGCCTTTCTCCAACTGATTTGTGCAATAACAATCAAGCAGTTTCATGCCAGCAATGCAGAGACATCCATTTGAACTTGTGATAAGTTAATATAAATAAACTGAACCACTTTTAGGTGGTACTTTAGCTATCATTTTAGTTCCCTTCATTGGTTGTTCATCCTTCTCTCCAAACATGGGCATGCTGTGAAAAGAGGACACAGCTCATTTTTGGTATGTCAGCACTCTTTTACCTTCCCATAGTTGCTTGTGATTTATTTCCTAAATAAGAACAGCTTTGGCTTCTTTGCATTTCTCATGGGTCAAGTTGTCTCTAGTACCAGGAAATAGATTACTAAGTAATCTAGATTACTAGATTCAGTCTAGTAAATCAGGTGGACAAAACCTTTCCTTGCTCCTCTATAGCTCTCCAAATTGTCCTGGGCAGCAGAACTCATTTGAATTTTTGTTTGTTTTCATGTTATGTAGCATTTCTGCACTTACCTCTAGGGGAAGAAAAAAGGATTGTGTTGGTTCTAGGATCAGTGCTGTGTCAAACAGACCATCCAGATCAATCTGCAGTCATTAACAGTCACTAATAGTCATTAACAAATGGGAACCCACTTCCTCACTCCAGGGTGTCAGTCACTTAATGAGCAAGATCTGAAATGGGCTTTCAGTCTATATTCCATCTACTTATTTCTACAGAAATACAGAACTACAGAAGCTTCTCCTACAATTCCTTCCTGGTTTGGATGTTCTTAGTCATTCCTACAGAATGTAGGAATATAAATTCTGTAATCCCAAAAGCAGATGTGTTTGCACATAAATGTATGAATTTGCTTATAACTAACAATGTGTTGGCTTCCTCACTGGTGGAACTTGTTTAACTAGGAACACTGTTTGGTTAATGATGTTTCTTAGCACAGTGAGACTCAGCAGAGGAATTGGCAAAACTCTGTTGACTGTTTAGAGTATGAAATGAGACAAAATAATTGTCACAGTCCTTTCTCTTGGAGGCCTATGGAAAGTGAACCTGAAAAATAACCACTGTAAGAGATTTAGGCAAGAAAGCGTAAGGCAAGTGAATGATAGTGTGATATAGGTCTTTCAAGCAAAAAACTTACACTTGATTTGGGTGAAATCAGAACAATTCTGGAAATTCTTTTGGATTTCCTATCCCTGGGTGTGCTGAAGGATGGGCCCTGGGCAGCCTGAGCTGATGGATGGAAATTCTCCAACAGCAAGGGCTTGGAACTGGGTGATCTTCAACCCATTTAGGGAGGCCATTGCTATGCTGCCAGCAGGAGCTAGTCTAAGGTCCATGACTGCTTCTGACCACCTCCTTTGCATTCAGCATTCTGGGCCTATATATTCACATTGTCAATATGAATCAACTGAAGAGTAAGTGTCTCAGTCACTGATAGCACAAGCTCCTGCTTTTCAAGGCTGTGCTTTCCAAAATCACTAGAGGTACACTGGCATCTGTGGTTCTTTTGGAGCATGCTGGCTGTGCTGTGAACAAAGCGAGCTGACAGTGCTGCTTAGTGCCTACATTTAGCAAAAGGGGTCTTCTGCATCAAGTTAGGGAAGCTCTACCATAAAATATTCCTGGTTGAAAGGCAGGCCTGCTGGAGCAAGAACCCTATGTCACAAGTTGGCCTTGGCCCAGCTGTTGTCATGAAGAGCGGGTGTATATGCAGCAATTGTTATTGCAAGAAAAGGGCAATCCAACAGACATGGTCCTGTTCTTGTGGATGCAAAACACTTGTGTGGTGTCTGAGCCCTGAGTGTGGGAGCTCCACAGATGCCCCAAAGATGCGGAAGCATGGCTGTGCCAGGCCTTGGCTGGGGCCTCCACGAGCTTAGGGGAGCACAACAGTTCTGTCTTGGCATTTTTGGGAAAAGCAGCTGCTGTGGCTGCCAGAAGTCACCCCAAGCGTTGCTATAGCTCCTGCAGCACCCCGAGCTGCTATGCAGCCCCCATAGGCTTAGCACAAAGCACCCCAGGAACACCTCTTCCTTTACGCCATGTCTCTGCATCCAGTGCTGTGATGTGCAGTGGTCAGGCCAATGTGGAGAGGTGACCTCATGATGTCATGGAGTTGATTTGATTCATTTTTAATGGATTAAAAAGAAAAAATAGCAGATTTTCTCTTGCAAGTTTAAAACAGAGCAGCACTTTGTTCTCCTACTCATTCTTACTGGTTTTTGTTGTTTTTTTTTTTCCTGTTTACTTCTTAAAAAAATTTAATATTCACTTCATCTCCTTTTGCCTGATAGGAAATAACATGAGATATTGGGGGTTATCTTTTCCCTTTTCTGTTTGCTTTGCTTCTTGCCATTCTGTCACTATTTCATATTTTTCTGACTATTGCAAACAGTGCAGGGATAACTGGAGAAAGCTTAAAAGCATCACTATATTGATGGCATTTATTTTTATTTTCTATTTTTCTCTTTACAGTGCTTCCAAACCTCTGCAGTTTTGACAAGCTGGTTATTGGTCCTACAGCCATTTGAGAAGTTATGTGCTGGCTCATCTAGCCCATCTAGCACAGTATTTACCCTCAAAAATGACCAAAAAAATATGCAAAGCAAGACTAACCAAGAAAACAAGTACAGTTATAGTTACTCTAACCTTTTCCAGAGATTTGTGGCTGGGGGAATAGGAGCAATACCTGTGCATTTAATGCTACCCAGTTTCTCAGTTGCTACAGGACCAAGATTCAAAGACAAGTTGTGATCTTATGCTGGGAAATGAGCACAGACAGCCACCAACTTTGGTGGGGTTTCCCTTAAATTCAGGTTATGCATAGCAAAATATTTATAGGCATTCTTGTTGTCTAAGTGTGCTATAATCGAAGCACAGACTGACTGTGAAGACCCAAGTATAGCCATGGTGTGTGATGGAAGTGGCTGCTAGGTGGGAAGGATAAGGAAGCTAGGATATTCCCTATTCTGATGGGAATGCTTGGATATGAAATGGATCTTCAAAGACCCCTAGAAAATGGAAAGGATACATATTGAGAATAATTGTAAGTTAATTAAAAAGTAAAAATATTTTTCATTTAAACCTCTTAAAAATGGTAGACAAAAACAAGATCCTTTTGCCCTCTTTGTATCCCTTTTTCCCCAAGGTATTGTATTTCTGCTCGAATAAAGGCATTTTTTTCCTAAAAGATTTTCCCCCTTATTGCAGTCCCGGCTTAACCATCTCATCCCAATATCCCCTATGTTCTACTGCAGGGAAAGCAGCAGAACACCCCATAGGTGCTGCCCAGGAGGTTTTTTGTCCTCTCTTCAAATCTGTTGCCATCTGAAGCCATTGCCACCCAAGTAATGGATGAGGAAGGTCTCACCCAAGGTTCTCACCTCTTCCTTCTGGGTGGAAAGCAAGGAAATGCACCATCATGGTTTTGCTCTTGGAATGGAAGAGAGTGCCAGGTAGAAGAAGCAAAGGAGAAAGAATTACCAAGGGAGCGTTCCAAGGGTACGCAGCCAGCTTGAAGGGAGAACAAAGCTGCATTAACACTTTGGTTTGTTGCTGACTTTTCGGCTTGGAAAATTGCCCATTTGGCTGCTGAGGCAGCAGCCTGGGTTGTTTTGAAAGTTGGCTGTGAATAGAATGCAAAGGGAATTTTTCCCCTTCAGATTCATGCATCACTAACCATGCCAGGCGTGCTGCTCCGCACTGTACACCCTGCATGAATAAAGCAGCTCACAGAAAGAACCGACGTGCCTAATATCTTCGTGTAATTTGAACCGAGCCTTTTTGAATTTAGCTCATTTGGGGAAGGAAAAAAACACTGATGTTGCAAACGCTTATGCATCTGATTAACTTCACCGCTTAGTTTAATTTGCAGGATCAGGGCCTGAGTTATCAGGAGGCTCCATGGCATTACAGCCCTTCTATACGTCTTCATTAGAGCATCTTTCTTACAAATTTGCTTTCAGTGTGTTTTTATAGCTGCAGCCATAAATAGGTCTGCATCTGGCAGCAGCAGGTCTTGTGTCAGCTCCTCAGCACCAGAGCTAATCCCTTGTCCTCCTGACAGGCACAGGGCAATGCTGTATCCTAGGGATCGATGTGCAAAGTTGCTGTGTTGCTGGTCATTTGCCTAAAAAATTGAGCAGATCATGAGTTTTAGCTGGCCCATTTAATTGTCTTTGACCTGGACAAGCTGGAGAGTTAGGCAGAGAGGAACCTTACAAGGTTCAACAAGAGCAAGTGCAGAGTCCCTACACCTGGGGAGGAATAACCACAAACCTCAGTACAAATTACTGAGGGCTGACCTATGGGAGAGGAGCTCTGCAGAGAAGGAGTTGGGTGTCTTGGCGGACAGCAGGTTGGCCATGAGCCAGCAGAGTGCCCTTGTGGCCAAAAAGGCCAACGGTATCCTGGGGCACTTTGAAAGGAGTGTGATCAGCAGGGTGAGGGAGGTGATTCTTGCTCTCTGCTCTGCCCTGGTGAGGCCACGTTTGGAGTACTGGACACTTTCCTGTACAACTTACTGTTGGGAATCTGCTTTAGTAGGGGGTTGGACCGAATGATCTCCAGAGGTCCCTTTCAACCTCTACTATTCCACAATCCTGTTTTTTAATTATATGTTTAGTAAAAACAAAATTATAATTTCTCTTAAAAAATCATGATTTTTCAAGATGGAAAGCCAGGGGGTTTTTCTCTAACTTCTATTCCTTCTCCTTTCCATCCTGGCCTCTCTTCATTTCTCAGCCTGTCTCTTCTATTGTCTCCCGGTCAGCTGCCACTATGCAGGGCCACCAGGCAGAGCATGCATGCATGAGGGCTGTTCTACATGCCTACAAGGCATATGTGGCTGCAGATATCTTAAGATATCTGTTCCTTTTGAAATCTTTTTTTGTGACTTGTATTTTTCACATGTGTTTGTGCAAATTTAAATTATAGTAAAAATAAAGGAGTTAGCTGTAAATTAAAACATCCTTTCCATTAGTTGCAGTATTCCAGTGTTTTAACTTTTCATTTGGTTACATCACTTGGCAAACAAATCTTGTTTGGATACCTTACTGCAGCCTTTCAATATATAAAGGGTGCTTACAAGAAAGATGGAAACATTTTACAAGGGCATGCAGTGATAGAAAAAGGAGTAATGTCTTTAAGCTAAAAGAGAGGAGATTTAGATTAGATATAAGGAAGAAATTCTTCCCTTTGAGGATGATGAGGCACAGGAAGAGGCTGCCCAGGGAAGCTGTAGATGCCCCATCCCTGGAGGTGCTCAGGGCCAGGTTGAATGGGACTTGGGCAATGTGGTATGGTGGGAGGTGTCCCTGCCAATGGCAGGGGATTGGAGCTGGGTGGGCTTTGAGGTCCATTTCAACCCCAATCACAGAATCTAAGACTTGGTACCTCCAGGAGCTCTCGTCCCAGATCATCATCCTAGACCAGAGCTTGGAAGCTGGGCTGGGAACGGAGGGGAAAGACGTATCTAATACTGCTGGGGAAAAAAAAAAAAGAAAAAAAAAGTTCTCTCTTTGCTCTGTTTTCAGACATGACTACAGTTTTCTAGCATGACCACCAGCATCAAAGTTCTTTCAGGGAAAGGAGCTCAGCTGCTGACTTTGGCCTTCCCCAAGGACATCAGCACTGCCAGTGCTGCAGCTCATGTGTTGAGTGTCACGCACTGGGAGCAGAGTGACCATTTGCTTTCCAGTGAAAACCAGTTTGGTAGCAGTTCCTATTCTTTTTGGGTGAAAAAGCTGCCCCAAGAGATTAGCAAACAGGTTGACCACAACAGGCTGGCTTTCCACTCCTGTTTCTGTAAGACGTTCATTCTTAATGAAAGTCCCCTTTCTGTGAAACTTACAGTTTTCAATAAAACTTTCAGGTACAGATCCCCTTCTGTAAAACTCCCCTTTAAAACCTACAGCCCACAGACTCAGGAATAGATCCAGTTGTGCTGGAAAAGTGTGAGCTCAATATTAAAAAGTGTGATAATCAGCACTGGAAAAGGAGCACTATTGATGCTTAAGTCAATAGCTGCTCATGGCCATAGGGGGACTTTCTGTTCCCACTGTGTTTGTTTATTTCCCTACAGGACTCAGTGGGTCAGGCAGCAGAATAGAGACCTGGAAATGATATTTAGTTAAGCACACACCAAGACTTTACTGAGAGCTGCAGCATCTCCACGGAAGCAGGAGTAACAATTAGTGTTTTCCCTAAATCTGAGATTGCCATTGCCAATCTGCCTGGTGGTTATTTGGGGGTAAATTCTGACAAGTCCCAGGAGTCAAACCGAAAGCCAACCAGCAAGGTTGCACACTATGTTGCATGTTCTCTTCTGGAGGTGCACAATCTTCTCCTAGAGCCCCTTTCCTGGAGTCATGCGAGCAGAAAAGAAGTCAGGGATAGGCTGAGGGCCTCATAGACACACCTGCCTCATAGACTACCAGCCTGGTAGGCTGGCTTTATTCATGAAGCTCACCTGTGTGCTGTGAGCCCCAGTATTTGGGAGCACCCCTTCTCACAGGGCACTCTCGTTTTGGTGGTGATTCCACCTGGTTCCAGATAACAAGGCTTTGGCATATATTGACAGTCATGCACACAGGGGGAAAACTCCCCATCTGTGGTCGTGTAGCAGAGAGACAAGTGGCTGCATTTCTTAACAGATGGCATAACAAACTACAAGAAACGCTTGTCCCCCTGAGACACATAACCTGACATCAGATAGCTTCAACAACATATTGAAATAAGTCCTCCCTGATGAACGCCGTGGCTTCAGACGCAGCCATACCTCCCTCCCCGAATCCCTTGACAAAGCCTTGGGCGATGGAAGCCCAGCAGTTTTGAGAGGTCCCACCCTGCAGCAGGATTTGGGGCGGCGGGCTGAGCAGCCACCGCGACGGCCCGCAGATGCTGGAGAGCTGAGCTGCGAGCGTTCCTCCATGAGCATTAAGTCGTTTCAAGCTGAATAACCTCTTTGTTCTGAGAACTGCTTACTTTCAACAGCTGTGGGATGAGTTTTAGTGTTTTACTTTGGGGATAATAGACTCGGGCTTGTCTAAATGGAAGTGGAGTTGGCAGAACCACCTTGACAGGCAGGTGCATCCAAAGGTTGCCTTTGCTGTTGGAAAGCTCTATGTATTGGAACAAAGTGTGGCAGTGGGGAGGTCGTCCTGGCCTTCACATATTTGAACAGAGGTTCAAATATGACCACATTGGAGAATCTGAGAGCTAAAAATGCCAGTGCTGGGCAGCTGATGGTGCCTTGCGTGGCTGTGGGGTCAGGGCTCACCATCTCCAGGACTGCTGATGCTCCACAGCAGTACAGTGACAGTCAGCACCTCCACACCATGTCCTCAGTGACTGCAGTGAGCGAGGAAGCAAAGGCAACAGCCTGCCTGACATGCAAATGGCATCAGCATCAGATGGAGCGGGAGCTGGTGGGGAAACAAACATTAAATTAATTTAGTTCACAACTCTCCTGTAGGGTATGGGATCTCCCTGTTTTCCCAGGAAGAAGTCTAAAGAGATTAATGTCAAAAAGATCCACTAATTTTGATGACCCAATTTGCATGCCTAATGACCTGATTTTTCAGAACACTTCGCATTCTCTAGCACTTTATGTGCCGGAAGGACAGTGCCCTTGTTTTCTTTCACAGCAATGAGTGCTCAGCAGTTTTGTGACTCAGAACTTGGGGGCATTAATTTATGCATTCAGAAGATAAAACCCACACAATTACTGAGACAAAGCTTTCGATGTATGGTTTGGATGACTTGGCAGTATCTCAGGGAAACTCTTCAGTGGGGACAGAGATAGGAGCCAGTTCCCCAGGACACCATTCAGCTGCCTTCATCATGTCTTCTTTCTCCTCCTCAAATTTCCTGCCTCATTCACTGGGTGCTTTCCAGCTTCAGTAAGGAGTGAGAGGGGAATTCGGCAGACACCAGGCTGTTTCCCAGCAGATATCAGTGCATGTGTTTTCTGGCTTCTCTGATCCTTATTTTCAGACTTGATCAGTTTGTGTAATTTCTTCTATATAGCATCCTTTTTTAGATCTCTTATGCTTTGGCACATCAGATCCAGCCTCAGAAGAACTTACTCTCCTATTGAACACATGGAGTGGTCGTTTAAGTTCCTTCCTGGACTCTGCAGTTATGCCTGTTGGTGTTGAATCCAAAGGGCACCACAAGCAGGACAAGCCACCATTGTCCTGTAAGCTGCTTTTATGTGAGTGAGCTCTACCCTTCCACCTCCCCCAGTGCCACCAGCATGGAGATGTGCTGTGCTGGTGGGAAACCAGAGCAGAGGAAGTAATTCATCCATTGGGTACAAAGTGCTTCGCAGCACCACCTTGCTGTAGAGAAACCCAGAAGGAAGGGTTTAAGTGGCTGACACGTGGCTTATCCATATAGGATCCCCCACAGAGAAGCTAAAATACAGGAGGAGCGTAGTATCCTTTTGGCTGAGAGAAATTACATGTGAAATCACGAAGGACGGTGAAGGAGAGAAATGCCAACTCTTCTCTTGAAATCAAATGTCAAATAAAATCAACAGGATTTAATTAAAATGAGAAGAAAAAAAAAAAGCCTAAAATAATCTTTGTATTAGACTAAAAGCTCTTAAGAACTGCAAGCTTAATTTTTGATGTTACAGTTAAATAAAGACATACTTATCTGACTAGCTGTAATCCTCTCATGTTTATTCCTTGAGTTGGAGGCCTCATAGAAATGTGTCTGAGGTTTAGGAGTGGGACCAAGGACAGCCTGCACCTGGCCCCAGCGCCCAATGGTGGTGAGGGAGCCCTGCAGCATCACAAGCAGAAAATCACCCAGCTGTTTGGATAATCTCTGCCGTGCTCGGCACCGAGATGTCAAACAAACATGTTTGCCCATCTGCTCCCACAGTTCGTGGTTCTCACCTGAGAGTTTTGGACTTTCCCACCTCCTTGCATCAGAAATATCCAGTGCAATGGGGATGAAGCTTTCCTCAGCAATAAACAACCTGCTAGTCCTGACCCGTGGCAAGCAAGACCCTCCTGATCCCTGATTCATGCTCCCAAGATGGGAGCCCACCATTAAAGACAAAGAGAAGAACATTTTCTAAGTTGTTTTTTTTTCTGCTCTTCTGTCTGGGCCGAATGAGCTTTCCCTTGCTGCCATTAGTGGGAGCCATAGCATAGAGCAGGGCAAGACCCTCCTCTGCTTGGGCGCTTCCTCCACTCCTGCTCCTGGGATTTCCTGCTGCAGGAGTTGCAGAGGCCAAAGTCTCACAGAATGCCTCAGGTCGTTTTTGCTTTTTTTTTCCTATCAATTCACTTATTCATTTATGGAAAGAAAATGTGGTTTCTGAGAACAAAAGTTTCCAAAATGTGTTTGATGAATTTTCACTAATCCTCTACTCATCTCCAGAAAATTTTTAGCACTTCTGCAATAAAATAGTTGAAATTTTCACTTTTAAGTGTCCTTTTAAGCCAGAAAGTTGTCAACATCTGCCATTTCCAATTGTTTCCATATACGTTTGTGTGCTCACAGCAATTTTGCTCGTCAGAAAATGCCACGTACTCCTGCTGAAAAATCATAGAAACATAAAATGGGTGGTTTGGAGAGGATCTTAAAGATCATCCATTCCAAGCCCCTGCTGTGGGCTGGTTGCCACCTACCAGCTCAGGCTGCCCAGGGCCCCATCCAGCCTGTCCTTGAGAACCTTCAGGATGGGACAACCACAGCTCTCTGGCAGAGGTGCCAGGGCCTCACTGCCCTCTCAATAAAGAATTTCTTCCCAACATCAAATCTAAATCTTCCCTCTTTTACTTTAAAGCCCTTGCCTCTTGTCCTATCACTATCAGGTCATATGAAATATAGGTCCTTCTCCTGCTTGTAAGCTTCCCTCAATTACTGGAAGGCCAGTGAGGTCTCCCCAGAGCCTTCTCTCCTCCAGGCTGAACAAAATCAACTCTCTCAACCTTTCTTCAGAAGGAGAGGTGCTCCAGCCCTCAGTGCATACTTGTGGCTTTGTAAATCATGAGTTAAGCTATGCCGAATGGCTCTCTCTGAACTCCAGTCTTCCCATCAGATAGCCAGTTTCTCAAGTTTTGCACTGCATTCTTGGCATTAGTTGCAATGTACGTTAAGTACAGCAGACATCAAACTCTCACAGGGTTGCTCTGCAAGACTTCATGAGGTACTCACGGTAGGAGCAGATACTGTGTTTGCAGACCACTGGAAAAACATAACAATAACACAGAGCCAGAAATCTTTCAGTAACTTTTCCCATTTGCAATGTGATAGTACATACAAAGAAATTACTCTTCTGCAGGGGGAAATGGCTCTTGTTTGGTTTCTTGCTCTACTTGTATGCCAAGACACTCCTCTTTGGGGAGACCTTTAATTTTCCAGGGACTTGAGGAATGGTCACACCTCCATCAAATCAGTGGCAATGCCGTTGCTTTTGGAGGGGATAGGGTCAGGCCCTTCATGCTTGGCAGGAATTTGTTAGGAAATGCTTTGTACACCATACAGATAAACAATCCAAAAGCTTTTCTGATTTGGGAGAGCAGCTATGATAGAGGTGTGATAAAAGAACGGGCTCCAAAACCTGAGTGATCATGGTGGTCCTCGGGTGATTTACAGTAACATTTCAGATATCTGTTTATTTTAGTTAAAGGAGAAAAGTTTCAGTTGCTGTAGACTTAACAGATTCTTATCTTGTAGGAAATATGCTTAGCAGAGGACACACTTCAGTATGGTTTCATTGTTAGCAGACCTTCAGCAGTTCGTGTCAAATATCAGTGTAATGGACTTACACACGCTATTGATTTAATGACAACTATCACTGCAAGGAATTGATCTAATGTTTTCATTAGACTTAAAAAATGTTTTAACAACAAGTTCATTCAGAACTGGATAATTGCAAAGCCCTACATGGCCAAAGATCACATTCCCTGTAGAAGTGTAGTTTAGATGATCTTTTTAGAAGATAAGTAGATTATTAATAATAGAGGCACAGTTAAGGGAAATTAAAGCTAGACTTCATGCCTTAAAAACATAAATAAATTGAATTATCACCCATTACATTACTGGAGGGAATTTTCTGAACTTTTGAACAAATCTTTTAATGAATATACAATGGCATTTTGCTAGCTCTGATGGGCATATTGTAGACATTTTTGTTATCCATCTGCCTTCTTTTTTTTTCTATCCTTGCTCCTCTCCCAGTGGATGCTAGCAGAGATTGAGCTCTTCTGCTTGAGTTGAGAATAAATTTTTCTTCATTTTTAACCATCTCATGCTCTTCAGTGTCACCTGGACAAAGAAGGGCACTTGGTGGGAAAATTTAGGAGATGAATGCTCTTCCACTGAGTTAATGAATGATGTTGGACTGCCCTCTGTGGAGGACCCATTGCAATGGGTCATGGTATGCAGGTGCAGATAGATCTTTGGTGGCGTGTGTTGCTTACTGCTGTTTGGAAGGAACTGCAGCTCTCAAGATCATGGAATCATAGCATTGTTTGAGTTGGAAGGGACCTTTAAAGGTCATCTGGTCCAACTCCCCTGCAGTGAACAGGGACACCTACAGCTCCATCAGGTGCTCTGAGCCCCATTCAGCCTGACCTTGAATGCCTCCAGGGATTGGGCATCCACCAGCTTTCTGAGCAACCTGTGCCAGTGCCTCACCACCCTTACTGTAAAAAAATTGTTCCTTATATCCATTGGCTCCAGGAAGCCAATCTTGAACCTGGTTGAGTGGGTATTTTTTGTGTCCCTGCATCCCTTGTCCTCTGATTGCTTTTAGAACAAGGCGCTCAGATTTTTAAGCTGGATCTCAGACATCTTATGGTGGATGTCTGAACTAAAGAGTAAATAATGGGATGGCTTCTGAACATGGTAGACTCGGACTTATAAATAAAGCCTGGCTCTTCTCCCTTCCCTCCTACTTATTGAATGATTTTATTCTTAATTATATACATTTTCTCCTACCAGCTTTACTTTTGCCTACATTCTGAAGATAATGTAATAATTAATGAAGATCTAGACTAAAGAATGTGCCAGTTAATCAAGATCAGTGATGAGATGGAGCAACTCTGGGCCATCACGTCTTAATATATACCACCTCAGAAAAGTTTGAACATCCTTTTCCAAGAAAAGCTCTGCCCTTCTCACTGTTGTCATGTACCTTTACTGAAGTTGGGACTCTGGATGGCTGAATATATTTCCAGCATAACTAGATCAACATCTGGTTGGGACCAACATGCATTTTGGGAAGATAAATCCCTTCACAAGAGTGCAGAGAGCTGTAGTACTGCAGGTGAACCTCCCATGTTGTGAAACAACGTTGTGGGCGTCCACATGGTGGCCTCTCAAGAAGGCTACTGAGCAACATGACTTTGGTTTTAAATAACCTCCATGGAAATTCAACCACTGTGGGAAACAAATATGTCCACCTGTCCTTTGGGCAGGGATTTGGGGCACTTTGAGGTGTAGAAAAGATTAAAGGCGACATTCTTAAATGAACAGGGAGATGCATATGCCAAAATATAAGTGAGTAATCTAGAGCATGATACAAAAATGCAAATGCGAGAAGAGAAGGAAATCAGGACACTGTAAGGCATATTGCTTTAATTTGAGGAGCAAAGGGATTTGAGTGGATTTCTAGGGTATAATGCAATACAGAATAATGCAGTGTTTATGTCAGATATAGCTGATGAAAGCTCCCAACAGATCAATGCAGAAAAAGGGTATAAATCAGTAGTATTGGAAGAAATCACTTGAGAGCAAGTCTCAAGCTGGGGTAGTATATTCTGACACTCCCTGCAGTTGAATACACTTAATATGAAACAAGGTGGGAGAGAGGAGAAATAAATCCAAAAGGCACTCGAAGAGAAAATGTAACTTCAAAATGTCATCTGCAGGATCTGTCTTATGCACAGTGTGGTTCTGGGCAGAGAGGGCAGCAGGCAGTAAGAGGGCACGACAGGGCCAGTCCTATGGAGCTGGGCAGAGGAGAAGCCCTGTTTGCAGGCAGGGAGCAGCACCTTTCTCTGCGGGGCACCCCAGTGTGCTGCACAGTTCTGGATCTGTGGACAGATCTGTATCATCCCCGTCTCTCAGGGCACATTTCCCTGTGTCAGCTGGGTGCACTGCTTTGCTTTGGGTTGTGCATGTGAGGGCAGGAGGCAGAGGCTGTGTCATCCCCACCTTTCTCTCCAAAGCTCAGTTCAGCAGAAGCAGCAGAGGCATCCTGCTCTTTTCTGCCTGCAGAAATCATTTTGCATTCTTCTTCCTGCTTTACCTTCCGCTTGATTTCTCTATCTACCTAGAGCTTAGCGTGGAGCAGATAGGCAGATAGGCTTCAAGTTATCCTCTTGTGTATGGATGCCTTTTATTTTTTTCCCAGATAAAATTCTCTGACATCTCAAACTCCTATCTTGAACAGATATTAGACAAGTGGTCTCATCTATAGGTATTTGCAGTGCACACAAAGTGAAAGCTCAGTTGTGCTTTCTGTCAGAAAACACTTTTTTCTGTGTGGGCTGGAAGTGAGGGGAGGGGACGATCATTGAATAATAGAATGGTTTGAGTTGGAAGGGATCCTTAAAGGCCATCTGGTCCAACCCTTCTGCAATGAACAGGAACAACTACAGCTCCATCAGGAGCCCCCTCCAGCCTGACCTTGGATGTCTCCAAGAACATCCATCATCTCTTTGTCCAGCCTGTGCCAGCACCTTACCACCCTTGCTGTTAAAAAACAGCATCTCTTCTCCATCTCCAGTCACTCCCAGATTTCTGCCAGATTCCCAGCCCACTAGTCAGCCAGCAGCAGTGGTTTCTTCCCCTATCACACACCCAGTGGCTGTGCCTCCTTTAAACTCTGCTGATGGTGACTGTATTTTTGCCTCAGTGCATAACATGAAAGATTGAAAACCATGACTCTTAAAGAACTATACTCAGCTAATGTTTTAGCTTTATGCTTGTTTTGTGGGGTTTTTTTAGTACCTTTAAAGGCCTCTGATTTCTGATGGGTTGATGGTTGGACTGGATGATTTTAGTCGTCTTTTCCAACCTTAATGATTCTGTGATTCTATGACTGATCCTTTCACCTAAGAAGGACCATGTACATTTTCACTTCAATTCAGTACTTGAGCTATCACAGAGTACTGAGTAAATTATTTTAAGGAAGACTGTTACATCTTTAAGTCATCAGGGTTACCTTCATGAGCTCATGCCTCATTGCATTTAGCATGTTGTTTTTCACCTGTTATTAATGGCACTGTGCATCATTACACACCCTCAGGCCCACACCAGCCCACAGTTTAGCCAGCTCACCCGTTCACTTTTTAAAGTTTAATTTACTTCTTAAAGTAAAAGAGCCACCTGGCTCAGTGTTATGGTGCTCAGAGCCCCCCACTCTCAGGTGGGGGCTGCAGCCCCTTGTCCACCCCTCAGGGGCTGCACTGTTTGCACACAAAGCCCAGGGGAGTTTGGGGATTAAGTGCTCTCAGGAATGCACACACTTCACTTCTTCCAACTTCATTTTCAGCCGTTTGCCAGTGATTAAAGTTCAAGGTCGAGGTGCATCTTTTCTCGTGGACATTTGCTTTGATTCCTGATGTGCTTTGCTGAAAAATCTCCCATGTACAGAGAAGAAGGTGACAGCATGTCAGAGAGCTACATATTTGGTGCTAGCAGCGAGTCAATCAGACATCCAGGCAATTACCCTGCTTGGGATGACAACTGAGAGATGTGTTTATTCTGTCTCCAGGAATCTCTGTTATTTTAGGATCCTTTCCAGAGTGCAACCAGTGCTAACTCGTCAGTATGTGGAGACTCTTGTTTATGCTTTGGTTTCCTATCTGGGTGGGATTATTCAGTTATTGACTTGCTGGCCCCCACTCAACCTTTTAAATTCATTTCTAACTTCCACACAATTTCTTGGCAGGAGCTGCAGGCTGTCTAAGCCCAAGCCTTCATATCTTCATCTGTGCTGATGAATCTTTCAGCCGCTTTGCTGTGATGTGGCACCTCACTACCATTGCTGAGACTCAGCTCCCGAATCCCATCCCAGGGATTTTCTGCTCCTTTCCAGAGCTGTGCAGCCCAGAGCTGCCCTTGCAGATGGGGCATGTATACCCTGCTTGGGGTATACAGCTCTGCTCTCCTAGGCATTGTGCAAGGTCACTGAGCTCAGGGGCATCACTGCAGGTCGGTGCCATGAATCCTGCAGCCAACTCTTGCCTGCAGTGGGTACAGGATGAGCACACTGCAGGCAGCAGCTCTATCTCATACCTGAACCTGATCAGTGAGCTAAATACATTTGGCTCCATGGGAGCACCCCCTGCCATATAAGCTGGAGGCTTCCCTCAGGCAATAAGCAGATGAGGTTAGCTGTAACAAACGTTCTTATCTTTTGACACTTTAGTGGGGAATCAGTTACTTCTGTAAGACAAGAGGTGTTTATAAGGGCGTTAGCCCTTCTGACAAGCTGGGGAAGGGAAGTCTGTCAGCTCAAGAGCCACCCCTGCTACCCCCAGAACATCTCCAGCTGAGGCAGAAGTTATAAACAACGTATAGCAAGCTCAGGCTCCTGCTTTATGTCTGAAAAGATTCAATGGCTATGGAAGTTGATCTGCCCGCAGAACAGCTCCCCAGGCAGGAGGTGTGTCTGCAGCATGGGATCCTCCTGGTGACCTTCCTCTGGCACCCCACCTTGTGCTGCAGGAACCCCACTCAGAGCCAGTCCTCCTCTTGCTAAAGCCATCCACC
Source organism: Phasianus colchicus (assembly GCF_987193195.1). Lineage (NCBI taxonomy): Eukaryota > Metazoa > Chordata > Aves > Galliformes > Phasianidae > Phasianus > Phasianus colchicus. The sequence continues at coordinate 45,572,417 of NC_143441.1, forward strand.
CCCACGCTTCTCCCTGTGCAAGGCTGGAGGACAAGGAGGCATTTTGCAGGTCAGGGAGGCCTGTCTCTATTCCTCTGCCTGGAAGCCTTGTTATTACAGCAGTAGCCTCTAGCTACATCTGTGAAGAGGAGCACCTCCACCAGGCATCTCGTGTAATAATGATTTTTTCTTCTCTGAACTTGTGAGGCACTGCTGTAGGACATTAAGAAGGTGAATCCAAAGAGGGCCATGGATGTAGGGTCATTCCAAGTAAACCCTGACGGGACACAAGAGAGGAGTAAGGTAACAGCAAAATGATATGACAGCACATAATTGCTGATATGTGCAATTACCAACCACTTATCCAAACAGCAGTTGGTCTTAATCTTACAACCTTTTTTCTTGCTAAGGGTATCAGCCACTAAATTGCTTCTGCTTCCTCTGGGACCCAAAGTAATCTTTAGGCTTGAAATTGAGGTATTTTCCTTCTTTTTCAGTACCTACATTTCTTTGCCTTTTTAATATTTGAAGCAACATTGTTCCATTGTTAATCTTGATAAAAAATGTATCAGAGCTACACATATTATTGAGACAGAGAAAGAAAGAGGGAGAACAGAAGGGAGAGAACACACATCCTACCTGGAGACAAGCTATTACCTACTGAGGCATTGCAATGGAGCACTGCGTTGTGCCCACTGCTGGCCAACAGCTTCTTAGGGGTGCGGAATACTTTCAGTTTCCATTGCCCATGATGGGAACTGGAGATGGTCAACTTTTTGCTGGACCAAGCCCTCATCTTGCCATCTTGCAGAAGCAGAGCTTGTCTTCCTCTCTGTGCTTTGCAGCATGGAATATGCAGATAATACCAAATATGTATAAACAGAAATCCTCTGGAAATGGTTGGTGAACCAGGTCAGTCAGCAACTATTTCAGAGGATTGTTGTTGACTCAGATAATGGACTTTTCCATTATCTCCATCTGTAAATTAAAAGGCTTACGATACTATTTAATGCATAAGGATGCATAAGGATGAAAGCCGTTTCTTTGCAAATGGCAGCAGCCTTCTGAAGATGGTGCTTCTCAGGGCTGTCTTTGCATTTCTGTTCTCACCCTATCGTTGAGATGCGTTGAGGACCAAGCTGCCCAAGAATATGCCTGGAAAGAACCCGCAGCCTGACAAAGTAGATGGAAAAAAGATGAACAAGAAGCTGTCTGAGATGTCTGAGTCTTCTCCCCTGCCCAGAGAGGTTTTGGGGTCTCCTTCTCTGGGGAGATTCAAAACCCACCTGGATGCTCTCCTTTGCAAGCTACTGTAGGGAGCTGCTTCAGCAGGGAGTTGGACTGGGGGATCTCCAGAAGTCCAGAACCCCTGCATTTCTGTGATTCTGTAACTCAAGAAATTTATCTTTGCTGCTAGTGAGATCTTCAGATGCGGAGTACCACTGTGGCCAACAATGTGCTCTACAGCAAGAGATCAGCTTATGGTCAGATGAGACTGAAAGCTAAGAGAAAGTGAGAGGTTTCACACAAAAAATCCACAGCAGAAGAAGTAGCGGCTCCCACCTTTTCCCGTGGTGCTCCCAGGTCAGCATTCTTGGGCTCTGCTTCCTCTAAGAGCCTGGGTTGGCGTCAGAATCCAGTATTGGGCTGAGATGTATGTGTCTTCCTCATCTTAGGGAAATAAAGCCTTTCCAGTACACAAACGATGGCCTGAGACAATGAATGAGTGTCCACTCCTGCCTATGAACATATAGGCAAAATTGGGATGACTGCAGTGGGTACTGGTGCAAGAAATAAAGCAATTCAAATAACAAAGCATGCACTAATATAATCTGACTGCAGTGCATACTGCCATTATAGTTTACTCATATATTGACCCCAATATTATCAGTAGACATTTATTAAACAAAATCCATGTCCTGCACTGCTAATTGTTAACATAACTGAGGGTTCGTGAACCCATCTTTCACCACATCTCTTACACATTATTTAAACAGTATTTTATTACACTTATTTCTTCAGAGGTAAAAACATTTCCTTTCCATGCCTGTCAACTGATTTGAAAACTAAATATCTAAATCGCTGTAGTTTATTTTTCATGATGATTTCTATGTTGTTTCAGTATTAGCCTTTGAGAATAAAACAAGAAATGCGCCTTCTCTCGTCTTAATTTTGGAATATCAAAAGAGTGCTTTCCCAGGAAAGAAATCTTGGCACACTTGTTAACAGAATGAGCTTTAGACCTTGGTTTGGATCTTCAGAAGTGAGCAAGGCGGTTAGATGTCCAAAGCCAGTGACTTTCAATGAGAACTAGTTAGTTAAAATTCAGAGGCCTCCTTCAAAAGCTCATCCCTAATCTCTCAGAACAATTTCTACTTCATTGTAATTAACTGTGGATTTAGACTTCAGCATAAATTCACCTTGACTACAATTTACAAAAGCATCTGGAAGTCCTATTTTCAGAACAGCTCAGGTCCCAAAGAGCCTAAGCTCTACTGAAAGTCCCCAAAGCTATGAATGCTATATCTAAAGTGTGGCACCAGAGAACTTTCTCATACTTTTGAGTTCAGAAATGTGCCTCTGCTGTACCTCATTCCTATCCCACAGTAAGACCTGGGCACCCATAACCTTGCTTCCCCAGAAGACTTGAGAGTGTCCAGGCTGGAAAAGGGCTGTAATTGCCCACACTGTTTCTAGACCTGGTGAAGGTAATCAGGACAGGGAGATGTGTAGCAAAACATACCCACCCTCATTGTACATAGCCCAAGGTTGTAGGATTTAGGAACCTCAACCTAATGCAGTGCTTTTTAGTTTGCTTGTCCTCCTTGGGGCTTTGGCCATTATCTATTACAGTCCCATGAGTCGCACAATTACAGGAAAGTATTTTTTATTGGAATATTACTCTCCAAAAATAAGGGAAAGGTTTGGCTTGCTAAAGAACAATGGAATTGTAGAATCATTTATGTTAGAAAAGACCCTTAAGATTATAAAATCCAACCATTACCTAAGGCTACCAAGTCCACCACTAAACCACATCCCTAAGTGCATCCACATCTCTTAATCTCTTATCTCTGGAGATAACAACTCCACCACCTCTCTGGGCAGATTAGGTGGGTATGAGTGAGTAGGACTATGAAGTACTTCGAAGTGGATGTAGAGAATGGATAGATGCAGAAATCAGCTTTCTCTTTTCAGATGAGCTGTTAACCATGTAAAATGTAGAGCAGGTTCATCTCCCACACTGGATTGCCACCTGGACAGAGCATTTATTTACAAATAGGAAGTTAGCTGAGTAGGTCTGCACTGGTAACCAACAAAGCAAGGACCAGTTCCCTGTCTTGTAGTCAAAAGACAGGACACAAATTGTATCTACATCCATGCTAAATGCTCTTCACCCCTAGGTGCTCACAAGCTGCACCCAAAACACCTCTATTCTCCTGAATAGTGGTATTTGGAATGCTAGCAGCACAGTGACATGAAGGGTACTGTGCAGAGAGTAGTGGTTTTGAACAGGAATTTCATGCCAAAGCTCAGAAACTCCTCTTATTAAGCTTTTGTCAAGCTTGTCACATTCAGCAGTGTTTTGGGTGCAAGGATTAAGCACACCTCAAGCAGCCTTCCCATCTCCTCCCACATTTCTGCCTCTGACTTTGTGTTTCTTGTCTAATTATGTTGGCTGCTGAGTAATTATTTTCATGGAACAATAATTTTAACAGCATGCATTTTATTGGAGGTGCAAATTATACATAATAACATACAGTAATTTTCAGTTAGAACTTTCTTAATGTGCAGAAGTCCTTCAATTTTTCAACAAATATAAGGGGAAGAAATGTTCTCTCTTGTTCCTCCCTTTCCCTTTTTCTTGGAGAAAACAACCTCCAGATTGTTTTGGAGCCAATTAGATCCATTTGAAATAAAGCACTTTTATTTTGAAACAAGAGTGTCCACATGGGGAGTTAATCAAGAATAATTATTCCTCTCTAAATTCACATTCTCAAATAATGTGTATTAAATCCCCAGCATAGGAAAGCCCCTAAATGTCAGAGGAGGTTAAAAAATAGTAGAGTCGATAGAGGAGCTCTATCATAACATAAAGCAATGACAATAAAACTGTCCTCTCTGCAGCCAGCCCAAGCCAGCAGTCAGAGCTAGCCAGGATGGATCCAGGCACAGGTGACCCCACTCTCACTGCTCAGCCCTTTGAAGCCAGCTGCTACACGTGTCCGTGGCACAGTCGGTCCATACACTCTGTGTAGTGATGTAATAGTGGTGTCAGGCAGGAGATGCTGCAGTCATCAGGAGGAACGAGTTCAGGCACATCTCAGGAAGGAATGTTGCTCAGGGATGGATGCCTTTCACGGTTGTTTTCCCAGCTGGCTGAAGGTATGCATACACCTTGCAGAAGGGGGAATGATGTGGAACTGCAGATTTGTCCTTTTGTGTTGCTGAACTCTGGTTTTATTAAAACCCAGTATTTGTTTCCGTATTACTATGAATTGAGCAACCATTATTTATCTAAAGCAGCACTGAGGGCAAGGTTCCTTTTCTGTGCCAAGAGGCATGGCTACAATGGCCTCAGGGGAGGCTGGAGGCAGGAGCCGACTCCTCAGCTTCCCTGATTTGACTACATTCACTGGCATAACAGTGCAGCCCACAAGCAAGCAAACTATAGAATCATAGAATCTTTAAGCTTCAGAAAGACCTCTAAGATCATCTAGTCCAACTGTCCAGCTACCACCAACATTTCCCACTAAACCACATCCTTCAAGAACCACATCCCCACATTTCTTGATTGCCTCCAGGAACAGTGACTCCACCACCTTTCTGGGCAGCCAGTGCCAGTGCCCAACCACCCTTTAAAGGAAGAAGTTCATCCTAATATCCAATCTGAAGTCTGGAGGCCAGTCCTGTGTTCATCATCCAAACTTCCGTGCTGGTGGCTAGTCTAGGATTTACATTCTGAAGATGGTGAAGGCTCTAGAAGGCAAGATATATGAGGAGCAGTTGAGGTCCCTTGGTTTGTTTAGCTCAGGGAAGAGAAGGCTGATGGAGGCCTCCTGGTTAGACTTGATCCTTGTGGATCGCTTTTGACTTAGGATATTTTGTGATGTTATGATTCTATGATCCACAAAACTATTTCTGAGGAAAGAAAGTAATGCTAAGATATCACTAATGTCTGAGCTCAAGTTTTAATCAAATGCAGGGCAGAGCAGTGCTTATATTAGAAGCGATGCTCTGTTCAGTTTAGCTTTTCCCACTGAAACATTCACTGCAATCAGCTCCCTTGCAAGGTTCTCGAAGAAAATTGCTTTTTCTCCAAGAGAGGTGATGCAGTGGCACAGCCTGCCCAGGGAGGTGATGGAGTCACTGTCCCTGGAGGTGTTCAAGAAATGTGTACTGAGGGACATGGTCTAGTGGGCAGTGTTGGTGGTAGGTTGAACTTGATGATCTTAGAGGTCTTTTCCAACCTTAATGATTCTATGATCAGGCAGAAATAAAAGGAAGCTCGGGTCCTTTCTCAAACCCCAGAGGGTCCATATTGTCCCAGGGAAGGGGAACAAGATCAGTGTCTTGGAAACGAAGGAAATGAGTATCGATTTGAACTATTTTTGGAAGAATTTCACTCCTTTCTGAGATATCAAATCCCAAGAATTGTCACCAGCATTCAGCACCATCATAATGTGCAAGGGGTGGCATGCTGAAGAAGAGAGGAAGCTGTCAGTGTCTCTGTCGGTGCATTGGTGCTGGCACACAGGAGAAATTACTTTGGGGACAGAAGTCATAGTGCAGAAGCTCAGATTAATCAGACATCAGACAAAATTCAAGCTACAGTACTTGACAGGAATACACACCATATGGAAATGGATAGAGTCCTTGAGCTGTGAAACTGGTGACTATGTCAAATGTAGGGTGTGATGATGCAGAACCCAGCCCCAGGCATCTATGCCCTGCCCTATGTCACACCCAAGAGCTGGAGCAAGATTATTTTCCAGTCTGAGGGGAAACAGTTATATTTAAGTTTATTCAGGGCAGTATCACTGGATGGTGTCCAAAAAGTTATCCTCTGGAGTTGTACAACAACACTTCGCCATTCCTGTGCTCAAGCGATCCATGGAAATGCCAGGGTGTGAATGAAATCCTTTTTCAGCTGCTTCAGGTCGAGACAGTACAATCCTTCTTCTGTCCAATTTCCAGCTGTGTGAATCAGGAACCAGCAGCACAGGGCTCTCCATCCCAGTCAGTTCCCAAAGGAGGTTTATGTTCACATTCCCACTGTGCCTCCCCTCGCATCTGGAGGACAGCTTTCCCTACTCCTCCTCCATCTGATCGTTACTGTTTGGTCTGACAAATGCTTCTTTCTCTGGGTTGTAGTAATACTAGCTTAGGCTTTAAGGAAGACGAAGTCATCAGGTAGTTATTGTGGGTGTTGGTTGGGGTTTTCAACTCAAAGGACTGCTGGACCAAACACTACATTACCAATTTGTGAAGGAATCTGAATTCACAATAAATGCATGAAGATGGAGCTGAGGAAGCGAATCTAGGATGAAGCTGAATGCTGTTGGATGCAAAGTGTCACTTCAGAAGAAAGTTAACTGAGGACTGCAATGACCATACAAGAAAACAGTACCCTCAAAACTACAGCAATCCAGCTTCCATTGAGACCTGGGATGGCTGCTGACCTCACGTTCACACGAGGGCTGTATGCCTTTGTCCCTTCCTCTTCTCATTCACTGCCAGCAGATGTGGTAGGGAGAGGTTTTCTGCTCTGATCCCTCCATGGCCAAGTCTGAGTGGAAAACTCCATTTGCTGTAGAGACCCGCATTCCTGTGGAATTGATGTCAGCTGTGGTTATCACTTCGTGTTCTAGTTCAAACTAAGAATTTATCTCCAGAATAATTAGAAGGTTTCGAGCACTTGTAGCAATGATTCATGGAGATCCTTGGTGGGGATAATGAGCAAAGTAAGAGGAACAAGGCTGGCACAGCCCCAGACAGATTCACCAATTTCTTGGTTTCAGGTAGGGAGAAATTTCCTCTTCCAGGTGCTCTCACAGTATGCAGTGCTGCTAAGGATAGATGTCATGGAGGTTTCCATTAAAACAAATCAGGCAGCTATCCCACCTCACATGATTCACCTTGGAAAGCTAGTGGCAGACTTCTCCATCTACCAGTACCCAAAATGAATGAGAATAAATGAGCTCTCACAAGCCTGGGTCATTTCTCATGCCTTGCCTCTTTTTCACTGCTCTCCAGAACTATACAGCAGCTGTATACCTCTGGTACTTTTCATCCTTTTCTGCCATATCCTTCCAATACTTGAAGAGAGCATATAGACAGGAGGGACAACAGCTGTTTACAAGGGTGGATAGTGATAGGACAAGGGGGAATGGTTTTAAACTGAGACAGAGGAGGTTTAGGTTAAATATTAGGAGGAAGTTTTTCACACAGAGGGTGGTGACGCACTGGAACAGGTTGCCCAAGGAGGTTGTGGATGCCCCATCCCTGCAGGCATTCAAGGCCAGGCTGGATGTGGCTCTGGGCAGCCTGGTCTGGTGATTGGCGACCCTGCACATAGCAGGGGGTTGGAACGAGATGGTCATTGTGGTCCTTTTCAACCCAGGTCATTCTATGATTCTATGATAAAGTTTCTTAGGACTTAGCTCTTTTCTGAATTGACTTTTTTGACATGTCCCATTATTGTATTTCTACAATACACAAAGAATTCTGTGGGTACAATGAACAATTGCAGAGGACATCTCTGTATGTGCCACCCTGGCTTCCGCTACAGCTACAAGTTAAGATAGATTGCACTCATCTATTCCTCACTACATACATTGAGTGGAAAACTGCAAAAATCCCCTCTCGGACTCAATTAAACAGCTCTGAACATCTTTATTGGATACCTTTTCAGTCAGGGACTTTCCTATGAGTGGATTAAACTCCATCCATACACAGTAATATTTCTGACTTTGGACGTGAACATGGATTTATGTTCCTCCCACCGCTGGTTTCCAACAGCCTTGGAAATAGCACATGGGCATCACACGAAGCCAGAGCTAGTATCTCTCAGGCAGCAGCAGGTCTCTGTGCCAGGAGCAGGGTCTGCACCTCCTAGAACCCACCCCAACAGCCACGCACCCTTCCTGGGGGGGCCCTCCCCAGGAGTGCAAAGGGAATAATGTGTTTGTACCCTTTGTGCTGAGATTACCCACCACAACACCAATCGCTGTTGCTTTTGTGATTTATTTCCTTGTTCCTTAACAACACAGAGCTGTCTTAAAGCCATAGGAGATAAGTATGCTCAGTGTGTATGGACAGTGCTTGGTGAAGCAGCTACCAAATTGCATTTTGAATAACGTCCCTGAATTTACTAATCTTTGCTTATAAAGGCAAAGTATTTACACTACTGAGTCAAAGGCTGGGATCTGCAGTTCGCTCTGTGCTGTCTCAGGTCTGTTCCTCTTGGATACAATGGCATTTTCATTAGCTTCTCTGGGAGTCATCGTCAGGCCAAAAACAAAGGCTTATGGAAATACCATCCATAGCTCCTAATCCTCTGCTGGAATTGTTTCCAGAAGGACTATACTGTCAAACCCTTCTTCCCCTCACTCAGAAGTTATATTTGCATTTTATGAGGTACCCACATTTACATTGTCCTTTTGTGAAAAATCCAAAGCAAGCAGATATTTCACTTCCACACAGCTTCCTTTCCTCAAAAAGGAGAAGAATTTGTTTTTCATCTGCATGGATCCATCTGGTCAGGTCAAGGAACCTGGAGATAGCAAACATTTATGTTCCGCTTTCTAGTAGAGACAGAGCACCGTTACCATGGGTGAGAACACCAGTTCTCAAGTTGACAGGGGCCCAAGTCAGCCCTTGTTGGATTTAATGGAATTACCACTTTGGCTTCAAAGGAAATTTTTCATAGAGGCAAATGCCTCATGGGAGATGAAATTGGAAGTAAAATTGTATTTGTAAGCTTCCCACTTCCAGTCTTACCTTCCTTTGCTCACTGCAACTTTATTTCTTCTGGACAGATAGCATGAAGTCACTTCCATAATCCATGGGCAGGTGTGCTTTGCAGCTCTCTGTTGTTCCATTCTGTAGCTTGCAATTCCTGTGCAATGTGAGCTCTCCATAAGGTTGTCTGCCCGTAGGCCAGCTTGATATCATTACCCCACAGCAAACACCTTACAGCCTGAGTTCTGCCATGGATTGGGCACTGTCACACTGCAGGGTCAAATAATATAGGGAGTAAGTTGTTTTAATAAAAATAAAAGATTCCTGGAGATGTCTCCGGGGAGACCTGATAGCAGCTTTCAGTATCTAAAGGGGCTGTAAGAAGGAAGGGGACAGACTCTTCAGCAGGGTCTCTGTGACAGGATAAGGAGAAATGGTCGCAAACTAAAGGAGGGGAGATTAAGACTGCATGGTAAGGAAGAAGTTTTTTACAATAAGTGTGATGAAGCACAGGCTACCCAAAGAGGCGGTGGATGCCCCATCCCTGGAGACACCCAAGATCAGGCTGGACAGGGTTGTGAGCACCTGATGGAGCTGTGGGTGTCCCTGTTCACTGCAGGGGGTTGGACCAGATGGTCTTTAAGGGTCCCTTCTAAGAGAAATAGTTCTATGACGATTCTATGTTTCTATGACTCAGTGAAGTCCTGGCCACATCTCAGTGTGATGAGCTCTGTAGTGTAACAAGTTTGTTAGTTCCTTTATACATGTGTCTATATCTCTGTCATTTACTGCCCAGATGCCCAAGATTTATTTATGTACTTCAAACAGAAGGCAGTGAGGATTGCCTGGATATCAGTGCTTACAGAGAGGAATCCAATGCTCTGCGCAGCCCTGCTGTGAGCCCTGCCCTGCCTACTCTGGCACAAGCACTGCCTGTTTCTCCTGGCTATCTTTCAGTCCCCAGCATTTCATATTTCCCAGCCTGAGTTCCCCTGAAGGACTGAAGCAGCCTTCGGCATGTTAGTAACCAGACATCACCTCCTGTGTCATCAGGTGTAGTGCTGTTTGCTCACTGGAGCTGTAAAATGCTCTTACAGCCTTGGCATCTGAAACCTGGCTCTGCAGCAATGAAGCACAGGCTTTCTGTCTTCCATGGCAGTAATCTGCAGACTGACTTCCTAGACAGTTTTTTGTTGTTGTTGTTGTTGTTTTAACCCTATGGTGGTACTTAGCACTTTGGAGAGGCTTCAATTTGCTTTCAAGGAATGAAATAATTCTGGTCTCATCTATCAGCAGTCTCAGGCCCTTTCAAACCTTAAAAGCCAAATAATCCAGGATGCTTGGCACTCATTAGAGCCCTCTCATTTGCATGTAGGCCAGTGATGTTGCTTACAGCCTTCCACAAACAGGTCTTAACTGAACTGTGGCAGCAAAAGGAGAAAAACTTTGCTCTTTATTTCTTCTCTTCACTTCAGCAGTGCGCATTCAGCCCATGAGCACTGCCTCTTGTTTTTCTTTGGAGTATCACTTGCAGTTACTTTTATGCCAGTGTCACACAGGCAAAGCTCAGTTTCTTGTACAGGCATGTTTCTGAGGGGTATTGGGCTGCTTTAACACATAGTCCATATACTGATGGCCTTTCTTTGTTATCTGTTCCCCACCGCCTCTGTCAGAGATGCCCAGGTTTTCTGCTTTGTGTTTTTTTGTCTAACCTCAGGGAATGGGAGCTGAAAGCCTTCAGTATTCTGTGAGGGCTCCACAATGAGATACTCATCCAGTATCTGCTCTGACTTAAAGGTTCATCTCATCTGGAATTATACCTGACAAACTCAGCTGCTGACCCATCTAGTTGGCCCGGATACCCACACACAGCCACATCTCCTCCCTCCACTCATCCTAGGTGAGAAGAGACCTCCATTTCAGTGCCTCAAATGACAAGCTCTGGTGCAACAAGAACTCGCTGGAAGCAGTGACTCTGCTTAAACCACGCAGATGTCACCACAAACTTACGGGGGCATTTTGGGAAATATTAATGTCACAACCTCTGAAAGAAACTTCTGCTCTCGTGTGGAGCATCCCTTCCTTCCAGAGATGTTGGAAGAACAAGTTCTTCTCTCTGCACCTGAACTCCTTGTCTCCAAGATCAGATGGAAAATTGGGTTCCCTTTGGGGGCTCTCCAGTCCTACGCACAGCTGTGGAAAGAAAAAAATATTGGACCAAACAACAAAATATTAGATAATTTTAGACAGTGCCACATGTCAGCCAAGCAATGCAGATGTACTAAACCTATGCTCACTGCTGAGACTGTGAGGTTGATGCTTTTTAGCAGGGAGAGTAGCCTGCTCAGTGCTGCTGAGGGCAAGCAACAGCAAGACCAGGGGCAACCCTATCTTGATCCAGTATGGGAAGCAGGAATCTCCAGGTGTGGATACATTGCATAGCCCACATTCAACAGGGTGAGTTGCAGATGGGAGGTTTGAAGTCATTTTCTTGGCTCAGTGCCCCTTAGGCCCCATCCAGTGCATTATTTTAAACAGCAACCTTAATATTAATTCATATGTCAGTGTCTGATCTGTATTTATGTATTTAATGCTGTGTAGGGTAATGGAAGTGGAGGCTGCATGTGGTTTTAGCAGTCCTGCACAACAGCCTTGGAGACAGCCTCCAAGGCACTACTGTGGCCCCAAGAGAGCTCACTGAGATGCTACAGCACATTGGAATCAAGAAAACACAGGTGAGAGGAGAAATTTAACCCACAGACAAAACCAATGACAGAGGAAAGCTGAAGCTGGTTTGCTGAAAACCAGATCAAGAAGAAAGAAATCTGGCCCAAATCCAGCACCTGCTATTGAGTATACAGGTCTCTTTCCACCTCTCAGTCAGCTTGCTTGGCTTCTGTTATTTGATGGAGACATGAGTAACCTTTGGTGATGGGAGCTGCCTTGCAGCCCCAGATAGAGAGTTGCTTGTGTATGTATGTACACACACAGAAATATACACACATTCATATATATTTATATTTAATGTGCAGCCCGTGTTTGAAATCTCACCTACGTCCACACCAAGCCAATTTACGGGTAGATGATGGGAGGTCATAATTGGAATTAATTAATCCAGAGGGAAATCCCTTCCCAGGCAGTGCTCAGTGAAAGGCAGATTGGCAATATAAGGAGAATAAGCTGCACTTCTAATGCTCTTTTTAGATATTCTTATCACTTCCAATATCCCCTGGGGTGGGAACAGGTCTAATCCCCCACAGAAAGATGGGAGCCACCCATCTTTCTGCAGTGCAGAGGAGAAGATAAATGCATGGACCAACACCTTGGATATGCTCCTGATGTGCCAAAATGTAGGCAGAGAGCATCCTTGTGGTCTGCTTCCCCAGACTTCTCTAATTGTGGCACCAAAAGGTTGTACCAATTGCCTTAACCACAGAGCAACAAGCTTTACACTACCTAGCGTAAGGCTGCAGAAAATCAGCTTTTGCCCAAAGCTATCACTAATCCAAATAATTTGGTCAGATGACAGCTGGAATGGATGGTTTTGAACTAGTTGAAATAAGAGTTTGCCCTAAAACTTCAAAAAGCAGAGGATAAAAGGAAAAACCATTCCATCAGAGAAGATAAAATTAGCTGTGGTCTAAATTTCACTGCAGCATCTCATGAGCCTTTGGTGCTCTTCAAATGTCCCACACGTATATTAGTTTTATACCCACTTGAGAATGAAGTCATTTTCACATAGGATTTTCAATGATTAATTATTCTTCTTTTGTTCTTATCTCCGTCCCTCCCTGAGCTTTCAGCTGTTTGGTTGCTGGGTGGCTCCAGTTTTCACTTTCCAAGAGAGGGCACTGTGGGTGGGGACAAACAGCGGTCAGTCACTGCAAGCTGAGCGTGTCCCCACGGTCACATTCCAGCCCCAGCCTGCCCATGCACATGGCCACTGGCAGCCCATTCTTATGAGCTTCAACCTGGAATACAACGTTGGCAACGATAAACTTGAGGTTGGCTGTATTATCTCTAGAAACAACGCATGCTGTACCTTGTAAAACTGTTTATGTCATACTAAATCTGAGGGGAAAGTCCACAGTGCTACAAACATTTCAGCGATACCGACCCAAAACCTTTGTATTCCTTACTATGACTTCTTTACATATGGTTTTTTTTTTTTTTTTAATTTATTTATTTAATGAGAAATCCCAGGTGAAGCATCTGTCTAAATAGAAGGTCCGAGCTGAGAGTGTATTTATAGGACTTAAGAGCATTAAGAAAAACAGGAATTTGGGGTATAAATGTGCACTATCAAAAAATCATAAGCATACTGCGTAGATATATACAGAAGAATCTGATGACCTGACCTGGTTACCATCAGAGAAAACTGAGAGCACTACTGCTGTCAATGGGACACATCCTAAATCTAGGATGTCAGGGTTGGAGGTGAAGTTCTTCTGAATGTGGATCACAGAAAGCCAGTAACAGCTGCCTGCAGGTGTAGAAAGCTGGGAATAGATTTGTTTGTGCGTTCTGCACTGATTTCTTGGATGGTTTTTAGTATTTCATTGTTTTATTCGGCTTTATACTGTCACGTGTGTGGCTGGGCAGACCCTTCCTCTCAAATGGGCTCTGAGGATTGCAGAATCACAGAATCATGAGGGTTGGAAGGGACCTCTGGAGATCATCAAGTTCAACCTGCAGAAGATGAGCTGGCTCCCACCCTGGAGGTGTCAAAACCCTTCAGGAACTGGCTGCACATCCAACTGGGAGAGGGAAGGCCATTGCTTAGCAGGTCTTGGTCAGCAAGACTGGGAGAAGAAAAACAATTTCCCTGCAAAAGCTCACAGACAGCCCTGACACATCTTGAGTTGAAGTCTTGGGCCATTGTCGGATTTCTTTTGGTTAAGAAATTGAGCATTTTAATGATAAACTTTAAGCCTAGTAATGACAATTTTTTTGTCTTTTTTGTTTTTGTTTATTTGCACATTAGAAAAATAAACCTACCCAGAACTCATATCCTCATGGCTGTGTGTGGGGCTGAGAGCATCTGCCACAATGATGTTGGCAAAAAGAGGTGATTTGGGAAGGAAATGCACCGGAGAAATTAAGCCCTTTAATACAGGTAATCAAGTGAAGTGAGTGAAAGGCCTTTCCCTCCCGAGAGCTCCTCGCCCTAGTGGAAGCGATTCTAGAGATGCTATTTTGAAAGCATGTCATATCCATTGTGTTTTGAAACATTTAATTATTTGTGACTCCCTTCAGCGTGGGAGCCCTTCTTCAGCAGTGCTGGGTGGGGTGAATGCTCTCACAATCATCTCTTAAACAGCACACGGGGTTTGCTGCTGCTGGTTGGGAATTGGTGATGGATGGATGTTTGGGGGTACGGTGCCTGAGGCTCAGCGCAGGTTTGTGCTCGTGGTATTCAGCTCATGGCATACTCTTACGCCTGGATATGTTGCAGTTTTACATATGCAGTCTTCCTCATTCATTTACATCTGCTTTGAAAATAGATGACTTTCGTGTTTGTAGATTTGCACGCGCTTTTACTGTAGAAAACAAACACGAATACTTACAGTAGCCTGGAATGGTGAGACAGCTGTAGCTAAGGCTTTCTCAATCATCTCCTTAAACTAGATGGCTCATCACGCTGTGCATGTGCTGTGAATATTCAGCACAACCATACCCAGCAATGTTCCAGGGGAGTTGGACTAGGTGACCTTTAATGATCCCTTTCAAATCAAACAATTCTATGATTCTATGACCCCGTGATAAACCAAACTAGAAATCAGAAATGCTTCCTTCTTAATAACTGACCTTAATTCTAGAAATCAACCACTCTCAACTTTCAACTAAAACAAGAATGCACTCACACTGAGCCGGGAAGCAGCCAGCCTTGCATTTTGCCTTTTCAAAAAAAAAAAAAAAAGGATGCTTTAGCAGCAACCACTCCCTAACGTTAAAACCATAAGGCAGTTTTTACTGCTGATTTCCCCTCACGCACAAACATTTCCCAGTGTTTCACTGCCATCAGCACTCAGCTCTCTGCAGAATGTGTGCAAACTGCCCTGCCTGGTCCCGGGGGCTGCAGAGAGCTGCTGACCTTTGGTAGCAGCGAGCGCAGTGGGCAGGTTGCCTTTCCTGGCAGCTGGGGCGATAATCCTCCTTGTCTCTGCTCAGCGATAGCTGATAAGTCTGGGTAGGAGTAGTTTGTGATGTTTATTTATCAACCAGGGCTCTTTGCACCAGCACTAAGTTACACAGAGTTGACTTTTTGGATGGGGAGGCTCAACTTATGTGGTTCCTATGTAACATTAATTTCTGCTGGCTTGCCTTCAGCAGGTATATGGGTGGCTTTGACTCAGAGAAGCTTGAAAAGGTTCCATTACTTTTTTAAGAAAGAAGCAAAAAATACCAAAAGTTAAACATTCCTGAAATACCTTCCTAAATGTGAAATTGTAGCTGTTGTTTTACTTCAGCCCAAGCAGGCTGTACCTGGCTTTCTCATGGGTGCTGAGCTGTGCTGCCTCTCGCCGGGGCACATGGAGTACAACAGCATTCCCACAGCTGTTCTGCACCTTTCCACATCCCAAGCATCACAGCTTTGTGAGTTAAATTACCCCAAGCTCACTGAGGGGAACCTCAAGCAGGGGCTGAAATTTCAAAGCCCTGTGCCGTGCTGACTGTGCAGAGCTGCATTATCCCAGGGATGCCCCTGGGAACAGCCTGCTTCCCACGGGTGCTGCTCTGAAGGGGTGCGCTGAGATCCTGCAATGGCCATCAAGATCCCATCTGGATCCACTCCTGGATGATGCTTCTCAGGATCTTCTGGGACATTCTAATTCCAGTGCGTTTTGATTCCTCCTATACACCAAGCATATAGGTATGGGTTGTGTCCCACTGAGGTCAAAGCATCTGTGTGCTGAAATGCTTCCCTGCAAAGAGATGACACAGTGCTGTGCAGGGCTTCAAAATTCACCTTCAAAGTTGAGGATGTGCACACACACAACCATAAGGAAAGCAACAGCTCTGGCTCAGGGACATCCCATTCCCAGTGCAGGCTGTGGGACTGGGAAGGGCACAGTACATGGGCTGTAAATGGGAAGTAGTCCTGCTTAAAGTCTGCCCCAGCCTCAGCACTGCTGTACCAGCATGGGCAAAAATAAAGGGATTTCAGCTAAAACCTAGCCAAGAGCTTAGGTAAACTGCAACACAAAGTCGCGGCCAGATGGTTGCCATCCAGCAGAGGAATAATGGTGGAATTAAGGTTAATTTAACAGGCTTAAGTCTATAGGTGGTCTCAGCAGGCTGCAGTCCAGTAGCTGAAATCTCCACCCTTGATTTGCCCTGGGAGCATGCAAGCAGCACTTTGAAGCTTTCAGCCAGCACAGTAACAAAACGTAGTGCAGTGTGCTGCTTTGTGCATGGCCTGGCTCCACTGCAAGCTGAGGCTGTGCCTTGGCAGGGTCAGGTGAGTTTTCTTCTGTGGAGGTAGAAATAATTGTCATGAAAGTTATCACTGACGTTGCTGACTGGTATCTGAATGCAAAGGATGTTTGCTGCTTCTCCAGGCTGGAGGGGCTGAGGTGGGGACGTGTGGTCCATTCTGCAGCCCTGGTCACTGCTGTCATCTGGTGATGGGGTGACCTCTGGGGTCAGAATTACAGGATCGTAGAATGGTTTGGGTTGGAAGGGACCTTAAAGCTCATCCAGATCCAATCCCTGCTGTGAACAGGGACACCACTCATCAGATCAGGCTGCCCCATGCCCCATCCAACCTGGCCTTGAGCACCTCCAGGAATGGGACATCTACAACTTCTCTGGGATGTCTTCTGTCCCACAGGGCAGAGATCAGCTTCAGAGCCTTCAGTTAATTAAACCCCCCAAAACTAAAGCTGAATCCAAGTAAATGTTAGCCTTGCCAGAGACACTTGGGATGCACCCAAGGGTGTGTGAGGAGGCTGCAGAGCTCTGCTTCTGAGTGGAGGTTGCTGGTGGAGGAAGGCAGAAGACTTCTGAGAAATTCTGAGCTCTTAGAGAGGAGATCTATGAAGCACCGACATGTCAATAGATTAGGAAACCTTATCTATTGCTATTATAAGACTAGTTAAAAATTTCCAGTGGGTTTTTCTTTTATCAGTGTTATTTCCTGGGCTGCAGTCCCAGCCTGTTCCTCAGCAGACATGTTGCTTTTTTAAAATTATGACTTTCATAGAGCAATGAGAAGGACTTGCTGCTTTATGCTGAACACGAGGGAATAGCATTCCTTTCCACTGCTCCAATCCTTAGGATAGAACAGAGATCTTTAAGGTCACAGCTGATGGCAGCAGGGCTGGTGATGCCTCCGTGCCTGACAACGTTCATGTCCAGCTCTGGGATGCACCAAACTCAACCCAAAGTGGGGTTCTTGCACTGCTCTCTAGCACCAAGAATTCTAGGTGAGCAATGACATCCATCCAACACCCTCAAACAGGGTGCTCAGCCCATCTGACACCTCACCCTGCTCACCCTTCTTCCCAGCTGTCCCCAGCAAAGAGTTGCCCCAGGCCCAGTCCGTGCCAACAAAAACCTGTGCAGCAGTCATAAGATTACAACCCAGCTGTGGGCATCAGGTTAAGTCTCCTCAAGCGCAGCAGAGAATAAAAAATATTTTTTCTTCATATTTTCTCTCATTTGATTGAGACTTAAAGCCGTAAATGAGTTGTTCCTGATTTCTCTCTCCTTGCTTCTTTTGCATCCTTTTTGCATCTGGTCAGGATTTGACTCCAAGGGCTGAATACAGCCCTTTGTTTGTTTGTTGCTAATGCACCTTACTTCTCATTAACAGAGTGATTTAATTAACATTAGGCAGAATCCATACAGCTTTGTTCCCTTAGGGGGTCAGCAGAGGAGAGCAGGAAAAGCAAGCAGGTAACATCCTCTTCTGGCACGAATTCTCCAGGGCACAGCCCTGACTTCCGAAGGCAGCTCCTGGCTGCTTTCTTGAGACACTTTGAACCTAAGGAAGAAATTAAAAACCAGGGTGCAAAGGAAGCATGCATTTTGAGAGGATGGTTGGCTTGGCCTGACTGATGGCTTCCCCAAGGAGGGGGAAGTTTCTGAGAGACTGTAAGCAACTTCTGAGCAGTTCAGAGGAGAATTCAGGAAAATAAACCAAGTGATTTTTCAGCTGGAGATGATGCATGTGATGTCATCCTTGTATTGTTCCGACAAAGAGCTGCAGATTTTAAGTGAATGGATCCAGGAGGTGTTAATGAACTCTAGACATACACTTTCTCAGTGCGGTCTCCTCTGAGACCCAGGTACGATGGCTGTATTCTAAACCACAGCAGGCAGTCTGCATTTGCATGGCGTTCCCAACACCGCCTTCTTTAGGCGTGGGTTTGCCGGAGGAAGTATTTTCGGTTCTGCGGGCACAGAACAAAGGAGGGGACAGAGGTCGGGGCAGCTTATTAATACGTTTCTGCTGATTATTGTTGGAGGGGGGGAAAGCATGCAAAGATTTCCTCCACCGACACAAAATCTACCACCCTTAGTATGTTCAATTAATACGAAGAGCTGTCTGGTAGAGTTTTGGCACTGCCGAAAGTGCGAACAAGCCAAATCAGGCAAGAGATTACACATTTTTGGCATTCTGGCATTAGCTGAAATAGTTTCAGCTTTGTCTTTGGTGGTGGTCTTAAAGCAAGAGGAATGTGAGTGTGGAATTTGGAACTAGCTCCGGAATACCCTGGTGTGAATTTCTTCCTTTATAAGAGAGCGCTCAATTCCACCTATTAACATGTCGGGCTATCTCACTAAAAGTGAAGTTACGCCGATTAGTTACACTGCAGAAGCTAAAGTATGTACATCTGCTTGAATCTGGCGTTTAATAGCACGAGCAACGGCTAACTTTGCTCACGGAACATTTCACTTCAAGCATCTCCACTACAGCTGCGAGGTTGGGGTTTTTGTTGTTGTTTTTGTTTTTTTTTTTTTTTTTAATCATTTCTATTTTATTTTAAATAAGCAGAATTCGAATTGTTTATTTTCCCCTCAGACGACCAGAATTTCACCTCCTTCCTCACCAGAACAAACTCTCTTACTCTGAATATAAAAACATTTATGAACGGAGCTGGAAAGGTAAATTCTTCAACTTTCTGTAGAAGGGGCTGGCACAGAATGAAGTTCCCGTTATTGATTAAGCCCAGGTGGTCTGCTCACACAGCAAACAGATATTTTACAAAGCTTTATTACGCCTCATTAGGATTCACTCCTTTAGAAGATTTCTAATTATATTGTCTAATAAAACTAAACCTTCGAAGCGATTTGCATATTATATGAAGAAATCTCATACAACAAACTCACAATGGATTCAATTAACATAATAGCTAATTATATATCCCATCAGCCTTTCGAGCGGCTCAGCATTCATGTTGCTCCTGTTTTAGCCTAGAGCAAAGGAGGTTTGAACGTTCGCTTCTAAATATTGACTTTTAACTAATATCAAAAACGATTGGAACACTTTTGTGGATGAAAAGACAATGATTAAACTACAGGAAACATTTTAGAAGACTTACTTTAAAAGTCTATGAAACAATTTCTATTTCCACATCAAGCCTCCCCTGTTACCCACCCCGCGCCCGGCTGTACCCTTACAAAATGACCAGATATGGCGAATTGTTTTGACAAACGGCTGATTGACAGCTTGGTTATTTGGAAACTGCCCACTTCCTGCAGTTACATTTTGTATATTTCTCACTGCGCTTTGTAACATGATTGTATTCTCGGCTGGTCGCGGTATCTATCAAGGAAGAAATTTAGGGCTAGATTAACAGAGACACAGTAATGAACAGGCATTCGGGCACCCTATAATTGACTGTTATTACGGTGTTGTCACGGCGCTCTGTAATTAATTCTCTTGTTTTGTTTCAAAATCAGATGAGATATTCTAGAAAAGCAAAACTGGATGGCAAAGTTTCCTCAGACCTCAGGAAAAGGCCAGCAGAAACAAAGCCTGCTTTTTTTTTTTCTCTCCCTCTATCTCTTTAAAGATTTCAGATGCGCCAAAGGTTCTCCCAATTTTGAAATGCCCAGTGGAAAAAGCAGGGACATGGGGATCTGATTTTGCCACTTGGTAGAAAACTTACAATAAATTGCCTTCCCGTCAAGCTCCTCACCAAACATAACGAGAAATCTGCTCGGCATCGTATTTCTATCTTTACAAAAGATAGCAGATAAAGTTTGTTGCAGAGTAAATGGTTTTCTCCCATTACAATGATGGCTGCCTTTTCATTCATATTTTAATGAGGTTAGTATCTCTGAGACAGCTTTTTCGGGGTGGAGGCCCATGTCTCCGGTACGATTACAATAGGAGTTGCTTTATTGACAAGTACTATTCAAAATCTTCACAGTATAGAAAGAAAGGCTTTAGTTTTCCACCACTTGTCCAAATACTTATTCCTCTCTTACTATTAAAACACTTTCAGAAAGGGGACTCTCAACTGTGTGGAGCCCCGCACGGCCGGGCAGAGCACGGCTCAGCCCCAACGCCTTTCAATCCCAACTGCGTTTATTTCTGCAGAAAACTCGCAAGGCAAAGCCCGACAAACAGCCAGCAGAAATCAGGAGGTTGCACTGGCAGCGGGTTTGCAAGGAGCGCACCGACAGAATAACAGTCGCTAACGATCGGAGTCTGCCTCCCAACAAACAGGGAGGGAGAAAGTTTATTCAGGGATCCCACAGCCAACGAAAACCTCAGAAAAGAGAAATGAAAAATGAGCAAATCCAACTGCTGGCAAGTCGTGCTCCAAGTTTTTATTAGTCCCAGTGTGTATCACTACAACACTTTTTATTAGGGCAGTACGGGATGCATCCCAAACCCAAATCTGGGGGTAAATGCAAGATGAGCTCTGCCTGAGCCCTAGCACGTAGCAGTTGGTGCAAAAACTTTCTCGTGCCCCCAGAAGGAAGCACACATAGCTTCATCATTTCTGTAAATACGCACTGTGAGGGCTCATTCATTTCTTTTTTTCAGACATTTGAAGCTTTTTTCGAAGGGCTTGGCACTTCATTTCCCTGCACACGGCTAAGTGCACGCCCTGTGTTTGGACATGTGTGGGCCTCGGCCAAGAGTGGATGGGACGCCAGAGAAGGGCTGAGGGCTGTGCTGCACACCTGAATATCGCTTGGAATACCGACATGGAAAACCCTTTCCTTTTTAGGAGTTAAAGGGTGAAACCCTTCTTCCTATGGTACAGTGTTTCTCTACATGTTAAGAACGGAGGGCACTAAAAAAAAGTGCTTTCCCCCCTCATCTCACGAAAGTTACTGTTGCAGCAGTAGCTTAGAAGGGGGATTAAATTTAGTGCAACGCATCGCCACAGCAATCAGATTGCAAAAAAAAAAAAAAAAAAAAAAAAAAAAAAATCCCTCCCGGAGCAACACTGACCTCAATAGAAGTGATGCCAGGGCTGAAATTAGACTGTGAGGTTGAGTCTCACCTTCTGTCGTAAGGGCTGCACAGCCTTCCTTCTGCTTTTGCCGGGGCTCTCACTTGCTAAACTCACTCACACCCCGTTGGGGTGCCGGCCCCATCCATCCCCACAGCGGCCGGACGGCACAGCTCGGTTCGCAGCACAACTTGCAGCACAGCTCCCACCCGCAGCACCCGGCCCTCCTCGTAGGGGGATGTGGTGTTTTGCTGCACAAAGTGTTTGCTTCCCAGTGGATGAAACAGACTTTTAATAGCAAAATGTGGTTTGCGGGATCTTTACTGGAAAATAGGTTACGCTGCCCTACAAATGGATTTGGGAGTGAAAGACTGAAATATTCTTTTGTTTGTTTGCTTCCTTTTTTTTTTTTTTCTATTTTTTTCTTTCCTTTTTTTTCTTTTCTTCTTGTCTCCATTTTTCTTCTATTTTCTTTTTCTTTCTCTCTCTTTTTTTTCTCTTATTTCTCTTTCCTTTTTCTTTAATTCTTCCTTTTCCTTCCTTCCTTCCCTTCTGCCTCCCTTCCTTCCTTCTTTTTTTTCTCCTTTTTTCACAAAATCATAGAATCATAAACATTATTCTCCTTCTCTTTCTCTTACTCTTTTCCTTTCATCCTCCTTTTTTCTTTCTTCTTTCCTTTTTACTGTTTTCCTTCTTTATTTTTCTTTCTTTTCCTCTTTCTTTCTTTCTTTCTTTCATTCTTTCCCATTCTTTCTCTTTCCCTTTCTCTCCTTCTCCTTCTTTCTCCTTCTCTTTCTCTTTCTCTTTCTCTTTCTTTCTTTCTCTTCCTCTTCCTTCCTTCCTTTCCTTCTTTCTTTCTTTCTTTCTTTCTTTCTTTCTTTCTTTCTTTCTTTCTTTCTTTCTTTCTTTCTTTCTTTCTTTCTTTCTTTCTTCCTTTCTTTCTTCCTTTCTTTCTTCCTTTCTTTCTTCCTTTCTTTCTTCCTTTCTTTCTTTCTTCCTTTCCTTTCCTTCCTTCCTTTCCTTCCTTCCAGCCTTCCTTCCTTTTCTTTCTTCCTTTCTTTTCCTTCTTCTTTCCTTCCTTCCTACCTTCCTTCCTACCTTCCTTCCTTCCTTCCTTCCGTCCTTCCATCCTTCCATCCTTCCGTCCTTCCTTTCCCTTTCTGCCTTTCTCCCTTTCTCCCTTTCTCCCTTCCTTCCTCCTTTCCTTCCTTCATTTTTCTCCTTCTTTTTTTCCTCTTTTTTCCCTGTTTTCCCTTTTTTGTTTCTTTTCCTTCTTTTTTTTTTTTTTCCTTCCCCCCCCCCCCCCCCCCCCCCCACTTCTATTTGCTTCTATTTGCTTCACAGCCTTTTTTCTTTTTCTCTTTTCCCAGCTCTCCTAAGAAGCCGCCTCCACATCCCGAATGGGACGGGGGGAGAGAGGGGTTTCATAATGCTTCAAGAAGAAGACGAAGAGAGGAAAAGAAGAAGAAGAAAAAAAAAACCCTAAGCTTTAATTTTAATTCTCCTGCCTTTATTTATCTGATTTGTGGCCAGATGGTGGTGAAGCAAGGAAACCCTTTGTGCCCACGAAGCACACATGTGAAAGTGCTTCTGTAATGTAATCATTGAGACCGGAAGGGTTCATACTGTGTCTGAAAAGAGACAATGGAGCCGGGATATATCAACATCGCCGAAATCGAGTTCATTCGCGATGCAGGCCCTTTGACTGCGGTTGTCATGAAAACTTCCTGCTTTGATCAGCAGAGGGTGGCGAGGGGGCCGGGCGCGCCGTGCACTTGGCGGCCGGTCCGCCCCCTCCGCGGGGCACCCGGAGCGCGGCGATCCGCACCTTGACCGGCGGCACCGGGCGGGCCGGGCCGGGGCGGCTCCGGTACCGGGGGCGGGCGGCGCTCTTTGACCCTCGGCTTGGTCGGGGAGTCCGGTTTTGTCGGGAAAGCCGAATCCGCGCCGGGATGCGGACAAAGACACGGAGCAGCTGTTCGGGAATAAAGCTGAAATAGTAGAACCTGGGAGAGAAGTTAGCTTGGGGGAGCTATTATTTTCGCCGCAAAACCCTCGGGAGGTATTAAACAGCTGCATCCAAACGACGGAGCGACCCAAAGGCCGGGATCCCACCGCCTCGCCGTCGAGCAGCGGGCGCGTGGCTCAGCGCACGGCCGCAGGTGGAGCGGCCCCGGCCCCGCAGCCCCTCGCCAATGATGGGTGTAATGTAACGTGGCTGTCGCGGGACACAACGCCGGGACGCGGGCGCTGGGTCCGGCTGTCGGTGACGTCTGGCTGGCCGGGTGCTGGCTGTAGGGTTCGGGGGATGGAAGGACGGGGGTAAAAATCAGTCTTTGCCTCCACTAGGTTCCTGTGCAAAGAGCAGCGTAGCAGAGCGGTTGAGAACGCTATGCTGGACAGAGGACGGCCGGCCGCGAGCGGAGCCTCCCACCGGCGAGCATTGCCAGGCGAAGAGAGAAAACCTGGGCAGCCTTAAAACACTCAGAGTGTAATGTGACGCTTCCAAACCTTTGCAGCCTGCGGTAAGCCGAGGGAAGCAATGAGTAACCTTTGCTTTAAAGTGAAAACTGTGCAGTGGTAACATCCCGATGGAGCCCGTGCGGATCGGGCATTGTTTGGAATTCTTGCCATATTTTAACCTCTGCCGTGTTGGCTGCTTGCAGGAACAAGCTGAGCGCTCCGAGATAACACTGCGTTTTGTCAGATGCTTTATAACGTTGTTTAGAGACGTGCTCGGATCTATTTAGTGCTTCATAAATATGAATAAAGCGTTTACAAAAGGCACGTCACTGCAGAAGTAACCGTGGATTATGCCAGCTGCTCGCAGTTTACACGTTACAAATTTCCTAAACTGTTCTGAACTACATTTTACCGGGGGCATTTTTACCCGCGATTAAATGCAACTCAGCGCTGCCCAGCAAATATCTCTGTTGATTTATGTATAGGAAATCAGGGAATCAGCATTGGCCCAAACCCCAAATTACTGCTGAAGCAGTTTCAAATATTTATGGACCTGTTATGGGAGGAGAGAGGAATGTCATGTTTTTTTTTTTTTTTTTCCCAAGGCCTCGCTGTGTGCAGACCTATTTTCTCAGCCGTTTCTGCCCCGGGTGCAGGGTGCTCTGCAGCTTTCTCCCCCCACCCCCTCCCCAGCACAGATGGGTTTGTGATGGGATTGCTGTGCTGTTGGCTGCAGGACGGCATGAGATGCGGCCCTGGGTTGATGTGGGCTCAGCCATGGTAGTGTGGCCGCAATCCCGCTGCCCTCCGGCCTGGAGTGCTTTTGTTTGTCCTGGAAAAACGCAGCGCGGTCCCGCAGGGCCTTGCGTTTGTGCTGGGCATGAATTCTGCGTGGCCCGTTTTATTTTACCCTGTTATTTTGTGTTGTTTTTGGTTTTGTTTTGTTTTGTTTTGCTGGGTTCCCTCCTAGCACACGCACAGCCTTCTTCAGGGGTCCCCAAAAGGAGCTGTGCATCCCCCAGCCTGGCGTGGTGTTGGGATGCAAGCAGGGCTGTACCGGGAGCAGCCACCTTTTCCACTGCAGATGTGAACAGGGGGTGCCCAGCCGGGTGGAAGGGACCCCCCCCATGTATTGTGGTGGTCTTGAAGTCCCATTGAAGTGATGCTCTGCACGCTGTTGGGCTCCGCTGTCTCTCTCCCCCCACCCCCCACCCCCCCCCAAAAAAAAAAAAAAGAAAAAACACACACACACAGAAAACACAACCCCAGTGTGAGCATCCTCCTTTTCTCCTTCTCGCAGGGCGAAAGTCTGCTCGAGGAGCCTGAAGACGCACCATCCCCACTTATCGCCCCAGAGGCAGACTATCTAGCTGACAAGCTGTGCGGTGAAAAACCAGGTACTGTGTCTGATGTAACATGTGCTCTCTCTGCAGCGTGGCTTTTTTTTTTTTTTTTTTTTTTTTTTTTTTTTTTTTTTTTCTCCAAACCCAGCGTACCGCTTTGGTGCAGCAAAGCGCTCCGGAGGAGTTCTGTTGTGAATAAGCAATGACACAACACGACTTTTAAGAAACGGTCCTTTCTGAAGGTTTAACCTCCATTCTTAGTTTTTTTTTCGTGCATATTAATGCAGTGTAATTTTAGCATCGCAGCGAACGTGGTGTGTTTTACCTCCTGGCACCGTGTGAGCGTTGTTCCCTATGTGTCTGTGCTGTTGTTGCAAAGCCAGGAATGAAAGCAGCAGAGGGCTGGGGATGATCCTCCTGGTTTGTTGCAGAGCTGTGAGCAGAGGAGCACAGTGGTGCAGAGTCACACTCAGCACTGCTCTGCCCGAGCTGTAGGGCAAACGGGTTCAGAAATTGCCGTAAAGTGCAGCATCCAGATGAGCAAGGCCTCTTTTAAATGCTGGCAGACTGGGAGAAGGCTGTCAGAAATTAATTTCAGCTCCTTACAATGCTTCTCTCATTCCACTGTTTGTTGCCCTTGGCTTTAGTCTTTCGATGTGGTTTTGTTTGTAACTTTTACATTCAGTCCTCAAGCTGGAAGCACGTCGCTTAAGCTACTAAAAGTGCTTTCAGGCTATAAATGAAGTTGCATTACCCCTTCTCAATGTGCTGCCTTTAGTGATAGAATATTCACGGACGTATTGATCCCAGAATCAACTCCTGTAAATATTGGTGTGTGTTTTTGGGGCATTTAAGGGCTGTGATAATTGTTGGTGATGTGATAAATGTGGCCCACAAACGAGCTCCAAGACGGCACTCACAGAAATGAGTTGGAGCACTTTGAAGCACCAGAACATTTGTAGTGCTTATTGGAACAGCATAGCCCAGAGTGCTGGAAAGCTCTTCAAGGACACCGAGTTACCATTGGAATCTACATATATCTGTAGAAAATACACTTTTCTGGACAGTTTTCATGTTTTAAAAACATCTCTCATTTGCCCTGTGTGTCCTTATGGAGCAGCTCCCTGCACGCTGAGCAGCGACATGCAGTCCAACATGGACGCACCAATCCTGGGAGCAAAACTTTGTAGGCAAAATGCAGCTGCGTGTGTGGCAGGGCTCACCATCTGTGGGTGAGCATTTTCTGAGAGCAGAGCAGGGTAGAGCCTTTCCCTTGGCCACACTGTTACTGCTTTGGGGAACAGTTTGCACTTTTATGCATCTTTGGTAATGCTACAAAAGCGCTCGCTAAGGATGCGCATCAAATAATGATATCATAGATCACACTTTCTGAATTTTTTTTTTTCCTTCCGAATTTATTTTTCATGGACGTGCTGCTTGAAAGCTTCTTTTCCCATTTGAAGTCCCATTTTAGGTTTAAAGCCTGGTTCCCTTTTGGCCGTGCTCACACCATGGGCCAATTCCTTCAGACTGCACCCGTACGAGCAGCTCCATTCCTTCTCTGGGCCATGGGCAAAGATGGATGCATGGCCATTGAGTAGTGTAAGCCCTCAGTGGTGCAATGCTTGCAGAACATGAACACTGAGACACCCAGGAAAAATAAACAAGGGCAAGAAATTAAAGCTCCCTTCCCATGCCATCCCATTGCCCATTTACAAAATGCAGTATACCGGAGGATAAACAGGCTCTAAAAAGTCATAACCATTTTTTAAACTGATACCTGGAGTGAAAATAAAAGTATTAAACTGCACAATAAGCAAGGCAGCAGGAGGGCTGTGTGCTCGGGTGCAGGGATACCTGGAGGAGCAGCAATGCCTGCCCAGGCTTTGCCAGGGAAAGCAAACGAGGGCTCTGGTGGCACTGGGAGTGGTGTCGGGCTGAGCGCCAGCACCGAGCTCCGCATCCACCGCACAGCGCGCCCAGCTCGCAGAGCACAATGAGAGCGCTGTTATTAAGCCTTATCTGCCTCACAATGGCAATTTTCATTAATACGTCCTATGAAAGCAATATCGCTCTCTTATCGCCCGGCTGTAAATTATTGGTTCCTTTGATTCAGAGCTCCGCGCGCTCGGCCAGAATGCCATCTGAAACTTTTTTTTGGTGAATTATCATACTAAGCGACAGGAATTGTGGATAAAACCCCTCCGTGGGCCAGTCGCAGATTTTGATGCTGTGGATTTCACCATAATGCAAGGGGAAAAAAAAAAGTCAGCGATGTATGATGTATTCATTTCCTTGTGATGCTTTTAATTTGCTTTAAAAAGCTGCGTAGGTGAGCATGGCTTATTTCTTGTGCCCACTGCGGAGTTATTAATATTGCCGTAATCAAATCCTCTTTATGCTGTGAGATAGGAAAATAATGAGGGATGCAGTTTCCTTGGAAGCCGTATGCATGTATGAGGAGAAACCCTTATCCATAAGTCATGGGTAGCGCTTGGTTTATTCTAACATCCTCCCAGACCTTTCTGTATGGCAGACGTAGGTGGATGCTTCGCGTTTCATTAAAAAGCAGCAAACTTCAATAAAGTCTTTTAGAAAGATCAAATCGTTTGATATTTACAAGCAGGGATCCGTTTTCTGTCATGTATTCTTTGATCAAGCAAAAAGTCTGCGTGCCAGACGTGTAGGCAGCACCTGCTGAGACACACCTTCAGATCCGCCGTGCTCCTTCCCAGCTCAAAAACCAAAAAGTTCATTTTTGAGGAGATTGCCTTTATTTCTCCCTGGGACGGAAAGCGTGAGGCCACTTGGACCAATGGAATAATTGAGCTTTGTTTTCATCCTTCACCCCTCAAATTTCCATTGCTTATTTAAAATTAGTCTAACTGGCATTCCTGGTTCTGTCCTGGCTCGGAGTGCCTCTGTCCGTGGTGGCTGTGAGCCCTGCCCGGCCATGGGGCCAACCCATAGGAGGCCAAGCACCGGCAAAGCCTTGTGCTGATGTGCAGGCCGTGGCCGACTGATTTACACATGGAAAATAATTTAATACTGCATCGCTCAGGAGTGCTGAAAGAATCATAGAATCATACAATTGTAGAACAGGTTGAGTTGGAAGGGGTCTTAAAGATGTTTAAGTAACATCAGCACTTCTGCTACCTTTTTATTTTTTATTACTATTATTTTTTACTATGCTAACATCTATAAAAATGTGCTGTTGGACTGAAATTTTCCAGTCCCCATTTTATCCAACAAGTGACAACCCGTGTATTTCTTTATGTAGCTGTTTGGAAAGTTTGAATATGATTTGGGCACCCAAGGCTGGGTTATACAAAAGTGAAACAAAACGCTCTCATTCAGCCGCAAGGAAATATAGAAGTCTCTTTCTGCACAATTACCACCCAAACTATTGTGTTTTTGCAAAGTGATACTTTCTAGGAGGCTCATTCCCAGCAAGAACCACTCTCCTGGAGAGCTTAACAAAGCTCGCAGCTACATCAATTAAAAGCAGCTAAAATGTCTGCTATGTGTATGTGCAGAATATTAAACTGCCATTAAACCAGCCACCATTTACCTTAATGCCATCTGCACGATTATGGGAAAGAAAGGGAGTGTATGGGGGGCGAAGCTGTGATTTAGAGGGGCCGAAGGGCTCTGGAATTACACATTTTGTCACGTTTTTCTCACTGTGCTGCTCAGAACGAGAGCAGTTCATAGGGAGATTATGCTAGGGACCCCTGCCCTGCAATAGAAGCTGGTGGAAACGGTTTTCGAAGAGCGCTACCAGGGTCTAAAGGCTCCATGTTGGCGGCTCTTATGAAACAACTGGGCTGTAAGGCTTCTTGTTTGAAAATCTCAAGTTTTATTTTAAAAAATAGATTTTAAGTGTAGCAACGTGATGGGAGAATGACACAGAAACATGAATGTGAGCCCTAACCTGAGCCCCACGGGAGAGATGCGGGGTGCTTTGTGTGTTTGTGAGCGCAGTTATATGTTTCCACAGTCACAACGTGCTTGGGGCCGAGCCATGGCCAAGACAAGGGGCAGCAGCAGTGGGGTTGGGAACACCTCAGTGGCTCCTTAGCCACATTCTGGTGATGGGACCGTGACACTGTGCAGCTCCTTTTTGGTCACAGAAAGAACTGGGCTTATTTTGTAGGGTTTTAAGAGTTTTGCAAAAAAATAAAACAACCACTTCATGTGGGGTTATGGTTATGGTTATGATTATGGCAGGCTGTGGTCAGTGCCCCTGAGTGAAGAGTCAAACTCCAAAATATTCCATACATTTTAGGAAAGGGGTTGAAAATAGATTTATTTACTTCTATATTTTAAAAAAAATCACCTTACTCTGTTTCAAAGGGTACGTTTAAGAAAATCCTGACTTGATGTCAGAGTGTCATGGCTATGGCTCACATTCAGCACTGATTTATTGGGCAAAAGCATTTTTATGCGCTTTTATTTTTACCTGAACCGCTTGCAGTGATGTTGTTGCCTCCAGGAAAAAAAAAAGCTTGTGCTTTTCTAATTAGAGAATATGTATTTTTGTTAACAGAATGTAGCTTGGTGCTGCTGCTCGGGACACCACTAAATCAGATGCAACTCTTCCTTCCTTAGATGCCCATGTGCCCGCTGCTCACCCAGGGCCCAGAAGGGATCAGCTGCTCGTTTTGCAGAGCAAAGTAAGATGGCAACAAGATTTGTTTTCTTATGTAACCACTTACTGAATGTTTTTTTTTTTTCTGTAAAACCTGTACTTTCCACTTCTGTCTATAAATGTGCACGCATTTCCCCATTTTATTTTTGTCATTTTAAGCAGCATTCTATTAAAATATTTTGAGCGAAATCTGGAGAGTTTTGGTGAGAATGTGAAGTTAAACAGAGAATTGCCCATCGGCCTTATTTTTGTGGCCAGGGGATTTTTTAACCTTAAGGTGTTTGTCTCAGTTGTGTCAATTTTTACAACATCTGATTGTAGCAGAACCAGAGCCCCTAAATCTGAAGCCTGGTCTCAGTAAGCCTCTTATTTCCTTGGGTTCATTCATTTCTTTAAGCAGATGATCAGTTTGTGTGTACTTCTGTCCCAGAAAAGAGTTTATAGCTGAGAGCTGCTAATTATATATTGCTGCTGTGCAGATGGGGATGGGAAACTTTCCAAATATTTATCCTTTCAAAGGTGAGGTAACTTAGAGGCATGTGTGCAGTTTCCTTTAAACAAGCCATTCCTTTACAATTTCCATATCAAAGTACGACCGAACTCGATATAAGCATTCACTGAACCTGAGCAGGACTGGAATAATAACCTTTATAAATTAGAGTTTTCTTGCTGAAGAAATGTCCAAAAAAAAAAAAAAAAAAAAAAAAGAACATGTTCCTGAAAGGGGTTCATCACTGGGGTGGGTTTTTTTGGTCCGAAATATTTATTAATCAGTATAAAACATGAGTTCACAAATCCCTGCAGAGCTGTGGCTCAATTCAGAGTGTATCTGTGTCCACAGAAGACGAAATGTGAGATTAAGGGCTGCAAGCCCTGCAAAAACACCATTTGAAAAGATTCAGATTTCTGAACTGGGGCTTGGAGGTAGTGAGGAACGGTCAGGCAAAGCAGTGTGGTGGGCTGGTAAAAATGTTCAGAGGAGAAGTAAGATTTGTAGTCAAACTGTATTTTCTAAATTGGTTTATGTCACCTTTCCTGCAGATTTAGTAACCACTGAAGAATGTAAAACAATGGGCTGCACAATAGAATAAACACAACATGTGTTTGAAATCTCTTAATGTATGCCACGCATTGGAAATTTTATATATAGAATTTTACAACATCTATAAAATTAAATTTTCAAACAAGAACACTGCCCATCCCCAATCTGCATGAATTACATCTTCACCGAGGCAGTACTGATTTAGAGCATCCCTGTGTTTGTCACACAAGGACTTGTTGGCCATTGCTGTGTATGCCTGAAAGGACTCTGAATTATTCCCCAGTGTGAATTATTTCTGCCCCTTCCTACCCACAGACCGGTTTTGCTGAATACTTCAACCAACTGTAGGCTGAGAACCACAGGACACGATGCCATGCAAAGTGGGAACACCTTCCGTGTCTTCACACTTACTCTGATTCAAAGCATCTCTTAAGTATATGTGAACCCTGACTTTTAAAGTAGCTGTAAATATTTTAACTCCTGCCACAGTGTGGGGCTTGAATGCCCAATTTACAGTGAGGTGGGGACTTCACCGCTGACATTAAACTCACCTGAAAGGAGAAAACCTGAAGCTTCATTTGACCCCATTTAAATCTCGAGAGCAGGAAAATGTTTCTGATCCATGCTTTCATGTAAAACTAAATTGAAAGCTTTGGATTCTGTGGTATCTGTTGATTTTGTGAGTGGGCAGAACAGTCAGATTTGACCTAAAGTTTGTTTATAAAAACGTGTGTTGTGAGATCATGTGAAAGGAATGCAGGTGCTGGGAATCCACAAAGAGATTGCAAAGCCGAGCTAATTTTCAGGATGTTGCAATCACCTTATTTTTAATTACATTTTTTCTCCAAATTTAAAAATATTTCCCCTCTCTCTAGTATCATCTTTTTACTGTTTAACATGAAAAACTCATAGAAGCAACAAAGACAATTGATTATCCTGGCCAACAGCATCATGAGAGCAATCAAGCATTATTCAGCGACCAAAACAAACAAACCAGGACAGCAAAAGAGAGTAACTGTGAGCATTTTTTTTTTCTTCTCCTTTTGTATTTTTTTCTCCTTTTTTTCTTTTTTTTTTTTTTTTTTCCTCTTACTTTCTTCCTTTGTTTCTCATTTATTGTGCTCCTTCTTAGTTTTGTTTTTCTCTTTTGATGCTCTCTGTAACGACTGGTAAATTATTTCAGGCAGATATGTTGGAGTTTTTTTATCTGTCTGTTTAGATTTTAGTGCTGCCTTTATACTTTATTAGATATGCTCTCAGAATTTATCACAGTCACGATACAGAAGAGCTCCTGAGCACCTGGCTGTGTAGTTTCACTGAGCACCCAGTCCCCCGGTGCCATGTTGAGTGCACACATCCAAGTGCTGGAGGTACTGTGGGTTGAGTCTTTCTATAATGCGTAGGATAATGTTTGGCTTGTTTCATTATTGCCTCATTGAAACAAATACTGAGGAATAAATTTCATGAGGTCCTTTGTGAAGGTTCAGTGAGAAGTGTGTGTCCCAAAGAAGATTCGTGCACGTTGTCTTTTGTGAATTAGCAGGATGGGTAAATGATGCAGCTATGTGACGTGATATGACACAGTATGCTACCAGACATGAACTGCTTGGGATCCCATCTATTGTGATCTTTATACACCTTGTCTCCTCAGCATCCTCCAAGAGCTGAGCACCCCAGATCTATATGGAAGTAAAAGAAACACGTCCCGACTCCTGCCCCTGTTTTTGCTCCCCTTTTATCTCACTTTGCTCTGATGAGCTCAGAAAATGGCAGAGGGGCACCAAAGGCACAATCCAGCCTTTTATCAATACAACAGCAACATAAGGTTGTTTGTAAGACAGCAGGGCCAGACCCTTGCCCAATGTGCTGTCTTGGTATTGAGCTGTTATGCTTGACTTGGGGAGACAAGGGGTCCCCGTTCATGATGGCTGTTAATGCACTTTGTTTAAAATGCTTTTCTTCTCCTTTTGTGCCAAATATGCCAAGCAAAGAGTGCTTTCCTGGTGCCAGATTTCATTTGAAATTGGTCCTATGCTGAATGTGTTGGGTCCACTGAGGAGCAGAAAGTGCATGAAGCAAGATCCTAAAAGGAAAAGTCCAATGTTTTATTTACTACAATAAACCCTAAACCCAGGTTTATCACTAACCAGTTGTATTTTCTGTTTGTGTTTGTCTTTGTGGGCTGACATTTGCTCGTGCTGTGATAGCTTCATCAAAATACATTTTTTAGAAAAAGCATATTGCTTGTCACTGTTTCATTGACACAGAGAACAATCATGTTAGAATTTTATGAACAAAACATTGACTTGCATGAAACTCCTAATGCATATTAAGTTTACTGAAAATGAGGAGAGCCAGATATGCCTTTAATGAAACACTATTAATGGCTCTTCCAGCGGGAACAGTGAGGAATACCTCGTAATTACAGCGTACACATCCATGTACAGCGTACTTTGTTATGGAGGCTTAAGTAGGTAATTGGCATTGCGGTTCTGGAGTTGTGCGCTATCCCACATGATGTCAGCCTCTGCACACTGCCCATGCTTGTAGTGCTGGCAGTGGGGATGAGCTCTGGGTCTGGGGGATGCCGTGCCACCTGGGGATGGGGGTGGCAGCAGGGAGCATCGGTGATGCTCCTGCTGTGCTACCACAGGCACGATGTACTTCTAACCCCAGTATATCGGGGGATTTCCGAAGCTGCATGCCAAGTATGAAAAGGAAGAAAGCTCTTGGTAAGCAAAGAGCATGACAGGTTTGCAAGCAAGCATAAGGTGGAGTTGCTGCACCAACGCCTTCCACGCAGACATACATGTGCTGCAGCAGCACGTAGTGCTGTCAGAGCGTTGATTAACAGCAGAACTGTGCTTAATGCAACTCAGGTTAATGCAGAGTCTTTCTGCAGGAGCACCTCAACAAGGCTGCTTGCAGGAGGAAGAGAAAGAGAGCGACCAATTCACAGAGCTCATTTAAAGCAGCCGAGGAGTGCTGGAACGCACGGGTGTCTCCGTGCCTTTCAACATATTTACAGACCTGGTTGGCTTAATGGCATTCAGCAATAAATTCCATAGCCTTCGGGAGCAATTGATAAAGGTTCTGGTAACCGCCTGCTTCAATCTACTTTGGGGAATGTTAATAAACGGGTACCCAAGGACTCCTAGGTGTGTGCCGTGGAATAGAGGGAGCTAAATGTCAGCTAATTAAGCAGAGCTGAGACCATGAAGGATCTTGTGAGTTAAAAGCTAAATATTAATATCAGTTTCAAACTTTATGAAAGCTGGCTTAGTGGCAGGGAAGCAGAAGGGATATGTATCCAGCATGCCCGTGACATTTTATATTTCTAGTTAACCTCGCAGTCACATTCAAAACTGGCTGAAGTTTTCTTAAAGCAAATTCCGGACGAGCAACCAGTGAGGAATTATTACAGCCCTCGAGGTGGCACAGACATTAATGAAGGAAGAAAGAAAAGATTCCAATATGGCAGTGTTTCTCAAATGTAAAAATAAAAAATTTTCCCTGCCATATTAAAGGTGAGAGCTCAGGATGCCCTGGTGCTCGTCAGGAGCGTTTAAACTTCTTCCACCACAGGAGATGCACCTCGGTGGGTAACAACTGCTTTCCATTTGTTGAGCACTGTGCTGCCATCCCGGTGCTGGGACAGGGCTGTCCCCTCTCCGTGCAGCCACTGCGGGTCCCCAAGGAGCAGCCTCGTGCTTATCCTGTAAGGCTCAGACAAAGCTGTACCCAACAAAAGAAGCAGAGCGTGAGCAGATTTTATGTCTAAAGTGATGCGTGCAAAGAAAGCACCCGAGAGCCCTGTGAGCCTCCAGGTGCCTTGTGCCTACACGGCTAAAGGCAGGGGAGATGGAACTGTGCTTGGGATTAGGCTTTGGTTACCTATATACTCCCATGTGGGTTCTTTCTTCCTAATTCCCCCATTACCACTGAATTTCAGAATAGAAAACCGAGCTCTCTAGGTTTGGTAGATCTTAGAGTTTCAAATATCTTCCTTCCTTCCAGTCCCCTGGGCTTAATTCCAGCACAGTCGACATTGCCAGCCCTCAGCCCCCAGACAGCAATGCTGTCTTTCCTAAAGAAGCTTCCCCTTTATAATTAAGTAAACTGCAGCACAACCTGATGCTTTAAGGCTCACCCTCTGGAGCAGGCTCAGGCCGTGCCATGTGCCTGCCTGTGAGAAAAGGCAGTCTTGGCCACCTGGGGCTGGTGACAGAGGTGGCACTGGAGTCTCAGGGCTGTTTTTCTCAGGGTAATTTTGTTTTGTCTTCAGAAAGTTATGCCTCGCACATCCAAGTGGGACCACAAAAGGAATTCTGAGATGTTGGTGTTTTCTGGGTCTGAGTCATCTTCATAGGGTCTTCTGTTCTTTTCAATAGAGCAATATGAACACGCCAAAACACTTCATTAGGGTAACTAAGCATCTTTGCCCACAGCATAAAATAACAAGACATGGTGACAAAATTTGGCAGCAATGGAACACATCCTCATTCCTTGTCTGATGCATGACTTGCTACATGGCATTATTTAATCAGACACAGGCACCAGCATGCAGATGTACCTTGATTTTATAGTCAGTTCTGATAATAATCTTTATCTCTACTTTTCCACGGCTGGGGCTATCAGGTTGAATGGGGCTCTGAGCAACCTGGTGTAGCTGTAACATCCCCCATTCATTGCAGGGGGATGGATGGATAGATGGCCTTTGAAGCTCCCTTCCAACTCTATTCTACTCAACTCATAGATTCTATGATTCTATGATAAAACTTTGTATCCAAAGTCTACACCGAAGCTTGGTTTCTCCCATCAAAGCCCTCGATTGACATGTGGGCTTTACTTCCCTCTTGGTTTTTATATTTTTTCAACATTTTTCATTGTTTTTACCCTAATCTGCTTATTTTTATCCACCTGTTACCTTTTTTCTGATCATAAGAACAGAGCTCAATTTTTTTTATTACACATTAGTACAAAACCTACCTGTCTCATTTCAGAGAGAAATACTCCAGAAGTATTGCCGTGATAGAAATAACAAAGAGTATCACCATCTCCAGCCATTTCTCTTCAGGAAAGTTCTTTCATCTCCCTCAAAAAGCCTGTAAACAATCTTGGATACGTCTAAGAAAGCCCTGTCCTCATGAAACTGAATGAACAGCTCCGTGATTCATTTGAAGATGATGATAAAAAGACAAAACACAAGTAGCTGAGATCAGCCATCTGATCTTTCACCTTTGTGTCCAGATGAAAACACAGATTCTTAACCTTTGAGCCCTTCAAATGATTTCCTGATGAGCTTCAGCAATGGCAACAAGGCTTAAGCTGCCACAGTTCAAGGAAAGTCAGCCAGAAAGCCTCTTTTATACTTCACAGCTACGGGATTTAGTTCTAGATGACAACTGTTCTTAATAAAAATTGTGTTTAACTGGATAGGAAGCTGATTTTTCATGGCTGTAGTCAAGAAGGCAGATGGTTACACTGCTTGAACAGCAAGAAGTTGGTGATTGGATTGACAGTACTGTTACCTGCCCCATAGAAATCAAGAACAGGTCTTGTCTATGTAAGAAATCATGAAAATTGTCATCTATGTATTGAAACACAATGGGGGGAACATTCTCCAGACACTTTTCATAAGTAGAAAGCTGTAAGGAAGGAGTATAATTTCATGGCAGATTCATCCTGCTAATGTTTTTTGTTTTGTTTTGTTTTGTTTTTGTTGTTGGTGGTTTGGTTTGGTTTGGTTTGGTTTAGTTTGGTTTGGTTGGTTTTTTTTTTGCCAGATAACTAAAGAAAAGCATCCAGATAAAGGTCAGTAGTACCTTGGGTATAATGCTCTGTAGCTTAGAGCATTGAAATGTGGTCTGAAGCAGCTGGTATTGTTCTGAGATGCTCTTCAAATCCTCAAAATAAGTCAGTTTCCAGCAATTCTTTCAGATTTTTTTTGACTCTGTAAGCCACAGGTTTGTATGAAAGGCCTCATTTGGTTAAGGTCTATGGGAACACCTCCAGAAGGTATCCAGACTCTTCTCCTAAATGCTGCAGGAACCCAATTATCCCTTACTGAAAGTTCCATACCAGGAAAATGCCAGTGATCTGATTGACCTCTTGATTTGAAGTGCTTCTGAAAGAGAAATGAAACAAACGTCTTGACATAGTCTCAAGAAAGAGTTTTTCTCACTGATTAATTGTCCAGTATTTCTGACTAAAATAGTTGCTTCTACAGGAACACTGCTGTTTACTGTGCTATAAATTTGACTTTCATAAGCTTGAATATAACCTCAACAGGACATGCAGTGTTTTTTTAAACATACCTCAGATAATTTAAGCTCTTGTATTCTGATAGACCTTTTCATGGTTCTCTCCTATTGAAGGCATTTCTAAGAGATGCTTCAGGCAGAAAATAGGAGTTAGGTTAGACTTCATGGGAATGGGTGATCCCTCAGAAATCTGGGTTGTGTATGAACAGATAAAGAACTGAGTTCTCTGTATAAAACTTTATTAACAAATTAAGGAACTCAGTTCATA
Organism: Phasianus colchicus; assembly: GCF_987193195.1. Taxonomy (NCBI): domain Eukaryota; kingdom Metazoa; phylum Chordata; class Aves; order Galliformes; family Phasianidae; genus Phasianus; species Phasianus colchicus. The sequence continues at coordinate 45,609,809 of NC_143441.1, forward strand.
CTTGGAGCTTTTCTTATTCAGTTTAAGAACAAATTTCAACTGATTCTTAATGGAGATTGTCCATATTGACATAAATTTCTTTTCTTTGTCTGCAAGACCCAGACCTAGGAACAGTCTTCTCAGCACCAGCTCCCACTTCTATTAGTTCTTGTTCAGGATTGCATCTCAGGTGATGAATGAGCTGATGCATATGTAGATTCTTCTATTTCTGAGAGTGCCTTCCTGCTTCTTTCTCCTACAAAGGGGAAGGAATTGCAAAAATCTGTGTTTTATGAAGGAAAACACAAAGTTCTTCTAGTTCTGCTCCAGGATAAGAAGGCTCCAAGCTCCCTCACAGACACTGTTCTTCTGGATGGAAGTTATTTCCTGAGGTCTTTACGATTTCAGAACCTTGCAGAAATCAATAAGGATGTAATGTCTGAGCTTTAGTTCTGTTTCTTTTGCACCTCTGAGTCTTGATACCACAAACACCAACTCAACAGCCAACTCTTCTGCTTCTTCTATGCCAAAAGAAAAAGCATTCATATCAGAAGCAGTTTGTTCCCAGACATTTCGAGATTCAGGAGACATGGGTGCTTTTACAAAAAAAAAAATTGGGGTCTTTAAGATAGAGAGGTGTCAGACAAAGGTGTCTGGCAATGGAAGAGCAATGCTGGCACCAATTCTCTTACATGGAGTCTAGACTAACACTGGGGGGCATGTTGAATCACTGTACTGCTATCCAGCACTTACATTCATGTAGGGTTAAGTCTCACATACCTATTCCTTATTATTTCCTCAGAGCTTAAAAACAATGGTTCTAGCACCCGGTATAAACTTTTTGTTTACACCAAGTATGGGTATAGGCTCCTAATTAGTGCCTGAAGCAACTCTCACAACGACATCCAATTGTAGTGCTTGATATGATTTGATTTGGTTTCAAGTGAGAAACAACTTCATCTTTACTCCCAGAATTTCTGGATGAGATAATGGATATACTTCCATTAACCCATCAGCCTCCCAGTATCTTGCCATACACTACACAGGAGGACACATGTTTGGGGTAGCTAATACAAAGACAGACGAGTGCTTTCTTAGGCAAGTCACCAGAAACAGCAACTTTTACTGGTCAAAAGTTGAATAAACTGAAGGAAAGCAGGGCAGGACTCATGAACAAAGACTAACCTCTGCCTGGAGTGTCTTGGATTCTGGTCATTCTGTCTAAGTGCTCCAGAGCTTGTGGGACATAGGAACCCAGTGGGAAAGGAGAGATACCTACTCATTTCCAGCCTTGGAACCTGATGTTCTTCATCATATGGAGGTTTCTGGACTAAGGCAAAGGAAAGATAAGTACCTCAGGTATGGCTAGGTCATGGTTCTGCACTACCACATTCAGCAGTGGGTGCCCTGAAGTTTGCAACACTGAAATTGTTGAAAACAAATGAAGGAGGAGCTCTGCCCCAGAGGGTGGTGGTCATGGAATGGGCTGCTCAGAGCACTGGGTATAGATGATGGCTGTAGGAAGCCTACAGACAGCCCCACGCTGAGGGCATGCACTGTGTCTCAGAGGCTTGCTGCTTAGTATTCTTGCCATTGCTCCAAGTCTTTGTGTTCCTGCCCTGGGACGCGCACATAATTATTTCATGGAGTCATTTAGGTTGGCAAAAACCTCTTAAGATCATCAACTCCAACCATTAACCCAGAGCTGCCAAGTCTATCACTAAATCATGTATCTAAGCACTACATCTACTCATCTTCTAAATTCCTTCAGGAGTGGTGACTCAACTCCTTCCCTGGGCAGCTTGTTCTAATGCTTCACACCTCTTACAATGAAGTTTTTTTTTCTGATATCCATCCTAAACCTTCCCAATTTATTTGTACTGGATGCAGGGCTGTAATACATTGTAGATATACGTTAAGAAATATAGGGAAAATGAGATCCTTCATGTTCATAGCTCTGCTGGAGGCAGTGGGGCTGGTGTGCACGGAAAAGCTAACTTGCAGTGAGACAGTTTCTCTGGTACACCCCAAAAATGCTTTCAGCAGGGACACCCTGGTACTGAGAGTGAGATGGCCAGCCAGGTCCTGCACCCAGACAGCTTCAATGACACCTCTGTCAGCTGGTGGCCACCAGCAACATGGTCTTCCTGGTGCTGGGCAAGAACTGCTTCTAGGCACAGGGGCAACAGAGAGGTTAATTAAAGATGGTGCTTTGGGAATTTAATTAACACCATTTGTCCATTAGCTGTAGGATTTCAGCCCAGCCAGCTGTGCAATGGCACACTCTCACCTGCCTGAACTGAGTTCTGCTACCACCGTATCAGGAGAACAGCTCTGCAAGGAACTTCTTTTTATCAAATCTCTGATGGCAGTATTTTTTTATTACTAAAATGCATCCAGAGAAACTACTCCTATTGGCTACCAGTATGGTAGGGTGAGTGTGCTGAACCAGAGCAGGGTTTGCTATTCTAGGAGCAGGCACAGGGATGTGAGCAAGAGGATTCATTGGTCCTTTTTGGATGATCCCAAAAGCGATCTGGATGGCTCAGGATTTATGGCACAGATCTGGTGGTCCAGACAGCTCTTCACATTGCATGGCTCTGCCAACAGTTTCTCCCATAACCTCAGGCGTAGCACTTTTCTCTTCCCTGCCTCGGTCTCCCCATCTGGCAAGGGGAGATAATACCTCTCTGCCTCATCAGGCTATTGGGAAGATAAGTTTGTCATCATTTTTTGAGGTCCTGAGATGCTACGGGAGATGTATAATGAGACAGACAGAAAGATAGACAGATAAATCAATCTCTTCTCATTCAAGTGAAAACAGGCACTGCAGGTGCAGTGTTTGAGATTAATCATCAGAAAAATTAGTTCCCTCAGTATCTGCTCAGTAAGAAGAAACAGCCGTAGGGCCTGGTCCTGGCAGGGCTGTGCATATGAGCAACCTTCACTTGGATTCACAGGGAGGGTGTGAGTGGAACCACTCACAACTTCTGAAATTTCCCAAATAAATGATGTCTCCTGACTGGCACATGCCTATGGGTCATTGGGATGCTTCCCCGTATTTCCCTCAGCCATTTATTTCTGCCCTTTATCAGCTGGCTGCTAATAAGGCAACTGGGAGGGGCTCCCAGCTTTGCAAATTGAGCAACACAAAAATAAACACAAGTATGCTGTTGACGTGACTGCCATACACTGCTGTTTTATACATGCTGTATTCTTTTACTAATTCATTCGCTTTCCCCATTGTAAACTACAGGTCTGCACCACCTGAAACCTTGTTAAATATATTTGCTTTTTCGTGTGTTTGTTATATCAGAAAAGGGGCACTTCAACCCCAATTGGGTATTATTTTAACTTCACCACCACAGTGTCCTACTTGAATCACTATTTTTATCCATATCATGGATGGATCCATTTATCCAGAGCATGGAGTCCTTTAACAGGCCAGACTCAAGTCAGAAAGTGAATGGGGTTATATATTCAGTTGCCATAGCTGCCATATGGTGCCAACATGGAGTGAAATAAAATAAAAGTCCGGGCGGACTCGAAGTGAGTACTGAGACAGACCACGTAGTGCCAACTACATTACAAAACTTGCAGCCATGGTGGAGGATTGTGAAAAAAAACCAAGCCTGAACGGCAGAAAATCTGCTGTAACAGAGTGGAAATCCTCAGCAAAGGGTAAGTGAGCAGAGCGTGTCCGTGCCAAAGAGCCAGAGCCGAGCGGGGCGGGAGGAAACTCAGCCAGGCATGCAGCAGAGAGCAGCCCCAATAACGGCCATGATATGAGGAGGTGAACCCCAGCCCTGCTGGCCCTGGGTCATCCTGATCGCACGGGGAAGGAGAGGCAGCTGTGAGAAAATGGGAGCGAAGCTCTGAAGGTGGGAAGCAGAAGCAAGTGGATGTAAACAAATGTGACAAGCCCCGAGATGGGCTTGAGGATGGGGAAGATATTGCAGAGCTGCTGGTTTGAAATGCAGGCTGTAAAAAGGGTGGTTGGCATCGGGGTGTTTCACAGAGGGGAGAAAAAAAAGATTGTAGGCAGTAATAGTGGGTGATGGAAAAGAAGAAAAATAAAAGCACCCCCCTCAAACTGGATGTAAAATGTGTTGTGGCTCAGCATTCACAAAGAGTTACACGATGCTGCCTGGCCTGTATCCTCGTGCTGCATTCAGAGTATCCTCACGCTGCTATTTCCACCACTTTTAGTTAACAGAGCCCTCCCATTCTAATTAAAATAGATTCATGAGGACTGAGAGTTGCTTCCAGAAGCTCAAGCTATCAGCATTTGCAGGTTTATATATAGAGGGGAGAAAAAGAATTCAGCTACTGGGAAACAGTTACTCAGGAGTGCCAATATTAGTAGGAAAACAGGAAGGGCTCTGAGAGTTGTCCCAAGTGTCTGCGGGAACTCAGGGACTGCAGAGAGATCTCTAGAAAGAGAGGGCTGCACAAATTCACCCCTGCCCACATTCTGGCCCCGCTTTCAGCTGTTGAGAATGAGAGCTGGAAAAGGTGCCAAAATGTTGGACCAGCGGTAGCCTATTATCCGCGTTTGCTGGGAAACAATCAAATAATGAGCAGGGAATCTAATAAAAGGAGTGAGGTTTCCCACTCCTTTCTTTCTTAATTCCAGAAATATGACCAAGGCAAGAGGCAGACAGCTATTAAAAAATAAATAAATAAAAGCAAAAAAACCGTGCATAGAGATGCATTATTAGATTCAATAGGAGAGCAACATGGTCTGCAGCATGCACGGTGGATGGAAGGTGTACACCACATACTGTATTTAACAAAAGTCAGCAGACTTCAGGCGACAAGAGCTGTACAGGAGGGGAAGCAGGGGGACTGCTGCAAGAAGCCGTAATTAAGCTGCAAGAGATGGCTGCTCCCCTCGAAACGAAGAGCGGAGAGAACGAGGAGCGGCCAATGCGGCTTCATGTGGGACCACGCAAAGATCTGAGGCTTTAATTTTTTTTTAATTAAAAAAAAAAAAAAAAAAAAAGCTGTTCTCAAAATTAGAAAGCAGGAGGGGGCGGGGAAGGAATCAAACAAGCACGCTCTGGTTCAGTTAGGGATTATAGGGGAAATAATAAGGATAAGGGGGGGGAAGAATGTAGAGCTAACCAAAGAACTTAAAAAGGGCTTTAAAACCTGTATCAAAGGGAAAGGGCATTCTGGAGAGACAGTAGGCCCATTAATTAATTAGAAGGGCATTAAATTAAGGGTGAATCAAAAATGGCTGAGCTGCTGAACTTTTTTTTTTTTAGATCAATTCTTAATAAGAAAAATAAAAGAAGTTGTTAGGACAAATTTCGTAGGGAGGTCAGAAAGCTCGGTAAAACAAAGCGTACAAACAATAGAAAAAAACCACACAGCAAATTATCCATTGGATTTTAGCCCAAAATCTTTTTTGTCACAGGCTCTCCAAGGATGTGCCCAGTCCCTGAGCTGCCCATCACTCCATATTCCTGGGTTTTGGAATGGGCATGCCTTGGTGCTGGGTTGCTCCCCACCTACCCGTGTGTCACCTCCCCACAGGGCACAGCTTTCCACCCGCTGGCCTGCTCATCTGCATGCTTCATTTTCCAAAAATACTCTTTTAACACCAGCTTCTCACAAGCATTCCTACCACAAACCTGTTTTCCCAACAGTCTGTAGGATCTAAACAAGAATTTCTTAAGGCTACGTACAACAAATAAGGCAATCCAGAGCCATCCTACAAATACGCCCATATAGATAAACTAACTAACCTGGATTTCTCTGCTGCTAAGGGAATTAACTAACAAATTTCCTAAAGCACTGCCAATTTCTTTTCTTTTCTTAATGAAAAACTGAAGAGCTGTAGGAAAATGAGGAGGAAAATGTTAACAGCGCCTGAAGAAAGTCGGTCCTGCTTGTTTTCTAGTAAAGGCAACAGATCTACTGTACCAATTAAAGTAAAGGAGCAAATATTGTGAAAGAAATGTCAGCTGAGGCTTGTTTGCTTAGGGAAATTAGCCAAAATAAGCCATTCTGACCAAAAAAAAAATAAGAAAAGAAAAGAAAGGCAGGCAGAATAAGGCGTACCAGCTCTGGAGCATCTCCCACATGGGCCATATCCCCAGATAAACATCACTGGGGTTCAAAATAGTCACTGAATCATCTTGTGGAGCTTTCCAGAGCCAAACACCTTTTATTTTAGAGCCGATCACCCAAAGGATGTGCTGTTTCCCTATTGATATCCCAGGCAAGTTCCCACAGCAGCCAAATTCTTGATCTTTGTACCCAAATTTGAAGACACTGGGAATCTTTCCATGGGGAGAGCATCCCCGCAGTGTGAGTGCTGCAGGTCCTCGTGGTGGTGCCACAGCCTGGAGGCCGATGGGGGGAAATGCTGAGGGGCACAGATCTGAACCAAAAGGCTGCACCAAATATTGCTGGTGACGCAATATTTTTTGTAATTATGACCTAACTAATAAGCATGCCAGCATGCATTTCATCACATAGCAGAATCCTATTGACTCCTGAAGGTTATAAGCATGTGCTTAAATGACTTGCTGAATGGGGAGCTTCTTTGCCAGCTATTTTAATGATCTGAAAGAAGAAGTGAGTGGTTTGTTGATGCAATGTGCAAACTAAACTAAGCTGTGTGGATTTAGAAAGCCCGGCAATGAGAGAAAAATAATGTAGAGGAATCTGAAAAGACTGGAAAAATGAGTGAGGGATAAAATGAGATTCAACATCGAAAATAGAAGCTACTACATTTGTGGAAAAATAATCTAAAACCCAGATATTCAATCAGTGATAAAAACCCGAGAAGCAGTAATGCTGCAAGAGATCTGGAGATGATAGTGTGGAGTAAATTAGACATGAGTTTGCCTTGAGATATGGCAGCAAAAAAAGGCCAATTTGATTTGGGGCTGAAGACATCACATCACAGCGCAAGGAGGTAATAGTCCGTCTGCATATGGCTCTGGTGCGGTAGCGCCTGCAGTATTTAATTATGGGCACCACATTACCTGAAAGATAGTGACAGATTGAAAATTATTCAGAGGAGAGCAATAAAAATAGTTCAGAGCCTGGCAGGATTGAGTTATGAACAAAGGCCGGGTGACGTGGGCACAGAGTTTGCTCGCACCCCACTGGGGTAAGACTGCAGTATGGAGGGATGCTGGGGAAGAGCTGAGGGCTGAGGGATGGGAGAGCAAAGTCTTTGCAGCTCCAATACCCAACACAATGGGAAGGCTGGAAAAAATGATTCTGTAGCACCTGCTTGATTTTTGTTTTTTGTTTTTTGTTTTTTGTTTTTTTTTTTTGGCAGGATGTTTGTGTATTTATTGAGGTTGGAGAATGTGGAAAGAAGGTCCTTCTCATAAGGCAGGAGGAGCCATGAGATTGGAGGAGGAGCCAGGACAGATGTACCCAGATGGCGTTGTGAGTTAATAACAGGGTTTGTGGAGGGGAAGAGGAGGCAAATTCATGCCTCATTTTGCCTTACTTCTGAAAAACAAAATTTGCTGGGTAGGAATAATAAGAAAGGACTATAATGAAAGCTCTTTGTTACAGAAGGAGCACTATAGGAAAATCTGGCACTGAAAATTTGGCAAATATTAACAACATTAGGGAACAACAAGACAAGGTAGTGGGGTACAGTTCTGAACGTTGTCTTTCTGCTAGCAAGGGCAAACATAGATGCTCATCTCCAAAATCTTCCTAATCTGTTAAATCACCCTTTGATGCTCTTTGTCAGCAGGAATTTTAAAAAGCACAATTCAAAGCAATGAATAGTTTGAAAACAATGAGCAAGGAGTGAAACTTGAAAATAGGCAGAAGGAAGCTATTCTCCATTTATGAGGGCCCCAACAGTGTTGCATGTGTTCAGATGAGCTCCTGTGAGATGATAGCACGTAGCCCACATGCGACAACCTCAGTTCCTGGTAGCACCTCTGCATGCTTGTTTCAACATGCATCTGTTCTTGTTTGTCTGTGCTGCATTTTGACTGTGCAAGAGAAGTATTTGGTTTCATGGACAGGATACAATCACGGTCCATTTGGCACATAGACCCCAGCAGGCGACTTTTGCAGATACAGTTTTATGATGTCTCTGCTGATATGATCACGTCAGAGCTGGAGAGAAGATTGATGCTGTATCTTTAAGATTTCCAAGGATTTGGAGCATGTAGATGTCACTTTAAAAGCACTGTCATTTCCCGTATTTGAAAGTGACTCTTTTCTGAATAGTATTTCACAGGGGATTTTCTTTGAGAACAGAACAGAGCTGGATGAAAAGAGTGCAGATTTACACACTTCTTCTCAAGTTGAGCCACTGTGCAAATGTGCTCCATTCGCATTCCCCCCCACCTTTATTTTTCATCTCATAATTTAAAACACATTTAGAATGCGTACAGGTTTTCTGCAGCCATGATAAGGACAAAGGCATGTGTTCCTGCAGTTAGAAAGCTGGTTGCAATGTACTGAGCCCATTATCGTGGCAAGAAGCCAACACCCAGCATTGCCACCAAGTACCCTTCACTGCTAGCCAAGGGGCTGTCCTTCTTCTAGGCTTCCCCAGATGAACTCAGCACTGGCTTATTGAAACCCAGAGTCAATGCAAGGAGCAGGAGCCTGGCTGACAGCTCTGGCCATGGCGCTGTGAGCTCCTGCCCATGACACTGCCCATGACAGTAGTAAAAGGGAGCAGAAAGCTATGAAGGGTGGTCATGACAGAGGAGTGGGGTCAGGCCGCAGGTTCAGGCTAAACCTGGAAGTGAAATCTTTGTTCTTGATACCTTGCAGTCTTTTATTGATATTATTAGTTGATGCTCTCTTAGTGAGCATTAGCAAATGCTTCTGTTGTACACATGACTGAGTTATTCTTTGATGCAATCAGAAGAAAAAAAAATTCATCCTTCCCTTCCTTTCCCATTACTGACCAATACCCAATATTTCCTCATTCCAAGAACATTCAGGGACCTTGTTGTATCAGTATGGATGGACATATATATGAGTATGAAAGTATGGGCTGACCTGAGGGGGGAAATGTCAAAAAAGTGTGCCTGGATTGCTGAAAGACAAGCATTTCTTATGATGCCGACAGCCAAAAAATGGGCTATTTCCAGCGAAATATCATGGTCTGAAAACCCTAAAGCCACCAGAACATTCAGCAATGAAGTCACATCACCTGACTCATGTTTGGGTGACAGCGTTGGGCCCGCACCGCGGTATATGGAGCACTCATGCCCATCCCAGCCTCAGAAACCTCCAGTGCCAGATTTTTTACAAAACCCCCAGGTAACCTCTCCCGGCGCTGAACTCTCTTTATAGTTTGACATTTTAGTTCGTATCTAACCTACATTTTTTTTTTTTTTAATGCTGCAAATTAAGCTGATTATTTCTCGTTCTACCCCCAGTGGATCCAGAGAACAACTCATTGTGTTTTTCTCTGCAACAGCCTTTTACATCTTGGAATACTGTTACCACCTCTTCTTTCCTAAATTAAACAAACCCAGTTTCTTCGGTCTATTCTCCTAGGTTAACATTTCTAAACTTCTTCCTTATTCTTGCCCTTCTCCAAACTTTTCTCCCATCCTTTTTGAAGTTCAGCATCCAAAATGGGGCACAGCCCTTGAAACCTGGCTCCCCACTGTCGACCAACCTGACCCAGCTCTCCAATAATCACACTGCAGAAAGAGCTTTCTTCTCTTTCCACATTCTTTTCCCCATCGTTTTGTGGTTCAATGCAAAACCCCAGCTCCTTCAGTGGAATACTGCCACGGAATCACATTCTGGTAATGACGCTCCGATGGATTTTAAATGCATTTCTCTGCTGTGACACAGCTGAGGTTTGTGACACAGCTGAAAAGAAGGTGAAAAATCTCTACCTGGTGCCACACAAATGAACGTATGTAATCTTTTTCGTTTCAGTAAACTCGCTTTTAAAATGTCTAGGTTTTAGCATCGCAGACATAATCCTCTTTTGAAATACATATTACAACATCATAAGTATTCTTTAGGGCTTTGGAAATCGCGCCTTAATAAAGTCATACCCAAACCTGTAATGTTACAGCCACTGTCAGATGTTAAGAACTCTGCAGTACAAATTACCATCCAGAATCGCTGCGTATGGGTCAGGTTTTCAGGTGAGAGGAAGGACCTTCTGTGGTTAATTTGAAATACGAGCATTGCCCTTTGTTCACTCAGAACCATGTGGCTCATTAAAATGGAACACAATTTGGAAAACTAAGGTTGGTTATGGCTTACACTACTGTTTTACCATTTGTACTTCACTGCCTGTGGACAATTTCCAAACTTGCTCCGCACATATGTTTATAATAAAAACAATACCGTGCAAATTCATTGTCCTGTCTCATATTAAAATCAATTTGTAACAATCCTTTAAGGCATCTCCAAGTTGCTGATTTGTGTTGACTGATTTTGGAAATACTTCTTCAAGAATCCCATACGACTAAAATAAAGTTAACCCAACGTTTTACATGATCCCAGAAAATGTAACAAGGACCAGGTTATGTTTCCTTGGCAAAATGAGAAATTCAGCCATGAGACTTAGAGCAGAATGTATCTCCTTGCATTTCTTGATCTTTTTATCTTCATTTTCAGTTATCAGTATCATCATTTTCCAGACTAATTCTAAGCTGACTGTGTATAGATTTACATTACAAAATATTTAAGGAAAAAAAAAAGACAAAACGTGATGGAATTTATTGTCTTAGGGAAAAAAAAAATGACAAGGGCTCTATTTTTAGCAAAACTGTGTCATGATTTCCCTTTAAAGGAAAGAAAAGAAAAAAGAGATGTTGCTGTTTTTCAGACTGTAAGAGCTCATAAAATAAAAAAGGTCGTTTGCACATCTAGGAGCTGGCTGGCAAGTTCTCAGAAAACAAACCCAGGACTGAGCCATGCTCTGGGTCCAGCTCAGAGCACAGATACAAATTTACATCTCATCTTTACAGCTTGTATTTACACCTACATGTGTAACCAACACAGATCGTATGCTGGAAACCACCAGTGCACCTTTCTGAAATGCTGTCACTCCACTGGGATACATCGTCTGTGGGTTTGGTTTTTTTTTTTTTGCAGAACACTGGTAAGGTGCAAGGAAGAGCTTTCCAATAATGGGGGTAATTTGTGTACTGTTGGAAATATTTCCAATCCGTTGTTAGATTTGGGTATAGTTCATTTATTTAAGCATAGAATGTCCCTCCGTCATTTCACCACACCAGCTGCTGGTTGCACTTAGACACACAGCAATCGGTTATTGAGAGTGTTTAGGGCTCACATGTAGAAAAGAAGCAGAAGAAAAAAGGCAATTTACTCATTAATAAACATTGCTGTGTCAGCCAAAAAAAAAAAAAAGTTGCAAAACTGTATAAGAGGAACGTTCACCCTGAGAAACAAGAGCGCATTTTGGTTGAACACGAGGAGAAGGGCAGCTTCATACTTATGGTAGCATCATAAATGCTGATCATCGCGGTCTACCAAAAGTGGTGTGCACATGTTGGTTTTTCAAGGACGGGCCCCCAGAAATGCATGCAGCCAGGGACTCATCCAGTTGTGGGGGCCATTTCCATCTTCAGGATTGTACAGAAGGTGCAGAACCAGAGAATGGCAAATCACCATCCCTGGGCATCATCTCAGATTGAAAGGGCTGTGCTAAGGCCAGTGCAGCAGCCCCACGAGATGAGCAGCATGGGCCCTTAGGATGTAGGACACATTGTGGGATGGCATCACCCTGGCAGCTTCCAGAGATACTCTTGACTGTGTTGGATGATTATGAGGGTCTTTTCTAACCAATATGGTTTTGCGATCCTATGATTTTGTGACTCACCAACCTTGTGGCCACTCTCCATCCTCCATGTCAAACACCAGACTTTTTGGCCTCAGGTTCATACCCCTGTGGTCTGGCATGGTAATAATACCAACAGCATAGCAGCCAGCAACCTTGCTTGGGACCAAGAAATGAAAAGCAGACACATCACCTTGGTATAAGTTATATATGTTAGGGTATAAGTTAGGGTCCTAGAGCCATAGAATAGTTTGAGTTGGAAGGGACCTTTAAAGGCCATCTGGTCCAACTCCCCTGCATTGAACAGGGGCACCTATACTTCCATAAGGTGCTCAGAGTCCTGTCCATCCTGACCTTGAGTATTTCCACGGGTAGGGTATCCACCACCTCTCTGTTCCAGTGCTTCAGCGCCTTTATCAAAACAGCTATATGCCCCTGCACTCACTGTCACCTTTTCTTTTCCCCTGTGATGTGATCAGATGTAATTACAGGCGGAGGACTGGCACCTTACCCTACAAGCTGTTTGTCAGGAGAGTGACGCCCCAACAATGGCTTTCCCAGGCTGCAGCATTTTCAGGCAAGCCTGCATCCTGCTTGCAGCTAGCATCCTTACATGGGAACGGTATTTTTAGCATTTATGATTACAAAAATCTCATGTTTGAGCAAGATCTGAGATAAGATTTTAAGAACCTATTTGTCTAATAGTCTCACTGGGAGATATTACTGCATGCAAAAACGTGTGGGCTGAGATTGTAAAAGTGGTCTTTTCGATCAGAAGATGCTCAGATTTCTGAATGCGGAGCCATGAAGCGAGGAATAGCTATTGCAGGCAGCCAGTGACTGATGTCACTATTTAACCCAGTGACAGTTGTCCTTCAGCTGGGGTGAACCCTGCACCCAATGGGAGGTAGCAGAGCTCCCTTGGCAC